>NC_051069.1:28066941-29266941 GCF_004664715.2 Peromyscus leucopus | reverse complement strand
AGAACTCCAGGACAAAAACTGGACCTTCCTCTCCTGTCTCTGCCTTCTCTCTCTGTTGACTCAGCCACACTGCACTGTGTACCTCTGCTCCCTTGGTTGTCCAGCGTGGCAGCCTGAGACCCTGGGGCCTGTCCTTACCTGGCCCACCCCAGCCAGGCTCAGCCACTCTGAGGGGGCCAGACTCCCTGAGGGTTTCAGTCTTGGGCCGAGAAGGTCATTCAGAGGAGACATTAAGCGAGAGTCCCCATTGGCTGGGGCAAGTCCTAGCTACTTAGGAGGGAAGGGCAGCAGGTTTGGGATTGACCATTAGAATCAGTGCAGTGCTAATATCCCCATCCTGTGAAGAGTCGCCGTGGGCTGTGACCTGGTCCACTCTTGCTTTATGCAGCTCCATTTTTCCACTGGTGTCCAGAACCCTCCATCCATCCCGTGTCTGTCAACACCTCCCCCTCCCCGACACACATACATCACACACACACACACACACACACACACACACACACACCACACACACACACACACACACACACACACACACACACACTCACACACACTCCAGGATGTCGCCATAAGTTAATATAGAGCTAGGGTGGGGCAAAGCAACATAGATTAATCCAAGCCCAGCAAAATGTTCCCTGCCCCTGGGGGAGCCGCTCCACTGACCATGGACCTCAGAAACAAACATCGTGTTCAGAGCTCAGAGCTGCACGTGCTCCCTCGGCCCCTCTTACCTCAGTGGAGACATAAAACTGGCACCGGAGACAGCTATAAGCAAGAGAAGGAAGTGTGTGGGCTTCTAGAATTTGGCTGGTTCAGTCCAGATTTCCTGGGGCTTGAAGGAGCACAGAACATTTGACCTGTGGGGGTCTAATTCGTACAAGGAAGTAGAGATCCCTGCAGCTGATGGGAAGGGTAAACTGACCCTGGCTCCTCCAGGTACACTCTGGGCTGGAAGCCCAGCCCCTCCCCCAAACTCAGAGCCCCCGCTTTTCCACGCCTCAATCAAGCCAGCCGTCTTGTTTCTGTGACAACGACAGACACAGGATCAGGGCCACCAGCCTTGAAACATCTCCCCGAGCCTAAGCAGCGTCACCTGGACAGAGCTGCCCACTGGGATCTGAAAGCAGCAGCAGATTGCTTCAGTCCCTGTCCTTGTAGAGCTAGCCCTGACTGAGGTAAAGAATCTGGCCTGCCCTACACCAGAGGGATGGGGGCCGTGGGGCTGCAGGCCTAGCCCACATCACTCTGTCTGTAATTTCAGCCTCAAGAGTCATGGAGCCTCAGCCCGATTCAGACCCCAAAGGACTATCTCCTTTTCACCCAGCCCACTTCAGAAAGTGGCTCTGACAGAAAGGGGTCTCGCAGAAAGTTGGCTCCTTGCGAAATAAGCTATAGATCTTTGTTGGCTGCGTTTTGCGGCAGCCAGACCTGCCGGACAAGACTGGACACTGTGAGTCTGTTTCCCTCACCCTAGATTTCTCAAAATACTCCTATGCAACAGCTTTCCCATCTGTCCCTCCCTGCTCCCAGAGACACCCACACCTCCCCTGCAACCTCCTGCATCCCAGGAAAGAGCAAGAGTGTGCTGGCCCAAGGCCAAGATGGGAGTGCACATGTAATTACGTCCCAGTCCTGCGGACAGAGGCCGAACGCCACAGTGGGTGAGCATCTCTTGCCCGGCACCCCCACCCACAGCACACTGGCTTGGCATGCAAAGCCAGACACATGCCTTCCCCTTGAGGAAAACTGTAACTTACAGGATTCCCAGCAGAGCTTGGTCTGGCCCTCTTCGTTAAGACCTCATTAAGGAACCTCCAACCTGCCCTAGATGAGGTTTCCAGGATGCTGGAGCAACCAAAAGGGTCACACGCCATCTGAGACCATTTGCGACTTTTACAGTTATAAAACAAAGATAAATATGTTCAGATAAATTAACAGCACGCACATTGAGGGGGTGAAGTAATGGGTATTTAGAACTGGGTAGAATTAATTAGGGAAGGCTTTATAGAAGGCCTTCAGGGTTGCTGTTTTGTTTGTTGTAGTTCTGGAGATCAAGCTCAAGGCCTAACTCTACCACTGAACTGTATCCCCCAAACCCAAGCAGTTGATTTGGTCTCGTTTTTTGGTCCAAGGGATCAAACCCCGAGGCTTCCATCCTATCAGAGAACTGATTGGTTGGTTGGTTGGTTGGTTGGTTGGTTGGTTGGTTGTTTTGTTTGTTTGTTTGTTTTCTGAAGCTAAGGACCATTCCATCCTATCAGAGAACTGATTGGTTGGTTGGTTGGTTGGTTGGTTGGTTGGTTGGTTGGTTGTTTTGTTTGTTTGTTTGTTTTCTGAAGCTAAGGACCAAGCCCAGGGCCTTGCGCTTGCTAGGCAAGCGCTCTACCACTGAGCTAAATCCCCAACCCCGGTTGGTTGTTTTTTTAAGACAGGGTCTTACTCTGTAACCCAGACTGGCTTCAAATTTACAATCCTCCTGCCTCTGCCTCCCAAGTGCTGGGATTACAGGTGTGCACCACCACACCAGACAAAACTCAAGTTTTGAGTAGAATTTACAAGTGGACAGAGAAAAGGAGGAACATCCTATAGTTTCTTAGTACTTGTTAAAAGTGTAAGTTTGGCTGTAAGACCATCTGGGTTCAAAGCCCTACACAGTCACTTATTAGCTTTGCATCCCAGCAGAACACTGACCCCTCTGGGCAATAAGGTCCTTCACCTATAAACTAGAAGTAATAGTTACAGCTTCGTGGTGCGATTATGGAAATTAACTAGGATAATATATATAAAGCCCATAAACCAGTGCTTGGTCTCTCAAAGGACTTAATAGCAGCAGCTTTGGGGGGGGGTGTTAGGCCTTTTCCTGGGCTAGCTTTGAACTGGCTATATCACTAAGGATGACCTTGAACTTCTCATCTCATGGTATTACACATATATAAGTTTATGTGGTCGAATCCAGGGCTTTGTGCATGCTAGGTAAACACTCCAACTGAACTGCACCCCAGCATGAGTGTTTTCATTACATTTGTTTATTTGTTGTGTGTGGTCACACCCTGGTCTCAGCACCTGGATAGAAGGGAGAGAGCCTAAGTTGCCAAATTATTTCTCTCCTTACACCACATGGAACCTAGGGTTGGAACTCAGGTTGCCAGGCTCAGTGGCGATCACCTATACCAGATGAGCCCTCAAGTGTTGTTTCTGTAATGCTTTTTGTTAACATATACAATTATACACAGCAATGGATTAATTAGGATATTCTCATCATGCAGCTAACGTATTCTGATCACACTCCCCTAGTCCCCCCATCACCCTCTCTCATCACTTCTGCTGACCACCGTCTTCTTCCCCAGCAGCCCCTCTTCTACTCTTTCCCCCTCTTTTGGTAACCCAATGAGTTTCCTTAGAGTGGCTAACAGGAGGTCATTTACAGGAGTATAACACCTTATCAGCAGCCACACTGCTGGATAAAATGTTAATAAGATAGGATCTTGCTATGCAGCCCAGGCTGGTCTCAAACGAGCAATCCTCCTGCCTCAACCTTCTGGGTGCTGGGATTATAGGGGCACTATGCTCAGCTAGTTCTGTTGTGGGTTTTGTTGTTGTTGTTGTTGCTTCTTTTCTTTGTTTGTTGTTCATTTGGTTGGTTGGTTGGTTTCTTGAGACAGGGTTTTTCTGTGTAGTAGCCCTTGTTGTCCTGGAACTCCCTCTGTAGACCAGGCTAGCCTCAGAGGCACATGCCACCACCCGACCTAATTGTGTTTATTAAAAAAAAAAAAAAAAAAAAAAACAGCACTCCTGGCCAGTCAGGGCTACCTAGTTAGACCCTGTCTCAAAATAAAATTATTGCACTTATTTTGTAATCCTAGATGGGTCAGAGGACAACTTGGGGGGGGGGGAGTCTCTTCTTTGACCATGTGAGTCCTGGGGCTCAAACTCAGGTAGTCAGTCTTGGAAGCAAGCACGTTTACCCACTGGGCCATCTGTCCAGCCCTAGTCCTGTTTCTTAAGAGCAGAATAGGAGCAAGGTAGTTGGTGGGAGGGATCAGAGAAGCGCGAGGGTGGTGATCATGGAAAGAGGCTATAGACAGACAGCTTTACAGCCTCCTGGACCACGTGCAAGATGCTCTAGTTATCTCACAGCAGAGATGTGATCAAATGCGAGCATTGATGCACCCAAGTGTGGGACCTGCCCCGTGGAAAAGGGTGTAGCTGCAAAGGCGGAAGCTTGGGGGAAAAGGCCGTCGCAGAGTGTCCAGGGTCCAGGTTGGGTCAAAGTCTGAAGATCATGCCTCCAACCGTGACCGCCCTCAATGCCAGTGGCTCCTGCTCCCGCCTCCTTCTGTCATCACTGCTGGGGACAGGACGGTGAGAGGCTTGTCCGTACTCCCCACCAATTGGCAACAAATTCCTATTTTGTGGGTGGCCTAGGGTACGACCCACACATGCATCTCGGACGCGATCCCCATGTGGCTGTGGTCGTGTGTGCGGTACGCGTGTCCATGTGGGGATGCGCATGCCAGGAGGCACAGAAGCAGCCCACAGATGAGTAACAGCGCACACTGCTGCCTCTCCGAGTATTTTTAAACGCTAAAAATACTGGCTAAAAATAGCCTGCAAGCTCCAAACAAGATACTTTCTCTCGGCAGATTCCTGCGCTTCCCTGTTAGGTGAGGGGGCGGAGCATCAGGAAAAAAAAAAACCCTCTCCCTAGACCCCTCTGCCTTGAAGCATTGCCCACGTGGAGGCCAGAGACCACCCCCACACAAGACCACCCCCCAACACACAAGAAGAGCGTCTTCCTCTCGTCCTCTTATAAAAGTTAAATTTGAGATTCTAGAAGAGATGGAGTTGGGTAATAGGTTAGGAAGGTCCAGAAATGGTTCTTTCCTGGAGCCAAAAGGGCCAGTGACCTATTGTACCTTATAAAATGAGCACCGCCTCTCTTGATAATGGGCTAGGCTAGGTCTAGAGGAGGAGCGGAGCTCAGCCCCGGAGGCGTTTGGAAACCTTTCCAGCCCGGCCTCCTCGACCCCCTGCAGACTGGGCGTCACGAAGACCCAGGTTCCCCACATGGTGGACCAAAGTGTGCGCCTATGCATTTTGCCCTGAAAAAATAGTGAGCTGTCGCTAGGGTCTCAAAAGGGTCTGCAACCCCCAAGTTCACCACTGTCTGCTGCCTGGGCGGAGGCGCTCCAAGCTGACTGACACTTGATCTTAAGGGGGCGTCCCCCAAAGACCCCAAAGATTGTCTGTGGCGTCCAACCCCGAAGCCGGCCGGGGAGAGCGCGCCCCCGCTTTGCCCCGGGAGGGTTCCCGTGTCTCCGTGGTCCGGAGGTCAGCGGCTTTGGGCCGGCCCGGGCGACCTCGCCGGAGTCCGCGTGCCGGCTCGCGGGGCGGGGCGGAGGCGGGGTGGGGCGTGGTCCCGGGCCCGGCCCCGCCCCGCCCCGCCCCGGCGCTGACGTCGCGCGGCTGGAGGCTCGGCGGGTCAGCCAGTCCGCCGGAGCGCGAGCGCTGGGCCCGGTCGGTTGGCTGCGCGCGGTGGGGAGGTTGAGGCGGAGGAGCGCGCGCTGGGCCCTGCAGTAGCGGTTACTGCCCCCCGCGTCACCGACGGGGTCCTGTGGGATCTCCGCTGGCTTCGGTGTCCGGGTTGTGGCACGGCGCGGGGACTCCCCCGTAACCCTTTGGTCAGCCGCGTCGGTGTCGGGGCATAGCCCGCCGCCCGCTCCGCAACATGCGTACCTCCTACACCGTGACCCTGCCCGAGGAACCCCCCGCCGCCCCCTTTCCCGCCCTCGCCAAGGAGCTGCGGCCGCGCTCCCCTCTGTCCCCGTCCCTGCTGCTCTCCACCTTCGTGGGGCTTCTGCTCAACAAAGCCAAGGTACGCGGGCCCCTTTCTGGGACCTCCCACGCTGAAGGTCTGGGGGTCCTGCTTGCTCCCGGGATCGACCCCAGCCCGCCACGAGTCTCTGAACCCCAGGACGTTCTTTCCCAGCTCTTTCCCCCCCCTTTTTTTTTTCCCCGAGGGTCTCCTGGCAAGGGATGTCCCCTTTCCCTGGAAATCGCAAGCTTGCTCCAGACTCCTCCCCCTCTTGATATCCAAGCCCCTAAGGTCCCCTAGCCCCCCTCCCTGGGTGACCCGGGCACCTGGTGGCTCTTGGCCTCTTAATTCCAGTCACCTATCAAGACAGGTGCAGGCGAGAGTAACCTTGACTAGGGCTGGTGTGTGACTAGAGAGAGGGAACAGACATCACGCTGGACTCGGGGGGTGACTCCTCCAAGGCCAAACTCCAACAAGGAAGGTGTCTCAAAGGGGTGCCTCCCCTTCTCTGTTCCCAAATAGGCTCTCTCCCGGGGGGGTCAGTTGCCAGGGTGCTTTGACCCTGTGAAGGGCAGAGGTTGTAGACAGGTGAGAAAATGAACCCTGCTCTTCCGGGTCCTCTTCAGCGGCGTGGAGTGGGCAGTGCATTCCTTGACTGAAGCAGCTCGTGGAGTGATGCCCGGGGCTAAGGCTGGGCACTGTCCCTTTGGGAAGGAGAGAAGGGGCCTGAGCTTGACAGGTCTTATGTAACAGGCACCAGCTCCCGTGTTGGCAGTACGTGCCCTGCCCCGTGCCAGGGCTACCCCGGGCTCCTTGGCTGCAGCCAGGACACATGGCTGACCCTCACCATGCAGATAAAGCAAGGCTGCCCCTCAGCTGGGGCATCTAGTGTGAAGTCACAATCTCAGTCCACCTTTCTTACAGGCCGGTCCCCAGATGCCAACCCGCATTGCCCAGTGACAGGCTGTTTGAGCCCCTGCCCCTGGCCTGGCCGAGGAGTGCTGTTTACTATGGAAGCGGCATCTGCTCTCTAGAACAGGGCTCGCTACTGAGTCAAGGCGAGGTTTGCCGATGACTGAGTGTCAGGAAGCGCCGGGGCCAAACTTTCTCAACTCTGCACCTGAGTGCCAGCTGGAACCACTTCCTTGTGCGGCCGCCGCCGCCGTGAGAGGCTGGCTGTGCAGGGTGTCTGTCCCCCTTTTCAGTCGTAGCCTCTTCCCCTGCCAGCCCTGAGGTAGGATTGTTTGCCCTGTGAGAAAGGTCACTCCTGGGACATTTTGTTCCTCTCTGGAATGGGAAGTGCTGACTTTCCCTGGAGCTCCTGATTTCCTATTCATGGTAGAAGAATATCGGGGCCTGGCTTAGAGCAGCCCTGCTCCCCCATCCACTCCCACCCCCAAGCCCTGGAAGCCCCCCACCTTCTACCCAGAGCACTCAGAAGCTGGCCAGGGGAGTCAGGCATGGTGGTGAAGGCCTGTAACCTCATCACTTGGGAGGCGGAGGCCGGAGGATAGCTTTGAATTTAAGACCCATCTGGTCTACGTAGTGAATTTCAGACCTGCCAGCACTCTATAGTGAGACCCTGTGTCTAAGAAAGGAAAAAAGAACTTGCCAAGTGTTTGGGAGGGTTCAGGAAATTTTAGATAAAAACATGAGTTCCCGCACTAAAAAAAAAAAAGAAAATCGGAGGGTCCTAATGGTGATTTGGGGGAGTCTCTCTCCTCTTCCCACCCCCAAGCCAGTAGAAGCATTGGGGCCCCGAACACTAACTATGGGGGATGAAATGCGCTTCCCACCTTCCAGCTGCCCAGTGAGCCTGACAGCGGGAGGGGCCGGGGGCTGGGGACCCCAGTCTCCCTTTCCCTACCCTCCCTAGTGCAGGGATAAGTGCCTCAGCTGAGAGCCCGCCTTGGTGGATGTGGACATGGTCACCAGCGGTAGGATGCTTTGCGTCTCTACAGCCTGTTTAGACCGATGTCGTCTCAGGCACCGGGGGTAAGGACTAGCCAAGAGCTACCAAAAACAGGTGTGAGTGGGCATCGTGTGTGGGCACCCCTGGGGGGTGCCTCCAGGCGGGCAGCGTGGAGACTGCAGCAGTGCTTTCCTGTTGGGCTGGGGAAGAGGGGGGTCTTTTACCACGTTATCCAAAGCTCCGATAGGATCTTTGTCCACGGGGACTGTCGCTGTGGCAGCCCCCTTACAGGGCCCACCACGGTCGTCAGCCAGGCGGGATTCCCATTTTGCCACTACCAAGGCTTGAACCCAGGGGACCTTATGAGCCTAGCCAAGCCCGGTCAACCACGACCCCCTGTGGTGGGGTTCACGTTTCCATTTGGGGTCCCGTGTGGTTAGCACTCCAGGCCAGGGCAGTGGAGCATGCTCCACCCTACCTCCTGCCAGCTGACGGTTTAGACCAGGTCTCTGCTGAGTGTGCTCCCTTTCTACCTGCTAGAGTTGGACCTGACCACTGACCAGGGGAGGGATCCTCTTACTCGTGGGATGGGCCTGGCACTTCTTGAGAAAAGCCCTCCCTCCCTCGGCCTGCCCTTCCCTCCCCCCCTTCAAGCTGACAGTCTCCTGGGCTTTGAGCCGCTGACAGCCTCCGAGGCTGTCAGCACACAGCAGGAGTAATTTTAGCTGAGTTATTTCAGGCTCCTGTTCTGATCAGGGTTGAGCTGGCCCCACGCATGCCCCAGCCAGGGTTGCTCCAGAGTTGCCTGCTCCGAGGCCTCTTCCTAAGAGAGGGGGTGGCAGACTCATCCACCGACTCATCCCCTGACTCTTTAACCCTTTGAGCCTGAAGGTTTCCTGATTCCCAGGAGGTGTGCCCAGGGTTAGCTAAGAGGCCTTGACAAATGACGCCCAGAGTCTGCAATCTCGCACCTGTCCTCCTCCGGCCCTCTCACCAGCCTCCACAGTAGAGACCAGAGTGGCACCTTCACCAGGTGCTTCCTCAGCCTGGCGGCACATGCTGTGTGTGGCAAGTGTTTCCAGCCAGTGGCCAGTTGGGATGTTGAAACCTGAGGCGGGTGGGGAGGATCCTCCCGCCTTGGCTCAGCCCTTAGAAGCTGAGTTCAGCTGGAAGGAATTCCACCTGTCTCTGGCAGCCCAGAATGGCAGGCAGCTTGAGTTTTTCCCTGCGGAGATCGAAACTCAATTAGAGTGGCTTGTCATTTAACCTTTCTCAACTGCCTTAAAGTGCCGATTATGACAGTCCCTTTATATATTGAACGTCTAGTGCAAATATAGGTCACATGAAATCGTACCTGGATTCAGGAAATGAAACCTCTTTTTGTTGTTTCATATAGATCAGACTAGCCTTTGGGTTCACCTATGTGTGTAGCTGAGGTTGACCTTGAGTTTCTAATCCTCCTGCCTCCACTTACCAAGGGCTGAGATTGCAACCATTCCTCACCATGCCTGACCTGGACTTTCAATTTCTTACAGCAAGAAATTTATATTCCTGGATTTATGAATCCCTACCCTCTAGTTCTAATACCTAGTCTCCACTGTAGCAGAGAAAGAATAAAGATAGAGAAGTCAGATGGAGTAGCTCATGCCTGTAATCCCATCACTCATGAGACTGAGGCAGGAGGATTGCCACAAGATCACTAGGCTACCCAGTGAGACCATAAAAAAGCAAAGCCCTAAAGAATAGTTTGTGTGTTGAAAATAGGCATTCCTCCATCCTCTTTTCTCCAAGACTCATAGACCAAGGTTGGAAAGAGACACTCTGCTGGGCTGTGGTGGCACACACCTTTAATCCCAGCACTCAGGAGGCAGAGGCAGGAAGATCTCTGTGAGTTCGAGGCCAGCCTGGTCTACAGAGGGAGATCCAGGACAGCCAGGGCTCCCCAGAGAACCCTGTCTCGGTGAAGACAAAGGGCGCTGCAGTGGTGAGGGTGGGTGTTGACTGACGGCAAGCACAGACCAGGCTCTGCGCCTCCTCATAAGTCACGTGTTCTTTGCTTACAGAATTCAAAGAGTGCCCAGGGTCTGGCCGGTCTTCGAAACCTTGGGAACACGGTAAGTTCCTCCCAACTCATGTCTTCCCACGAGAGTAGAGGCTCTCCTGACCTGGATAATCCAATAGAGTCCCCTCCTGGCTCCAGCTAACTTCCTGTCCTAGAGGGCGATCAGTACCTGCCCTTCCTGGCTGGTGTTTCAGTGAATTGCTGGGCTCTGTCTCACCCGCCCCCAGCAGGAAGCGCTGCTAGAAGGAAGCTGCCCTTGTCACAGCCTGCTGCTCTCCTGGACCTTCCTCGGGGTTCCCATCCTTTCCCACTCTCCTCTGACCACTGTGCCCACACCCTTTTGTACACCTCACTAGGAAATAACCAATTATACGGCCTTTCCCCGGGGTGGGGACGTGCCTCACTCCTCCTGCCCTTACTCAGGAAAGGGGGACCTGGCCCTGTGAGGGAGTTCATTTCTGGGGGGATGAAACAGAGAGCCTCTGGTTGCAAGCAGTAGAGGTGCCGGGTCAGGGTCTTACCTCCATCACTGCGATAGATAGGCAGCTTTCTGTCCCTAGGACAGATCCATGAGCTAAATCGACTTCAAGTGACAGTACGTTTATTGGGCTGTTTTCGTCATGGCTGACTTACTGGCTCTGTCACTTTGGGCTTGTGACAAGACAGGACATGTGCAGCAAACAAAACCGTTCACCTCCAGGCCAGGGTGCAAAAGACAGAGAGGGAAGAGACTGGGGTCCTTCAGGCCTCTTCAGGGGGACGCCCCAGTACCTGAAGGCCCCCCACTGGGCCCTGTCTCTTCAAGTTGCCGCCACCTCCCAATACAGTGCCGCCGTTAGCTGGGACCCCATGGCTTGTGCGCACATCCCCTAACTGCCCAGACTGTCTCTTTCAGTGCTTCATGAACTCAATTCTTCAGTGCCTGAGCAACACCCGCGAGCTGAGAGATTACTGCCTTCAACGGCTGTACATGCGGGACCTCGGTCACACCAGCAGCTCGCACACAGCCCTCATGGAAGGTAAGGAGCCCCGGGTGGGCGTGGCCCTGCTCCGTTCCCTGCTCTGTTCGGATCTGCCAGGCCGGGCTGATAGTTGTGTTTTGGGTACACTCCACCCCTCTATTGTTCTTTCTTTGCCTGTTGTTCACTGGGATTCATTCCAGAATCTGTTGTTTGAGACACAGCCTTGCTATGTAACCCTGGTTGGACCCAAGCTCGTGATTCTCCTGCCTCAACCTCCCGAGTGTTGGGATCACAGGTGTACAGCACCATGCCCGACTCCAGTTTTGTGGTTCCATCTTGTTTGTTCATTGGTCGGTTGATCTGTGGGTTGGTTGGATGGTTGTCTTGTTTTTGAGACAGAGTCTCAGGTAGCTCAAGCTGCCCGTGAACGCCTGATCTTCCTACCTGAACTTGGGATCACAGGTGTACACTACCACACCTCGCTCGAGGTTTCATAGATATAATCACACCTGAGGCTGGAGAGCTGCTCACGGTTAAGAGTCCTTACTGCTCTTGGGAAGGACCAGAGTTTGGTTCCTAAAACCCAAGTCAGCCAACTTACAACAACCTGTAACTCTGGTTGAGAGGATCCAGCCCCCTCTTCTGGGCTCCTTGGGCACTCACAAGCATGCATGCATACCCACACAATTTAAAATAAAATCGCTTTTTTAAAGAGAAAATAGCTCACCTGTCCTCCACCCTCTCTCTCTCTCTGATTGTTCCTTCCAACAGAGTTTGCAAAACTAATCCAGACCATATGGACGTCATCCCCCAATGATGTGGTGAGCCCATCTGAGTTCAAGACCCAGATTCAGAGATACGCACCACGCTTCGTTGGCTATAAGTAAGGGCCTCGAACGCATGTCTGCCTGTCCTCCCCAAGGGGGCGGTGGTACAAGCAGGGTGCTGGTAGATGCCGCTCACTCACTTTCTCTGGGTTCAGTCAGCAGGATGCTCAGGAGTTCCTTCGCTTCCTCCTGGATGGGCTCCACAATGAGGTGAACCGGGTGACAGTGAGACCCAAGCCCAGCCCTGAGAACCTGGATCACCTCCCGTAAGTAAGAGGAAAGCTGCTGTGAAGTGAGGTCTGGGGACGTGAGATTTGTACCTACTTTGAGAGTAATGCCCTGGGGAGAGTCAGCTGTGCTTTGCTGTGGTTTTTAAAACACGACCTTTTTATTTCGGTGATGGTGGTGTGGGTGTCTGTGTTAGTGAGGATTGTACCTAGGGCCTTGTTCATGAGGGCAAGCACTCTGCCACTAAGTTACATCCTCTAGATGGCTTTTGAAGATTAAAAGGTTGAAGCCAGGCATGGTGGTACACACCTGTAATCCTAGATTTCAAAAGGCTGAGGTAGGAAGGATTATGAATTTGAGAGCAGCCTGGGCTAATCCTGTCTCAAGAAAAACATCATAGCTTGGGAGGTACAGCTCAGTGGGTCGTGTGAAGAACTGAGCAGGGCCCGAGATTGCATGCCCAGCACCACAGCAAAGATACAGATACATAAAGATTGTAGTTGATAGCCCCTGACGCCGACTGGGGTTTGAGCTCTGACCCAGCCGTCTTCCTGTCTGTGGTTCCCAGTGATGATGAGAAGGGGCGACAGATGTGGAGGAAGTATCTAGAGAGGGAAGACAGTCGGATTGGGGGTAAGTACACAACAAGAAATACCTGCCTCTGCTCTTCCCTGCTTTTGCTTGAGAAGCCCTGAGCATCGATCATTTTCCCAGGGAACCCCACGTCTGCCTGGGGCTCTCAAAACTAAGGCAAGAGGTGGGGGGGGTGGAGACAAGTAGTCAGTATGGTCAGCACGCCCTGGCTTTCTCTTCCCCAGATCTCTTCGTTGGGCAGCTAAAGAGTTCCCTGACATGCACCGACTGTGGCTATTGCTCTACGGTCTTCGATCCCTTCTGGGACCTCTCGTTGCCCATTGCAAAGGTATGCCCCGCCACAGCCACAGCCCGCCACAGCCCCAGCCCCGCCACAGCCCCAGCCCCGCCACAGCCCAGCGGCAGCTTCCCTCTCGGGCTCGGCAAGGCTGTGGACAGCTGACCTGGACTGTTTTTTTTCTCCAGAGAGGTTATCCTGAGGTGACATTAATGGATTGCATGAGGCTCTTCACCAAAGAGGATGTGCTGGATGGGGATGAAAAGCCAGTAAGTACTCCTCAGTGACAGAGACGCCATCCGCAGTGCCCGGCTGGGGAAGGGCCCCTCGGCTCTCCACTGCCAAGGGCCACAGATCTCTCTAACCCCTTTTGTCTCTCTTCAGACATGCTGCCGCTGCCGAGCCAGAAAACGATGTATAAAGAAGTTCTCTGTGCAGAGATTCCCAAAGATCTTGGTGCTCCGTATCCTTGACCTCCACGGTTGGGACCTGACTTTTTGGGGTGACTAATGACAAGAGACCCAAAGGGGAGGGGAGCCGAGTGGGGGGAAAGTGTAGACTTCTTTGTTAGCCTTCCTGCTTCCCGAGAAGAACCACTTCTCCAAGGACTCTGCTCCAGTGTTTTGTTCTTGACTCACGGCAATCACAGACCTGAAGCGGTTCTCAGAATCCAGGATACGAACCAGCAAGCTCACAACATTTGTGAATTTTCCACTAAGAGACCTGGACTTGAGAGAATTTGCTTCAGAAAACACCAGTGAGTATACCTGAGCAGGAGGGAAGACCGAAGATGAGAGGCAGCAGAGAGGCAGCAGGAAGCTAGTGAATTAGGAAGAGGTAGGAAGTCAGAGCCGGTGAGATAGGATCAGCAGGTAAAGGCACTGACGGCCTGAGATGGATCCCCAAAGCCCACACAGAAGGAGAATTGACTACTGGCTCCTTCGAGTTTCTCTCTGACCTACACACACCCACAATGAGTACTAAAATTAAATTTTAACTTCTTTTTAAGTAGAAACTATGGTTTCTTTAAGGGGAAAAAAAAGAATAGGGAAATAAAAGGGAGGAACATGGGGCCAGGAATGCCTCCAGGGCTTGACACCTGTCTCCTCCTCAGACCATGCTGTTTACAACCTTTATGCTGTGTCCAATCACTCCGGAACCACCATGGGAGGCCATTATACAGCCTACTGCCGAAGTCCAGTGACAGGCGAATGGCACACTTTCAATGACTCCAGGTGAGAGACGGCGTTCGTTCAGACAGGGCTCCTAGTAGCAAACCCCTCATAAGGCTTCCGTCTTGAATGGACAGAAAGTCCAGATCAACAGCTACACCATACACACAAGTCTGTGCTGCCCTTTCTGGGGCTGTCAAAAATGGGCACAGTGGCTTACAGCTGTAACCAAACATCTGAGAGGTGAAGGCAAGAGGTCAGGAGTTCAAGGTCATCCTCAGCTACATAGCAAGTTTGAAGTCATTTTAGGCTATGTGAGATCCTGTCTCAAAAAAAAGGGGGGGAGCTGAAGACAACTGAGTGGTTCAGAGCTCTTACAGCTATTGTTGCGGAGAAGAGTCCATTGCCATTGGCCGCCATGGGCACCTGCACTCTGTGCAAGTACCCACACATGTACCACATACGCATAATTTTAAAAAAACCCTCAAAGGACAGAGGCAGAGCTTAGGTTGGCATAGAAAAGTTCCAAGGCACTTGCTCGACCTCAGCCACTCGGCTCTGTGTCGCTGTGGCCTTCCTGGACAGGCTCTGACTTCTCCATGATCTCTTCCACAGTGTCACACCTATGTCCTCCAGCCAAGTGCGCACCAGCGACGCCTACTTGCTCTTCTATGAACTGGCCAGTCCACCCTCCCGTATGTAGCATTGAGGAGCTACAGCCCTTTCCTCTTCCCTGTGGCGGCCCCACGTCCTAAGTTTTTTAAAAATTCAGAAAAAAAAAAAAAAAACACCACAAAAAAAACAACAACAAAATCCTGACAAGTAAGAGAAAAATAAAGTGAAATAAAGCTGTCGAGCGGAAGTTGATACGGCCTGGTCGGGGTCTGGAGCAAGGAGCCAGGTGCCGAGCCACGGCCAGTCAGGGAAGACCACTGACGGATGCAGAGACGGAGTCAGCCCTGTTCCTCAGCTCCTCGGCTTCTCTTGTTTGCATTTTTAAGCTTGTGGTTTTTTTCCTGTGTGTAATAAAAAACAGCGGTCTGTGGGGAGAAGATCCTCAGTCCACCTGCTGCCCTCTCCTGCCCCACACCTTCTGGGAGGACAGCACCCTCTGGAGCCTGCTGGGAGCATCACAGCTGGATGGAGCGAGGGAGGACCGTGCAGGAGTCCCCCCCTGGACGGAGTCCCCCCCTGGACCTGCTCACCAGCCCAGACAGGAAACACCCATGAGCCAAGAGCCCTCTTAACGCTGCTAAGTCCAGGGGTACGGATGAGGGGACATCTTTGAAAAGAGCTGGTTTGGGTTTTCAAAAGCCCAACTTTTTTTAAAAAAAAAAAATTAACTGTGACAAACATGTTCCGACTGGAGATGCCGTCCATCCGTCCTTCACATCTCTTCCACAGCTGGGACATTGGGCTAGCCCTCGTTTTTGTTGGGGTTTGTTTATTTTTTTTCTTTTTCTTTTCTTTTCTTTTTTTTTTTTTTAACTTCTCCAAATATAACTTCCCTAACCCTAGCCCCCTGTGGTGGTAGGTGAGTGTCGGCCAGGCCCAAGCGTAGTCACAGTAGACCTGGGATCTAAATAAGTTTTCTGTTTCGAAGTTGTTTTTCTTTTCTTTCTTTCTTTCTTCCTTTCTTTCTTTCTTTCTTTCTTTCTTTTCTTTTCTTTTCTTTTTTTTTTTTTATGTTTTGGATGGAATCTAGTTGCCTCCAAGAATTGTGCCTTATAGCATTTGGGGACCAGGGGGTGACTTCCCCTTCCTGAGATATCCCTCCGCCGGTTCTCTTTATCCCAGGGCCATGTTCAAAGCCTCTTGGGGAAATGGGGTGCTGCCCTTAGCCCCTGGTTTATTGCACGTGGCCGTGAGGTGAAGAGGGAGTGGGTAAAGGGTCTCTTCAGCTAGTGTATCAAGTTCTTCCTGCGGTCCTCTCACCCACCCCCCAGTCCCCAGCTGTCTGAAGGACAGCACCGGCCCCTCGTCCCCAGAGCTTCACCTTTAATTTATTCTCTTCTTAATGCCCCATCCCCCAAGCTTCCCACCATCTGTCCCTTTCTCAGAGTCTCCTGGACAAAGGCCCTCTGGACTGAGCTTCTCAGGGACACCCATGCCACCTCTACCTACCCCACCTGGCAGTCGCCTTTGGTCCCACCCTGGGAGCTTGAGCCTGGATGTCTGGTGATGTCTTGTATGGTTCTTTCCCATGGATTTGATTTGGCCCTCATTAGGCAAAAACTCCATGCTGTCCCACGAGCCAAGCTGTTCAGCACTAAGGCATTTTGCACACCCCCACAGGTGGGCCTGGCTTACGCCCTCATAACCTGGAGTGCTTGAGTGTTCCCAGGATGAGGCATCCTAGAGAGACACCCTGAGTTTACCTGGCCTGATACCCTTCTCTAGGGAAGACCTGTGAAGCTGAGCCCCAGGGCGGGTGTACACTTGCTTACCATGTAAGCAAGAGGAGGATGTCTAATGTACAGTGGAGCCTTGTACAGAATAAATAGTAGCTTTGAGAAAGACGCTGCTGGTGTGACAGTCTTGATTTGGGAGGGGCTTAGATCTGGGAAGTGCCCCCAGCATCGCGAGGGCCTCAGTTCCTTGCTTCTGCCAGTCTGCCAGCACTGCCTTCTAGAAACTCACCACCTGTTACTTCAACTTTTCAATATTTTTATCTTGGTTTTTTTTGAGACAGGGTTTCTCTGTATAACCCTGGCCATCCTGGAATTTGCTCTGTAGACCAGGCTGGCCTCCAACTCAGAGATTCGCCTGCTTCTGCCTCCTGAGTGCTGGGATCAAAGGCGTGCAACCCCCTTGCCTGGCATTCAATTCTTTTTTTGTTGTTGTTCTTTAAGTTTAAATAGTATTTATTTCAGATGTCATATTCTACATCTGGATTCCCAGACTGAGTTCGTCCTTGTGTTTGTATGTATTTTATTCCTTTGGCCAAAATGTCTATGAGGTATATCATACTCCCAGAGACCTCAGTGTCATCTTTCCAAAGACAATATCCTGCAGGATGCCATCTAAACACCTGGGAGAACTTCCATATCTGGTGGCAACATGTTTTCACCCTTACTGGGGGAGGGGTGCATGTGCATACCTGTGGAGGTCGGGACAACATGCAAGAGTCTTTTCTCTCCTTCCACCGTGTGGGTCCCGGGGATCAGAACAGGCCATCAGGCTTTGGGACAAGTGCTTTTACTTGCTAAGCCACTTGGACAGCCAACCCCTTTTCACATACAGTGTCTCTGTAGCCCAGGCTGGCCTTGAACTCACAGCAATCCTCCTGCTCTAACCTACAAAGTATCAAGATTGCAGGCATGAGCCACCACACCTGACTCACATTTCTGTAAAATCTGATCTGTGTAGACCAGACCTCTGCTGCAGACCTCCATGACAGTGTCACTGGTCTTAAAGCAAACTGTCATCATGACTGTGTGTTAAAGGGTTGATCTCCTGTCTTAGGGTTTTTATTTCTGTGAAGAGACACCATGATCACAGCAACTCTTATAAAGGAAAGCACTTAACTGGGGCTGGATTACAGTTCAGAGGTTTAGACAATTAGGCAGGAAGCATGGCGGCATGGAGACAAGGTGTTAGGTCGCTGAGAGGTCTACATCCCAAACTGCAGGCAGCAGGAAGAGAGAGTGACACTAGGCCTGGCTTGACCATCTGAGATGTCACATCTAACTCCAGTGACACATCTCCTCCAACAAAGCCACACCTACTCCAACAAGGCTACACCTCCTAATATTGCCACTCCCTATGAGCCTATGGGGACCATTTTCATTCAAACTACCACATCCCCTAAGGCGGTTTGGCTTTTACTTTGTTTTAAGATGTTGGAGAGTAAAGGCAGGGCCTGTGCATATTAAGCAGGTGTTACACTGAGTATACTGAGTTACAATCCCACTCCCTAAAGAACTTCCCTCAAAATTTGAGAGCCAGGCCTAGAGGCACAAGCCTGTTACACCAGAACTTGGAGAGGCAGGGCTAGAAGTAAGAGAATCAGGAGTGCAAAGTCATCCCCAGAGCATAGCAATTTGAAGGTCAGTCTGTGCCGTATGTAAGCTTCTGTTTCAAAAAAGAGAGGAAGGACTGGAGAGACGGCTCCTGATAAAGATACTGGCTGCTCTTCCAGAGGACCCCAGGCCAATTCCTAGCAAGCACAAATCAGTGCACAAATCCATAACTCGAGTCCTAGAGGATCTGATGCCCGCTTCTGATTTCTGGGGGCACTATATGCACATGGTACACACACATACATGCATTCAGGCAAAACATTCGTACACATTTTTTTTAAAAGCCAGGTGTGGTCGTTCACCCCTTTAATCCCAGAACTTTGGAGGCAGAGGCAGGTGGATCTCTAAGTTTGAGGTCAGCCTGGTCCATAAGTGAACTCCAGAACAGCCAAAACTACAAAAACAAAAACAAAAAAAACCATAGTGACATTGTCCTTTTTTGGCAGGGTGGGGGGGTGGGGGGAGGTAGGAGGGTGGGGGGTGGAAGGTGGGGGGGAGATAGGGGGTAGGGGGGTGGTACACTCATCACTACTGCTTTCCTTTTCCATTTCTTTGGAAATGGAATCTTAGAACTAGAGAAACTGAAGTTCCTCCCACTCCCATAAGCTTAGAATATTCCAGGATTCTTCTTCCTAACTACCTCACTGCTCTAGACACTAAGGGGAAATAAAGTTTATCTGGCCATCCTTGCTGTGGCACAAATACCTGCTGTCGCTTGGGGCCTATGTGCTACTGAGTGGCACATGAAAGAAAAGCTTTTTTTTGGTTAGTTGATTGATTGGTTGGTTGGTTTGGTTTGATTTGGTTTGGTTTGGTTTTGGTTTTGGTTTTCAAGACAGGGTGTCTCTGTGTAGCCTTAGTTGTCCTGGAACTCACTTGGTAGACCAGTTGGCCAGACACACAGAGATTCACCTGTTTCTGCTTCCCAAATGCTGGGAATAATGGGAATAAAGGCATGTGCCACCAGGCCCAATTTGGAAGACAACTTTTTTTTTTGGTTTTTCGAGACAGGGTTTCTCTGTGTAGCTTTGCGCCTTTCCTGGAGCTCACTTGGTAGCCCAGGCTGGCCTCGAACTCACAGAGATCCACCTGGCTCTGCCTCCCGAGTGCTGGGATTAAAGGCGTGCGCCACCACCGCCCAGCCGGAAGACAACTTTTTAATCTGGGAATTTCACGACAGTGGGGAAGAAAGAAGACGATGTAACTTTTATTCTAAGACATGATGTCATATGGTCCAGGTGACTGCCTAAGGCCTAGGATGAACTAAATCTGGTCTCCAGCTTCCACTTCTGCAGGGGCTGGGATTCCACTACAGGTCTGTGTGCCTTCCCCATCCCATTTTAGTTGACTTTGGGAATTGAACCCAGGGCTTCTGGTATGCTATGCTGGAGCTCTACCCCCAAACCACACCAGCAGCATAGGAAAGATTTAAATAAACTCTGTGGCTTCTCTTTGAGGGACTTGGACTTCCCTGTCCGCCCCAGGAATGGCAGGACCTAGGATGAGATGTCTACAGGCTGGTGGCTTCTCCCAGTCAGCCACAGGTAAACAATGTCCTCTTCTAAATAGAAAGTGGCTCGCAGCCAAGTGATGGTCCCTGGTTTTCAGGGGTGGTAGAAGCCACCCTGTGCATTCTGTTCTCCAGAGAACAGACCGTAACAAAGTAGGGACTCAAGCCCTGGCCCTTGCTCCCAGCTTTCCTTTCTCTGCTTGGCCTGTGGTGCCATCTCATCCCCATGGCAACGGTCCCCAGGACTGCACCAAACCCCAAACACAAGCAGGTCTGTCGTCCTCACATTTCTTTGTGATCTGCTTCGCCTCCTAGCAACTTGGATTATTTCGCCATTCTTAACCGGTGTTCCTGCAGGCCCTGGCTGAGAGAGGTGCCGCCTCTGTAGTTGCGTTTGTGACCTTGAACAAGATCTTCCCCTTTGTAGGCCTCCCAGCCTCACGGGGACTGAAGGCCTCTGCTCAGGTATTTTCATGCTAAGTCACTTTTCCTCCAAATACACACTTGAATTGGGCCTTACACACCCAAGGTTCCCTGGCCCAGTTTATAGGTTATTTTTGTTGTCTGGTTGTTTGTTTTACATTTGCTTTTTTTGGAGGGCAGCATGTGCACACCACGGCGTATGGATGGAACTTCTGAGAGTCCATTCTGTTCTTCCATCCTGTCAGTTTCTGGAATCAAATTCAAGGTTTGGCAGTGTCCTTACCGAAACCACTAACAAGGAAACACAAGGACAGATCTGCTTGTCCTGGAGATTTGGTACGGTACTAGCCATCTCTCCAGCCTCAGAGTTCGTTTTTGATTGATCAATGCTCAACCCAATTCATATTTCATGGATCTGTAGAGTTGGGATCTTAGAGGCCACCTGTCACTCGGACAGTGAGGGTACTGAAGGCTGAAGACCCGTCAAAGGCCACACCACCTGGCTGTGGGAGAAGCAAGATGGAGCTCACCTAGTTCTTGCTCCACCTGAAGCCTTTTGGTTGAATTGGTGACAGCATTTGGCAGGACTCTCGGCAGAACTGTCCTACCCTATTGGGAATCGACGGGAACCACCATGTGAGATGCACACATGCCCAGCAGCAAAGCCTGCACGGCGAGCCAGCTGAGCCCCGCTAGGTCTGTTTGAGCTGGACACTTTCAAGGGTCCCCACCCTTAAACTCTCATGGGCACCAACAACCCCCTGTGTGGGTTGCCTAGGACGGGAGGAAGTGGCCAGCAGTCACAGCTCAGGGTGTCGCAACCTCCCTGGGCCCAGTTTCCTCCTCGGTAAGCTGATTATGATAATACCAGCTCAGAGCTAGGAGACTGCTTAGAAAAAGTGTGGCACATAGTAGGTACTCTGTGGGGAGCGGGGAGTAATCTTTTTCTCATTGCTATGATCAAATACCCATCAAGAAGCAACTCATGGCCAGAGAGCTACTCAGTGGGTACCTAAAGCACTTACTGCACAAGCCTGGGAACCTGACTTCAGTCCCCATAGGGGAAGGAGGGAGCTGGCTCCTCAAAGTTGACCCGTGACCTCCACATTCACACCTGCATGTGTATTTGTGTGCATACACACACATCTTTTATTAGATAATATTACTACATAATTATGCGTTTTTAGATAACAATGCAGTTGTGTTTTTTTTTTTTTTTAATTAGAACTGGGTTGGCAAGATAGTTCAGCAAGTAAAGGCCCTCGCCTCCAAGCCTGGCAACTTAAATTCAATCCCTGAACCCACATGGTAGAAGAAGAGACTCACGCCTGGCCTCCGTAGGCATCTGCACACATCTGGTTTCGGCATACACACATAAACATAAATAAAAATAAATCTCGGAGGGAAAAAAGACCATATCTCAAAAAGTTGCCAAGAAAGAGGATGCCATGTTTGGAATAGCAGCCTCCTTGGTAGACTACATGGTTTGCCCTCGGGACCTTGGAGATGATCTTCTAGAGATCTTCATGCTTCTGCTGTTGATGCTGTCCCCAACCTGAGCTCCAGACAGGTATGTGGGTGCCTTTGGGAATCCCCTGACAGTGGCCAGGGTTCATATTGGCCATGTCATCTTATCCATCCGCATTAATCTATAGAATAAAAAACAAATCCTTAAGCCCCTGTGTAGACACAAGTTCAAGTCCCCTGGCTGCCAGAAGATTCACATCTCTAAGAAGTGGGGCTTCACTAAGTGGCAGCTGAGACACGGCTCATCCCTGATGGCTGTGGAGTCAGTCACGGTCGCCTGGACAAGTGATGGGCCCTGTGCACAGACGGCTTCCACTGTGCTGTCCTATACCCCATCAAGTCATGACTGTAATAAACCCCACCCAATCTGATGGGGATGGGGAGGAGGGGGAGTCTCTGAGCCTCACTTTGAAACTGCTTCTGCTAAGTCATGTGCTATAAAGATAAGGATGACCAGCTCCATCAGCCCACTTCATCACCCAGCCAGGCCTGATGCCCACAACCTCTAGTGAATAATCATAGGGCTCACCCCACCCCCAAACTCACCATCTACAAAGCCCAGTGCAGGCTGTCTGTAGGTTCTAGTCCGGTCTCTCTCCCCTCTCTCTCTCTTCTCTCTCCTCTCTCTCCTCTCTTTTCTTCTTCTTCTTCTTCTTCTTCTTCTTCTTCTTCTTCTTCTTCTTCTTCTTCTTCTTCTTCTTCTTCTTCTTCTTCTTCTTCTCTCTCTCTCTCTCTCTCTCTCTCTCTCTCTCTCTCTCTCTCTCTCTCTCTCTCTCTCTCTCCAGGGTCTCACTATGTATCCCTGGCTGTCCTGAACTCACTGTGTAGACCAGGCTGGCCCCGAATTCACAGAGACCTGCCTGCCTCTACCTCCCAAGTGCTGGGATTAAAGGTGTGCGCCACCGTACTTGGCTGTCCAGGACTGCTGGACTCCAAGTTCAGAGTCCAGGAGAGGCTTGAGGCCTGGAGAGAAGCAGCCAGGCCACTGAGAGGGCGCTGGGAAAGTCTCCTTTCCCGAGTGCAGAGACAGCCGTCTTAGGCTCACAGATCTGTCTGGCCCTTCCCCTCTCCTAACACAGTGTGGCCCCCTCTAGAGTAAAGTTGTATCCATACAAAACACATGCTCAGTTTTAACTCTTTATCTTTTCAGTTATGTGACATCTCAGAGCCTTAGTAGCAACTTTTGTAAAATGGTTATGATACCTCGTTGAGTTACGTATGAAATGAAAGAGAACAATATGTAAGACCTCTTGCCCAGGGTCTAAAACATTACAGGCATTCTACAAGTAGTAGCTGGGAACATGAAGTTGTTTCCAGACTCTCAGCCCAGCCCAGCACTGTGATGAGACAAGACAGATGGGCAGTCCCTTGCCTTTCTCCCTGGACCGCCTGCGCCAGGCAGGGATGGGGCACTGCTTTGTAGTGTAGACCTTCTACCTCGTGCCCAGCCAAACCAACAGCCAGACCCCACAACTCAACTGCACACGAAGTCAGGTATCCTTCCTCCTGCAGGCTTGGGGACCCAGATGTGGGGAGCCAACCCCTCAATCTCATGCCATGCTTTCTGTGAGACTGCTTCTCTCCTCATTCTTATAACAGACAATGGATATAACAGGTGAAAACACCCTCCCAACAGCAAGGAGGCTGAGGCAGGAGGATGGCTCCAAGTTTGAGGCTAACGTCAACATAGAGAGACCCTGTTTCAAAATAAAATAGCAACTATAATTCAACAAAAAATAGAGTTGGAGGTGCAGCTCTGTTGGTAGAGTGCGGACCCAGCGTGCGTGAAGGTCCAACCCCGCACTATGTGGTGGTACACACGGCCCTGGGAAACAGAGACAGGAGACTCAGGAGCTCCAGGACCTCTTGAGGAAATGGCTTAGTGAGGAAGTACTTGACACTCACGGAAGTACTGTGAATGCCAGTCAGGCATGGTAGCCCCGTGGTCTGTGGTCCCTGGAGTGAGCTGGTTGGCTAGACATGCAGAATCAAGCAAACTCTTGGTTCAAGTGAGAGACCTTGCCTCCATATATAATTTCATATAGATATATGTGTGTGTATGTATATGCATGTACATGTGTGTGTGTGTGTGTGTGTGTGTGTGATCAAGGAAAACACTGACATCAACTTCTAGCTTCCATACACACATGCATGAGCATAACACACACATCATATATATATATATGTATGTATATATGTGTATATATATATATATATTGTTCATAGTCATCCTTACCTACATAAAGAGTTTGAAGCCAACCCAGGCAATATGAGACCACCACACACACACACACAAAGCCAAAGCCAGCCAGCAGGGTGGTGGTGACTCATGCCTTTAATCCCAGCACTCAGGTGGCAGAGACAGGCAGATCTCTGTGAGTTCAAGGCCAGCCTGGTCTACAGGGTGAGTTCCAGGACAGCCTGGACTATAAAGAGAAACCCTGTCTTGAAAAAAAAAAAAAAGCCGGGTGGAAGAGGAGCGGCTTCTTCCAAAGGTCCAGGGTTAGCCAGTAACTTTGCCACTGAGATGTGGCAAAGCGCTGGCTTTGTCTGTGACCCTCAGACGGCTGCCCACTTCTACCCGAGCGCTTGCTCCCTGTCTGTCTCTCTTCACCTGAGGCTCCAAGGCCTTCACTGCGGTCATGTTCTCCAACCCCCAGCTCCCCAGGAGCGCCCGCCCTCATTACCTTGGGGGCAGGGGAGGGGCAGGTGGCTCCCCTAATCACATCTCACAGAATCCCTAGCTTTCTCTGTTGGTGCCCACAGCCACTGCCTGTGCCTTTAAGGACTGCTGTTCAGTGCCAGGGTCTTGACCTCAGCATCCTCAGCTGAGTTGGATTAAGGACCATTCCGTGCTTTTTGTGAATTCCTTCTCGCATCAGTTCCCTCCCCCACATGGAGAGAGAGTAGCCTGGAGCCCCAACCATTCTGCCAAAGGCCACCAGAGAACTGGTCTCTCCTGACAGCCTTGTCCCTCCGAGAGTCAAGGTTGCTGCTTTGATAGGTAGCTCGTGACCAGGGAGTGAACCTCCGGGGGTCTTGGGCTCTCACAGGATCTCCAGAAAGCCATGCAGAATCTTAAGCCATGAAGGACTATTCCGATGTCATCCTCCGTCCAGAGGCAACTGAGCTGAGCAAGGTAAGGCTCACATGGAACCCACCTCCCAAGACCCCAGGTCCCCCGTGAACCCGCCTGTCCCAGCCCGTAAGCCTCTGCCTTCCATTCCAGACAGAGTTCTGCAATCCTGCTTTCGATCCTGAAGCAGGGCCTTCTTGCCCTCCACCAGCCTTACAGAAAGATGCCAGCAGAAGCCTCAAAGCTCCCTGGCATGGTAACCATCTTTGGGTTGCTTGGGCACAGGAGAGAGCCCCGGAACTAAGGTGTGTGGGACATCCCGTGTAAGGGTGTCGTCCCTAAAAGCCCTCTCTGTCCCCCCACACCCAGCCCAGCGTCTCCGAGGGCTACAGCCGGACTGTCATTTCTCCTGGCTCTGTATCCTGCTGCTCAGTGGCCTGCTGGTCCTGCTGCTGGGGCTGCTGGTGGCTGTCATCCTGGCTCGTAAGTACTTAGGAGGGCTTTACATGGAGAGTCCATGAACTATTCTACCAGCCCCCAAGGACCTGCTCTTCTAAATGACATGCCTCCATCCTCCTGCCCCCCAGAGTTCCAGGCTACATCCCTCCCCAGGACAACTGAAAGTCCACTGCCCGCCCCAGGCCGCACCCCCAAGGGTAGCATTCCTAGCTCCACTCCTAACACCAGCACCAGCACCAGCACCAGCACCACCAGCACCACCAGCACCACCACCACCTCTCCAGCAACCACGGGGCAACAGGAGGCAGCCCTGAGCCCTACACACCAGACCAGTGAGTTCTAAGGGCACTATTCCGGAGAAGGCCCAAGGTGGCCGTGGGGAGGAAAAGCCTGGAAGAGGAGCCTTGGGGGTGGGGGAAGGCCTCTCTCCTATTGACCTCTTAACTCTAACCTCCATCCCCTGCAGCCTGCGGAGGCGTCCTTCCTGGTCCAAGGGGTTTCTTCAGCAGCCCCAACTACCCAGACCTTTACCCACCCCATAGCCACTGTGTCTGGCATATCCAGGTAGCCACAGGCCAGACAATACAGCTCAAGATTCAAGCCCTCAGCATAGAAGGTGTGCTCTCCTGTCTTTTTGATCGCTTGGAAATTAGCCCAGAGCCTTCAGGTCCACTCCTCAGGTGGGTCCCTCTGCTTCCAGGGGATCCCACTTGCCTGAAGGGTGGAGAAACTGGAAGCAGAAGGAAAAATCTTGACCAGAAGGAAATTAGCAGAACTTACCTCTGACCCCTCCCCTGCCAGCACCTTGCTGTGCTGTGGCCTAGGGAAAGGATTCCCTCTCTGATGCCTTTCTTTATTTTCTTTTCCTTCTTCTTTCTTCTTTCTTTTCTTTTTTCTTTTTTTTTTTTCTTTTTTTTTTTTTTTTTTTTGAGGGGAGGGGGTGTTCTGAGACAAGGTTTCTTGATCTGACAGCCCTGGCTGTCCTGGAACTCACTTTGTAGACCAGGCTGGCCTCAAACTCACTGAGATCCATCTGACTCTGCCTCCCAAGCGCTGGGATTAAAAGCGTGCGCCGCCACCACCTCCCGGGCTCTGGTCCGTTTCTTATCCGAGTTCAGAGCCTCCATCACCGCCAGCCTGGCTTTTTTACAGGGTGTGTGGTAAAACGCCTCCAGCCACGCTGAACACCAACACCAGCCACCTCCGTGTGTCCTTCGTCTCTGACGACGACGTGGAAGGGTCTGGTTTCCAGGCCTGGTACCAAGCTGTGGCCCCTGGGCACTGTGAGTGACTTCCCGACGTGTTCCTAGCTGCCTCCCCCTCAGCCACTCCCAACACTGGCACAGGGGGTTGGAAACTCTGGGGGATTCTGGCTCCAGATGGTTCGTGTCCTTCTCCAGGGAGCTGTGCCCATAATGAGTTCCGCTGTGACCTGCTCCTCTGCCTGAAGCATGACTTAGTGTGTGATGGTATTACCAACTGTGCCGATGGCAGTGACGAGGCCAATTGCAGCGCCGAGACCTTCGGTACGGGCCCAGCCATGGGACAGGGCAGGCACTCCGTCAGGCGTCTGTCCCAGGCTGGGCTCCCCTGCTCCGACCCAGCATTTTCTTGCCTGGCCACTCATGAGCCATTTGGCTTCTCTCCAGGGTGTGGAGGGAATCTGACTGGGCTCCACGGGGTATTCTCTACCCCCAACTACCCACAGCACTACCCTCACCAACAGGTAAAGGCAGCGCCCTCGGGAACTGGTACAGTACTCCCGAGACACCAGGGTGCCTATAGTTGTGTGCCTGGAAACAGTATGCCTGGGAATGTACTTGGTAAAAATCAGCTCATGCCGGCCAAAGGAAACATTGTTAAGCACCAACTGTATACCCAGATATTTCCATACTGGGTAAACACATCTGTCTCTGAGACCAGACCATTTGAAAGGATATTTATTTATTTATAGACAAGGTCTCACTCTGTAGCCCATGATGATCCTGTAACTGGTGAGAATCCTCCTGCCCCAGCCTCCCAAGTGCTTGGATTATAGGTATGAGCCACCATGCCAGGCCTGGGTTTTTGTTTGTTTTGAGACAGGGTCTCACTATGTAGCCCTGGCTGGCCTGGAACCCACAGAGATCCACCTGCCTCTGCCTGGAAATAAAGGTGTGCATCCTCAGGCCTTCACCCCAACCCCTAAACCTGCTGGTTTTTTGGTTTTTATTTTTTATTTTTCCATGCCAGGGAGCAACCCCAGGATCTTGTGCAGGCCAGACAAGTTCTTTACCACTAAGCTATATCCTTGGTCCTTGGCTTTTTGAGACAGTCTCTGTATGTAGCTCAGGAGGCTGCTTTGGAACTTGACATATAGCTTGGGCTGACCTTAAACTCTGCTCCCAAGCACTGGAAATCATAGGTGTAAGCCACGTGCCTGACTGACCATTCCTCTTTTAAGAGGCACCAGTGACAGAATGTGAGGTAGGCAACAGCCACTCACTCACACCTTGCCTGGTCTGCCCTGGCCATAGAAGGCCAGTCCTGCAAGACCAGGCGGAGGCAGGAGGAGGTCCCCGTGAGTGGTCTCACTTCTACCCTCCTCCAGCTTTGCACCTGGTACATCTCAGTGCCCATGGGATACGGCGTGAGACTACAGTTCCACAACTTCAGTCTGGAAGCACAGGCCGAGTGCAAGTTTGACTACGTGGAGGTGTATGAAGCCGGCACTTCCGGGGCCTTCATCTTCCTGGGCAGGTACCCGGCAGGGCAGCCCGTCCCCCATCTGGCAGGTGGCTGGGCTCCCTTCACGAGGCTCAAGTGCGTCAGTTCCCAGCTCCGCTGTCTTCAGGTGCTCCTCACCAGCACCCTGAAACAGCATGTGCCCTCCTGACCAGGCCTCACTTCTGCAGCTGCCCAGCCCTACTCTTCCCACCCTAGGGCCTCTGCCTTCCCCTATCTTCCCTGACGCCCCCCTTCTCCAAGTGGCTCCAGTTTAAGAAGTCATTTCATTGTAACGGACAGCATGTGTCTCCTTCCCCAGACCCCAAGCTCCATGAATCAGCGGTCTGGTTCCCCATCACCCTTGGCATGGCCAAGAGCCCAGCTCAGAGCCCCCAGGGCTGGCCAGCGGCCTGTGCCAGGATATTTTTCTGCTCCGGGCAGGTTCTGCGGCACAGAGCCACCACCCCACCTCATCTCCTCACGGCACCAGCTGGCTGTCATCTTTAAGACGGATCTTGGTATCAGCAGCGGGGGCTTCTTAGCCACCTACCAGGCCACCAACGCTACAGAGAGTAGGTGTCCCTCGGGGCGGGGGGGTGTGGCCAACGGAGGCTCCTCCGTGGAACATCAGAGGGGACCCTGGAGGGTAGTGGGTCCAGGCATGTCCTAGGGCACTGTCACGCCTCTGTGCCCACAGACCCTTGTGGGCCCCGAGAGTTCTGCCGGAACGGAGGATGTAGGGATCTGCAGTGGATGTGTGACTTATGGAGAGACTGTGGGGATGGCAGCAGTGACAATTGTAGCAGTCACTTGTTCCCACAGCCAGGTAAGGAGCCTCACCCGAGCAAGTCCGTCCTGCCGGCCACAACAGGCTGGGTTGTCCACTTTCCTTACCTCCCTTCCCGTCCCCCTCGATAAGTTCATGCCTGGGCCCTTCTCTCCTCACCCGGGGACCACTTTACAGAGTCCTGGCGGGACTCTCAGCCAGGGTCGGCACTGTACACTAATGTCACCTGAAAGGGACTTGGGAATGTAGGGGTCACTGGCAGGGGTGTCAAGACCTATCTGCCTCGCCACTCACAGAGTCCCTCTCTACAGCCTGCTTCACAGAGCAGGTGATAGAAGTGGTCCCCAGTGGGCACTCCACATGCCCTAAGACCAGAGGGGCCTGCCTACATGCCGCGCTGGCCAACACAGGCTCTGGGAAACAGCAGGGCTCGTCGGAGTGTGAAACAGCTCTGTAGTGCCTCTTGAGATACTTAACAGAAGTCCACGTGCAAACGAGGACCCGGGGCCAGGCAGTGTCTTGTCCCCCACAGTAACCCAACCCTCCCCCTTACAGACCTGGCCTGTGAACCTGTCCAAGTGGAGATGTGCCTTGGACTAAGCTACAGTACCACAGCTTTCCCCAACATCTGGGTGGGCCTGGCCACCCAGGCGGAGGTGGTAGACATCGTCAGAGGCTACAAGGTGCTGGGACACCCGAGGAGGGAGGCCATCGGAAGGGGTGGGCACATGGGGACGGGACATCTGAGGTCGGCCTCTTCCTCCCACAGAGTCTGACCAGTCTACCCTGCTACCAGAATTTCCGGAGGTTCCTTTGCGGGCTGCTTGTACCTCACTGCACCCCACTGGGCACTATCCTGCCCCCTTGCCGCTCTGTCTGCCAGGAGGCAGAGCGACAGTGCCAGTCTAGCCTGGCACTACTGGGCACCCCCTGGCCCTTCAACTGCAACAGGCTGCCTGAGGCGGCTAGCCTGGATGCTTGTTCCCAGCCCTGACCGGACGCCAGCCCTACCCTGTCTGCCCATCCTCCTCTACCGTATGAGTGGGCAGGGCACCCTCTGTCTGCCCATGCTCCTCTACCCATATGAGTGGGCAGGGCACCCTCTGTCTGCCCATCCTCCTCTACCCATATGAGTGGGCAGGGCAGGCAGAAAACAAAGGGAAGAGTGCCCTGGGCACGGGACTCTGCCCATCCTCTCTGGTGCTTCCCAGGGAAAAGGAAGGACCAGTTCCGACTCTGACCCTGCCCAGGGCTGATGGGCTACCCTATCTCCCCTGCAGCTTCTCTGCACGCTTATTTGCCAAGACCGCCCCAGGCAGGGGCCGGGGCCCATATTGTGCCATTGGACAGCCTAGAGACTTCCTACCCAAGTCTTTGACCCTGACTCCCCGTCTTCTGCCTCCCCCTTTCCATCTGAGTGTTGAAGATCAGTCACCAGACCTTCAGCTTTTCCGTTTAGTCAGCAAAACCGTATTGAGTGCCTACCGGTGTGGTGGGACCCTCTCCTACCCCTGGGGGTCCAACTGGCTCTCTGCTTTTGGAATTCTTCACCCTGGGCTCTGCTGATCCAGTTCTCCACCCTCCATCCCCACACACTAACTAGTCCTGACCTTGGCCTCTATCACTGCCCCATCCCTCCCTCCCTCCAGCTCCCGGGAACTGAAGCCCCAGGAACTGTCTGTCTGACCGTTCAGCCTCTCTGTAATGCAGGCTCAAGCCTCTCTCCTCCTCCTCCTTTCTCCACACCCCCTACACCCCCACAACTTTGGCCGGCCGCCGGGCGACACCACGAGTTATTTCCCTGCTATTTCCCAGCCCCGGAGCTCTTGGCCCCTGAACAACTGGTTTCCTCTAGGAGTTTGGGAGGAGCGCTGTGGAGCCGGCAAGGAGCAACCAGAAGCTGGAATCAGTCAGCAAGGGCAGGGGCTGCCTGGTTGGGGTAGGAGTGGGAGCAGGGCCAGCTGGAGGGTCTGAGGAAGCCATTCAGAGAGAGCAGCTGGGGGAGCTGGGGAGCGGGGAGGGGGTGAGTCTGGCAGAGGAGGAGGGCGGGTGGGGGAGGGGCTGTGGGAAAGCCTGGGCGCCAGCTCGGGGACCGGGTAGGGAGGGCTTGCTTTCCTTTCCTCTACGGTGCTCTCCCAGTTCTTGATCTGGGGCGCCCTCCTCTTCATCCCGTCACACTGCACTCAGCCCCAAAGGCTTATCTGTGGAGCGGGGACCTGCTGGGTTCCACCTGGGTGGGGCGCGAGGTGGGTCCCAAGATTCTGGGTTCCGACTCTGGTCCTGCCCAGCCCACAGACTACAAGAGGATCCTGGCGTCTGGGCCTCCGGGGTCACCACCATGAGACCACTTCTTGCCCTGCTGCTTCTGGGGTTGGTGTCAGGTTCTCCTCCACTAGATGACAACAAGATCCCCAGCCTGTGTCCCGGGCAGCCCGGCCTTCCAGGCACACCAGGCCACCATGGCAGCCAAGGCCTGCCTGGCCGCGACGGTCGTGATGGCCGCGACGGTGCGCCCGGAGCTCCGGGCGAGAAAGGCGAGGGCGGGAGGCCGGGTAAGAAGTCATCTTCGTCGCAGCCCTTGGGGACATCCTAGTGAGCACCGCAGCTGCTCTCGTAGATCCTGTGGGGGTTCAAGGGTCCCGCCAGGGGGCGCTACGCCACCTCCATTCCAGTCGGCTGGGGTGGGGCGAGGTGGGCTGTGGGTGGAGGGGGTGAGTCAGCCCCAGGGAATCAGAAAGCCTAGATCCCTCTGCTCAGCACTTCAGATCTGCTCCCTGCAGGAGGCAACAGCCAGGGAGGCTGGGAGGCTTGGGGATGGCCTATGGCGTCCCCTTCTGCACTCCACTGTGGCTCCTAATTTCTCCCCTTCGCCCTCCCACCCCCAGGACTGCCTGGGCCGCGCGGGGAGCCCGGGCCGCGTGGAGAGGCAGGTCCCGTGGGGGCTATCGGACCTGCCGGGGAGTGCTCGGTGCCCCCGCGATCCGCCTTCAGTGCCAAGCGATCCGAGAGTCGAGTGCCTCCGCCAGCCGACGCACCCCTCCCCTTCGACCGCGTGATGCTGAATGAGCAGGGACATTACGATGCCACTACGGGCAAGTTCACCTGCCAAGTGCCTGGTGTCTACTACTTCGCCGTCCACGCCACCGTCTACCGAGCCAGCTTGCAGTTCGATCTTGTCAAAAATGGCGAGTCCATCGCCTCTTTCTTCCAGTTTTTCGGGGGGTGGCCCAAGCCAGCCTCACTTTCAGGGGGTGCTATGGTAAGGCTGGAACCTGAGGACCAGGTGTGGGTGCAGGTGGGCGTGGGTGATTACATCGGCATCTATGCCAGCATCAAGACCGACAGCACCTTCTCTGGATTTCTCGTCTATTCTGACTGGCACAGCTCCCCAGTCTTCGCCTAACGTGGGGTGAACCGGGAGCTGGCACTTGCTCCTAGAGGAAGGTGTGACACTGAAAGGCGCATACCAGGAGGGCTGGCCCCCTGGAACATTGTGAATGACTAGGGAAGAGAGGGAGCCACCTCCTGTCCCACGGCTGGCAAGGAATGGAGACGGAGGCTGTCTGAGGTCAAGACAGGCAGCGTGGAACAGTGGCTGGGTTTCTGCCCAGGACTTTAGAGTGTGCCGTGCTGGCAACTGTGGGTTCCTGGTTGCCCCCGGTCAGGGATTCCAAGGTGGGATGCTCCTTCCTAGTCCTGTGCCCCTCTAGGTCCTTGACTCCTCCACCTCTCCTGCTCCTAGGGCGGCGGGCCTTTTCCTCAGAGGTCACTCAATAAACCTCAAAAACCTCCCACTGGCTTCTGCCTTTCTTCTGAGGACCCACAGCAGGGAGGGTTCCTGGGTGGGATGGAGCCATGAGGCAGAGATATAGCAAGCAGACCTAGAATAATCCATGGAGCTGCCACCTAGTTATGTAGACGGTGAACGGGATTGCCTGACCAGAGAATTGCCCTCCTGATTTGGGGCTCTGGCCACCCAGAAAAAGGGACACATTTTTCTAATTCAGACATGCCCAACCAAATGGGATCAGCCACTGTCTGGTCTAAAAAAAGAATCAGGGACTTCCAGTCACCAGTGCCCTCGATGTGAGCCAGATAACGGTAAAGATACCTGCTTTCTTAGTTAACTGGAAAGCTACTGCGGTCACCCCTACCCAGAGACAAGTAGTTTCTGGGATAGCCACAAGGGGGCGACCAAGCTCCAGATTGCAATAATGATTTAAGGTCTGGACTTCCAAGGTAACCGTTCGGAGAAAGAAGGGTATTAAGGTCTGAAGAAAGAATTTCAGATGAAAGTAGAAGAAAAGGAGGTCCTCGGCCCCCAGCTCAGGGAGTTTATCTTCCCTAATAAAATGTTTATCCTCCACATTAAACAGAGACTGGAAGGAGCCAGACTTCTTGCTCAACACCCTGGGGCGGGAGTGGGATGTGTGTGTAGGGTGGGGGGGTGTTGCAAGCCCTGCCACAGGCCTCCAATTAAGGGGTGGAAGTGGAGAACTGTCTCCACTGTGCTGGGCACAGTCTGGGTGGGCCAAGCCATTAAGTCTGAGGCGGGCCACAGGCCCCCTGAGGGCTCACCTCCTGTGACACTCAGTTTAGCAGGCTCAGGCTAATGACTAACAAACACAGAGTGTGCTAATCCCAATTGCTCAACCTCTGGATGCAGAGTGGAGAGACCTCCTTCTGGATCCAGTATCTCCCCTTCTTCGATAAGACGACATTGTGCTTCTAGGTGTAACATAAAATTACAGTGGGGAGAGCCGGGCGGTGGTGGCACACACCTTTAATCCTAGCACTCGGGAGGCAGAGGCAGGTGGATATCAGTGAGTTCAAGGCCAGCCTAGTCTACAAAGCAGTTTGAAGACAGCCAAGGCTACACAGAGACACCCTGTCTCGAAAAACAAAAACAAACAAACAAGATTACAGGGGAGTGCCCCTAAATTCCTGCGGGCAGTGGGAAGGCAGCTATATCAAAGGGCCTTAGGATTCTGCGTCTTCCAGACAGGCCTGCAGACCTCTAGGCTCCAGCTCACACCTCTAGCAAAAAATCCCACTCCAGCCCATCACAGTTCCAGGCCCTGTACCAAGACACAAAAAAGACAAGCACCACTCTGGGCATGGTGGTGCATGCCTTTAATCAGGCAAAAGCAGGTGGATCTCTAAGTTCAAGGCCAGCCTGGTCTACATAGTGAGTTCCAGAACAGCCAGGGCTACACAGAAAAACCCCCCTGAAAACCAAAAAAAGGGAGAAGCAGCAGCTCCCCAGGAATCGGAGGGAGGACTGGCCTCCAGGCAGCAGGCTCCACTGTGCCCTCCTGGGAAGAAGGGTACCATTGGGAGCACAGGAAGGGCAGGCCACAGGGGCAACAAGTTCTTACAAGGACTCACTGCAGTACAGAGCCGAGGGCAGCAGGTCAGATCAGAAGCGGTGAGCATAGCCCTTGGTGTGGGCTTTCCCTCGGCACCGCCCTACCACCCTGCCTCCACACCCCCACCTCCAAGCTAGGTAATCCAGATGCTCCAGTCTGCAAGACCCCCTGGCAACACTGGCTGACCAGCTGCAGGCACCTGCAAGGACCACACCATGAGAGCTGTCAACAGAACTTTATTCATAGAAACTGGACAGACAGGCAGACCTAAGGGAGCCGCAAGCCCCGAGGCCTAGCCCCTTATTTGGACCCTAGTGAAATGTGCAGAATGCCCTCCCCAATGCCAGAGGGAGACCAGGAGGAATGCCGTGTTCTACGTCATGTAGGGCATGAGGGGAATGAGTAGAAATCTGGTTCTTCCTTCGGAGGCTCCTCTTGGAGCTGGGGTGCCTGAGGGTAAATGGTCCCAAAGCCAGGTTTAGCTGCACCCCTGTACCCAGGGATAAACTCCTGACCCAGGTTCTGGGTCAAGTTGGGAGACTTTAAGACGATGACAGGCAGAGGTGGTTCACAGGGCACCTACGGGATTCTACTCCCAGACCCACCAGGGCGGAGGCTCTGGGTGAACACAAAGATTCCATTCCAAAACAAGAAAACCCAAAAAACAGAAAAATTAAGATCACTCCAAGGCCCAGGAGTTGCCAAAAATCCTCACATGACGTGATGTGGTGTGGCCTGGAGGGAAGGACCAAAAAAGCCCCAACAGAAAAGCCAGAAGCAAAGAAGGACAGCCCCAGAGGCTGGTGTCTGGACGGGCCCTGGGCAGACTGGGGAAGAGCCCGCCAAAGTCTCAGGGCCCTTGCATAGTGACAAACTCACCACCCTCAGCATCCCAGGGCCCCACACAGGGTTCAGAGGGACGGTCACCCTGCCCCACCCAGACTGGGGCCTTCCCGAGGATTCCAGCTACATATATTCCTGGATATATGGCTTGAGGCTTGCCAGAGTTGCCGTCATTGGGGCAAAGAAGACTCAGGCCAAATCCCAGAGGCAAAACGCTGATGCTGTCCTGGTGTGTGGAGCGCAGAGGGTGGACGGGCGGGCAGGCAGGTAGGGAGGGAGGGAGTCATCAGAGGTAGACATTGAGGGTCTGCAGGATGCCGCGGCGGCAGAGCGGGCAGTTGCGGTTGTAGATGGGGTGGCGCATGAGGATCTCGGTGCAGGCCTGGCAGAGACACAGGTGCCGGCAGGGCAGCAGCAGCACCGTCTTGCTCTGGTCCTGGCAAATGACACACTTCTTCCTCTCCTCCTGCTCCTTCAGCAGCTTCCACGGGTCTTGCCCAGCCGTAGGCTCGTCCTCGTTGAGTCTCTCCCGGCCTCTGGCAGGTGGTGCTCTGGCGGTCCTGACGTCCTCCTCCTCTGCTTCAGGAAGGGTGTCCTGTCCCTGGATCCTGGCTGAGAACACCCTCCCGGGGCCACCTTGGGGCGCCCCCGGCGCCCCTCCCCGATTCGGCCAGCTGGCCAGCTGTAGGCTTCGGCTCCAGACTCTGCGCCAGGCCTCGAGACCCAGCGCGAGGCGAGAGAGCCGCACCACATCCTCCCGAAGCCGGTGGTAGGACGGCTGGGCGTGGAGCTGACCAAGTGCTCGGGTGGCCAGCCTCAAGGTAAGGTCTGGGTGCAGCACAGCCAAAGTCACGGCCAGCACACAGGCCAACAACACCAGGCCAGTGACGTGGAAAAGCACAAAGCTGGCCAGCAGGCGGACAGCTGAGGCCAACAGCTCTAGTACCAGTTGGCAAGGGGTCCAGAGGAGGATGGCCATGGCCACCGCGCTGCTGGAAATGTGCGCGAGGAAAGCGGCCAGGACGTCAGTCATCCTCCACAGAGGCCCCACCACGGCATCCCACAGGGCCAGCACCAGGGAGAAGAGGTTCTGAGTGCCGATGAGGCAGATGTTGACCAGACTGTTGACCACGTAGGCCACCAGGCTCATGGCGATGGCACAGATGTCACATGCCTGGCGCAGCAAAGCATGGCCGTGGGAGACCATGTTCAGGATGCCCCTGTTCAGTATTTCTCGGCTCCTCAGAGCTCCGTGAGAGGCCAGGTGCCCGAGGAGCTTTAAACTCTCCAAGCCAGAGTAGCAGCTACAAAGGAAGGTACACAAGGCCTGAAATCCCCCAAAGGCGAATCGAACCAATGCTTCACCCAAGGCCAGCAAAGAGAGCAGGACTCCTCGACCCAAGTGCAGAAGACTGGTCAGTACCGTGTGTGGCAGGTTGTAGATGAAGGCCAAAAGCCAGGCCAAGGTAGCCAGGAGGGAGGACACCAGCAGGAAGTTGAGATCCAACACCAAGGTCAGCAAGTCCAGCACCAGGCCCACCCCATTCACCACCAGGAACACAGCCTCCATGGTAGGGCGGTGGAGTCCAGGACCAGAGGAAGGCTGGCTCCTCGGTGGAGGCGCTGTCAAGGCTGCCAGTATCTGGAGAGTCGGTGGCTAACTTGGGAGGGATGTGAACGCCTAACCAAGGGAGAAGCAAGGTCTAAAGTGGGTTGGAGGGAAGACTCTTAGGAGAGGGAAAGGACTCCCGGTTTGGAAGGCGAGCTGTTTGGGAGCAAAGAGGCGGAACATCTCTAAAGTGACAGTGAGCCGGGACTGGAGGAAACTCCTCAGCTCGGAGCGACATGCAAGGCCGGGCAACGGGTCGGACCGGGAGGAGACCGGGAAGGATGGGGCCGGATCGGGGAGGGCCGGACCGGGCCGGGCCGGGGCCGGGTGGGGGCGGCGCAGGCTGGGCGCGGGCTCGCGGTCCAGCCCCGTAGGTGCCCCTGTCCCCGCCCGGCCCCTGTCCTCCGGCTCGCGGCGACTGGCGCCCAAAGGGGGAGAGGGACGAGGAGTCAGCCTCGGCAAGCCCCCGGCGCGGCCTCGGCTCCACTGGGCGCCGCCATCTTGTGTGCGAAGGGGCGGGGCAAGTGGGGGGCGGGACGACGGCCTATGTCCAATCGGTGAAGGGCAATGGCAGCAATGTCGAAAAACCATTGGTCTTTTTGAACAGCGCCCCAACGACACGGTTCCCAATGAGAGGGATGGAAAACTATGTCAAAGCCCCTCCTCTTTAGAGCAGTGATTGGTCTGTTCTCATGTCGGTATAACCCCCACACCCCGCCTCTTAAAGAGCCAGAGCAGACTTTGATGAGACTGCCTTGGAGAGTTATCACTCTCAACCCTGCTCACCCACACCCGCGCCCGGGTCCTGGAGCATGCGCTCTTTAAACTCTGGGCTGGACTCGGGGATAGTACTGCCTCCGTGGGACCCGCTGCTTCATCTTCTCATCCATCATTCATTTTTATCATTTATTAAGCACCTACCATGTTTTGGAAACACAACCGTTTTTAAGATACCGTCTCGCCAGGTGGTGGTGGCGCACGCCTTTAATCCCAGCACTCGGGAGGCAGAGGCAGGCGGATCTCTGTGAGTTCGAGGCCAGCCTGGTCTCCAAAGTGAGTTCCAGGAAAGGCGCAAAGCTACACAGAGAAACCTTGTCTCAAAAAAACAAAACAAAACAAAACAAAACAAAAAAGATACCGTCTCAAGCTATTCACAAAGAGAAAAAGATTATTACAGGAGATTCCCAAACTGTTCTTCCACAGTCCTTGGCAGATTTCTACAGCATCCCGAGGAGACAGTTGGTTGTCATTGAGAAAAGAAGCTACAGACTGAGGGAGCTCTGCTTCCTACCTTGGGCCCTATTTTAGCTTGTAGAGCCCTGGAATCATCTGAAAGAAACCTCCATATAAGGAATTGCCTAGGTCGGGTCGGTCTGTAAACTTATCTGTGAGGGATTGTCATTGATATAGGAAGACCCAGCCCACCGTGGGTAGCAACTTTGCGGGGTGTGTGTGTGTGTGTGTGTGTGTGTGTGTGTGTGTGTGTGTCCTGGACTGTATAAGAAAGCTGGCTGAGAGTGAACTAGTGACTTTGAAACAGGTAGCACGCAGCGGCTCCCATGGCTCCTGCTGTTCTTCCTCGGCTCTGAGTGAGTTCCGTGGTTGGAGGTGTGGAATAGCAATCATGACTGCCTTAAGGTGCCTGCCTTGACTTTTTGCCCCAACTTCCCTCAAAGATGGACTGTGTCCTGGCAGTTCGAGATAAACAAATTTTTTCCTTCCCCAAGTTGCTTTTGGTCCAAGTGTTTTATCATGGCAACAGAAAGTAAACAAGGACACTTATCCTTCCCCTGGTCACCATTGTTTGTTTTAATTCCCTACTTGTTTTGAATTCAGACTTTCCGTTGCCAACTCTGACCCAGACCTTGAGCACTACCTAAGCCCTTCATTCCGTCCGAGCAGAGGCAGGCAGATCTGTGAATTGGAGGTCAGCTTGGTCTCTGTGCCAAGTTTCAGGGCCAGAGCTACATAGGGACTCTGTCTTAAGAAAGAAAGAAAAAGAAAAGAAAAGAAAATGACCAGAGAGGTGGCTAAGCAGGTTGCCAGGTCCAAAATAGCATAGTAGTGCTGGTGACATTGTCCTAAACCAGTGGTTCTCAGCCTTCCTGATGCTGCAACCCTTTAATACAGTTCCTCATGTTGTGGTGACCCCAACCATAAAATTAGTTTGTTGTTACTTTGTAACTGTAATTTTACTACTATCATGAATCACAAAGCAAATATCTGATAAACAGGACATCTGATAAGCGATATCAAAAGGGGTTGAGACCCACAGGTTAAGAACCACTGTTTTAGCCTGGGCTACCAAGTGAGTTCCAGGAAAGGTGCAAAGCTACACAGAGAAACCCTGTCTCAAAAAAAAAAAAAAAAAAAAAAAAACCACTGGGCTGGAGAGATGGCTCAGTGGTTGAGAGCACTGGCCTGGCTGCTATTCCAGAGGATCCAGGTTCAATTCCCAGTGCCCACATGGCAGCGCACAACTGTCTGTCCAGTTCCAGGATATCTGACACCTTCACACCAACACACATAAAATAAAGTTAAATAAATTACTAAAAAAAAAAAACAAAAAACAACCACTGTTCTAAACAGAAGGACTGGTTGGATAAACAGGAGGACTGTTACTGGGTAACCAAGCCTAAAGGTTTCTATTTATTAGAAAACCAGATCTCTCTCTTCCTCCCTTGCTCCCTCTCTCTTTCTTTTGGTTTTTTTTGAGACAGGGTTTCTCTGTGTCGCCCTGGCTGGCCCCGCACTCTCCCTGTAGACCAGACTGGCCTCAGAGGAGATCTGCCAACCTCTGCCTTCTGGAGTACTGGGATTAAAGGCGTGCACTGCCACTGCCTGGCTGAAAATCAGATCTCTTCAGCGGGAAGTTCTCTCTTTTTTTTTTTTTTTTTTTTTTTTTTTTTTTTTTCTTTTCGAGACAGGGTTTCTCTGTGTAGCTTTGCGCCTTTTTCCTGGAGCTCACTTGGTAGCCCAGGCTGGCCTCGAACTCACAAAGATCCGCCTGCCTCTGCCTCCCAAGTGCTGGGATTAAAGGCGTGCGCCACCACGCCCGGCTGCGGGAAGTTCTCTTAATCTTCTCCCTGAGATCACCTCCCTGTGCCAGGCTCAGATGCCCCTGCGGGCAGTCATATACCATCAGCTTGCTTTCCCGCCATTTTGCTCTTCTCTCCGCCCTCCCCACCACACACGCTGAGAGATGGTCTTGGCAGTTTGATACCCAATGAAATCTTTCTATCTGTTCAGGGAGCAAATTAGTTCAGTAGTTTCTCTGCTCCATCACCTATAATAGTAAAAGCACTTGCTGTGTGAAAGCCTGCTGGGTGATCTGAGCCCAACCCCTGTGGAAGGAGAGACCAGATTCCACAGATATAAGCAAATGCGCATGCACACACATTTGGAGGCCAGAAGAGGATGCCGGTGTCTTCTGTGACTTTCCGCCTTACTTTGTTGTGTTTTGACTCGGTTCTCTGGCCAGTAAGTTCCCAGGATCTCTCTTATCTCCAATTACTGAGCTTACAGGCATACTTAGCCATACCCAGCTTTCTATGGTGCTGGAGATTCAAACTCAGGTCTTCTTGCTGGCACACACAGTAAGCATTCTGAGCATCTCCCCAGGTCTAGCATGCTTTTTTTTTTTTTTTTAAATCTGTGTCTTCAGCCTGCAGAGTTAGATAGGTGTGGCTCCTGGAAATCACACTAGAACTTCACACTCCCTGTGCCCATAATCAAAGCTAGCAAACACACCACACCTGCAGTAGTTGCAATTAAATAACCAGTCAGGGCCTATAACATAGTTTGGAAAGGTGCCTGCTGCTAAATCTAATGACTTCAATCCCTGGGACCCACATAAAAGGGCTCTCCCAAAAATTGTCCTCTGACTTCTGTGCACAAACAATACCACACCAAATAGATACATAAATGTAATTTAAAAAATAACAAAACAGAAGCCAGCTCTCCATAGCCAGAAGCAGGGAAAGCCTTCTCAGAGTTGGCAGAGTCCCTGAAGGCAATTCCTGTTTGCCTGGGAACAGACCCTTCCCTTTGGAGGCCTACTACTCCAAAGCCACTTATTTTTGTTTGTTTGGTTTTTCGAGACAGGTTTCTCTGTGTAGCCCTGGCTATCTTGGAATTCGCTCTGTAGACCAAGCTGGCCTCCAACTCACAGAGATCCTCCTGCCTCTGCCTCCCTGGGATTAAAGGCGTGGGCCACCCAGCCCAAAGTCACTTTTAAGGAGCCACAGCCCTTGACCCAGGAATTCCAGCTGTGGATAATGACAAGACTCAGCTCACTTGGTGGAGGAAATTTAAGTTGGCTGCCAGTATGAGGGGGCTGGGGGGGTTAAGCCAGCTCTGAAGAAAACCGCAATTCCCAGAGACCTGTCCTTGCAGAACTGGTTAGAAAAAAATGCTCTGGCAGGAAGTGAAGCCCTCCAGGGGGTACTCTAGCAGCCAGGGCTGTCTGCAATGGTGGAAGCCAGGCTTTTCTTCTGTTTCTGGACAAGAGCAGGGCTTTCTTTTTTCCTTTTCTTTTCTTTCTTTCTTTTTTTTTTTCCTTTCTTTTTTTCTGGGCAAGAGCAGGCCTTTCTTAGAGGTTACACAGTTGTGTATGGGTGGAGGTTAAGGGACTGGATGAGACCAAGAGAGAGCGTCCAATTAAGGAGGCTGTTCTGTGCGTTCCTTCATCTCCTCTTCAAACATTCAGTAAGATATAGGTTGAGCTGGGTAGTGGTGGTGGTGACTCACCCTTTAATCTCAGCATTTCAGAGGCAGAGGTAGGTGGATCATTGCAAGTTCAAGGCCAGCCTGGTCTACAGATCGAGTTCCAGGACACTCAAAGCTATACAAAGAAACCTTGTCTTGAAAAACAAAAACAAAAACAAAAAACGAAAAAAAGATATTGTTGTGCCCAGATCACAGGAACCCCCAAAAGACAATCACAGAGACCAAATCCTGCATATAAAAGCAAAGAGCCTTTATTTCAAGCTCTGAGCTTGGTCTCTCTGTCTGTCTGACACAGGGTGAGAGCAGAGAGCCCCAAGTTCAGGTGGGGCAGAGTTTTTTTTTTTTTTTATCATAGCCGAGGTTGGGGTGAGTGGATTTCCAGGGTCCAGGACCCTGATTGGCTGACAATTGTCTAGGAGTATCTGTAAAACAAAGATAGTTGTGTGCTAGACTCAGGGACATCTGGCCACCTTCTAATGGTTGGAATATTTGGGATGTCAGGTACTTCCTCATCCCTGGGTAGATCCCTGGGTGGTATCAGCTTTTCCTGGGTCTGGGTGTTGCCTGCCAGTAAGCCTTTCACAGAAGCTGTGTCTAGGCTCCTAAGCCTGTCATGGCTGCTGTGTGGTCAAGCTGTTTTGGGGCCCTCCACAGATATAAGTTGCTTGCCAAGATTTTTAGAGTCGAAGGTTTTCTTTTTAATTTATTTAATTTTATTTTTAAATTATGCAAGTTAAGGTTAGGGTGTAGGTCAATGGTAGAGTATTTGCATGGCATGGGCAAAGCCTTACTTAGGTTTCATCCGGAGTAGTGTGTGTGTGTGTGTGTGTGTGTGTGTGTGTGTGTGTGTGCGCGCGCACACGCGCGCACTCTCAAACACAAGGAAATTATTTACAGGGTCTCAAAGTCAAAACTATATTAAAATGGGGCTGCGGATAGCTCAGTGGTAGAGTACTTGCCTGGATGTACAAGATCCCGATTCAATCACCTGCACTGGGTGGAGGAAAACTATATGAAAAGGTAGATTCTAAACCACGTTTGTTGGCTCATACCTATAATCCCAGCACTCAGGAAGCTGAGGCAGAAAAATCAACATGGATTTGAGGTTAGCCTGGTGTCTCAAATATAGAAAAATAAAGAAAAAGGTGCATTCACTGAGAGTTTGCGCTTCACTCCTGTCCTCTCCATTCAGGTCACCTTCCAGTAGTGTGCAAGGTTTAGAGGGCACACACATACTAAAATGTAGAAGAACTCAGAGAGGAGAGAATGAGGCCCTCTGCTCCTTCATGGCTGTACTCAGCCCACTGAGGAACTGTCAAGAGCAAGGCCCACCCTCCCAAGCTGAATTATGCACAAGAAGTTATGGTTGAGGGCTGGAGAGATGGTTCAGCAGTTAAGAGCACTGACTGCTTGGGTGTCCCAGCCTAAAAAGCGGGTGGGCCCTCTGTGCGTCTCTCTTTTCTTTCCGATCCTTCCTTCCGTCTGGACCTCCTTCCCTTTCCTCTCCCCCGCTCTCTCCCTCTCTCCCTCTCACCCCCCCTCTCCCAATAAAGCTCTAAAAAGGTAACTATGGCTCGTGACTCTCCTCCAGCACTCTCCTCCGTTGGCATGGCCGCCGCAGGTGGCGGCCAGCCAGGAGCAGCGCCATTTAACCAACACTGCTCTTTCAGAGGACCCAGGTTCAATTCCCAGCACCCCCATGGCAGCTCACAACTGTCTGTAACTCCAGTTCCAGGAGATCCAACACTATCACACAGATATACATACAAAATATCAATAAAATAAACAAATAATTTTTAAAAATGAAGTTATGGCTGAAGTCAAGGGATGGCAGATATGTCCATGGGATAGTGCCAGCTTCCATCCCCTTGTGACTTTTGTGATGGATGAGTGTGAAGAGGCATCGGGGCTGGGCAGCAGAAGAATCCTGAGGAAATAATAGAAGGCTTGGAACAAAGTCAATAGCAACTATTCACAGAGAAGTTCACAGAGGACCTGTTTCATAACATTGGGTCATGCAGGGCTGGTGAGATGGCTCAGTGGTTAAGAACACCGACTGCTCAGCCAGAGGTTCTATTCCCCCATTTGATAGCTCACAAACATTGGGTAACTCCAGGACTGGGATTCTACATTCTCTTCTGGCCTCCGAGGATGCAGTACACATGTAGTACCCAGACATACATGAAGGCAAAACACTCATACATATAAAATAATGAACTAAAAATTTTTTTAAATGAAGTCCTCTGCATTTTCATATGAGTTTTTATGAAGATTATTTTTTTATTTATATGTATAGGTCCTTTGCCTGAATGTAGGTATGTGCACCATGTGCATGCCTGGCACCCAGGGAAGCTAGAGAGGCAGATTAGATCCCCTAGGACTGGAGTTACAGACAATCGTTAATTACATCACAGCTGCCATGTGGGGGCTGGGAACTGAACCCAGGTCTTTTGCAAAAACAGCAAATGCTCTTAACCACTGAGCCATCTTTCAGTTTTTTGATAAATAAACTTTTGTCATTCAAAAACAAAAAATTGGCTGGACAGTGGTGGTGCACGCCTTTAATCCCAGCACTCAGGAGGCAGAGGCAGGCAGATCTCTGTGAGTTCGAGACCAGCTTGGTTTACAGAGTGAGATCCAGGACAAGCACCAAAGGTACACAGAGAAACCCTGTCTCAAAAAAAAAAAAAAAAAAAAAAAGGAAAAGGAAAAAAAACCAAACTAAACAAAAACAAAAACAAAAAAAATTGTTTGGATACATGTTAATCCCTCTGTCAATCAGGCAGAACCACTAACCCTAACGTTCTGGAAATAACGGGGTCCTGGTCTGGAGAAGTATTCCTATTACTGGAACCTGGAGGGTCTACTGCCTCTTTAAATCTTCTTTTTTATGTTTTATATGTATGAGTTTCCCTGCATGATGCCTTAGTACCACATGCATGCAGTTCCCAAGGAAGCCAGAAGAGGGCATCAGATCCCATGGGACTGGAGTTAACAGCTGGCTGTGAGCAGCCCTATGGGTGCAGGGAATTGAACTTTGGGTCCTCTGGAAGTGGAGCCAGGGCTCTCAACCACTGCGCCATCTCCTCAGGCCCTCTACTACCTCTTTATCCCCACAGGGAGCGAGCTGGGAGTGGTGGTGCACACCTCTAATCTAAGCAAATGGGAAATAGAGGCAGAGGATCAGGAATTCAAAGACAGCCTGGGCTACACAAAACCCTGTGTCAAAAAACCAAAAGCAAAACAAAAAACTTAAAACTGGGATTATCCTTGAACTCAAGGAAATCCTCCTGCCTCAGCTCCCCAATTTATGCATGCTTAACTGAGGAGATGGTCTTTATGCCAATCTGGGTCTGAGTAAAAGGATGTAAAATAAACTATCTCAGAACCCTCATTTTCTTTTTTTTTTTTTTTTTTTTTTTTTTTTTTTGGTTTTTCGAGACAGGGTTTCTCTGTGTCGCTTTGCGCCTTTCCTGGAACTCACTTGGCAGCCCAGGCTGGCCTCGAACTCACAAAGATCCGCCTGGCTCTGCCTCCCGAGTGCTGGGATTAAAGGCGTGCGCCCCCACCTCCGTCCTGTCCTTCTTATGAACTAGAAGACTGGTGAAAAGCATGGGTTGTGATGGAGCAGGGGACAGGAGGCTGGGAAGGTGACGGCTCTGTTCATGGTGCGTATTGCAAAAAGCCCATCAAGAGGAAGCTGACCCATTTTCCTTCCAGCCTGGCTGAGGATTAGCTGAACACCATCATGAGCTCATGAGCTCGGTCCTTCTACCTGGTGGCACGCCTCAGAACCCATGTCCTTGAAACATGAAGTCACTGTGTACAAAAGCCACGAGGTCTGTGGTTGTGTAGGGAAGAGAAGCACTTGGATGCTCCTGCCGTTCCAATTGCGGTTCCAGAAGTACAGCAAGCCACTGCCGGCCACCACAAACGCCAATAACCCTAGATAGGAAATGACTCTCTAAGCTGTGCTTCTTCAGAGAGCCGGCAATCTGAGAAGACAGGACCAACATCCTAGAGAGCAAGCCAGATGTATCAGGACACGCCCTTCATCTCAGCACTTGGGAGAGAGAGGCAAGCAGATCGCTATGAATATGGGGCCAGCCTAGTCTACATAGCAAGTTCCAGGCCAGCCAGAGCTAAATAGTAAGACCCTGTCTCAAAATGAATGAATGAATGAATGAATGAATGAGTAATAGACCCTAGAGATTTGCCTCCCCTCACATCTCCAGCTAGCAAACCTTAGAAGGCTTGAGAACATAGTCAGTCATCCCACAGTTTAGTCTCCCTGCTCCAGGTCAGGTGGCAGCCTGGTCTCTGAGGTTGGAAGTGTTGACGGTTCTCCTCATCCCGTCTCTCAGTGCAGCTGGGTTTGCACACACCCAAGGGGGCTGGGCTTCAGTTCCTTCTACTGCACCTTTACCTGGTCTAGGGGTCAGCTCAGGGCTTCCCAAGCAAATCTCTGGTGGTGTCCCTGCAGATGCCCGTCTGCAGTGGGAAGTGTAAATGTGCCCTCAGAGAATATGGAAGCATCCCCATCTGTCCTCCTTGTCTCCTCTCAGAAGCACTCCCTCTGGAGCCCGAGGCAGGAATTTTGGTGCCAGCCTGGGTTATACACATACACGGGTACACACACAAAATAAAGATGTGTAATTTTTTTCCTTTTTAAAATGCACTTTCAAGTTTTTTCGTTTTGCTTTGTTTTTGTTTTTCGAGACAGAGTTTCTCTGTGTAGCTTTGTACCTTTCTTGGAACTCACTCTGTAATCCAGGCTGGCCTGGAACTCACAGAGATCCACCTGCCTCTGCCTCCCAAGTGCTGGGACTAAAGGCGTGCGCTACCACCGCCCGGCCACTGCATGCAAATTTTAAGAGAAGTATGTATTGATGTTACAAACTGCTCCTCAGACATTGTTGAAAACGCTACTGATTTTTGAGAACTTATGTCTTACTTTGGTGACAGGGTCTCACTGTGTAACCCAGACTGGCTTCAAACTTGAGGCAATCCTGCCTTAGCTTCCAAGTAAGTACTTCTGATCGGGTGTTGGTGCCTCTACCCACTGAGCCACCTTGCTAGCCCTCAAAACAACAACAAAAACTCTTGTTCAAGGCTACAGAGCGACTTCCAGAACAGCCAGGGCTACACAAAGAAATCCTGTCTTGAACTCCGCCCCCCATCTTAAACTGGGCTTCGTGGCACCTGCCTATAATCTCAGCATTCAGCAGATGGAAGGTAGAGACTGCAGAGTTCAAGGTCACCCCCCCCAACAGGGTTTCTCTGTGTAGCTTTGCGCCTTTCCTGGATCTCGCTCTGTAGGCCAGGCTGGCTTCGAACTCACAAAGTTCCACCTGCCTCTGCCTCCCCAGTGCTGGGATTAAAGGCGTGCGCCACCTCCTGGCCTCAAGGTCATCCTTAACTACACAAGACGCTTGACACCCTGTCTCAAAAAATAAAGGGCACCTACATGCTCACAACCATCTGTAACTCCAGTCCCAGGGGATCCAACACCCTCTTCTGATCTCTTCAGGCACCAGGTATGTAGATGGTACATGCACATACATTCAGGTAAAACACACAGTGAGTTCCAGAACAACCACAGCTACAGAGTGAGAACCTGTCTCAAGATAATAATAAGCAAATTTTAAAAAATATTTTAAAGAATGTAAAAAAGCAGAACAAGTTCTGTTTCCCCCCATCGACCAATGAAGAGTCTATGCTTATACATTCACATTTATTATTATTAACTGAGACCCATAGTTTGCACTGGGATTTGTCCACTCATCCGACCCATCGTATCATACATTCTACGGGTCTTGGTGAATTCATATTGACATTTACCACTGACACACATAGGGGGCACTCATTTCTCTGGGGCAGCGGGCAGGTGGTGAACTCTGAATCGGTGAAAAAAAAAATCACTATTAGTGTTAATAAATTCTTCCTGTTTATATTGTGAACACGCCCACTAGTGATCATTTTCCTGTAAATAGGCAAAGGCTTGTGACAGTTTCCGTAACTAGCAGTTCACTGACTCTCCCTGACTCCCCTGAGCAAAAGGACTGCCGGTCTCACAGCCAATCCCGTGCCAGCGTCAGCGGGCTAGGACACTCCATGGATACCTTGTGTTAACTACGCAGACTGCCACTGATTGCCACGGCTCCTGAAGGTAGCAGAAATTTCACTATACCAAGCCTTTGATGAACTCTAGGTGGCCCTGCGACCATTTCCACCTTAGTCACCGGGGTGACTTAGTGATTCAGTAGAGGGATTCCATCATGCTAAGAGGCAAGGGTGGGAACCGCCCAAACAAATGTCTGTGATTGGTTCAAACACTGGACTGACACCCAGGCTGTCCCGCCCACTCGGTGAGTTGACTGAGATGGGCTTATCTCTCCTTACTTGTGGAGGTCACAGGACAACTTTCGGAAGTTGATTCTCCTTTCTACCATACGGGGTTCCGGAGACTGGATTCAGGTCTTCAGGCTTGGCATCAAGTGCCCTGACCAACTAGACATCTCCGCAGACTTACAGCCAAATTTGTAATAGAAAACTAGCCTGGCGGTGGTGGCGCACGCCTTTAATCCCAGCACTCAGGAGGCAGAGCCAGGCGGATCTCTGTGAGTTTGAGGCCAGCCTGGGCTACCAAGTGAGTCCCAGGAAAGGCGCAAAGCTGCAAAGCTACACAGAGAAACCATGTCTTGAAAAGCCAAAAAAAAAAAAAAAAAAAAAAAAAAAAAAAAAAAAAAAAAAAAACTACACAGAGAAACCCTGTCTCGAAAATTATATTTTAGGCCAGGCATGGTGGCTCAAGCTTGTAATCCTAGAATTTAGGCCAGGCCAGAAGTATCTCCATGGACTACATAGCAAGTTCCAGGTGAGCATAGGCTACAGAGAAAGAGCCTTTCTCAAAACGGGAGGGAGGGAGGGAGGGAGAGAGAGAGAGAGAGAGAGAGAGAGAGAGAGAGAGAGAGAGAGAGAAGACAAGGAAGAGAAGAAAAGAAAGGAAATAAAAGGTGGAGGGAGAGAAAACTACATACATTGTGAGCATGACTATGGTATCCTTGCTTTTTTGACAGCAGCCTAGTACTCCCCTCCATGGCGTCAAGGCCGTTGGTCTTTAAGGCCTCGGCCAAGGGTTGTATCCTCCTCCGTGTGGATGTGGGGAGCAGAAGAGGCTGCCAAGAAAAACTCAGTCCCATGTAGGGAACAAATAGCTTAAACAAGGCCACACCCTATATGTTGTTGGAGAAAAAAATTAGTTATTTCCAATCTCCACCATCTAAGGGAGAGAAGGGACTTTGAAGGGAAATGGAATCTTGGAAAGCAAGGCCTTCTTTGGTTCTGCCCCTCTGGGGCCTGAACTTATTTAATGGATTTAAAGTAGCTTTGGATTGCTCCCTTCCTTAAAACCATGGCGCACACCCTGCTGCTGTTAATAATTTATCACAATTTACAAATCGTCTGTAATCCAGCCTTGTCTTCAGTTGCCTCCCTCCTCCGTCGTCGCGGGATGCTGAGGGCCAGCAGTCCCTTGCACAGAGCGTGCTGAGCCACCCCCTAGACAGCGAACCCCAAGTCCAGGTACCTGGCTACCCTACAGCTCGGCCCTCTGACTGAGGCTAGGTGGCGCTCTCCCAGGAAGCTGCCCTTGACCCACGCGGCTGTCGTCCGCAGCTGTTTCAGGCATGTGTTTGCTTCCCAGGGCTTGGCACATTTTATTACAACTGCTCATGTCCTTGCCTACCTCATTATGAATCCGCTTTTCAGATACAGGGACTTTGTCTTCATTGGTCGCCCCCCACCCCCCGCGCGCGCGCGCTCGGGGCTGAGTTGCTCCCTAATGGACTCCATTCAAAAAGCACGGTGTTAGGCAGGAGAAGGGGGCCGCTGCCACGCCCTCTCCTTACCCGGAACCTTCTCTGTCACCTCGTTTTGCCACCAGTGCTTTGTCATCACTCGGGATAAAATGGAATCAGACACAGGAAGCCTGCGTCTCTGTAACCTGATACCCTGCAACTCCAGGCCTCCTGCAGCCTCCCACCTACTCGGTAAAACGAGGGAACAGTACAAATGAAAGTCGCCAGGGGGCGCGCGTGGGCCAAGAAGACACCAAGACACCAGTGTAAAAGTCAAATTCCCATTTCGTCGCATTGCTCTGCCATTGCCTAACTTACCTTGAAATCCAAGATGTTTCCCCATAACCTAACCCTGCCGCGTCTGAACGTACCCTCCACCCTGGTGAATTTCTACTTTGCTATGTAACTAACACACTCTTCATTGGACATTACCGGTTCACCAAGGCTGGGTAGCGTAGCCCAAAATTTCTGCTGAAGTAAGCACATAACGGGACCGACTGTAGGCTTGCTGTGGAAATATAACCTCAAGGCAGGGCCCCCAGCCTCCTCACTGGCCTCCTAGCCAGAGAGCTGCCTGGAAACTCTGTAGCCCGGCCCCAGGCTTAGTAGGCCCCCAGACCTTAACACAACCGACTCCATGATGGAAGTGCCGTCCAGGCTGTAAAACTCGGCAAGCAGACAGGACCACTCGCCAAAAATAAGAACAAAGAAATAATCCACCAGAGTCCATCGTTCTAGGAAAGCCTCCAACTGGACTAACCTTGCTTTTTGGCTTCCACAGTTCTGCTTCTGGCTAACTGTTCTGGTTAACTGAAGTATGTCAACCCAGAACATGGTTTTTGCGCTTAAAGCTCACCTGAGAAAGGCTCAGGTCTACACTGGGTGTTCGGGATCCCAGTGTAGTCACTAGCCGGCTAATAAAGACCCATGTCCGATCAGTCTTCTCTGATTACACCCCCCCCCCAGCCCACCCCTCAAACCCCCCTTCGAAGACACAGAACGGCAGCTGGGCTGAGTGAGCCTTGCTCTCTCTGCCCTTCCTCCTGGTTTCTCTTTCGGGTTTGGTTGTTTGTTTGTTTTTAAGACAAGGGTCTCACTATGTGCTTTGACCAGCCTCCAGCTCACAGAGATCCACCTGCTTCTGCCTCCCAAGTCCTGGGACTAAAGACAGGCATGTACCACCACCACGACGCTAGGCCATTTTGTTTTGGAGACAGGCTGTCATGTAGCCCGGGACAGACTTGAGATCCTGATCCTCCTGCCTCTGCCTTCCAAATGCTGAGGGTTTACAAGTATGTGTAATCCTGCCTGGCTTCCTTCCTCCCGCTTCCCTCTGTATGGTGGTGCCGTTTCCCCTGCCTGGAATGCCCAGCCCTTGCTTTTTTTTTTTTTTTTTTAAGATGGGATCTTGTTATGTAGACTAGGCAGGCTTCCAACTTGCAGCAACACAACAGGCCTCCCATTTCTGTTTCTCAAGTCCTGGGACTACACCCCACTGACCCCTGCTTCTACAGCTGATCTTTCATCGACACCTCCAGGTTTCCAGAAAGACTTTCCTGGCTGGTGGAGGCCTGAGGGCAAGGCTCTGACACTCCCGGTTCTAACTCCTTGTTCCACCTCCTTTCAGTTCCACAGGGTTCAGCTTTTAATTCAGCTCTCCTCCTTCGGCTGGAGTTCAGAGATCTAGGAGCTGGAGAAATCTTCCGTCAGTTCTTCACAGCTTGCTGGGAATGTAGCTCATTGGTAGAGTACTCACCCAGCACGCATGAAATCCTGGGTTTGATCCACAGCATCGCATCAAACAGGCAAGGTGGCACCTGCCTATAATACCACGGTATCAGGGCTGGAAGACCAGAAGTTCAAAGTCACCCATGGCTACATCAAAAGAAAAAAGAAAAGAAAAAGAAAAAAAAGAAAAACAAACCAGGCAGTGGTGGTACACGCCTTTAATTCCAGCACTCCAGAGGTGGAGGCAGGGAGATCTCTATGAATTTGAGGCCAGCCTGGTCTACAAAGTGTTCCAGGACAGCCAAAAAAGGAAAGCAAAAACAACCAACCAAAAAAAATTTTTTCAGTTTCTCAGGCTAATTTAGAAGTTCTGACAGAAAACAAAAACCCTGAGGCTGTAGCCGAAGGGACTGTCACCGTCTTTCCGCGTGTCCTCTCAGCTCTGCACCTGGGCCCTTTTCCTCCTGGTGACAGGACTGATTGCTAAATATCCGTATGACAAGGGACAACACTACTCCAGGCCCCGGTGGGCTTCCAGAACGGGTCACCCTATCCCATGAAAACCAAAGCCTGCGATGCGACCATTTCATGGGACTCAGACTGCTCCCCTCAATCAACTGTGGGATGCTAACTTCTCCAGACACCCCCATTGGCCAACCCCCAAGAAGCATTCAGATCATAACCTACCAATGGCCTAATGAAGACCACTGGCTCAGACAGCCCTGGCCTATTACTTTCTTTTCCTAAAAAAATCAAAGTCCCTATCAGCCCTTTGAGACATACAGAACTTTCAGATGTGGTCACCTTGAGTAAACCTCTTTTCTCTCTCTGTCCTTCACTTTTCTTTTCTTTTCTTTCTTTCTTATTTTATTTTATTGTCTTTATTTATTATCTTTATTGTCTTTATTTCGAGACAATGTTTCTCTGTGTAGCTTTGGAGCCTTTCCTTGGAATTCACTCTGTAGACCAGGCTGGCCTCGAACTCACAGAGATCCGCCTGCCTCTGCCTCCCAAGTGCTGGGATCAAAGGCGTGCGCCACCATCGTCCAGCTATTTTATTTTATTTTTTTAAGTGAGAGCGGGAGAACGTTGACACAGGGTTTACTATGTGTTAACCAGACTGACCCTAATGTGAATCATCCTCCTGCCTCAGCTTTCCAAGTGTGGGGATCACAGACATGTAATACCCCAACCAGCTACACTCATTGTTAGTTATTTAGCTGCGTTGTGTTCTTACCCTGCAAGGAACGTCACGAAACACGACAGAATCCGCTTATAAGAATTTATTAGAGATACAGGGATAGAGAGTGCAGGCCTGTGGGAGAGACACGTGCGTGGAGAAGAGGAAGAGGAGAAGAGGGCCGGGAATATGGCGCTCCGCTTTAAAAACCGGCTGGGGGCGTGGCCAGGTCACGTCACTACTCCACGCATGTGCGTAGATCACATGGTCACGTTGCACGCTTACGTAGCCATGTAACGTCACGGATTCTGGTCACGCGGGATGCCTTGGCCGGAACTTGCTAGGCGGAGGTGTCCGGCCTGACCGGAATTGGGTAGGCGGAAGTGTCCGCCTGGTAAATGCGACCGTTGGGGGGGGGGAGGCGTGTTGTGAACCCTTCATTCCCGACTCTTTTATTTTTTAAAAAAAGAAAAAATTGTGGTTGACTGGGTACGGGGGCGACGTTTCTCTCAAAGACTGCTTCCAGCTGAATAGTGGGCGTTGGTTGGCTCTTGGGGGTGTGAGGGGTATCTTGTGAAGTCCGGGGATGATGGTGGAGGTCCTGGAATGACGTTCTGCCATCTCCTGGTTCTGTGGCTGTCCATCCGTGCTGCTGCTGGGACCTCCATTTAACAAGATACTGTTGACATAGAGAGAGCTTAGAGAGAAAGAATCGTTATTATTTTATTTTGAAGTTGGCATTTGTCTGAGGTAGATTTGGCCTGTCCAGATAGAGGCATGTGACATTTACCTGAGGTAGATCTGGTCTTAGTACCCTGCTTAATTTCTATCTGAGACAAGTCTCATTAGAAGTAGTTCATTTAAGGCACCTGTTTTCCTTAGGCAAGCCTTGCTGGAGGTAGTTTATTTAAGGCACCTGTTTCCCTTATTAGGTTAACACTTAGGAAACACTGGTGATCAGTTGCTGAGTACTGTACAATGATAGACTGTTGTATTACATTATTTCTTACCACCTGGATATTTTTGATGGTCCTTTTTGCCTCCGGCTCTGTGTGGCCCTGGTTGGGAAAGGGAGGGGTGATACCTTATTCCTCTGGAATTGGTGACAAGGCAGTGGATCCTGATGTCCTCTGGAGCTTGAGAATGAGAGGCCCCTGTTTGTTTCACTGTATATGAAGAGAGATTTTTCTGGGATGGAGGTGAGATAAAAGGTTTTAGGTGAAACAGGTGGACCCAGTGAGGAAAGCCCTCGAGTTTAGCAGCTGTGGGGGTTACAAGAATTACCTTGAAGGGTCCCTGCCACTTAGGGGAAAGAGGTAAAGGGCGCTGGCCTGGAGGAAAGAGAAGAACCTGATCCCCAATGTGTATTGGAGATGGGCAAGGATTGTCACACGGCTGAGGCAGTGAACAGTCCGCATAGCTTCATAGAATAGACCTTAGGTGACATAAAAGAGGAGTTAACAGTCTATCTGGAACAGTTGGAGGCTTGGAAAAAAGACCTGGTGTTAGAACTGGTCTGAGGAGATATTTAACTTTTCCTGCTGCATGGCCATTATATGGCCTGAGACACTGATCCTCCTTTTGCTGTGAGAAGTCCACGCTCCCTCCAAATAGCAGCGTGGGACAGGAGGATATGAAAAGCATATTTGGAGTCTGTAGAGTTAGTGGCTAGGAGAAGAAGTAAGAGAGCTGCTGGCGTGTCTGGGAGGAGGCAAATGTGTGGAGTGAAAGAAATGGACGCCCCTACCTTAGCTAGGAGATCCCTCCCCATTAAAGGTACAGGGCAGCTTGGCACCACTAAGAATGTGTGAGAGGGATGCCTCTGAAAATACAATTAAATGGCGGTGTCTGCTGAGGTAGATAAGGCTGTCCCCTGTACCCGACAATAAAGGAGAGGTGGCATCCCAAGACTCCCAGGACTGAGTCAATGGCTCTGGTGTCCAGAAGGAAAGAAACGGATCGCTTCCCTGCTGCGTTCTGGGTTCCCTGTCATGTCTGTAGCCAAGCCTAGGTCTGTTGGAGGTCTTAGCTTGATGTACCCATGCATCTTGGTGCCTGGGGGCAGTCAGCTGACTCTGTCTTTCTAGGCGGCACTTTTAACAAGGCTGTTGATGGCCTAGCAGAGCATTCGGTAGCCCGTGGCCTTTTCCTCATTTAAAACAGGGACCCAACAGCTTTTGGAAGTCAGCGAATGCCAGCACTTGGCAATTTTGTTTTCGGGCTTTTATCTCTTCCCTGGCACACCTTAAATGCCACAAGTGACTCTTTTGCCTGTGGGTCAGGAGCCTTGCTCTCCAGATACTTAAGTTTTAGTCAGGTAGGTTTGGGGAACAAGAGACAGATTCGTCCTTATCCTGAATTATTTACTGGTTTTAGGCAGCCTTACGGAGGCCTGTCAGGAGACAGGTAATAAACCTATCTCTGGCTAGACAGCCAGAGTGGCTCCCGGTCAGGAACCGCTTCGGCTCCTGGGGGGTGTGAAAGGTTAGTTTGATGAATTTCGTCTGCGTGAATCCTAGCCTGCTTCCCATACCCGCCTGAGCTCCTCAGAAGGTCATGAAAGGTGAGACTATAAGATTGAGTTATATATTGAAACTGTTTAATAAAGGAAGCAGAATTAGACATATAAGAACCCAGCTTACTTTTTATCTGAGAGAGTGGATGGAACATGAATTTTAATTATTGGTTCCTTAGCAAGATCTAGAGTCAGAAATTCCGGAGTCAGAGAATCCTCTGGTTTACGTATAGCTAGGAGCATATGAGCAGGAGAGAAGGAAACGAGAAGAGACAGTTTAGCGTTGAGAGAGAAGAAAGCAACTCTTTCCATTTGCCTGAACGCCGACAGTGATTGGATAGCTCCCGTGAAATATCGGGATCCAAGGAGCCGCTTAGTGGCCCTTTGTTATTTTTTTTAAAGCATACTTTGGCCATCTTTTTTTTTTTTTTTTTTTTTTTTTTTTTTAACATAAACGAGTTAGCTTAGAAATCTTTATGTGAGGCATTAAACTGAGAGGTTTTAAAGCTTCAACAAGACAGCCCAACGGAGAGGAAGGAGTAACAGGGTTGGAAGCCTTGTTTCCCATGTCTGCAGCGGAGGCAGAAAAATAAAAAATAAACGTGATCCGGAGCCAAGGCCCCAGGCGTCCCCAAGGCCAAGGGCGGATACCGGGCACAGGCTGCTCCTTGACTCGTCAGCCACAGAAGCAGGGGCCCCCTCCACGGTGAGGAAAGGATTCCCCGGGAATCCAGACAGCGTTTGCCCCTTCGTCAAGGAGATGAACGTGCCGGCCTCACGTGGCTCCCAGGACGCACCAACGGTGGTGGCCCTAACAATAATAAAAAATAAACGTGATCCGGAGCCAAGGCCCCAGGCGTCCCCAAGGCCAAGGGCGGATACCGGGCGCAGGCTGCTCCTTGACTCGTCAGCCACAGAAGCAGGGGCCCCCTCCACGGTGAGGAAAGGATTCCCCGGGAATCCAGACAGCGTTTACCCCTTCGTCAAGGAGATGGACGTGCCGACCTCACGTGGCTCCCAGAACGCACCAACGGTGGTGGCCCTAACTCGAGAAATATCTCAGGCTGCAGATGTGGGAGACGGCTAGAAAAGTTAGGCCTGCGATAGGGGCCGACCGTAGCCAATGAAGACCGTGGTCGGGGGTTCCCCCGGTCTCAAGAACACGTGTGAGGCGCCGGACAATCAACGGTCGTTCTCACAGATTCAGGAAACCGTTTACGCTGGCCGAAAATGGGGGAACTCACCAATCGAAGAAAGCGGTGTTGGATGCAATTTGGATGCGATTCAGGCGAATGGAGAGCGGTCTGTTGCGTACAGAGCAGATTCCCCGGTTCGCGGGTTTCCAGGCGCAAAGCACCCGGGAGCGCCCGCTCGGTTTCGGCACCAAAATGTTAGTTATTTAGCTGCGTTGTGTTCTTACCCTGCAAGGAACGTCACGAAACACGACAGAATCCGCTTATAAGAATTTATTAGAGATACAGGGATAGAGAGTGCAGGCCTGTGGGAGAGACACGTGCGTGGAGAAGAGGAAGAGGAGAAGAGGGCCGGGAATATGGCGCTCCGCTTTAAAAACCGGCTGGGGGCGTGGCCAGGTCACGTCACTACTCCACGCATGTGCGTAGATCACATGGTCACGTTGCACGCTTACGTAGCCATGTAACGTCACGGATTCTGGTCACGCGGGATGCCTTGGCCGGAACTTGCTAGGCGGAGGTGTCCGGCCTGACCGGAATTGGGTAGGCGGAAGTGTCCGCCTGGTAAATGCGACCGTTGGGGGGGGGGGAGGCGTGTTGTGAACCCTTCACTCATCACTTTAGTTGGTATATTGAAATAATGCGTCTACTCTGTAGGTATTCCCAGAGTAGGACTTTTGCCAGAAAACTCTAGTAATATACTTAGCACCACTGAAATATTCACTTTTAAATGGTTAGATAACTTTGTATTGTGTGCATTTTTTTTTTTTTTGAGACAGGGTCTCAGCATTCCAAGCTGACTTCAGATTGACCTTATCAGATGATCTTGAACTTCCTGCTCCTCTTGTGTCTACCTTCTAAGTGCACTTTAACACAACTTTAAAAAATCATTCTATCAGTCATAAGCTATGTTAATTTAGGTCATGTAACTCTTGTTTGAGACAAGGTCTTGAATTTTGCCCAGGCTAGCCTCAACCCCCCACCTCAGCCTCCCCAGTACCGGAAAAGCATATGCTACCCTGAGCATAGTTTCCTCTGAAAGCTTCCCCGGGGCCAGGTTTCTCTGTGTAGTCCTGGCTGTTCTGGAACTCAATTTGTAGACCAGGATGGCCTGGAACTCAGAGATACCCTGCCTCTGCCTCCAGAATGGTGGGATTAAAGGCGTGGGTCACCACCGCACCGCTAAAAGGGTTTGTTTGTTTGTTTGTTTGTTTGTTTTTAAGTTAAGGTCTCGCCATAGAAGTCCAGGCTGGCTTTGAACTCAGGATCCTCTTTTAAAAAAAAAAAAAATTAAGAACATTTTTTAATTCATTTTACATACCAACCTCTTATCTCCATTTCCTAAATGCTGGGACTACAGGCCTGTTCAAGCGAGCTAGAGGGCGAGCAGGCAGCCACCTTTTGTCATTTTCTGCTGTTAACGACCAAGATAAACATGGGTCACCACAGCGCCCCAAAGTGAAAAGTCCCAAGCTGTCAAGTCTTATGTAAATAGGGGTAGCGCAGCTTCTTCCCTTCCTCAGAGTCCTGTCTTCTCTCCTCGCTTGAGGTTAGCGGCTATAAATAGGTAGGAAGCTGTTCTCAGGGCCCCCGGTCCCCTCACTGCTGGAGCTCTCAAACTGCTGGAGAGTCGGAGACCTCACTGCGTCCAGCTGGACAGGCGCACGCAGGGGAAGCGGCACCTTCTGAGCCAGTTTGGAGCCAAATCCCGTGATCTCTACATTTGGAGTCCCTTGATGGCCCAAGCCATCAGGGTAAGTAGTCTGGAAAGGCTGCAGGTCGACCTTGACTGGCTCCTTGCTTCTCAAGTCTGCTACCTTAAGATCCCAGCCCCATCCCGTCCCTTTCTGGAAGCTGGCTGAAAGCGGGTGTGTACCCATGTCCTTCCGAGAACACAGTGGCCAGTAGACCCAGAACGTGATGTGTCCCGATTTCCCATAAGCTCCCCAACAGTGGACCAGCTGGTCTTTGCCTCCGGGACAATGCAAAGTCAAACTTAAGCAGCAGCCCTCTGGGGACATTCCTCCCCCTGGGTGGTGGTATTTGGGAGAGCGGATATGAAACTCCCTGAGGGGTTAGGTATAAACTCTCAGCATCCGGCCTGGGGCCCGGTATCCTTTTTTCTCCAGAACTATGCTAGGGACAGGGAAGTGGGATGAGGGTGTGAGCCCAGAGGCTACGGATCTAGGACTCGACTAGGACAGGACTTGGGCCGCGCGGAGCTGCCGAGCGCCCGCCGCCGGGACCCGGGTGCCTGGGCAGAATCCCGCCCGCGGGGTCCCACTCGGCCCTGGACCCCAGGGCACAGCCACACCGCAGCACCATTCTCCCCCGGGATCTGCCCCCGCCCTTCGCAGAGGGGTGACCGGACCGACTGAATCACCGGGCGCGCTGGGAAAGACTCGGAGACCGGATTCGGGGTTTCCGGAGAATCCCATAGTCCCCCTCCCACCTCGACCGAGCCGCCTGAGCATTTTTGGTAATGTTTGGGTTGGTGAGCACGGCCGGATGCCCCGCCTCCCGCTCCGCATCCCCCCTGGGCAGGACCTCGGAGCCCGGGGCTGCAGCAGCGCCTTCCCGCCTCGGCTCCTTCTGTGAGAGGAGAGACCCTAGGTTCTGCGAAGCAGCAGGCAGGTGGACTGCCCGAGGACAGACCCCTAGGGTCAGAGGTGACCAGAGGGCCAGACTGTGGTCTAAGTATTCACAAGGGCTGGGAGCAAGGATGGAAGGGCCATGACCTCTGTCAACAAACCCCAGCCACTACCGCCTTGTTGGTTTTAAGGGTTCCTATAGTCTCTAGGAAGTCCCCTGATTCGTTCACATTTACTCCCCACCCCCCGCAACACTACCGCAAGGAAGGGGCCAAGAGAAGAGGCCGAAGCTCCCAGGGGAGTCCTGGAATGTTGGGATCCTGGGAACGGACCCAGCAGTCCATGGGAAAGCCAGGCGGTGGGAATCCCACCATCCAGCCCCCTCCCCAGGATGAACCACCGGATGCTTCAGACCCCAGCTCCCCAACAGCGGGGTTTGGGCCTGTGGAAGTCCCCACCCTAGCCTAAGTCCGGCGCAACCCTAAGGTTCAGTAGGGCAGCTGTGACGCCGACGCCCCTCCTCCACCCTGCTCCAACATAATCCTCCCCTTTGTGTCTCCCCCTCCCCCCTCCCGTGCCTCCCCTTTCTCCGACCCCTGCACAATAGAGCCTTTTGCCGCCTCCAGGGTGGAGATGAACTCACGGTTTTTCCAAGTTTAAAAATAGCTCCTCCCATCCCCCCCCCGAAAGTCACCATCTCCTCCCATGTTGCTGTTGGTGTGCACCCCAAAACAGCCTGCACCTCCTTCCTCCCGCCCTGGGTCAGGTGCGGAGGACATGAGTGAGACTTCGTGTCCGGTCAGAGTAAAGACGGCTTCCCTCCATTCAATTTCTTCCCCCACATCTTCCACCCACCCCCCAGCATCCGGTTTCCTGGCTTGATGATGTCCTCAACAGCAGTTGGACCCCCACCATCCACCCACCCTGATTTTCCCTCAGCACAGTGTCCTCCCAGAGCAGATCCCCCTATTCTGCAAAGTCTCCTGCTACCCCTCCTGGATCCTGTTTTCTGGCCAGGCTGGGGGGGGGGGGGTTCCCCAGCCTCTACAGATGCCAAGATTGCTGCCTACCCCCAATCTCCTCATCACAGCTGTAAGCATGTCTTTATCCATTTCCTTCCTCGGCCCAGCCCACCCTTCCCAGCAAGGAGGTGGGGCATCCTTGTCTTTTTACCTCCAACTCGACTCTTCCCCACTTGAATAAGGAATGGAAAACCCCAACTACATGGGGAGTCTGTAGCTGACAGGACATAGGATGGGGACCACTCCCCACCCAGCCTCAGTGTACCGCCTCTCACCTTCCTCTTCTGTTCTCATCTGGTTTCACTCCCTGATGAGCTGGTCTCTGGTGTCTTAGACGAGCTGAAGGCCCTACATCCACCCACACTGAGCTCTCCGCTCTCCCTTCTCATTCATAGCTCTCCGGGGTCCTGACCCGTCTTTGGTTTGGAATTTCAAAATGCCCCCTTCACAAAAACCATCCCTAAACTGTGTGTCCCTGATTTTCCCTGCCAGCCCGAGGCTCTGGGCAGCTGCTGCTACTACCTCTTCTTCTTCTTTCATTTTAAAAAGAATTACTATTCTTTTTCTTTTTTAATCTTAAAAAAAAAATGTCTTATTTGGCTCTTTTTTGATAAAACCCAGTACTTGTAAGGCAAGATAAGTGTTAAGTAAATGTCTTGTGGGGTGGAGGTGGGGTGTGCTCTCCCAATGTTGTCCAAACCACTCTTGAACTCAGGCTCGGAGTCTGGGAGTAGCTGACTGCAGCTCGGGTATCCACCGGTCAGCCAATGCTGTCTACCTGGCACGTAAATGTTTCGGTTTCGGGGTCTTGTACTTTTTGTTTTCCCAATAAGCTAACAGCTGCTGGCATCCATGTCACCAGAAAGATCAAGTTCTCAGAACCTGCCCAACTTCAGACAGAGGTCATCCTTTGTGACCCCAGAGTCCAGAGCAAGTATGAGAAAGGGGTTTGTGCACTGGACACGGAGTGAGCGTGAAGGTGTTGGCACACTAGGCATTGCCACCGTCCCAATAACCCAGGGGAGATTCCACCAGAGGCGTCCTGCCCTCAGGTTAGTGCAGAATCCAGGGAAGGGATGCCTGCCCCCCACAGTCAGAGCTCTTCTTTGCAAATGTTAAGACACCGGTGGGTGTCTTCAAACCCCTCACAGGAAATGAGACACAGAAACTGGGCCACTCATCTCTCAGAACCTGTTACTGCATGGTCTGGCCACAGGGGCCAGGTTTCTTAAAGTACAGTATGTTTGTTTGATTTGGTATGTCCACCCGGGAGGGACGGGATGTCACCCTGGGCTCTAATCCTATTTCCCTTTCACTGCAGAAATGACTCCTTCAATCTCCACCTGGCATCAATCGAAGAGGAAGAATTCAGAATTGACTGTCCTTGGTGGTTAGCTGGCTTTGTTTCCAGGCTGCCAGAAAAGAGAATGATAAGTTAATGATGTTAAATGAAGAAACAGCGTGTGTGTGTGTGCGTGTGGTGCAGCACTTAGCCTGCCTCGTCAAACAACATCCTTTAGCCATTTCTGCAGAGAAACATGTTTATCTTCCTATTTTGCTCTGAGCCAGGGGCAGGGGTCCATCACTTCACTCTGGAGGGTAGAGGAGGCAGGACCCTCTTCCTCTCTCCCCTCAAGAGCCTAAGCCAGCAGCCTGGCAGGCTTGGCATGGCTCTGGCTGGAGACTAATGGACAGGGGGGAGGGGTCAATGAGACTCTGAAAGATGAGGTTGATGTGGTTTGCCCGTCATCTGAGTCATCAGAAGGCAACTCAGAGCATTCTCTCAAGTCACCTGGCCATTTCTGGTGTTTGCCGCCTCACCCTCCTCGAAGGCTGCTGCCCGCAGGGTCACAGACCACTACCCTAAACCCAGACCCCTCCGACTCCCTGGTGAGAGTCCCAGCAGGTGTGGAAACCTTTCCTGAAGCTATGGTGCTGGGGTCTTTTTGTGTCTTAGTTTGAGAGTTCAGAAGACTCAGGGAGAACTTGGGGTTTGGACAGGGGAGGGTCCCTAGCTAGCCTCATGCTGTGTAGGAGACTGTTATCAGGGATCGGCAGCTGATCCCTATCTGACTCCTCCAGCCGCCGAGCCACGACCAGACCAGCCGTGTGAGAGAGCCGAGGGCTGGGTCCAGCAGTAGGCAGGGACAGCTTTCAAGCATTAGGAGGAACAATAGGTTTCTGGGAGAAAGCTACGACTTCCACCTCTATTAATGCTTCTGGGGGCAAGCTAGGGAAGTCCACATCCATTTCCTTTCCTCATTCAGGTGAGGGGAAAGTGAGCTGGAGACCAGGCAGGTAGGCATGAAGAGAGTTGGAACAGAATTATCTGGGCCTGGATGTGGACCGTGGGCTTGTGACTTCAGCCCCCTTCCTCCCTTCTCGAGTGTAAGAGGGTCTTGCAGAAACTTGAATATGAAAGAACAACTTAAAAGGCACGGTTTCCAACTCCCCTGCCCCCCCTGACGGCACCTCTAGGTCTGTGGGAGCTGGCACAGTTCTTCCTCCAGGGCTGCCAGGACAGCGGAGACTCGGGAGCTGTGCCAAGCCGGCAGCCGCCGCAGTGAAGCGGTGTTCTAAAAGGCGACCAGGGCCAGCTCCATGCCTCCAAAGCAGGGCGGAGGAGCCTGACCGGGAGGCCCCCATCGGGGACACCGCTCTCCTGTTCCTCTGCCAGAGGGTCCCCGGGGCTACACCCGCTGGTAGTGGCTAAACCCGAGTGAGCGCTGCTACCGCGTCCAGGACGGCTCTAAGACGACCGGGCCGGCTTCTTCTGCCGCCTCGGCCAGTCATTTGAGCCTCAGGACACCTGTCATTGCTCCCTCAACCTTCCCAAGCCAGGAGGCTGGGAAGCGGGAGTTGGCCTCCAGGCCGGGATCGGGGCGCAGCTCCCAGCCGGCGCACCCGGGCCCGCCCCCTAGGGCGCGGGGCGGGGGCGGGGGCTGCGCGGGGCGGGGCCGGGCGGCGCCCGGGGTCCCCTCCCCCGCCCCCCTGACGTCAGCCCCCGACAGCCGCGAGCTCCTCACTTGGCTCTCTCCCTCCGTCGGGGAAGCATGGGGCTGCCCAGGCTGGTCTGCGCCTTCTTGCTCGCCGCCTGCTGCTGCTGTCGCCGCGCTATGGGTGAGTTGTGTGTGTATGTGTGTGTGTAGGGGGGTGGGGAGGGGGGCGGGGACCGACCCGGGTCCTGCAGGGCCCAGGCGTTGGGAGTTAGGGGGGATGTCTTCGACGGAGCCGGAGTGTGCCGGAAATCAGAGCTGGCAGCAAGGCAGAGGCTCTGCACCCAGGCAGGCGCTTCTAGTCTGAGTCCCCTATTCCCAGGCGCTCCGCGTGCGTGCAAGTTCTTTGCCGCGGGTTTGCAGCCTAGGTTCTAGAGTATTCTGGTAACGGACCCAGCAGCCTGGAGGCTGCAGCGGCGAGCGGGAAGGGGTGGGGCCGAGCCTCTGCAGGATTCTGGGGCCGGCCTCCCGCAGGTGCTTGCTCTGGGTCCCCGGGCAGAGAGGCGCGACTGGGGCGCATCCCCAACCCGTGCATCCCGTGCCCGCCTGTTGCTGGAAAAGACTGTTTCCCTTGCCGGAGGGGGGCGCCGACCCCTCCCCCTCCGCCTGGGCCTCACGCCAGCTTGGAGGTGAGCGAGGGAGGAGGGACGGTGGCTTCTGCTCCGGCTGGGCGTTGGCAAGGGCAGTGGCGGGTGGTGTGGGTCGCCTCGTGCCTCCCGGTTTGACGGGATCACAAGGGGACAGACGACGAGTGGATAAGTTCTACAATAGAAACAGCTTCTGTTAGGGACTAGAGTCCGATGAAGAGTGCCTGGGCACCTCGGAGCTTTTTTTTTTTTTTTTTTTTTTTTTTGAGCCATCTTTAGACGGGCGCTCCTAGGTCCGGGCTTCCCTTGCATGGCCCGCAGCGGTGTCGCGTGTTATTCTTGGCTCCTTATCCCGTCCCAGCCACTGGTCGGGCAGGGGAAGGGGAGGGCTGGGCATTACCCACTTCTCTGGCCTCTTGCCCAGTGCCAGCCTTGTCCCTGGGGTACTCCAGTCTAGTGCCTCCCAGTCTGACCTTATTTCTGGGGAAAGGGCTAAGCCAGCTAGGCAGCTGCAGCCAGCAAACCCAGCCTCACTCTGCCCTGCTCTTCTGGCTCTCAGAAACCAGATTCCAAGGTTCCTGCTCTTAGTTGAAGACCACCCTCCAGTCTGGAAGCCACACAAGCTAGGCATCCTAGTGTCCAGCCAGATTGTGTCCAGTGACATCACCTTCTCAAAGGGCTGGCAGCGTGCTGGCACCGCTGACGTCACTCCTGCCCACTCTTTGGTTCTTGACCTAACCCCTGGGGGGAGATTCTGACCCCTCTATACTTGGATGGGGTCTTCAGATTGTATTGCAATGTTCCTTGACATGCTACTTCAGGAGTATGAATGGTAGCCTCTGGCCAGAGCTGGCCCACCGTGTCTTCCGGAGGATTTGGGGGGCAGAGGGTAGAATAGTGACGTCTTCCCTGGGGAGGTGGGGACACAAAGGAGCCTGTTGTGCCCCAGCCTGGCACATGCCTTGCATTCTCATAGTCTGAGCTCACCAGGACTAGGAAGGGGCCCAGGAGCAAAGGGGCCTTCTTCTTGGCCCATAGCCCATGTTCCCCTTATCTGACTCTCCGCCAGTTTCTTTTAAGCAGTACCCAGTCACTTTATGCTCCAGTCCATATTCCACTGGGAGAGATCTGACCCAGGTTGGGGTGAGGTTATGGTGACGTTAAAGGTAGAGAGAGGACAGGGCCCTTTCCAGACCCTTAGAGTAGAACAGCTGCAGTGAGCCAGGAGAGGAGAGGGGACAGGACAGGATGGAGCAGCTGGAGCTGACAAAGCTCCTGGGCACGCTCCTCCCCTTGCCCAGGTGTGCCAGGAGAGGAAAAACAGCCTGCACCCACACCAGAACCAGTGGAGGTGGAAGTGGGCGGCACAGCCCTTCTCAAGTGTGGCCCCTCGCATTCCTCTGGCAACTTCAGCCATGTGGACTGGTTTTTGGTGAGTGCCTGGGCTTTGAAGGGTGGGCGGCAGTAAGTGGGAAGCGCTGTCCCTCTGGTGGGTAGCTCACCTCTTCGGTTCCTTGCCCTCAGATTCACAAGGAGAGGCAGATACCCATTTTCCGTGTGCGCCAGGGCCAGGGCCAGAGTGAACCCGGGGAATATGAGCACCGCCTTAGCCTCCAGGACTCAGGGGCTACTCTGGCCCTGAGTCAAGTCACTCCCCACGATGAGCGGATGTTCCTGTGTAAGAGCAAGCGGCCACGGCTCCCGGATCACTACACTGAGCTTCAAGTCTTCAGTGAGTGCCCTTTCATTCCTGCCTTCAGGGTGGTGTGGACCAGGTAAAGATGAGTCTCCATGTCTCTGTTCATTTCCCTTCTGTTGTAGAAGCTCCAGAAGAGCCGACCATCCAGGCCAATGTCGTGGGCATCCACGTGGACAGGCAAGAGCTTAGGGAGGTGAGATGCCGTAGGTCAAGTGATGGTGAACAGGGGCTAAGCTGGGGCAGAGGGAGTTGTCAGAAGCAAGGAGACTCCCATCCTGTCCTCTTTAGGTTGCTACCTGTGTGGGGAGGAATGGGTACCCCATTCCTCAAGTCATCTGGTACAAGAATGGTCGGCCCCTGCAAGAGGAGGAGAACCGTGAGTAGCCCTTTACTACTTAGGCTCTGGAGGACCACCTAGCATGTTCTTTTAGAAATTTTATTGAAACAAACAAAAGAACCATACAGGTGATGTTGAATAATTCAGACTGTAGGCTGTCAGGAGCACCGGTTGCGGTTGCAGAGGACCCAGGCCAGTTCTCAGCATCCACATGACAGCTCACAACCACCCACAAGTCCAGTTCCAGGGAATCTGATGGCTTCTTTTGACCTCCAAGGGCAGAAGGCATGCACGCAGTATACATACACTCATTCAGGCAAAATGTTAATACACATAAAAAATAGTTACAAAAATTCTGTACTTATTTACTTGTATTTTAGTATGAGTGCCTCTGAATGTATACCTGCATGCCAGAAAGGGCATCAGATCCTATTGTAGATGGTTGCTGGGACTCGAACTCAGGACCTCTCAAAGAGCAGCCAGTGCTCTTAACCCCTGGGCCATCTCTCCAGCCCCCCCCCCCCAAAAAAAAAGATTGTTTTTTTTTTTGTTGTTTTGTTTTTCCAAGACAGGGTTTCTCTGTGTAGTTTTGGTGCCTGTCCTGGATCTTGCTCTGTAGACCAGGCTGGCCTCGATCCGTCTGGCTCTGCCTCCCAAGTGCTGGGATTAAAGTCACAAAAAAGTTGTTAAAGGATAAAATTTAGGCTATAAACAAGCTAGGAATTTCTTTCTGGTCAACTCCTCCCAGAAGTGACTGTTGTTTTCTTTCATTCCTATTTCTGTGTCTATCACAAACAAATGTTTGCTACATTGTAGAGGTTTTCACGTGGTTTTGAGACAGGAACCCCTGCAACTCAGGCTGGCTTTTAAAACTGGTGATGCTCTACCCATCTCCCAAGTGCTGGGATTCTATGCATGTACCACCACTCCTGGCTCAAGGCTTACATTTTGTATGGTTTTGGTTTGGCTTGGTTTTTCAAGACAGAGTTTCTCTGTGTAACAGTCCTGGCTGTCCTGGAACTCGCTTTGTAGACCAGGCTGGCCTTAAATTCACAGAGATCTGCCTGCTTCTGCCTCCTGAGTGCTGAGATTAAAGGTGTGTGCCACCACCACCTGGCAAGGCTTGTGCTTTTTACTGTCTCAACCAGGGGTGATTTTTTGCATACATACCAGTCTGGGGGATACTTGGCAGTGTCTGGGGGCATTAGTGGGTGTCACAAACACAGAGGGTGCTATTGGCATCTGGTAGGTAGAGGTAAAAAATATAGCTCAGCATCCTAAAATGCACAAGGTGGCTCCACCACAAAGAATTAATTCTGGTCCAAAACATCAATAGTGCTGAGCCTGAAGAAGCCCTGACCTTAGTGGTAATTTGGGAACACATCCTTTTTGTAATGTTTCCAGGCCAGTCTGTTCAGATGGAGCCCATTTTGCTTCCTGTTGCCGTACTGAATATAATGCGGTTGTTACCATTCTCCTGATAGCACTTAATGTCTCAATTTTTCATCACTTTGGACTTCTGTTTTGGATTCTGAGGCTTGAACCTAAAGCCTTAGACATGCTAAGAACATGCTCTACCACGAAGCCTTTGGACTGACTCCATTTTCCTTGGTCTCTGGGGTGATCCTGGCGCACATCCTTGTGTATGCGCTCAGGTGTAAATGCCTTTGTAGGGTAGACAGCAAACAGTAAAAGTGCTGGGTGGCAGGGTTACCAGTTCGTATTTGGCCATGGGCCTCTCCCTGAGATATTTCCCCGCTGATCCCCAGGAGTGGCTTGCGGGGAGGGGGTGCTGAGGCCAAGCCTTGCTTCCCCTCCTGCCCAGGTGTTCAGATCCAGTCATCCCAGATTGTGGAGTCCAGTGGCTTGTACACCCTGCAGAGTGTTCTGAACGCACAGCTAGTCAAGGAAGACAAAGATGCCCGGTTTTACTGCGAACTCAGCTACCGGCTCCCCAGTGGGAACCGCATGAAGGAGTCTAAGGAGGTCACTGTCCCGGTCTTCTGTAAGTGTTGACTAGCTCTTCTGGTTTTTGGGGGTGGACCTGCTGGTCCCTCTGCATCAAATTCAGGGCCAGTTCTTGGGCTGAGAGCCTTCCACTTTGTCTGCACAGACCCTGCAGAAAAAGTGTGGGTGGAGGTAGAGCCCATGGGACTGCTGAAGGAAGGAGATCATGTGAAAATCCGATGTCTGACTGACGGCAACCCTCAACCCCACTTCACTATCAACAAGCAGGTTCGGAGGGCTCCGTGCTGGGTGCGTGGAGGGTGCACAAGGGGACAGGCAAAGAGGCCGACCCGGCAGCTGGAGGCATCGGCTCACCCTCGCCCTTTTGTGCTCTCCCAGAACTCCAGCACTGGGGAGATGGAGGAGGAGGCCACTGATGAAAATGGTATCCTCTTCCTGGAGCCCGCCCAGAAGCAACACAGTGGGCTCTACCAGTGTCAGAGCCTGGACCTGGAAACTATGGTCCCCCTATCAAGTGACCCCCAGGAGCTGCTAGTGAACTGTGAGGCACTCGGGTGGGTTCAGCCTGGGGCAGGAGGGAACACCTGGTGGTCCTGCCCAGGCTGACACGTTGGCTATGCCTCCAGATGTGTCTGATGTCCGAGTGAATCCAGCCGCCCCTGAAGCCCAGGAAGGCGACAGCCTCACACTGACCTGCGAGGCAGAGAGTAACCAGGACCTTGAGTTCGAGTGGCTGAGAGACAAGGTACCGGGATGGCTTTGGGACTGTGGGCAAGAGCTTGCTTCTCCTCAGATCCCCTGACCCCATGTCTCACCCCTAGACAGGCCAGCGACTGGGAAAGGGACCTGTTCTCCAGCTAAACAACTTGAAACGGGAAGCAGGGGGCCGTTACCTCTGCATGGCATCCGTTCCTAATGTTCCTGGCTTGAACCGTACACAGCTGGTCAGCGTGGGCATTTTTGGTGAGGCCCTTTGTATAGTGATCAGGTCACCAGAGTTGGGTGCTTTTGAGCTGTTGGAGGTCAAAAAAGTCAGCTGGCACCCTGGGAACTGTGGTGGGAAGTAAAAGCAGGGTATTTGGGGGCCTAATCCTCTCCTCCCCCAAGGGCCCCCGTGGATGGCATTAAAGGAGAGGAAGGTGTGGGCACACGAGAACGCAGCCCTGAACCTATCTTGTGAGGCTTCAGGACATCCTCAGCCCACCATCTCCTGGAATGTCAATGGCTCGGTGAGAAGGCTTGGTTTATCTTCCCCGTTCTCTTAATCCCTGCCTAGGCTTTGAGGCCACGGCCGGAGATCCTCCCACTCTTTGAGCTGCCCGTTTACTTCCAGGCAGCTGAATGGAACCCAGATCCACAGACAGTAGTGAGCACCCTGAATGTCCTTGTGACCCCAGAGCTGCTGGAGACAGGTGCAAAATGTACAGCCTCCAACTCCCTGGGCTCAAATTCCACCATCATCATCCTCAAGCTGGGTGAGAGCTGCCTCCCTGCAGAGGACCGCAGGGGCATGCCCAGGCGCGGGCATTAACGTGCGCTTCTGCTAACCCCCCCCCTCCCCTCTGCCTCCTAGTCACTTTAACCACCCTCACACCTGACTTCAGCCAAACCACTGGCCTCAGCACCTCCACAGTTAGTCCTCACACAAGAGCCAACAGCACCTCCACAGGTAAGCCAGGCCTGTGCCAGGGTGCCCATTCTGCCCGTCTGTCACCCTGGGCTGGATAGGGTGGGGCAGCAACAGCAGTGTGGCTGCCTGGGGCAGGGAGTGACGACAAGTGTCTTTGTCGGACAGAGAAAAAGCTGCCGCCGCCAGAGAGCAAAGGTGTGGTCATTGTGGCTGTGATCGTGTGTATCTTGGTCCTTGCTGTACTGGGCGCTACCCTCTATTTCTTCTACAAGAAGGGCAAACTGCCGTGTGGACGCTCAGGAAAACAAGAGATGTAAGCCAGGCTCATGGCCCCTACCCCCTCCCCATTTTTGGCTGCCCAGCTTGCTACCTCCTAAGGGACCTCCCCTGCCGACCTGGTGCCCACTTACCCCTTGAGAGCAGAAACTGGACCTTTTTGTACTGCCCACTGCCCAGCTTCCGTCAACCACACCTCCTTGAATCCTCCCTTCCTGAGCTGCCCCCCCCCCTGAGTCCATGAGTACCCCTCCCACGAGGCCCTCCCCTTCCCTTGGCCCCAGGTTGCCAACCTCTCACCTCCCTCCTCCCAGCACGCTGCCCCCGACTCGTAAGAGTGAATTTGTAGTTGAAGTTAAGTCAGATAAGCTCCCAGAAGAGATGGCTCTCCTACAGGGCGGCAGCGGTGACAAGAGGGCTCCAGGAGACCAGGTAGGAGGCAGCTCCTGAGGCCAGGGCCTGACCCACCCCCTCAGGAACTGGGGGAAGTGGGCTAATGGTACCTGTTGGCACACACTAACTTTCTGTCCTTCCTCCTTGGTTAGAGATGGGGAACGGGCCCATCCTGCCTTCTATTACTGACACTGGCAGGCCAAGGCAGAGTGGTGGAGGGACCCTGGAGAGAGAGAGCCAAGCCCCACCCTACCTTTTTCTAAAAGTGTAGCGTCTCTCCCACTGCAGACTCAGCTGGGGGACTTGTGTCTCTTCTTGTCCCTTCCCACTTCCGCTGGTCGCCTCAAGGCTGCTGCAGATTCACCAGCTCTGCTTCCCTCCCTCCTGGTGCTGTGAACCTGCTGGCTCTTCATGTTCTGGTTACTTCTCTCTACCCATTTTCAGGGAGAGAAATACATCGATCTGAGGCATTAGCTGACTCACCAAAGTTTCCTGCTCCCTGCTCAGTCTTCACCCCAAGCTAAAGCCTCCAGAGGGACAGCAGGGAAGACCCCTACTCAGGTCCCCTACAGACCAGGTCCAGAGAGCCAAGAGTTGGGACAAGAGCCATTTGGAGGATCTCATTTGACCAGGAGGCCTGGTTTTGGAGACCCAAGTCCTCCTTTGTGTCCACTGAGTGATGCTTATCCCAAGTGACTGGGGGCCTCAGTCTCCCAGGAGTGGGGAGGGTTGTTTTATTTTTTTTTCATTTTTCGAGACAGGGTTTCTCTGTGTAGCTTTTGGTGCCTGTCCTGGATCTCACTCTGTAGACCAGGCTGGCCTTGAACTCACAGAGATCCGCCTGGCTCTGCCTCCCGAGTGCTGGGATTAAAGGCGTGCGCCACCACCGCCCGGCTATTTTTTTTTTCCCTTTTCCCAAATGGATTTTTTTCCCTTACACAGCCAATGGTTGCAGATCCATCTCCTGCCATCAGCTGAGTGGGCTCTCTGAGCCGTGTTCTCTCCTCACAGGCTGTCTTTGTGCTAGTTGTACCATGTGATCCGGGACCTGGGCATGTGGTCACATACACTGTTCACACTGGTCCTTGAGAGAACCCCACCATCCAGAGGCAGCTGCAGCACTGCTTCTGGACTTTCCTGCCTGCTGCTCTTTCAGGGTTTTTTGGGATATTTTTCCTTTGGGCAGAAGTCATGGATTGGTGGTAATCCTTCAGACATATCCCTGAGTAAGGAAGCACTGTTCTGTTTGTTTGTGTGTTTTGGAGTGAAGACTACTTACTGAGCCCAAGCTTCCTGCATTCCCTCGGTGGAAAATGGGAGACTGAAAGATAAGAGATGGGACAGAGAGAGGAGGTCTACTGTTCATGGGGATTAAGCTTAGAGGTTTATTAGTACCAAATTTCTACATGGGAGCTTATGGGTCCAGATCTGAAGAGTCCAAGTGGGAGAATGGTACTTAGAAATGAAAACTTGGCCTGGCAAGAGCTTTTGGGGGTATGTGTGCATCTGTGAGAGTGTGTGTGTGTGTGTGTGTGTACATACATACATACATACACACATTATATATATATATATATATATGGTTTTGTCTGTAAATTTGCAAATGTTTCCTTTTGTATGTTATGTATGTTAGAAAAATAAAGTGTTATTGTCCCCAAAGCATGATGCCACTTTCCATTCATCATGGATGATAGGCTCTCCAAAGACTGTCGTCCCTTTACCTCTAGAGCATCCAGAGCTGAGCAGCATGCTGCTAACCGGCAGCTCTCTCCCCCCACTCCTATCCCTGCACACCGCCATTAGTCTCAAATCTGCCCTCCCTGTGTATTACCCCCAGCCCCAGATGAGCCAGAACTCAAGTGTGCTACAACAAAAGAAATTTTATTTAAAAATATTTTTTTTTACAGACATGGGTGCTTGAAAAAGCTCTTTAGTTAACTGTATGGAAATGAAAAAATTAATAAATAACATTAGTATAACAGACCTCTAATTAGTATAACAGACCTCTACACATCAGTACACTGGCAAAACAACATGGACTTGAGAGAATTGAGTCTTAAAGCTCCACTACTCTGCAGGAGTATTTACCTCTGTCTGCTCTTTATAGGAGAGTGATTAAATACTGCTAATAGAAATCTTTTTATATTAATGACATTTAAAAAATAGTCCACGAGAATTTCACCTAAGTGTGTTTTGTTCTCTTAACACTGATATACAAATTGGGACTCTATTCTGGGGAAAATGTTGTCAAGTTCTCTCTTGCCCCACCCAAGTCAAGAATTTTAAGATCTTGAATGAGGAGGACCTTAAGAACTATTTCTATCCCCCACTCTTTGTTAGCTACAGGCAGGGGAGAAACAGGGAAAGGGAGGTAAGAAACCTAGGGGTTGAAACCTGCAACAGTATTAGTGAAAGGCTTCCGGGTCCCACGGCCCCTCCCCGGGAGCAAGCAGACCCTTTGGAGGAGGGTACCAGCCACTTACTGCTTTAAGGTTGGAGCCTTCAAATGAAAGCCACGTCTGAGGAGAGGCAGGAGGTTGAAGCTGGCTCCAGATCCAGCAAAATGAAAAGACAACAAATGAACCATCTCCCCTTCCCGGGAGGGTCCCTCTCTGCTCCACTCGGCAGGGCACTGTTACCAAGAGGCTTCATGAGCAGGGCATCTAGAGCAGAGGAACACTAGAGGAACACTAACGGCTGCCTGGGACCAACCAAGTGATGCCAGGAGAAAATGCTGCTCTTTTCCAATGAAGCCTCGTGGCACAGGAAGGAGACTACAGGCACCTATGTGCCACCTCTCCAGCCAGACATCCTTGTCCCCAAGACTCTCGGGCTAAAGATACTCAAGGTAGAGGAGCTCAGTCTCTGGTATTTCCATATTAAGTCCTAAAATGCAGCCTGGGATACAGCGCTGCCTTAGAAAGGCACAAAACATTTGGCTTTTTTTTTTTCAGTGTGCTAAAAATTGTTTTGTTTTGAATAAAGGAAAAAGATATATAAGGTTAAAAATCCCAAGTCAGCACAGCCAGAAAGCAGATGTAGGAGGTACCTTACAGCTGCCATGCCCAGCATGTCTCAGCAGAGGTCAGACTTCCCACTTAAGGGTGCTGAGGAGGCGGTCAGAGGCCGGCTCCTCTCATGTGCATTGCAGGCAGGCTCACTAGCCCAGAGAGCAGGGGAGAGGCCGAGAGAGAGCTCAGGGCCTGTCATCCTCCTACCACTTCTAGACAGCCAAAACATGGTCACCCTCTCCACTACTGGGTGAGAGGTAGTGGGGAAGGAGCAACACAAGCACTACACCCCCCACCCCCCTTCTGGGCCTATGTGGGGAGGCAGTGTGAGCCTGAGGAGCTGTACACAGCATGCATTGAGCAATCTTCTCTGGCCTCCATTCTGTTTTAGAGGGAAGGAAAATTGGAGTTTGCATCTCACATTCAGTTGTGGGACTGAATCAGGACTGCAGGGCCAGGTGATCACAACTCAGGGCTGATTTGTTCAGCTGCCAAATCAGTAGATCTGAGGCTGGCGCTCAGCCTGGGCTCTGTGCAAGACAAGGAGTGGTCAGCCACATTTTTCTCAAGCACTAAGACAGGGAAGAGGCTGCAAGATCTCCAAGCAGCTGTTGGTCGGCAGCTGGCCCTTCCCCATGGTGCTCTTCATCAGGCACAAAACAATGTGTAGGGCCCTCCCTGTCCCTATTTCTCCATCTCTTAAGTCTTGTGCTACTTACTAGAACCAAGAAACACTGGTACTTTGCCTTGCAACTCACCCAGATTTCCTGGGACACTGAAGGCACATGGCACTTCTATCCCCTTCGCCTTCATTCCGGAGCCTAGACTAGACATCAAATGCAAAATCTGGTGATCTGCTCTTGCCCTTCCTTCCTGTGTGCCTCAATGTGTATCTTTGGATTAGTAGGTTACTTCTGTGTATACCAAAGGACTTGAATATTTAGAAGTTAAAAGCAGGGTAGTATGTATGATATGCCTTAAAACGCAGGGCAGGCTCTAAGATGGGATTCCAAAGATCCAGGCAAGCAGAAGCACAGTTTTACTCCCCCCACCCCCACCCCAACAACAACAACAACAAAACCCAACCCAAACAAACAAAAAACCACCACACTTATTACAGGACTAGAGAAAAAGCAACCAGACAGGGAAGATACAGGTAGCTTGTCTAAGGAGCTCACAGAACAAGCTCAATTCGACACCAAAAATATCTGGATCCTGGCGAATGTCTCAATGGTGCCTAGGAAAGCAGAGCTAGGAACATCACTGCAGGCCCCCTCACAGAAAGACAAACAAAGAAGAGGGATGTAGGAGACTGGTCAAGAGCCCAGAGAGTGAACAGGTATTCAGCACTAAAACCAGAAGAGAGCCAAGCCTAAAGGCAGTAGCTACAGCTAAGATCTTCACTTTAAGGAATGCGGAAGAGGACTGGAGGGTGAATGGAGGCTACGAAATGCCACCCAAGGACAGACTGGGGAAGTAATCTTGGGTGCCAAGACTCTAAGGAGAACAAAAGGAAAGATAATAGTGACTATGAGTAAGTTAAAAATAGGGATTTCCAGCTGGGTGGTGGTGGTGGTGCTGCCAGTGATGGCACACGCTTTTAATCCCAATACTCCAGAGGCAGAGGCAGGGGGATCTCTGAGTTCAAGGCCAGCCTGATCTCCAGAGCGAGTTCCAGGACAGCCAGGGCTATACAGAGAAACCCTGTACTCGAAAAAGCCAACAAAAGGCAGGGGGTTGGGGGTATTTCTTCAACTTCCCAGATGAATAGCAGAACAGAAACTATGCAACTGTGCTTCCAGTGTGGAAGTTCCTTTGCATATCTCTTCTTGGAAGCTCCCAATCTGCCACAATATCTCTGTTCTCCCTGTAAGGTCCAATGGGGGTATGAACTCTCAAATAAATATTTTCGCTGAGTATATTCTGCCTTAAGGATATAACCTAAGTATTACTGTCTTCTGCTCCTTGACTGCAGGCACAATGTGACCAGGTACCTCATGTTCCTGCCTCCATGACTTTCCTGCAATGAAAGAGTGCACCTTCAAACTGTCAGACATAAAGAAAACTACAGCGGAAGAACCCAAAGGCCCCTTGACAGTGAAACCACTCTATCAGTAATTCGCACTTGAAGAGAGCATCTCCACTCATGCACCAAATGGTGTTGCTGGAAATGAAGAGGAGAAAATATTCTCCATGAACATGCAAGACATTCATAGAGTCCAGTCTAGTCTTCATCTTGCAATGTATCTGAGGCTGGCCTAAAATTCCTAAATCTACTTCTACCTTTCAGGAGCTGAAAGACAGGCTTGCTCCATGAGTGCTAGCTTGGCGAACAGATCCCCTCAGGAGATACAGCCCAGTACAGACTCCCTCGGGGTGCCTGGTCTGGCCCATGGAACCAGTAGACAGGTTTAACTTTCTCCTGTTCTTTCCAAGAATTATTGAACTATTCTGAAGAACCACATTCACTGTAAGAAGATCAAGTGAACTGAAGAACAAGGGTACCTATTTTGAAGTCATGTATACCAATATGCTGTGAAGTAGGAGGAGGGACGATGTCTAAGTTTTCCAGCCCAGTAATACACAAGAACCAAGTCTCCCATGCATTAAATGTTAAATGGCTGTGTGTGTGTGTGTGTGTGTGTGTGTGTGTGAGAGAGAGAGAGAGAGAGAGAGAGAGAGAGAGAGAGAGAGAGAGGGAGAGAGACTGCGATCACAGTTGAATCCAGATGCTTTGTGTGGTGCTAGAGTACGTCTGCTGAATTTTGAAGCTTCAAGTACGAGATGACAGTGTTGGCAGTGAGGCTCTGGTACCTATAATAAGCTGCCTGCTCTGGGAAGGCTTATGTGGACAGAATCCAGCCTCAGTTCCTGACCAGCTCCTACAAGACCAGACTGAGAATCGGGTCCTCACCCTTTCCAACCCTTCCACCTCTCCTGAGACAGAATTAGCCGCAAGGATTGTTGAAGAAAAGAAAAATTCCAAATTGTAAGGGAGATGGTGATAGGTCCCAGAAGGGTAAAAACAAAACCTTTCCAACAAGGAGGACGGGGGACAAAAGCAGCTCAGTAAAAAGATAAAGAAGGCACTGGATTGGAAAGCAGACTGCAGCAAAAGCTTTGCTTAAACATTTAGTGCTCTACTGTGCAACTCTCAGTCAGTGGACCCTCAACCCACCGAAGAGATGAAGAAATCTGTAGCAAAAAAAAAAAAAGGATAATCCATGAGGTATACACAAGAGAATCTCCCAAATATTATCAAAGCTACAGGAAGACAACCAGGGTTCACAGGAAAGTCTTGGGCCAATTTTAAGCAGGATAGCTCTATAATGAAAGGTAACTCTACACAGTGTAGAGTTGTGACTACACACATGTATGGTCAAATGCAAACAGTGTTAACAACAGCCCATGGTTCACTTCCCAACACCAGTAAATCACCATGAGGTGGCAGGGGAGAACATACAGCTGACATTTCTGACACATAGCAATCATTCCAATATTTGCAGAAATTAGCAAATAGTTCTAGTCAGGACAGTGGTTAGAATACTCTATTCAGTGGAGTGATCATTCCAGAGTCAGAAAGGCCAACAGAAAGAAGGAAAGTCTGAGAAGGCCAGTAGCCTTCTGCTTCTCATGATGTGAGGTAGGAAAACATTCAGCACTAACACCATTGCTGATCATCACAGAAAGACTAAATCCTGTTAATGGTGCCATAAAAGAAATGGACAGCTGGTCCTTGGTTTGGTCTGCAAGCAAGTTATATTACAAAAATTAACTTGTAAATTTGCTACTTGGACCATAAAACACATTTTCTTTCCCACAGAGGAAATAAATATTTTAAATATTAAGAATAGTGACTCCTATCCATCCCAGATCCCCTCCCCAGTTTAAAAAAAACACCACAGAACAGCTGAAGGATGCCAGTACTACTATCACACACTGTGGTCCAGTGATAGGTATGTCTGAGAATTGAAAGAGAAAGAAAATGGTGTGTGTGTGTGAGGGTGGGGGAGCTTGGGAGGAGGAAGAGGGGAATAAGTGAAGGAGAATGGTCAGCCAGGGTCAATTCACTGCTTAAATAAATACTAACATACAAAGGCTGAGATCATGAGCTGCCCAGTTTGTTAACTAGGAGGTATATTTCAGAACCCACAGGTTTTTAAAAACATTTAAAAAACTTTTCACTTTAGAAGGACAGTGGGAGGGCAGCTAGAAAAGTCTAGTCCTGGGACTGGACTAGAAAAGCCTTGCCTGGAGCCCTGGCAAGACAGTGACCCATCAATGAGGTGGCATGTAAAGCAATCCACAAAGACACAGAGGGAGCAATAATCTCTGTTGAATAAGACGGCCTAATGAAGTTGAGGAAAAGGAAAATGTTAAAGCTGTTTTCTTAACTGTAACTCAGAGCAGGCAAAAAGGGATGGGTTTGCCAAAAATAGCAAAACTCAAAATAAAGCTTGTTTACAAAAGGGCGATTGTAGGTAAACTCAGAAGAAGAGCCAAAGAATTAGAACTTACCATACAAATGGAAAATGAAGAATTGGCTATTGGTGCCTTCAAAGGAAAAAGAAATTCAAATTTGGAGACTATCTTCAAAATGAGTGGCATGAAACCTTCCTAAGGCTACCTAATAATATCAGGCCCGGGCCCCAGAATATCCTGAGAGCAAAGGAAAGGCCTACACACAATGGTCTCAAACCTTGATGCCTGCAGATACACATCTGATAAACCAAGCCAATCAAAGATGTGTCTGCCCAGCATAGGGACTAAACACCCACCCACCCCCACTCGACACCCCTTTCAGAGCTGCATGGGTGCTCAGCAAAGGGCAGGACAAAACTGTCATTTCCCTAGACAGTATGGGCAGTAATTGCCACAGATTTGGTTTTTGTTTTCTTTTGGAGGCAGGGTTTCATGTAGCCCAGGCTAGCTTCAAACTTGCTAAGTAAGCAAGAGTGGCCTTGAGCTTCTAATTCTGTCTCCACCTCTTGAGTGCTAGGGATTCCAGGTGTGCCTCAGCACAATCTGTTCTATGTAGTGTGGGACTGAACCATGGCTTTGTGAATGCTAGACAAGCACTCTACCAACTGAGCTACATCCTTAGCCCTCCACAGAAGACTTGGATACACAGAAAAGGCAAAAGGTATGTAGTCAATGATTTGTTTTCTTGATAGCTCTTCAGATAGTAGCTAATAACTGCAGGGAAAGAAACACTCCAATATAGACAGACTGGGCCTGTAGCTTTTTCCTAGTTCTGTTGAGGTCTTCAAATTTTTGTTTTTAAATACTTTTTTAAAAACTTATTTAATTTTATGTATATGAATGTTCTGTCTGCATGTATGTATGTATGCACACCATGTGTGTGCCTGGTGCCCACAGAGGTCAGAAGAGGGCATCAGATCCCTCTAGATCTGAAGTGACAGATGGTTGTGAGCTGCCATGTAGCTGCGAGGAACCCAGCTTGGTCCTCTGCAGGAACAACTGCTCTTAACCCATCAGCCACCTCTTCAAACCCTGCTGTTTGTTTTGAGACGGGTTTGAGCAGCTTTGAGCTGGCACTGAACTCCTGATCATTTTGCCACCGTCTCCCAAGTGCTGAGATTACAGGCACATGTCAACATGCCTGGTTTAGGCTTTCGATATTCAAAGGAACACAAAATTGGATGTCACAAGCTTTTTGACGTGGATGATAAGCTATTGTTTCCTACTCACTGCTAAGCAGAGGAGCCACTGGGTAACCATGGCAAGTCAGTATGAAGTACTGTAATGTCTACCCCGGGAACAGAAATATCTCTGAGGCAAGAGGGTAAAACCCAGAGACCTTGAAGCATTCAAAAACCAAAAGAGACTTCAAAAGGTTTTAGTTGCAAAAATGTTAAGAATGGAAAGAAAGTGTAATCTTAGTGGGTCATTTCTGTCTGGACCTAAGGAATAGAGTGGATTCATTAGAAAAACAGCTTGCATGCGACAGGAGAAAGGGTAAATGCTGCCAGGGAAGTCAGCAAGGCTCCAGTCAGAGAACTCATTGAACCCAAGGGGTCACAACAGGGACTGAGTAGCAGGTCTCCAAACTGACTCCAAATCTTGATGAACTGTAAGTACACAAACTACATTGTCCCAAATTGTCTTTGACTAAAAGATTTCAATGAATGATGTGAATACTGTGGATAATGCAGTGATTAGATTATATCTAGGACCCAATAAGAGGGCAAGGAAGGAGAAAGAGAAACCATTCCCAAAGCCCTAGGCACAGGAGCAACCAAGTCACTGGGTGGCACCAATGTAGGAAAGGCGGCACTCCTTAGCAAATGCTGTAAGGTAATTAGGGTTATCCCTGCTCCTTAGAGGGCAAAGAAAGAAGTCATTTCTGAAAGGTTAACCTCCCTCCTGTTCAAGGGAGAAATCCCTAAGCTGAGATTAACCACTGGCAACAAAGACTGAATAGGTAAGTCCTTACTGGTTTACTGTGTAAATCTAAACAGTATGTTACTGAAGCTTTCTAAAAGCTCCATGGTATTTGGGCTGGGAAGCTACCTTGAAAACAAATGTTCTTCTGTTCCTGTTAGGTACAAAGACTCATGACCTACGTCGGAAACACAGACCTGGCACCAAGGCAACAACAGACTCCCAGACTATTTTCTGGGGAAGACACGGAATGTGTATGAAGGCCTCTATCTCAAACCGGTCACTAGGTACTTAGGAGAACTCAAACATCTTATCTAACAAATTCAAGGTTCCTACAGAACAGCACTTTGGAGTGACCAGTGTTAGCTGCTAGCACAATCCTAACTGTAACCACAGAATAGCACTTTCCTTCCCACCTATTCTACCAAATAAACCAACACCATCAGACATAAAAGAACATCCTGTGAGCCGCTTGGCTTCAGGTCACAGCAAGCCTACAGAACACCAATGAGGAGAGGGCAGAGTAAGGTGTCTCCAGGGGAAAGGACAGAGGGTATTCTCACACTATAAGACTTAGTTAAGCACATGATATCTAAGCCAGAGGGGAGTGTTGAGGTTGTAACATCCAGCAGGGCTAGGTGCAATACCACAGTAGATGGGAGCCTTCAGAGAGTCCTTCCTGAAGCTCTTGTGCTAACTCCCTGCCTGGATTCACTCACAGCAGGATAATCTTGTAATCATAGGACACAAACAGACAGACAGACAGATACACACACACACACACACACACACACTCACACACCCTTAATAAGAAAGTCTTAAGTCCTTAACTAGGGCTACAGCACAGCACTTCTCTTTCTGTACTGTTCCAGGGGTAGGTTACCATTTAATAAAATCCATTCTCTCCTAATGGGACTGAAGGACTACAAACATACTTTTAAGACCAATACAACAGTGAAACACACTAGCTGCTCCATTTACATTCCACTGCTTTGAAATTTTGGAACCATGGGTGTCAATACCCACAGAAAAGGCAGGACCTCACTGTGATGTCCCAAAAGAAGCCACTGCTTTCCTAGGTGCTCCTTTGAGTAAGAGCCCAGCTCATGGATCCTCTGAAGCCAAGGCAGGAAGAGATGTGCTAGGTAGCTACATGGGCAGGAGAAGAAATAGAAACAAATTCCCGGAGGATGTTTTTGGCCATCTCAATGTTGTTGTGGGCAATGACCAAAGCTTTCTGAATGTCCTGGTAGGAGTAGCCCTGACTCATGAGGCGCTCAATCTCACTGGAGAGCTGTGGTGAGGGGACGATGGCAGCAGGGTTAGCAGGGGCCCCTCCGCCTGGCTGAGAGCTACTTGCTTTGCGTTCAGAGTTGATTCTCCGAGGGAATGGTTTAGGGGGCCGCTCAGGAACTTGGGAACCCTCATTGGAATCTAAAAGAGAAAGGAAAGAAAATATTCGCAAATCTCGGGAAGCTCGAATTTAATGGCAATAACAGTAACAATGTGCTAATAAGATGCTCTTCTGTCACAAGGCTGGAGGAGTTCTGTTTTTTGTTTGTTTTGAAACAGGAGCTCACTCTATAGCCCAGATTGGACTCGAACTCACAGCTTAGTCACCTGAGTGCTGAGATTACAGTAGTGAGCTACCATGCCTAGCACAAGTCTAGGTTTTATTTATTTGCAGTGCTAGGACTGAACTCAGGGCTATATACACATTAGGTTAAGTGTTCTGCTGCCGAGCTAGATCATCAGACTAAAAACTGGGTTTTAGATCTAGACTCTTAGCACAGAGTGAAGAACCTTCTTAATATGTATGCCCCCATTCTTGTAACAGTAATTACGACTGAGAAGCATACAGCACCTACACTGTGTGTGATACTTAGCAACAAGTTTACACACTAACTACACTACTCCTTCTACAAATAAGGAGACAATACAGCCTCAACTGCAAAGAAGAAGCAATTAGCCAGATTGGGTGGGGATCCTACCTACAAGGGCAACTAGATGCTAGATCTTTTCTATCAGCTGTTCTGAAAGTTATCTTCAATCTCCAAAGTGACAACTATTCTGGCTGCTTCCCTACCAGGTGGCCACAGGTGCAAGAGCAGTCCTAGATACCAGAGACCAATGTGGGGGGCCCTGGGCCCATAAAATATGTATTTGAGGGCAGCACACTCCTTCCCAGTTGGACAGGGCTTATGGAGAAAAAAAAAAAGAACTTCCATCAAGCCTAATACTCAGAAGAGCTAGAAGCCTTGCCCTCGTCTCTAGGAGGAGCTGTGGCTTAAACACCACCTACAGAGTGTCACTTCCTAATGTGGGACCTAGGACCAGCTTTCCACCACTGAGATACAGTGCCATCTGCTACCTCCACTCACTGACTTCCTACCAGCAGAGAGAGAGCGCCATGACTTCCAGTTATAAACAGAGGCCAGGCAGGCAGCCTGCAGACTCACTTGTCGTGGGGTCACCATCCAGAGACAACCAGCCAAAGGAGGAACTGGCATTAGAGATGTCAGACAGAGTCCGGCGAGCCAATACAGCCGGCACAGGCGGCTTAGGCACATCATACCCATCGTCCTCGTTTTCTGATTCCTCAGGGCCAGTGCTGGTGTGGGCTGTAGCCAAATTCCCTTCCCCTGGAAGAAAGCTGGTATAAGCTTTGTCCTCTCTTGACATACTTCATCCAGAGGCATCCATTCATTCACCCATGTATACAACCATTCATTTCATTCACCAGTTACTCAAATGTCTACTGTGGACTAAATACCACTTGAGGCCCTGTGGATGGAGATAAAGTAAAACCAGCTCTCTCCTGAACATGGCAACAGTCATTCTTGCTAAGGTTAATAGCTGCCGATGGCAGACTCAAGTGTTATTTTAGAGCTTCCTATCCGCATTTCACCTGAGAAGATTGGCCAAAGGGCTTGTGTATGCAGGCTTCTTGAACTTTCACCTTGATAAAACTGTTTAACCTGGGAATTGAGTATTTACCACTCACACACAAAAGAATTCCATCAATGTAATGGAAATAAAAGAGTTGCTAGTACTGAGATCCAGGCTATATAACACAGATGTCTCCAGGCCCTGAGAGCAGGAAAAACAATTAGGAACTAGTGTGTAAAAAGGAAATAAAGCAAAAGCAGGGCCCATCTTGTACATGAAGACATTTTGCAAAGAGTACTGAGAATAATTTTCTCTTAGGGTAAGCTGTCTTAACCAAATGTTACAGAGCATCCCTATGGTTTTCTTTTCTTTTTATTCTTGAGACAGGGTCTTAGTTATGTAGGCTAGCCTGGCCTCAAACTTGCAATCTTTTGCCTCAGACTCCCAAGTATTAAAATTACAGACAGGTGCTGTACACAAGCATATCAATTTTGAAGTAGAAGACAGGTACTCACCAAAGGCACTGTTTTCCATCACAGACAGTGCTTGAGACTGAATGTTATACATTGCTTCATACGTGCAGCTGTCAGTCTGCTGGTCACAGTCACACGCTCTGAACCACAAAGAGGCACAATGGTCTTCACAAACAAAATTGGTATTTGCAAACTTAAGAAGACTAACCTGCTTCTAACTGCCTTGACTCTCATTCTTTTAAAACATATTCTTTTTGTACCAGTACCATTAATAAATACTGTGAGACTGACTCATAACAAGCTAAAGGTGTACGTGTTCTGGAGGTCACTATGCCACTGTGCAAACAATGCAACTGCTTACTGATATTAGAGATGTAAACATTTCAGGGTCTAGATTTTTCCTTCTGCTTTCATTCTGACTAGATAACGGTAAGTACAATAAGAAAGCTAGCAGGTGGAAAACAGTAAGTGAATTATCTGAGTAAATATACTTGGCTACAACTGGGGTTGTTGTGAGCGTACCGTGAACTCTGGGTTGACTCTAACGGCCGTTTCGGCTCTGGCTTCTGAGCCCCTACAGGCCTAGATGTGGGAGTCATATACTCCGTGTCCTCTTCACTCTCCCCCTGCTCCCCAGGTGGCAGTTTTGGCACAGGAAGAGGCCTGAAAGAATTAAAAAAAAAAAAAAGGTTGGAAAACTTTCAAGTATGAAACAGATTTAGAACCGATACAACTCAATTTGACAAAACAAAACAAACAGCACCTAGGGCACTGTCATTTCCACTCACTGACCATGGCAAGTATTTAGGAAAACATGCACCAACTATACATTTACTCTCAGTTGATCCAAATGTTAAACTGGGATGGGCAGTCGGTTCCAGTTATCCTTAACTCATAATTAAGTTTTGTTACAGTGCTCCTGTTAGCATTCTTTTTCTTTTTCAAGACATAAAACAAGGAACAGCAGGTGGCTTTCTAACAGAATGCTAGCAATGTGCAGCAAATCCCAATACAAAAACCTGTCTATGATAGTGAGATTACACAGCTTGTCAAAAGTATTACTCTAAAGTATGATCTCTTTTTCTCTTCAATATTTCCTACCAGTAAAATCTAAAATAAAGAGATAAAAAGTAACCTGGTCATTAGCATCCCACATTAGTCCTTAACTTCTGACTCTTGATCCATCCATCCATCCTTCCTTCCTTCCTTCCTTCCTTCCTTCCTTCCTTCCTTCCTTCCTTCCCTCCCTCCCTCCCTCCCTCCCTCCCTTTTTCTGACAGTGCAGGAATCAAACCCAGGACCCTGCACATGCTAGACTGGCTACATCCCTGTGCCTCTACTTCAGGGATCTTGCTATTGCTGCGCATATTATGTAATTCTCACTGAGCTTTCTGCACTAAAACTTCTCAGTGGCTGGAGAGGTGGCTCAGTGGTTAAGAGCACTGGCTGCTCTTCCAGAGGATTGGAGTCCTATTCTCAGCAAGTACATAGCAGCTCACAACCATCTGTGACTCCAGTTCCAGAGGATCTGATTCCCTCTTTGGGTACATCTCCATGGGCACTGCCTGCACATAGTACACAGGCATATATATTCAGGTACCCACATAAAACAAAAAACTTAAAATGAAACAAAAACTTCTGCAGTCCTACCTTATGAAAGGAGACTAAACTTTTTAAGAAACATGACCTCGCCTCATGCTTCTTTTTTTTTTTTTTTTTTTTTTGTTTTTGTTTTTGTTTTTTTCGAGACAGGGTTTCTCTGTGTAGCTTTTGCGCCTTTCCTGGAACTCACTTGGTAGCCCAGGCTGGCCTCGAACTCACAGAGATCCGCCTGGGTCTGCCTCCCGAGTGCTGGGATCAAAGGCGTGCGCCACCACCGCCCGGCGCCTCATGCTTCTTAGTATCTTTTTTTTTGCATATTCTAAATAATCAACAAGAAGCATTTGCATTTATTTGTCTCTCTGTATCTACATAATGCTTTCCTGATTATAAAAGCAGTACACATTTTTGCCTGTTTGTTGTTTTGGTTTGTTTAGTAGCCCTGGCTGGCCTGGAACTCACTCTATAGACCAGGCTGGCCTCAAACTCAGAGATTCTCCTGCTTTTCCCTCCAGAGTGCTGGTATTAAAGGCATGTGCCACCATAGTACACATTTAAAAATCATGGCACAGAAACATAACAAAACCAAATTGATTCTTTTTTGTTTTGTTTTTCGAGACAGGGTTCTCTGTGTAGCTTTGCGCCTTTCCTGGATCTTGCTCTGTAGACCAGGCTGGCCTCAAATTCACAGAGATCCGCCTGGCTCTGCCTCCCGAGTGCTGGGATGAAAGGCGTGCGCTGCCGCCGCCGCCGCCGCCACCCGGCTAAAATTGATTCTTTGAAAAGATTAATAAAATGGCAAGACTCAGCCAGGTAGTGGTGGCGCACGCCTTTGATCCCAGCACTCGGGAGGCAGACCCAGGCGGATCTCTGTGAATTCAAGGCCCACCTGGACTACAGAGTGAGTTCAGGACAGGCTCCAAAACTACACAGAAAAACCCTGTCTTGAAAAAAAAAAAAAAAAAAAAAAGGGCAAGACTCAGCAAGACTGACCTATACACACGTAGAAAGATATTTCAAAACACAAAAATGACAGCACTCATAGGCCAGAACGGGAGACTTGTGAGGTTACCTTTTGGTTTAAGATCATTTTTATTACTTTTAGTTATAATAAAACATGAGATATTTATGAGTGTCTACAAATGGGTATGTGCACATGAGTGCAAGTGCCCAAGGAGGCCAGAGGCACTGGATCCCCTGAACTGCAGTTACAGATGGCTGTGAACCTCCATCTGGGTGCTGGGAATCTAACTCAGGTCCTCTGGAAGAGCAGCAAGTAACTGAACATCTGAGCCACTTGTTTGTTTGAGAAGGAGTTTTGCTAACTTGTCAACTTGTAGCAATCCTACTGCCTTAGCCTCTCAGGTGCCGGATACAGGCATGCACCAACCACACTCAGCTTAGAATTCTGAGTCTGAGGCCATCATTGTCTACCTAGGGAGGCCTTGTCTCATGAAAAAGAAATACCCACTGCACAAAATGAACACAGCTTTAATATGCTTACCTGGCAGCCAGAGAGTAAATGGCATTGGCAGATGAGGAAGGCTTGATTTTTGGGTGCTCACTCTCTGGACCTGCTATTGGACTGCTATTCATAGTCTGCAAAGCAAGAAAAGGCCTGAAAAGAACTCTTTCCCAACTACTGCTAAGTATCTCTTCTTATCAACCTACTGGAAAAAAAAAATCACAAAAATATTAACATAGCCACAGACCTCACAAACCCAAGGGTTATCACACTATGAATTCTGATTCTGAAGGAATTTCAAGTGGGAGAGTCAGAGAGAAGAAAGCTAGGGAATACCTTATTCATTCTAACTCTAAAAACAGATGAAACAAATTAGTTGTCTACAGAAATATCACTTCTAGCACAAGTCTACATCTAAACTCAAAATGGTTATTCTCCACTGATGCTACTCCAGAGTGCCACCATTGGGTGCCACTCAAATGTTACCATCTTTTCTGTGAACCAGGAAACAGTCACCTGAGTGTCATCACAGTACTCAACTGTATTCTTCCCATTCGATCTCCTCCTTAGTTTCAACAGCCTTTTCAATTCACCCACCAAAGCTCATTCCAAATTTGATGTCTGTTAGCCAGGTTCAAACCATCAATCAGTTTATAAGAGAGTTCATGTCTTATGTCTTTTCATCTTCTGACAAGTTTCCAAGCCTTTGTGAATTCCTTTCATGAACTCTAAAGGATCCACCTTGCTGGGTGGTGGTGGCACATACCTTTAATCCCAGCACTTGGGAAGCAGAGCCAGGAGGATCTCTGGAAGTTCAAGGCCAGCCTGGTCTACAGAGTGAGTTCCATGACAGGCACCAAAACTACACAGAGAAATCCTGTCTCGAAAAACAAAAAAAAAAAAAAAAAAAAAAAATCCACCTAACCTATTAACTTCTGGTAAAAACACTTGATCACTGGCATCAACTACCCTACTACACCACACACACACACACACACACACACACACACACACACACACACACATTTTTGTTTTGTTTCGAGACAGGGTTTCTCTGTGTAACAGCCCTGGTTGTCCTGGAACTTACTCTTAAAAAGTAACATGCTTTCACACGTGTGTGTGTGGTGTGTATGTATTTTTTTTTTCTCTGAAGACTTTAATAATGTGGGTGAGTGTTTTGCCTGCATATACATATGTATACCAGTCAGAAAAGGGCATTAGATATCTTGCAACTGGAATTATATGAATTTGTAGGAGACCATGTGGGTTCTGGGAATTGAACCCAGGTCCTCTGCAGGAGCAGCAAGTGTTCTTATATGCTGAGCCTCTCTCTAGCCCCCTTGTTTCTTTAAAATAATAATAATAAAAACATTTATTTATTGTGTGTATGTAAAAGCCACAAGCTAACTTTCAGTATTCTCTTCTCCTCCTTTATTACTTGAGTCCCAGGGATCACACTTGAGTTGTCAGGCTTACCAACAAGTGTCTTTACCTACTGAGCCATAGTATCAGCTCTTGGGTCTTTCTCTCCTTTCTTTATTTGAGACAGAGTCTAATTGTGTAACCCTAATGGTCCTAGAACTTATTACGTAGATGAGGCTAGTCTTGAACTCAAGATCTACCTGCCTCTGCTTCCCATATACTGGGATCAAAGGTGTGCACCTGGCTCCTTGGGTATTTCTTAAGCAGACCCCTTTCCAAATTCACTTCTTTCCATATCATTCTAGGAATCAAACTCAGATTGGAAGTGTCTTTATGCTGAGCCATCTCAGCTTTTGTTTATATACGTCTTCTAAGTTAGGAATTATGCTATCTTTGAATTCTATACAAAACCCACTGAATAACTTTGACTCAAAATCAGGCATAGTTGTGCATACTTGTAATCTCAGCTACTTAAGGAAGCTGAGGCAAAGAGATCAAGAATTTGAGACCAAAACTCTGTCAATAAAACAAAACACTTTCCCCCTACCCCAGACAGTCTCTCTACACAGCCCTGGCTGTCCTTGAACTCAGAGGTCCAAATGCCTCTGCCTCCCAAGTGCTGGGATGAAAAGTATTTACCACCATACCCAGTTCAACAGAACACTTCTGACCATAAAATGCCACCCACAGACACAACTAGGCTAAATGGTTTAAAATTTAGGACTCACCATGGAAGTATCCAGACTAAATGTGCTTCCAAGTCTAGGAACATCTCTAGGTTCCATTTGTGAAGGCAATGAGAATGGAAGTGAGTGCCGATTGGTCAGTTCTCTTCCATTCCAAGGATCACTAGGGCTTGGGGTAGCTACTGGTACTTTCGGGATTGGCCGAGGCAACCATGAGTCCCCTGGGCGGCTAGAGGGGACAGGGGGCAGTTTGTCTCTAGATGGGCAATCGCCTGGTGTACAAGGCAGGGGCCGTCTCTGAGGTCGTGTTTCTGCTCCAGAGTAAGGCCGGTCTGGAGGAGGTGGTGGTGGAAGATCTCGAAGTGTAGGAGGTATTGGCAATGGTTTGTCTTTATGAAGGGAGCCAGAACCAGCCTATGGAAACAAGATGGAAACAAATCAATCAAAACCACTTTTATACAAGAAAGGCCCAGCAAAGTGCAGAAATGGATAATGCTTTGCCTTGGAAGTAGTTCCCAAAACTGAAGTGCTGGCAGGACCAGATGCTCGCTGCTGTAGAAGGTCAAGTCTTGGTGGCACTGGAGGGAGGGAAGCTTGTGGGGCCATGGAGAATGGAGAGGAAGGCCTTTCCACCTAGAACCAAGGAGATGTACACAGGTTACTCCTGTCTAGGGAACAGCATCTTTCAATCCTAAAGCTACATACAGCAGATACTATGTGATCACACAAACCTCTAAAATCACAGACACTTTTGGAATCCTGGACTATGTTTATATCACCATAAGAGGGCACTCTCAATCGGATAGCAGGCTACATAAAAGAGCCTACCTTACAATTTTAAAAATTACTACAACCCTCTTACTACCTTACAATTTTAAAAATCACTACAACCCTCTATCTCTTCACCTTTGGAGAAAAACAAACATTGTCAAGATTAAAACTAGGTAAATGTGCTTGCTGTGCAAGCCTGGCAACCTGAGTTTGATCCTAGGAGTGCATATAAAGGTGGAAGAAGAGAGCTGACTCCACAAAGTTGTCCTCTAGGGGCTGGAGAGATGGCTTAGTGATCGAGAGCACTGGCTGCTTTCAATTCCCAGCAACCACCTGGTGGCTTGCAACCATCTCTAGTGGGATCTGATGCCCTCTTTCTGGCATAAAGGCGTGTGTGCAGGTAGAGAACTCATACATAAAATAAATAAACATTAAAAAAAACACAACCCAAAAACACAGCTGTCTTCTGACTTCTATAGGAATGCCACGGCACCCAGCCCCTATGGACAATCATGCACAAACACACATACAAATAACAATAATAAATAAAAAAAATTTAAAGACAAAAGATTTATATGATCTGGAGAAAAAAAAAAGCATAGTAAGTAAGATTCCTAAAAACAACCAAAATATGCAGGAAACCCTGAAGAGACAAAGACAGACTGATTGAAGCCTCAAAAACCAGCTGAAAATTTAGCTTAACATTAGAACTAAAAATCTTAAGTTAGTCATCAAGCTACCTCTCACTCCATCAGTATCTAGTCCAGCACTTGCTGATTTCCCCTAAAGACCTTCAAAAATCTATCGCTTCCCCTTTGTTCTACTCATTTAGTCGAAACCTGACTTTATTATTAATAACAAGCTTCTTGAGCTGGGCACTATGGCACCCTCCACTTCTATAAGAAAATAAGAATGGGCAAACATGAAAACCGTGGATAAAGGGCAAGAAAAGTGAGGAAGAGCGAGGACACCATGATTAGATGGCAATAGATGGCAAAAGTGAGTGAGGTCACTGCCGGGTAGCGGCGGCGCACGCCTTTGATCCCAGCACTCGGGAGGCAGAGACAGGTGGATCTAGGGAGTTCAAGGCCAGCCTGGTCTACAGAGTGAGTTCCAGGACAGGCACCCAAACTACAGAGAAACCCTGTCTTGAAAAACCAAAAAAAAAAAAAATAAAAAATAAAAAAAAAATGAGGTCACTATGGTACATAGTAAGAAGAGTGAGGTCACCATGATTAGATGGCAAGAAGAGTGAGGACACAAACGAGCAAAGCCACTAGAATCTAGAAGCCCTCGAAGCTTTTGTGATTTAGCACTGAGGTGACTTACCTTTTTAAATTTCATTTTTAGTATGTCTCTGTGTGAGTGAGTAACAACTGTGTGCAGGTGACCACGGAGGATGGAGGATGGTACCAAATCCCTCTGAGCTGGAGTTAAGTGTAAGTGGTTGCAAGCCCCTTGACACAGACATTGGGCACTGAACTTCAACCCTTTGGAAAAGCACCAAGAGTCCTTAACCACTGAGCTACCTCTCCAAGTCCCTGAGCTGAATGAATGCCTATAATTAGAAGTCTAGAACTAAGCCGGGCGGTGGTGGCACACATCTTTAATCCCAGCACTCGGGAGGCAGAGGCAGGCGGATCTCTGTGAGTTCGAGGCCAGCCTGGTCTACAGAGTGAGATCCAGGACAGGCGCCAAAAACAAAAACAAAAAAAAAAAAAAAAGAATTCTAGAACTAGCCACTTTTTCTTAGTTAGGGTTACTACTGCTGTGATGAAACACCATGACCAACTAAACTTGGGGAGGAAAAGAGTTTATTTGACTTACACTTCCACTTCACTGTTCATCACCAAAGGAAATCAGGATAGGAACTCAAACAGGGCAGGATCCTGGAGGGAGGGAGCTGATGCAGAGGCCACAGAATGATACTGCTTACTGGCTTGCTTCACATGGCTTGCTCAGCCTGCTTTCTTATAGAACCCTGAACCATCAGTCCAGGGATGGCCTCACCCACAATGGTCTGTGCCCTCCTCCATAAGTCACTAATTGAGAAAATGCCTTACAGGCTGGCCCACAGCCTGATCTTATGGAGACATTTTCTCAGCTGATATTTCCTCCTCTCAGATGCTATAGGTTGTATCAAGTTGACATAAATCTAGCCAGCACAACACCACTCCTAATTTAAGTGCTGAATAAAAATATGCTATGATATCAAAGGCCCCAAAAGGTTACCCTTTCATCTTTTCACAGATTATTTTTTATGATTTATTTTTACTATTTTAAATTATATATGTGTGTCTGTATGTAGTCATTTGTATGTGAGTACAGGTAACTACAAGGTCACAGAAGTTGGGTCCCCCAGGAACTGAAGTCATAGGTGGATGTGAGAGGCCTGATGTGGATACAGGGAATCTTAGGTCCTCTAGAAGAGTAGCATATGCTCTTAACCATTGAACCATCTCTCCAGGCTCCCAGAAAGGTATTTTAAGAACTTATTTCTCTCAAAAAATGAAAAAAATAAAGCATGGGATGCAAGAAATAAGCCTTTGAACAGCAGAGAGGCAATCACGTCCCATGAAAGGAAAGGCTGCCGGGTGGTGGCGCACGCCTTTAATCCCAGCACTCGGGAGACAGAGGCAGACGGATCTCTGTGAGTTCGAGGCCAGGCTGGTCTACAGAGCGAGTTCCAGGGAAGGCTCCAAAGCTACACAGAGAAACTCTGTCTCTAGGAAAAAAAAATCAAGAAAAGGCCTCAGGACAACAGGAAAGGAGTCCATTTAGAGAATGAGCAGACTAGATGGAGGGAGCACAGGTGACTCCCGAGTATTACAACACTGGATTATACATTATCTACTGCACTGTATAGCTCATTGATAGCATTTCTTTCTTCCTTCCTTCCTTCCTTTTTGAGACAGGGTTTCTCTGTGTAGTCTTGGCCATCCTGGAACTCACTCTGTAGACTAGGCTGGCTTCAAAACTCTTAGAGATCTGCCTGCCTCTGCCTCTTGAGTACTGGGATTAAAGGCTTGTACTATTACCACTGGGTTTAGCAATTATTTCTTAATGCAGCTCCTTGAGAAGATGCTTAAGACCATGGTTTACTTGGTATTGATAGATGCAAACTGAAAACTGGAGAAATAATTATTTTAGGAAAAATAAGAAGTTGTAAGAAAAAAAAAATCACTTTATACAACAAATACACAAACACACACACACACTCCCTCGGATCAATGATGTGGCTCAGAGGTAGCAGTCAAGAGCCTAGAGCTCAAGTTCAAGGTAGAGCTCAGAAAAAGAAACAAAACAAAGAACAAAAAGTGACAGCTAACCAGGGTGTGAAGAACCAGGCAATCTCATGTTTTTATATACCTTTATGATAAGATTTTAGGGGAGGAAGGGGGGCAAATCTTAGTATCTTCTAAAAGTTAATATATAAACTGAGAGTCATAAAGAATAAAATAACAAGAAAACACTTCTCACCTGCCATTCAGTGAAGAAATGAAATACTTTATAGAATTCTTATGCACCTCCTCCCTTAATCCTTAGTTCTAACAGAGGTTTTGTTTGTTTGTTTTTAAAGAAAGCCTCCAAGCGTAGCCCTGACTTCCATGATGATGAACTACAAGCTATAAACCTTTTTTCTCCAAGTTGCTTTTGGTCAGTGTTTTATCACAATAATAGAAATGCTGACCAAGACATCTAACACCAAGCTGTATCTCCAATGTCCCCAAATTCTAGTCTTACCTTGGCACCTGCCAACTCCTTCATCATGAAGAGAGAGTCATCAGCTCGTTCATCATCATCATCATCATAATTTGGGGAGGCAGCTCCTTCTGCTCCTTGCCTTAACAGACTGCCACTGCCTCTGGGGTCAAATGGATCCACCACAATGGGCTCAGTACCTTTGATTTCACATCGGCAAAAAGGACAGCCCTGACCTTCTGATTCCTGCAGAAGAAACAGATAAGAGGAACAGACATTTCTAAAAGAATTTAACATACTCATCTACTAGTAAATACAGTTCCCAGAAATAAAAGTAGAACTAACAAAGACTATAACTCAGAGGTAGTGTGTGCTTAGCAGGCCCTGGATTCATTCCTCAGTGCCCAGAAGGAGAGAGAGAAAAGGAGAAGTTAGGCATCATGGCCCACCCTTGTAATGCCAGCATTTGGGAGGTCAAAGCAGAAGTTACAGAAATTTGAGGTCATTTTCCAAAACTGATTTGGAGGCCAGCAGTGGTTAAACATCCAAAGGGGAGAAAGCAAGCAACTAAGAGGGAGAAGAGGATTTAAAAAAACCAATCAAACTTACCCCACCCTTTCTATCTATAAAGTACATATAATATAATACCTGATTCTCAGAGTAATCACACAGAAAAAAACAAGAGTTTGGATATCCATACCTGCCATGATGTAAGGCAGGATGTACACATGAGGTGTCCACAGGGCTCAATCTTCACATCCTTATCATTTTCAGCACATATTTTACATAGTTGAAATGTGGAGCCCATCTCACAGTATAATTCATATTGTTCCTTTAATGAAAAAAATTGAGAGATAATGTGTTGAATGAATGACACATGAAACATGAAACCCAAAAGACCGTCAAATTTACAAAAATAGAAATGTCACAATAGGTGCTGAAGGAGATGGCTCCATCAGTAGAAAAACTGCTTGTTATATAAGCATAAGGACCTGAATTCAGATCTTCAGTACCACCTAAAAGCCAGATGTGGTGATATACATCTATAACCCTAGTGCTGGGGGACAGAGACAGATGGATCCCAGGGGCTTGATGCCCAGCCACCCAAGCCAATCAGTAAGCTCCAGGTTCAATAGAGACTCTATCTCAAAAAACAGGATGCAAAATAACTAAAAGATACCCAATGTTGACTTTAGTTGGGCCTCCACATGCACATGCAACACAACAACACACACACACACACACACACACACACTCACTCACTCACACACTCACTAATCTAATTGACGGTTTAAAATCTAACTGTTGCAGCCGGGCGGTGGTGGCGCACGCCTTTCATCCCAGCACTCGGAGGCAGAGCCAGGCGGATCTCTGTGAGTTCGAGGCCAGCCTGGACTACCAAGTAAATTCCAGGAAAGACACAAAGCTACACAGAGAAACCCTGTCTCGAAGAAAAAAAAAAAAAAAAAAAAACTAACTTGCAATACTTAGTCTACATATTGAGTTCTGAGAGTAAACCAAAAGCTTGGTTCCAGTTATAATATAGTTATAAAACAAAACTCACCTGGGTTACTTTGATATGATCTTGGGGAGTTGGTTCACATAAACCTGTCAGGTCAGGATTTTGATTTCGTCCGTCAGGAAATAAATAGCTAAAAAGAGATTAATAATTGTTGGGGTTTCAACTAGGTCAAACTAAAACAGACAAATGAGATCTACGACATCTTAAAAACAAGTAACAAGGGGCTGAAGAGATGGCTCTTTCGTTAAGAGTACTGCCTGCTCTTCCATAGGACCCAGGGTTTTTTGTTGTTGTTTGTTTTTGTTTTTTATTTTGAGACAGGGTAGATCAGGCTGTCCTGGAACTCAAGAGACCTACTTTCCTCTGCCTCCACAGTGTTGGTGATTAAAGGTCTGCACCCACTACAGCCAAGAGAATCCAGGTTTGATTACTAGCACTCACTTGGAGGCTCACAACTGTCTGTAACTCGTTTCAGGATTCTGGTGCCCTCTTCTGGTCACCTCAAGCAACAGGCACGCAAGTGGTGCCTACAGAGGCATGCAGGCAGGCAAAACACTCACACATAAACACAGGTAACAAGCAATGTGTGGTGGTGCACACCTATAATCCCAGCACTCGAGAAGCAGAAGCAGGCAGGTATCTGTGAATTGGAGGCCAGCCTGGCTGACAAAGTGAGTTTTAGGCCAGCTAGCCAGTGCTACCTGGTGAGACTGTCTGAAAAATCAAAACAAAATCCCCAAGCAACTACCACCTTGGCTTGCATGCTGTATCAAAACAGGTAGCTGATGGGTCATAATCTGTCAACCCCTATCTTCAATGAATAGTCATGAGGTATAAATATTGTTTTCGATTGCTGAGGGAGGGCCTTTTATGTAGCCAAGGCTGGCCTCAAACTCATGATTCTCTTAGTCCAGTACTGCCCTACATTTGCTTTTGACTAAACACTTTATACAGACCCCAATTTACAAGTGGAGGAAGCAAATGAAGCCACTGAGATCATCTACCAGTGGATTCTAGCGCCAGACTGCTCAGATGTTAGGAATAGCATCTCTTCTTGCCTCAATGCAGATGCGGAGATGATACGTAATGGAAAAATGTATTTTCCTAGTAACTTTAGAACACAGTTGCTTTTCTGATACCCATTCAACAGTACTTTCAGTGTTTACTGACTGAAAATGAATTTGAATTCCCAAATAAATGGTAATTCAGGAATAAGAACTTAGCCATAAATATTAGCATACATCACAAAAGCCCAAGGCCTAAAGAAAAGAACTACTGACTCAGACTAAAACTAGGTTGAAGATCACTGAGGTCTGCTGTCATTGGAACATCTAATCACCCTCACATTAACTAGTCAAATAAGCAGCAGAATGTCCTGATCCTTGCATAGCTTTTTATTCTAATTTGGCTTTAAAACTAAGCTATTTGGAAAAAGAGAAAGTTTATTTGTGATAATAACTAAAACAACAAAGAAGCCAGTCTCACTTAGGGAACCCTGAAAAAGAACAAAGCTCAACCTCAAGACAGGGCAAGGTAGTATATTAACACATTGCTGAAATTTTAGTCTGTAGAGAAAACCTGCAATAAAAGCCATTAATGAAGAGGCACTGGTGTCCCCAGTTCCTAGATGCTAAGGGACAACAGAAAGCAGTAATACTCACAAGCCTTCCCTGAAGCCATCAATCAGTGCTTGGAAGAGTGGTTTATTGTGTGGGATTGTCTGCAGAATGTTCCCATCAGCAGTAACGTACCCGATAGCCCACTGACCCAGACGAGTACAGCTCAGCCGGAAGATGTAACTAAGGACAGAGATTACCAGAAGTTTCAATATATATGCTGGTATCAGATAGAGGGCAACATAGAGACAAAATAAAAAAGACCATTGTGAATAACTTCTTTAGGGGGAAAGATGAATATGAATAAAAGCAAAATATATATGAGAAAAAAACTCTTTTTTTTTTTTGGTATGGTAACTTGAAAAGAATTTCAAGTAACTTTTTCAAGGGACTGGGGCATAGCTTATAGCTTATATGGGGAATGAATACTTAGTATGCCTTCAGGCCTGGGTTCAATCTCCAACTTAAAAAAAAAAAAAATCAGCTCCTCTAATGATTCCAGAACAGAAGCAAAATACATCTAGACTTCATTGCTCTATTTATTGGAGATAGGGTTTTGCTATATTTTTCAGCTCCTGCATATTAGGACTCTCATTCTAAATTGGCTTAGAAATATTTACTAAATCACAGGACTTGATTAAATTGATTAAATCAATCTCATCCCCAAATCTGGGCCACTGGGAAACCAATAAAAGATGATGCTCCTTCAACTCTAACAAAATTCAGGAGAACAAACCTCTTTGACTCAAGGTACTGACCTGCCAGGTTTGTGTATGAACTTCTGGAGCCGTGCTTTTACTTCATCATATGTCAGGAAAGCCATGTAACCAGGGTGAGTTACAGCAAGGCTGTTCCAATTTCTGAGCAAAGATGACCAGGGCTAAAGAAATAGAAGACCAATCATAGACCATTTGGTTCAGACATACAACCAGCCTTAGAACAATGAAGAACAAAAGAAAAACTTCAACTCTAAATTATAAATTCTGCTTGTCACAAATTCTCTATTGTCATTCTTTGGGAAGACAAATTTGTTTGAGAGTACAAATTTTGAGAGCTAAGAATACAAGCTGCCTTGTATAGGGAGACAACTACACATACATAATTGCTCAGCAGCTCTTACCCATATAAAGGTCAAACAATGACAAAACCCAGAAAAACAGAATAGGGCCTATATGTGTAATTATTAAGCTCTTAATGAATGTTTATTCAAGCTGGCACATACACACACTGAAGTACCAATGCATGTTAGGACTAACAATCTAGAATAGAATAGGAAGCCAGGGATGGTGGCACATACTGTAATCCCAATACTTTGGGGGCAGAAAAAGCAGGTGGATCAGGAGTTCAAGGCTAGCAAACATGAGTCCACCCTAGGCTACATAAAATTTTGTTTTCAAAAGAACAAGTTGTCAACACACATCAAAGGAATAAAAGAAAACAGCTTAGGATCTTTCTAACCCCAGACCCACTTCTAGTCTCAGGAATGTCTTTCCCTGTCTTTCTTAATAAACTGTCTCTATTTCTCCCACTCCCACAATTCTAAAATTAATAGTAATATTTGAGTTAATTTTAATCTTTTGCTTACAAGTTTCTAAAATGAATCAAAATACTTTTATATTGTATTTATTTTATTTTATGTCTACGAGTAGTTTATTTGCAAGTATATATGCACACTACATGCATGTGTGATGCCTACAGGTCAGAACAGGGCATTAGATCACCTAGAGCCAAGATTATAGATAGTTGCAAGTCATCATGGGAACTGAACCCAGGTCCTCTGCAAGAGCAGCAAGTGCTGTTAACTGTTAAGCCATCTCTCCAGCCCTGAATTAAAATTCTCTTGTGACATACAAAATCCTTAACGTTACTTTTTTTTTTCTCTAGTTCAGGCAGGGCCTTATCCTAGATATGCTTGCTTCTAACTCACCCTGTAGCCTAGGCTGGCCTTGAACTCCCTCAACACCCTAAGTGGTAGAATTGTAATTGCAATCCACCATATTCAATTTTACTTTTTTTTTTTTTTTTTTTTAAAGCTTTCTCTTCAGAAAAAATAGAACCAGGTTAGTCAATGACTTTAGAATCCTACCTGAAACAGTCGTGTAAAGATATCAAATTCAAAAACGGAAATATAATCATTGCAGGTCAGATCAATAGTGGACTTCAGAGCCATGGCCTCCAGCCCAGAACTGATGGGATGGACTTCATGAAGGGCCTGTCGAAAGCTCTTCCAAGGAACTATTGTCCTGGGGTAGAGTGGGGTGAGAGAAGGCACAATGAGGTAACAGGCAACTGCAGATACTACCATCGCTGAGGAAAGGCTACCAAGCCCCAGGAAGCTCTCAATATTAAAAGCACTTCTCTCACAAAAGCCAAGTTATATGTAGACTAATAACAGAAAGAAGGAAATAAGGGATATGTTTGTTACCTTCCTAATGAATAACAGAGATGATTTTCTACAATTCTCTGCCCCAAAATGTCACATATTAATCCCTTTCTCATCTTTCTACAGGCATTTGTTCTATCCTAGAAGCACAGAAGGAAGATGAGGTTGTAACTTCTTTTTAAAACGGGGTTTTACCATGTAGACCCTGGTTAGCCTTGAACTTTCCATCTTCTTCCTCAGCCTCACTATACTGAGATAAGAGGTGCAGACCACTACACCAAATTTTTCTTTGGAGATGGCATCTCACTATGTAGGCTGGCCTGGAACTCAGAGTTCCACATGTCCCTGCTGGGACACCTGGCTTTGAACTAAACTTTGAAAACCACAATCAGGAAGCAGTGGTGGTGGTGCAGCCTTTAATCCCAGCACTGGGAGGCAGAGGCAGGAGGATCTCTGGCTAGTCCGAGTTCCAGGACAGCCAGAGCTGTTACACAGAGAAACCCTGTCTCGAAAAAACAAAAACAAAACAAAAAAAAAAAAAAAGAAAAAGGAAAACAAAGAAGAAAAAAAGAAAAAGGAAAACAAAGAAGAAAAAAATCACAATCAGTCCATATTTATGTAATATAATTTTATTTTTATTTTTGAGGTGCTAGGAATTTAACCAGGACCTAAAGCATGTCATATAAGCAGTATAATTTCCGTGAATCTAGCTCAAACATTAGTGTTTTTTGTTTACTGGGGGGGGGGGGTGGTGCTGTTTGTTTGCTTGTTTTTTGAGAGAGAAAAAAAAGTGGGCCAAGAACTTCTGTATTATTGCCTGGCCTCAAAGTCCTGCCTCTGCTTCCTAAGTGCTGGAATTATAGGTGTGCACTACCACGCCTGACTAAGCATTAGCATCTTTTTTTATTAGTATACTTTTTTCACTGCTAGGGACTATAAACAGTATCTGGATCATTCTAAGCAAGCAATGTATTGCACTATAACTCATGTCCTGGAACTCCTAACCAGCACTCAGAAGGCAGAGGCAGGCGGATCTGTGTAGCCCTGACTGTCCTGGAACTCACTCTGTAGCCCAGGCTGGCCTCGAACTCAGAGATCCACCCACCTGCCTCTGCCTCCCGAGTGCTGGGATTAAAGGTGTACACCACTCCCGCCCAGCAGCTTTTCCATGTTTTAAATATTTTTATTTATTTTGTCTTTTGAGAGGGTCTCATGTTGCCTAGGCTAGTTAATTCTTATCTTCCTGCTTTCTTCTCCCTAGTGCTGGGATTATAGCCATGAACCACCATTCCTGGCTTTAAAAAAAAAAAATTTAGCTGGGTGTGTCAGTGCACGTCTTTAATCCCAGCACTTGGCAGGCAGAGACAAGTGGATCTCTGTGAGTTCCATGACAGCTAGGTCTACAAAATGAGTTTCAGGACAGCTTTTCTATTACACAGAGAAGCCCTGTCTTGAAAAACCAAAATAATAATAACAACAACACTAAAAAATTTTTTTAAAAAGAATTTTAAAAAAGGTTATAGCTATTCCTGTTGGTGGTGGGTGTTTATGTGTGAACGCAGAGTGCAAGTGCCATGGTGCACATGTAAATATTGAGGAAAACTTTGTGAAATCAGTTTTCTCCTTCCATCTTTACACAGGTTCCAGGAACCAAAGTCAGGTCGTCAGGTTTGTGTGGCAAGCACTTTACCTGCTGACCCATCTTGCTGACCCAATGTGTTTTAAATACGGCACAATTTAAAATTCTAAACAAGTATCTCCCAACATAAGCTTTACTTTTCTATAGTTAGGTTCATCATTTAGAGACTTACTTTTCCCCAAAAGCTTTTCTCCAAAATTCTGCAGCATCTGCTTTAGTAATCCGAAAAGTGTCTCCTTGGAAGAGTCCACTTGGGAAGATGCCTTTCAGTTCTGCCAGCATGTGGCTGAAGATCAGGGATAGTTTGGTTAGGTTTCGCCTACAAATGAACAAAATACAATAATTAAAACAGACATTACTGGTTGTTTTTGTTTTTTTTGAGACAGGGTTTCTTTGTGTAGCCCTGGCTGTCCTGGAGCTCCCTGTACAGACCAGGCTGGCTTCAAACTCACAGAGATCTGCCTGCCTCTGCCTCCCAAGAACTGGGACTAAAGGCGTGCACCACCACTGTCCAGCAAATTACTATATTTTAAGTGCACTGATTTCACCATACAAAGTAGTTTAACATGAACATGAGAATAAATTTATAATTTCTGGTCAATAAACTATAAAAAGTATGGCAAAGTCTGAGAGGAAGGATGAGTTACTGACAAAGCTACCGTTCTTTATGTAAAGCAGGGAGGGCTTCAGGAATTATTTTGCTCAAGCAACAAATGAAAGATGAAAATCTAACGTATCCCATCTCCCTCTCTCCATTCAAATAAATGTCATATAGTAAATAAGAAAAACCCCAAAGTCAAATATTTGAGTTTAAGCTAACAGGAACAAATTTACTTTAGGATGACAGATAAGAGAATGCGCCAAATGCAAGAACTTCTCACAGTCACAACCACACAATCACAAAAGAAAGGCAGTGTCAGAATGTGGATTTACTGCTCTGCAGAAACCTTCTTTAAATAAGGAAGAGATATAGATAGAGAGAGAGAGAGAGAAAGAGAGACATACATACATACATAAGGTAACTCATTCAAGATGAAAGCATTGTCAATAATAACTATCTAAATGTCCAAATCTAATAAATATTTTTACTAAATCAGATTTGGTGAAAACTGTACTAAAATTTCTAAATTTTATTAAACCACTACTTTTTATCAAAAATGAAATGTCAACATCCAAAGCAAATATGTACATATACTACCACTGTTCTTAACAATCAATTAACTTTGTCCTAGTAATCTCTACTCAATGGATGTGATTATAAATATGCACCACAGTACCTATTTTTAACGATGTCTCTCATTTGATCAGACTGTCCTCATTATCTTTAATATCAGCACCACACAGAACAGGACCTAGATGTTTTAGATACTATTAAATACCAAACCTACTACCAATTCGACGTACTTCCCTTCCTAACAATTTTCTATTTATGTACTCAAAACTCTATATTCTTGTTATAACTGAACTGACTACAAAATCTCAAACCATGATTAATTACTGATGTCCTATTAAAAGCATCTTTAAGACTTCGTCTGTTGTACTAGAGGGTCACCATCAGGTGCCTCTTGTCCTTCCAAGGTGAAATAAATGCAGCACAACTCAACTCTGACTGCTGCAGGGACATTTCTTCCTTGCACCATTAGATCATCTGATTACTGCTGCTTAGGTCTTCCACTATGACCAAAGTAGAAACTAAACCCAAGATTAAAAACTCATCATACCCAGCCACATAACCTTTGACCTACAATTTGTTGTGCCTACAAGACATGCTAGAATAAAGACGGTGCAGAAATTGTGGGAGTGGCCAACCAATGACTGGTCCAGCCTGAGTCCCATGCCACAAGAGGGAGCCCATCCCTGACACTGCTTGGAGCACCAGCCCAGAGACCTAGGATAGATCCAAATACAACTGACTGACAAAAAAAAAAAAAAAAAAAAAAAAGCCAAAGTAATGATGCCTAATGATATTCTGCTATACTCATAGATTGCTGCCTAGTCCAATTGTCATCAGAGAGGCTTCATCCAGCAATAGACGGAAATGCCAAGCATTAGCAGATGCTGTGGAAGAAGGGGAGAAGGATTGTAGGAGCCAGAGCAGTCAAGGACATCACAAGAAAACTCACAGACTCAACTAACTTGGACTCATAAGCTTCACAGAGACTGAACCAGGGAGCCTACATGGGACTGACCCAGACCCTCTGCATATATGTTACAGTTGTGTAGCTTGGTCTACTAACAGTGGGAACAGGGGAGGGGTTGTCTCTGACTTTTGTGTGTGTGTGTTTTAAGGAAGGGTTTCACTGTGTAGCTTACCTGTCCTGGATCTCCCTCTGTAGACCAGGCTGGCCTGATCTCACAGAGATCTGCCTGCCTCTGTCTTCTGAGTGCTGGAATTAAAAGTGTGCACCACCACTACCACCTAGCTCTGTCTCTGACTCCATTGCTGGCTTTTGGGACCTATTCCTCATACTGGGTTGCTTCATCCAGCCTTAACAAGAAGGGAGGTACCACATTTTTTTTTTAAATGCCTTTATTGGCTTTTTTTTTAAACTTTATTTTATGTGCATTGGTGTGAAGGTGTCAGATCTCCTGGAACTAGAGTTACAGACAATTGTAAGCTACCATGTGGATGATGGGAAATTGAACCCAGGTCCTCTAGAAGAGTAGCCAGTGCTCTCACCACTGAGCCATCTCACCCACCCACCCCTTTTTTGAGGTGCTTAATCTCACTACAACTTGACATGCCATGTTTGGTTGATATCTATGGGAGACCTGCCCTTTCCTGAATAGAAATGGAGGAGGAGGCAGGCAGAAGGGAGGTTGGGGGAGGCACTAGGAGGAGAGGAGGGAGAGGAAACGGCGGTCAGGTTGTAAAATAATAATAATCATCATCATCATTAAAAAAATAACTCATCATAGGGATGGCTATCACTCACTAGTACAGGACTGCTTCAACTAGAGACCCTGGGTTCAATTCAGGGTTGGGAGAAGATTATATCCTAAGTAGTACACGAAACAGAATTTAGCAGAGAACTAAACTGCCTAACAGGAACCTGAACCAAGTATTATAGAATGCTATGTTAAATATTAACTTGTGGGGGCCGGAGAGATGGCTCAGCAGTTAAAAGCACTGGCTGCTCTTCCCGAGGACCTGGGTTCAATTCCTAGCACCCACATGGCACCTTACAAATGCCTGCAACTCAGTTCCAAGGGTCCCGACACCTTCACACAGATATACATGCAGGCAAAACATGAATGTACATGAAATAAAAATAAATCAGTTTTAAAAAAAATATTAACTTGTGAAGACAGGGAGCACCTATTATTTCCTAATATATACCAAACCATTGAAAACTTATGATGTATAAAGGGCACTGTACAGGGCCAGCAACAAGACGGCTCAGTGGGTAAAAACATTTGCTGCCAAGCCTGACAACATGAGTTCCATATCCCATGTGGTAAAGGATAGAATGACTTCTGCAAGTTGTCCTATGGCCTCCATACTTGTGCAGTGACTATAAATATAATAAAAGAAATTTCTGTTTGTTTGTTTGGTTTTGAGACAGGGTTTCTCTGTGTAGTTTTGGTGCCTGTCCTGGATCTTGCTCTGTAGACCAGGCTGGCCTCAAATTCACAGAGATCCGCCTGCCTCTGCCTCCCAAGTGCTAGGATTAAAGGTTCGCCACTGCCACTGGGCATAAAAGAATTAAAAAAAAAAATGTGTTTAACATAGAGACAGGAGGTCCTAGAGAGTGGATGACTCGGTGGTTAAGAGCACTGGCTTCAAGTTCATTGGTTGGCCACTCCCATAAATTCTGAGCCACCACTGCCCCAACACATCTTGTGGGCAGGACAGGATGTAGGTTAAAGGTTTTGTGGCTGGGTTGGTGTCCCAGGCCCAGCACTGGTCTAACTTGATGCCCACACCACAAGAGGGAGCCTATGTCCTACACTGCCTGGATAGTCCAGAGACCTAGGCTAGACTCAAACACAACGGGCCAAAAAAAGTCAATGAAATAAGTCCTAATGATATTCTACTATACTTACAGATTGGTGCCTAACCCCACAGTCATCAGAGAGGCTACCTCAGGCAGCTGAAGGAAACAGACACAGAGACCCAGAGCCAAACATTAGGCAGAGCTCAGGAAATTCCATGAAAGAGGAGAGTCAGTGGGGTGGACAACACTAGGAGAACACGGCCCACAGAATCAACTAAGCAGAGCTCATGGGGGCTCCCAGAGACTGAAGCAGCAATCACAGGGCCTGCACGGGTCTGCACTAGGTCCTCTGCAGATAAGTTATGGGTGTTTAGCTTGGGATTTTTGTGGGACTCCTAACAGTGTGAGTAGGGGTGTCACTGACTCTTGTCTGCTCTTAAGACTCTTTTCTTCCTACTGGAGTTGCCTCATCTAGCCTTGATGAGGTAAACCCTAGTCTTATTGCATCTTGTTATGCTGCGTTCTATGCTTCTATCCAGTCAGTGTAGGACATAGGCTTCCTCTTGTGGTGTGGGCATCAAGTTAGACCAGTGCTGGGCCTGGGACACCAACCCAGCCACAAATGCATGAGATGCATTAAGGGTTGACATCCCTGGGAGGCCTGCTCTTTTCTGAAGGGAAACAGAGAGCAGTTATCTGGGGGAGATGAGAGGTGTGTGTGTGTGGGGGGGGGAACGGACTAGGAGGGGTGGAGGGAAGGGAAACTGTAGTGGAGATATATTGTAAGAGAGAAGAAAACTCAGGTTCAGTTCCCAGCACCCAAACATGACAGCTAACAACTGTCTAACTCCAGTTTCAGTGGACGCTATATCCTTTTCTGGCTTCCATAGGTACCAGGCAAACATGTGGTGAATACTTATATGTGCAGGCAAAACACACACATTAAAAAAAGAGACAGATCTTTAAAATTGTGGGTTTCTTTTTTTTTGGAGGGGGGGGCGTTGAGACAGGGTTTCTCTGTGTAGTTTTGGTGCCTGCCCTGGATCTCGTTCCATAGAGCAGGCTGGCCTTGAACTCCCAGAGATCCACCTGGCTCTGCCTCCCGAGTGCTAAAATTGTGTTTTAAAAAGTATACAGGAGTACACAAGTAGGTTATATGCAAATCTTTAGCCATCTTATACATCTGCAGATGTGGGTATCAACTGGAGTCCTGGAACCAATCCCCCTCCATATTGAGGGGTAACTGTCTATCATACTTTGAAGTTACAGCAGAGTGTCTGTATCTCACTTCTTCTAAAAACAAAGCTTGATTCCCCAGGCTGTCCTCTCTTGGTTCCGCCCATTTCCGTTCTTTCACTTTTGTTCCAAACCTGTTGAGATATCTCCCAAGTATTTGCTCTTTGCTGTTTTCCATTCTCTATAGTTCCTTTTCTCTTCCTCTGTAATACCAGCACTTCAAAAACTACCCTGACTACAGCAGGAGAGATGGCTAAGCAGTTGAGAGCACATACTGCTCTCACAGAGAACAGGAGCCTGAATCCCAACATCCACACCGGGCAGTTTACAATCACCTGTAATTCCCCTTCGAGGAAATTCTCTAGCAAATCCAATGCTTCTAGCCCCCACAGGCACTGGCACTCATACTCATATACCCACCCACACCCACACCCACCCGCCCTACACACACACACACACACACACACACACACACACACACACACACATCTTGGGCTTCCATAGCTTTCTAATTGTTCACCAACAAAAGCACTTGAAAACACCACCATCAGAATTAACGTTCATTCTCAAACCGGCTCTTTCTTCATAACCCTATTCTATATTTAATGATGGCAACTCTTACTTCCTACAAATTAAAATTTTTTGACTTCTTTTATTTCCTTTATTCTCATATTTGATTTGTCAAGTTTGAATACAATGTGTTATCAATTCTCCTTTGAATTGTATTGTTATTGTAATACAAATTCCTTACTACTTTAGTTCTATGCAGGTTCAATCTTACTTTACAAAAAAATTCATTTTTATTTAATTTAAGCGAATTGTGTGTGTGTGTGTGTGTATGTGTGTGTGTGTGTGTGTGTGTGTGGTTTTCAAGACAGGGTTTCTCTGTGTAGCCCTGGCTGTCCTGGAACTTTCTCTGTAGACTAGGCTGGGTTAGGGTTAGGGTTAGGGCAGAGATCGGCCTGCCTCTGACTCCAGAGTGCTAGGATAAAAGGCAAGTGCTACAATGCCAAGTTTCATTTTTATTTTATTTTTTAAAAATTATGTATAGGCTGTTCAACAAAGGTGGTCTCAAAGGCCTCTCTAAATGGTGACCTTTAAGTTGAACCTGAGGGAAGATAAAGACTCTTATCATGTGGTATTTTCTGCTCTCTAAATATTTTCCCACTAAAAATCTACCAGGTATAATGCTATGTGGAATAAGAAACAAAACTACATGCCAAAATAATAGTGGACAGAAAGCTTTTATAAATCTATGAAGCAAGCCACAAGAAAAAGGAAAGCTATTGACCGCAAGGATGTAATGGCACCAGCTACCTAAGATGAGTTCAAAGTGCTGACTGAAATAGTTACTGAAAATCAATCTAAGACATTTTCCTACTCAAAGAAACAGCTCCTCTCCCCCAAGCCAGCAGACATTTCTTAAAACCACCAGATGTGCACCACAATCATATCTCTCAAGAGGAAACAGTAAGTCTCTAAAAACCCATGGGTCAGAGTTTTCTAAGAGAGCTGAGTCCAAATTGTGCCCAGGAACACTTCAAGGCTCTGGACTTATGATTCAGTGTCTGCAGTGTTATTAGCAGAATCTGTCTTCAGATGGAAACAGACCAATGAAGCACGATGGCTTATTTGAGTGCATGGCTAGGTAGGCAGTATTTGTCAAAGTCCTGTCAGCAGTTATCAGTTCCCACACTCTAGTGTCCTCCAAAGACCAATGGAGAACACAACCACTCCATCTTTTGCAATGTGCTGAAGACGGAACTTTTCGTTGTAAACTCCCAACAGCTGCAAGAAGCACAGGTCTTTCTGTAACAGTATTAGAGGAAGGTTATTCTGTACTTCTTTTAGCTCTAACCACCCACATCTAAGGAACTGCAAACTGACTTTATAGCCTCCAACTTCCCCTTCCCTTCTCACAACTTCCCCATATCAACTGCTGATTCTATGTGCAAAATCAGTTTTGTTTTTCAGTGCTAGCGATCAAACACCAGGGCCTTGTTTCTCCAGGGGGAGCACCCTGCTGCTGAACTACATGCCCAATCCAGTATCAAGATTTTTTGCAGGGGTGGTGGTAGTTGTGAGACAAGGTCTTGCCTGGCTGGTCAGGTATTCACTATGTAGTATAAGTTGGTCCTTCTGTTTTGTTTCAAGACAGGGTCTCTCTGCATAGCCCTGGCTATCCTGGAACTCACTATGCAGACCAGGCTGTCCTGGAACTCAGAGATCCACCTGCCTCTGCCTGGGATTAAAGGCAGCAAGCACCATCACTCAGGCAGGCCTTAAATGCACAGCAACCCTCATGCCTCAGCTTCCCAAATGCTGTGATTAAAGACCTACCATGCCAGCTTCAGTCTTCTTTAAAAAGTCAAGATTAATCTGTCTCAGCACTAGGGCGGCAGATACAGGTTCTGTCTCTCCCAGATCTCTATGAGTTCGAGGCCAGCCTGATCTACAGAGTAAGTTCCAGGCCAGCCAAGGCTACACACCAAGACTCTGTCTCAAAACAAAACAAAATTAAAAACAAATGAACCAAAAAAAAAAAAAAAAAAAACCCACTATGATTATTTGATTATTTGTATTCTGCCTACTTTAAGTCTGAAGTCACAATTATACTGTATATAATTTCATCAAATAAGGAACTAAGATTTTTATACTACTAATAATACAAAAGTACATTAAAAGATTAGATGGGTTATTATAATTCCTGTTTTATCTTTGAAAATAAAAATACAGGGCTGGAGAGATTGTTCAGTAGGTTAAGAGCATTTATCCTGCAAGCATGAGGACCTGAGTTCAAATCCCCAGATCCCATGTAAAAAAATTGGACATGATAATACAGAGTTCTAACACTAGCACTGTGGGAAGAGCAGAGACAGGAAGTTTGCTGGCCACCAGCCTCACTTGAGGCTCAGTGAGAAGTTTGTCTCAAGGAATATACAGGGTGGAGAATGCTAAGAGTAGGCACTCCTCAGAGAGTGTGCTGGGCTGGCATAGTGGCACACACCTTTAATCCCAGCACTCAGGAGACAGAGGCAGGTGGATCTCTGAGTTTGAGGCCAGCCAGGTCTACACAGAGAAACTCTGTTCTGAAAAACCAAAAAAGGTAAAAATAAATAAGTAGTGAATAGGCAGAGAAGCAGGTGGATCTCTGTGAGTTCAAGACCTGCTAGGGTAAGACCCTGCCCCCTCCCCCCCAAAAAGGATGAGTAGTAACACTCTTCCTTGTGTTAGTGAGAATGTCTCATCCCTCTGAAATGCTATAATGTTCAAGAAGAAAAAGATGGCTGAGAGGTAAGCATTAAGAGATGGAGATCCACATGCCTTTAATCCCAGCACTTGGGAGGCGGATCTTTGTGAGTTTGAGGCCAGCCTGGTCTACAGAGTGAGTTCCAGGACAGCCAGGGCTGTTATACAGAAAAACCCTGTCTCAAAAAAAAACCAGAGAGAGAGACACACACAGAGACAGAGACAGAGAGAGGGAGAGAGATATCTTCCACAGAAAGTAATGTGATTGCGTCTAAGCAGGACAATCAGAGTCAAGGTTACAGTGCTGTGAAACTCCTTTGGTAGTGATAAATTTCCAACTGACAAGATCTCGTTTATAGTAACAGTCAAGAAGACCAGGATCGAAATGTATTTCCTGTCCTGTTAATATGCAGTGTACTCAGGCAATCGTTTAACCTCTGTGGGTCTCTACGATATCGAATGTGTTCAGAGGAAGCACAAATAGTCCCATCTATAAAAAGGTATGGATTTCTGCTACTCTCCATTCATGTTCAAAGTGGGAAAAATATTTCAACTTGAGCAGTTTTAATTTCCTAAGACTGGAGAGGAAACACAAAAGATCACCAGTGCTTATACTTGCATGTCTGAGGACTAGAAGCTACATCAAGAAATGATGATGTGGGGTTGGGGAGATGAGCAGAGGATAAAGCACTTTCTGTGTAACAGTAAGGACCTGAGGTTAAAACCCCAGAGCCCACAAAAGGCTGAGCATAGTTGTACTTATTTGTAACCTCAGTGCTCCTACACAAGAAGGGAGAAGGGACAGGAGAATTCCTAGAGGCTCCAGGCCAGTAGTGGCAAAAACAGAGACCCTGTCTCAAATAAGTGGAAGGTAAGGACAGACCTCCATGCCTATGCAATGGCACATACATATACACATGCAACACACACACAATATTTATTATTTGTAAAAGTATATTTTCTTTTTGCCTGTCAACAATGCAAATGAACTAAAGTCTTATGTTATTTACGTAAATAACTAGTTACATGGAGCCTAACCAAGGCCAGAGAAATGAATCTAATCTGTTAAAGTACTGTTATCTATACTAAGGATTTGCTAAATCTGAGAACCGAGAAAGTAGCATGCTTAAAGAATTTTACAATTTCTAAAGAAATAACAGATTCATTTAAAAAAAAAATCACCCTGGGCATTAAATTCATCCCAAAATGATTCAAAAATTTAAAGAGGTTTAATTTCTTTTTAAAGAAAAGCTTTTATTTTTAAAAGCAGTAGTTTGAGCTGGTAAGCTAACTCAACAGGTAAAGAAAGGTACTTCCCTCCAAGCCTGATGACCAAGTTCCATCCCTGGGACCCACATAGGGGAGGGAGAGAATCAACTCCGGAAGGTTGTCCCCTAACCTACACTCAGCATCATGGCACTAGCAACCACATACAGACACATAGAAAGTAAGTAAGTAAAATGTAGTTTAAAAAAATTAAATTTAAAAAGCAGTACTTTAGTCAGTTGTGGTAGAACATGTTTTTAAACCCAACACTCAAGAGGCAAAGGCAGGTGGATCTTTGTGAGTTCAAGGACAGCCTGGTCTACAATAGTGGGTCACAGGCTAGCCAGAGCTACACAGTGAGACCCTATCTATAAGTAAATAAGTAAATAAATAAAACCAAACAAATAAATATGGCAATTTAGTTCATTGTAGATCATTGTATAGTGGCTGTAAAACTCAAAATTTTTGTAACTAGCAGGTGTGGTGGCTTTACTCCCTAGCTGAGGCTAGGAAGGGTTATATAGCAAGACCCTCAAAAAACAAACAAACAAAAAACCAAGGGGTTGAAGAGAAGGCTCAGTGGCTAAGAGTACTTGCTGCTCTTGCAGTTCACAGGCCCCATATGGTAGCTATCAATCATCTATAACCCCAACTCCAGGGGATGCAACAACCTCTTCTCGTTTCCATGGGGACCGGATACATGTGGTGTACTTACATACATGCTGGTAAAATACTAATAAATATAAAATAAAAATAAATAAAATGGGAAACTTGCAATATTTTCAACATCAATGTAGATAGAAAGCCACCTTAACAATATAGGCTGGAGACCCACTTAGGTATTTAAAAGTGAAGTGACCAATGCCTGTAAGTACTTCATATACTCGGACTATTTCAAGTGATAACTAGTTCTTCCACTGGTTAAATTCCAAAACCTTTATACACAACACTAGTGTCATCTAAGAATGCTCAGCTGAGAACACTGAGGAGACAGTCGTAACAGCATCTTCCACTCGGCACAGTTACCAACTTTAAAAATAGATACCACAGAACTTCTTTCCACAGGAAGTCAATGAAGTACCGCTTAACTCTTATCTACTGAAGTTGTTCTTTTAAAAGAGAGAGCCTGAAGTCATAGCACACATTTGTTATTCCCCCCCCCCCAGCACTTGCTAAGACAGGGGGATCTCTACTTCAAAACAGTAAGGCCAGTATGAATTATACAGCAAAACCATATCCCAAATCCATACAGAGAAACACATGAATATAAACTACAAAAGGAATTCTCAATCAATATATCTAAAAATATCACTGACCCCTCCACCCCGCTACGTAATGCTAGCCAGGCAAGGTGGCACATGCCTTTAATCCCAGCACTCAGAAGGCAGATGATCTCTGAGTTTGAGGCCAGCCTGGTCTACATAGTGAGTTCCAGGACAGGCAGGGCTACACAGAGAAACCCTGTCTCGAAAAACCAAAAGAAAAAAAAAAAAAAAAAGTGTACACGTACACACACACACACACACACACACACACACACACACACTCAGTCTAATTTATGAGGCATTCCCATCCCCACCAATTTGAGACATTCACATCCACACTACATGGTAACTAACAGTTAGTAGTTAAAGGAAATACTAATTCACCCAAGAGAAGGCAGAAGCCCGTATGAATCTCCAACATTCCCTTTTTACTTCCACTGAATCAGTCATGCATGTGTGTATGATAGGCAAGTCCTCCACAACTGAGCTAACCCCCCAGCTGCTGTGGGATGTTCTGTATGTCCTGTGGGAGCCCTTCTTGGGTTCTTTGTGGCGTTACCCAGCAGGTCCGCATAGAGGATGATTAGGACCATGGGCCTGAGTGCAGGTGTTTGAGATGGTCTGCACTTGGCTGTGCTGGGGGATGGTCTGTATGTCAAGTTGTTCTGATTGATCAATAAATAAAACCTGATCGGCTGTGGCTAGGCAGAAAGGATAGGCGGGACTAACGGAGAGGAGAAATAAAAGGACAGGAAGGCAGGACTGCCTGCCAGATGCCGCCATGACCAGCAGCATGTGAAGATGCCGGTAAGCCACCAGCCACGTGGCAAGGTATAGATTTATGGAAATGGACTAATTTAAGCTATAAGCACAGTTAGCAAGAAGCCTGCCACGGCCATACAGTTTGTAAGCAATAGAAGTCTCTGTGTTTACTTGGTTGGGTCTGAGCGGCTGTGGGACTGGCGGGTGACAAAGATTTGTCCTGACTGTGGGCAAGGCGGAAAACTCTAGCAACACCCAGCACAATTATTTATTTTTATTTTATGTATATGAATATTTTGCCTGTATGTACATATATGCAGCATGTCTGTGCAATGCCTAAGTAATCCAGGAGGAGGAGTAGGATGCCTTGGAACTGGAGTTACAGAAAGTTGTTAGCTACCATGTGAATTTTGGAAAGTGAATTTAGGTCCTCTCCAAGAGCAGCAAGTGTTTTTTGTTTTTTTGTTTTTGTTTTTTTTCCATATTTCAATAATAACTTCATTATCAATGGCCTCAATTCTCCAATCAAAAGACACAGACTGAGTGAATGGATCAAGAAACAACATTTATCTATCTACTGCCTACCAGAAACACATATTTGTTTTTGTTTGTTTTTTCTAGTATTTGTTGGCTGACTAACAACTGTTTTTTTTTTTTTTTTTTTTTTTAAAGCTGAATGCCACTTATTGAAGGAGGGATGAGGTCTTAAATACAGGCTTACAGCACAATGGGAGAACCCTGGAGGGCAGAAGTTCACTACTGATGTTTTACAATCTGCAGCAAGCGTTCCTAATCACTGAGCCATCTCTTTAGCTCTCAAAAGAATCTTAAAATACAGATTCAATTTATTTATTCCTTCCATATGCAACTGTGGCCAAGAGCCATCAGAAAGTACTCATGGTCTTATCCTAACCTTCCTAAACAATACTCAATGTTCTACCAAAATACTGTCTACTTCCCAGGCCCCAGGCCTTTCCCAGTGGTAGTACATGAATAGCAGTGCATCTCTTCATGGTCAACTTTTTCCTTTTTACTGCTAGATATCTAACCTACAGCCTTGTGCATGTAAATACTCTACCACTGAATCACACCCCAGTCCTCAGCATTAACATTATGTGCTTGTTAGTAAGTGTAAGAGCTGATCTACGAGATTCAAGAGCTGAGGAGCTCTACTATGACACATATTTTCCCTTCCAATGACTATGGTTATGGAAACCTTACCCATTCTTCAACATTCTCAACCCTACCTCCTTGGTTAGGGGAAAAGAAAAGTCACCCATCTATATTTAATGCCTATTCTCAGCTTCTGAACAAACTATAACGTCTTCTTTAGACTTTTCACAGGCTCTGCCATGCCCTGTTCTATATAGTAACTGTCTTCCTACCACAATTTGGATGACAATTCCTCGGGGGTAGAAGTTAGCTAAGTTAGGTTGGTTAGTTCTTACTCATTTGTAAATGACCTGTTAATTTTGAAACAATTTTCTGAAAAGTTATAAAGATAGCAATTTCCATATACCTACCTCTCACCCCCTTTCTGCTTCCTCTAGCACTCTACCTTCTTAAATTAGGCTAGATGACACTAAACAGTATAGCATATGCTTTATGGGCAAGGACCTGGTTCTATCCCCACAAGTGCCCCAATAAACCAATCAACTCAAGAAACCAGCATGAGAACAGTATTCAGAGTTTCTCTGTGTAGCCCTAGCTGTTGTGGAACTCCCTCTGTAGACCAGGCTGGCCTTGAACTCTACCTGCCTCTGCCTCCCCAGTGCTGGGATTAAAGGGGTGTGCTATCACCATCTGGCTCAGAACAGTATTCTTAACGAAGCCCTAGCTTTTTTTCCAGGTTCTACTTTCCCACACCCAAGCCTGGACACCATAATCTACTTGTTCTTTTTATCTGCTATTGTAGTTTCTTTCTTTCTTTTTTTTTTTTAAAGATTTATTTATTATGTATACAGTGTTCTGTCTGCACATATCCCCACAGGGCAGAAGAGGACACCAGATCTCATTACAGATGGTTGTGAGCCACCATGTGGTTGCTGGGAATTGAACTCAGGACCTTTGGAAGAGCAAGCAGTGATCTTAACCTCTGAGCCATCTCTCCAGCCCCCTATTGTAGTTTCTTGATCTTTGTTTTTCATGACAACTGTTCTCCAGAGCACTGGTCAGGTTTTTTGTTTGTTTGTTTGTTTTACAATGTCTTCAACATATCTGACTTATATGTTTATATTTTCACTGAAATTATGAATTCATGAAAAAAGCAACAGCCAGGCAGTGGTGGCACACACCTTTAGTACCAGCACTCAGGAGGCAGAGCCAGGCAGATCTCTGTGAGGTTCAAGGCCAGCCTGGTCTACAGAGTGAGATCCAGGAAAGGTGCAAAGCTATACAGAGAAACCCAAACCAAAAAAAGAAAAGAAAAGAAAAAAGCAGTAATAGATGCCCTTTATCACATGTTAACAGTATCTCACTGGTATCACTGTGATCACTTAATTATAGTAATGTTCACCATGCTTCTTCACTATGAATATTTGCTTTTCATGGGTATTTTTTCCCTAATTCCTTTGCAACAAACAAATTCACTTAAACTTTAAAACAACATGATACATTTGAATTAAAGCAGGGGCCAGATATGGTAGTACACACCTGCAATTCCAATATTCAGGAAGCTGAGCAGAGGATCATGAATTCAAGGCCAGCAGCCTGGGCTATATAGCAAGACCCTAATCTCAAACACGAAAATCATTCTGGAGGTTAGTACCTTTGGGTTTTTTTTTTTTTTCAGTGTAATTAGAAAACACAAAATAGATCAAAAATCATGATCTTTAATCCCAGCACTCGGAGGCACAGCTAGGCGGATCTCTGTGAGTCCAAGGCCAGCCTGGGCTACCAAGTGAGTTCCAGGAAAGGGGCAAAGCTACACAGAGAAACCCTGTCTCAAAAAACCAAAAAATAAATAAATTACACTGAACAGGAGACAGTTCTAATAGAATCTAATCAAATATGTAAAGTCTATCCAGTTATTAATTATTTAGCTCCTGGGTACATAACACATTAAACATCAATTTCTAAACACATGACTTCCCTGAACAAACACATAACTAATGCTACCAAGTTCTGCTGTCCTCAAAGAATGGAAAACAAAGTGAATTTTTTTTTTTTAGATCAGTCTAAATCTGATGGAATGATCAAGTCCAAAGAATTTTCATCATCAAGGCTATCTTGTCAATTTAAAGTAATGGATCATACATACATATATACTTTATAGTTTAGCATAACTTAGAAAGTTTTCTAGACTTGAAATTTGAATGGGATTTCTACAGACAATATGGGAAAGGAGTTCAAGCGAAGAAAATGCTCCATTTCAGCAGACTGGGGTGGGGGATTGGGGGTGGGCAATGTAATCATGGCAGCATAATAAAACTGAAAACTGAAAGAGTAAGGGATTTTTCAAATGCATTAGGGCATCATTAACGGTTTGGAACTAGGAAGTAAGATCTGCTTCAAGGCTGTAAATGACAGCCATATGCAAGATAAAAAAATCACAAAAGCAGAGAGATATTTGGTAGAGTGCTACCAAAGAAAAGTATGGCATCCTGAATCAAAAAAAGAAAGGGGAGCTATTCAATCACGCTTACTGAAGTTAAGAGGAGAAGAAGAATGATATCATTATTATCTGATCCAACTTACAGAGAAAATAGAAGACTTCATTATTTTCTATGTAAATAATCAGAGAAAATATCATTAAAAATAACAATGATACAAATTAAGGAACATAAAATCTAAATACTTAAACTCCATCCACCCAGATACATTTTGTCAGGCTGGATGACTGTTTTGCATGTAAAAGGAACGGAGCAAAGTTTACCAAAAGAGGAAAAAAAAAAACACCAGTAAAAGCTTTTTATTCAGTTTCTTTAACAATTTAATACATTGGACCTAAGCTTTCTGAAATTTCAAATTCTGTGCACAGCATACAGAAGGGAAAAGGTAGGAGGCAATGTTGCTAACTTCCCTACTATGTTCTACTATTTATTACTAGGCACCCTGGCAGCCTCCCTGGCTTTGTATACCTCCTGGCTGGCCAGGGCATTCTGTGGCCAACTTCTGAGCTGGTTCTTTAAGACCCTCTCATTTAAATGCAGCTGTAGACCTCACAGGCATTATGGTTTTGGAGTAACTGCTAGCTGGCACTATTAGAGCAGAGTGATTAGAGAAGCCTTTGCACATTGGACTTGACATTCACCACTTGCTTCTCTATAACACTCTGGTTTTCTAAAGTATCACTGGTACTTGGGGGAGCAGAACATAGTGTCTTCACAATCTGTCTTTCTACCTGCATTATCAAGCCTATATTCTAAGCAGAAGTACCTTAACTGAACTGTTAGTGACTGAACATTCCTGTGGTAAATCACTCTGTTGAATATGCTTGTGCTCAACAGACAGTCCAAAAAACAGTCCATTAAAGCATGTTTTAACTACTCTCAGTTTGTGTAGTTTAGTATTTAATCAGATGCTTCAAAGATGTGACCTTGCTGGAGGTGGCAGGTACCTTTCATCTCAGCACTCAGGAGACAGAGGCAGGCAGATCTCTCTAAGTTTGAAAGCAGTCTAGTCTGGTTTATACAGCAAGTTCCAGGCTACATAGAGAAACCCTGTCTCCAAAAACATGAGAGGAAAAAAAGGAAAGGAAAGGTGAATTAAATAAAGTAACCGTTACCTGATATCCAAACAAACATAGCGGTTCTGGCATTAACTGGCTACACAGACTCAGGTAACTGGCTCAGCTTCTACATCTAAAAAGTACTGTCTTTACATAAAGGCAAAGCAAACATAATATGCTAACTACAGACAAAGTGCTTCACTGCTACATGAAGACTGGAGACCACAGTGAGCTTTAAATATGTGTATTAAGCAAGCACAAGCTAAACATTCACTGCATCTGAACTTGGAAAAGTCCCAAATTAAGTCTGATGTTGACTTCTGCTTTCATAGTAACTTTAGGAACTTGAATTACCCTCCACCCAAGAAAGAACTTAAAAACTGAACAAAATATATGGAACAATAACTTTTATACATGGGACAGCAGAGGAAGAGACTGCTGAAGAGGGACAAGAGAAGGAAGTCTAATGAGTGCTCTAACAGCCCAGAGAGCTCCCAGATCTGAGCACTGGGAGGTGAGCCCAGGCAACCTCAGACTCTCTGCAGACACAGGAGAAAAGACTTGAGAGTCTAAGGGAGCAAAAGAAATGAAAGATATTCACAAAGCGGAAAATCAGAGAGGCCAGAGCTCTATACAAGTCAAATGCATTATCCATTGCATCACAGAGCCACGTAAGAGAGCTACAGAGGAGATTACACATACTGACAGGCACAGAAAATACTAGAAGCTGAAGATGGATCACACATGAAAAGAATATACCAGTCCCCAGTTCTCATGAAAAATCTTGTTAATTCAGTAGGCATGGAGGAACTGTCCTAAATTAAAGGGCTGCTTTGGTCCTGTCTAAAAAGGGTTAAATGAATCAAAGTACTCAAGTAACAGCACTATTCTAGAACAAAGCTGAAGAATGTTTATAAGAATACAAAAGTGGGCCGGAGAGATGGCTCAGAGGTTAGAGTACTGGCAGCTCTTCCAGAGGTCCTGAGTTCAATTCCCAGCACCCACATGGTGGCTCATAACCATCTATAATGACATCTGGTCCCTCTTCTGGCCTGCAGGCTTACATGCCAGCAGAACACTGTATGCATAACAAATAAATAAATCTTAAAAAAAAAAAAAGAATACAAAAGCATCTATTCTCCTACAAGGCAAAATTAACAAGCTGGCATCCAATCAAAAGTTACCAAGCAAAGTGGGGCGAGATGGCACACACCTTTAATCCTAGCACTTGGGAAGGCAGAGGCAGAAGTATCTCTGTGAGTTCGAGGCCAGCCTGGTCTACAAAGGGAGTTCCAGGACAGTCAAGGATGTTACACAGAGAAATCATGTCTTGAAAGCCACCCCTCCCCCCACAAAAAAATTACCAAGCATACAATGAAGCAGGAAAATATGACTCTTACCCAGGATAAAAATAAATGGATAGATTTAATTCCATAAGTGACACAGAAGACAAAATTAACAGATAAAGATATCAAAATATTTATTCTAACTACATTCCTTGTATAAAAAGTTAGGGCAAGGCCCAGTGTGGTGGCACATGCCTCTAATCTCAGTGCTCAGGAGGCAGAGGCAAGTGGATCCTGGTGAGTTCCAGGCCAGCCTGGTCTACATAGTAAGTTCCAAGCCAGTCAAGGCTATGTCTCAAAAGAAAAAAAAAAGGCTGGGCAGTGGTGGCACACACCTTTAGTCCTAGCACTCAGGAGGTGGATCTTTGACTTGGCCAGCCTGGTCTAGAGAGTGAGTTTCTGGTTAGCCAGGGCTAGACATAGAAACCCTGTCTCAAAAAACAAACAAACAAACAAACTGGGGCTGGAGAGATGGCTCAGTGCTTAAAAGTACCGTGTGCTCTTCCAGAAGACCCAGGTTCAATTCCAGCATCCAAGTGGCAGTTCATAACTGTCTCTATCTCCAATTCCAAGGGATCTGACACCTCACACAGACATGCATGCAGGCAAAACACCAATGCACGTAAAATAAAAGATTCAAATCCAGGGCCTGGAGAGATAGCTCAGCAGATAAAGACACTTGCTGTACAAGCCTGCAACCTGAATTCAATCTCATGTAAAGATGGAAGGAAAAAAACTTCTACAAAGTTGTTCTTTAACGTCTCCCAAGTGTTGAGGCAAGCTCTTCATATCGTGCACATGCAGTAATAATAGTAAATACAAATTTAAAAATCTAAATTCAACTTCAAGAGTTGAAATAAATTTAATTTTTAGTAGTATATGAATACAATAGCTCTCAAGACCCTTTCAGACAGTCTGAAATATTAAAATTACCTTCATAATAATGTTACACATCACATGACCCACCTTTTCTATTTTAGTAGTGACATCTGCATTCATGGCACCCAGAAAACAGTGGATAAGACTGCCAGTTCCAGCCGGGCGGTGGTGGCGCACGCCTTTAATCCCAGCACTCGGGAGGCAGAGCCAGGCGGATCTCTGTGAGTTCGAGGCCAGCCTGGGCTACCAAGTGAGTTCCAGGAAAGGCTACCAAAGGCGCAAAGCTACACAGAGAAACCCTGTCTCGAAAAATTAAAAAAAAAAAAAAAAAAAAAGACTGCCAGTTCCAGAGACTGAATCGAGACAAAAGCACCAAACTATACATGCAGTCAGCAGCTGTGTTCTTGACCTTGACTTACAATTAAACCAAATATTGCTTGCTTGCACTAAGACTTTCCTTAATAGGAAAGATAATAGCAAAATGGCTCAGTGGTTAAAAGCACTTGTCTCGGCCGGGAGGTGGTGGCGCACGCCTTTAATCCCAGCACTCGGGAGGCAGAGGCAGGTGGATCTCTGTGAATTCGAGGCCAACCTGGACTACAGAGTGAGTTCCAGGAAAGGCGAAAAGCTACACAGAGAAACCCTGTCTCAAAAAACAAAACAAAACAAAACAAAAAAAGCACTTGTCTCAAACCTTGACAACCTAAGTTCAGTCCCTAGAATTCACATAAAGGTATATGAGCCATAACACATGAACCCACATGTACACATTATAAACACACAATACACACACTAAAAATTTTTTAATTTCCTTAGTGAAGTAGAAGTCCTTAATAATTACTCCTATTAAATCTACAATGAAGAGCTTTAAAAAAATTGTATGTGACAGATTAAGAAGAACAGAAAGTATTTTTGTCGCAACATGGTTGACCTTAGGAAAAGCACTTATGCAATAGTAGCATTAATGCAAGCTTTTTTCATAAGCCACTTTTTCCTTAAAACCATTAAGTCATTTCCAGTGTACAATTCAGAAGCACAGTACATCAGCAATCTCATATAACCACCACCACTATGCATTTCCAGATGTATTTGTTTGTTTCCCTTCCTCCCTTTCTTTTATAGTGCTTCTTTCTTTTTTTTAAATTTTCCAGAGCTGAGGACCAAACCCAGGGCCTTGTGCTTGCTAGGCAAGCACTCTACCACTGAGCTAAATCCCCAACCCCTACTTATTTCTTGATAATTTTATTCATGTATATATGTATTTGACCTTTCTTACACTTTTTATTTATTTATTTATTTATTTATTTTTTGAGAAAGAACATTATGTAATTATGTATCCCAGGCTGGCCTAAACTTGTTATCTAGCAGAGAATAACATTCAATTTTCCTGGTCCTCCTGCCTCTACCTCCTGAGTGTTGGGACTACAGGTAAGTGCTACCATGCTAGTAAAAATCTGTTTGTATCAGGCAGTAGTGGCGCACACCTTTAATCCCAGAACTCGGAGGACAGAGCCAGGCAGATCTCTGTGAGTTCGAGGCCAGCCTGGTCTACAGAGTGAGATCCAGAACAGACACCAAAACTACACAGAGAAACCCTGTCTCAGAAAAAAATAATTTTTTTTTGTTTGTTAAGACAGGCCCTAGCCTTGTGTTACACATGAGCTTTAAACTTGCAATAATATTCCTGCTTCATTACATTAAGTGCTAGAATTTCAGGAATGTGCCTCCATGCCCCCATTTCCAGAACTTTTCTCTATCCTGGCTCTATAACCATTGAGCAGTAACCACCTATTTTCCCTCCTTTCGTTCCCAGTAACGCTATTATCCCTGTCTCTATAAATTTGCATTCGAAATATCTCATAAGTAAAATCATAAAATTTTATGTAATTTTGTATTTGGCTTATTTCAGTTACCAAAATGTCTTCATGGTTAACCTATGTTCTAGCTTGTATATGAATTCCACCCCTTTCTATGGGTGAATATTTAAACTTTTTGAGCCAATGGGATGGCTTGGACAGAGGTGCCTATGCACAAGACCTGATTTTGATCTCAGATCTTTGGATCCCACAAGGTGACAGGAAAGAACCAACTGCTGAGTTGTGTGTGTGTGTGTGTGTGTGTGTGTGTGTGTGTGTGTGTACACATATAGAGCAATACAAATTTAAATTTTCTTACAGTTCCACTCAATGTGTTAAGCATATTCCTCTCCCCATTCCTCACTCCCCTCCTTTTTTTCAGCCCTCCCATTTTTCAGTTCCCACCATTCCCCTAGAGAATCTCACTTTTTCATTTAATATCTACTACATGACTTTACGTGACTATAGAAAATCTAGGAACTACAAATGAGAGAAAACAATATTTGGCTTTCTGAGATTGGCTTAACTCACTAATATTGTCTCTAGTTTCACTCATCTTTCTTGAAATGACATAACTTCATTCTTTATAGCTGGAAGTTTTACTGTGCAAATGGCACATTTGCGTTATTTCCTGTTGCTGTACACCTAGGCTGACTCCATAACTCAGCTCTTGTGGTAGTGCTGCCGAGAACACTATGCTCAAGAATCTCTGTGATATGCCCACCTCAGAAGCCTTTGGGTAAACACCCAGGAACAGTGTACTTTGTACACCAACATTTCATTTAACCATTGATCTGGGGATAACTGTTGGACTGTGTCCCACCTTTGCTTGTCATGAACACTGCTACAATGAACACATGTACAAATACCAGACCAAGTTCCTGCTTTCAGTTCTTAGAAGTATATGTCTCAACTTTCTGAAGAAATGTCAAACTTTTCTATATGGTCATTCAGTTTTTCTTTTTTTTTTTTTTTTTTTTTTTGGTTTTTCAAGACAGGGTTTCTCTGTGTAGCTTTGTGCCTTTCCTGGAACTCACTCAGTAGCCCAGGCTGGCCTCGAACTCACAGAGATCCGCCTGGCTCTGCCTCCCGAGTGCTGGGATTAAAGGCGTGCGCCACCACCGCCCGGCGGTCATTCAGTTTTTCATACCCATTAGTGAAGCATGATTCCATTCTCTACATCCTCACCAATATTTATTACTTTCCTTTTCTGATAATACATATCCTAATGGCTGTGAAGTGTTACTTCATTCTGATTTTGATTTACATTTCCCTAATGGCTGATTATAACAGATATCTATTTTTTCATGCACTTATTGGCCAAGTGTATATTATCTTTGACTATAGGTCCACATAAATATTTTAAGTGTGTGTGTGTGTGTGTGTGTGTGTGTGTGTGTGTGTGTGTGTGAGAGAGAGAGAGAGAGAGATATCAACCTCAGGTGTTGTTCCTCAGGATCCATCCATCTTCCTTCCTTCTTTTTTTGGAGACAAGGTCTCACTATGTAACCCAGGCTGGCTTCCAACTCAGAGAGATTCTCTGCCTCCTGACTACTGTGATTAAAGATACTCAACACCACACCCAGCTTACTAGGACCTGGATGTCTCTGCTCTGCCAGCCCTAGAATTTTTTCTATGGTCTTTTCCACAGGTATTGAAGTTGACTAATTGAGCCATCTCTCCACTCCCCTTCCCTCAGAAAATACTGTCTACTCTCAAGGCTTTGTTTATTTGGGGGGGGGTTTGTTTGTTTTTAAGATTTTATGTATGAGGGCTCTATCTGCATGTACAACTCTATGCCAGAAGAGGGCATCCGATCCCACTACAGATGGTTGTGAGCGACTATGTGGCTGCTAGGAATTGAACTCAGGATTGCTGGAGGGCAGCTAGTGCTCTTAATCACTGAGCCATCTCTCCAGTCCCATACTCCCAGGGCTTTAAAGATCCTCCTGACCCCAATTTTTTTCTCTATTCTATGTGCCCCCCCTCCAAGTTCCATATCCTAATCAGACTGCAATTGTTTATTTAACCTCTATTTAAATGGCTCATAAAATTTCAAATTTGGTCAGGTATGATAGTGCATGTCTTTAATCCCAGCTCTTGGGAGGCAAAGGCAAGTGGATCTGTGTGAATTACAGGCCAGCCAGTGTTACATAGTGAGACCCTGTCTCAAAAACAAACAAACAAAAAACCCTCAAACTTACACGTCCCAAATGAAACTCTTGCTTCTTCCCATATGTATATACTAAATTCTCTGCTATACTAAATGTGACACCACCATCGAAGTTAATGAAACTAGAAACCCTTCTCAATTTTCTGTCACCTTTTTCTAGACTCCACTTGTCCAATCTGTCAACAAGTCTTACTAACTCTAGCTCTAATCCAATTCTTACCTATTCTTTCAACTTCCTCCTCCCTTGTCTACTGCCATTATTGCCACTGCCACAAACTTTTATCTCTTACAGATAGCAACTGATACCATCATTGTAAAATACCAACCAGGTCACATGGCTTGCCCCTGTTTAAAATCTTTCTCAATGGCTTCCTCCTGTACTATTAACTTGCTCTAACTTAGAAATCTATCCAATCCACGAGTCCTAGGATGTTCCTTTAAAAAATAACAGATTTTGCCCACTTTTTTGTATCTATCTCTCTTCCAATAAAAGTTGGTCATGATCATCTCTCTCTGTGAGGTTGAAAAGACATAGGCACTTGTTCCCACCCCCTTTCCAAAATGCAAGAAAAACATTCCCAATCTAACTAGATATCGTTTCCCACCAAGGCTAAACTCTTAAACACAGAGATCGTTGTAGTTCATTATCTACCAACAGTACATGTTCTAAAGGGTGCTAGGAAAGGATTATAGGTGTACAAACACTGTCCAGTTTGTGAAATACCACAATTCCCCTGGAGGATAAGAAATATTCTTTGTACCAGGTATAGTGGCACACTCCTTTTAATTTTAATACTCAGGAGGCAGAAACGAGTACCAGGCCATCTGAAGTCTACAGAGTGAAACCTTGTTGAGAGAGAGAGAGAGAGAGAGAGAGAGAGCGCGAGAGCGCACGCACTTCAGGTCAACAAGCTTCTTAAGGGAAGGGTCTCTATGTTCTATGTTGCTCCATGCTCCATCTTGTTCCTGGAGCAGTGCTACTACAAAGCACTCAACACTACTGAGTACTTAGCAGATGAGTATTCAGTTAGGTCTGAATTTTTCCATATCATACAGGATAAGCAAAATTTTGATAACTTAAGTGTAACTAAAAAGGTAGGATAATTTACAAGTATAATCTACAATGAGTATGTTTTAAAAATTCAGTTATACTCTATAACTAGCCCCTTTCAACTTTCATTCAGGCATAATCAATTATTCTATACCAAAGTCAAAATCATAAGGGTGCTTCTGACACAGCACAGCGAGAAAGCACTTCTCTGCTAAGAACCCAGCACTGGAAAAGCAAACCACACACCTGAGAGTCAGGCCTCTTGCTCTAGCAGCAGCTCCTAAGAAAGAGAACCCAGGTTTCCTGCAATGTGGAAGTCACACAAGGAGAGTTGGGGCAACACTCTAACCTGGCAGTTAGCTGTCACCAAGGTTATACCTTTCTTTCCAAAGTTCTACAAGGAGACAAATTTCTACCTTCGTGTAAGCTATTCAAACTAGTTTTTGATGAAAATTCTTTTACAGCATTTCACTTAACTAGAATTCTCCTATCCCTCAAAGAAAATCAAGGAAGGATAGAATACAAGTCTGTAAAACCCTTATGAGTAAAAACAACAACAACAAAACTCAACAAACCAGAAGCAGAGGAAATCTTCCCCAACCCAATAAAGAGTATCTCTGAGAATTCTATTTAAGCAGTAAAAAATTACGAAGTTGCCTCCAAACATCAGGAAGGATGTCTACTCTTGCCACTTCTACTCAACACAGATTCCGGCTGACATAAATCTTGCCAGGGTAATTAGGTAAGAAAAAGAAGTAAAATTATGTGTTTGCACATAGCAAGATCTCTTTTTCTAAGAAAAACATTGAACAACTGCTAGATCTGCAAAGTTGCAGAGCACAAGAACCATGTACAAACATCAATTTCACTTCTATGTATGAGCAATAAACAGTCTAAAACTGGAGTCATCAATGAATTGAACCAAAGTGCTGTGGAACAATCTTTTCTACACTATGAATATGTATTACTCTCATTGGTCAATAAAAAGCTGACAGGCTGGTAGCTGGGCAGGAAGTTAGGCAGGAAAGCCAAACTGAGAATGATGGGAAGAAGGGGAGTGGAGTCGGGAGAGAAGCCAGCCAACCAGTCACCCAGGAAGCAAGACATGCTAGAGGATGGGTAAAGCCACGAGCCACGCGGCAATACATAGATTGATAGAAATGGGTGTAAGAGTTAGCTAGTAACAAACCTGAACTATTGGCTGAGCATTTATAATTCATATTCAGCCTCTGAGTTGCTTATTTGGGCCCCGGCGGTCGAGACAGGAAATGCCTGTTACACCAAGGTTAAAAAAACGTGCACAACTGTTAGTACTTGGATGGGAGACTGCCTAGGAATGATACTGAGTGCTGTAGGATTAAAGTATATATGATGTGAACAATGAAAACTACAAAGCATCGCTAGAGAAAGGAAAGAGATGTAAGCAAAGGAAAGAAGGCCCATGCTGGTGAATTCTAAGAACTTAAAAAGGTACCGTACACACAAACTGAGCTACACATTAAACACACCTATCAGATGTCTACATATTCTTTTCATTAAGAAACTGACAGCCTGATCCTACATTATAGATGGAAGTCCATGTTCTTTGTTTGAATATTACTTTTCTCTATCTATTTTGTTAATGGGTATTTACATTTCAAATTATTGGTTTAAGAAATTTTAACTATGTATATATGCACAGGTTTTCACATGTGAGTGCTGTGTCCACAGTCTAGAAAGGGGGTCAGATACCCTGGATCTGGAGTTAAAGGTAGTTGTGAGCCACCCAATATGGGTGCTGGGAACCTAACCCTGGTCCTCTAGAAGAGCAGTATGGGCTCTAACTGCTGAGTCATCTTTCCAGCCATAACTCACATTTGATGACTACAAACTTCTACAAAGGCACAATAATTAAGCTACTGTGGCACCAGCATCAGGACAGGTAATGTGGGTTAATGACAGAATTCAAAGTCTAGACATAAGCCCTTACTTTATCGTCAATTTTCTTTTGAGAGCAAATAAAGTACAGTCTTTTTAACAAATGGTTTGACAGAGGGATATGTATATGCCAAGGAATGAATCTGAACCTTTACTTCATAGAGGAAAACCTACAATAAATAAATGAATTCAAAATCAAACAAAGAACTAAACACAAAAACTAAAATATAAGGAAAAAACAAAACAAACCAACCAAACAAAAACAGCCATTATCTTTTTTTTCCATAGCTGTTATCCTTATGGCCTTGAATTAAGCAATATATGGAGGAAAGGGAGTTTGGAGACAGGGTCTCAATCTGTAGCCCAGGCTGTCCTAGAATTCACCATGCAGTCCAGTTTGGCCTTGAATTCACAGTAATCCCCCTGCTATATGGCTTCCAGAATGCTGAGGTTAATAGGCATGCATCACCACACTTGCTTGGCTTAAACCATAGTTTCTTAAAAGTACAAAGTACTATTAGACTTCATCAAAGTTTAAATCTTTTGTTTCAAAAAATACTATTAAAGTGAAAAGACACCCAAAATGGGAGTAAAATTTTCTAAGTCATTTTTCCAGCATAAGTGATATGATACTAGTTTAGTAGCCAGACTCTATGTAAAGAATTTTTATAATCCAATAGTAAAAGGAGAACACAATTTTAAAATGAACAAAAGGAGTAAGAACCATGCGAGTCTCCAGTACTGCAAAAGGTAAAAACAAAAAGGTAAGGTCAGGAATGTGGTAACTCATGCCTTTAATCACAGTATTCAGACCACCCTGGTCTACACAGGAGACCCCATCTCAAAACAAAAGCTAACAAACAACAAAAAGGCAGTAACTTTTTTTGGTAGGCAAAAATGGTTTAAGCCTCTGACTGTAGAACTTGGGTGGTGGAGGCAGGAAGATCAGGAGTTAAAGGTCATCTTCAGCTACATACTGAGTTCTAGGGGTGACTCTGAAAACCAACAACAAAAGGAAAGGGAGTTGAAGAGACAGCTCCTTGGTTAAGGGCACTTCCTGTTCCTGTGGAGGACCTGAGTTTGGTCAGCCATATCAAGATGGCTCACAACTGCCTGTAACTCCAGCTCTTGGGGATAAATAAAAACAAAATTAAATTTAAAAGAGCTAAGGATTTGAATAGCTATTTCTTCAAAGAAGATACACAGGTACATGAAGGTTATTCACTAGGGAAATAAATGTATTTGAAAACCTCTAGTTACTGCTTCACATGCTGCAGATGGCTACAAGTAACAAGTGCTGGTGAGAAGTTAGAAAGAACCTTATTCCGTGCTAGAGAGGGTAGAACAGAGGCCACTTCCTAAACAGTCTCAAAAAGTGAAAAGTCATTGTTCTGCAACTCAGCAATTTCCCTCCTAGGATGTAATAAAGAGAAGAAAAAACAGCAGTGCAAAAATCTGTACACAAATGTTCACAGCAATATTACTTATAGTAACCAAAAAGTGTAAACTATAATACTAAAAGTATCTAAAACAAAATGTTTCAAACACTGAGAAATGAACTATCAAAAAGAATGAAGTAGCTAGGCAGTGGTGGTGCATGCTTGTAATCCCAGCACACAGGAAGCAGAGGCCAGCCTGGTCTACAGAGCAAGTTACAGGACAGTCGGGGGGGGGGGGGGGGGGGGGGGGGGGGGGGTGTGAAGAAGTAGTGGATATAGTAGTTCATACCTGTAGTCCCAGCACTCAAAAGGCTGTGGAGGACTTGAATATTCAAGGCCAGCCTGGGCTACCTGCACCCGTCTCAGTTAGCTTCCCTCCCCACCTAAGAAGGAATGTATGAATACAAGCTATAAATATGGACAAACTGTAAAATCATGCTAAATTAAAGAGAACAGACACTAAGTAAAGGCCATACACATTATATGGCTCCACTTATATGAAATATATTTTATATAATGTCCAGATGAGGCAAATCTACAGATATAAAAAGTAAATACTGGTGACTAGGCTAGAAGTAAGCTTGATAAAGTAATTGCTAATGGCTGTAGGATTTCCTTTTGGAGCAATGAAAATGTTCCAAAATTAAGTTGTGGTGACAGTTGTATGACTTCATAAACAAAAAGTGGAAATGTATACTTTAAAAAAGAGTCTGTCCTGGTTTGCTTTCTACTGCTGTGAAGATAAACAAGAAAATGAAAGAAAAAAGCCAGGTGTGATGGCAAACATCTTTGATCCCAGCACTCAAGAGGCAGACACAGCAGCAGGTGGAGTAAAGTGTTTATTTCACCTTCCAGCTTATAGTCAACCTGTGGGTCAACCCCTCCAGCAAACCTCTATCTACAAATATTTACATTCCGATTCATAATAGTAGCAAAACTACAGTTATGAATAAATAATGAAATAATTTTATGGCTGGAGGTCACCACAACATGAAGAACTATAATAAAGGGTCACTGCATTAGGAAGACTGAGAACCAAAGGAACTCAAGGCAGTAACTGAAAAGGAGACCATGGAGGAGTACAGGTTAATGGCTTGCTTAGCTTTCCTTCTTCCCCCACCCACTCCCTACCGGGGCTGGGGTTTTCTGTGTAGCCCTGGCTGTCCTGGAACTCACTATGTAGACCAGGCTGGCCTCAAACTCACAGAGTCACCTGCCTCTGCCTCCTGAGTGCTATAATTAAAGGCATGCACCACCAACAACCAGCTTCAGCTTGTTTTTCTGAAGACCATCTACCAAAAGGTGGGACTGACCATAGTAGGCTGGGCCTTCCCACCTCAACCATTAACCAAGAAAATTCCCCAGAAACTTGCCTATAGCCAACCAATCTGATAGAGACATTTCTCAACTGAGGTTTCCTTGTCTCAGACAGATGACTAACTTGTGTTAGGTTGATTAAAAAATTAACTACAGCGCTCTGTAGTATATGAATCGAATGTGTATTAAAAATTATTTTTAAATGTCTGGCGCTGGAAAGATGGCTCAGTAAGTTAAGAGCACTGGCTACTTTTCCAGAGGTCACGGGTCCAACTCCCAGCACCCACATGGTGGCTTTCAACTATAACTCTAGTTCCTGAGGGGGATCCAACATCCTCTTCTGACCTCTATGGGCACTGTATGCCTATGGTGCATAGACATACATATAGACAAAGAAATAAATAAAATAAAATATAAAATAAAAACAAAACCAAAAGAGCCTATAAGCAACCAAAAAATAAGTCAGAAACCCATTCCTCATATTTGGGAAGTAAAATTGAGAGAGACAGGCACTGATAGAAACAGTAAAGTTTAAAATAGGGGCAAAGGTGGAATTTTTTGTTTTGGGGGGTTTTTTTGGGAAGGAGTGTTTCGAGACAGAGTTTCTCTGTGTTAAGTCCTGGCTGTCCTTTGTAGACCAGGCTGGTCTGGAACTCACAAAGATCCACCTGCCTCTGCCTCCCAAGTGCTGGGATTAAAGGCGTGCGCCACCATGCCTGACAAGGCAAAGGTATTTACTTATAAAAATAGTCTAGCCGGGAAGTGGTGGCACACGCCTTTAATCCAGCACTCGGGAGGCAGAGCCAGGTGGATCTCTGTGAGTTCGACGTCTGCCTGGTCTACAGAGCAAGTTCCAGGACAGTCTCCAAAGTAGACAAACTTTGAAACCAACTGCAGGTTTTCATCTTTTCTTAGCCATTTTTTCAGCTATGTGATTTCTCTTTCCTCATCCAGAAAAATGAAATAGTAATGCTTTTATTGTGAGTTGAGGGGAGTTCTGTTCTTTTACATTTTTGAAAAAGGTCTCATATATCCCAGGCAGGCCTTAAACTCACTACATACTGGAGAGTGACCTTGAAATTCTCTGATCCTTCTGTCTCTACCTTCTGAGTTCTGTGATCACAGGCATGCATCACCATGCCAAGTTTATGTGGTGCTGGGGATCTAGCCAAGGGCTATTTGCATGCTGGGTAAGTACTCTATCAAGGAGCTATATCCTCAGCCCTGGCTTTTATTGTCTTAAATCAGGGTTTTTATTATGTAGTAAACATAGATTATTATAGCAGGTTGTGTATCCGCTAATACACAGCAGCATATGAAGCATGTAATTTGACCTGGCTAAAATAAGTACTTTCTTATGCATTTGCAATGACTAAATATAAATACATACTGTATAACAAAGTATATAATTTGTTATTACCAAAATTAGACTTTTTGTTTGTTTGTTTGTTTGTTTGTTTGTTTGTTTGTTGTTTTGTTTTTCGAGACAGGGTATCTCTGTGTAGCTTTGCGCCTTCCTTGGAACTCACTCTGTAGACCAGGCTGGCCTCGAACTCATAGAGATCCACCTGCCTCTGCCTCCCGAGTGCTGGGATTAAAGGCCTGTGCCATCACTGCCCGGCAAAAATGTTTTTAGAGCAGACAAGACCACTCAGTGGGTAGAGACACTTGCCAGAGGGAACTTCATGGCTTGCTGCCTAGCCTGATGACCTGAGTTGGAACCCTGGAACCCACACGGTGGAAGGAGAGAGCCAACTCTGGCAAAATGCTCTCCAATTTACTCCTCCCTCCACCTCTCTCTCCCCACCAGAGGTGCGTGCATGTGCATCTGCACACACAGATAAAAACAGATTTTTAACATTTCTAAGCGAGTACAGTGGCATGCTTCTATTTTCGGTTTCTCAGGGAGGGGAAACAGAAGGACCACTTGAGCCCCAAAGTTTGGAGCAGCCTGAACAATATAATACCAAGCCCCAAATATGTATAATATATATATGTATAATATATATATACATATGTTATATATTAATGCTCTTTTAAAAAAGAAATTGTTCTAGACAACTGATTATCTGTAAGAGACAGTCTAGAGTCAAAACCAATCTTAGTTACAATCTAACTCCAGTAATTCTAGACAAACCAGACTTCCCACATTCCTTAAACATACAGTCTGCAGGTTCCTGCTACTGTGTTAAAGGCTGACTTCTCCACCTGGAACAGTGGATCTCAACTTTCCTAATGCTTCGACCCTTTAATACAGTTCCTCATGTTGTGGTGACCCCCAACCATAAAATTATCTCGTTGCTACTCCATAACTGTAATTTTGCAACTGTTAGGAGTCGTAAAGTGAGTATTTGATATGCAGGATATCTGATATGTGACCCCTGTGAGGGGGTCATTTGGTCTGGGGTCATGACCCACAGGTTGAGAATCACTGTCCTAGACTAGTCTACTCATCCTTCAAAATCTAATTCAGATCAACATTTCCTGTGTCACCTCTGATACCATCCAAAAGATAAAACTGCATTCTCACAGCAATCTGTACATATCCTATTAAATCCTTGACACATTACATTGTATTTCAGTATCTCTCTTCTCATCTCCTAAAATGAGAACCTCGTTTAAAATAGCTGACAATACATTTTTTTAAGTTTTGCTCCTTAATGACTTAAGTTGATTTTTAGAGCCAACTGCAATTCTTTGATCCCTAGTACTAGAAAAACAAACAAAAACAATATAAAATGATTAACTAGAGACTGAACCCAGGGCCTTGTGCATGCTATGAAAGTGCTCTACCACTTAAAGTCTCATTTGTATACGTGTACATTATATCCATGTGTGTTCACTTAAGAGTGTGCATGTGTGTACAGACAGGGTCTGTCACTGAACTTGGAGCTCACCATTTACACCGGCCTGGCTGTGAGCCTCTGGGTTCTCTCTACTCCCACCACCTCCAGCACTGAAGGTTTTTACCAACTCAGCCATCTCCCCTGCCCTTAAGATTTCATTTTAACAAGTCCATAAACATCTAAACATTTAGTAGAATAAAACACACCTGAATATAAACCAAAAGACAGGTTTCTACAGACTGAATTTAGTCACTAGAGACCTTTCCAAAAAGAAAAGATTCATATTATATCTGAATAATTTGTTATAGTAAAGGCAAAAATGATATGGCAAAAAAATTTTAAGGTGGAATTGCCAAAATCTAAGTCAACAAAGCCAAAAGAGTAGGAAACACCATTCAGGTTACTAAGGGAATCATGCACAGTAACCTGGTAAAAAAAATTACTATTCCTAATTCAAGACACTCCTCAAAGGGAAGTTACTCTATCTAGGACTTGAGAGACTAAACCAGAGAGCAGTAGTAAAAAGTAAACCAGGATAAGCTCTTTTAAAGTATACATTTCCTGGGCCGGGCGGTGGTGGCGCACGCCTTTAATCCCAGCACTCTGGAGGCAGAGGCAGGTGGATCTTTGTGAGTTCGAGGCCAGCCTGGTCTCCAAAGCGAGTTCCAGGAAAGGTGCAAAGCTACACAGAGAAACCCTGTCTCGAAAAACAAAACAAAGTATGCATTTCCAAAAACAGCTCAGGATACACATAAGCCAGCCTGGGCTACAATATGAGTTCACTCAAAAAGAAAAAATTACCCTAGCAAAAACATGGTGGCCCAGAGCTGCAATCCCACCCAATAACTCAGGAGACTGAGACAAAAGGATCATAGTGAGTTCTAGGCAAGCCTGGGCTATAAGGAGGAGTTTCAGGCTAGTCTCAGAAACACAGTGAGACCTGTCTCAAAATAACCAGGGCAGGGATAAGAGGACTAAATCACTTGCTAAAAAAACTCCGAGTGGAGAGCTGGAATATAGCTCAGCTGAACAGTACTTGCCTAGTACTCAAAAGGCCTGGGTTCCATCCTCAGCATTTAGGGCAGAAAAGAACAACTGGAATTTATACTATCTGCTCCAGATAAGTTAATATTTGTTTCCAACTGGATAAAAGCTATGATCTAGTTTTTTCCAGTAGGTATTTACAACCAAACTAGTAACATGTAACATAGCCTAACCTGCATTTGGTGACAGGGCACCTGCCTAGCACGCCTGAGGCCCTGGGTTCCACCTCCAACACCAGGGGAAGGCGGGTATTGTGCGTTTGCCTCTATTTATTCCAGTTAAAAATTATTCTTACACATAAAGAAAATTTCAGTTCAATTTGCTTTATTTAAAAACAAAACAATAACAAAAAAAAAAAAAAAAAGAGGTTGAAGGAATGGTTCAGCAGGTAAAGGAACTTGCTATCAAATGATCTGAGTTCAATACCCAAACCCACATGGTGGAGGGAGAGAAAGAACCCTTACCTATACACTGTACGTACACACACACACACACACACACGCACACGCACACGCACACGCACACGCACACGCACATACACACACACCTGCATATGTGTAAAAAGTAGTATTAAAAATTAAAAAATGTGAGGCGCCTTTATTCCCAGCACTAGGAAGCAGAGGCAGGCAGATCTCTGAGTTGGAGGCCAGCCTGGATTACAGAGTGAGTTCCAAAGAAACCCTGTCTCAAAAATTAACATAAATAAATAAAGTTTGGGGGGAAAAACCAAACAAAAAACAAAAAAAGCAATCTCAAGCATTATCTTCTTTGCCTTTATCTGACTTGTGATTTGTCAATCTGCTGCAGCTTCTGCTAAGATCTCATCTTTTCTCCTCAACCTCAGCTTAACCTCAACCCTCTTTCAAACTCTCATCTACACACAAACGTCTGCTGTCTTTAGGGATCCAAAGGCTCTACTGCCTCCAACCTTTTTCATGAGTATAAATCACTTTCTTTCATAGTTAAATCTGATCCAACAATGGCCAAATGCCTACCCAAACCCTTTATATCAAATGTGAGCTTTCTACTCGTATTAAAATAAAATTCAAAGCAACTCAACTATTTCTAACTTTACCATCTGACAGTCACAGACCTGAATTAATATTTGTGCAGTATTTCTCCATTACCTAGGCTGAGAATTCTCCTCATACATTCTTTCTTTTCCCTCCTTGAAGAGGCTTATAGTCTGCTTAGTTTTCTTCATCAAATTCTCCATGAACACCCTAAAATACTCATTTTCTCCAAGTGTCTCCATCTTCCCCTCATATCTTGACAAGACAGTGCGGAGATGCTGGTAGGTGTCAGGTAGCAGGTCTAAGATATAAGGTGGGCTGTTCTTGAGCGCCAGCTTTGGGTTTTGACACAACCGCACCACCTGCAACAAAGGGAGAAAAAGGGCTATTATTCGGAGGACCTTAAGGACAGCTTTCCTTTTGAAGTTATGAGCTACGAAATATGTGCTGTTTGCATAAATATGAGAGATACATGAGGATAACAAATTATCTGTAACCCAGTGCCATAGGCAATCAATCATTCTGTACTAGTGGCCATCCTACACAGATAGGTAGTTTTCTGAATTACTTACGTTACATGTATGAGTGTGCATGTGTTGGGGCATGGGTATGTGAGTGCAAGTACCCACAGAATCCAGAAGAGAGTCAGATCCCCTGGAACTAGAGTAACAGGCAGTTGTGAGCCACCTCACGAAATAAAATACAGCAGGCAGGGCATGGTAGCATACACTTTAATCCCAGCAATAGGGAGGTAAATATCTGAGAGTTCAAGGCCAGCCTGGTCTACACAGCAAGCTGTCTCAAAAAAAAAAAAAAAAAAAAAAAGGAAGGAAGCAAAGAAAGAAAAGTAGGAAAAAAAAGAGATAAAAATAAAATTTACTTTATAAATGTATAGCTGACAGCTGACCCCTCAACAAAGAAAGAAAATTCCAGCCAGGCATGGTTGTACATCCTTTCAATCCCAGCAATTGGGAGGCAGAGACAGATGGATTTGTGAGATCAAGTCCAGACTGGTCTACATAGAGTGGTTCAAGCCAGACAAGGCTACATAGTAAAAGACTGTTTAAAAAAGAAAGAAAGGAAAGGAGCCAGCAGTGGTGACGCACTCCTTTAATCCCAGCACTTGGGAGGCAGAGGCAGGCAGATCTCTTGAGTTTGAGGCCAGCCTGGTCTACAAAGTGAGTTTCAGGACAGCTAGGAAGTTAGGGCTGTTAACACAGAGAAATCATGTTTGGAAAAAACAAACAAACAAAAAAAGCAAGAAGCAAGGAGTACAGGGCCAAACAGTAAGGACAAGGCCATCCTGGAAGACATATCTGTGTCCATAGGCTTGAGTCTTGGTAGCCACCAAGGAACAAGACCATAAAGGCCTTCTGCCCAGAAATGCTTGAAAGTGAACTGAGATGCCCATTTCTTCCTAAGAAAATGAAAATGCTCTGGTTTCTCTTTACATTACATACATATACCCATCACCTTTTATCAGTAAATTCAGAATTCTCAGGATTTGCTGGTAGTTCTTTTTCTCATCTTTTACTTTCAAATTGCCTGAGTTCCTGGTTTTAAGTGGGTCTCTTTTAAAATGAGATTTGTGTTTGGAGGATTTGGCTGCTTTGTTTTTTGTTTTCACTTTATTTTTATTTTATGTGTTTTGCCTGTGCACACTGTGTATGTCTGGTGCCCATGGAGACCAGAAGAGGGTGTCAGGTCTACTGGAACTGGAGTTACAGCCAATATGCGGGTGCTGGGAATCAGACCCAGGTCCTCTAGAGCAGCAACTGCTCCTAATCGCTGAGCCGTTTCTGCAGCCCCTGCAGATTCCACTGTTCTGAAGTGTCGTGTAGGCTGTCCTCCTTGCCTTCGTATCTCAAGTGCCAGGATTACATGAATATGTCACCACACTCAGCTCTTAAATCTAGATTAAGAATCCAATATAACAATCTTTATTTCTAAATGGCCCATCATATATTTCATATAAAAACTGGTAATCTATATTTATTCCTATTGTCTAATTTGTGCTATCTATGCCAATTATTCCCACGTCTGGAAAAGACACAAAGTCAAAAAGTCCAGGAACAGACCACACAGATGTAGATCTTGCCTTTGTGTCAAGGAAGTGGCATTTCTCAAAAAAAATTGTTAGGATAACTGAGTATCCACAATGGGATAAAAGAGAACTAAACCATCACCTTAGCCTATCACATTCTCTGTGGATTACAGGCCCAAATTGAATGGCAAGTCTAGGGCACTTCATAATACATGAAAACTAGCTACATGACTTCATAGTAAAGAAAGGCTTTCCCGGGGCTGGAGAGATGGCTCAGCGGTTAGGAGCACTGGCTGCTCTTCCAGAGGTCCTGAGTTCAATTCCCAGCAACCACATGGTGGCTCACAACCATCTGTAATGAGATCTGGTGCCCTCTTCTGACCTGCAGGCATACATGCAGGTAGAACACTGTATACATAATAAATAAATCTTTAAAAAAAAAAAGAAAGAAAGGCTTTCCCTAAACAGAACCATGACAACAACAAACGATAAAGGAAAACATTATTTAAATTCTACTACTTCAGGGCTGGAGAGATGGCTCAGAGGTTAAAAGCACTGGCTGCTCTTCCAGAGGTCCTAAGTTCAATTCCCAGCAACCACATGGTGGCTTACAACCATCTGTAATGAGATCTGGTGCCCTGTTCTGGCATGTAGGCAGAACACTGTATACATAATAAATAAATCTTTAAAAAAAAAAAAATCTACTACTTCAAAAGTGGGGAGAGGCAAAGAAAAAAATAAGAAATAACTTCTGTTTAACATGGTATCATTAAAAAAAATCAGAGCATGGTAGTGTATGTCTGTAAATTGAAGCACTTAGGGCATTGGTGTAGGACACTTGTGAGCTCAAGGCAGCCTGGGCTCCATAGAAGATCCTGTCTAAAAAATAAAAATTAAAAGCAAAAGAAAGACAACAGTCGGGTTGGGAATTTAGCTCAGTGGTAGAGTGCTTGCCTAGCAAGCACAAGGCCCTGGGTTCGGTCCTCAGCTCCGAAAAAGAAAAAGAAGGCCTGGCGGTGGTGGCGCACGCCTTTAATCCCAGCACTTGGGAGGCAGAGGCAGGTGGATCTCTGTGAGTTCAAGGCTAGCCTGGGCTACCAAGTGAGTTCCAGGAAAGGCGCAAAGCTACACAGAGAAACCCTGTCTCGAAAAACCAAGAAAAAAAAAAAGAAAAAGAAAAAAAAAAGAAAAAGAAAAAGAAAAAAGGAAAGGAAAGGAAAGGAAAGGAAAAAAGGAAAAAGGAAAGGAAAGGAAAGGAAGGAAGACAAACAGTAATATCATTAACCAGTCAGAAAACACCTGCAGCATATACCTAACTAGAGCATATATCCAAATAAATATATGCAAGATACATAAACAACACCTACAAGTCACTAAGAAAGATAATCCAATACACAAGCTGTTAAGACTTAAAACGATCCTTACAAAAGATGGTATCAATAATAAAAGACACAAAATGGCGCCCAATCCCATTACTCATTCTAGACTGAAAACCCTACAATCACAATCAGACAAATAACAAATTGGCCACACCAACAAATGACAAAAAAAAAAAAAAAAAAAAAAAAAAAAAAAAAAAAAAAAAAAAAAAGGAGCAAAAGACACATTTAAACTGCCTACAACAACTTAAACTGACACAACCAACTTGGGAACAGATCAGCAATACAATACTATCAGGTTAAAAATTTGTACACTATGTGTGTGTGTGTGTGTCTGTTTTTTGTTTATCTGATTTTTAAAATAATAATAAATAAGTAAAAACCCAACCAGAACTCCTAAGTACTTTATAATATCTTAAAACATTTTAATTGTCAGCCGGGCGGTGGTGGCACACGCCTTTAATCCCAGCACTCGGGAGGCAGAGCCAGGCGGATCTCTGTGAGTTCAAGGCCAGCCTGGGCTACCAAGTGAGTCCCAGGAAAGGCACAAAGCTACACAGAGAAACCCTGTCTGGGGGTGGGGGGACATTTTAATTGTCATTTAAAATGAATGGCATGGATCAGGAATGGGTGAGCATACCTGCAGTCTCAGTACCCAAGGTAGAGACAGGGATATCTCAAGTTTCAGGCCTGAGTTACCAACTCAAAAAAAACAGAACAAAAAAGTAAGTGCAAGAAATAAACTCAAAGGCTTCAGGAAGTCTCTGAAACTGACCAGATACCGTGATCAGATGTTTTGCCACATGGCTCATGGTTTTATCTGTCCTCCAGTGGCTGGCTGGCATTTCTCCTGACTCCATCCTTCTTCCTATCATTCTCAGTTTGGCTTTTCCACCTAAATTTCTGCCCAGCTACTGGCCTGTCAGCCTTTTATTGACCAATGAGAGTAATACATATTCATAGTGTAGAAAAGGATTGTTCCACAGCAAGTATACTAGGTCCCTCCTCCCCACCAAATACAAACTGTAATGACTGTCAAGAGACACTCAGATGAATTAAGCTGCCTAAAAGAAACAGAGACCAACCAACTGAGCTACCTAGAAAAAGCATTCTCCAATCTGTTGAGCTACCCGCAGGTTCCCAGATTTTGTGAGCTGGCACCCATGCTGGGGTGGGCTTTGGTAACCCAGCTATCTTTGAGTCAGTTCTGCTCCTATAAGTAATCCTTCACCCACACCTCTGTAAATGACCTTAATAAAACTTATTGGTTTGGGGCTGGAGAGATGGCTCAATACTTAAGAGCATTGGCTGCTCTTCTAAAGACTCCCCCTTCAGACTGGTAGCTAGCACCCACACGGCAGCTCACAATTCACACTCCAGTTCTAGTGTGTGCCCTTTTCTGGCCTCCACGGGCACCAAACACACAGGTGGTGCACAGACATACATGTAGGCAAAACACTCATACACATAAAATTAAACACACATCAACTCATTGGTTTATCATGTTGGACTTGTCAGTTCCCTATTTGGGATGAACAGATATTTGTGCACATTTCCTTAAGGATAAACAGCATCCCACAACAGCTTTCAGCAGTGTTACCTTATAACTCAGTAGCTAGTGTTTTGTATTTTTTCTGCTTGATGCTGATAGTTTCCTCAGTTTGTAGTTTGGTGGGTTTTATTAATTTGCAGACTTCTCAGACAACTTCTTAAAAATTTTTCTCTGCCTATTCTTTCTCAGAACTCTTCTAAATTGAATTATGGATACTTACAACTACATTCCATCTTTTTGTCTCAACACCTCAGTATGGAATTTTCCTCTTACTTACATTCTACTGCACTAATTCTTTCTTCAGCCTAATTTATGCTCCTAAATTTACCCACTGTCTTAAAAATTTCTATTACATTGGTGGTTGAGGGGCATACGCATGTCATAGCATGTGAACAAAGATCAGAGGACAACTTTCAGGATTGGGTTCTCTCCATCATGTGGGTCTCAGGGATCCAACTTGACAGCAAGTGCCTTTACTTACACTAAAACTAAAACATCTGGCCTGGCCAGGTGGTGGTGGAGCACACCTTTAATCCAAGCACTCAGGAGGCAGAGGCAGGTGGATCTCTTTGAGTTCGAGGCCAGCCTGGTCTACAGAGCGAGATCCAAGACAGGTGCCAAAACTACCCGATCTTGAAACGTGCCCACCCCCAAAAAAAAAAAATCTGGCCAGTAGAACCTATTGACATTTAATAATCAGTTTCGGTGTCTTCAGTTCTAAAATTCTTTATCATTTCATGATTCTTATAAAAATTATCAATTTAGTGCTGGGGACATAGTTCAGTGGTAGAGCACTTACCTAGTATGTACAAGGTTTAGGTATACACACACAAAAGACCCTTGCCAACTTAGTTTTTAATTTTTGTTACAGATGAATAATAGGTATATTTTAAGTCCTTGACTGATAATCATTGTCTGTATTCCCTGTGTTTCTATAATCAATGTCACCTATTGGTATTGGTTTTCAGTTGCATCTTATAATATAGTTTTCTTTTTATTAAATGCTGGTCACTATATAAAAATTATAAATAATTTTTATAAATTTTATAAATCCATACAGAATAACAGATTAAAGGCTGGGTTTCCTCTCCTATGTAAACTGATCTATTTCTGTTTCATTCTTATTCCTAAAACTCAGGCTCAGGGAGCCAACCCAACTGTTTCCCAGGGTCCCTTTCCTATGTTTTGTCCTCCTTGACATGAATGATTTTGACTCAACCACTTGGCTGTCATCCAGAACTAGTAATTTTAAAGTTTGAGACTGCCTCAAACATTAGACTCGGTTCTTAAAGCTCGATTCATCTTTCAGAACTTTACCTCAAAATTTCTCACTGCCTAGAGCAGTGATTCTCAACCTTTCTGATACTGAGACCCTTTAGTAACTGTATTATTAAACTGTATTATTATTATAACCTCATGTTGTGGTGACCCCAACCATAAGATTATTTCCGCAAAGCTACACAGAGAAACCCTGTCTCGAAAAACAAAAAACAAACAAAAAAAAAGATTATTTCATTGCTACTTCATAACTGTAATTTTGCTACTATTATAATGTAAATATCTGATATGCAACCCCAAAAGGGTTGTGACCCATAGGTTAAAAACCACTGGCCTAGATAAATGTTCTGTGTCTTCTAACTTTGTTAACTGCCAGTGTCTGGTTAGAAAAAGACAAGTTAAGCTAAGTATGGTAGAGTATGTCTGTAATTCCAGAGCTCAGAAGTCTGTTGCAGGATTGCCTCAAACTCAAGGCCTGCCTAGATTACAAAGCATAGTTTAAAAAATCCAGAAATGAGCCAGGCGGTGGTGGCACACGCCTTTAATCCCAGCACTCGGGAGGCAGAGCTAGGCGGATCTCTGAGTTCGAGGCCAGCCTGGGCTACCAAGTGAGTTCCAGGAAAGGCACAAAGCTACACAGAGAAACCCTGTCTCGAAAAACGGGGAAAAAAAAAAATCCAGAAATGAAAGAAATGGGGACTTCAGACATGCACAAAGATACCAGGCTCCACAAAGTTGTCTAGACCAGAAGGAATGATAATGTTCCATTCTGTCTCCAAATGTGGTTGATCCAGAAAACATAATAATTCACCCAACAAGATCTACATACTTGGTTAACCTACATCCATCCCTGTTACCACTAAAAAAACCAAAACAAACAACAAACTACAATCAGTACAGAGACCTAACTACAGGATATCAAAAATTATAAAATTGCAAAAAGAAAAATTTTAAATAGAGTAAATATCTGTATTAGCTGGGTGAAATGGCACACTTATGTAAATCCAGTACTCAGAAGTGGAGGTAGGTGGATCAAGAGTTCAAGGCCAGTGTGGAATACATAAGACCTGGTCTCAAGAAACAAAAAGAAAGGGGAAGGGGAGGAATGAGGGATGAAGAGGGAATGGAAGAAAAGAAAGCACTAGGCAAGGGTATAGCTAAAGACTATTAGCAGATGGGGCTGGAGAGACAGCTCAGCGGTTAAGAGTACTGACTGCTCTTCCAAAGGACTTAGGTTCAAATCCCAGCACCCACATGCTCAACACTGCAACTCCAAGATCTGACATGACACTCTCATACACACATACCTGCAGGCAAAACACCAATGCATATAAATAAAAAGTAAATAAATTTTTAAAAAAAGGATCACTGGCAGAGCACTTGCAGACAAACCTTCTTGTGGTTGCCAAAAGCATGTTATAAATTTTTTGTGACATTTAAATTATTCATTCAATAAATATATCTTAGCTACCTAACCTTCCTATTTGAATTACATTGTTTTCAACTCTTCATGAAGAGTATCATGGTGAGACACATGCTTAGGCATGTTTCCTTAAAATAGATCCCAGCTGCCAGGTGTAATGGCACACACCTATAATTCTCCCAATATAATGCCAATACTCAAGAGGCAGAAGCAAGTAGATCCATGCCAGCCTGAACTACAAGAGGACCCTGATTCCATAAAACAAAAACAAACAAGAAAAAAAAAAAACTGCAAAATTCCAATTTAATAGCCAACCATTATGGACTCTTCCAAGTGAAAAGACTTTAAAACTATGTAAAACATAGATTTTAAAACTATATATTTTATTCTCAGGCGATCATTTCTGGTACACTCTCAGAAAATAGCTCTTTGTAGGGCTAGCAAATAAAGACAAGCTACATCATCAAAAATACTTGATGCATAAATATTTTAACATTATTTTAGGAAGCTACTCATTCTTTGAAGTATTGAAAAAGGAACAACTTAACCAAGAAAAAAAGGCCATTATATTCTAATCTGGGTAGTTAAAAGTTTGTATTAAGAAAACAAATGGTTCCCAATTTTCCTTACATTCCAAACCTCACAGTAATTTGATGCTATGGTTCAGAATATACTTTATAATAATAAAAACTGTTCCATGGTAGCAAGATGCATAGAATGCATCTTGAGTAGAGGGAAGACTGACACTAAGCAACTAGGAACTTAACATACACCCTATAGGAACTAACATACACCCTAAGTATGTATTTTTTTTTTTTAATGTGCCAATTAAAAAGACTCAACAAAGACCACAAAAGCCTTGTGATTGAAGACTGATTATCAAGACAAGGTCTCATCCCAGGATGGCCACTATTACAGGTATGTGACACCATTCTATTTGCTTTCTTATGTATGTAGTACTAGGAATAGAACCTGGGTTCTTCATACACACTAGACAAGCAGTACTAACTGAGCCACTCCCCAGCCCAGGTTTATATTTTTAGAGAAAGATGAACATGTTTCACATTGAGAACAAAGAGAGAAAAAGAGTGATAATAAATTCCTGGTAAAACAATAGGAAATGAAACTTGGAATGCAGGTCAGAAGGACAACTAGAAGAAAGGGAAACAGAATGGGTTTAGACAGCAACAAATAGGTAGATATAGAGGCGGTTTAACTAAGCCTGGTGGTTTCAGTTTTTCTCAATATACATGTCATATGCTGGGAAATGAAGTGAAAAGACAAGGTCCCTGAATCTGACAGAGGTTATCAGGCTCTGCAGAGAAAGTAGGGTAATAAAGCAAAGTGCTGGGTGACTGTTTTAAAACAAAACAGACAGATTTCTATGAGGTGCTATTTACACTAAGCTGAAATCACAGAAATAGTCCAGTCTGTAGAATCAGCAGAAGAGTAGTCAACAAGAAAGACATCTACCTCAGCAGTCCTAAGGTGCCAATGAGTCGGGATTTACCTCAGGACTATGAAGAATACAAAGGTCAATTAGACTAAAGTGCAGCCACCAAGGCACCAAGTGTGATTAAGAGATTTATGGGCCAGTCAGAAAATTGCTTAGGAGATATGACAGACTAAATTTAAGTTTTCAATTAATATTTGGTAAGATTATTCCAACCAGTCATATCAAAATGTTCAGCCTCAGTCATTTACCTTGAAAAAACTTAGCCTCTGAGCCTCAATACCCTTACCTATAAAGAGATAAAAACTATCTTATCTTATAAAATGTGGGTGAAAGGGCCTCCGAACTGCCAATGAAGTAGGCATCCAATGTATATAGTTCTCCTCCCACTTCCATACAACTTGACCAGCAGAATTACGAGGAAGACATAATGGTAGCTAGGTTCAACAACATGAACCTGCAGTTCCAGTGACTCAGGAAACTACAATGGCAAGTCAGGTGAGGTAGTACACACCTTGAAAAGCTTAGACTTAAGAGGATCAGGCTATATAACTAGATCCTGTCTAGAAACAAAACACACACACACACACACACACACACACACACACATACACATGCCCTTACTTCTATGCTGATCAGCATTAAGACTGCCCCAGTGAACAGCTGTTGTATTCCAATTTAAGTAACATATCAAAACCTGTCTTTTAGTCTCTGCTTGACTTGGGATACATTTCTGAATTTGTATGTACTCAGAAGTTTAACAGTTTGTGCATTAAAATAAAAATATAGGAGAGAGGCAAAATGACAGACCCCACATCACCCTTTGCTGACTCCTAGAAGTCAATAGCATTATTTCTACCACCCTGGACCATGCCAGTTTCCTTCCCAGTCCTACAGTCTACAGAAACCAACAAAGAACAATACAGTAGGTAAAAAAAAGAATACAAAGACCAATCTTCTACAATAGCATCCACCCCTTCAAAGACAGAAGCCAAGACAGGCTGGTGACGCACGCCTTTATTCCAAGCACTTGGGAGACAGAGGGAAGGAGATTTTTAAATTTGAGGCCAGCCTGGTCTACAGGGGGAGTTCTAGGATAGCCAAAGCTTCACAGGGAACCTTGTCTTTTTATTAAACTTAAATTTAAAAAAAAAAAAAATCCAAGCCAAGTACAACTCCCAAACAAAACCTTCACAACACTGAAGGACTAGAGATGGAGATGGTTCAGGGGTTAAGAGAAATTGCTGCTCTTACAATAGAGGGCCCAGGTTCAGTTCCCAGCACTCACATTATGGCTAACAACCATTCCTAACTCCAGTCCTAGAGAATCTGAAGCCTGGGCATCAGGCATTCACAGGGTACATGTACATACATACATTCAGGAAAACAAAACAAAACAAAATCCTCATACATAGAGAATAAATGAACAAAAAACACAAGAATTAGAAAATTAACAACAATAACAAATTCACATTAGGACTAGAGAGATGGCTCAACACTTCAAGAGCACTTGCTACTCTTCCATAACAAGAGTTCAGTTTCCAGTACCCGTATCAGATGGCTCATAATCCCATGTAACTCCAGTTCCAAGGGAATCTAATCCCTCTTCTGGGCACCTGCACGCATGTAGCATATAGTCACACAGACATATGCACAGACATATATATAAATTAAAAGACATTCACATGTATATATCCAACTCATATATTCTTCCTACTTTAAAACATATGTGAGGCAGGAGAGATGGGTTGGTGGTTAAGAGAACTTACTTTTTCAGAGGACTGGAGTTCAGTTCTCAACACCCAACCTAATCTGTAACTCCATCTCCAGGGGAATATGAAGTTGTCTTCTGGCCTCTTTGGGCACCTGCACACAAGCTTACACACACACACACACACACACACACACACACACACTAAATCTTTCAAGAAAGTATTTCTTATTAAAGTTGAAGTTAAAATGTAGCATGTGCCTAATATGGGGGGGGGGGGTACAAGTCCCTTAAGGACCAAAAAAAAAACTTTTTATTATTAAACTTAAATTTCATTGGCATTACAAAGCATGCCCTGCCTACAACATACAATGTGTTTACCAACAATGAACTGAAAATAGGCAGCTTTTTACTACAGCACAAAACTATAAAATTCTTTGGTTTTGTTTTTTGTTTTTGAATTAGGGTCTCACTCTGTAGCCTAAGTTGGCCTTAGACTTGGAGCAAACCTCCTGCCTCAGACTCTCAAGTATAGGGATTTACAAGATTGAGCTAGCATACTTGGCTTCCAAAACACACAGTGAGCATTTTCAAGATAGTTTGATGCACTTTTAATTTTTTATTTTATGTGTGAGTATTCCGCCTGCATGTGTGTACATACATGTACTACATGTGCAGTGCCTACAGAAGCTAGAACTGGTGCTACAGGTGGAAGCTGAAACTGGAGTTACAGACTATTGTGAGCTACCATGTGGGTTCTGGGAACCAAACCCAAGTCTTCTGCAAAAACAGCAAGTGCTTTTCACCACGGAACCAGCTCTCCAGCCCCATACAATGCACTTCTCACAAATGTTATTTGTACTTTGTTAAAACATGATCTTATAACCAGGTATAGATGCACACCTTTAATCCCAGCAGTCAGGAAGCAGAGGCAGGCAGATCTCTGTGAGTTCAAGGCCAGCCTAGTCTACAAAGAGAGTTCCAGGGCAACAAGGCTACACAAAGAAACCCTGTCTCAAAACAAAAAAACAAACAAACCAACAAAAAAGCTTTAGAGATTAAATGTCTGCTTTTTCCAAAATATGTTTTAATGAATCACTGCATCAACAGGGAAATCAGCATTCCACTGAAGTTCAAGTCCTCAACCAGGGAACATTAACACTGACCATAAAGAAAATACAGAGGTAGGTGTATTCTCAATATTAATATACTCTCTAAGGAAAGAAAATAGCTTAAGCATTTGTAGCCTTTTAAAAGGAGTTCCAAAAGGGCCCTCTGTGAATAATTCAAGTGAAGAGTTAACACACATCAAAAGCCATTATGACTTAAGAGAACTTTACACTGGCAGTCAGTTAACCTCCTAGGCACAAATGCATACTGTTGAGTTTTAAAAACCAAACCCAGCATAGTGGCCTGCACCTTTAATCCCAGCAACTCAGGAGGCAGAGGCAGGAGGATCTCTGAGTTTGAGGCCAGCCTACTCTACATATCGAGTTCTAGGACAGTAAGGACTACATAGAGAGACCCTAGATCAAAAAAATAAAAAATAATTCATCAAAAAATTTCAGAAGTTAAAAAAAAAAATTGTTTTTTCCAAAAGCACTGGGTGTTGGTAGCATACTACTATAAACCCAGAACATGAGAGGCTGAGGCAGGAGAATTTTGAGAAGTTTGGGCCAGCTTGGGCTACACAGTGAATATCAAATAAGCCAAGGATATATAGCAAGATTTGGTCTTAAAAACAAGAAAGAAAACTAAACCTAGAGGATAAACACTTTTCAGCTTAGTCTTGTCCCCTAGTCTTGCAAATTTTACTTTCAATATTCTTCAAAAGTGGCTGCCTTTTGTTTATTTTTAGCTATATATCCACAGAATCCCTCAGAACAATGTCAAAAGGACACGTGCTTAGCTCTGGGAAAGCAACAGTGTCCTTGTACAGCTGCCACATGTTCCATTCATAATAGTTTCTCACTGGCTTGACTTCTCCCTTTGCTTCTGCCAAGGCTCAATGGTCAATAGACAAAAAGAAAAAAAGAAAAAAACACCAAGACTGGAAACTGCTATGTTCACAATGAAGAGAAGTAAAACCATGTTTAAAAACTGCTACATTTTGGGGGCAGCTGGGAAAGAAACTTGCCTCCAGGCCTGACAACCTTGGTTTATTTTTGGAACCCATATGGAGAAAGAAGAGAAGCTGTCACCTAACCTCCACATGTCTATCAGAGCATGTGTATGTGTATGTGTGCATGTGTAAGTAAGTTAAGAAAAAAGTCACTGAATTTTTTTATAAAGTGAAAAACCACAGAGAACAGTGCCTAGGCCTACTTCTGTTCTAAATACGGAATTTTTCTACCAGTCAAGAATTTTCATCTCCAACTAAGCAGAAAAAGGTACATCTAAACCTGTTTTCTGAGGGCAGGGATTTGTCTCTGGTTCTCAGATCAAAAGTATAGCACTCAATAAATATTCTCTGTCACAATATTTAAAGTAATTTTTTTGTCTGTTTGTTTTGTTTTGACTTTTTTTTTTTTGTCTGTTTGTTTTGTTTTTCGAGACAGCGGTTTTTCTGTGTAGTTCTGCGCCTTTCTTGGAACTCACTTTGGAGACCAGGCTGGCCTGGAACTCACAAAGATCCACCTGCCTCTGCCTCCTGAGTGCTGGGATTAAAACCCAGCTTAAAGTAATTTTTTAAATAAATGTTTTTGTCTGCACAGAGCTCAACCTGTCCATGGTAGTATTTTTAATTTATGCATGATGTATGTGCATACACACGTGGAAGCAGGACAACCTCAGGTGTCATCCTTCTTTGAGACAGGGTCTCTCACTAGCCTGGGGCTCAACTAGTAAGCTAGGCTGGCTGGCAGTGAGTTTCTCCACCCCAACACTGGAATTACAAGCACCATAGCGCCCAGCTTCCTACATGGGTGCTGGGACTCAAATTCTGCTTTTCATGTCTGTGAACAAAGCACTTTACCACTGAACTATCTCCTCAGCTCCCAAGGACACATTTTTCATTTGCAAGTTTTTCTTTAAAAGGAATAAAAACTACAGAACCAGAGAGATGCCTTAGCAGGTAAAATTGCTAGCCACACAAGTGTGACAATCTGAGTTCCATCCCTGGAACCCATATGAAAAGCCAGGTCCAGTGCTGCACATCTGGAATCCTAGTGTTCTTACAGCAAGACGGGAGGTGGAGAACTGCCCAAGGTAGCACAAGAAATGAGACTGCTTCAACAGGCCCAGTTCCCAAAAGCTGTCCTGACCTCCACTGCACCCACATACACACCCACACCCACACACACCCCTCAACACACACCCACACCCACACCCACACACACCTCTCAACACACACACACACACACACACACACACACACACACACCCCACACACACACATTTTAAACAAACAAATTGTTATACTACAAAAACAATGTTTCCTAAGTGGAGCTCTACATAAAACAGAATATAAAACTTCACTACAGGTTTGGGTTTTTTGTTTGTTTGTTTGTTTTTTGTTTTTTGTTTTTGTTTTTCCAGATAGGGTTTCTCTGTGTAGCCTTGGCTGTCCTGGAACTCACTTTGTAGACCAGCCTGGCCTCAAACTCACAAAGATCCGCCTGGCTCTGCCTCCCAAGTGCTCAGATTAAAGGCATGCGCCACCACCGCCCGGCTCACTACAGTTTTGAAACAACCAATCTTGCTCACAGACAGGAAGCACAGTAGGAAAGGTCAGACTCCCAGGGTCTAGTCTGGGCTTTAGACATTAACTATATATACATGAGCATGGGCAATTACTCATCTTTCTGAACTTCAATTTTTGTCTGTAAATGTAAGCATTAGGTCAATTTCTTTTTAAAGTGTCTTAAAATGTCAATGTTAGCCAGGCTTGTGATCACTCACTTGGCCTGTAATCCCAGCATTTGGGGAGGCAAAGGCAGGAAGATCAAGATTTCAAGGCTGCTTCAGCTACAAGAGACTCTGTCTCAAAAAACAAAAACAAAACACACACCAAAAAAAAGAAGAAAGAAAGAAAGAAGGAAGGAAGGAAGGAAGGAAGGAAGGAAGGAAGGAAGGAAGGAAGGAAGGAAGGAAGGAAGGAAGGAAAAGAAAGGGCTAAGGAGATGGTGAAGAGCACTTATAGTTCTTGTAGAGAACAGGAGGTTCAATTCCCAGCATCCAGGTCAGGTGGCTCACAACTACTGTAACTTCAGCTGCAGAGCAATCCCACGCCTCTGGCTCTCAAAGGCACCTGCACTCACAATACATACATATAATTAAAAATAATAAAAAATAAATCTTTTTGTACAATAAATAAATGAATAAATAAAACCCACAGAAACTTCAAATGATAGAAACTCCAAGCTTGCCATGATGGAACATACCCTGTGATCCTAGCACTAGGGAGGTAGAAAGAGGATTGCAGTATGTGTGGACCTGTCTCAAAAACCCAACTCCACCATCTCAGAAGCCAGAGAGGTCTAACAGTTTTACAAGTGTAAATACACAGGGAAGTTTTTAAACAAAAAGAACGGATAACTGTTTCCCAGAAACAAATCTGCAACCTATACTTTTCATAGAAACCCACTGTCACTAAATAAGTTAGGGCCCAAAGGAAAAAGCCTCTTTCTTCTAACTACTGTTCTCCAATACTGATTTATCAAAACTCCATTCAGACTCTTGAAATATAATATTATTCTTATCAAATGCTACCAACAGCATGTTACAAATACAGTGCCACTTAAAACTCATTGCCAATCTCATTACTTTCATTTATCATACCAGTTGAAGAAAAAATACATTCAATACAAAATGACATGTTCTGACATACTTTATGATCAAATTTTTATATATACTCTATTTTTAAAGAGAAAAATATAACTATCCGGAATTAATCAGTGTAACTTCAAACCAAATGCTAGCATGAATGAGAGATTAAGTAACATTAGCAAAACTTTTGGATGCCATCACAACACAACTTCAGATTAGTGCACTAAGAAGTTCCTGCTTGATGGAAAGTCCCTCCCTGTTCCCAGTCCTTTTGTGTGGTCAGGCTCAAGAGCTCTACAGGAATCCTCAGAGCCCTTTACAATGTATCATAGATTGTGAAATGTGAATACTGAACTCTTCAGCTCTCCAGCACTTGAGCACATAGTTTCTTCTACTTAATAAAACTGTGACTGTGAAGAGGTGTCAACATAGTTTTCATCTAAAGCAGCTAAGAATCGGCTATTACATTCATTCAGATAAAAACTGCAAGTGAAAATTTTGGAAGCCAGTATGGCACACACACATGTATATGTAAATATGTGTACACACACACAACGTATGATCCCTTTAATACAAAAATTTTATTTCTAGGACTATTTGGGTTTTTTTTTGTTTTTTTGTTTTTTGTTTTTTGGTTTTTGGTTTTTTTCAAGACAGGGTTTCTTTGTGTAGCTTTATAGTCTGGAACTCACTCTGTAGACCAAGCTGGCCTTGAATTCACAGAAATCTGCCTGCCTCTGCCTCCCAAATGCCAGGCTCTAGGACTATTTCTAAAGAAATACTTGGAAACTGGGCATTGTGGTGTGTGAGTCTGAGGTCAGCCTTGTTTGCATAATGAGTTCTAAGCCAGCCAGAGAAACATAATGCTAGCCATTAATACATTTGCTGCTCTTTCATAAGACCCAAAATGTTTCCCCAGCACCCATGGGAGGCAGCCAACAACCACACACACACACACACACACACACACACACACACACACACACACACACATACACACACACACAAAGCATGTACTCATACTGACACACACACACAAACAAATAAAAAAATGTTAAGTTAAAAAGAAAGAAACACTTGGAAACTGGACCAGGAGTGGTAGCTTACACTTCTAATCCCAGTGCCTTGGAAGTGGACACAAGAGTCAGTAGTTTAAGACTATCCCTGAATTTGAGACCCTATGCTAAAACAAAACAAAAACTTGGTATGCTATCTGTAACACTGTTCCTAATATTAAAACCTAGAAATTGCCAGGCATGGTAGCACACATCTTTAATCCTAGAACTCAGGAAGCAGAGACTAAACAAACTTGCCCATATCATAAAATTTGACACAGTCCTTTGAAACCTTTTTTAGTGACATCTACTCTATAGTAGTAACATGGAAAATCTTGGAAATGTAACAATTTTTTGTTTGTTTGTTTTGTTTTGTTTTTACCAAGACAGAGTTTCCCTGTGTAGCCCTGGCTGTCCTGGAACTTGCTTTGTAGACCAGGCTGGCCTTGAACTCAGAGATCCACCTGCCTAAGCCTCTCAAGTGCTGGGGTTAAAGGAATGTACCACCACTGCCCTGCCAAATTAATAAAAGAAAAACAAACAAATAAACAAAACGCTTTAAAAAACTCACTGTTTCAGCTGGGCACTGGTGGCTCACACTTTTAATCTTAGCTATTGGGAGGCAGAGGCAGGCGGACCCCTCTGAGTTTGAGGCTTAGTCTGTCTACAAAGCAAGTACTAAGAGAGGCAGAACTACACAGAGAAACCCTGTCTCAAAACAAACAAACAAAAAACAAAACACCAACAACTACAACAAAAAATCACTGTTTTAAAAAAGTATATTTTAAGAATGTATTACTTTCACAATTTAAGATACCACACAGCCATTTCTTCAACAGAAAATTCAAGCTTTTCTAAATAAAAGCAACTGTGTTTAGTATAAAGCCTTGCTATATCAAGTGTGATCCTTAGATCTCCTAGATGATGGTCAAGAATGCAGAGTCCTAGGCCCTACCCCAGACCTACCAGTTTCTCCTATTTAACAAGTTCTCCCTCCAGGTGATCTGAATTCATGTTAAACTTTGAGAATCACTAGTTCACCAGTTCAAGAGCCACTTGAAAAAAAGGGGAAGGAGTTGGAGAGATAGCTCAGTTGGTAAAGTGCTTACCTTGCAAGCATAATAAGACCTGAATCCCAGCCCCCAAAATCACATCAACCAACAACAAAAACAGGTGTGGTGTCACATAGGTGTGATCCCAGGACTGGGGAAGGAGAAACAGGCAAACCCCTGGGGCTAGTTGGGATTGTGTAAGTAGCTAACCTAGCCTATTTGCCAGCTCCAGAAGGAAAGAAAAGGTGGAAGGTGTCTGATGAATGACATGCACGCAAGGACATGCACACACACACATGCACACACAGAGAAGCTGAGTAATTTGCAACATTTTCTTAATGTACATTAAGACATTAAACACAGTATTTTGAGATTTCTTGAGTTATTAAGAGATGTGAAAGTATAAACTGCTCCAAGATCCTTGGTTATATTGGTGTTGGTCTGGAGTAAATGGTCAGCTAGAGAGGATTTACACAGTATTTTCAAGGCCTTGAGTTTCATCTCCAGTACCAGAAGAAGGGAAGGAAAAGAAGAGACCAATGCTAAAAACAATCCACTAGTCAATAATGCAGTAAATGATTTAAAGATGATGCTCTCCATTGCATTTCTTGGAGACACTTAGGAAAATACGGGATATATGGTGGAGGAATGGACCCTAGATACTTCTGGAGAGGGTATTCATTTGAGGTTTGAGGGTAAATGTGGACTTCTACATTTTGTTCTATACCTTTTATGATTCATCAGTTGTATATTTCTTTCTCTCAACAAAGTGCTACAGATCCATACAGCCATTCAAAATAGATCTTAAGAAGGAAGGGCCCTAAGAATGGTACCTCAGTGCCTATGACCCTAACACTTGAGAATCTTATTAATAAATAGGAGGACTGCTCAAAGTGTGAGGTCAGCCTGGGCTACATAGTAAGGTCCTATCCAAAAAAACAAAACAAAAGAACTACAGAAATTTGGACCCCTCCTATCTAATGAAGCACCAAAGAATCAGCCTTGTTTACAGTCGCCTTCCACAGCAGATCTAAGCTGGAAGGAAAGGTGGCAAGCAGGCAGTCAGTAGTAAGTTAAGGTATTCTGGCATCAGACTCACCTAAGCACTTCTTACCCACCACTCATTCCAAAAGACCCAGAGGAAAAAGATCCAGAGTCACTACTGAGTCCTTATGTCTGTCATGAGTGCTGTCATGTCCTGTCCCCACCCCACCACCCCAGTCCCTCCAGGCCCCCAGGACCTTCTGCAATGCTAACAAGCACTCTGACACTGAGCTACAGTCCCAGCCCGTTACTGTTGATTTCTGATGGCTATGTTTTAGGTGGTGGCACCATCCCTCTCATCAGTGCCTGCATCCCCAGGGACATGTTCCACCAATGTCATTATTAGAACCCTCTGCCCCTTTTGGATGCTGTTGTAGGAAGAAACATTGTGGGGGACAGCGCAAGGCTGCTTTCCAGTGCTCCTAGCTGACTACTCCCACCTATTTCCTTCCAGCACAAAATGTGCTAATCACAAAAACACTTCACAATGACTTGCTTGTTACAATCCCCCTCACAACAAACCTAATGTACATCAGAATTAACAACTTCTTTGGATACTGTGATTAAAATTTAGGCTGTTTTCAAACTAATAAAACCTACTCTGCTTTTCTTGGACTATTCCAGGCTAACCACTAAGAAAATGATGTTTTCACAGTACTGTATATGTTTGAATACATCATGAATTCTACCGAGGGGAAAGACTCAGAGACCATTTGATTACTTATCAGCTTTATTAGATATATACTACCAGCTAATATCGTAACATTTTTCTATAGTAAGAGCAATCAAAAAGTTTAGCCTTGATTTAATCCTACTTTAAAATATTTTTTATTGCCGGGCTGTAGTAGCGCTTGCTTTTAGTCCCAGCACTTGGGAAGCAGAGGCAGCTGGATCTCTGAGTTCTGAGTTCAAGGCCAACCTGGTCTACAGAGTTCCAGGATAGCTAGAGCTACACAGAGAAATCCTGACTAAAAAAACTAGCTAACTAACTAAATAAATAAATATTTTATTTTGTGTGTACAAATATTTTGCCTGCATGTTCACAATTGTACTGTATGCACGCCTGGTGCCGTGGTGGCACACTAGTCCCTTGGAACTAGAGTTAAAGATGGCTATGAGTTGCCATGTGTGTGAATAGGAATCCAACCTCTGTCCTGCCCAACCAAGCCATCTCTCTAAGCCCTTAATCCTATTTTTAATCTTTCAACCTTGAACACCAGTCACACAAATAGTTAATTGCCTCACATTTCATACATATGGAGTTAATGAAGAATTTTATATTCTCTGGGGGAGTCCAGAAATACACAAAGTAACACATTTTTCAGGCATGGTGGCAAACACCCAAAATCCCAGCACCTGGGAGGCAAAAACTTGAGAATCAGAAGGTTCAAGGCCAATCTGAGTGACAGTACACCCTCTCTTAAAAAAAACCAAAAATATAAAAAATAAAAGTGATATGCCAGGTGTGGTGGTACACACCTTTAATCCCAGAACTCAGGAGGCAGAGGCAGCCAGATCTCTGAGTTTGGGGCCAGCCTGGTATAGAAAGCAAGTTCCAGGACAGACAGGGCTACACAGAGAAACCTTGTTTTGAAAAAACAAAACAAACAAACAAACAAAAAAAGCAAAAATGGTAAAAGTGCTGGTGGGGTCGTACTATGCCTAGTACCTGACGAGGGGCAAGGAGGTGGTCTGAGGAAGATCACTCTGATTTCAGGGCCTGTCTGGGAAGCACAGAGTCCTTGTTTCATCTCTTCCCCCTACCCTGAGAGTGATAAATACCAACATAAACAACATTAATTAAGTAAAATGGGAAAATAATGTGTACACTTACCCATGTTCACCACACAAAGAAACCAATACACATAATTTGAAGAATCACTAACTCAGAAGCCAGGCATGGTAGCACATGTCTGCAATCCCAGCACTTGGGAGGCTAAGGTAAGAGGACTGAAAGTTCAAGGTAGGAACTACAATGAGTTCCAGAGTTCCATAGCAGTCAAAGTTACAGAACGAGCCTGTTGTGGGGAGGAGCTGCCAACAATTCTTTCACTGAATGGTACTAGTTAAACATTACTTTAATACCATTTGAGAGAATGATGGCATCCACTATGGTGATATTTTATTTGTACTGAAATGTGATTTTATTTGTATGTTAATAAATAAAGTTGCCTGGGGGTCAGAGCTAAAAGCAAGCCATAGCAGAAACTGGGCGGTGATGGTGCACGCCTTTAATCCCAGCACTTGGGAGGCAGAGCTAGGTAGATCTCCGTGTGTTCAAGGATACAGCCAGCATGGAGACACACGCCTTTAACCTCAATACCAACCATAGAAGACCTGGAGGTCTGTACAGACAGGCAGTGATGAGGAGGTCATGTGGTTGGGTTTACAACCAATGAGAAGGCAGAAGAGAAAGTCAAAGGACAAACACACAGGATGTAGGTCTCTTGAGGAGAGGTAGGACAGCAGCGGCAGTGAAGGGTAAAGTTTTTAGCTCTTAGCTATTGCTCTGACCTCTTGGGCTATTAACTCTGCATTTGGCTCTGTGTTTCATATTTAATAAGTTCATCTACAGTCCACCAAACAAATGAGAGTAAGAATCACCAATGAGAATCTACACAGGTCACTCTCTAAATACAATCATGATTCTCTTAGAAATGCATCTTTAGGCTATTAGCACTGTTTGGACATCAGAGTGTACTTATACAAATATGGATGATATAGTTAGTCATAATGGTCACTCTGATTACATAAGAGCTGCTGTAAATATGACATCTACAAGGCTGCTTCCAGCTTAACACTACATACTATATTCACATTTCATACTATAACATATTTCACTGTTAAGGGATTCAGGAACACCTACATTAAAATGAAAAAAGCATAATCTAGTAAACATTATACCTAAACCAGGAACAGTCATTCACCATCATTACCAAGTACGTACTGTAGTAACTGCACAAGCCACAATTCTATGTGACTGGCCTCCCAGAGGGGTGTAGACTAGCACCGTCAAATATAATAGCAGTGTGTTGTCCTATCGAGTTCAAGAAGTGCTCCATTACCATCTTGTGAGACCAGCGTCATCTATATGGTCTATGACTAACAAATATCCATTTTAGTACTACTGTAAACAGCTTCTGTGACTGAGATTTTGTTGTACACCTGAGAAGGAAGTACATAGAAAAACTTAGGAAGCCTTAGGAAGTAGGTTAATCCTGGATTCCAAGTCAGGAAATTACTTAACCTCTGACCCTAACTACTTTCACCTATAAAACAAGGATGATACCAATAAAGAGCTACAGCAAGAAATAAATTTATTGTGGCTAAGTTAAATTCTTCCACAACAAAACAAAAACAGTAAGTAAATTAGCTAATTAATTTCCACCCACATACCTTTTCCTTTCAGTTAATTCCTTTGGGGCATATAGGCAATTTAATTTAGCAAACACCTATATTCTACCTACTATTGCACAGTGGAACAGACAGGTAGCTTATGCAGCTTACAGAGTGCTTTCCTTAAGGAGTTTACAAGCTTTAGAGGTTGTCTGGCATGGTGGCCTATAGCTACACCCCCAACAGTCAGGAGGTTGAGGCACGGAAAGCTGGAGGCCAACCTAGCGTACAAACAAAAAAAACCCACGGTGGGGTTTAAAAAAACAAAAACAAAAGGCCAGGTGTGAAGGTACGTGTTTAATTCTAGCACTTAGCAAACAGAGACAGGCAGATCTATGTGAATTCCAGGTCCTAGTGAGAGCCCATCTAAAAAAGAAAAAAAAAAGGGGGGGGGGGCGCTACACAAGCATCAGAGGTTAAGATAAACCCAGAACAAATATCTTGTGTTTAAACCTAAGAGATCCCTAGCTGGGCGGTGGTGGCGCACGCCTTTAATCCCAGCACTCGGGAGGCAGAGCTAGGCGGATCTCTGAGTTCGAGGCCAGCCTGGGCTACCAAGTGAGTTCCAGGAAAAGGCGCAAAGCTACACAGAGAAACCCTGCTCGAAAAACAAAAAAAAAAAAAAAAAAAAAAAAAAACCCAAGAGATCCCAGATCACTTTGGACATACTTCAGTAGTGACTTATCACTACAAATCATATTTCTCCTAGAGTATGTGAACTTAACACCTAGCATGTGCCTGGAACTCGGCATACAAATCAAATGTTAAGAAGGAAGACTTTAGGAGAAAAGGAAGGTGGGAAAGAACAAGAAATCCAATGAAACATATGAGTTTAAAATCCAACTAAAGACATTTTACTTCCAAAACATACTATGTTCTGTTGGGATTGGGGAACAGGTATGGCCAAGGAAAGATAACCTAAAAAGGACACAACCACATTTTCTTCCTTTTCATTTATTTATTTAGTGTGGACACACATGTGCCTCTGTGTGTGCCATGTTTAGAGGACAACTTGTAGAACTTGGTTCTCTCCGTCCACTGTGTGGGTCCCGAGGTTCAAACTAAGGTCATCAGACTATCTTGGCAGCAAGTATCTTGACCTGCTAAGCCATCTCACTGCCCCCAAATAATCCTTTTTTGAAAATACTTCTTTTAAACTCAAAAACTGAAAGCTTGTGTGGTGATGCCTGCTTGTAAAGGAGGACTGTTGTTAGTTCAAGGCCAAACTGGACTACACAATGGGTTCTAAGGCAGCCTGGACTAGAGTGACACCTGAGATCCTACCAACTCTGCCACTTCAAAGGGAGAAAATTGTGACCTACAAGACTACATACCCCCCAGAATATCTGAAAGCTAAGAGTAATTTGTACAAAATTAAAACATTATAACAATAACAAAGGATACAGGCTTAAGCATATAACCAGAAAGACCAAAGTATGTATTTACTATCAGCTTCCCTTTCCCAGGAAGTTGCCTACTCCTGCTGTACTTTACAATGGCATTTTACATCTCACTAAATTAAGTATCTTGGTGATTTAAAATTTACATGAAGCCGGGCGGTAGTGGCGAACACCATTAATTCCAGCACTTGGGCGGTAGAGGCAGGTGGATCTCTAAATGGGAGGCTAGCTAGCTTGGTCTACAGAGTGAGTTCCAGGGCAGCCAAGGCTACACAAAGAAATCCTGTCTCGCGGCGGTGGTGGCACACACCTTTAATCCCAGCACTCGGGAGGCAGAGCCAGGCGGATCTCTGTGAGTTCAAGGCCAGCCTGGGCTACCAAGTGAGTTCCAGGAAAGGCGCAAAGCTACACAGAGAAACTCTGTCTCAGAAAAAAAAAAAAAAGATAAGGCTATTTATGAGTTTTCTTTCCGACCTCTCTTCTCTGCCTAGTCTTTAATGTACTAGCCAATTTCTTTACAGAGAAATAATTCTGCAAATATTACAATATCCTGGTAAGACATGTGGGAGGAGGGGCAGCAAAAAAAAAAAAAATTGGTCATGTCCATTTTTGTTTAAGGGGTGTTCTAACACAAGCATTTTTTTCTAGCAAGTTTAAGTCCCACATGGCTAAGCAAATTGGGCCTATGTTAAGCAAAGCCCACAATTTATATCAGCTGCAGACATCCAATATTGGGGGAAGGAAGGAGACAACCAGTACCCAGGGCTAACTCTGTAAACTGACTAGTAGCAGGCTGGAATAACACACATCTAACTTTTACAAGAACAAAACAGGTATGAAATGATGACTCGGGACTTACTACATAATCCCACCTATCAGAAAGATGAAGTGAGGGGCCGGAGAGATGGCTCAATGGTTAAGAGCACTTCCTGCTCTTGCAGAGGACTAGGGTTCAATTTCCAAAACCTGCATGGAAGTTCACAACAGTCTGTTACACCATTTCCAGGGAATCAGGCTCCTTCCGGCCCTCTCACAGGCCCCAGGCACACATAGGATACAAATACATGCATGCAGGGAAAACACTCACACATATAAAATAAAATAAAAAGGTATAGTGACTACGTTTAAAGACTTCAAAAGCGGGGCAGCAAGATGGTAAAGATACATTGGGACTCACTTGATGGAAGAGTGAACCAATTCCCACAAGTTGTCCTCTGACCTCAACACATGGGCTATGGCATGCATAAAAACATCCACACATATGCACACAAGATGAATAATGTATATTTTTAAAAGATCTTTAAAAAAATTTAAGTAAAAAGAAACCCCAAAACTCCAAAGGCAATGGAGATGGTGCAACCAAGCAAGTATTAGTTAAGTACTAAGTAATAATACTTAATACAGGAAGTATTAAGAAAATCTGGAAGTCTGAGAAGTGATACAAACCTGAAGGCCTAACATGAGAAAGGACTGAGCTTTCATTTCAGCACAATTAGTAATATGTTATGGGACACATTACTGAAACATCTTCAGAGACAATCCTGCCTTCCTAAACTAAAATGGAAAAGCTAGACGTCTACTGTCCTTGAATCTACTAAAACCTAAATGCAGTTTCACTCAAAACTTTGAGACCATAAGTGATTAAATGTATCTAGGAAAACTCAGAATTCAATACTCACAAGTGACGAAAGTATAAGACATAAAATAAAGGAGGATTTATTTGGATTACCATACAGAATATGACTTGCTATAATCTATCTTTCATTAACAGAAACACCATTTTAAGGAAGTCAATAATCAGTATCACTTTAGTACAATGAACCCACTCCCACGTCCTATATGGGAAACATAACTAGAAACAAAACTATTTTTCTATACCAGGAGTCTGCAAAAGTTAATATCCCAAAATGTAAACCTATAAACTTCAGATTGTAAAGACATTCAGTATTTTTTTAAGATGTCAACATATGGATCTAGACAGCACTAGACAGCCTGAGGCTTAGAAGGATTGCTCTTAGTCCCAGACCATCCTGAGATACAGTGAAAGCTGTCTCAAGAAGCAAACAAGGATTCATTCCCCAGCATCTTCAGACAGCCACAGTTATACTGGGGCTGGAGAGATGGTGCAATGGTTAAGAGTGCTTGTTCATACAGAAGATCAGATTCAATTCCCAACACCCATATGGTGGCTCACAATCATCCATAACTCCAGTTCCAGGAGATCCAACATCTTCTGGCCTCAAAAGCACTGCATGCATGTGGTGCACAGCCATACATGCACACAAAACATCCACACTCACAAGAATAAAATTAAATTAAATTAAAAAGAAAAAGAAACAAACAAGATGTCAGCACATCTTTATAGTGGTTTTATAATTTCCAATAATAAAGTCAGTTCCACAACATCAAAATAATCACCATAGAAGTACTTATGTCATTAATTACAATAACAGTTGGGACGGGGGAGGAGGGCTCCCACAATTCAAATTACTTAAGGTAGGGAAAATCAGTCCTGGAAAAGTGACTCTGAAACCACTGGTATGCACTGCAAGAGTGTTAATTCTCACACAGGACTTGTTAAGCATTTATATAGCAGTTACATTTGCCAAGTGCTTCATAATAATTTTATTGGCTGTTTCTAGTCCAAAACAACCCATGGAGAACTTTACAGAAGAGGAACCTGGGCCCAGAGAGGAACCAAAGAAACCAAGTTTACCCTGGAGGAAATAACACCATTTGCTTCCATGCCAGATCCTCCTAATCACATTTATCTGCAGTAGCGATTTTGAAAAATTAATGAATATGGTAAGAATCAAAGAAACAGCGCATTGAATTCGAACGAAATGTTAAAAGAGATCGTGTGTACACTTTTAAATACTTGAGCCAACGAGACTACATTATACAGACACAATTATAAGGAAGTAAGGTCTCCCGAATGACAGGCTTAGAGCACTAAACATAAAGTGTTAACCCCAGTCCGCACCTGATTTTAAAATAAGTATCAAGGGGGTTCATGAAACAAGCTCAAAGTCAGGTTCCGAAATAACAGACAGGCCCGTTACAAAAATCAAACACTACAGCCCAGCTAAAAGCACTGAGTGCAGGGAGGAAGTTCTGTACAAGCCAGACTGCAATTGAGCACGCTCAGTCAGGCCACCTTTCGAAAGATAATGGGTTCGAACCAAAACTTGCGGTTTAACCAGTGCCCATCTCGGCACCAGCAATGGATTACACCCAACACTTCGCAAGACAACAGAAAACTTAAGCCATCCTTAGCGGTGAAGGGAAGTTCCTTCCCGGCCCCCATTTAAACCCACCTCTTTCTTTGATCTCCGTGTGACATCTTAATGAGAGAAGAAAAAAAAAAACCTATAACCTCACCCAGACCGCAGTCAGTCCAGTCGTCCTGACCCCAGGTCCCTCACCCAGGGCGAGCGACTCCCCTTCCAACCGGGAGCCCAGGCTCCGCAGACCCCATCACACATCCCCTCCCAGGGCAGGGCCCACCTCCCAGGGCAGGGCCCACCCGGCGGCGACCCACATCCCCAGGCTGATCCTCACCCCCATCGCACTTCCGCCCGGGTGTCGCGGTGACCGGCCCTCCCCCAGCCCCCACCCCATCTTTGTCTGGCTCCCCCACACCTCAACGTTCCCAACTGCCAACGGCAGCCCTCCCTCCCTGCAGCCCTCCCTCCCTCCCCACCGCCCACGCCCACCCGGCGCCGCGCGCGCCCGCCCGCCCGCCCGCAGGCCGCTCACCTTGTCCATGAGCTTCCAGCACTTCTCCACCATCTTCTTGTCCACCGTGCCGGGAGGGTGCGGGCTGAGGTGGTGGTGGTGGTGGTGGTGCGGCTGGAAGGCGTCCTTCATGAGCCCGATCAGGCCGCCCGCGCCCGAGCCCCCCGAGCCGCCGCCGCCGGCGCCCGAGCTCTTCTTCACGTTGCCGGCCATGGCCAGCCGAGGGTCTGGGGAGCCCGCTCGGCCCGCGAGCGAAGGGAAACGAGCGGGGCGAGAAGGAGGGGCCTCTCCGGCGAGCCACCGCCGGCGCTGGCAGCTGAGCGAGTGTGAGAGGGAGGCGCCCGCCCGGAGGCGCGCCCCGGCGCGGGCGCGGGCGCGAGCGCGGGCGCGAGGGCGAGCGCGGCCTGGCGCAGCGCGGGCGCGCGCGCCGGAGACCGACGAGCCGCGGACGACCGCAGCGGCCGCCGCCGCTCCGCCCCCCTCCCAACCCCGACCCCACCAAACTCGCGCGCGAGCTCACGAGCACCCGCGTGCCCGGCAGCTCCCGGAAAGCCTGGCCCCAGTTTCCACGCCCACTGCTCCCGCCCCGACCCTCAGGGACGGGGCGGGGCCACCCCGGGGCGGGGCCCAGAGGAAACTCGGCGCCTGCGCCCTCTGCTGGAGGAGCGAGGAACGGAAGGGAAGAGGTGGGGTCCAAGGTAGAACCTGCGCACTAGGCAGAAGCAGCCTGGCCGTCCATGTTCTTTGTGGACTGGGCTTGGTGCCTCCAGGGAGTGAGTCATTGTTAGGCTCGGATTAAGACAGGCCGGGATGGAAGGAGCCTGCACATCAAGTCTTTTACCCACTCCCGACAAGTGTGGAGGCTGAGTTTAGAGCTATGTGCTTCCTATTGTGAGGAAATGGAGAGAGCCAAAAGTTCTCTTTCCACTCCCTAGTGGTTCTATTTTTTTTTTGTGGTGCTTGGAATTGAACCTATCACCTAACACATCCTAGACAAGCACTCCACCCACCTTGAGCTATATCCCTATTCCACCATCTTGTTTCACCATGTAGCCCTGGCTGTCCTGGGATTTGCTTTGTAGAGCAGGGCGGCCTCGAACTCACGGAGATTCACATGTCTCTATGTCCCGAGTGCTGGGATTAAAAGTCTCCTTGGTATTTATAACCGGCAGAGAATGGGAATTCAGATGCTACAGCTTTTTGCAGACTGATTAAGCCCCAGAAAAGCTTAATGTTTGGGACAGTCGAGGCTCAAGCTCTTCTTTCAGGCCCTTTAACCTTTTTTGAAACACAACTTTCTCTTAATCTTTTTCTTTCTGAAGAGCACTTCCGTTTCTGGGAACTGAATATGTATTTAAAGACTTGCTCAGCGGAATGCACGGCCCGCACGAGGCCCCGCCCACAGAGCCTGTGAGGCAGCTGTGAGCATGGCCAGAGGGTTCTTGCACACGGGAACAGAAATTCAACTCCCAGCGGCTTCCACTTCCCTAATCTCCAGGCTGCTTTGGAAGAAATTTGAAAATAGGAACTTCTTTTCCAAAGAAGGAAGTGCCCTGCCTTGATTTGCTAATCAGTTGGGGTTTGTTTGTTTGGTTGGTTTGTTTTTTTGTTTTTTCTCCAAAGTCCTGACTTGCCATTAAATACTCAGCTCCTCCCTCTACCTCTATCTTGGTTCTTCCGCCAAGCCCTTGAGTGGTAGGTCGCTAGCGTATCCAGTACTTCTTCAAGAGAGGAAAATGTCTCTCAACTCCAGAGCTATTCAATTCAGTCTCACAACTTTGGTTTGAAAATCAATCACCTTTTTTGTTTGTTTGTTTGTTTGTTTGTTTGTTTGTTTGTTTGGTTGGTTGGTTTTGTGTCGAGACAGGGTTTCTCTGTGTAGCCCTGGCTGTCTTGGAATTCGATCTGTAAAACAGGCTGGCCTTGAACTCACAGAGATCTGCCTGCCTCTGCCTCCCGAGTGCTGGGATTAAAGATATAGTGCCACAGTGCCCAACTACAAATCAATCATCTTTAAGACATTTCTGAATCTTTATTACCATTTCACATCAGTAGAATGCCCTTTTATCATTTTCTCTGTTTGGGTTGTTGTTGTTGTTGTTGTTATTGTGGGGAGGGGGGTGGTTTTGGTTTTGGGGGTTGTTGTTGGTTGTTGTTTTGAGACAGCCCTGACTAGAGTTCTGCACCACTACACCCAGCCTTTTATCATTTTCTACCTAGAAAAAAAATAAAAGAATCTACCAAAGAAAATTCGAGGCAACGCTCTAAAATTATTGTCAAAATTTTGTACGGCCTGTGCCACCACCCTGGTTTGTTGGCCTTCTTCTTGACTCCCTGTAATAGTGAAATCTTCCTCACCGACACTGTCAGTTCATCTTGTCACTAACAGAAACACGCGCACACACACACACACACACACACACACACACACACACGCACGCACGCACACGCACAAACTAAACTTTTGAACCCTCCCCATTGTTGTGTCTGTAATGAAATTAACAGTCACAATCTTACTTAAAGTTACTCCAAGATTCGGGATCCATGCTACACAGATCCCATGCTGGATAACTTCTAAGTCACAAAATGTAATAGTTATATTTTCATCACCATCACAGAGTGTATTCCCTCTGCCTGGAGTGTGCTTCTAAGATCCAGATCATCCTTCACAAGTCCGTTGGGCAGGCATGCTGCTGCAAGCTGTCATCTGAGCACTTGGGAGGCTGCAGTTTAGACAGAAGACAGGAGTTGATGCCAACCTGGGTTACACAGGGAGACCCTATCTCAAAACAAACAAGCATCACCCAGCTCGGGCATCCCACAGAGAAAGGTGGTCCTTCACATCTCTAAATTGCCTTTTGTTTCTTCTGGGGACTGAAACCCAGGCCTCAGATATGCTAGGCAAGTATCAGCCCGAGCTGTATCACTAGCTCCATTTGTCTGGCTTTATGAGACAGTAGCAGTATGTATCCCAGGCAGAACTCAGTCTCATTAGACTCCAGGCTGATTTAGAAGCTCACAGAAATCCTCCTGCCTCAGCCTCCTGAGTACTAGAATTACAGGCATGTACCACTATGCCTGGCTTATATTTCTCTCTTATGTCACATGACAACATGCTATATACTATCTTGCCAACTTTGGATCTTCTATAGTACTTAGCATTATGTGGGTGCACCAGGGTGTTTTTCAGTTCTAAAGTCAATACAGTACAAGGTAGTTACCTATGGATATCTCTCTCTCCCTCCTTCTCCCTCTCCCCCACCCTTGTGTGTGTGTGTGTGTGTGTGTGTGTGTGTGTGTCTGTCTGTCTGTCTGTCTGTCTGTCCATCCTATGGGTTCACAAGCTTGTCTAAATGTACAATTTACATCTCCAGCTTGTTTTAAGATTTCCAATCTGGAGCAGGGTGGTTGTGCTGAATGCCTTTACTCCTAGCACTCAGGAAGCAGTGGCAGGTGGATCTCTAACTTTGAGGCCAGCCTGGTCTACAGAGTAAGTTCCAGGACATCCAGGGCTACACAGAGAAATACTGTCTTGAAAAACCAAATAATAATAATAATAATAATAATAATAATACTTCTTATCTGAAGCTGGGAATAATGGTGTAGGCCTTTAATCCCAGTTTTTGGGTGGCAGATGCAGGCAGAGCTTGGTAAGTTCAACCTGGTCTATATAGTGAGTTCCAGGGCAGGCAGTGTAGTTGGTTGTTTTAACTCTATGGCTCTTTGGGGGGCCCACCCCCCCTCCCAAATCAATCACACACGGAAGTTTATACTTAATTATAAATGCCCAGTCTTAGCTTGGCTGGTTTCTAGACATCTTTCTAAACTTTCAATTATCCCGTCTATCTTTTTCCTTTTTCTATTTCTGTGTATCTTACTTTCACTCTTACTCCGTGGCTGGCTAAGTTGCTGGGTGACTGTGTGGCTGTGTGGCTGGCCCCTAGCATCCTCTTCTCCTTGTTCTCTTGCTCTTTCTTTTCTCCTCCCAGATTTCTCCTTCTATTTATTCTCTCTGCCTGCCAGCCCTTCCTATCCCTTCTCCTGCCTCACTACTGGCCATTCAGCTCTTTATTAAACCATCAGACATTTTAAACAGGCAAAGTAACACAGCTTCACAGAGTTAAACAAATGCAACATAAAAGACTGCAACACATCTTTGCATCATTAAATACATGTTCCACAGCATAAACAAATGTAACACATCTTAAAATAATATTCTACAACAAGGCAGGTCTACAGAGAGAACTTCTCTCAAAATAAAAAATAAAATAAAAAAAGATTTCCAATCTGTGTTGCCTTCAGTAAAGTCTACATGGCATGGAATTATATAGCACACATTTTGTTTCTACTGCGGCAGGCTATATTTCTGTTTCTTTTGGGGGTGGTGGTGTTTGTTTTGTTTCAGAGTTAAGAGTTAAGAGTTCACTGAGACAGAAGCACCAGCACTGAATCATCAGGAGGAGACAATATTGGTGAAATTATTAAGGCAACTCCACGTAGTTAAAAGGGAGGTTTATTTTGTGGGGTAACTTACAAGTGAAGGGATAGGTTACAGGGTCTGGGAAAGGTATAACGCAGTCCGGTGGTGCTCTCTGGAGAACTCTGCTTGGTCTACCTCCAGCGTCCAGGGTCCAGGAACCAACTGAGCTCTCCCATCCGGTCTCTGGTCTTCAGGGGTCCTCTCGGCTCCGCCTTGTAGGTGTGACAGTTACCGAAGCCTCAAAGGGGGTGGTATTTCCAGGTCAAAGTTGGAACGGCTACCCACTACAAGACAACTTTTTAAATTCCAGCAAAACTCTAATTTGTGCTCATTAAGTGCTTGCTAGAATTGACTTTATTCTCAGTACCACCAAAAGCTGCGCTTAATCCCCATGTCCTCTCTATCCCAGAATTCACACTGCTGGTTTATATGGAGGCTGCCAACTCTCCCCTAACCATGGGAAAGGTAGAGCATCCATCATGATGTTTTGACCTTGACCCTTCCTGCCAATTTCCTGGTAGAAGCATAACTATCACAAGGAACAAAAGACAGTCACCCAAACACTGGAAGCCTACACCATCCCCCAGGCAGGGGTCAGCAGTGCCAACCTTGTCTTAGAGAGCCCGATAACTCTCACATGTCCAGCAGAGAACCGGCCGAGGGCCTGAAAAAAGCTCTTGTCCCCAGAGGAAAGCCAAGAGAAGAAATGAAGACCCATACTATGTTAACTATGTTATATATATATATATATATATATATATATATATATATATATATATATTGGTTTTTCGAGACAGGGTTTCTCTGTGTAGCTTTGCGCCTTTCCTGGAGCTCACTTGGTAGCCCAGGCTGGCCTCGAACTCACAGAGATCCGCCTGGCTCTGCCTCCCGAGTGCTGGGATTAAAGGCGTGCGCCACCACCGCCCGGCGTTTTATATTTTTTAATGGCTCAAAATCTATCCCAGGTAAAATGGACACAATTTCCTAGTTTCAGAGATTTGAGAGCCCCACCCTAGATTGCGGTAGCCTTTGCTGCCCATTTATATCACCTGGAAGACAAGACCCTCTGCAGACATGCTAATAGAAAAAGCCTCAGGCCAAGGCCTGGGGTTTCACACATATTTACTTAATCCACACCAATCACATAAAACAAAACAAAAACAAACAAGCAAACAAACAAACAGGATGCATGGGCCACCTCTGAACAGACTTTCTCCCGCTAGCTAATGATATTTCTTTCTGTGCAGACACGTGCAACCAGAGGAAACATTGATCATCTCTCCATCCTAAGCAACTGTTGCTTTCTTTTTTCTTTCCTCCCCGACTCCGTTTGGAGACAGGTCTCACTTTGTTTCCCAGGCTGACACTGAATACTGGATCAAAGGGTCCTTCTCCCAGAGCCTCTCGAGTAGCTGGGACTCCAATGGTATGTCACTCTGCCCGGCTCACAGTTCCTGTAGGCCAGTGCTTCTCAACCTGTGGGTGGAGACCTCTCTGGGGGTCGGACAACCCTTTCACAGGGGTCGCCTAAGACCATCAGAAAACACTGATATTTACATTATGAGTCATAACAGTAGCAAAATTACAGTTATGAAGTAGCAACAAAAATAATTTTATGGTTGGGGTCACCACAACATGAGGAACTGTATTAAAGGGTTACCACGTTAGGAAAGTTGGGAACCACTGCTGTAGGTCAAGGCCACTGGGTCTCTTGATCAGGCCACATTTCTTTTAATATATAAAAAAGCAAGAGATCTTCCTTCTTATAAAACTCCTCAAAACTCTTGTCTAGATCAGGATATGGCAGTGCACACCCTTAATTCCAACCCTCAAGAAGCAGTGGAGGTTTGAGGCCAACTTAATCTACACAGTGAGCTCTAGACCAGCCAGGGCTACACAGTTAGAGCCTGTCTAAAAAATCAAACAAACAAAGCCCTCCAGGATAGATCTTATTCAAAGGAAGACAGGGATCCAGCCTGACAGCTCAGTAGTAAGAGAAGGTGCTTGCTGCCAACCTTATGACCTGAGTTCAATCCCCAAGATGCACGAGGAAGAAGGAGAGAATCAACTCTCACAAGTGGTCCTCTGACTTTTACATGTGCCCTACAGTGCACGCGCGCGCGCGCACACACACACACGCACACACACTACATGTAACACAAATTTTAAGATTCGTGTTTATTAGTTATAATAATCTGCCTGTGTGTGTACACATGGGTGAGTCTTCTGGAAGAGCAGCAAGTGCCCTTAACTACTGAGCCATCTCTCCGGCTCCCAAAAAAACTTTAACAGAGAAAGATAGATATACTGAAATGATATTTCTTATCATCAAGTCTAAGCTGAAGTCCATGAAAAGAAAAGGGAGGATGGACCTTTTTCTCACAGTTTGTATCTGTAAATTTTCTTTATTTTTATGTGTTTTCTGAATATGCTCTAGAAATGGGTTGAAATGCTGATCACAATGCCATCCCTCTTCTGGGTTACGTTGGGACCAGTTCATCACGTGACAGGTGGCCTCTTTTTTACTCCACTTCACCTTGACCTCAAACCACATCCTGATTCTGCACCTGAGAGTCAGTTGACTGAACATATTTGTGAAAACAAATGCTCTTCTAAGGCCTGAGGTACGGCTCGCACCCTGTCACGTCTATCCCGACGTGCCCTTCCAAGTACCAACATGAGTGACACAGTGACACCGTGGAAGAAGTCCCAACACGCTCCTGGTGCAAAGGAAAGGGCAGGAACTCTCGGTGTACTCCAGGGCAGGAAGAGGAGACTCTAAAGGAAGAATCAATGAAAACATGGTGGAAATGAGAAGATGTTCTCCATATCAGAGAAGCCTGCGCAGCCTCACCAGCCCCAAGTGCCATGGGTTGTAAGCATCACACAGACAAGTTTGATTCTTCTCTTCACTCTATAAAATGTCCAAAGTAGGGCGGGAGCCATGATTCAGCAGTCAAGAGCAAGCACTGCTCATGCAGGGAACCTGAGTTTGATTCCCAGAACCACGATGATGGGCTGCTTATCTGTAACGTCACTGTAACTTCAACTCCAGGGGCTCCATGCTCCCTTCCAGCCTCTTTGGGCATTGCACTCACAGGCACAAGCCCACACACATCTAACATAATAAAAAATTAAAATTAAAAATCGTTTCTAAGATATCTAAAGTGTCATGGGGTTAAATAAACATGGATTGACCTTCGGCTTGCTCTTCACAGGTGAGAGATTTACTCCCACATCTTATACCCATTTCTGAAGATTTTGCTTCTGATAATATGCAACTGACCAAAATGTAAGGGACTGGGATAGACAAAAGTGCCTAAAAAGAGTCTGTAGATCCCATAATCCACAGCGAGGAAGGCTTGCTGCTCCGTTCTAGGTATGATACCATTGTGATGCCCAGCGATGGCATGGTTCCAGGATGGAGCCCTCCCAGCTCGAGAGGGGACAATAGCAAGCTACCTGTCACACTCTCTGCCTACAATCAATATTTAATCACCCACAAAATGCTAGAAAGCATTCCCCAAAGGGAATCTTCGCCTGATAATGCCCAAGAAATACTAAACTGTAAAATTTAGGAGACGCAGGTCAAGCAAGTCCACTAGAGGGAGCGCTAACCAACTCTACGCTACAGGGAGCTTGGGGGCTTCTAAACACCTGTCTGCAGAGGAATCTCAAAGAAATGGGGGGAGTGAGACAATAATTGACTGGAGAGAAAGAAGTCCTCTAAACACACCACTAAAGTCTAGGGCTTTCAGGAGGTACAAAACTTACTCACCAAGAAACTAAAGCTGAGCAAAATTAAATAGTTCAGTTCATGACTCTGCCTAATTCGTGGCCTCCCCTCTGGGCCAGCATCCTGAAGTCCATGGCTCTACTTCTTCTCTGTTCTCGTTTCCCTTAAGTGGAAAACTCTCTCAGTTACCTGTGCCAACACGTGTTTCCCCCACACACCATAAATAGCCTTTCTGAAGTGGACCTCAAGTTCTTTTTGTTTGTTTTTGTTTTTTTGTTTTTGTTTTTGTTTTTCGAGACAGATTTTTCTCTGTGTAGCCCTGGCTGTCCTGGAACTTGCTCTGAAGACCGGGCTGGCCTCGAACTCACAGAGACCCGCCTGCCTCTGTCTCCCGAGTGCTGGGATTAAAGGCGTGCGCCACCACCGTCCAGCTGGACCTCGAGTTCTAAAGTGAATCATGTCACTGTGTTCAGGAGACCTAGAAGTGTAAAGCGCCTGCGATGCCTACTATCCCTGCCTTTCCTCTACATCTGTCAAGCGCTGTTCTCTCAGACTGGACACTCCTAGATTTCTAGACAGGAAAGTCTCCAGATTACAGGCAGTGCCTGTGTAGACATGAATAACAGCTATTCAGCTCCAAGGCCTTTTCTTTAAGGCTAGGCTTTGGAGATAAGAGGAGAAGCCACTTACAGGACCTTTGTGTGAGCCGGTTTAGCCCACCCTACCTGCCTGTGAACCCAGTGTTTCCCAGTTGCCTAGACAGCAGGCAGTCTCCAGAAACCCAACACCCCAGTTCTTGGTCCTACCCCTTGGGGGAAGTTTGTCACCCTGGATTGGCTCCCAGGACCCAGGCTCCTCCCTAAGCTCAATCTGCTTGGGACTCTCTTTGCCCTCCCCTAGGAGGGTCATTCCTCAGGGAGACAGACAGACACCACACAAGTGAGAGAGGGTGCTGCAGGTAGGAAGGGGAAGAATAAGCATGCTGGGGAGAGAGAAGGGAACCAGGTCCAGAGATTTCTCTTCTCTGAGAGGGCTGACTGCTGCCCACAGAACTGTTCTTCCTTCCAGCCCTGCCTCCGTTCCCAGGAGACCAAGAACTGAAGCTTCTAGAAAGCATAAGATATACTGGGAGACTAGAATTCTGACTGTCCTGAGACTCCTACTGCCACCTAGGAGTCACGAGAGCATCTCTGTATACAGACCTACACAGAAGGTCTTCCCTCCCCCAGGACAGCAAGGATGCCACCTAAAACCAGAGCAAAGGGGAGAAAAACCGGAGCACAGAAGAAGAAGAAAAATCCAAGTCCTGGTGAGTCACAGTGTGTGTCCATGACACAAAGGTCCTCAGAGGGAGTCCAGCCCTCTGGGCAACAAGATGGAGCGTCTTTGTTTTGGTTTTTTCTTTTGTCCTTTTGACACAGGGTCACTATGGGACCCAGGCAGGCCTCAAACATATCTTCCGACTCAGTCTTCCTAGTGCTGGGGTTACAGGCGCTGCCACCACACTTGGGTAGGGTGAAACTTTCTTGTCCTCCTCTCCAGAGCCTTGAGTCCAGATTCCGCAGGGCTGAGGAAGTGGAGGATGCCTCCCTCCCAAATTCCCCCTGGAGCCCCACCTAGCTCTTTACCTTCACCATATTTTTCACCCTTATTTTGAGCACCCACTGTGTACATGGCAGTGAAGACTCAGTCGTGAATTTGTAAGATTTTGCCATCAGGCATCCTTCCTCCAGCGATCTCCCTCCATCACGCAGGACATGGGAGGAGGACCCAGGTGGGACCGAGATCAGGATAACCTAAGACTCTATCATCTTGCCAGGACAGATGCAGAGGCTGAGGCCAAGCACAAGCTGGTGCTGCTGGAGAAGGAGCTGCTTCAGGACCACTTAGGTAAGAAGCCTGAAGCCTCAGGAGACAGCAGAGACAGAATGCCCTAGTTAGGGTTATCGTCGCTGTGATGAAACACCATGACCAAATCAGCCTGGGGAGGAAAGGGTTTATTTATGCTTCCAAATCACTGTTATTAAAGGAAGCCAGGACAGGAACTCAAGCAGGGCAGGATCCTGAAGGCAGGAGTTGATGCAGAAGCCCTGAAGGGGTGCTTCTTACTGGCTTGCTTCACACGGCTTGTTCAGCCTGCCTGCTTATAGAACCCAGGACCACCAGCCCAGGGATGCACCATCTACAGTGGGCAGGCCCTCCCCATTAATTACTAATTAAGAAAATGCCCTAAAGACTTGCCTATAGCCCGATCTTACGGAGGTGTTTTCTCAGTTGAGGCTCCCTTCTCTGATGACTCTAGCTTATGTCAAGTTGACAATAAACTAGCCACTCAGCACATGCCACCTGGGGGCATTTCTGGGTTCTTGGGGAACTGGAATTTTGTGTTGCGGGGCTAAACCAAGCTAGCCATTATCTGTTGGCAAAGACTGTGAGGAAGGGCTGGGCAGTGGAGATCAGTGAAAGAAGCTATTCCCAACACCCACCCCACCCCCGCGCCCCCCACCCCCACCCCCCGCACCCCACCCTCAGTGCTGGGAATGGAACCGCAGCCTCATTCATGATAGGTGAGTGGTCTACCATGGAGCTGACCCGCAGCTCCGGGAAGTCATTATCTTTTAGTAGCCAGAACGTGGGAGGAATTGACTCCTTAGGAATGAAAACCCTATAGGCTCCAGGTGAGGGGGGGGGCCACTAATAAAGAGAATAAGAAATTGACACCCGTCACCAAGTTCCCAGAGGTAAACATAGTTCATGGGGACTACGGTGATCGATTCTGTGTCTCCCACACTGTCAACAGCTCTACAGAGGGATGAGACCCGCAGAGCCAAAGCTTCTGAAGACAGGCTGAAGCAGAGGCTGCAAGGGCTGGAAGCTGAGCTGGAACGGGCCCAAAGCCAAGGGAAGGCCACGTATGCAGGTATGATTTGACTGACCAGGTGGGCAGGAGGCAGGGGCGAGGAAGAGGGCAACCAAGAAAGTCGGGACTTCAAGGAAAGGAAGGGGAGTTCTAACTGGCGTAGCCTGCCTGTCTCTACCGTCCCTGCCTAGGAGGCTCCTGAGGACCTGGCAGAGTGTGCATCACCGCATTCTAGAACGGCTAATGCTGCCCGTCTGATGGCTATGTAACAAAATGTAGCCACGGCCCTTTTCTTTCTTCCTTTCTTTTGGTTTTTCGACACAGGGTTTCTCTGTGTGGCTTTGCACCTCTCCTGGGACTCACTCCGTAGCCCAGGCTGGCCTCGAACTCACAGAGATCCGCCTACCTCTGCCTCCCAAGTGCTGGGATTAAAGACGTGTGCCACTACCGCCCAGCTCACAGCCCTTTTCTTTATCTTTGGGAGTGGGAAGAAGGGCCAGGGTCCCCCTCTTAAGCTGAGGTGTGTGTGGGGGGGTCGGTTTTCTATCTCCCAAACTTTCAAGGTCTCCCAAGTTTCTCAGTTCTGTTCCCAGAATGAGACTTTTCCCCACTTCATTTCCTTCCTTTGTGCCTCCATCCCGATGGCTCTCACCTCAGAGATGAGCCGCCAGCGTCGGGCCCTGCAAGAGGAGTTGAGGACCCGGAGCAAGCAGCTGGAGGAGGAGGCGAGAGGTCTACGGGAGCAGCTGGGTAGGCCACATCGCTCACCCTTTCTCTCCCAGGTCACCAAGAAGGCCCAGCATGGAAGAGTGCTACAATCTGTTGCTTGAATATTAACTAGGGTCACCTTCATCCTAACTTGCCTCTGAACAGAGTTCGTGGCACAAACCTCTATGCTAGGGGCTGGACTTGGCCTCTAAGAGAGTTGGTTCGGCAGTTAAGAGCACTCGTTCTTACAGAGAACCTGAACCAGCACCTCGTAGTGGCTCACAACTACCTGTAAGCCCTAGGGGATCTGATGTCCTCTTCTGACCTCCACAGGCGCCCACATGGTGCACATACATACACACAGAAACGCATTCATACACATAAAATAACAAAATAAATTACTCTAAGCAAAGAAAAAAATTTAAAGCCCTCTAAGCTAGAGGTAAAGAAAAGGTAGGCCTATCACCCCATTTCCCCCTTGGTTTAATCTCCCCAACTCCAACAGTCACCCCTTCACTGCCTTGTCTGCTCCAAGCGAAACACATTTCTTATTAGTTTAGCTGACTTTTACAACCAAACTACAGGAGACAATAGATTTAATTGACTTTAGTATCTTCAAAGCCGAGCACTTGGTAACAGGCCTTAAATTACTACTTGTTAAATCAGCGAATAAACCAATCAGGTGAGAAAACAGAGGTCAGAAGAGGGCATTGGATCCTCTGGAACTGGAGTTAGAATGATTCTGCGCCACCAGGTGGGTGCTGGGAACGAAACCCAGGTTCTCTGCAGGAGCAACAGACCGTGCTCTTAACCACTGAGCCATTGCGCCAGTCCCTCCTGAGTCTTCTTATTCCTCAAAAGCCCAAGGTAGCCTTGAACTCACGGTGATCCTCCAGCCTCAGTCTCCTGAGTTGTAGGATTCCAGGTGTGAGCTATCACATCCAAAATATCTTCAGTTTTGCTATAAATATTCACGAGTTGCTTATATAGGCCACGGATTCTGTCTCTAACCTTGGCCTTCTTTCAAATTAAAATTCAGCATGTACTGAACACCTATACTGGGCAGGTGCTTTGTCTCCCATTTCCACATGGAAGGGTCACAGCAAACAGAGGAGCACAGGTCATTTTACCCTCCAAAGATTCTGAAGAAGGGGCCAGAGAGAGGGCTCAATGGTGATGAACACCGACTGCTCTTCCTGAGGACCTGGCTTTGATTCCCAGCACTCACATGGTGACTCACAACTATTAGAATTCCAGTTTCGGGGGATCCCATCCAATGCCCTCGTCTGTCCTCCCCAGGTACCTGCATACATGTACATACATACACACAGGGGGAGGGGGGGGCGTGGGCAAAATAAAATTATTTTAAAAATCAGATATAAAATTAAAAATAAATAAATGAAAATATTTATAAAGATTTATACAAGTCTATAATCCCAACCCTGGGAGATAGAGGGAAGAAGATCTGGAGTTCAAGGTTGTCCTTGGCTACTTGGAGAGTTTAAGGCCAGCCTGGGCTACATAAGACTCTGTCTTAAACAGAACAAAGCCAAAGATTTAAGACATGGAGACCCAGCGATATTGGCCCCACACTGTATATGTAACAAGCACCACACTTTCGCCCCATCTGTCTCAAAACATCTACTCGTTCTGTCGTACCTCAGTGGGTCCTTACAGAGACTTGAGGAAAGCTGATGACCCTGGGAGTCTGTACTGTCCTCTGTCAAGGCACCCTTTTAAGTCCCCTTGGCTACTCTCTTGCTATAGTATCACCATTCTGTCCTCTTTATCTTCCTGCCCTGCTCCCTAGAAACATGCCAAAGAGAGGCTAAGGCAGAGAGGGAAGAGGCAGAGCGAGCCCTCCGAGAGCAAGATGAAACCCTGGCTCAGCTGCGTGCCCACGTGGCGAACATGGAGGCCAAGTATGAGGAAATCTTGCATGTAAGCACCACCCCCTGGAGGCCATCTTCTCAGTATCCCATAACCCTCCATCCCTTTGCCCCCAACTAGTGTGACGACCCCCAAACCCAAGGAAGCCATGCTCTGTTCTAAGTGCAAGCAGAAGATACAGGCATTGACAGAGCCGGTGACTTGTAACCCCATACGTGGGTGGCGAAGGCATGAAGATTTCCAGTTGAAGGTCAACATTGACTACAATGTACTATGTAGCTGCTACCTAGGGAGACCTAGACTCAAAATAATCAGGGGCTTGGGGTACCGGTCAATGGTAGAGCTCTAGCCTAGTATGCGAGGCCGTGGGTTCAATTCCCCGCACAGACATGGGAGGAGGGAAACAAGAAGAGGAACGGGGAGAAGAAGGAGCAGAGAAAGGAAGGAGTGGCACAAGCTGGTAATCCTACTGTTCAGGAGGCTGAGGCAGAAGGGTCATAGGTTCAAGGCCAGACTAGGTGTATAGTAACAGACTCTATCTCAAAACAAAAAGTAAGAGGGGTTGATGTACAGCTCAGTGGACAGGGTACTTGCCTAGAATGTGTGAGGCCTTAGGTTCAATCCTGAGCGTTGGAGAGAGAGAGAGAGAGAGAGAGAGAGAGAGAGAGAGAGAGAGAGAGAGAGAGAGAGAAAGAGAGAGAGAGAGAAAGAGAGAGAGAGAAAGAGAGAGAGAGAGAGAGAGAATGTGCAGCCAGGCAAGGTCGTTAATGTTTGCAAACCAGCACTTGGGAAACTGAGGCAGGAGAATTCTGAGTTCAAAGCCAGCCTGGACTACAAAGCAAAGGTATCTTACAGAAGGGAGGGAGGGAAAAGAAAAGGAAGCCACTGGAAAAGAACTATTACCAAGCTGGGTAACCTGAGGCAACATTCACCCTTCCCTCTCTTCCTGGGACCTGAAAGCTTGGTGTCCACAGGGCAGCCTGGACTGTCTCTTGGCCAAGCTGAGGGCTGTCAAGCCTCAGTGGGATGCAGCTGTGCTGAGACTCCACACCAGGTACAAGGAGCAACTCCGTCAGTTTGGTCTCAACCCCCTGGATATGTGAGGCCATTGGCCTCTAATCTCTGAGGCCTAGCAATAAAGCAACTTGATGTAGAATTCAACGGAACTGTGGATTGTGGCCTTTGGCATTGAGGGATGGCTCTTGTGGGGACATCTATGTTCTGGGTTAACCCATCATCCTACTGTCCTAAACACTGAATGATAAGAAATGGATGAGGCTCTAAACCCTCTCCCACAGAAACTAAAGCCTGGAGCAACTTTGGTTCCTTTAAACTACTTTGGCTTACTCTCACCAACAAAAACAAAGCCAGATTAATATGGAAAGACTGCATATATATTTACTTATTTATTTGGACAATGGCATACCAAGGTGCTCATATAGAAGTTAGAGGACAACTTCCAGGAATTGGCTCTCTCCTTCTATCATATGGTTCTGGGGATCGAACTCAGGTTGTCAGGCTTAGCAGCAATCACCTTTACCAACTGAGCCATCTCACCGGCCAACTGGGAAAGGCTATAACAGGACATGACAGTGGCCAGGAACCAGCTCCCACGTTTCTAAGGTGCCCACGGAAGGAAAGCATGACTGGTCTCCAGATCCTCATGTCACATGACACTGGGGTCATACCTAGCCTAAGTTCTCAGAGCTTCGATCCTCTCTGGCTCTACATCATCACCTTCTTGGGCAGAACTTCATCTTTGTAGCACAGCTCCTCAAAACTTCTACATAACACCCTGTGGAGACTCAGGCTCTCTCACGAGCCTGCCTGAGGTCTCTGTCCACACCCGTCTGCTGGAGCTAGGCTCCTGAGAAGGGAAGAAGGTCCTGTGATGAGTGGTGTCTGAATCCTCCAGCTCCTACTTCCAACTTGGAGAGACCATTGCTGGCTCCCTCCACCCCAGGGTGCAGAGCAAGGGCAGGAAAGCCACCAGGCAAGTCTGTGGCAGGCAGGGGTGTCCTATAGCTGCTCCAAAGCCAGGGTCCAGTCCTACACAGAGAGAGGAAGGACAGGGTCAGGCTGGGACCAGAAGAGTTCATTTTCCTGCCCCAACACGCCCTGGCTGCTCAGGAATGGGACTTGTTTCATGGATCCCTCTGTCTTCACCTCCTATGGCCTACAGTCCCCGTCTCCCCTCCCCGCCCCTACACCCCACAGGGCTCTACCTAGCAACCCTCCTCTCTGCCCTTCTCATAGTTCGCCTGTCTCTCTGCCTTTACCTTTCCAAACTCTGAGGAAATCCAGGCTTCTAAGTGCTGCGGATTCCTAGCTGCCAGCGTCAAGCAGAGGGGTGGCTCCACCTCAGCCAGCTGCTGAAGCCTATCCAGGTCATTGTCTCCACCCACAGGATATCCATTCACCTCCAAAATTTCATCTCCCATTTGCAGCCCCGCGCGGGCAGCTGAGCCTCCTGGGGTCACCTGGCAGCACAGGAGACACACATGGAAGAATTCGTCAGGTGTTCTAAGGCTGGGCATGTAGGGAGGCAGAGGAAGGTAAGTGATGAATGATGGAAAAGATTCCAAGGCACATGGGGCGTGAGTCACCTGGGAGATGAGACAAGGCCCACTGGCCACACAGCAGAGCCTGAATCCATAGCCACCTCCGGGCCCAGGGTACAAGAAGCATCGGCGGGAGCCACCAGGGCCGGAAGGCTCAACTGCATCTTCGACTAGAAGATCCTTGGTTTCCGCCAGAGAGGAGGAGGCATCAATCTCCGTGTTCTCCAAGAAGAGGAGGGGAGACAGTCGTACCTGGGGGAGGGGGGGGGCAGACAGAGCAAACCTGTGGCACCTGAGCCCAGCTCCGTTCCCACCCTCTCCCTCACCCCGTCACCTGCGCACCATGCTGAAGAAGCGGTCAGCCTCAGGGTCGACGACAATGAGGGAGACGCGAGAGCCCTGTGCTCGGATCCTGGACACGGTTTCCTCGTGGCCCAGCCCGTCCACGCTTTCCCCAGCCACTGCCACCAGGCGGTCCCCAGCCTTCATCCCAGCCTTGTCAGCTGGCAGTCCCGGGTCCACGTCCCACAAGAACTGCCCTGGGACATAGACACATTCACTGCTCCTCCCGGACTCCCCCCATGCTCTCCCAGGGACTAACCCCGCAGTACGCTGGAGGATGCCTACGGGCCGTGTGGTTCAGACGGGGGGCACCTCTCATGGACACCGAGAAATGCGCAACTGGGTATGTAGGACCACCCTAGGGCCCAGTTCCTGCCCACCCCTGGGGCTGCCACTCACCGAGGCGACCATCCGGGCCCTTCTCCTCCCGGAGCAGGAACCCAAAGCCTTGAGGCCCTTTCTCTATGTTGAGACCCCGGGGCTTGGCGGGCAGTGCCCAGCCCTCTGCCAGAGGGGCAGCGAGAGGCATCCCCAGTTGACGACACTGTTCCTCTACCTCCGGCCCTGCTACCAGCAGAGTCACCTGATCTCCACTCTGCCAAAGCTGTGGGGACCCAACGAGAGTATAAGCATAAGCCATCTGTGTGGGGATGGAGAGGCACCTTCCCCCCAGGCCCAGGAATGAGGGCAGGCCTCACACAAACTATAGAGAAGAAAAGAGGGGCGACACAGGCAGACCCTCGGGAGACGGGGTTCACGTCGGAAGCCACCGCAGGAAGAAGCCCTACCTTCCGATTGAGCTGGTTGGAAGTGAGCTTCTCCACACTGACCCCATTCACTTCTAGCAGCCGCGCCCCAGGAGGCACCCCTGACCTCTCAGCCGCTCCTCCGGAACTGAGCACCAGCCAGAAAGGACCCCGAGCTCCTAAAGGCAGACAGAGTAACTCCCAGTCTGCAGCTTGCCTCGGGTTCCCCATCCCTGACTGCCCCGTCTCAGGCCCTAAGCTCACCATGAGTGATGCTGAAGCCAAAGCCACCTTCATCTTTTACTACATGGCACAGCCGGGGCCTGACCTCAGAGCCCAGGGTAGGACAGAGGGAGACATCGCTCCCCTGCTGAGCACGCACCACGTCGTGCACATGTCCTGACAACACTGTCAGCAATACCCGGGGACCGCTGGCCCGGATGAGGCGCACCACCTACATAAGGACACAGGGGAGTGAGAGCAGTTGGCCCCCTGGTGAAGGGCCAGGATGCCTTAGAACTTGCATTTCCACTGTAGAAACCAGCTTTATCAAATCCTTCTAGCTGGGTACCTCTGTGGGGTCTAGCTGAGAGTGAGGCTTGGCCCATGCACCCAGAGTGCCTAGGCAAGTGTCAGCCTCCTCTTCCTCTCTGAAGGGCTGTGGAATGTTCCTTTGTACCACCAGGAGTCCAAAGCCCAGCCTCACCACAGCATAGTCTTCATGTTCCACGATGCTATTGTTCACTGCAAGGATCCGGTCTCCTTCCCGGAGACCATGGCGCTGGGCAGAGGTGCCTGGATCCACCCTGCACACCACATGGTCAGCCTTGCCCAGCTGCTGCTGCAGATGGAACCCAAAACTCTTTTCCTCCTCTTTGCTCAGCAGACAGAAGCGAGGCCGTTGCAGGTTCCAGGGATCTGGAGGAGGAGGTAGGTAGCAAAAGAGGAGGGGGTGGGGGGTGGGCACACAGTCCAAGTACAGGACCATCCACTGCCTGGTGGCCCCTGCCTCCTGTTGGAGCACTGGGCAGCTTCCAGCCAGCGAGAGGGTGGGCTTTACAGCTGAATGGACGGACACTGCATGGGCAGGGTGCCTAGAGCAAAAGGAAAGCCGCCCCCTCTACCTCTGCTTAGTTACTGATATCAGAGGGAGGCCGTTAGTGGTTACCAAGGAGACAGGAGGCTGTGTGGCACTGTAATGTCTCTACGGAAAAGTGATCTTTGCCAGGGGTGAGGGGTTACCAGACTGGTCCTGGTCTTCCGCCAGGGAGAGGGCAGGATTGTCAATGCCCAGCCTTGGATTAAACTTAAACTTCCTGTAAGGAGACAGGAGAGGCAAGTAAGGGAAGCATGGAGCTGGGCTGGGGTCCCAGGTCCTACTTGAGGTGCTGATGACAACTGAGAGTCTCCCTACCTTCAGTTCGTCTTCAGCCCTCATTCTACTTACCGAGTTAACAAGGCCGTGTCTTGAAGATCTGCTGGGCAAAGGAGGGATAAGAGTGGAGACACACTCCTCCTCAGGAAGCCCCTGAGATGGGACTTCCATGCTAAAAACCTGGAAGGGCTTCGGAGAACCCCAAACCCCTCCCATTCTGCTCCGCTATCTTCACACACAGGGGCGTGGACTCCCCTCTATTTCCCTCCCCCAGTTCTGTGGCACGTAAATCTGAGCCTATCAGCACAGGGTGTGGACCAGGAAGATCGACTTACATGCTCACCTCATTCCTCTTTAGTTCTGTCTATTTGCCTCAGAGCTACAAGCCCCAATGTCAAGTGTGTCCTAGACCCAAAGATTCCAAATCTGTCCCATCTGCTGCTGCCCCAAAGTCCCCTTCCAAGGATATCTCCCCACCTCCTACCTGCGGTTGCCTCCATAGTTGGATCAGTGACCCAGGACTTAGAGTAGGGACAAGGTTCATTATAACCAGCTGACCCTCCCACCTGCCCCCTCCCGAGTCACGCCTCCTTGAAGACGCTGCAAGGAAGCAATGGGTAATGGTTAACAGCAATGGGACTCTTTCTCTGGACAGTGTGTGTCTATGTTCCTTCTGCCCCCAAGTCTGGGTCCTCCCTTTCTCGAGAGAGAGCCTCTAACTAACCTAGTTGTTCTTGTGCACAGAAAAAAAGATCACTGGTCAGTGTCATTCCAAGCTGGGGGCAGTAAGCATGAAAAGGGTGATAGGAATTCTAAGGCCCAGCACAGACAACCTCATCCCAGGGTTTTATACACAGTCCCTCCAGCGACAAAATTATCTAAAGATGTCTGTGCCTCTCCCCGTGGCTATCAGACTATTCAAACAATGGATCACAAAGAATTGGAATCTCTCCAGGAATCTTAAGCTGGGAAAGAGAAAGATGAATCCCTCCTTGATGCCAGCCAGAACTTGTCTCCCAAGAAGAGGTGTCTCAACAGTTCTGACAATTTGTCAGACCACCTTGCAGGACAGACTGGAGCAGAGTCAATGAGCCAGTGGTTCAAGACCACACCCTGACAGGACTGTTTAGTATGAATACCTCTGGCCCTCTACTGTATTTGAACCTAAATCCCAGGTCAAGATTCTGAAAGATGAGCTGGGGAGTGGGGGTCACTGGACCTCTTTATTTGTTCCACTTCCTGATGTGGCCACAAATCTTTCTCCACTTTTCTAAGTTAAAAAAAAAAAAATTATTGGGGTTGGGGATCTAGCTCAGTGGTAGAGTGCTTGCCTAGCAAGCGCAAGGCCCTGAGTTCAGTCCTCAGCTCTGAAAAAAAATAAAAATAAAATAAAATAAAAAAAATTATTCATAGACAGGAGGCAGTGGCGCACGCCTTTAATCCCAGCACTTGGGAGGCAGAGGCAGGTGGATCTCTGTGAGTTTGAGGCCAGCCTGGTCAACAGAGTGAGATCCAGGACAGCCAGGGATCACAGAGAATACTGTTGTAGAATACTGTTTTAAGGTGTGTTGTTTTTGTTTATGTTGCATTTGTTTAACTCTGTGAAGCTGTGTTACTGTGCCTGTCTAAAACACCTGATGGTCTAGTAAAGAGCTTGAATGGCCAATAGTGAGGCAAGAGAAAGAATAGGCAGGGATGGTAGGCAGAAAGGATAAATAGGAGAAATCTGGGAAGAAGAAAGATCAAAGAAGGAGAGAGGAAAGAGGAAGACTCCAGGGGCCAGTCACCCAGCTACAACAGGAAGCTACAGAGTAAGAGTAAGATTTACAGAAGTAAGATAATGGGAAAAGCCCAGAGGCAAAAGGCAGATGGGATCATTTAAGTTAAGGAAAGCTGGCTAGTAACAAGCCAAGCTAAGGCCAGACATTTATAATTAAGAATAAGCCTCCATGTGTGATTTATTTGGGAGCTGGGTGGCAGGCCCCCCAAAGAGCAAAAACAAACAACAAAAACCCTGTCTCAAAAAAATTTTGTGTGTGTGTGTGGTATATTTATTCATGTGTGATGTGAGAGAGGGAGAAAGAGAGAGTGTGTGTGTCACCCACAGAGGTCAGGAGGGGGTATGGGATCCCCTGGAGCTATAGTTACAAGTGGTTGTGAGCTCCCCCACCATGTGGTTGTTGGGAATTCAACTCCTGTCCTCTGGAAGAACAGCGACAGTTCTAAACCTGCTGAACCATCTCTCCAGCCTTTCCTTGCTTTTCCACTATTCTCTTTTTAAATAGTTTATTGAGGATTAGTGGCAAAGCTCAGCTTGTTGGGCCTGCCAGAGCCCAGGCATCTGTACTAAAACTCCAGCAATTCTATGGCTTCTGAGTCTAGTGGCCAGGAACTAGCCTCAGCAGAAGGTAAACCAGACTAACCCTTTCTTGGAATCACCAGGCAAGGAAGAGGAGACCACAGGCAGTGGAAGACACTCAGCTTTTTAATAGCAGCAAGGTGGGCACACTTATCCCTAGTGGCCTAGAGCCATCGATACCTGTGGAGTTGGGGGGCCATGAGGCTGGGGAAAGCACCACGTGAGGGCATTTTGTGTCCAGAGGTGAGCATAAGGCAGGATTGGGAAGCCACCCAGTACATCTGCTGGATGGCAGAGCCCCCAGCAAGGCACACATGAGAGGTGTGCCCCTTGGTAACAGAATCAGAGGAGGGAGAGGCAAGGTCGGTGGTGGGGCCACAGGGCAATTTGTCACACAAGTGTCATAGTCTTCTTAGTCCTTCTAGGCAAAAGAAGAGGTGACATCCTCCATATCCAAGCATCCGCTCACCATATTTGACCTTGGGAAGTCTAGCTTGGGGTCCTTGCTGGACTTGTAGGTCAGAGAAGCACAGTTGTGCCCATTGCTTTGACTGCAGGTCTTTCTGGAAGGAGTTGTGCACGCCAGCAAGCCATACAGGGAAGGGTTTGGGGGCCAGTGGTCCCACAGCCAGGTCACAGCTGTCACTGTCTCAGCTCCCAGAGCCTCCCAGCTGCTCCAGAAGGGTCTTGACCTCGCTCTCCACTCGAAGCAGCTGAGCCTTGCGCCAAGGATTAAGGGTGGCGCCTCGGCTATCTTCCAGATCCCGAAGCAGCAGCTTGAGATGGCTCTGGACCCGAGCCGGGTCCCAGCTGTTGAGGTTGCGCTGGACTTCACTAAGGATCACTGACCAGTATTCAGACACCGCTGCTCCTTCTGTCAGCGAGGCTACAACCCGGGCACCACCTTCACCAGAGCCCCCCAAGTCCCGCAGGACCTGGCGGCCCTCTGAACTCAGCTCATTGAAGTAGAGGCTGTCGGGAAAGAGATGGAAGGATGTCATTCATCTGGGTTTTGAGAAGGCCCAGGGTGGATAGGCAGAAGAAAGCCAGAAAGCCTTATAACTCCCTACAGGCTGCTGGGTGGGAGGGGCCAAGTGTCGGTAGTAAGAGATGGGGATGTAGCTCAGGTGGTAGGTAGAGTGCTTAGCATGCACAAAGCCCTGGGTTCACTCCCTAGCATCCCAAAAAGAACCTGCAATAAGCCAGAGACAGAGGTAGAAGCCAATGGAAGCATTTAGTGTGATCAGGGACAGCGTCCCTAGGAGAAATGGTGGTAGGGAATTAGAGCAGGTAAAGGGACAATCACAGAGGACTTTGGTTGGCTCAGCACTGGGTAAACTAGGATAAGAAAGGGAACACAGACAGCAGGCTCAGGTCCAGAGCACCCCCTGGGTGGGAAGAACATAGTGAAGAGACAGAAAAAGCAGGGTTGGGGCCTGGGTGGGGGGGATGAGATCAGCCCGGGACTTACTGCAGCAGCTCCAGAGAAGGGTGCTCCCGAGCAGCCTTGGCCAAGGCCAGGGCTGCTGCATCACCAGCGCCGTTGTAGGCCACGTTCAGTTCCTGCAGCTGCCTGTTGCGGTCCAGCTGGGCAGCCAGCAGCTCCAGCCCCTCGTCTCCAAGGTCGGTGTGCAGCAGGGACAGGTGTGTCAGCGAGGTGTTCCCTGCCAGCCCCTCCATCAGTGAGGCCACGCCGGCTGCTGTCAGTGGGTTGTTGGACAGCCTAAGGGCCACAAGCAAGGCCAGCGGTGGGGGGGACGGGCGGAGCATTGGAGGTGCCCAAGCTGGGTGTTGGGGTTTTGGCCAAAGGGGGCACGCCTGTCTGGGTTGGAGGCCAGCCTGGGCACAGAAATGAGGCCCAGGAGAAGGGACAGTGAAATGAGGAGTGGCCCCTGCCCAGGACAGGGAGTGAAGGGAAGCAGGTTTCTCTTCCCTCTCCTTTCTGTTTCTCTTGCTTCCTGACCCCCCCGCCCCTCCTTTCTATTATTTATTTTACTTATTTTGTGCGTGTGTGCCTGTGGGGGTGAGGCGAGGGAGGAGGCTATGGAGCTCAGAGGACAACTTGTGAGAACTGGTTCTTTCCTTCAAACCAACTTGTGGGTCCTGGGGATTAAACTCAGTTTGTCAGGTTTGGCAGCGGCCACCTCTACCTCCTGGGCCATCTCATCGGGAGTCCCCCTCAGCCCTCCTTTCCTCTTCCTCCTCCACTTCTGATTCGAGTCAGAAACCAGGACCCCCAGGCATCTGGGTTCCTAGGAAATCAGCCAGCGCGTTGGGAGCAACTAGAGAGTATCCAGCATTATGGTGAGTCTGCAGGGAACAGTGGCTCTGTTGCCAGGCAACTGGCCCAGGAATTACTGCAGCTGTCCTGTCCCCAGGCTAATATTAGCCAGGAGAGAGGCTTTCTTAGCACCCACTGCTGGTGCCTTCCTTGCTCCTTTCTTTATATTTATTTTTTGTTTGTTTGTTTGTTTTGGGGGGGGCAGAGTTTCTCCGTGTAGCCCTGTCTGTCCTGCAGACCCTGCAGGAACTCACTCTGTAGCCCAGGCTGGCCTTGAACTCAGAGATCTGCCTGTCTCTGCCTCCCGAGTGCTGGGGCTAAGGGCTTGCACCACCACCTTGCTCCTTTCTGATGCTTGTAACGGACCTGGGCAGGAAGCTAGCCAGGGCCCAGACAACCTCTTTTCTGGAGCCAGGGCAGGCCTGTGCCGGCCATGTTTGTGAGGCAGGGTGCTCATCATGTTGGAGGCCATGGGAAGAGCCAGAGCCTCCAGAGGGCCACCGACACTCACCGCAGAGTGGTGATCTGGCACTGTTGGTGCAGCAGCAGGTCTCGGAGGTCCCTGCAAGCCTCGGGGCCCAGGCTGTTGAGTTGCAACCTGGAGCAGAAGGTGGCCGGAGGGGAGGCAAGAGACCAAGAAAGCAGATCAGCATGGAGTCTTCCTGTGGACTGTGCCCCTTCCTCACCAGCCTGCTTCCTGCCAGCTCCACTCTTCTTCCCTCACGCTGCTCCCGTCACCCCTGCCCACACCTTCTCCATCCCACCCAGCTGTGGTCTGCTGTGCCAAGGGACATGAGTTGGAGGTTTGCGGTTGTATTGTAGGAAGGTTGAACCTTGATAGATGAAGCCTGACTGAGGATCAGTAGGGGGTCTGCACTGGGAGTGGGTTGGTGTTAGGCAAGCCTTCTCTCCTGGCCTTCTCTACACACAGCTAGTTCCTTCTCCCCCTCTCTTCCTTCTTTTTTTTTTTTTTTTTTTGGTTTTCCGAGACAGGGTTTCTTTGTGTAGCTTTGCGCCTTTCCTGGAACTCACTTGGTAGACCAGGCTGGCCTCGAACTCACAGAGATCCGCCTGGCTCTGCCTCCCGAGTGCTGGGATTAAAAGCGTGGGCCACCACCGCCCGGCTCCCTCTCTTCCTTCTTAAGACAAGGTCTTCCTCCTCCTCCTCCTCCTCCTCCTCCACCTCCTCCTCCTCCAAGATTTACTTATTTATCTATGAGGGCTCTATCTGCATATACACCTTTACGCCAGAAGAGGGCTACCATGTGGTTGCTGGGAATTGAACTCAGGACCTCTGGAAGAGCTGCCAGTGCTCTTAACCACCGAACCATCTATCTCTCCAGCCCCAAGAGACAAGGTCTTATGTAGCCCAGGCTGGCTGGGAACTCACAATGTAGCTCAAGCTGAACTCAAACTCACAGCGCTCCTCCTGCCTCCGTCTTTTGAATTCTGGGATTAGGCTTCGCTTTCTGTTATAGTAGCAACAGAAAGCAGACTCCTACATGTCCCCTGGCCCTTCCTTCACTCCTTTGGCGTCCCCGCTTCCCATCCAACGCTCTCTTCCCTTCATGCCTGCACCTAAGGATCAGTCCTCACCCCAGTTTCCGGGCACGCAGGAAGACAGGCATGAGAGTGTGTAGCCCAGCAGGATCCAGCTGACAGGAAGCCAAGTTCACCTCATCCAGAGGGTGCTTTCCACTTCCGAGGACAGCGGCTACCACGGTGCACTTGAGGGGTGTCATGCGCACACCGGCTAAATTGAGCTGGCGCAGGGAGCGGAGCACCTCGGCTGAGAAGCGCTGGTTCTGGAACTCATAGTGGAAGAAGAGATGGTCAAGCAGCTCGGAGGGGGGCAGCACCTGCCGACCCAGCTTCTCCAGTTTCTTCTTGATGGCCTGGGCGTTTTCCAGGGCATCCAGGTTCTTGATGGGGCAGCCAAGCTGAGCCAGCACGGCCCGGTTGTGGGCCGAGAGCAGTCCCCCCATGAACATGGGGAAGAGCTCAAAGACTTCGTCCTCAGGGGGTTCGTCTGGGTGGCGCCGGGGGCCCTCCACACCCAGGATGCTGGCACCCATCTGATCCAGAACATCGTCATTGTAGTAGTCCTCCTCCCGGAACATCTCCAGCACCATGGCCTGGGCCACCGCCTCCCGACTCTTGCTCACCATGCGCCCAAACACTCGCGGAACCACCTGGAAAAGAAGCATGGGGTGGGGGGGCGGGGGGTGGCCTTCCACACATCCAATCAGCCTTCAAGGCTCAGTTCAAGATAGCTGCTCTCCCTCCAACTGTTCTCACCTTGGGATCTCCCCTCGAACTCACAACACCGTTTGCCAGATCCCGCTACTCCTCCTTGGTGAGACACCCTCTATGGCTCCCTACTGCTTGTGAGGCAAACTCCACACATTCAGCCGGGAATAGGAAACTTTTCATAATCTGGCCCCAAATTGACTTTTCTAGGGTCATTTCTCAAACACTTGTTTCATGCACTCCAGATGTTAGGGACCTCTTTCTTCTCCCCAGGCACCCATTCATTTTCTAGTCCAGGAGGGTGGTGGGGAAGAAGAAATACACACACAGTGGTCCCTCCACAGGCAGCCAGTTCTGGATCCATTGTGGATATCAGATATGCTTGGATGCTCAAGTCCCTTATGTAAAATGAGTGCTTGTATATAGTCTATGCACACCTAACTGTATACTAAATAATTCTGGACTATTGGCAACACAATACAATGTAAATGCTAAATACTGAATGGTTATGTGGTAATTATTTATGCTAGATAAACAGTACTAATATTGTGTTAAAAAAAAAAAAAAAAACGGGCTGGAGAGATGGCTCAGAGATTAAGAGCACTGACTGCTCTTCCAGAGGTCCTGAGTTCAATTCCCAGCAACCACATGGTGCCTCACAACCATCTGTAATGAGATCTGGTGTCCTCTTCTGACCTGTAGTCATACATGCTGTATACAAAATAAATAAATAAATCTTTAAAAAAACCAAAAACCTATGTATGTTTAAGACAGATACTTTTTGTGTGGGCAGTGCTGAGGATTGAGCCCAAGGCTTCACACATGTTAAGCACATGCTCAATTACGGAGCCACAGCCCCCAGCTGCATTTTTTAAAATTATTTTATTTCATTCTATGTGCATGGGTGTTTCGTCTGCAGGCATGCATGTGCACCATGTGCGTGTCTAGTGTCTGTGGAGGTCAGAAGAGGACACCGGATCCTCTGGAACTGGAGTTATGGATGGTTGTGAGCTACCATGTGGGTGCTGGAAATGGAATATGTAAGAACAAGTGCTCTTAACCACTGAGCCATCTGCCTAGTCTCTTGCATTTCTTTTAAAGATTTATTTTATTTTTAATTGTATGTATGCATGTAGGTGTGTGCACATGAATGCAGGCTCCTGAAGGGGCCAGAGGGGGTTGGGCCTCCCCAGAGCTGGAGTTATAGATGGTTGTGAGCCACTCAACATGGGTGCTGGGAACTGAACTCAGGTCCTCTGCAGGGGCAAAAGGATCTCTTAATTTCTGAGCCATCTCTACAGCTCTCTACAATCTTTTTTCAAATGTTTTCCTCTATCTTTTCTCTCTTTCTCTCTCTATCTTTCTTTCTCTCTCTCTCTTTCTTTCTTTCTTTCTTTTTTTTAAAGACAGGCTCTTGCCAGGTGGTGGTGGTGGTGGTGGTGGTGGTGGTGGTGGTGGTGGTGATGCACACCTTTAATCCCAGCACTCAGAAGAGGCAAGTGGATCTCTGAGTTCGAGGCCAGCCTGGTCTACAGAGTAAGTTCCAGGAGAGCCAGGGCTACACAGAGAAATGCTGTCTCAAATAACAAAAACAAAAACAAAAGAACAAAGACAGGCTCTTACTGTTGAAGTCCACACTAGCCTTGACCTCAAAGTCCTCCTGGTTTAACGTTCAAGGTCCTGGGATTAGAGGCAGGTGCCCCTAGGCCTGTTGGTAATGTATTTTCTTGCCCTTGTTCTTCCTCCTCCTCTTCTTCTTGTCTTCTTCTTGAGAAGGGGTCTTGTGTCCCAGGCTTGACCTGGAATGTCTATCTAGCTGAAGATGACTTTGAACTCCTGATCCCCCTGCCTCCACCTCCCAAGGGCTGGGATTACAAACACAGGCCACTACATCTGGTTCTAACATCTGCAATCTGCAGTAGGATGCATGCACAGACAGCAGATGCTCGGGGCTGGCTTTCAGCCGCTCGGTTGGAGACCAGGCTGGGTGTTATAAATACATCAACACTTTCAACGTCCTGATCATCCCAGCAGCCATGACGGATGTGGCTCCTGCTGCTCCATGGTCCTGTGTGACAGCCCCTGCCAACCCCAGTGCCCTCCTCCGAAGCCTCCAGCTCCCCCTTTTTCAGAGCCTCCATGATGCTGCCTACTGGAGTTCCTGCCACCCCAATTGTCCTCTTGGCTAATCCTACAGTTTAAATGCTCTTCCAGAAGGCTTTCCTGACTGCTCAAACCAGGTACATCTCTCTCTTAGAACATCAGAACTTTTCTTATCGGCATTTATCATTTTTCATGATAACCTGCAGAGTCATTAACTGATTGCTCCAACAAACCTAACACATTGCCCGGTGCATGGCAAGGTACTGAAATATTTGGCAAAGAAATGAGTTACGTGTGGGGAGGTTTGCTATGTCACCTCCCACCCTTGCAAAGACACATGAGGTCGTTTGATAGCACCTCCTCTGATGTCTCCATTATTGTTCATTTTCCCCTTTTTTTTTTCTTTCTTTCTTTTTTTTGTTTGTTTGTTTTTTGTTTTCAGGACAGGGTTTTTCTGTGTAGCATGGCTGTCCTAGAACTCACTCTATAGACCAGGCTGGCCTCAAACTCAGAGATCTGCCTGCCTCTGTCTCCCGAGTGCTGGGATTAAAGGTGTGCACCACCACCACCACCGCCTGGCTTATTGTTCATTTTTCAGATGTCAGGTTCTTGCCACAGAAGTGATAGTACTCAATACTAATCTGGGAACAAGACCAGAAAATACCATTTTGTGAAGCTGAATCAACGGGGTCATCATGAAGAGGGCTGAGGATGTAGTTCAGTGGTAGAGCATTGCCAGACATGTGTAGGGCTCTGGACCCAACACCCAGATCAGAAAGAAGAGAAGGAGCGTGAGAGTGTATGTGCATGTGTGTGTGTGTGTGTGCAGAAGCCCGCGATTGATCCCAGGAATCATCCTCAATCACCCTTTCACCTTATTCTTTGGGGCAAAGTCCCTCAATCAGACTGAGCGCTCACTATCCAGCTTGCTCTAGGGATCCTGTGCCTTAGCCTTCTGAGGTGGAATTATGGGTAGCCCACCACAATCATTCAGCGTTTCCATGGGTTCTGGAGATCCAAACTGAATCCTCATGCTCACTGCCAGCATTTTAGCCATTGAGCCATCTGCCAGCCCAGTTTCTTCAAGATATAAAAAGAGACTGGAGCAATGTTTCATCTCCAGACCTCTAGGGCTGATTTGCAAACAGAGGAAGAAGCAGTGAAGCATCTGGCAGGCATCAGCAAGACTGACTCCCTCCATCCCCCAGGAACATCCCACATCCGCCCAGCTCACAGCATCGCCCTCAGGCCTGTTGGCTGGTGGACCTGCACCCAGGATGGAGATTGTCCTAAACCAATTACCTATGTCATCCATCCTCCCAGTACAAATGAATAAATGGCGTCTGCCTTATAACCTGTCTCCAGTGATTGAGTTAGGATGAGTCATTGCTCCTGGGGCCTAATCGCCTCTGAAGGAGCAGACACAATTGAGTTTCTGGGCCCAGGGTTACTGGGGATGTAGCTCGGTGGTAGAACATTTGCCTAGCACGTGCGAGACTATGGGTCCAATCTCCAGCACCACAAAAAGAAAAGAAAAGAAAAAAGCTGTTTCTGGGCCTGCAAACTAGATTGCAATGACCCAGCCTGCTTCCCAGCAGCAGGAAAAAGAAAAAAAATAATAAAAAAAGAAATCCTTGTTAGGATTCCATGTAGGATTGTTTCAAAAAGTCCCTGTAACCTCAACCCCCCATTTATCCCCCAAGCCTTCCTGTGGCTTCTTTCTCCACATTCGTTAGACCTCAATTCCACTAAAAGCCAAATTTCCAGAGGATTCCTATGTATGCAAGAGGCGGCCTCTCCCCACTGGGAGAAGAGCAAGAGGTGCATACAGATCATGAGGCAGTCTGGAATCCTGGAAGGAAGGAGCAAGGAGTGTGTGTGTGTGTGTGTGTGTGTGTGTGTGTGTGTGTGTGTGTGTGTTTAGGGGCAGGGATCTTTACCTTGAGCAAGTTGAACAGCAGAGGCAGAATCCGCAGGGGCAGCAGCTTGGCCACGATGCCCAGTACCAGGCTGACATCCTCCCCTACACGGCCCACAAACTCGAGAACTTCTTTGCCCACTCGCTGCAGGGCCGTCTTTCGTAAGCCCAGCACGATGTAGAGGGCAGCCAGGTACTCCTGCATAGCAGGTACGGTGAATACAAAGGTACCCAGGTGTCCTGGTTCCACACATGGGGCCAGGAAAAACCTCAAGGCGTCCCGTCGGAAGATCTGCAGCAGTTGAATTTCCTCCTCTGTCTTGATGCCAGCTTCCAGGCAGCCACGGACATCCTCTTCAGAGAAGTAGGTCTTTCGGGATGACACCCCCTCATAGGCCAACTTGCCCATAGTTCGGGCTGCATAGGCCATCAGGGATAAATTGGAGGGATGGGTGCTGTCCAGTGTTTCCCCGCTAAAGTTCAGACGCAGGAAGCTGGTATAGATGCTTGTGAGGGTTTGGCCGGCAGGTGTGGGAGCATGGAGGAAGTGCAAGGTCGCACAGACAAGCCAGCAGTAGGAAGGCAGGAAGCAGGCAGCAGCGATCTGATGGTGCCCCTCCAGGTTTCTGGACAGCATCTGAATCAGGTTGTCCCGCTGAGCTGGTGTGGCTGAGACACCTGCACCCCCTGCACCGTATCCACAATCGGGCTGGTTAAGGCGGAGCTGGAAGTAGAGCTTCTGTAGGTTGGTATCAGAGAAGCCACAGATCTCACCATAGCGTCCCACATACTTGCTAGGGATACGGCCAAGGGCAGAGGGCCGGGTGGTTACCAGAATGCTGGCCTGGGAAGGATATGGTTAAAGGTTAAGAGAGAAACTTCTAAGTCTCAAGAAACCTGATTGTCAGCCAGGTGGTGGTGGCGCACACCTTTAATCCCAGCTCTCAGGAGGCAGAGGCACGAGGATCTCTGTGAGTTCAAGGCCAGCCTGGTCTACAAAGTGAGTTCCAGGACAGCCAGAGCTGTAACACAGAGAAACCCTGTCTTGAAAAACCCAAAAAGGAAAAGAAAGAAAGAAAGAAACCTGATTGTCACAAGTCCCTAAAGACAGAGGATCCAAGAATGAAGGGGATCATAGTTATCACATTATAACTAACAGTGCTGTACATGGTGGCACATGCCTTTAATCCCAGCACCCGGGAGGCAGAGACAGATAGATCTCTGTGAGTTCAAGGCCAGCCTGGTATAGATAGTGAGTGCCAGGCCAGCCAGAATTACACAGTGAGAACCTTTTCCAATAATATCAGTACTGATTTCCTACTCACTTAACCCATACAGAACAAGGACAGAAGGAGACAGAAGTTTGGGAAGGTAAATGACTTGCTCAGGGTCACCCATTTAGGAAGTGGAGGGGCCAGGGGTGAACTAACCTAGGTACTGTCCTATACAACATCTATGTAGGCCAAGAACATAAACCTCCCTATGGAGCAGGTTAAGGGGCGACCCACCTCAGGAAGCATGTACTTGCGCAGCAGGTTGACCATGATGGCAGCCGGTGCCCCGGGTTCCTCTGGGTCATTGCAAAGCCCCGTGCCTGCTAGCCGGAAGTCAAGGTTGAGACGCTCCAAGCCATGGAGCACAAAGAGCAGGCGGGATCCGGCAGCGGTCATCAGGGGCAACACCTCCTTCAGGGGTGTGTAACGCTGGGTCACAAGTTGGCACAAGGAAGCTGGGGTGGAGCCCAGGGATGACAAATCCTCACAGGAGAAGGGGATGAGGAGCTCAAAGGCCGGCAGCCTTCCGTAACACCAGTCCAGGACCATCTTGCGTACCAGCGTGCTCTTGCCAGTACCCACGGTCCCGTACAGCACCACGGTCTGCACACGGCGCCCACAGGCATCGGGGTCAAAGAGTTGGGACAGGGCCAGTGGGGGCAGCCCAGCCTGGGGTCGTTGGTGCCCTGTGGCCAGCTCCGCGGATGGGCGAAGCAGCTCATCCGGGGTGCTCTCGCGGATCACGGGGTCAACGTGCACCGTGTCTAGAGCAAAGGTTGGTCCAAACTGACGCTCCTCTCTGGGCAGCCGGCTAAACCACTCCATGAGGTTCCGGCGATGCCTTTGGATGGCTTCTGGATGAGAAAGCAAAGGACATGGGTCAAGACAAGGCACTGGAGATGCTAGCTCTTCGGGCCAGCCAGGGTGGTTGTAGGTCAGGGTAGGGAGTCAATGCAGAGAACTCAGAGATACAGGAGCCCACTGTGGCGTGGGCACATAGAACTCCCTTAACCAAGATGACTCCGAAGGTTTATAAGTCCCATGACAGAAAATAGGGGGCCTCTGAATAAATTATGCAGAGCCTGGGCTGACTGGCTCCCTGACTTCCTGGACCAGAACTGAAGGTAGGGAGAGAGTGTCTCTGTAAGTGCTTTGTGTGGTCCATGTGCACAGCAACAGTGACGCACAGATGAAGGAAGGAAGGGACACGGAGGGAGGGACCACCAGTAGATGACAGCAGTGGATCCCCTGTGCCTTCCTCATCCTCCCTCTCCTTCCAGGCCCCTCTCCTCTTCACACCCCTCCTTTACCAGTAGCAGAGATGCTCCTGAACAGCTGTCCATGCTTCCCTGGTGGGGGAACACTGTCTGCTGAGTTTCCATGGTGACGGATAAAGGTCCTGTGAGCAAAGACATGGGATGATCTGGGGTTTAGAACTGAGCTCAACCCTGGCGTGGGCTCAGTCCAGTCCAGTCTGCATTTTCTAAGATGAGACCCGAACTCTTACCGTTCCCAAGGATCAAGGCCTGGCCTGGACGTCCAGCCCTAACTGCTGCCTGCCTGGGACTCAGACTGGCCTCTGCTAGATCTGTCCCACTCCCCATTATTCTATATACCTCCACGACCTAAGCCAACTTCCTCTAGATCCCTGGAAGTTGCCTCCTTACCCTTCCCACCCTCTCTCCCAGGGGACCACAATAGCACATTCTGACCGTTCCCATCTCCTGAGTTATGTCCATCTGTGTTCTGAGGCATGATATATCCAGGTCTCACCTAGGGGGCCCAAGGTGATGCACCCCTTTAAACAGCCAACTCCAGTGGGTCAGAAAGGAGATCTGCTCATCTACAGAAAGAAGAAAGGGGCAGCATCTGCAGATCCCATCCACATCTCCCCACTAATACACACCCCAACATTGGCATCAAACCCCACTCTTATTTACCCTTATAGTAGCAATGTGCTATCCTAAATAGCAGTTATTACATAATCTTCTATTTAGCTATATGATCATTTGATTATCATCCATTTCCCCTCTATGAGCGCAAGGCTCACATCTGGTTTTATTCACAAATTATATACCAAGAGCCTAGCCCACAGTCTGGTACACAGCCAACACGCAGCTAATGTCTTGGATGAAAAACCAGATTGATGTAGCTAGAAGGGGCCTGCTCAGCCCCTTTGTCTTAAGACGGGGGAAGGAGGCTCTGGAAGGTGAGGTGCCATGCCCAAGGACACCAGCTGCAGTACCACACAGCTGGGACGGGCGCACCTCATGTCTGGATCCCTGCTTTTTTGGAAGTACCATCTGGACCTTGAAAGCAGAAAGGAGGAGCCAAAACAAACCCGAGCTTCCTGCTTACCTGATAGCTGGGGTGTTCTTCCCAGACCTGAGCCCCAAGAGGTCCTGGACAAACAGCAGCCCCACCTCATCCTAGGAAAGTCGGGGCCTGGAGCAATTAGAAGCACCTTCTTTCCTGTTCCCCTGAAAAAAGAATGTTGTGAATGGGGCTGGCAAGATGGTTCAGTGAGTAACGGCTCCTGCTAGCAAGCCTGAGGACCTGAGTTCAATTCCAGGAACCCGCTGGGTAGAAGGAGAGGACCACTCCTGAAAATTGTCCTTTGGCCTTTGTTTCTACATCCCCACAATAAACAAATAAGTAAATGTATAAGAGAAAAACTTGCCAGGAGGTGGCGGCACAAGCCTTTAATCCCAGCACTTGGGAGGCAGAGGCAGGAGGATCTCTGTGAGTTCAAGGTCAGTCTGGTCTACAGAGTGAGTTCCGGTTTCACAGAGAAACCCTGTCTCGAAAACCAAAAGGAAGGAAAAAGAAGAAAGAAAGAAAAATTTAAGAACAAACAAAAAAAACAATAATGTAAATTGAAAAACGAAACAATAGTATGAATGTATGGCCATCACCACCAGGTGGCCCCTCAAACATCCCACATCTCGCGCGCGCACGCACACGCACACACACACACACACACACACACACACACACACTCCCTCTCCAACCCTTACCCTTAGCATCTAAGAAGGGACCCTCTCCCAAGGGAGGCTGAGTCTGTCCTCAGATATCAGCATGTTTGAAGCCTGGCTTCCAGCTCTCCTCAGCAAGGATAATCCCAGCCTGAATGATTCCGTTTCATCTCCTACCAACTCCTGCCTCCCCGCTGAGGTTTCACAGCTGCCTTTGTCCAGAGTTCCAGCCCAATCATCTGCTTTTAGGTTTTATTTTGCTTGCCTGCCAGCAAGCTCAGATGGGAGACCTGTGCTCACTTCCAGCGCCTTTTCTGAGCCTAGGTTTCCCCCAGTCATCATTATTCACTTCCTTCTGCCTTTGTGTCCCAGCCATCAGATCCCTTTGGCTGAGTTTTAATGGTTTTGTCACTTTGTCCTCTGACTTTTATGTAAGCTGCCTTTAAGGCTGGCATAAATAATAAATGAATGTGTGAATGAACTTCCGGCCTGACATAAGGATGTGCTGCCTCTGCCTCCCACTTCACCCGGGGCAACCTGGCCTCACCAGCCCCCCTCCTCCGGTTACTTTTCTACAGAGCTCCTCCAAACCCTGGATTCACACTAGATTCCCTGGCTTTTTATTCAAACCCTTGCCCCTCTTCCCTTCCGGGTTGGAGACAGTCCTGCAGATCCCTCCCTACTGCTGTGGCCCAGCCCCTTAACTTCTTCATCTCAGAACTTACTCAGATCCCTCCAGACCTCACAGGACCCCACTTCCTCAAGACCTCTGTGCCTTCACTCTTGGCCTGTTCCAATCCCTCATTCCCTGCAGAAATCAACTCCCTAAACTTATGCTACTTAACAGCTACAAAACCCCAGGCCCACAGAAGCTATTTTTCTAGGTTTGCCCCCAGCCCTCTCCTCATCCTCCAGGACTACAGGATTCTTCTTGCTCTGACCTTCCTAACTCAGTTCATACATTTTGCTTAGCATCTCCGTTATCAGAATCCCAGACACTCTTGAAGATTCTGCTCATCAGCTCCGCTCCTCCGGTTACTTTTCTACAGAGCTCCTCCAAACCCTGGATTCACACTGTATTCCCTGGCTTTTCATTCAAACCCTTGCCTCTCTTCCCTTTCGGGTAGGAGACAGTCCTGCAGATCCCTCCCTACTGCTGTGGCCCAGCCCGAGTATCTCTCCGAGTATCTTCGGTTCCCTCCGCTCCTTGACATGCCTGTGCCCCAACTCTGTCGTGGCCTCCCTCACTGACACTGGGGTTGAAAGAGGGGGCAAACTTGGGAAGTGGCTGCATTGAACAACCTGCTTTGGCAGGGGTAGCAGGAGCAGGAGCTGGCTAGGGTGTCGCCTGGGCTGGGAACAGGAGTCCCAGAGTTAGAGAAAGGTCCTGAAAACCCGGCAAATCTCAGGGCTGGCATCAGCTCCAGGTCCACTGAGTCGAGATAAGGCAGACAGGGTTTAGGATAATTCTCTCATCAAACAGTTGTCACTCATCAAAACAGGGAGTGCGACAAGAAGGCGCAGAGCTTCCCCACCAACAGCTCTCCCACTTCCACTCGGCTTCGGGGAGCAAAGTGAAGCTGACAGCAGGCCCACAATCAGCGAGCGCCCAAGCTCCGGCAGAACTCCCAAATGCCACTTGCCCGCTCCCGTGACCCAGCACCCCGACTCTTGCTTCCGGGGCTCATCGCAGCCGCCCAAGCGGGGACCGGAGGAGTGATCGAGCCAGCTAGGCCTTTACCCAGGCTGCCCAGGCCCTGGTGCCCGTCGCCGCGGCCCGGAGCGGTGGAAGCCGGCGTCTCCCGCTGGCTCCCAGCGTCCCTGGCTCGCTCCGCACGGCGCGTCTAGCCCGCCTCCGCCAAGCCAGCCAGCGCGCAGCCCGGCCCACTCTGGCACCCCGCCCCGCCTGGGCACCGAAGCGCGCACAGAGCGGAGACCCACCGAAGGGCACCCGAGGAGCCGGCGCGGGGCGAGGACCAGCCCCACCCGGCCCTCCTAGGACCGGGGTTCCCGTACTGCCCCCTGCAGGTTCCCAAGCATCAGGCCCCGCCGATGACCTCATATGCACCTCCCAGTCTGGAGTTGTTGATTACGCCCATTTTACAGATGAAAACTGCAGATGAAGCGCGGAAGGGTGACATGACTGGCGCAGGTTGTCCCAGTTGGAAGTAGATGAGTCGGAACAAGTGTAAGCCTTCCTCACTCAGATATTCATCCCCAGGGCCTCCTGACCTCTCTTCCTGGTCACAACTGTCGCTTACCTCCAGGCACAAGGCTAAGCCTTTCTCGGGTCTTCCCTTCTGTGTCATGCAGCCCTAAGACCTCTAGGGGGGCCTCTGTTCACTTTGGCCAGGAAGGAAGACGGGGACTGATAAACAGTTCCTACTCCAACCTGCTCTTCCTGTCTGACATCCATCCAGTCATGGTTTAGCCCTGGGACTTCCGGGTCCTAAAAACCCCCACCCTTATTCCTTCCATTCAAGGAACATCCAAGGGCATGGCAGAGACGCCCATCCCCTTCAGGCAAGGAACGCCTCCTCATGCAAACATGGGTGCGATGTGCAGGGAACAGACATGAAAGAAGAGAACTCGAGAGAGAGGTTCCTCGGGGCAGGGCTGGGAAGAGGCGTTTGTGGTCTACCCTTCATTGGAACAGAAGACAATGGTGATTATTTCATCTAGGCGACTGTCCATTCATTCCGCGTGTGGTGTTGGGCCAGTACTCACCCTGGGCTGCTAATCAGGACAAGTCGTGCGGGAACCCACCATGCTGACAGTGAACGTTCTTCAGAGACAGAGGCAAACCATTAGGAAAGCCTAGAAGAGGAAGTTACTACCTGCTTCTAGCAGAGACTGTGACATTTCAACTGGACGCTAAAAAGTACATCGGAGTCGGGCGGTGGTGGCACACCCTTTCAGTCCCAGCACTTGGGAGGCAAAGGCAGGAGGATCTCGGTGAGTTCAAGGCCAGCCTGGTCTACAGAGTGAGTTCCAGGACAGCCAGGACTGTTACACAGAGAAACCCTGTCTCGAAAAACAAAAACAAATAGTCAGAAAGGCATAGTGAGCAGAAAATGGCACATTTGCATTTGAAAAGAAGTTCTTCCAAGATTGGAGAGGTGGCTCAGCTGTTAAGAGCACTGGCTGCTCATCCAGAGGACCTGTGTTCAATTCCCATCACCTACATGACTGCTCACAACCACCTGTAACTCCAGTCTCAGTGGATCTGACGCCCTCTTTTGGCCTCTTTGGGTACTGCATTTATGTGGTGCACAGATATACATGCAAACAAAACACCCACACACATTTTAAAAATTAAAACAATAAAAAAAAAGAAATTCTTCCAGAGGAATTGAATGAGGCTGAACATCTCCATGGATACAGTCTCAGGGGTAACATTTAAGTGCCTGGGGGGCTTCTCTAGCTTTACTTTACTTACCTAGCCGTGGGAAGCCAACTGTCACCTGGCTACAATTATTGGTCATTGCTCAGAGCAAGCCATTTCTTCCCCCCAACCCATGGGTATGACAACAGTGTGGGCTTTATTAATAACATATATTTCGACTGGCCTCTGCAGACAGAAGGCCTGTGAGTCATGCTGCAGACATGTCCTCTGTCGTCTGGCCTCAGTATGCGGCACCAGATGCTCCAAGAGCCATGGCACAGAAGACCATTGGATCAACTCTGCCCTCCAGCCCTGTGCACAGGCCCTGCCATGGAGAGGCCGCACAGGCGGGCCCGGGAGAGAGGACCCATTTCCAGATGGACCTGGATGGGCAGGTTGCTGGAACCAGGGGGAGGCAGAGCGGGTGGGTGACAGTGTCAGGAGAGCTTACCTGTCACTCCTGCCTGTAAATGGAGGTGGCAGCGCTGTTCTTACCCCACCTTGGGGCAGGGGGGGGGGTTGCTGTGGGACTCAAAGGAGCTCTCTTTGTGAATTTGTGAACCATTCTGCAAGTATTCTCAGTGCCTGACAGGTGACGTGGCTTCAGATGGACTGTTTGTCCTCTCTCTTCTCTGTGGAACTTCAAACCAAAGGTGTTTAATTATTTCAGAACTATTTGCTTTTGGGGCTGGGAGTGTAGCTACTCAGTGAGAGTGTGTTTAGTATGGGGTGGGGAAAGGATTTCCTTCTTCTTCTTCTTCTTCTTTTTTTTTTTTTTTTTTTTTTTTTTTTTTTTTTTTGTCAGAACAGGATTTCCCTGTGTAGCCCTGGCTGTCCTGGAACTCAATCTGTAGACCAGGTTGGCTTCGAACTCACAGAGATCCGCCTGCCTCTGCCTCCCAAGTGCTAGGACTAAAGGCATGCGCCACCGCCGCCCGCCACTGCCACCACCACTGTTGTGAGATATCTGTACACTGTGTGAAGATATATCACTATGGTTGGTGTAATAAAAAGCTGAATGGCCAATAGCTAGGCAGGAGGTATAGGTGGAATTTCTGGGGAGAGAAAGGAAGAGGAGGAGGAATTGAGGTGCTCAGTAGAATCCGAGAGACACAGAGAGGAAACAGGAGGTACAAGATGGAAGAGAGGTAATACCACGTGATAGAATGTAGATGAATATAAATGGGTTAATTTAAATTATAAGAGCTATAGGCCAAGCTTTCATAATTAATAAGAAGTTCCGGGGCTGGAGAGATGGCTCAGCGGTTAAGAGCACTGACTATTCTTCCAGAAGACCAGGGTTCAATTCCCAGCACCCACATGGTAGCTCACAACTGTCTGTAACTCCAAGATCTGACACCCTCACACAGACATACATACAGGCAAAACACCAGTGCACATAAAATTTAAAAAAAAAAAAGTCTCCATGTCATTATTCAGGAGTTGGCTGGTGGGACAGAAGAAGACTCATTACATAGCACCTAGCGAAGAGTTCTTTTAAGAAGAACCAGCAGAAGGCCTTGGAGGCCAAGGCCTGTAATCCTAGCCATTTAGGAGGCTGAGGAAGGAGAGTTACAAACCCAAGGCTGCCTAGGCTACAGAGTGAGTTCAAAGCCAACCTAGGCAATGTGAGACCTTGTCTAAAAGTTTAAAACAACTCGAGAGGCAGAGGAAGGAGGATCTCTGTGAGTTCGAGGCCAGCCTGGTCTACAGAGTGAGTTCCAGGAAAGGCGCAAAGTTACACAGAGAAACCCTGTCTCGAAAAAGCTAAAAAAAAAAAAAAAAAAAAAAAAAAAAAAAAAAAAAAAAAAGTTTAAAACAGCTGGCGGTGGTGGCTCACCCCTTTAATCCCAGCACTTGAGAGGCAGAGGCAGGCGGATCTCTGTGAGTTCGAGGCCAGCCTGGGCTACAGTGTGAGACCCAGGACAGGCGCAAAGCTACACAGAGAAACCCTGTCTTGAAAAAACAAAAACAACTCTCCCCCCCCAAAAAAAAAGTTTAAAACCGTTTTAAAGGCCCCGGGGATGTGCAGGATCTTAGATTCAAACTGCAGCCAAATAAAATCAACAAATACAAAATACAGTAGAAAATAAGAGGCAAAGGAAAAGAGAAAATTGGAGAAAGCCCAGTGAAGTCCCTGCTACTCCCATCCTGGAGGTAGGTGAGGGTCTAGGGCAGTGGTTCTCAACCTGTGGGTCATGACCCCCTTGGGGTTGCATATCAGATATTAACATTACTATTCATAACAGTAGCAAAATTACAGTTATGAGGTAGCGAGGAAATAATTTTATGGTTGGGGGTCACCACAACATGAGGCACACTGTATTTAAAGAGTCGCAGCGTTAGGAAGGTTGAGAACTACTGGGCTGAGGTCTTTTCTGCTGCCCATTGCCCTTCCTGAAAGCCACTGACTGGCACTCTCCTTCCCTCTGGAGAGAGTCATGGGTCACTTTGTCAACCGACCTATGTAACAGACATGAGTTCCCACACACAGCTTGCAGCCCCAGCTGTGACTGAGAGCCCTGACCCATGCTGAGAATGGAGTCTGGTGGCAGAAGTTCCGGTCTCCAGGTTCCACTGCTCGCTCCACCCCCCTTTAGGAAGGGTCTCATGTGGCCCAGGCTGGCCTTGAACTTCCTAGGTAACTGAGATTGACTTTGAACTTCCTGTCCTCCTATGTCCACCTCCCAAGTGCTGGGATAAAGCGTGGGCCACTACATCTGGAGCCTGCAGTGCTGGCCACTGAACCTAGTCTTCAAGCATGCTAGGCAAGCAGTCTATCAACTGAGCTACATCCCCTTCCCTCAAGGTTCCATTTCTACTATCTACGGGCCCAAGTCACCTTTTTCTCAACTGAAAAATTAGGGATGGTGACAAGGGCCAGCGTGGGGTTGGCACTGACGTTTTGGTCAGGTAGGAAGCATGACACAAATGTTTCATAAGATAGACAGACATACATGAGCTTGACATACGCCTGAGACTTAACATCCCTGCCACAGGATCCTCAAAGCTGGCAGGCATCTTGCCAAGTGCTTTGAAGACACCTCCCCACCACCACATATCCTGTAGCAGCAAGTGGCAGACCCATATTCACATACTGCATACTGTATAAATATAGGTTTTATTAATAATGAGTGAAATCCCACAAATACAACTGCCATCTGTGTAATGGAGAAAGTACAGAGGACTGAGCACAGGGACTGAGGAGAGAGTCCTGGGGGAGGGGAAATCAGATGTAGGATGAGCCTGGACCCCCCCAAGAAAACAGACACGCTCCGGGTGTGTCTGCCACCTTGGTGTCCCGGCTCTGCTGCTCTGATGTCCAGGAACCAGCTGCTGACCGGAGAAGGGAGGAGATATGTGAACAGAAGTTTGAGTGAGCAGCAGGCAGCTGGAGAAGGGGCAGAAGAGCGAGTGCCATCTTTGAGCACAAAAGGAGGGCCACGGGGGAGCAGCGGCTGAAGCCAGCTCCGCCTATTCTTGTGCTTGTTGGGTCCTGACCTCCAGGAGGCAAGGACCCAGTGCCACCCCTGGCTCAAGAGAGAGGGAAGACTGGGAGAGAGACACCTGCCGAGCCTAGAGCCACACTGGCTCACACCAGCCTCATTCTTAGCCTCCAAAGTGGGATTCCCAGGAGGAGGTTGGCATGGCCGTTCTGCCGCTGCGGCCGCCGCCGTCCGCTCTGTGCCGGTACCAGTCGGCTCCGTGTCGGTTCCACCATCAGTCTTCCCCCGAGCCGTAGGGGTGGTGCGTGTGTGGGGCTAAGATTGTCTGATTGCGTTTGTGTGCCTGTGACTCTTGGAGGGGAAAGGAGCCCGCGGAACTGAGCCTCGGGAACAGCAGAAGGGAGCCCCGAGGCTTCCCCGGCTCACCCCCCAGAATAAAGTGCATTCTCCAGTTCTAGTGGCAGGAGGGAAAGTGACACAGACATTATTGCAGAGGTGCCATTGAGACCTACCCTGACTGAAGGTTTAGGGAAGGGAGTGGGACGTCCCAGGGTCTCTCCAATCTCCAGGATTGGGAGTGGTCACCCAGACAGAAAACCCGGCTTCTGTCCCAACAGATTGTCTAAATCAGCCAAAGTGGGTGGGGGGAGGAAAGGGGAGGAGGAGAAGGAAGAGACTCCCAGAGTCCCTCCTTGCTCCATCCAATGTCCATGATGGGACTCCCTGGGGACCCCACCAGGGCCCAGCCCTGGGACTCCAACCTTATAGCAGCCCAGTTTACAAACACTAAGTGTGGTGGGGACCCCCGGAAGGGGTCACTTTGACCACTTGTAAGTCACGGCCTAGAGAACCCGGGGCTCCCAGGCAAACACAGAGGAGGATGCTTTGGGCGGAGAGGAGAGCGGCAACCTCCCCCGTCGTCTTTGCATGCAAGTGTTGGATAGAGTGGGGAGGAAGCTACAAACGGCATCAACTCGGGAAGACTCCTGGCCTTGAAGGGGAGGGCTGGAGCCCTACCTCCAGGGCTGAGGCTGGGAGCCCAGGCCCACAGCCAACCTGTGGGGCAGCTGTGGGAGAGGAGGGCGGCGGCGGCGGCGGCACCAGCAACCAATGCCCAAGTCTACAAGTTTAAAACAGTCCCAAAGGGCTGGAGCTGGGGGCTTCCTGCCCAGAAGAGGTTTGGAGCAAGGCTCTATCTCTCGGACTTGACCCGGTAGCGGAGCACAAGGTACGCCAGCAGTCGGAGGGCAAGGAAGAAAATGCCCAAGACCAGGAAGTCCATGTAGAGTTTAGCCTCCTCCACATCCAGCTCTCGCAAGATGATCTGTGGATCCCGGAACGGGCACTGTTCGTCTAAGCAGGTCAGGTGTCCTCGCTCCATGCCGTAGATGGTCAGGATCAGACCTTCAAAGCCGTACCTAGGCAAACAGTGGCATCAGAGCAAGACACAGAGCACAGGACCCCTGTCCCTCAGCAATCACCAGAGCCCAGCCACAGTGCCCAGCCACAGTGAGGGTGCAGGGGCAGACATCAGACCTAGCACATCCCCCGCAGAGCGGGCGGGATCTCCTGCGGGGAGGGAGACACACACACCGACCTGACATAGGAGAGGTAGGAGCTCCACTGCAGGTAAGTGGGGATGGTCTTGAAACTGACAAAGAAGCCGGAGAACAGGAGGACCGGGATGGCAGTGACCGGGCCCACAAAGGTGGCCACCTGGAGGAGAGCAGAGAGGGGCCCCCGCTGTCACAGGGTGACCACAGTGCCATCCACCCCTTGGTGGCTCCCATGAGACACCCCCCCCCCCCCCCGCCGCACCTGTGTGACAACTTTCCCACCTGCAGGGAGTTGGAGGCAGCGCCAATCAACAGTCCCAAGGACTGGGCTACTAAGGCGGTGGCTATGGCCAAGGCTGAGAAGAGCAGGAAGCGGCTGGTCTCAGCTGGCTGGCCTGTCATCCAGTACACGATGCTGCAGTACACGACCGGGCACACCACCTGGGGAGCAGCCACAGAGGAGCTTAGGGGCCTAAGTCCTCCCACCGCCTCCCCGGAGAGGGAGTGCTCCCACGGCTCCTCCCCTCCGCCTCCACTGCCACCACTCTTGTTCAGGCAGCTTTTTAGACTGACACGTGGCCCCTTCCTCCCTGACTACATCTCAGATAGCCTTGTTTTGCTGCTCGGTGACTCCTTCCATCTCTGAGTCCCTACAGTTCTTCCCATTAAAACCAGGGTGTGTGTGTGTGTGTGTGTGTGTGTGTGTGTGTGTGTGTTACTGTCAGACATGGGTGTAAAAGCAACAAACACTCCTAACCACTGAGCCATCTCTCCAGCCATATACATGCATACATATACATACATATAATATACATATACATATGACTTGTTTTGCCAGTCGGTAGTGGTTCACGCCTTTAATCCCAGCACTCCGGAGGCAGAGGCAGGCGGCTCTGTGAGTTGAGGCCAGCCTAGTCTACAGAGTGTGTTCCAGGACAGGCACCAAAACTACATGGAGAAACCCTGTCTCGAAAAAATAAACAACAAAAAGCCTTGTTTTTATTTATGTGTATGTGTGTATGTCTCTGTATATATATGCCACCTATGAGCAAGTATCCATGGAGGCCAGAAGAGGGTATTGTATCCCCTGCAGGTTGAGTTACAGGTGGTAGTGAGCCGCTTGATGTGGGTGTGGGGGAACTGAACTCTAGTCCTCTGGAAGAGCAGCAAGCGTGTTTAACCTTTAATCACTGAACTGTTTCTCTAGTCTCCTTATATTATTAAAGAATTAACTCTCTGGCTGGAGGGATGCCTCAGGGGTTAAGAGTGCTGACTCTTCTTCCAGAGGATCTGAGTTCAATTCCCAGCACCCACATGGCAGCTCACAACTATCTGTAACTCCAGTTTCAGGGGACTCCCACATCCGTGGCAAAAACACAAATGCACATAAAAATAAAATAAAAATATATTTAAAAAAAAAAAGAATTAACTCTCTGCAGCAGAGAGCTCCGTTTCCCCTTGAGGCTGCCACCTTTTGCATACAAAGAAGCAGACATGTGGGTTGGGCAAGTCTAGAGATCTAAAGTACACAGCAGAGACTCTAGTTACTGAGGTACAATATATCTATATTTTTTTGTTAAATAAGCATATCTTAGATGCTCTTATCATAAAAAATAAGATGATGATGGGCTTACTAATTTGCTTCATTTTGCTTACTATACCTAACCTTTAACATCAGTTGTAAATCTCAAATAGAAGTGATAACTTCTTAGCACTTGGGAGGCTGAGACAGGGGGATCACCACGAGTTCAAGGTCAGCTTGGTCTAGATGGTCAGTTCCAGTACAGCCTGGGCTTCAAGACTGAGGCCCCACTTCAGAAACCCCTAATAAAATAAAATAAATGATATTTTTTCTTTGGCAGTGCTGGGAATGGAACCCCAGATATTATGCATGAAGGGCAGGCACTCTAGTCCCATCCCTCCGTGCCCTGTGCTACCAAGTGAGACCTTGTCTCAAAACACACACACACACACACACACACACACACACACACACACACACACACACACGCTGCCCAAACAAGCTCATGGGAAACAGGAACTCCGCTCACTAGCTACAGTTGCACAGGTTGGTCCCCCCACCCCCACCCCCACCCCTGCACAAAGGCTCCCAGCCCCCAGCAGAGACAACCAGAGGCCAAGATCTGGCTTGTATTTCTCTCATTAAGTTCTGTACATGGCAGAGGACAGTCTACTTCCACTTTTGCTATTTGTTCATTTGAGACAGATACCTCATGCAGTTCCTTTTTATCTCAAGCTGTGGGTGACCTTGAATTCCTAATCATCCTGCTTCAGCCCCCAAGTGTTGAGATTACCAGCCACACCTAGCTAAGGGACACTTTTCTGTGATTTCCACAAAAGTACTCTATGGATTATTGGTAGCCCTGAAGCTTCGAACAAGGTGGTAATGTGATTAACAAGTGCCATCTGGTATTTTGGGGGCATTTAGACTGTGACAAGCTCTCTTCTAAAAACTTTATAGTCAGCAAGATGGTTCAGCAGGTAAAGGTACCTGCCTGCTGGTCTGACAATCAGAGTTCAGTCCCTAGAATCCACATAATGAAGAGAGAGAACTGAATTCTGTAAGCTGTCCTCTGACCTCCCCACATACACTGTGGCAAAAGTGTGTATGCACACATAAGATAAATTAATAAATAAATGTAAAAAAAAAAACATTGCTGGGCATAGTGACGAATGCCTTTAATCCCAGCTCTGGAGGCAGAGGCAGGCAGATATCTGAGAGTTCAAGGCCAGCCTGGTCTACCTATTGTTCTACTACCTACGAGTTCTAGAACAACCAGAGCTATGTAGAGAGACCCATCTCAAATAAAATAAAACAAAAAATTAAACTTTAGCTGGGCAGTGGTGGCGCACGCCTTTAATCCCAGCACTTCGGAGGCAGAGGCAGGTGGATCTTTGAGTTCGAGGCCAGCCTGGGCTACAGAGCGAGTTCCAGGATAGCAAGGACTAAACAGAGAAACCCTGTTTTGAAAAACCAAAATAATAATAATAATAATAATAATAATAATAATAATAATAATAAAACCTAATATGCATTCACTCACAGAATTCTAAAGTACAACCCTGAGGAAGACACTGGTGTCATTCTGTCTTACAGGTGGGGGCACTACTAAAGCAAAGAGAAACTGGGTGGTTTGCAGTGCCTTACAGCTTGAAAGTAAGTAAGGCTCCAGGACCTCTGAGCTCACTGCTGCCTATCACCGATAGAGACATCTGCTATTCTGCTATTCTGCTCAGCTTTTTATTTATTTATTTTGGGATAGGGAATCACACTGTAGCTCGGGCTGGACTTGAACTCATGGCAATCCTCCTCTCTCAGCCCCCTCCCCCACCCCCACTGCCAAGTGTTGGAATGAGGTGAGCCACTACATCTGGCTACAGTTTTCTCATTAGACCACACATTCCATGAGATCACCTCTGAACCTGCTCGAGGCAGTAGTCATGAAGAGACTCACCTGAAAGGGCACATCGGCCATTGTCTTGGCCAGGTAATAGGCTTTGAGACTGTACCAGTAGTTCAAGTGCTCCCTCATGAAGACCGCCATCTCTAAGGGAACTGAGGGCACAGGTAGGTCAGGCTGCACAGGCTAAGCCTCGGCCCCTGCCTCGTGCCCAGCACCCCCCACCCGCCAGGCAGATCAGCTCACAGGTGAGCACCGTGGGCATGAGGGCCGCAAACATGAGGAAGAGCATGGAGAAGAAGAGGAAGCCGGTGTTGTTGAAAACCTTGCTGGCATCGTCGCCAATGTGCAGGTAGAGGAGGCCGATGAGCACGCCAATCAATACGTGTGACATAAACCGCAAGTGGGTCAGGACCTATGCACGGGTCATCAAGAGAAGAGGTATGAAGCCGGGCGGCGGTGGCACACGCCTTTAATCCCAGCACCTGGGAGGCAGAGCCAGGCAGATCTCAGTGAGTTTGAGGCTAGCCTGGTCTACAGAGCGAGTTCCTGGACAGCCAAGACTGTTACACAGAGAAACCCCATCTTGAAAAACCAAAACAGAGAGAGAGAGGAGAGAGAGAGAAGAGAGAAAGAGAGAGAGAGAGAGAGAGAGAGAGAGAGAGAGAGAGAGAGAGAGAGAAGAGGTGTGTGTTCCAGGACAAGGGAATGGGGGTAGGGATACAGGGGAGGCCATGCTAGAATAGGAACTCAGGGGTTCCCTGCAGGTACACAGAGCCAAGGTACATCGCATGGGACAGCAGTGTCCCCAGTCTCCATCCCAGAGGCTGAGAGCCCAAGACCTCCAGCCTGTACCTCCTGCCCCCTCGGCCTGACATCTCACCGTGTCCCTGAGGATGGACAAGAAAGTCCTCTTGAAGAGGATGCAGAACTGGGTGAGGGTGCTGGTGGCGAAAGTGTGGCTTTCTATAGGATCCACTTCCTAGAGAGAAGGAACGGGACCGGGTGAGTGTGGCCTACCCACCCACTGCCCATCTCCCAGTGGACAGGAGAGTCCCGAGCCCTTCCCAGGACAAGGCCCAGGACTGCAGAAGGAAGAGCCTTTGCCCCTGAGCTGCTCACCTTGAAGCTGCTTTAGGAGTGAAAAACCTCAGGGAGATTGAGGGTGGAAGGGAGAGAGAGCAGATAAAGATGCTGGGGGGGGGGCAGGAGTCAAAGGCTCTCTTGGCCATAACTGTGTGTATAGGCCACTGACTCTCCCATTGCACAATGATGACAATGATTAGTAACCATAGCCAAGCCTCCAGTTTTCCAGAGTGATGGCATCTCACCTAAGGAAGGGATCTGGCACTAGGTAGACCCTGACTGCACCAGCTACCTGCTAAGAGCCTGAGTGATTTGCTAGTTAGTCTTCCCACTTGTTCTGGGAAGCTAGTGTGGTCCGAGATAACAGCAGACCATACTGGCCCCGAGGTCAGCAACTGCACTGGTCATGCTTTCCAGATGGTCCCTAAGCAGGCACTGAGGGCAGGCAGCGCACCAACGATGCTCACAGGAGCTCTGGAGGAATGGGTGGACGGGAAGTCCCAAGCTCGGGAGGTCACACTGCTGTTAACAGTAGGTCTGTTCCAAACACGGGGCCTCCTATTATACAGCGGTGGCGAGGCCTCTGGGGACAGCTTCTTTGGCAGGGTCTCCCCTCCCCCACTCTGCCCTCTGCACCCCACTCACCGGAGGGCAAGAGGCGCAGTGGGCAGGGACCTCATTCTTCTCTGGGCTGCTCTTCTTCTCAGCCATGGTGCAAAGACCATTCTGCACAGCCCTGACCAGAAGGGGGTTCAGGTCTCCATACTCGCCAGAGGCCACCTCGATAACTAAGGGGACACAGAGCAGAGTGCTCAGCTAGGCTTCACCCTCAGTTCCCAAGGGCAGAGCAGCCCCTCTTTGGTACAGGGGGAAGGCTCTCTGTCCCCACGAGGCCTCCATGACCAAACCCAAAGTGTGGCCATCTTCTGTAGCCCACCTCCTCACCGGAGCCCTCACTTACTGAAGTCCGCAGGGTTATGGTAGGTAGGGCAGTGCAAGCCAAGCCCCTTCAGATAGGGAATGAGGTTGGTAACCATGCCCTTGAAGATGCATTGTCCCTGGCTCAGGATGTAGAGCTGAGGTAGAGAGGAACACATGAGGAAAGCATGACCCGTGGGCTGGGGGACCCCACCGACACTTCTATCCCTCTATCACAGGCCAGTCTTCTTGGAGACTCGGGGATACCGACCTTGTCAAACATTTCAAAGAGCTTGGCGCTGGGCTGGTGGATGGTGCAGATGACGGTTCGGCCCCCATGGGCTAGGGACTTCATGAGGGACACCACTTGGAAACAAGAAGCGCTGTCTAGACCGCTGTCCAGAGAGAAGTCACCAGGGACCAGTGAGGTGGGTGGGGCTGAGAGGTGGTGAGTGAGGTGGGCTAGCTTCTGCGAATGGGATGGGTCTAGTGGGAAGGCACCCACCCCTCTGGCCACTGTGTGCTGCCTGGTTTTTATCAACTTGACACATTGGGCAAGAAGGAACAGTAATTGAGAAGATACCTCCGTAAGAGCAGCCTGTGGGGGCATTTTTCTGATTAATGATTGACGTGGGAGGGCAGAGCCTAATACGTGTGGTGCCATCCCATCAGGTGGTCCTGAGTTTTTTATATATATATGTGTGTGTGTGTGTGTGTGTGTGTATGTATATATATATGTATATATATATATATATATATATATATATATATATACATACACACATACACACCTCAGAGAACAAGCCTCAGAGAACAAGCTAGTGAACAGCCTTCCTCCATGGTGTCTGCCTCTGTTCCTGCCCTCGGGTGCCTCAATGATGGACTGTGATCTGAACATGCAAGCCAAATAAACCCTTCCTTCCCTCCCGCGTTGCTTTTGGCCACGGCCTTCCTTTCTCCGGCCGCAGAACCAGAAAGCACGGCAGGACGAACTCCCAGATCCCGCACACCTTGTGTGGCTCAGATATTTGCAAGCCCAGGGCACTGCTCAGTGTGAAAACCCCTGTGCCAAGCACCTCTTGCATGCCAGGCACGGAAATGACAGGGCCCGTGTTGGACTGGTCTAGAGAGAGACAGACAAGCTTGTCGTCGTCATCGTCGACTTGAGGGGATGTGGAAAGTGTAGTGGCAACACCAAGTGGAAGACTAGCAGGGAACCAGCCATGCCGTAAGGTAGCAGTGGGTTGGGGTATAGGCGGAGAAGGCTGAGTCTATCTAGAAAGAGCAAGCGCTTGTGAAGGGACAATGAACGGAGTCACGGTGAAGGGCATTCCACACAGAAGACACAGCAAGGGTCAGGCTGGGGGGCGTGGAACCCGGGGTTGGCTGGGAACTGTGGGCAGCTCAGCGTTATTAGAACATAAACTATGAAAGATGGGAGAAGAGGCCGCCTGACTGCTTTGATGGCAAGTGGGACTCATTTGTGCGGTTTGAAGCAGGAGAGTGGAACTTTCTAGACTTGTTTAGAAAGCCCATTCTGGCCACAGGTTGGAGAAAGGTGCCCGGGAACCTGAAGGCAGGGAGATGAGTCTTGATGATGCTCTGAGCTCAAGCAATAGGGACAGGGGGTGGGCAGATCTGAGAGCTACCCAAAGGAGGATTCGATGGCTGTTGAGAAGAGGAGAGGGAGTTGTCGATCAGGAAGGGGGAGGGGGAGGAAGGGCGCATCCAGAGCTCTACCTGGATGAAAGTCAGGGCAGCTTGGCTCCAACTGGATTAGCAAGGATGGAGTCCCCAGAAGGCTGCGAGCAGGAGATCTGGTCTCCAGCCAGGGAGCCATGAACCAGACACCATATCCAGCCCCGGCTCAGGGCTGAGAAGAGGAAAACCCAGGTCAAGAGAAGCTGGGAGATACCTGGTAGGCTCATCAAAGAACATGACCGGTGGGTTGTTGACCAGCTCCAAGGCAATAGCCAGGCGCTTCCTCTGCCCTCCGGAGAGCAGGGCTGTCCTCGTGTGAGAGCAAGACATCAGACCCAGGGCTGTCAGGATCTCCGTCACCTGTAGGCACCCCACCCAGCCGTAGTCAGCCTCGGTGTCTCTGCTTCACCTAAGCAGCACCCCACTTTCATAAAGCATGGCCCTTAAGCCCTTGGTCCCCACCCAACTTGGGGCCTCAGAACGGCTCCACCCCTGGCCCCGCACTTACCAGCTCCTTCTTCACCTCCTGCTTCTCACTCAGCTTCAGGTTGGCAGAGACCTAAAAAGCGATATCCAAGTGAGGAAGGCTTGCGTGGCAGTCCCCGCCACCCCCTTCAGCTGGCGACAGAAGGGGAGCTTGGAGGAGGAGAAGGCCACCCTCTCCTCACCATCATGGCTTCCAGCACTGTGAGGTGTGGCAGAAGCATGTCATCCTGCATGATGTAACAGGACATCTTGCGGAAGGTCCTCAGATCTCGCGGCCTCCCATTAACCAGGATCTGCCCCTTCATCCCAGACTCCCTGCAGGGAGAATGGTTGGTGATGAGCACCAAAGCCGCTTAAGAACGCCTTCTGGGCTCCCTCAGGAGGGTGGGTCCCCCTCCTGAGTCCTCACTTCCATTCCTCATGCTCACCTATACCCTGCCAAGATGTTCATGAGCGTGGACTTGCCAGCCCCGGAGGGGCCCATGATGCCAATCAGCTCTCGGCGGCAGAACTTACCAGACAGGCACTTGAGGAGGGTCTTGTAACCTGCAGCAAGGACAGGAGGAGTCACTGGTGAGGGCTAATGGATCAGAGGCATCCTCAAAACTCTCAAAGAGGAGGCCTGGGGAGAGGGCTCAGTCAGTAAAACGCTTGCCTCATAAGCACTAGGAAGCACCCTAGTTCCATCCCCACAACTCACTTAAACTGCCTGGCTCAACCCTTGCATAGTGATCCCTGCCTATAACCCCCAGGCTCAGGTGTCTGGGACAAGGAGATGGTTGTGAGTTCAAAGCCAGTCTGGACGACAGAGTCTGATACCCTGTCAAAAACAAAACAAAACAAACAAGCAAGCAAAAGGGCAGGAGATGTGGCTCAGCAGTTAAGAGTGGGCACTGCTCTCGTGAGGACGCGAGTTCTGTTCCCAGCACCCACTCTCAGTGGCTCACAACTACCTGTAACTCAGGCTCCAGGGGATATGATGCCCTCTTCTGGACTCTGCAGGTACCTGCACTCACAAATTAGCAGCACACACACACACACACACACACAGAGTTAGTTAGTTACTTACTTACTTACTTAGTTACTTAGTTACTTAGTTTTTTGAGACAGGGTTTCTCCGTGTAGCTTTGTGCCTTTCCTGGAACTCACTCTATAGACCAGGCTGGCCTCGAACTTACAGAGATCCACCTGCCTCTACCTCCCGAGTGCTGGGATTAAAGGCGCGTGCCACCACTGCCCGGCCACACACACATTTTAAAATAATAATTTCTCTCTGACAACAATAACAAAAAGGCTGGAATTGGTGGTGCACACTTGTAACCCCAGTGTTGAGAAGGCTAACACAGGTAGTTCCCTGGACCCTCACGGGCCAGCCAGAGATCCTGTCTCAAAGAGCAAGGTGGATGGCTTTGGGGAAATGACATGTGAGGTTGCCCCACATGCACATGCAAGCGCCACACACACACACACACACACACACACACACACACACACACACACACACGGCGGGGGGCACTCTTAGAATAGGGTTAGTCACAGGTGAGGTAGCCACTGCTGAGTGGAACTGTCAGGATGGGCAAGCGTACACAGTAGCTCCCACCCTCTCATCCCGTGCCTCTAGAAATGACTGCCACTAGGGTGGAGTCCAGGGGCTAAGAGTCCTTTGGAGGCTGTGGGAAAGCTGACGCCTCTCCTGAGTGGCTGTAGTGAGGGCACTGAGGTCCTAGGAGACCAGGCTCTCCCCTCTCACACACTCCCGAGATCGCACGGAGCAGCCCGAGCTGGCTGCCTGTCGTCCTGTGTTCCTGCGGCATTTTTCACACGCCAGAGTGTTTGTCACTTCATGTGCCTGTGCTCACGCCCCTCCCCCAAACCCTGAGTCAGGGAACGTCTTGGGGGAAGGGTCTGTGTCTTATTCATCTTTCTTGTCTGTCTGGAATGTAATAGATGCTCAGTAAGCGTGTTTTCGCAGAGCTTTTGCTCTATTCTGGGGAGGGAAAAAAAAAGCCTTTGCATCTTCTCTGCCCTACAAGCTTGTCTCTCCAGCCCCAAACATGGCCGGCTCATAACATTTCACCTGTCAGTCACTTGCTTTAGGCAGCATGTGCATAAAGCACAGCAATATGGAGTCAGGTGGATCTGGCTCAAACTCTGGATCCACATGACCAGCTGTGTGGCCTGAGGCAAGTTGCTTGACTTCTCTGGGCTCCAGGTTCCTCATCTGTGAAGTGAGGATGATGGCGCCTGCCTCAGAGCTGTTGTAAAGAGTCAATGAGCTAACAACATATGTAAAGCATATGGCTCAGGGCTTGGCACACACAGTGCGTTTCACAAGCCATATTGCATTACAATTCCATTTGACAAATGCTCATTGAGCTCTACTATGTACCAAGCTCTGTACCAGACATGGGGCAAAAAAAAAATAAACGAGGAAGGAAGGACAAGGTTTCTGCATTCAAGAAAGGCACAGACTAGGTAGGACAGATGGACAGGAACACCTACGGTGTGAAGGAAAGACAGAAGAGCGGGAGAGGGGGCCAGAGCAAGTCACTCTCAGAAGGCGGACAGCAAGGTGGAAATCAGGAGTGACTTCATGGAAGAGGTGGCATTGCAGGCGCGGAGGGAGAACAGAAGCCCCCGGGCTTTAGGAGACAAAACTCTGCTATAGCATAATCCAGGGGACAGAGGCCAGAGACTGTACTGAGGCAACTGATGAGCAGGGGGTGGAGACAGCGGGGAGGCCAGGGGCCAGGGCCTTGTCTGCTAAGCTTACAGACCTGCCGTGATGAGAACTCAAGCCTCCACCCCTGCTCTAGTCCAAAGCCCAGTCCTTAGCAGAGACAAGGAGAGTCTACCCTTCTGACCTGCTGTCCATGCCCCCCGGGGCCACGCCCCCATTGGACTGGACCACACCAACTGCCTGCCCAGAGCCTGTTACCCTCAGCCGTTCCTCCCAAGGCCACACAGCCAGGTCTTGACTGGGAGAAGAAGGTCTCGGGTCTCGGGACCTCTCCTAAGCTCTCCTCATGGTCAGTCAGAAAGATGCCGGCCACGCTCCCCAGCAGACATCCCACAGAGCCACCCACGGGAAGTGACTTCTGCAGAGAAGAAACTGCAGCCGTGAACCTTCCCCCCAGTCCGATGCCAGAGCCGATGCCGGCCAAAGCCAAGGCCTAGCACAAATATCATCTTACACTCGCTTGCCTTTCACAAAGCACTTTCAAGATACCAACTCAGCTGAGCTCCCCAAGAAGCCCACGAGGAAAGTTGGGCCAAGAAAGGACCTTCAGCGTGCGTACCAAAGGCCACACAGCTTCCCTCGGCCTGAAAGCATTTGTCTCTTACCTCCCCCTGTATCGCAACTGCTCGGGCACGTGAGAGACCTGCAGACCTCCCACTGGAGAGACATGCATGTTCCCATCTTGCTTCGGTCAATAGCTCCGTGATTTTGTCCAATCGCTAAATCTTTTAATTATTTATTTAGGTTTTTGGAGATGAGGTCTTCCTATGTACTCCAGGCTAGCCTTGAACTCACAACCATCCTGCCTCAGCCTCCACTGTGATGAGGTCACAGGTGTGTGCCATTATGCCTGGGAAGTCATTAGGGTCTGTGATTCCTCATCTATAAAAGAATAATAGTTGGCTGGTGTGTAGCTCAGTGATAGAGTGGATGCCTAGCATAAGGAAGGCGCTGGCTTCCAACCCCATCTTTAAAAAAAAAACATAGTCGTGTTCCCTCCCAAGGACTTAATAGGGTTCTTAGGTTATTAAGTGGGATCACTAATAATGAATTGAATGTGTTTGAAAAAATAAATGTCATACACAGTTAGAGGAGACTGGTGATGGATCCTTACCCAGGGAAGGCAGCACTCTCCCCCAGATCCCTCATGCTTCCCTCTCTGGCACCCTTAATCTTTCTGTCTTCTCAGAGGACAGAGGGAGCCAAAGAATGAAGAAGCCAGGCAAAGGAGAGCAGAGGGCAGAAAGGGGGCCAGGACTAGAAGCCAGAGAAATGGATAAGAGGGTAGATGAGGCTGGCAAGGTCCAAAGGGAGGAGTCCCCAGCCGGGGCACCCATCACCCTGATAAGGAGAAGTACCTAATCTAGCCACATTTCTTTTTACCGTAAAGTTCTGAAAGCCAAGAAAATAGCAAGGACCTCACCATTCCTCCACCCAGGGCCGGTGTGAGAACGGAAAGAGACTGTTTAGGCCTAGGGTGTTGGAGAGGAGCCCATATGCCTCAGGGTCTCCTGGCTCAAACCCCCAGGACCCTTTGGCCACCTATGGAAGTGAGCAAACATGTAGAGACAGCTCACACTGAGCCCTGCTCTGAAGCACCCCAAAGCTATGACACTGTCTGAGCTCCACCCCTAACCCACACCCAGTTCTGGGAAACAAACCCAGTTTCTAGGTTCCCAGCCCGGCTGCTGGATTGGGACAGGCCAGAGCTCTGGGAAACCTGTCCTGATGGGCAGGAGAGAGAAGCAGGTGGAACCACAGGGCTAGGCTTTGGGCTCTGCTCTGATTCTTACTAGCAGGGGGACACTGGTCAGGTTATTCAACTTCCCCAGGCCTCAGTTTCCTCGTCGGTGACATCTCTCCTGTCTAATCGACCCCCTTCCCGTTTCCAGGGACTGTGTCAAGATGTGAGTGGAGTAAGATGGCGGAGATGAGAACATCTTTAAAAACAGGTGTACGAATACTGTTGGACATGGAAGAGAACCTCCACAGTTAGAGTGCACCTCTTCCCCAAACCAGCCTTCATAGCCAGGGAGAGAGAGAGAGAGAGAGAGAGAGAGAGAGAGAGAGAGAGAGAGAGAGAGAGAGAGAGACTTAGAGTCTGAGAGACTAACTCAAGGACCAGAGGTCATAGGGTCTATTTAGAAGAGAAAACTTTAATAGCCAATGGAACTTAGCTTCCTAGTGCTGGCAGATGTGAGGAGCAAGGATCTTGTACCCCAGCTGCATGCGATGAGTGAGGGTTAGGACCTCCAAAGCTGGCAGAGTGAGATAGCCCCCAGGCCTTATGTTCCAGAAGAGGCGACTCCGGGGAGAACCCCCAGTTCCCCGTGGGGCTGCCACCTACCCCGTTTGCGCCAGCAGGGCCCCTCCCGCACGGAATAGGACAGTTCCACGAACTCGATGTCCACAGCAGAGCGCTTGGGCAGGTGAGAGAAGCGCTGTGCTTCTGTGATGTGGTTCTCCACCTTCTTTAGATGAGTGGTCAGCACAGGAGGCTCTGCCCCGTCCTCCAGCGCCACAGCCATGGCCACAGCCCCAGGCCCCAGACCACAGCCCACGGCCTCCAGTGCCTTCTCCGCCATCACACGGCCGGCCTGAAGGAAGAGGGCCTGCTTAGCTCCGGGCCAACCCTCCCAGCCCTTGCTCAAAGCACCATAGCTTTCCGATGCTGCCCCGCCTCCACTCCCCCTAACCCTGCCTCCTTCTCAGGGCAGATCCCCAACTGTCAGCACCCCTCTTCCCGCCCGCCCGGTCTCCTGCACCGGGCAGCACACTCCCAGGACAGTGACACCCAGTCGCGACCTCTCTTCGGTCTTGGTCAGTTCCAGCCTGGCCTGGCCTTGCCCGCTCCTCCCTCCCCGCCGCGGCCTTAATCTCCTTACCCCGCAGGCCGGCAGTCCCTGGGGGCCGGGCGAGGGCGGCCACCGGCTCGGAGGTCGAAGAAACTGGGCGGTACAGGGTGGGCCCGGGGAGGCTCTGGCCTTGGCTCCGCGCCCCCCTCTGCACGGACCAGTGCCGCTCCTCGGCCGGCCTCCCCATCCCGCGCCGGTGGCCGTGCGCCTCCGGACTGTCCCCAGAGGCAGCCGCAGACCCCAGACCCTCCACGCCGACCCTCTGTCCCCCACTCGCCTGGTCACCTTGACGCGCCTCCGATCGGCGAGACGCAAGGATGCTCAGCAGAGATGCTCCACCGGGATGCTCGACCCGGATGCTCAGCGCCGCAGCGCGGGAGGTGGACACTCCCGGCTCTCCTCACCTGCCTCCGGTGCGGCACCGGCGCCCCGGCTCCCTGTCCCGGTGGCCCCGGCCGGGGCGGGGCCAGGCCGGGGCGGGCAGTGGAGGAAGGCCAGGCTCGGGTCAGAAAGGATGACACGGTTGCAGAGGGATGGTTGAGGTGTCGCCCTGACCTCACTTGGATGAACTCGCGGGCTTCTCGTAGTCTGGTCCCAAGCGCTTGTCCTCCGGAGCTAGTCCGGCGACAGCGTTCTCTTCCAAGCTTCTGCTCGCCGGTCCTGCTGCTCTTAAAGGGCCCGTGCCTCCCCACACCCGGCGGATGGCAGGGATGGAGGTGTCGAGAGCAACGCCTGCAGCGTGGGGACCAGACGGGAGGCTTTTGTGAACCCAGGACTGAGAGGCAGCGGCAAAAGGTCAACCCCGAGGTCGCTAAGAGAAGGAGACTTGAAGTCACTCAGAGGGGCAGATCCTTGGGCAGTAGGGTGCAGATTCCATCATGCCCAGGGGGTTGGGAAGCTGTCAGTCTATCTGCACACACAAACCCCTCATTGCTTATCTCCTCCAGTTCAGCTTTGGAGCTCAGCCCCACCCAGCCCTGAAGTACAAAGGACTTCAGTGTATAATTCTGAGGGTATAATTCTTGAAACTTTGAGACAGCCTTTCCCATACCTATTCCCATCGCCCCTCTCTAAGGGCCCAAGAGGACACTAGTTATGAAGAGCTAGGGAACAGAAGTTACGACAAAGCTTGCAGGCAGTCACTGCCAAGGTTAACCTGGGACCCAGTCACAGCCTGCTTTGACCATAAAAGTCTTTATTCCACCAGCCGGATACAGGGCTCCAAGCCAGCACAGGGCATGCACAGGGCTCTTCAGACACTGTCTTGGACGTCTTTTCATACACGTGTGCTTTCTTTCTCTCACCCTACGGGCTTGGGCTCTGAGTCCTCAGATAGTGCTGACATTGGCACACACACACACACACACACACACACACACACACCTTATTTTGGCCCTTTCTCAATTACTCTTGGCCCCTTCCTGCCCTGTCTCTGTGTCTTCGAGGGGTAAGTAGGTTAGCCAGCCAAGACACGTGACTTGAGCTTTTTAGTTCCCACCTGTCACGCTGAGAGACAGATAGGAGGAAGGCTGCTTAGGCGGCTGCTGCCGCTGCTGAGGCTCCTACAGCAGCAGGAGAGAGGTTACCAGCAGTCAGACACCTGACTACCCCACCCTAAGCCTCTCTACAGCCCGGGGAGCTAGCGGCCTCTGCAGGGCATGTCCATGCCCCACGCTGTAACTCCAAGGTTCATGGGGGTTTGGGATCCAGTCTTTCCCAACTTCCCTTCATCCCCTGGCCCACCTATGGCCATTCCTCATGATCAGCCTTCCCATTTTCCAGATGGACCTTCCATTCTTCAAGCTAATCATTCACGACAGACTCTCGGTCCTCCGTGATTGCAATGTGTGTGTGTCTCCGTGTATGTGTGTGTATGTGGGTCTGTGTGTGTGTGTTTGAGATAGGTTCTCACTTAGTGTGTGTGTCTGTGTGTGTTTGAGATAGGGTCTCAAGTAGTGTGTGGGTGTATGTTTGATATAGGGTCTCAACTAGTGTGTGTGTGTGTGTGTGTGTGTGTGTGTGTGTGTGTGTGTGTGGTTTGAGATAGTGTCTCACTTAGTGTGTATGTTTGTGTTTGAGATAGGGTCTCAAGTAGTGTGTGTGTGTGTGTGTGTGTGTGTGTGTGTGTGTGTGTGTGATAGGATCTCATGTAGTATGTGTGTCTATGTGTCTGTTTATGTATGTGTATGTGTGTGAGGTAGGGTCTCATGTAGTGTGTGTGTGTGCTTGATACCAGGTCTTATGTTCTCGGGCTCTTGCTGAGGCTGGCTCTGACCAGTCCTCACGCTACCACCCCTTGAATCAGTTATTACAGACATATGTCACCAGGTCTAACGGTTGCATTTATTGAACAACTACTATAAACCAGACATTCTTCTTGGTTAATCTTAATATCTCTATGAGGCAGGGTTTTTGTTTTGTTGAGACAGGGTCTCACTATGTAGCTTTGGCTGGACTAGAACTTGCTGCACAGACCAGGCTGGCCTGGAACTTTTAGGGATCTGCATATGGGGCAGGTTTTACAACCTTCCTTTGGAGAAAAGAATCTGAGAAATAGGAAAAATTAACAATGTGACCAAGGAACAGGCATAGCAAATCCAAGGACAGGCTTGGACCCCAAGTCCCTGCTTTTACTCACTCTAATTGGTCATCTCAGAATCTTATTCCCAAATGGACTTTAGGGTTCCACAGAGCCCAAGCTGGCCTTGAACTCATTATTTAGCCCAGGATGCCTTGAGCTCCTGATCCTCTCTTCTCTACCTCCCAAGTATTAGGGTTATGGCAGGGCTGGTGACAGAAACCAGGCCTGGGAGCCTCCTGAGCAAGTACACTACCAACCAGACTCTACCATCTTCAGCCCTCTTATCAATCCTGTATTATCCTTTTTCATATTTAAAAAGATTAATGAATACATAATATTTGCCATATTTCAATTTTTAAATTTAGTTTATTATTGTTCTGTGAGTGTAAGCATGTTCCTGTGCCAGGGAGCTCATGTGGAGGTCAAAGGACAACTTTTAGGAGTCACTTTTCTCCATTATGGGTTCCAAACATCAGATGAGATACTCAGGTCACTTTTACTCATGGGCCATCTCACCAGTCCAGTATTCCAACACACTTGATAATGTATAATGATCTTACAAGATGTCTTACTCACTCCTCTGTTGCTGTGAAGAGACACTGTGACCAAAGCAACTCTTATAAAAATGAAGCATTTAATTGGGGGCTGGCTTACAGTTTCAGAGGTTTAGTCCATTATCATCATGGCAGAGAGCATGGGGCGGGTAAGTGTGGTGCTAGAGAAGTAGCTGAAAGAGACATCCTGATGCTCAAGCACAGTGAGAGAGATCCAGACCTGGCCTGGTGTGAGTTTTCTGAAACCTCCATACCCACCCCAGTGACACACTTCCTCCAACAAGGCCACACCTCCCAATCCTTCTGAAATAGCGCCACTCCCTGGTGACTAAGCATTCAAATAAATGAACGAGCCTGTGGGAGCTGTTCTTACAGAGTAACGGCATATATTATCTCCTCATGTATTTATCATTTCTTTTTGGGGGGTTATATCCAGTCTACTAGCTTTTTTGAATATCTGATTACTGACATCCACAGTCCACTGTGTTACAACACATCAGAAAATATTTTCTCTGGACTGAGGGCAGAATTCAGCAGTTCAACCCCCAGCACCACACACAAAATAGTTGTCTTTGACTATTGCACCCTGTACCTGTTGACCCTCCTCTCTCCACCGCACCCCCCCACCCCCATCATTGTTCCTCTCACGTAGATTCTCCAACTCTAAGCTTCCTCGGGATCATCAACACAGCAAAGCTGGCCAGGCATGGTGGCGCATTCCCGTAGTCCTGGCACTGAGAGGAGGATCCTGAGTTCAAGGATGGCCTTTTGATTCTCAAGAATAGATCATATATTTTTATCCTCCAGGTCATGCTGTCCATGGTTCAGGACCATTTTCTTTCCCCAGAACAATCCCCTACTTCTTGGCCAAGGAGGAGCCACATTTATTAGGCACCTACTGTGTGTTAGGGGCAGAGCACAGAGAAAACCACTGCCCGGGGTTTATCTTTCTCCCTGTGTTCCTTTCTATGTAAGAAATGTACCCAGCCAGCAGCCGTTCCTGAGCTGAGTGTGGTGAGACACACTTATGACCCCAGCATTAGGGAGGCAGGAATAGGAGGATCAGGAGTTCAAGGTCATCCTCACTTCACAGTGAATTTGAAGCCAGCCTTGGTCAAAACCAGGGCTGGCAAGATGTTTCAGGTGGTAAAGGCACTTGCCACCAAGCCTGACGCCTGAGTTTGAGCCCCAGGACCCACATGAATGAGAGAACTGACTCCCACAAAATCAGATTGTTCTCCGACTTCCATGTGCATGCTGTACTGCGCGCGCGCACACACACACACACAATATAAATATAAAAATATAAAACAAAATAAAAAAATTCTTTAGAATGTAGCTAGATCTTTCAACCTCCTTTTGAGGTTAGTATTATCTTTCAGCATTTCAGACAAGAAAAGCAAGACCCAAAAATATGAGTTTCAGAAATGAAGAGATGGCTCAGAGGTTAAGAGCACTGGCTGCTCTTGCAGAGATCCTGAATTCAATTCTCAGCAACCACATGATGATTCACAACCATATGTAATGAGATCTGGTGCCCTCTTCTGGCATGCAAAAATACATGCAGGCAGAATACTATATATAAAAAAAGAAAGAAAGAAATATGAGGTTCAACTATGAGGTGACACATTTAGTATGATGATCCAGTTATTCAAATCCAGGGCTTAGTGACTCTACACTATTTCTAATATGTCAAACTTCTTTATGTCCTATTATCACCTTCCCATCTTAATTGCTTTGTGAATGCTTACACTCTACCAACTCCTCCCCTTTTCAATAAAGAAGATCCACTTCCATGCCCCTAATATTCTTTCATTCTAGGATATGAAACTTTCTTTCTTTTTTTTTTTTTTTAAGCTGAGGACCGAACCCAGGGCCTTGTGCTTGCTAGGCAAGCGCTCTACCACTGAGCCAAATCCCCAACCGTTGGATGTGAACCTTTCTAATTTGGCAGAGATCCAGTAAAATAAACTCTTCCCCATTTGGGAGACCCTCCCAGGAAATACACTCCTAGAATAGACCTTGTAACTTACCAACAGTGGTTGACAGACTTTAGTGTATGCCTCAAATCCTCTGGAGGGTTTAAGACTCAAGAGTGCTGGGTTCCACTCCCGGGTTTCTGATTTAGTATCTAGAGTGGGTCTTTGCTTAGTGTGGACCTCATCATCCCTGAATAAAGCCATCTACCAAGAGTTTTGTAATGTCTGAATGGGTCCTCCCCACTTCCCCAAATAATCATCAGCCTATTCCCTAATTCATCCTTCTTTGTCCCCGATCCCCACAACCAAGGAGTTTACTTCCAAGGCAGGTTTCCTGGGGCCAGACATGTCAGGGTTGATAATTCTCAGCTAGACGATAATCTAACAACAGGCTGCTCTGGACAGGGATTTGTGTGAGAAAGCAGTTGGGAAAGAACTGTGGTGGGTCCAGTGGAATCCAGAAAGAACTTTAGAGACTTGGGAACTGGTCCAGTTCTGTTTCCAGCACCCAGATTCTTTCTTTGTCTTCTGTGACCTCTCTTGCCCACCAGACTTTGAAATGTTTGTCAAGGAGAGGTCCCTCTGCTGGCCATTCGGGGAGGTGCTGCTCAGAACAGAAAGGGGAGGGGCGGTGGCTAAAACGGCGAGAGCTTCCTCCCTTCTGCATTACAGCAGCAAAGCTAGTCCTCACTTCCTTGGCTCCCCAAAGAGCAAGGAAGCGGTGGCTATGCAGGGGTGTCTATATTACCTTTCTTGGACTCTGACTTGATGATCTGCAGAGACAAGGTCTTGCCTCCCCCCCCCCCCCACACACACACAGCGTTTCTCTGTGTAGCTTTGAGCCTTTCCTGGAACTCTCTCCGTAGACCAGGCTGGCCTCAAACTCACAGAGATCCGCCTGCCTCTGCCTCCCGAGTCCTGGGATCAAAGGCATGCGCCACCACTGCCCGGCAAGGTCTTGCTTTTAAAGAGTCCCTTGTCCCTGTCCTGTTCTCCTGCCACCACAGGTGAGCAGTTCCCCTCCACCACATTCTCATGTTATCTGTCTCACTACAGGCCCAGAAAACACCTGAGCCTGCAGACATGGCCTGAAACCTCTAAAAAATGAGCAAAAATAAATCTTTTTTGCCTTAAATACCTCATGGATTTTTTGTGTTTCATAGCAACAGAGACTAACACACATTTTGTTTTTTTGAGACAGGGTTTCTCTGTGTAGCCCTGAATGTCCTAGAACTCACTTCATAGACCAGGCTGACCTTGAACTCAGAGATCCACCTGCATCTGCCTCCTGAGTGCTGGGATTAAAGGCGTGCACCACCATGCCCGGCTCCAACATAGTAATTTAAGTGAAGTGCTTAAATGAGTGTTCTACCATTGAGTTATATTCATAACCCCTGAAGCAGCATTTCTTTCTCTCCTGTCATATGACACTATTTCCTTTGATACGAAAGAAGTGAGGGGTTCTCTGAAGCTGCAGAACGTAGAGTTCTTTGCAAGTCTCTTTTTAAAAAATGCTTATTGGGCTGGGGAGAAGGCTCAGAGGTTAAGAGCACTGACTGCCCTCCCAGAGGTGTTGAGTTCAATTCCCAGCAACCACATGGTGGCTCAAAAACCATCTGTAATGAGATCTGGTGCCCTCTTCTGGCCTGCAGGCATATATGCTGTATATATAATAAATAAATAAATCTAAAAAATGTTTATTAATTTCTTAAAGATTTTTATTTATTGTGTACAGTATTCTGCCTGCATGTGTCCCTACAAGCCAGAAGAGGGCGCCAGATCTCATCACAGATGGTTGCGAGCCACCATGTGGGTGCTGGGAATTGAACTGAGGACCTGAGAAGAGCAGCCACTGCTCTTAACTGCTGAGTCATCTCTCCAGCCCCTATTTTTATTAATTTATGTGTATGGGTGTTTTGTCTGCATGCATGTCTGTGCACCATATACATGCTTGGTACTCACAGAGGCCAGAAGAGGGTATATCAGATCTCTTGCAACTGGAGTTATAAGAAGGTTGTGAGCGGCCTGTGTGGGTGCTGGGAATTAAACCTGAATCCTGTGGAAGAACAGCAAGTACTCTTTACCACTGAGCCACCTCTCCAGCCCTGCATATATATTTTACTGTCTATTAGTTTTATTTTCTGTTACTGTGACAAAATATCCCACTAAAAGCACCTCAGGGGACAAAGGGTTAATTTGGCTTATAAGTCCAAGTTACAGTCCAAGGATTTCAGGGAAGTCAGGGTAGCAGGAACTTGACACCCATGCAGTCAAGAGCAAAGAACGAATGCACACATGCTTACTAGTACTCAGCTCTTTCTCTACAGGACAGCTTCAGAAGAGCACTTGAATATTAATGAATAAACAGTGCTCGGGACTGTTTATTTTTAAAAAATGAAGAGCATGGTCTGTCCATGTACTGTAGCATGGAGAATTTCCTTTATCCAGATAAGCAAAGCCAACAAAAGGCAATATGCTGAGGAACAGCTGAACAGGGTTAGGGGATGGCTCATCAGTCTATGCTTGCCTTCCATGAGGATCTGAGCCCAGATGCCCAGCATTCACATAAAAGCTACAAACAGGATGATGCAGTAACCTAGCAGTGCAGCGGAGTCAGGGCCGTTCAAATTCCCAGATCTCACTGGACAACCAGTCTAGCCAATAGGTGAGTTTAGAGCTCAGTGAAACTGTCTCAAAAAATCAAGTGGACATCGGTGACACTGATCTCTGGCCTCCACACACATTTACACAATTGCACACGATGTACCTGCAGACACAAACACATACTCACATATACACTACTGTTTTTTGTTTGTTTGTTTGTTTGTTTGTTTTTTTGGTTTTTTTTTTTTTTTTTTTTGGTTTTTCGAGACAGGGTTTCTCTGTGTAGCTTTGCGCCTTTCCTGGAACTCACTTGGTAGCCCAGGCTGGCCTCGAACTCACAGAGATCCACCTGCCTCTGCCTCCCGAGTGCTGGGATTAAAGGCATGCGCCACCACTGCCTGGCTTTTTGTTTGTTTTTTAAGACAGGGTTTCTCTGTGTAGCTCTGGCTATCCTGGAACTCACTCTGTAGACCAGGCTGGCTTTGAACTCAGAGATCCACCTCCCTCTGCCTGCTGAGATTAAACGAGTGTGCCATCATGCCCAGAAAATTTAAATTTAAAAAAAAAAAAAAAAAAAAAAAAAAAAGGTTCATATTTTGAGGAGTTTCAACTTCTCTAAGACTCCAATGGCAGAGGTTGGAGATATGGCTAAGCAGTTAATATTACTTATTGTTATTGCTCTTGCAAAGACTCGGATTCAGTTCCTAGCACCCACATGGTAGTTCACAGCTGTCTGTAACTTCAGTTCCAGAGGATCAGTCACCCTCTTTTGACCTCCATGGGCCAAAGATATACTTACACGCAGGCAAAACCCTTATAGACATAAAATAAAATTAAATGAACATATATGGGCAATATACATAAGAATTTTTTAATTCAATGAAAAATAGATCCACTCTCTAGGAAAATGTATTAGACACAATTTTCTAGCTTGATTCCTGGCCCTTGAGTACTTGGCATTCTCTAGGTGACCTCCCAACCCACCTCTACAGATTCCTTTGCAGTCCCAGAACCCCAAGCTACCCTAGAGGCACAGAGTTCTAATTAGGACTGAGGAGTCATCCTGTCATTCATCTCCATTCTGTGACACTGCCAGTATTCACTCATGGACAAGTACTTGAGGCCACCTTCCACAATGCTGGTAGATGCCCTGGAAGCAATGGACAGACTCCGCAATGGGTACATGACAGTTAAAGAAACCATCTTGGGCAATAAGGGGGCAAGCCTAATTATTCAGCTCCACTTCTAGACAGCTGTATCTCTGTTACCTAGCTAACTGCCACCAAACTTGAGAAATAAGTAACAACCCCAAGTGGTTTTTTTATTACCAAAAAAAAAAAACTGTCATACATATGCAGTGTCTCCAATCTTGTCCCTGAAGATAACCACAAGTGTCTCCAGAATGTAAAGGAAACCTTGAGAGAAATGGCACCTGTTCTCAATGCTTAACTTATAGTGAGAAAACGGCTCCCATAAGGAACTCATCGTCCCTGGGGCACTGGACCCCTAAAGATAGGAATGGATGTGGACTAATTTTACTCACTGTCTAGCATGCCAAGGGAGTATGCTTAAACCTGGTAACAGCTAACAACTGCTCTAGTGAGAACAGACATGTAGGGTCTCTTCAATGAGTCCAACTCCTCAGGTTCCCCACAAAGAACAGTAGGGGAGGGAATTACTCATAGAGTCTGTAGAAGACGCTGCCTGAGTCAGAGGGAACACACTGTTCTCAGCACCACTTTCAAAGGCATCCAAAAACAAAGGCTGCCCAGCAGGAGCGCTGCTACCTGCCTGGCTCAAACTCCAGGATCTGGAGGAGTGGTCAGGCTCTCCAGCCTCATACCATCTGAACCTCTGGCTGCTCAGGTATTCCTTGAAGCTTTCCCATCTCTGTCAAGGGTAGTTCAGGGGCTGGCGGGGGCTCTCCTGGGGCTTCAGACAGCACATAGTAGACAATTTCTCGCTGGCCTTGGCTGTCTGCCTGATTGACCATATGGATGGCAGAGCTGGGGTTGTCCTGAGCAGCCGAGATGGCTGTCCCCTCATCCCTATCTCCCTCTTCCATGTCTTCCTCAGGTCCTGGCCCCCCTAGCACTGTTTCCAGAACGATGCCTTGCAGGCTGCTCTCACTCAGTGCCCCTCCTGGATCTGATCCCTCGTGGAGCTGCTGGAGAAGCTGCTGTGTCAGCTCCACGCTCTCATAGCGAACGAGCTGTAGCCGCATGTAGCCATCTTCATGCTCCTTGTACCTGGAGAAGGAGAAGGCAGCAGACCAGCAGAGGATGAAGAAACGGCCTGGAGACAGAGGGTGAAGACACAAGTATGCTAGCTGGAAGAAGTCTTAGGATTCTACGTGATAGAACTGAAGACGAAGAAAAGGTTTTTAATGGAATATGCAGAAGAAAGGGTCAGGAGAGGACTCAAAATGGAAAAATTAATGCAGAAGCCCAACCCAGTAGAGACTGATTGGCTGCAGAACTTTTGGCGTTACTTGTTGAATCTGAAACCAAGCTTCCATTAGAAAGGTCACAGCCTTGCATGGTGGCGCATGCCTATAATCTCATTAGTGGCAGAGACAGGCGGATCTCTGTGAGTTCAAGGCCAGCCAAGGCTATGTGGAGATCCTGTCTCAAAAACAAACAAGAGCATGGTGGCGCACACCTTTAATCCCAGAACTCAGGAGGCAGAAACAGGCGGCTCTCAATGAGTTCAAGGCCAACCTGATCTATAAAGAGAGTTCCAGAACAAGAACAAAAAAATAAATAAAATAAAATGAAACACAAAACCAATCTTTGCTCCACCACTTTTTGTTTTTGGTTTTTCGAGGCAGGGTTTCTCTGTGTAGTTTCTCTTTTGGAGCCTGTCCTGGAACTCACTCTGTAGACCAGGCTGGCCTTGAACTCACAAAGATATGGCTGCCTCTGCCTCTGAGCTGGGCTTAAAGGCGTGCGCCACCACTGCCTGGCCCTCCGCCACTATTTTCAAGGTTGAGTCTAAACATAGAGGGTAGGCATCAAAGTACCATAAAATTCAAAGTCGTTTTTTCTTCCCTGTTAAAAAGTCTGTCACATGGCTCAGAGTGAAATGCTTGCCATGCATGCCTGACGATCTGAGTTCAGCATCTGGAACCCACCAAAGGTAGGAAAGAAATAACTCCACAGGCTGTGTCCCAACCTCTAGGGGAGCACTGGCAGCCCCATACACACACACACACACACACACACACACACACACACAAAACAAACCCAAGGAAAGCCTATGGTCTGTGCGGAAAGATGCACACATACCGAAAACGAGGGTGTCCTGAGGGCCACTTGAACTGGTGCTTCTTTCGAAGGTGCACAGTGAGGTTGTTGCCACGCGTGAAGCACTTGTCACAGACATGACATTTGTACCTTGGCTCTGAGTCTCCCTGATGAGGACAGGAGAAGGCAGTGAGGTGAGCTCTTCACTCCCACTCCCGAGAGCCCTGGCCCTGCCGCCCCACCGCCGCCGCCCCATCGCCCCACAGCCCTGCCGCCCCGCAGCCCCGTAGCCCGCACCTCATGCACTTTGCGGTGATGGGACTTGACTGAGCTGAGGGACCGGGCACTGAAGCTGCAGTTCTCGAAGTCACACCTGTAGGCTGACTCCTTGCTGTGGGTGTCCAGGTGCTTCCGGAGGTCAATAAGATTCTTGCAGCTGCCAGGAGAAATCAGGAGGGTTGAAGAGCACAGGGAACCCTGAAACTTGAGCCCATTTTGACCCCCGGGTCTCCTTACCTGTAGTCACAACAATCACATTTAAAGGGCCGGTCGTCACTGTGTCGAAAGCGCATGTGATTTCGGAGGGAGGAAGGCAGCGGGCAGGTCATGTCACACAAAGGGCATTTATAGTGATTCACTGAGGAGCAGAGAAGAAGCTATGGTCTGTGGACTCAGAGGACCCCGACGAGAGGGCAGGGAGGCTGGGTGCCGGCCACTCACCATGATTCCGCATGTGGTCCCGCAACAGCCTCTCTGTGGCAAACCTCTTGGAACAGTGAGAGCACTGGAACCGCTGCTCTGGGGGGAGGGCAGAACAAAGGGCGACTGAAGACAACAGCGGAGGGCAGAGGAGAGGGGACCATCCCAGACAGAGGGGCCCGACCACCCAAGGGGCAAAGGGAAGCTACGGACGGGATGTGGAGTCCAGACCTGAGTTAGAAGCCCAGCTTTACCACTTACTAGCTGTGTGATCTCAGGTAAGTGACTTAACCTCTCTGAGCCTCAGTTTCCTCATCTGTAAAAGGGGAATAAGAAGCCTGCCTCATGGGGCTGTTGTGAGGATTCCTGAGATGACTGATACCACAAACAGTGAGTGCTAAGCAATGTCTCAGAGAAGTCTCGAGGTGCCTGATCCCAAAGGAGGAGAGCCAGGGTACGCGTCTCCTCAGCAGCCTCCTCCCCTGTGAACACACTCCTCTTCCCTTTAAGTGGGATAGCCCACACTCTCCCTCTTCTTTCCAACTGCTTACGGTCCAGGGAGGTCTGGCGCCGGATGTGATCTAAGAACTTGGTGTTGTTGGCAAACATTCCCCCGCAGGTGGGGCAGGCCACCACCTTCTCCTGGGTGTGGCTGCGGAGGTGTTCTCGGAGCTTACACCGGTCCTTGAAGGTACAGGTACAGCCTGGGAAGGAAGACCTGATCGTGTTCCATCCCTAAATCCCCTTCCCCAACTCGGCTCTGGTACCGAGTTCTCCAGCCAGCAGCCTGCTTTGTCTGGCAGGACTGGTCCCATCCCTGGCTCCTCTAGACCCGCAACCCCACCAGAGTGTCAACCAGAGGCCAGGGCAGACGGGTGGTCCTACCTCTCCAGCCACACAGCACCACATGGTTGTCCTTGCTGATGGCTTGGTATTCACAGCACAGGCTGTGCGCATCCACATGCCGATAGAACCACTCAGGATTGTCGAAGGTACTCTGTGCCAGGGCAACTTGGGGTGAGGACTCAAGTGGTCAGAGGGACTCTCACCCATATCAAAGGGGGGCTTCTTGCTCTCTCCCTAATTAACTTGTGGGAACGGGAAAGTTTTAAGATAAAGGAGTTACACAAGAATAGAGGGGAGGTACTAGCAGGAGTCTCAGAACTATAAGGTACCCCGGAAAGGTCTTGAGTCCAGATCCCCAGCTTCCTTCCACCCGTTTCTGGCACTCTCTGCTGACCTCACAGTGTTCCCACAGACACAGGAAATGGTCGGGGATGTCAGGGATGACGTTCCGGCTCTGGAAGTCCAGGATGCAGGGGCTGAGGTCAGCTTGGCTTTGCAAGGCCTGCAGCCCCCACTGTTTCAGCTTGGTGTGGTAGCAGTGGAAGTAGACGTGGCGGGTGAGGTCGGCAGAGCTGTCCAGAGAGCAGAAGCCACACTCCTGCCACAAGCAGGAGAACTCTTCCTCTGCAGAAAAGGGGTTAGAAGGGATGGCCTCACGCTTCCCAAGGCTCAGCTTACTTTCCATCTCAGACATTAAGCAGCACTCCGACCAAGTTACCAGTTCATTCAGTATGTAACCGTGCTATCGACTTGCATCAGGTATCCTGGGGTCCCAGTCCTTGTCCACACATGGCTTTCAGTCGGAGAAGATTACAAAGATCTACAAAACTCTAACTAGTGGCAACCGATATGGGGTAAGGCATGTGGCAGCAGACAAGTTACAGACTAGGTGTGCTGGCTCTGATCTATAAAGCCAGAACTCAAGAGCGTTAGGCGGGCAAACTGCCATGATTTCGAGGCCAACCAGGGCTAGAGAGTAAGACCCTACCACAAACCATTAAACAGAAGTAGCAGTGCTGACCGAGGTAGAAAGAGTCCTGCATTAAGAGTGACTGTGAGAGAGGAGTAGTGTGGGCTGAGATTAAGAGTGTGTGTGTGTGTGTGTGTGTGTGTGTGTGTGTGTGTGTGTGTGTGTGTACAAGACCGAGGGAGTCAGAGAGCCAGGAAGAACAAGTTAGGGTATCCCTTAGCAAGTATACAGCCTCTGCCCAGTTTCTCCTGGCCCCTGAGGAAGACAGGGCCTCCCAACACAGGTTTTCCAGTTCTCTTTTACCTGCTAATCTGCTTATTTCCAGACAGGCCATTATTTAGTTCAACCCACTTCCTATGACTCCAGCACCTCTAAGCACCACATTTTCAATGTTTGACAGGAATTTGCTTATTTTGAAGAGCTTTACCTTTTCAAAATAAGTAAAACCATTCCTTAATTTCACTTTTGTGTATTATTTGACTTTGGAAACAGGTCTGGTATATAACTATGGCAATCCCAGAATCTCAGCAGGATCAGGACTTCCTGATAAATAACAAGTTTCAGGTCAGTCAGGGCTACATGAGATTCTATCAAAGAGAAGGAAAAAAGAGTCACCAGAATGAGAGGAGCTTCTCGGAGCACACTGAACAAAGCCGCTCAACTACTCGCTCAGCCATGGTGTGCAGCTACGATATAAATGGGTTCCAGACCCTGTGTGGTGGCTCATGTCAGCAACCCCAGCATCTGGGAGGACTTCGGTGGGCAGGAAGCTAGTCTGGATTACTGAGAGCTGTCTCAGACGTAAACAGGGAAGGAGATGGCTCAAATGTTAACAGTACTTGGTGCTCTTGCAGAGGACCTGCTTTTGGTTCCCACATGATGGCTTACAACCATAACTCCAGTTCAAGGGAATTCAACATCCTCTTCTACCTCTGCAGGCACCAGGCATACTCATGGTACACATACACACATGAGGGCAAAACATTTAGACACATAAAATAAAATAAATCTAAACAAAAAATATAAGTAATTAAGTTAATAAAAAGGGAAAGGCAGACAGTAGTGGCCCATGCCTTTAATCCCAGCACTTGAGAGGCAGATCTCTATGAGTTAGAGGCTAGCTTGATCTATTGAGCAAGGTCCAGAACAGCTGAGGCTACCCAGAGAAAGCCTGTCTCAAAAACACCCACACCCACAAAAAGAAAAAAAAAAAAAAAAAAAAAAAGAAGGAAGGTAGGTTGGGAAAAAAGGGGAGGCTGGGCATGGTGACACACACCTTTATCCCAGTACTTGGGAGGCACAGGCAGTGGGACACTTTAATTTCAACACTAAGATCTCTATGAATTCAAAGCAAGCATGGTCTATATAGTGAATTTCACACCAGCCAAGAATCCAGTGAGTCCCTATCTCAAATAAATGGGGGAAGGGGCAGCAAAATGTCTCAGCAGGTAAAGGCACTTACGGCCAAGCCTAATAATCTGAGTTTGATCCTCAGAACCCACATGGTGGGAAAAAAGCTGACCTCTGACCTCTACACACATGCCATGGTGTGCTCACATATTACACACACATACAAAATAAACAAATAAATGTCCCCCCCAAAAATGTTTAAGAGACAAGGTCCAGCAAGCCAGGCAGTGTTAGTACACACTTTTAATTCCAGCACTCAGGAGGCGGAGGCAGGTGGATCTCTGTGAGTTCGAGGCCAGCCTGGTCTACAAAGTGAGTTCCAAGACAGGCACCAAAACTACACAGAGAAACCCTGTCTCAACGCCGCCTCCCCCACCAAAGATGTTTAGCAGGTGAAGGAGCTAGTGTCAAGCCTGATGACACGGGACCTACAATAGTGGGAGGGAGAACTGACGCCTACAAGTTGTCCTATGATCCCCAAACTTGAGCCATGGCATGCATGTGCCCACACACACATATACACACAAAATCACAAATTGCTTCTAATGATAAACATTCTTTACATCCTGGCTGACTGAATTCTCTAGAAATGACTTGACAATGTTTTATGAACGAAGAAGAAAGCATAATTAAGAACATAAACCTGTTTCCCCAGCTGCTCTCTTTTTCTAGGAGTCGGATTTTCCACCTGAGCTTGAGCTTTCCTGTTCCCTTACCTAGTGGGTCCTCTTCTTCTTCTTCCTCCTTGGAGCCACGCATGTGCTGCTGCAGATGCTCAGTGACATGCTCAAAGAACTCCTCCATGGCCGAACACACAAAGGAGCAGGACCCCCATTCACACTGGAGCCCCAGGTTCTCCTTCCGGGGAACTTTTCCAGGAGGCGACATGGCTTTTATCTTAGGGGAAGGAGAAGAAATCCAGAGCTGTAAGATTGTGCTCCAGTGCTGCTAGAGGCAAAGAGTGGACGGGCAGCCTGCTGAGAGCCAGCGGGGATTTTTCAGTATCCTGTGCATTTTTCAGTAAGAATGGACCAGAAGTTTCTCAAGCCCTGGAGGCTATCTGGTTTCCTGGGAAGAGACAATACTGACCACGTGCCAAACACTAAGCTAAACACTTTAACAGACATTTTCTCAAATAGTTTCAGAGCATATTCCCAATGCTCAATTTCAAAGAGGTCTACCACCTACAGGCTGTGAGGTCTTGGCAAAAATAGGGATAACAAAACTTACTGTTCTGAACTTCACACTTACTATATGTCAAATACAATATTATTTTGTTAGGCCTGGAGAGATGGCTCACAAAAAAAAAAAAAAAAAAAAAAAGAAAGAGAGAGAGAGAGAGAGATGGCTCAATAGTTCAGAGCCTGACTACTCTTTCAGAGGACCTGGGTTAGATTCGTAGCACCCTGTGGCTGCTCACAGCCATCTATACCTCTAGTTCCAGGGATGCAGCACCCTCCTCTGTCCTCTTATGGCATTGCTGGATGTGATGAAGACATCCATGCAAACAAAACACCTATACACATTAAAGTAAAAATAAATCTCAAGGGGCTGGAGAGATTGCTCAGTGGTTAAGAATACTGGCTGCTCTTCCAGAGGACCCAGGTTCAATTCCCAGCATCTGCATGGCTGCTCACAGCTGTCCAAAACTCCAGTTCCAGGAGATACAACACCCTCACACAAACATACATGCATCATTGCATATGAAATAAAAATAAACAAGTTTAAAAAACCCACTATTTTGTTGTTGTTTTGGGGTATTCTTGGTACTGAGGAGTGAACCTTAAACATAGTATTTTGGGACAGGGTCTCCCCAAGTGGCCCAGGCTGGCCTTAAACTCTGCAGCCTAATGTATTGCAATCCTTCTGCCTCAGACTCCCAAGTAGCTGGGATTATATTTGTCCCATCAGACCTAGCCATAGTAAGTACTAAGTATGTATGTGTGGGCAATCTGTATTGTTCCTCAAGAATCAACCATCTGAGGGTTTTGTTTGTTTGCTTTTTTTTTTTTTATGGGTTCATCCTTTTATTGGATATGTTAACAAAAGAGGTTTAGTCAAAAAGACCAAAGCCCATGTCGTCATCAGACTCCTCAGATTCTTCCTTCTTTGCTTCCACTTTCTTCTCCTCAGCTGGGGCAGCAGCAGTAGAGGGGGCAGGACCGCCTGCTGGTGCGGCTCCAGCTGCTGGAGCAGGCCCACCAGCCCCTATGTTGCAGATGAGGCTTCCAATGTTGACATTGGCCAGGGCCTTTGCAAACAGGCCAGGCCAGAAGGGTTCAACATTGACACCAGCTGCTTTAATGAGGGCATTGATCTTGTCCTCCGTGACCGTCACCTCGTCGTCGTCGTCGTCGTCGTCGTCGTGCAGGATGAGGGTGGAGTAGATGCAGGGGAGCTCGGAGACGGAGGCCATGTTGCGGACTGCCGGCAGGTGCTAGTCGCCGGATGAAGTCGTTTGTTTGCTTTTAATGTAAGGTTTCTTACTGGCTTGGAGCTCACCAAGCAGGCTAAACTGGCTGACCAGTGAGCTCCAAGGATCCTCCTGTCTCTACTTCCCAGAGATAGGATTACAGGTAAATACTGACCTTTTTACAAGATAGGGTCTCGATCTTGTACCTCTGGCTGTCCTGAAATTCACTATGTAGATGAGGCTGGCCTTGATCTACCTGCCTGTGTCCTGAATACTGGGATTAAATGCCTGTGTCACCACTACCAGCTACTGAAGGTTTTTTAACGTGGACTCTGGAGATCAAGCCTAGGGCCTCCTGATGTTTGTGAAACAAGCACTTTACTGCTGACCTCGCCAGTCTCATATGAAGCATTTTATTTGCATCATGTAATTGGTGACATTACCCTATGAGGCAGGCACTATTGGAAACCTAATGGATAACCTGAAGCTGACAAAGATGAACTAGTTTATCCAAGACCATCTAATGATGGTAGGGTCAGGTTAGGCTGAGCCCAAGGTTCATATTCTTATTCCATATAGCCTCCATATGATCCTGAAGCTGACAAAGATGAACTAGTTTATCCAAGGCCATCTAATGATGGTAGGTCAGGTTAGGCTGAGCCCAAGGTTCATATTCTTATTCCATATAGCCTCCATATGATCCAGAAGCTTGCTTGCTTTCTTTCTTTTCCCCTGAGACAGGGTTTCTCTGTGTAGTTTTGGTGCCTGTCCTGGATCTTACTCTGTAGACAGGCTGGCCTCAAACTCATAGAGATCTGCCTGCCTCTGCCTCCCGAGTGCTGGGATTAAAGGTGTGCGCCACCACCGCCCGGCGATCCAGAAGCTTTTCCTTATTAGATTATATCATTCAGTCTCTCGCCAGACTTTCAATGCCAGACAACCTGTCTTTGCTTTGCCTACCCCATGCCTGATCCTTTAAACCACTCCTTTAAAGTTAAGATGAAGATTCCACTTGAATGTAGGAACTCTATCTGGTTATGTTCTGTCTTCAGCGTCTATCTTTGTTAAATATTCTTAATATAATAAATATTTGTTAAAGAAAGATGAGAACAAAGTTAAAGGTTCATGCCAAATTTCTAGGAGGGATGATAAAAGGGCCGATCTGCGGAACAGTGAGATAGATCAGTGGAGCCGGGTGGTGGCGTCGAACGCCTTCAGTTTCAGCACTTGGGAGGCAGAGGCAGTTGGATCTCTGCGAGCCTGAGACCAGCCTGGTCTACAGAGCGAGTTCCAGGACAGCCAGGACTACACAGAGAAATCCTGTCTCAAAAAAGAGAGAGATGGGGGATCGGGGAGTGGCTCAGTGGAAACAAACAAACAAAAAAAAAACAAAAACAAAAATGCATGTTATACTAGCCTGACAACCTGGGTCTGACCCCAGGAACCCACATAAAAGTGGAAGAATCCACTCCACAAAGTTGTACTCTACCCTCCACATACATACCGCACACCCTGACATGTGTGTGCCCTGCCATAACACACACACACACACACACACACACACACACACACACACACTTTCTTTAAAGAGAGAGGTAGGGTTTGGGGTGGTGGTGCTGGCCTTTGAGGGTTTCAGGTCGGTCAGAGCTACAAAGACGGTCTCAAAAAAGAAAGCTACCATGTACTACACATTACGTATGTGGGTAAGTCTATGCGGAGAAAGGACCAGGCAAATGGATGGAGAAGGAAAATGGAACCAAACTCCTTAGTTTTGTGATCTTAAAGCACTTAGCCATGTAAGCCTAACACACTACTAGTGCTCAATAAGGGTTAGCTATAGGTACCCTTGTTTCTGAGCTGGTTTGGGGGTGGGGGTGGGAGGTGGCACCCAACCCACAGGATCCCTAACGTTTCTAACATTTCGTCAGTAGTCACAGTAAGAAACCATCCCCTCAACAAGAGAGTACACAGTGTCGCTCGGCATCAATGAACTCTGAGCGGTAATCCAGAAAAAGAAAGGCCCGGGTCCTAAGCAAGGACGCACAGACAGGATCTGACGGCTGAACACCGAACCAAAACAAAGCGTGCGACCAGGGCGATCGGGACCCAAAAAGGACCGTAGGCAGGCCCCCCAGGGAAAGCTTACCTAGGCGGTGAGGCCCGAGCCAAGCTTCAGAGGATGGCTAGAACTCCGAGGAGGAAGGAGACCGCCCCGGAGCGCCCAGCCTGGAGGGCTTCCCGGAATCAGCGGCGTCAAGCGTGGCGCTGACCCAGTCCAGCCGCAGCGACCCCTAGACCGAGAGCGCGGAGGCTAAGGACCGGCTCGGACGCCTTCCCACGCCGCTCCAGGAAGCCCGGCCTGCCGCAGACTCCAGAGAGAGGCCCCAGCCGCCGAGCCACCAAAGCTGCGGGACCCACTCACCGGCAGGCGCCACCGGCGCCCCACCCACCTCACACCATATACCCGGAGGCGTTTGAAAGACAGCCAGCGACAGCCAATCGCCGCTTGCGAGTCGGCCAACAGCCAATCAGCGCCGCGTCTGGCGGAACCCGTGCACACCAAAACACGGAAGAGGCGGGAACGGTATGGGAGAGGGCTCCGTGTTGCGAGGGGTCGAGCGAGGGACGACCGGATGTGGAAAAAGTTAGTGTCACCCGCAAAGGAGGTTGGGGGGCGGCTGGTGCAGGTTGTGAGCAGGCGGGAAGCTTTGAGGCTTGAATGCCCTCTACTGCGCCGACTCCGCTCCACTACACAGTGGGCGTGCGCCTGGATTGGGCTGGCTGGGCTGTCTTCTTCCTCGCTGCTTATGTACCTGAAGTTAGCTGGCTGGGTGGTGAATTTACACTGGAGCCCGAGATTCATTGATTTTCTTGCTCTTCTCTGTTCTGTGTACCCCAGGCTGACGTTGAACTCACAGAGATCCTCCTGTATGTGCCCTCCAAGCGTGGGTATTAAAGGCATAAGGCACCACGTTTGCCCAGTGACCTTAACCTTTGGATCTGTCTGCTCTACCACCGCGTTATAGATTTGGCCAACTCACCACATTTATGTGGTGCTGGCGGATTCAGTCAAGGACTTGTGCTTGCTAGACAAGCGCTTTACTACCAGCCACACACCTAACCCTGGATTCTTCCTTAAACACATGACCACCCATATTCAATTATCTTCACTCACATTCTAGTTCCATGAACGACTCCCATCTCAGATTTCCACTCATTTAATATGTCCCACTCGGTTTCCCTACAAGGCATCCTCCACAGAGCTCAGCAAGGTGATCTTTAACAAAACCAGATCTGGTCAAGTCACCACCCTGTGAAAATATTCAAAGGCATCTGTTGCCTTCAGTACAACGGCCCCAAACCAAATCTACAACAAATCTTCGACCTCATCTCAGCCACAGATTTCAGTTTCCCTTCCACACGGTAGCTTCTTTGACTTCTGAGGGTTTGCACTTGCTTTTCCCTAAATGAAAGTCTTCCCTTCCCCTTCCCCTTCCAGTTAGGTGACTGACTTTCCTGCCCATTCTTGTGTTTTCAGTGGTGATAGTTCCTTCTCCAAGAACTGACTCTCTTTGTTATGGTATATTTGTGTGTTTTTATATTTGGTTGTGTCCTTATTATGGTTATTATATTTGTGTGTTTACTACTCTGCTTTTTTATACAATGAGGAAGAACACTTGTGTGTATTTGTTTACTTTTATAAGCCAGTCACAGTCACATAGTCCAGTGAGGGAAACTCAGTAAGTATTTAAAACTGCCGGGCTGGGTGTGGTGCTGCATATCTTTAGTTCCAGCACTCTGGAGACAGCAGCAGGTGGACCTCTGAGTTTGAGCAAGTTATAGAACAAGTTACTAGAACAGCCAGGGCTACACAGAGAAACCCTATTTCAAAAAAATTTTTTTAATTAAACTTTTTCTTTCTTTCTTCCTTTCTTCCTTCCTTTCTCTTTCTTTCTTTCTTTCTTTCTTTCTTTCTTTCTTTCTTTCTTTCTTTCTCTCTCTCTCTCTCTCTCTCTCTTTCTTTCTTTCTTTCTTTCTTTCTTTCTTTCGACAGGATCTCTCTATTATGTAGTCCTGGCTGTCCTGAAATTCATTATGTAGACCAGTCTGGCCTTGAACTCATGGAGATCCACCTGCCTCTGCCTCCTGAGTGCTGGTATAAATGTGTGTACCACTTCACCTGGCTCAAGACATTTGTTAAATAATATATCTTAGTAATAATATACATTAGGATTGATATTTTATTGCATTACTATGTCTATCTCTTCTGAAAACAAATCTATATAATTTATGTAATCAGGAAACACATTAACGAGAGGGGTGGGAGTCGGGGGAGGGGGAAAGGAGCAGCACAGGGAGGGTAGATCTTTATTAGTTCAAGGCCAACCTGGTCTACATAGTGAGTTCCAGGCCAGCCAGGGTTTCACAGTGAGACTTCACCTCAGAAAACAAAACCAGCCACCACATTAAGCTTGGTGTGTAACATTTACACACCCGAATTCCAGTGCTGAGGTAGTAGAGTCAGGAAGATCATAAATTTGAGATCAGTTGAGGGGATGGGGTACTATATAGTTAAGTTACAAGACAGCCTAGCCTGAGCTATGAGACACTTTCTCAAAAAAAAAAAATTTTTTTAATGTCCCACATAAATAAAAGTTGAAAGAACATAAAAATAGGTCAGTTTGAGCTAGGTATCCCAAGGCCTGTAATCCTAGGTCTTCTGCCTCTGAGGAGGCAGACAGATCCCAAGGCCAGCCTAAGCAATGTAGTGAGACATTATCTCAAAAGCAAAAAAAAAAAAAAAAATGCAGCTGTGGTCATGATGGCTCACTCCTATAGTCCCATGTAGATCAGGCTGGCCTTGAACTCGTAGAGATCTGACTGCCTCTTCGTTCCAAGTGCTGTGATTAAAGGCATGTGTCCTGGCTAAGATTTATTTATTTAATGTCTAGGAGTGTTTGCCTGCATGTATGTATGTACACTGTGTATGTGCTGTGCCTGCAAAGGCCAAAAGAGGGCATCCGGTCCCCCCTGGAATTGGTTACAAATGGTTGTGGGTGCTGGGAACCAAACCTGGATCCTCTGCAAGAGGAATCGGTGCTCTTAAACACTGAGCCATCTCCTCAGTACCATCTCAAAAATTAAAAACAAAATTTGTGTTTTGCCTAAATGTATATGCATCATGTCTGTCCTGGTACCAGAAGAGGGCATCAGATCCCCAGGAACTACAGTTACAGATGGTTATGAGTCACCATGTGAGTGCTGGGAACTGAGCTTGGATCCTCTGTAAAAGGAGCAAGCATTCTTTTTGGCTGAACCTTCTCTTCGGCCCCACCTCTCCTTGTTTTTAAGAGTGCTGACATGTGCCATCACACCCAGTTATTTTATCAACCATATTAATTAATTAAGACATTTGTGATTGTAGCACTACTTCATAAAATGCTAGCCCTCATTTTAACTTAGAGTTTACAGCACTGAAAATGGTCCTTAGCCATTTTAGTAATTCCATGAAGAAAAACTTGTCACAGAGATGTGGTTTTCAGAGCACAAATCTCAGTATTTTTATGGATCTATGTTTCCAGATTTTAATTAGCAGGATGGGGTGAGCTATGCCTTTAATCCTAGCGCTAGGCTATGGGGGTGGGTAGCAGAGGTAAGTGGGTCTCTGGATCTGAGTTGGAGGCCAGTCAGGTAAACACAGACACATGAACAAATATGTCCAGATTTAAAGGCTTGTTGCTTAGTATAGCTTACTTTCATCTTTTGTTTGTTTGTTTTAGGTGTTTTGTTTTTGTTGTTGTTGTCGTTTTTTTTCAGAGCTGAGGACCAAATCCAGGGCTTTGTGCTTGCTAGGCCAGTACTCTACCACTGAGCTAAATCCCCAACCAGGTGTTTGGTTTTTTGATTTTTTTTTTTTTAAACAAACATCTCTGTGTATCCCTGGCTGTCCTGGAACTCACTCTGTAGACCAGGCTAGCCTTGAACTCAGAGATCAGCTTGACTAAATTAAAACACACAGAACTCTTTATCCTTTTTCTTTTCTTTTCTTTTCTTTTTTTTTTTTTTTTTTTTTTTTTGAGACAGGGTTTCTCTGTGTATCCCTGGCTGTCCTGGAACTCATGCTGTAGACCATGCTGGCCTCGAACTCATAGAGATCTGCCTGTCTCTGCTCCCCAACTGTTGGGATTAGAGATGTGCCTCACCACTGCCTGGCAACTTTCATCTTTTATTGACAAGAAACCACAATTTTGGCTGAATTATCCAGACATTTTCTGAGATTAGTTTTCTAAAAGCTACACACATACCCAATCATCATTTACACTCATTAGAAGGTATGGATTGGGTGAGACATGAGAACTCATCTTTAATCCCAGCACCAGAGAGGTGGAGATGGGGGGATGACACCAAGGTCCGTCTGAGCTACGGAGAAATTCAAGGCCAATCCGGGTAATTTAGACCCTATCTCTAAAAGGTAAAAAGGGTTTTGAGATAAACTAAGTGGGAGAGTTTACGTGTGCTTGCTAGGTGGTAGAGGTGCACGCCTTTTATCCCAGCACTCGGGAGGCAGAGGCAGGCAGCTCTCTGTGAGCTCAAGGTCAGCCTGGTCTAAAAAGTGAGTTCCAGGACAGGTAGAGCTGTTAACACAGAGAAACCCTGTCTCGAAACAAAACAAGTAACAGGCAGGTATGATGGCACATACCTGTATTCTCAGCACCGGGAAACTCCAAGACCAATGTGGGCCACATAGCAAGACCCTGTATCCGGAAAAGGAAAAAAAAATCCATGCTGTCTATTCACAAGCCTAATCCCGAGTAAATTATACATCAAGGTTAGAAGTGACCTGATTATCCAAGGCCCCTCTTGTTGTAGAATATTGCTTTAAGATGTGTCACATTTGTTTATGCTGTGGAACATTTGTTTGATGAGGCAAAGATGTGTTGCATTCGTTTATGTTGTGTTTGTTTAACTCTGAAACTGTGTTACTGTGCCTGTCTAAAACACCTGAACAGCCAATAGTGAGGCAGGAGAGAGGGGTAGGTGGGGCTGCCAGGCAGAGAGAATAAATAGGAGGAGAAAAAGAGAAAAGGGGGATCAAGAAAGAGCAAGAGAACAAGAGGAGAAAAGAAGGGGCCAGTCACCCAGCCAGCCATGGAATAAGAGTGAAAGTAAGATTTACAGAAGAAAAGGAAAAAGCCCAGGGGCAAAAGGTAGATTGGATAATTTAAATGTAAGGAAAGCTGGCAAGAAACAAGCCAAGCTAAGGCTGTGCATTTATAAGAAATAATGAGACTCTGTGTGACTTATTTGGGAGTTGGGTGGCAGGCCCCCAGAGAGCCAGAGAGTGAAAAACAAACAACAACACACTCTCATTTCAGAGGTGAAGAAATTGGGGTCCAGAAAGGAGAAGTAGCTTGTTCCAGATAAAGAGATGTTTGCAGCAGGCCTAGTTTCCTGCCTATGAATTCTGCATTCTGCACAACCTCCTATAGCAGCTTACCTGGTTCACGTCTGGTGTGATATCCCAAAGGACAGGAAACAGACGTAATCTGTAGGTACCTAAACTCACTCATGTTTACAAATAGAACTTTAGGATTTTTTTTTTTTTTTTGGACGGGTCTCACTATATAGCCCTGACTGGCCTGGAACTCAGAGATCTCCTGCTTCTGACTCCCAGGTACTGAGATTAGAGGTTTATGCCACCACACCTGGCTCCATCTACTTCATTAAACGATGCTAGAGATAAAACCCAGGGCCTTGGGTATGCTCTCTACCTTTGAGCTATGTGCCCAGCTCATAGTCCCCATTTTACAGGAAAAAAAAAAAAAAAAAGCTGAGCACACAGCCAGGTGCGCTAGTGCAGACCTTTAATCCCAGCACTCAGGAGGCAGAGGCAGGGGGAATCTGAGTTCAAGGACAGCCTGGTCTACAAGGAGTTCCAAGCCAGCCAGGGCAACATAGGAGAGACCCTGGATAAAACACCAACAGCTGAGCACCCACACTTTTGGCCGTGGTCACAAAGGTAACCAGTGGAGCTGGGTCTCAGATCAAAATAGTCCAGTCCCAGAGTCCACACTCCAAACTCTGTCATGTCCTAGAAAGAGCAGCCTATTTGAGAAAGGAGCATGAAGACAAGTGAACTGGCTGACTAGCTCTTTTGTGGAAACTTTACTTTTCAGAGTGTTGCCACTCAAGCCTCTCTGCGTGCCTCTCTGTCTGTCCTCTGGAGCTTTGTCTTCTGTCCTACCTCACTACCTGGGTCAATGCCAATGGTCCTCCTACTCTGTCGGTCCCACAGTCCCACTGCCTGTTTGCTTTTCAAAGGACAACCAGCAGTTCTCGTTTATAAACTCCAATTTGACTTTAATTAAATAAATTAAATTCCAAGCCATCACACAGCAATGGACATCATCATCATCATCATCCCCCAACACACAGAGGTGCAACCTTGTTCTATGATCAGTCTGACTTTAAAGCTCCTAAAGCTACCTCTCTAGGGAAGGCTTCCTGCCCGCCCGCTTCCTGGCTCCCTCCTTCTAACTGAGCCACTGCTCATGGAGAAGGCATCAAGTACAAAATGGTAATAAAGGGGAAGGAGAGGAGAGGAGCAGTGTGGGAGGTAGGGAGGTGGGGAGTACCTGCCCCCCATCCTGGGCACTAGCCCGGCTTCCTATGATCTGCCAATGTCTTCCTGAGACAGACATTGGTGCTGGTCTAAGTGCGGACCCCCAAGAGAGGTGTAGAAACCTCTCCTGGAAATTGCCTTACCCTCCTGGGACAGAAAAGGGTCACCTGGGAGAGATGCCCTCTAGCATGTTTGCCAAGGGTCCTAGACCACACACATAAATAGAAAAGAAAATAAATAAGGGAGAAGGATCTGCCGAGATGCGTGCCCTGGGGCTCCTCCCTGGGGGCAGTACCAGCAGAGGGCACAGGCTTCTGAAGAATGTCCACGCATGCCTGGACAGAGCCTGCCTCTTCCTCCCAGCTGCCAAACTCTCTTCTCTGTCCACAGCAACGAGTGCCCGCCTCTCAAATGCTTCCCACATCAAGCATCCTTCCAATTTACCCCACAGCCCAGAGTGCCGGGGCTTCTCAGAACCGGACCGCCCCGTCCGTGCCCCAGCACTGGCAATCCAGGAGGGGGTACAGAGGGGGATGTGGGGAACGGACCGAGAGAACTCTTGCCCTCTCCTAGTTCAGGGGGGCTCTCAGAGCTGGGGGTTGGGGTTGCCATTGGCCTTGGGTTTGGATTTGAAGGAAAACCGCTTGATAAGGCGACGAGAAAAGCTGCCCGCCTTCTTCCGGACACTAGGTGTGGCTGTCGTGTTGGAGAGGTCATCGTGTGACTGGCTCAGACCAGCTTCCTTCTGTCGGGGCCTCCGGCGGAAGATGAGCTTAGTGCCACTTCGCAGGAAACTTACTGTGGGAAAGAAGGGAAACTGAGGCAGACGGCGGGGCACTGGATGAGGTGAGGACGGAGAAAAGACTTGGGATGATAGGACAGAAGATGAAGGACGGAAAGTCTCTTGCCTAACGCCTGACTTTCCTGGGAAAGAAACTGGAAGCACACATGAGCTTTCCCCATCCTGAGGAAGACATGACATTCCGGGGGAGGGATCTGTGTGCACCTCTGACCCTATCCCAGGAGGAATGGGTAGGGGCCGCTGCTCTGGGAGCACACGCTGGGACTCAGCCTCCTGTGGAAAGGCAAAGGCTGTACAGAGCATTCCTCAAAGCCTCTAAGTCATAAAAGGAAAGATGGGTTAACATACTGGATTCCAGGGTGTGAGCAGTGGGGAGTCTAGAAACCTCCAAGAGGTAAATATGGGTCTCTAAGAAAGAGGAAGGTGCTTACACAGTAGGTTTTGAACTTAAAAACTCCATTATCTCAAGAAGTGATGCAAGCCACAGATTGAAATTTTTTTTGTTAGTTTTGTTTGAGGCAGATTCTGGATGTGTAGCCCAAGCTGGCCTTGAACTCATTATGTAACCCAGGCTGATCTTAAACTCACAGTCATCCTCTGGCCATAGACTCTCAAGTACTGAGATCACAGCATGCATGCCCACACTAGCTTTTACATCACAAACAGACGACAGCTCACAGGCTTCCTGGTCAAGGTGGGAAGACGCACAGCAGCAAACTCTGTCCTTTGAAGTCAAGAACTGTGTTTGCAGCCTGGGTCACCACCAGAGGGAGAATGACTCCTTCCTCCCTTCTTTGATAGTCTCAATAGGTGGCCTGGAAGCGACCTTAACTCAAAATCCTGCTCCAGCCCCAAATACTGGGATTATAGGGGCCACCATCCCTGCACCATCCCTGGCTCAGAGGAACAATCTTTTTTCTTTTCTTTTTTTTTTTTTTTTTTTTTGAGACAGGGTCTCACTGCGTATTCTCTGCCAAACTCACTCTGTAGACCAGACTGGCTTTGAACTTACAGATCCACCTGCCTCTGCCTCTTGAGTGCTGGTATTATAGATGTGTGCTGCCACACCCAGTTCAGAGGAACAACTTCTAGGTTGGCATGGAGTAGAATTTCTTATATCCAAGCAACTGGGGATACAAAGTAAAAGGGGGGGGGGGACAGTGAGTTCCAAGCCATCCCTGGATACAGTGTGAGAAAACAAAACTAAACAAGAGCTGGCACATATCTCAGCAGGGCACTGGAGAGGTGGCTCAGTGGTTAAGAGCACTGGCTGCTCTTCCAGAGGACCAAGGTTTGATTCCCAGCATTCACATAGCAGCTCATAACTGTCCCTAACTCCAGGTCCATGGGATCCAACAACCTCTTTTGACCTCCTTGGGCACCAGGCACACATGTGATGTACAGATATGCATGTAGGCAAAACACCCATACACATTTTTAAAAAATTGTTCAAGATGTCTCAACAGGCAAAAGTGTTTGCTGCTGAACACGACAGCTACAGTTCAATCCCAGGGGCCTACATGATAGAAGGAGACAAGCAATTCCTGCCCGTTGTCTTCTGAGTGTGTGCCGTGATGTGCACACGCACACACACACACACACACACACACTAAAAGAAAGAAAGAAATGTCATAACTAAAAACAAAGAAGGGCTGAGCATGTTGGTGCCTACCTATAATCTTAACATCTGGGAGGGGGAGGCATGAAGATCAGATATTTAAGGCCAACTTTGGGTCGAGAGCAAGTGTGAGCCAGCCTGGACTACATGAGACCCTGTCTTCAAACAACAAAACCAAGCGAGCCCATCAGCTCGGGAAGAAGGCAAATACAGTGACCTCCCTGCTGTCACTCCAGGTGGTCACACCAGCCTAGGAACTAAGCACCAAGTTCCTTGCTCTACCTGAGTTTGCCTGACCCTTGAAGACAGGTTAGCCAAGTCTACCGTGTCCTCGAGCCGTCTGGCAGGACTGTGGTGACAATATGGTGATGTACAAGAGCAGTAGACAGCTGAGTACAGTATGGTGGCCCATGCCTAGAATTTAGCACTTGGGAAACTGAGGCCAAGAATTAGTTCAAGTTTGAGGCTAGCCTGGGCTACGTGGTTGAGTTCCAGGCCTGACTCTGTCTCAGCCTTGCCCCTCAAAAAAAAAAAAAAAAAAAAAAAAAAAAGTAGGGGGATGATTTGTCCATTGCTCCCCACCTTTGTGGTCCTTGAGGCTTCGGGTCTCCAGAGCACCAGTAGACCCTGTTTCTGACTCAACGTCATCCACGGACGGCCTCTCAGAAATGTCCGAACGAGTCGTCTCATCTGCTTCCTGGACGCTTGTGGGACTGGAGAGGGCATCGAGGGCTCCTGGGGATGTGGCTGATGGGTCGGAGGGAGGTGATGAAGGGCCGCCACTGGCTCCTGCATCATCCTGCACTGAGGCTTCCAGAGAGGCCGCATAACCCAAGGACAGTGCCAACTCGTCCTGAGCGATGGGCACCTGCCGGGAGGGACAGATTTTAATGGGCAAGAATGACCCATTAGGGCTTTCTCCCCATCTTAGCTCTCTCCCCAGAGCTCGGTTACCTTGGAAACACCAGAGATGATGAGCGTGCTGCGCTTGGTGGGTGTCTTCTTGGCTGCCCGCCCACTGGGCTCAGTCAGCTGGCGAATTGCTGTCTCTGCTACTGGGTCCAAGCCATTAGAGAGGTGGCTCTCCCCTGCTGGGGATACAGAGGATACATAGCGTGACTTCTACCTGACTTCTTGGACTCAGACTCCTCTTGCTCCACCCAAAGCAGTTCCTGACTCCGGGAGCCTAAGGTCCCTCCGTGCTCACTCATCCCCGTCCCCACTCACGGCTGCTGCTGGGGGAGGCATTGCTGGGGCCGCCGCTCTCGCTCAGCACAGTCGTCTCCTTCTCAGTCACCTCCACCTTGGACGGGGAGCGGGAGGGGGAGTCTGGTGGGTGGGGGAGGGGGCGTGAGCTGGGAAGTGCTTTAGAACGGCCCCACGCCCCGCCCAACTGTCTTTATTGAGATGCAGGCTTTGGTTGACTCAGAGGGCAAGGATGATTAAGGGGGATTAATCACAAGGGTGATTAAGAAGATGCTGTACAAACGGAAAAGATGCCAGAGGAACCAAGGACAGCAGCATGGGGAAGCGCCACGGGGTCCACTTGAGGGTCTAGGGAGATGCCAAACATATATGGGGAAAGTGTAGGGGCCCCTGGAGATAGGGAAATTGCCATGGGATTCCTAGGAACGGAACAAGTGGGATGTAAGGCCACCGGAGATAGAAAAATGTCACAGAAGCCCCCAGGTTTGCTGGAAGAGCCCAGAGGCCACATAGGGTTGGGAGTGGAGGTGGGACAATTAGCCAGCTGGGGCTGGATGCAAGGAAGGGGAGACACCGTGGAAAGAGAGAAGGGAACTTGGAGCAAGAGGAGAGACTAGCAGGTTCCAAAGGACCGATGGTGAGCGGAGGGCTGATGGGATGGAGGGGTGCGAGGAAGGTTCCAGAGACACAGATGAGGCTGCAGTGGGGTCAGAATGGGACCGCAGGAAACAAGATGTACCGCCCTTAGGGCTTTCCTTCCCCTTCCCTCACCAGGCAACGGGTTCTAGCAGGCAATGGGTTCTAGCAGGCAATGAATGGGTTCTAGCAGGCAATGAATGGGTTCTAGCAGGCAATGAATGGGTTCTAGCAGGCAATGAATGGGTTCTAGCCGAAGGCCCTGGCGAGAGCTGCCCCTTTTTACCTAATTTGCCATCCACGCGGGGCCGGGACTGGACAGTGGTGACAGTGGTGACGATGGTGCCATCAGGCATAATGGTCCGGTCCAGCTCAATCTTCTTGGTAGGTGTGATGCTGGGGCGCGGGGTGGAGGAGGTGGGTGTGCCCAGGTTCCGAGGGGAGCCCTGCTCATAGTGCAGCTGCCCAACGGTGAGGAGAGAGCAAGGGGTTAGCATCCCAGAGGCTGCCCGGCCTCGGTCTACACCCATCCCCCCCCCCCAGGTGGTCGACTTCTCACCTCTGCTGTCATGGTGGCCGCTGGGCTCAGGGACTTCCCCGGCCCTGGAGTCAGTGGGCACACTTGTCTTCGTGACAGGGGTTTCGAGGGGGAGCCCACAGGCAGTGTGGCTTGGCCAAGGAGTTCCGCTGCACACAAAGGTGACACTGTGAGCTGGGCCCGTGAGCAGGACCCGCTGGCGCCCACTCTGCAGTGCCCATTCTGCCCCACGCTCACCGTCTCCACAGCTGCTGCTCCTCAGCACTTTGAGGGTCACCTCCCGGCTCTGGGGACCCAGATCCCTGGAGGCCGAAAGAGGAGGGACAGGTCAGGGAAGAAGGGGCTTTTTAGCAAACCAACTCCACCCTTGAGTCAGTGACGTGGGCAAAGAAGAGAGCACCAAGGCTCCAACCAGACCGTCCTGTCCTCCAAGACATCCATTTTCCTAGGAGCAAGTCGTGAGTGGGACCCACTTTCCTCAGCCAGACACTCACATCCCCATCACTCAGGTCCCAACTCCTGTCTCTCTCTCAGTCTGAAGCTGCCCTTCATCTTTTCCAAGCTGTTCCAAGACTTTCACATTCTGGTCAATGCTTGTCTGAAGGTATGGTTTTAAAATGAAGCCTCATCAGATCTTTACTCCATCATAAGACTTCATCTCCCCTATGTAAGCACTCACATGGTATGCTGTGCATGAATCTCAACTGGCACACTGTCCTGTCTTCCCTAGGTACATCTGTCTCTGCTTCAGGCCTGTGACCCACCCAGAGGTAGGGCTGTATCTTATCTCTATGCCCAGGGACCTGGCATACAGTAGAGGTCCACACTAAAGGCCACTGAAAGCAGGATTGGCTGGTTCATGCCAAGACTAGCCTGGAAAGGTTTCTTCATCCTGACTGCCTATGGGAACAGGGGCTGGGAGCAGGGTATGACTTACAGTGCCAGATCCTCTGCCCATTCCACCTCAGGACCAGCCTTCATGGGTTTGGTCCACTTCTGTTGCATGGGGTTGTCCAGCTCGGCAGCACAGCACAGTTCCTCAGTGCCTGTAAGGAGCCAGAAGGCAGAGAATGCTCGGGCAGAAGACACAAAGTCTAAGGGACGGAGAAACTGAGTCGTTGGCAGAGGGTAAGGGGCTGCCTGTACCTATGGCAACTATGGCAAGGGTAATGGAGTTCTTACCTTCCAGCTCACTTCCCAGGTGAGATGCTCGAAGCTGCCGTAAGAATAATCGTGTGGGTCTGGGGATGGATGGCTGGGCCTGAGACATCATGGGTGGCTTCTCACTGGGTACCTAAGAGCAGAAGGAGGTAAAAAGAGCAATAATCCTGATATAGAATCCTGGAGATGGGATGCCTGCAAATACTCACCAGGCCTCCTGGGGCAGAGCAGGCCCTGAGGTTGACCATCATGGCAGGCTGAGTGCTGACTATAGCATCCTTGATCAGTTCCTCAACTGTTGAAAGTTCTGCTTGTTCCTCATCTCTCTGTGGAGAGGAGAAGAGGTGGAGCCTGTGCTCTGCTCCATTGCTAGTTCAGTCTCTTCTCTGCCCGCCGCCCCCCTTCTTACCTCCCTGCTCTGCAGCTTAGGAAGCACCATTAGGCTGAGCTCTGGGCGGTCAGTGAAGGCCCAGGACACCAGCAGCCCCTCATCAGGGATTTCCTCCAGGCTGACTTCCAACTGGAGACAAGAGCAAGAGGATTAGAATGACCTGCCTCACTCTTCCGAGGACACAGGGCTAAGCCCTCAGGACCCTCCCTTCCCAAATTCCATCCCAGAGAGCAACCAAAGGAAAAACCGCTGGGCCAACTCAACTGTCCTCTGCCCAACTCAGTTTCCCACATTTCCCTCCACCTGTGTTGGTGGCAGTGTCAGAGTGACGTGGTAGGTCTCCATGGAGACGGCAGCGGGCGACTGCTGGGTCACAGAGACTGGGAAGCGCACCTCCTCGGCAGAGAGCTGGCAGCGCAGCACCTGTGACAGGGAGGCAGCGTCAGGCACTGAAGAGGGCGCTCACCTTGCTCTACTGTGCCCTACGATGGTTCAAGAGACCCGTCCCCATTTCTGTTTTCCTTGGGACGTCACCCTTTTGGGGCCCTAAGCTTCTCAATGAACTAGATAAAAGCTAAAAACTCCTCCCCACAGAAACACACACACACACACACACACACACACACACACACACACACACTGCCTATCACTTCAGTTTGATTCTTACGACCTCCTGAAACAAATCCTTAGATCCTTAAGGCACATAGAAACTCAAAATTAAGAACCCTCAGACTAGAGGGAATCTTGGGATCAACCTTCCACCCCCCACTCCGGCCCTATCAAGTTGTGCCCACCAGACCCTTACCATGGTACGCTCTGATTGGTCTACGCAGGTCACATGACTAATGCTGGCTCTGGGTGGGAGTTGGGGTACCTCCTCAAAGGCGATTTGGATGGAGCTCTGAGGAAGTAATGTGGGCACAAGGTCAAGGCTCTGCAGCTGTCCCCTCAGGGCTGGTCTACTCAGCTGCTGGCTGGACTCTAGCGCTGCAGAGGCTGAGCTACAGGCTGGCCGCGGGCCGCTCCTTGGCTCGGGACTTTAGAATAGAAGGTATTCCTCTTAAGGTCCCCCCCACCACCACCACCATCTCCAGGGATCTGCAGCTCCTAAGCGGCTGCCAAGAACCTGGAAGCGAGAATCCCTCGGAGGGGAGTTTGCCTTGAACCTTGGACACCTCTTCAAATCCCAGGAACCTCCCTGTTCTTCCTTCACCTAACTCTTCAATCACAAATAAAGGTAGATAACAACAACAACAATTGACATGTTCATTGCCATCTGTTGCTGGGCAGGGCTGAGCTAAGGGGGAAATGGTTGTGTCATTTACTGTGAAGTAAGATGGAGAAATAAGACTAGGCCTTTTCACAAATAAATAGGATGGGAATGGTCACATCCACCTAAATTCTCAGAAACGAAGACTAACAGCATGGCTTCGGGAAACTTGATCAGAAGTGCTGGGAAGAGAGGCAAGCTTTGAGGGAGGGCTCAAGGGTCCCAGGCCTGGTTAATTCCTTAAGGCGGACATCAGGATGGTATTAGGGAGCAGAAAGCTGCTTAGCTCTCCAAAGAGCCACCCCCTAATTCTCCTACAGCAGTGGAGAGCGGGTGGAAGAATTGAGGAGGGGGCACAGCCTGGGTGGGCGATTTGTCCTCAAAAGCTTCAGATAGAGAAAACAAATTCACAGGGCTCCTTCACTTTCCCTGGGAAACCAGGGGAAGACAATTTCCTTGCTATGGCAGCTGTCTTCTTCAAAAGTTGTGCCAGAGTGGATAGGAGATGAGCGCCTAGAATCTGGATCTCCTCCCTCCCCCCTGCAAGAGAGGCCAATGTCCAGCTGAGTCAGCTGTCCCAGGGAGGTGCTTCTGACCCAGGGACAAAGTACAGGAAGAGCCAGGTTGGAGGGGTAGGTTCAATGTGTAAACTGACAGATGTCATCTGGCTTTTCAGCTGGCCGGCTGGGAAGAAGAACCAAGACAACTTGGTGGAGCCGCTTCTGTCTCCAGGGATCTGGATGAATAGGGCAAAGCCTCCAAGCTCTTATGGCTGGAAACAGAGAAGCCCCTGAGAAAGGAGCTGATAGACTGGGGGCCAGGAGATGTTGCTGGGCCAGAAAAGGGAGACCTCTGCCTTCCATCCAACCCCAGTCTCATGACTGCTTCCTACCCACTTCCTGGAAGGCCAGACGCCCATAGTGCAACGGGCGGGCGGAGGGAGGCTGAGCTGGTTTATGACTGACCCTCAAGGGGCAGCCCAAGTTCATTTATTAGAAGGACATCGGTTATCAATACGCCCTCTAACTGAACTCCTTTCCCTTCAACACTACATTGGAAGCCAGCCTGGAGGAGGAGACTATGTTTGACTGTAGTAGTTAAATTGCTGATAGACGAAGAAATGATTCAGTTAACCTTGGGGGAAATCTACCTGACCACCAGGGTTTGGGAGCATGAAATCTTAATTGGGTGTGGTGGTATGAGGACCAGGCAAATTCCTTCTGCAGGTGCACCTGTCTCTCTTGGGCTAGCCAGCCCAGTCTAGGCGGAAGTGCCCTCAGGCACACGGATTAGCGTTGCTATGAGAACAGTAACTTGTACCAGGTTTGGAACCCGAGTAACTTGCACATAAAAATAGAAAATTTGGTACATAGCTGGACTCTTACAACCCCCAACCTCACCTGCAAGCTTTCCTGTGATCCGAAAGAGAAAGCAATGGGGTTCTCTAGTTGATCCCCAGCCCTAATCCAGCCCTCTTAACATGAGTAGGCTCTTCCCTAGAAGGGGCAAAGCTGAAGGGACGACCCAGGGGCTCCATGCGACTCACCCCGTCCCTGCAGGCCTGCTCATTCAGGGCTCGCACCCAAGCCCGTTGCCAGTTCTCCCGGAAAGACTTGAAGGCAAAGAGCGAAGCCAGGAGGCCCCGGACGCCGGATTCCTCAGAGGCGCCGGTCCGGGTCGCCCGCAGACGCAGCAGCGAACGCCACACACCCAGCTCGCGGAGCGAACCCCCAGGCTCCGCGGCTGAGATGGGTCGGGAGTCCTGGCCCCCACCAGTTCGCGACAGCCACAAACCCCGGGCATATTGCAGCAGCCAGCCCAACACCGTGAGCAGCGAGGCGGCGAAGAGGACCAGCAGGGCCGCCCAGCCCACGTCCTGCTGCCCCCAGCCCGGATCCATGCTCCCGCGGGCTCAGGTCCGGGCTTGGGCTCAGCCGCTGCCCCGGGGGAGCATGGCCCGGGCGGGCCGCGGGGCGTGGGCGAGCTCCCCCGGGGCTGAGCGCGCGGGCTCCGGGGTTCTCCGGCGCCGCGGAGATCCCAGGACCAGTGGGTGCCACGGACGGACAGAGAAGAGGTCCTCCGGGGTCGCGACGCCGGGGCTCGGTCTCCGTAGCCGGGGATCCGGGTCGCTAGGTCCGGTGGTGTGACCCCAGCTAGTCGCCAGCTAGCATCAGACTCCTCCCACGGCGCGGGCCCCGCCGGACCCGGGCGGGGACCGGTCTGCAGAGACACCGGGGCTCGCGGGCCGGCACCGGCTCCGGGAGGGCTGCGTGCGCAGACTGACACTGACAACACCGCCAGCGCCCCGCCCCCACCCACCCTTAAAGGAGCCGCGCCCGCACCGGGCGGGGCCTAGGCAGCCAGGCGCTCAGAGCTGGAGGAGGGCAGGGGCTTGAGCTGTACACGTAGAGGGTTCCGGGATGGAAGTAGGCGGAGTCCTTAACCGCCCCGCCCTGAAATCCGGGCGCACCCCTTCAGTACCGGGCAAGGCAACTTCACTTATCTGAGATACCCCCTGTTTTCCCTTATGCTTCTTAGATTTCTACAGGTTGGACGCCTGTGGGGCTAAGAACGAGTTGGTCCCTGTGGAAATCGCCACCCACTTCCAATACCTGGCTCAGCAGCAGCTTCTGGTCTTATCCCCTGGCTGAAGCTTGGCCCTGGGTAAGGAGGGGTTAGGTATGCCTCCCAGAGAGAGGTGCCTGGCAAAAGTCCAGCTAATATCAACGGCGAGAAAAATGCACCTAAATCTGGTAAAGGTTGAGAATAGAACATTTCCATCGTCCTTCTTCCCCTTGGAGCTAGGATTCAGGAACCCCCCTATTAACCTCCTTGCTTGCGTGGGTTTGTTCTCGAGATATTTCCCAAGCCCAGGGCTGTCTGTTTTTAAAAATAATACATTTCCATAGTAACAGCTCCTGCCTGTGGAGCACGTGTAGAGGGGATGGTAATGAGAAAGGGAGCTGGCATTGTAGCACTGGACTATCAATAGATTTGGTCAAAAGACTCTCGTCCCAATGTGTAGCATCTCGTGTATTGCCACCTGACTGTAGTCCTAGCTACTGGGGAGGCTGAAGCAGGGTGATATATTAGCCGAGGAGTTTGAATCCAACCTAGGTGAGACCTTGTCATAGCAGACCCCACCCCACAAACCACATATGTGATACCCCAGCCAACTCCAAAGAAATGATGTTCTAGGTACCCTTTTCTCTAGATTCCTTAAAGACGAGCTCATCTTCGCTTCTTGGGGACAAGGGAGGGTATCTAGTAAAAGACTCAGAGGCTGGGCAGTGGTGGTGCAGGCCTTTAATCCCAGCACAAGGGAGGCAGAGGTGAGAGGATCTCTGTGAGTTCGAGGCCAGCCTGGTCTACAGAGCTAGTTTCAGGACAGGCTCCAAAGCTACACAGAGAAACCCTGTCTCAAAAAAAAAACAAAAAAAAAAAACAAAAAAAAAAAAAAAAAAGGACTGGAGAGATGGCTCAGAGGTTAAGAGCATTGACTTCCAGAGATCCTGAGTTCAATTCCCAGCGACCACGTGGTGGCTCACAACCATCTAAAATGAGATCTGGTGCCCTCTTCTGGTGTGCAGATAGAACACTGTATACATAATAAATAAATCTTTAAAAACAAACAAACAAAAAGGAACTCTATTCCCCAAGAGCCTGTTTTCATGACTTATGGTCTTTAATACAATTCTTTCTACACACAAGATAGGATGAGAAGATGTTAAGTATCTTTCAAGTCCATTTGTCTAAGGAGCAAGCCTATAAGAGTACACAGTGCTTTACAGGGTCGAGGGCTGGAGGGGCTTATGTAAAACACTGTCAACAACAGAGTTGTCTGACCCAGAGAGGAAAGGTTGTGTAGCTTGAGGTATCCCTGCTTTCACTGTAAGGGCAGAGGTAAGATGGTGAGGTAGCTTTGCTGTGACCCTGACCCTACACAGTGAACTCCAAAACTAATGGAGATCCCTAGAGCCTCAGTCTTTGATCTCAGAGCAGAAGACATGGGATCGATGGAGGAGAGAAATCTGGGCCAGAACCTAGGAGGAAGGAGTCACTGAGAAGTAGAGCCATGTTCAGGGAAGCAAGTAATGTAAGAAATTGTTGAAATGCAAGGCCATGTCTCATTAAGAATTCTTCTTCGGGAACATTTAGAGCTCCCAAGAACTCTGTTCTCTAGCAATTAGTAGGAGCTCACCTGTGAGCCCAGCACCCTGGAGGCTGAGCAAGGATTGTGAATTCAAGGTCAGCCTGGGTTATACAGGGAAGTTGGGCATGGTGGCATATGCCTTTAGTCTCAAAACTTGGGGACAGAGGCAGGCTGATCTCTACTACTTGGAGGCCAGCCTGGTCTATACAATGAGTTCTAGGCCAGTTAAAACTGTGCATTAACACCTTGTCTCAAAAAAAAGTTCTAAGTTCTCTACGATCTTAGGTTTATTCCTTCAACTTCTTCACTGGACACAATGGCCCTGTGCTGCCAGATCCTGCTTCAGAATTGTGTCACATGATCTCCCTGGTTTCCACATCTCCCTTCTACCTACTCCTTAGCCTTTGAGTGCTTATTTCATTTTTGCTTTATGGTTTAGCTGGGTGCTTATACGAGCGCTTTGTTTTACTCATCAGGAAACTCAGAATAGAGATGATGTCATAACCATCTCTCTTCCCTCACACTCAATGAATGTATCTTAATTATGCTGAAGCAGTCTTTGAAGGCAGCAACTGTATCTTTATCACTGTATTCCCTGCAGCACTTAGGAGTTTCTTATGCCATAGAGATGGGCCAGTTGTCACTTTTGTTGCTGTTGTTTTGTTTGTTGTTTCGTTTTTTTTTTTTGTTTTGTTTTGTTTTTTTGTTTTGTTTTTTTTTTTTTTTTTGAGACAGGGTCTCACTATGTAGCCCTGGCTGGCTTGGAACTCCCTAAGTAGACCAGGCTGTCCTTGAACTCATAGAGATCCTCCAGCTTCTGCATCTTGAGTGCTGGGGTTAAAAGGGTGCAACCACCATGCCCCCACCTCAGTCATCTAGGAGCTAGAAGTCAAGTTCAGTTGGTAAAGTGCTAGCTTAGCACGCACAAAGCCTTGAGTTCAAAACTGAGCATCACATAAACTAGGCATGGTGGCACACAACTGTGACTCAACCCCCAGGAGGTGGAGGCAAGGTAGAAAGGTTGGAAGTTCAAAATCAGGCTGGCAATATGGATTACTTAGTAAATTCAAGCCCAGCCTGGAATATGTAAGACCCTGTCTTAAAATGTCTTAACAGAAAACAGTCCAAAGGGTTTGGAGTGCAGCTCAGTGGTAGACGCCTGGCTTAACATGCACAAGGCTGTGGTTCCTCCCCCAGCACCGCAAAAAGGAAAATTAAAAGGCTGCATCAAGGCAGCCTATCATAAGTGGCACCTCAGTGGTTGAGGTTCAGGTAGCTTCAGAGAAGTTAGCTTCCCTTGGACAGGGCATGGTGGCTCACATCTATAATCTCAGCTTGCACATGGGAGGCAGTGGCAGGAGATTCTGAGTTCAAGACCAATCTAGACTACGTATCAAATAAAACAGACAAACAAAAAATTAGAGAAGGACAAGGCATCTTACTATAAAGGGAACAAACACCAGGACCAACACCCGTGAGCAGCATGAAACTGAGTTGATGATGACCACTCATCTTAGACTTCAGGTTGACCTTGGTTGTATTCGGTTTGTCCAAGCTCTTTAAAGAGGAAAAAGGTGGTGTTGGTTGTTTTCCACTCTTTTACTTTTTCGGCTCTTTTGAGAGGTCCACCACCCAGCTCCCAAGTAAATCACACAGAGACTTAGTCTTTCTTATAAATACCTGGCCTTAGCTTGGCTTGTTTCTAACCAGCTTTTCTTAACTACAATTATGCCATCTACCAGCTGCCCCTGAGTTTTTAGTTTTCTCTTACTTCTGTGTACCTTCCTTTCACTCTTACTCCATGGCCGGCTGGGTGGCTGGCCTCTACTTTTCTTACTCCTTGATCTCTCTTGCTTCCTGGTTCCTCTTTTTCTCCTATTTATTCTCTCTGCCTGCCAGCCCTGCCTATCCTTTCTCCTGCCTTGCTATTGGCCTTTCAGCTCTTTATTAGACCAATCAGGTGTTTTAGACAGGCACAGTAACACAGCTGAACAAATGCAACATAAAAGAATGCAACACATCTTTACATCATTAAACAAATGTTCCACAGCATAAACAAATGTAACACACCTTAAAATAATATTTATTCCACAAGACGTCATCCTAGGGTCCCCCCCCTTTGCTTTATATCTAGTATCACTTGAATCATACTTTCCTTCCTTTATTTGTAGTAATATTGGGAATTTCTACCCTGTTCAGAAATCTGTCTGAGCGTTTTTTCCCAGCCTCTCTACAAATTGTCAGTCAAGTTTAAGAACCATAACTAAAAAAAAGAAAGAAAGAAAGAAAGGAAGGAAGGAAGGAAGGAAGGAAGGAAGGAAGAAAGAAAGAAAGCCAGGTGCTGTTAATCCCAGCACTCAGGAGGCAGAGGCAGGCGGAGTTCGAGGCCAACCTGGGCTACAGAGTGAGTTCCAAAAAGATGACTCAGCAGTTAAGAGCACTGACTGCTCTTCCAGAGGTCCTAAGTTCAATTCCCACCAACCACATAGTGGCTTCCAACTATATATAGTGGGATCTGATGCCCTCTTCTGGCATAAACATGTACATGCAGATAAAACACTTATAAACATAAATAAATAAATCTTTATTTTATTTTATTTTCTATCATCAGCTTGATACAGTACAAATTCTTATCCTAATAGTGAAATGTTTCACTGATGCTTGCCCAGTGATTGAATAAAACCAAAACTTATTATAAGTCACAGTCATCCTAGGGTCTCCCCTGCTAGGTAGCTTCCCTGGTCCTGTGGGTTACAGTTTGATTGTTCTTTGCTTTATATCTAGTATCCACTTATAAGTGAGTACATACCATGTTTGTCCTTCTGGGTCTGGGTCACCTCACTCAGGATGATATTTTCTAGTTCCATCCATTTGCCTGCAGATTTCATGCTGTCATTGTTTTTCTCTGCTGAGTAGTACTCCATTGTGTATATGTACCACATTTTAAAGAGAGAGAGAGAGAGAGAGAGAGAGAGAGAGAGAGAGAGAGAGAGAGAACCAGAACTCTAGGCTGGATGTGATGGTACGTATAATACCAGCATTCAGGTGGAAGAAGCTGGAGGATTGCCACAAGTTCCAGACCAGCCAAGTGGACACTAAGAATTTCTATATTATTTCCACTTTTCAAAATCCATGTCAACCCAGTGGAATGGAAGACGTTCGGTTTTACTTCCAGATGACGAGTTTTGCTAGCTGGAGTGAGAAGAGAAAGGAAGGAAGAAAGGACAGGGCCACTGGCAGGCCTTGCTAGTTTCAGAGCCCCAGACTTTGCCCAGTGAAACATTTCTGAGCTTGGCTTTGTCAGGCAATTGATTTAATGGTAGGTTGGCCTTGCTTCCTGGGAGGCACTTGGCTGCTTAGGGGATGTGTGCTGTCTGCTCAGCACAAGGACAACCACAACTCAGCAGCTCTGAGTCCCCGTGACGGCACAGGTTTGAACTGTGACCAGCAGAGACACAAAATTTCAAGTGAGCCATGTATTTGTTTCTTTCTCTGTCCATCAAGGGAGCACTACCACCACGGGAGCAATTATTCAGATTATATGACAAGTATCCAAGTCACCACTTCTGAGAGTAACATGTCCATGTAGCTGATAAATCCCTAATGCCTTGTCTTCAGACAAGTCCTCTCACCTTCCTAGATGGGCGCTGGGTAAGAAAATGACTTCTGGAGTAGAAAGACACAAAGAGGTTTTACAGCTTAAGCCAGGTTGGAAAAGATTCATTAGGATTGGCCTCCAAATAAAAATAATAATTAAAGGCCGGGCGTTGGTGGCGCACGCCTTTAATCCCAGCACTCGGGAGGCAGAGCCAGGCGGATCTCTGTGAGTTCGAGGCCAGCCTGGGCTACCAAGTGAGCTCCAGAAAAGGCACAAAGCTACACAGAGAAACCCTGTCTCGAAAAACCAAAAAAAAAAAAATAATAATAATAATAATTAAAAAAAAAAAGATACAGACTGTCCCTTCCACCTCCAGGGAGTCTCAGCCTACTCCTGATCAACAAGATAGATGAATGCCCCCTCCTGGGGATCCTGCAAGCTCCGCCTTCCCACCTGCTCCGTGTAGCTCACATCCCCGTTTGGAAGACCCTTACCCTCTCACTACAGAACTATTATAAGATAACACCCACAGGGCCCTCTCACTTCCCTGTGCTCCTGTCTACCGCTCTCTATATCTTTTCTAGACTCACTCATCATGTTCAGTGAAGCCTTGTACATAGATATCGTTGTGTCCTAACCCTCAGGGGACGCCAGCGGAAAGGGAAACATTTTCCTCCCTGGTGTTTGCTTGAATGTGTACACACATAGAAAAACAAAACTTAGTATATACTATCGAGTAAATGTGTGTGTGTGTGTGTGTGTGTGTGTGTGTGTGTGAGAGAGAGAGAGAGAGAGAGAGAGAGAGAGAGAGAGAGAGAGAGTTAGGTGGCTTTAGGGTTAATAAGAACCATTTTCAAGTAGAAGGGGCATTTCATACCTGTTGGATGGTTTGGAGGAAAAGGAAAGATTATCTTTTACCTTAAAAATGTCAATCTCACTTTGACTCTAGGAGCATGCTATATTTAAATGAGATGGACAAAATACCATGCTATGGTCAACTTCCTAATTCTCTGTGGTGGATTCCTTCCTCTTTGAGGAAAGGAAAACATTTGCCACCTAAGAGATCAGTGTTTCAGTGAACTGCTACTTGCCGAAGAAGAGGGGTCAAAAGGCAAGTGACTTGGAAGAAGACACCTGACTGGAGACCCACAGGCTCACCAGAGGCATGGTTAAGCTCTCCTGCCTCATTATTAGCTCTTTCGAATGCTTGTTTGTCTCCGTGTTTTGAGAGCTTGGCACAGTGCTGTGATCCAACACCAAGTTAAAGTCCCTGCTTAAATCCAGTACCCGAACGCACAAACAGCTCCCTCAGTGGCAAAATGCAGTCGCGGGTTGCCCAGCAACAAACTGCTATAGTGGAGGCAGAAGGTGGGTGGGTTGTTGAGTGAAAAGTACCTGGATCGTGAACAAGAAAAAGAATGGGAGGGGCTTTTCGAGTGTCTGAGCTTCCGAATTAACAAAATCCCTTCAAATTGTGGCTGCGTTTCTGGAAGCAGTGTTTACCTTGGCAACAATTTTCCTGCAAAGAGCAGGCGTGGTTTCACACTCTTTTCTCTCTTGACCACAGGCTTTCAGTAGCCATATTTTCAGCCCCGGGACATCCTAGATTAAGCGCAGGCTGCTAGCCCTTTAAGCCCGACCTGCGGGGCGGGGACGACGTGGAACCACCGAACAAGCTGTGTCAGCCACGTGGTACAAGGAAGCGTTCATGTTGGAACTGGGCAAAGCGTATTTCCGCTTTGAGCTGTACAATATGATGTTCCGAGAGTATCCACTTATCTTTTCTTCTGTTGAGTTTCCAAAACTCTAATGATGCCACTCCTCTCAATCAAAAGTTTAGTTTAAAGTAACACCACTCGTCCAGCTCTAGTGCCCGTTTTAAAAATGGTGCCTCGGTCTTCAGCAGCGATAGTTCTTTTGCAATTAAGATCCGGGCGGAAACAAAGGGTAGGTGCAGCGAGGCAGAGCCGAGGTTGCTTCATAGAGCCTCTTGCAGGTCAGGAGGGAGGGTCAGGTCATAGTTGGGTTTTGTTCCTGCTGGCGCGGGAATACTCTGCGTGTAAGGGAGCGGCACTGCCGACTGCCGAGGCCTCTGGGATTGTGCCGGGTTTGCCAGTTAGCTGAGTAGGCGGCGGAGCGGCGGCCCCTGGCGGGTCACCATGTGGGCCTTCCCGGAGCTGCCGCTGCCGCTGCTGGTGAATTTCATCGGCTCGTTGCTGGGATTTGTGGCTACGGTCACCCTCATCCCTGCCTTTCGTAGCCACTTTATCGCCGCGCGCCTCTGTGGCCAGGACCTCAACAAGCTCAGCCGGCAGCAGATGTGAGTTAACGGCACACGGGTGTCCTGGGTTAGGGGGCCAGGCTGTGCAGGACAGGGGCGAGGACTGAGGTGCTTGGCTTTGCGCTGGCCCGAGAGACCTAACCTGGGCAACCCAGAACTCTGGCGGGTGGGGGTGGGGTGATAGAATTGTCTATCCTGGAAAGGACGGAATGGGACCTTTGGGTGTTAGGACTTCTAGCAGTGGATACGTATCCTCTTCCCTGTGCACAGTCTCCCTACTCCCCAACAAAACAAAATCCTGGGAAGAAAGCCACTCTGGGTTACTGTAACCCCTACAATAGTGAGTGACCACGCCCCTTTCCTCTTCCTCCTCTACCGGTTGCTTGCTGGGCCGCAGCCCAGAGTCCCAGGGAGTGATCAGCGGTGCTGTTTTCCTTATCATCCTCTTCTGCTTCATCCCTTTCCCCTTCCTGAACTGCTTTGTGGAGCAGCAGTGTAAGGCCTTCCCCCACCATGAAGTAAGTGCACTCGTGCGGACGGTCGGCTGGGGCCGGGCACTTACTTGAGTTGGGGTTATTTGGATTTGGGCAGAGTGGGTGCTTGTGGACCCAACTGTAGAGACAGGAATTCTTGGACTGGTGATTATAGCCCAGTGATAGAGCCTCCCTAGTGTGCATGCCCAAAGCCGCGGGTTCAGTCCTCTACTCCAAAAGAAAAGACAGGAAGCAGGACTTCTTGAAAGGCGGATGGCAGGCTCGAGTCCTGATTTGCCCGGGCCGTCCCCAGTTTGTGGCCCTGATCGGCGCCCTGCTTGCCATCTGCTGCATGATCTTCCTGGGCTTCGCCGATGATGTCCTCAATCTGCGCTGGCGCCATAAGCTGCTGCTGCCCACAGCCGCCTCACTACCTCTCCTCATGGTCTACTTCACTAACTTCGGCAATACAACCATCGTGGTGCCCAAGCCCTTCCGCTGGATTCTTGGCCTGCACCTGGACTTGGGTGAGTAGCCCTGTCACTGGTGCCCTGTGGCACCAACTTCAGGGTACCCTTCCCTCTGAGATCCCAGTAGAACACCCTTCCAGGTGTTCCGTATTCTCCATCAAGTATGCCCTGTGTCTACTCTGATTTCTCTTTTTCCTGTCCTCATTCTTTCTTATCCTTTCTTTCCTTCCTGAATCAAGGAATTGAACCTAAGATCTCATGCTTGCCAGGCAAGCACTCTGAGCTATACCGAAGCTTTTCCTTCCTAGTTTTCCCATTTTCTAAAAATTTCAAATCAGGGGGACTGGGGAGATGGCTCAGTGGCTAAGAGCACTCACTGTTCTTCCAAAGGTCCTGAGTTCAATTCCCCTCGCACCCACATGGCAGCTCATTACTGTCTGATGCCCTCTTCTGGTGAGCAGATGTACACGCAGACGAAGTACCCATATACATAAAATACATGTCTTTAAAATTTTCAAAACATGGTCACACACTAAGCTGCCTTGAACTTACTTAGCCCAAGCAGGCCTTAAGCTGGTAATCCTCCTGTCCCAGCCATCCAAGTAGCTGGAATTATAGACCTGTGCCACTGGGCCTTGCCTATTCAGATCCTTTCATTCATCCTGTGCTCTGTTCTCAAAAAAAAAAAAAAAAATCCAAATCCTACTTCCCTAGGAAGCTCTAACTCTGATTCTGTGTCCCCAGGGATCCTGTACTATGTCTACATGGGACTGCTTGCGGTGTTCTGTACCAATGCCATCAACATCCTAGCAGGAATCAATGGCCTAGAGGCTGGTCAGTCTCTAGTCATCTCCGCTTCCATCATTGTGTTCAACCTAGTGGAGCTGGGAGGTAGGTGGGACTGGAGATGGGGAAAGAGATGCCTGCGTGTTAAGGGAATTGCCTGGTGTGGATTTAGAGAATTCCCGGGGGAAGGGCAACCACAAAAGCGGTTTTCGAATGGAAGCTATTTACCTCGCCAACACCAGCAGGGAGTTAAACATGAGGAGGAACAGCAGTGCCGTCAGCTCTCGCTTGATTGGCGTGGCTAGACAAGTGATTTCTATTGGAGATAAACAGCTGCACAGAACCCCAGCATCAGAAAGGGTCACTCACCCTCTGACCACACTGGAAAAAGACACACACACACACACACACACACACACACACACACACACACACACTCCTCCCTTCATAACTATGCCTGAGTACAGGCAACCCGGAACACTGACTGAGCAACATAAAAATGACCAGGATCCCCTTTCAGCTAACATGAGAGCTTTTTTCCAATAACAATTCAGTTCTTCTCACTTTTTTTGTTTTGTTAATTTGAGACAGTCTTGCTAATGCAACCCTGGCTGGCCTCAAACCCATGGTCATCTTTACCTGTCTCCTGAGCATTTGGATTGTAGGTGTGTGCCACTGCACCTGGAGCCCAGGCGCTGGGATTACAGGCATGCGCACTGCACCTGACTTCCTCCTACTTCTTAGATTGAAACATATATATTAAAAATTACTCATGCCCACTCAGGAGGCAGAAGCAGGCAGATCTCTCTAAATTCAAGGCCAGCCTGGTCTACAGGCTCCAGAGCTACACAGAGAAACTCTGTCTCAAAACACAAAACAACAATAACAAAAAATTACTCATGCCTTCTGAGAGCTCCCAATTCACAGTGCATCTCTACTTCCTTTTTCCTCTCCCAAATTACCCAAAACAAATCCTAAAACAAGCTCCTCAGCACTCCCTTGAGTGATATGTTTTATGGTTCCCTGTGGTTTATGGTTTCAGAAGTCTTAGTTTCTGAGTAAACCCAGGTTTGACTATTAGATATTTCTGGTTGTCTTTAGTTGATGCTTATTAAAACTAAGCACTTTGTTTTGTTTTGAGACATGGCTGTACCGTGTAGCCCTGGAACTCAGAGATCCAAGTGCTGAGGTTAAAGGCGTGTGCACCTTCCCTGCCCCCAGCTAAAGCCAAGCACTTTTAAAGCATCATCTCCTTTAAATCAGACGATGACTTTGTGGAACTTGCTTTATCCAGTTTGGCAGATGAGAAAATTAGAGAAACTCAATGTGTCATATTCAAATTCACACAGCTAGGAAGTAAAACTGGTATTCAAACCCCAGCTGGACTTTCACATTTAAGACAGTCACTAGCTTTTTTTGAAGCCTCAGTGAAAGGGCTAGAGTATTGGGAATTGCCTGGGTGATGTGAAAGGGGAAGTCAGAGCTGGGGATGGTGGCAAATACCTGTAATCCCAGCGTGTGGGAGGTGGAGACCAGACTTGGGAACAACATGGGAAGTTGTAGACCAGTGGGGGGGCAGGGGAGGGGAGCGTTGGTCTTGAAAGTGATTTGGGTGAGGTGTTCCTAATGGCTGGGAACATAAATTAGACACAGATGAGACCGAGGTGCGTAGGGGATGTGGGTACTAACTTCTTCCTTTTTACTCTGCTCCAAAGGTGATTATCGGGATGATCATGTCTTTTCCCTCTACTTCATGATACCATTTTTTTTTACCACCTTGGGATTGCTGTACCATAACTGGTAAGTAGGCCTATGGATAAGAGATATGTGGGAGGGATGGTCTGGACATAACCCGGCTTCTAATGAGGAGACTAAAATTGTGCCTATCTTTGTTGGGTATCCCTGGCTCTCCCGTTGGTAGTGGTTTGCCATTCCTGTTGTTCTGTGTGTGAGCGAGAGCACTGGTGTATTTATGGTACAGGGGAGTGAACCTGGGGCCTTAAAAAGGCTAGACAAGCACTACTACTTAGCTGTATCCCCAGCCCTTGAGTTTTTCTTTTGAGATTGGGGCGGTATGTGTGTGGGTGTGTGTGGATGTGTGTGTGCACTCATACTCTCAAGTTACCCAGGTTGGCACTGAACTTATTGTGTTGGTCAAGACTGAACTCCTGCCTTCAGTAACAGCTGGGATTACAAGCGTGTGCTATTAGATACCACCCCTCACTCCCACCACACATACACCATAGTGCTAGGGATTGAACTTATGACCTTGTACTTGCTAGGTGACTACTTTATCACTAAGCCACACCCCAGCCTGGTACTTATTATGGGTTGCTGTCTACCTGCAGTAGTTGGGAACAAATGTTATGGATCCCCCAGGAATGGATGAATCTGGGGCCTTGGGTCCTGCAGTTTCTGGAACAGCCTTGCTCCTAGAACTCGGGGTCAGGACTAGCCTGTTGCTGAGAGTGTGTGATGTGAAAGAAAAAGGGTCAGTGGTGAGTCTTGCCCTCGGCTCAGCTCCTCTCTCCCATACAGGTACCCGTCACAGGTGTTTGTGGGAGATACCTTCTGTTATTTTGCCGGCATGACCTTTGCCGTGGTGGGAATCTTGGGACACTTCAGCAAGACCATGCTCCTCTTCTTTATGCCACAAGTGTTCAATTTCCTCTACTCACTGCCTCAGCTCTTTCACATCATCCCCTGCCCGCGGCACCGTATACCCAGGTAGCCACTCTGGGGCTTCAAAGGGTCATTACAGCTTTTTACTTGGGATGGCTAAAGCCAGCCTCCACATTTCCTACGTAAGAAGAAGAGGAGGGAAAAGAAAGGAGACCTGTATGTGGGTAGCCCATTCTAATTTACCAAGCACATTTACTTACATAATGTGTGATGCTTACATTACAGTTTCTGTGCCCCAGATGTAAGCAGCTGAGCCAGAAACAAACTCCAGTGCTTAAGTACTCAGGACTCTGCTCAGTAACCCAGAATGGAAAGTTCTCTGAGTAGTGATTCAATCACATGAAATCATCTTCCCTTTACAGACTCAATACGAAGACAGGCAAACTGGAGATGAGCTATTCCAAGTTCAAGACCAAGAGCCTCTCTTTCTTGGGCACCTTTATTTTAAAGGTAACAAGGTAACAAGGAGGTAAGGCCCCAGGCCACCATCCTTAACTTGGGACAAGGGAAACCTAGGCCTTCTCAGACCCAAGGGGAGTTTGGAAGCATCAAGAAGATTCCCTGTTGATGAAATGTGTGTATCAGAAGTTGTCTTCATGTCCGGCCCCTCCAGGTGGCAGAGAGCCTCCGGCTAGTGACAGTCCACCGAGGTGAGAGTGAGGACGGTGCCTTCACTGAATGTAACAACATGACCCTCATCAACCTGCTGCTTAAAGTCTTTGGGCCCATACACGAGAGAAACCTCACACTGCTCTTGCTGCTATTGCAGGTACAATCGAGGGTGGGGTAAATTACGTACATTTTCTTGTCTCTCTTTTACCTGGGTTCTTATTCCAGTACATTTCTCCTTCCAGATCCTGAGCAGTGCCGTGACCTTCTCCATCCGTTACCAGCTTGTCCGACTCTTCTACGATGTCTGAGTTCCCTGAAGATTGTCCTTCCCCACACAGTCTCCACTGGACCTCACCCAGGACCGGCCTCTGTTTGGTCCAAGACTGCCTTCCGGTCCAGGCTCTGACTGTCCATTTTTCACTTTTGTTTTGAGCTGCTCCTATCACCTGTGGATATTGACCTGGACCTTATTGGATTTAAAGTCCATTGGTTGGACTTTGCCTATGGCATTCTTTAGCTTTCTGTCCTTGCTGCAGCCTCGTAAGGGGAGATGTAGCAGCTTTTATGCAAATATTCACAGCTCAACTTTCAGAGCCCTGATTCTACAGGAATTTGCTGGACCCTGAGAGAGAGCCTGAGCTAGGGCTTAGAGTTAGGGCCCTATACTCCGAGGTAACCTCACATCTGACTTTAAAATTAAGTGTTCTGATTAGGAAGGGCAGAGGCAGGGCCATGTGCTCAAAATGGTGACAATAAAGGACTGTCTTTTACTTGCTCCTGTAGGTATATCCACTCCTCTCCCATTTTTCCCTAACCTTTGAGGTGCTTGAGGATTGAACTCAGGGCTTCCTTGTATGTAAGTGCTCTACCACTGAACTATATGCCCAGCCTGATATATTTATTTTTCGTATGGGCATTTTAGGATTGATTGGAAGGATTGGGGTGGGTACCTTTTCCAATAGGATGCCTACCTCTGCCCCATCAGACCCTTTCCTGCAAGAAGTGACAGAACTGAACCAGACAGAACATGTTGAATAAATATTAAAATACTAACTTGTGGTAAAACAGAGGATAACAACGCTCAGTTTTCCGACATAGGATTGAACTCTTAGGTTTCATTTCTTCTCTCTCTCTCTCTCTCTCTCTCTCTCTCTCTTTTGAGACAAGGTTTCTCTGTGTAACAGCCCTAGCTGTACTGGAACTCACACTGTAGACGAGGCTAGCCTTGACCTCAGAGACCCGACTGCCTCTGCCTCAAAGCTCTGGGATTAAAGGCGTGCACTACCACGCCCAGCCTCATTTTTTTTTCTCTTTTAAATCCTCCCTTTGCCAGATTTGAGGAGGGAGTGGGAATGCCCTGCCCTGGAAGGAGGAAAGTGGTGGTGGTTTATAGTGTAGACCCCTTCTCTTGAAACTTTTTTCCCCCGAGACAGGGTTTCCCCGTGTAGCCCTAGCTGTCCTGGAACTCACTCTGTTACCAGGCTGACCTTGAATTGAGATCCACTTGCCTCTGCCTCCTGAACGCTGGGATTAAAGGCGTGCAACACCAGCGCCCAGCAGACCCTTTTCCTTTAAAACCCTAGGCCGGCCCAGATTTCCCAGAGACCGTAGAGGTGGCTCCAGACTCCTCCCTCCGTGTCTTCCGGTTCTGGTTGCGCTCGGTAGCGTTTAAATTTCGCGCGCTTAATACGGATTGGCCCCTCGCACGGGTGCTTCGCCTCCGGCTCGCGGCTACTCCGCCTTGCTTGCTTCCCCGGGTAAAAGGTTTTCAAATTGGACCAATCGCTGGGCGAGCTCTCTCCGCCTCGGCGCGTCACCGAAGGGTTAATTGCAGCCAACCAGAGGCCGGTGTGCAGGAAAAGAGCCAATCAGGCGGGCGCGGGGGCGTGCCCGGTGAGCTTATAAGGGCGAGCTCGCCCGCGCGCGGCGACAGTTGACTGCGGCGGTTGGCAGTTGCTGTGGTTCGTTGGCGTTCGCGCTCTCCCTCTCTCCTCTGCTCTTCTACCTCGTGAACACACCATGTCGGGTCGCGGCAAGACCGGAGGCAAGGCCCGCGCCAAGGCCAAGTCGCGCTCGTCGCGCGCCGGCCTGCAGTTCCCGGTGGGCCGCGTGCACCGGCTGCTGCGGAAGGGCCACTATGCCGAGCGCGTGGGCGCGGGCGCGCCCGTCTACCTGGCGGCCGTGCTCGAGTACCTGACGGCCGAGATCCTGGAGCTGGCGGGCAACGCGGCCCGGGACAACAAGAAGACGCGCATCATCCCGCGCCACCTGCAGCTGGCCATCCGCAACGACGAGGAGCTCAACAAGCTCCTGGGCGGCGTGACGATCGCGCAGGGCGGCGTCCTGCCCAACATCCAGGCCGTTTTGCTGCCCAAGAAGACCAGCGCCACCGTGGGGCCCAAGGCGCCGGCGGGCGGCAAGAAGGCCACCCAGGCCTCGCAGGAGTACTAAGGGCGCCCGCGCCGTGGCCGCCCAGCCCTCCTCCCCACACCTCCACAAAGGCCCTTTTCAGGGCCACCACTTCCCTCACAGAAAGAGCTGAGCCACTTAGGGCCACTGCGGGCCGGGCCGCCTCGTCCCCATTCTCTCCTTCTCCTTCTGCCCTCGCGCGTTTCCGCCTCCCTTTCCCCCTGCACGGCCTCCGGGTCAGCCACGGAGGACGCGGGCGCCGCGGCACCTGCCCCATCCCGGAGCTTCGCCGATCTCCGCCTTGGATGGGCCGCGCGGAGAGGCTGCGGCGCCTTCCAGAAGTCTCGTCTCTTTGCTGTGACGTACGGCCGAGGTGGGCCTGAAGGTGAGTCCCTCCGCAGCTGCAACCTGGGCGTCTTTTCTTCAGCTTGGTGCTTAGCCCTCGCCTGGACCTTCCCGAAGTGACTGAGAAGTGGATCGTATTGTTTGGTCCCGTACGTCCCCCTTGCTGGCCTCATACCAGTTTCCCCCATCTTCGTTCATAGGCCGGTGTGTGGTGTGGCCGGGACTAAAATCACTGTATTACGAACCGATTTTCCCCAGGATGCCTCCTGGAAAGGGTTTGGGAGACGCTTGCAGGCCTGTGGACAGAAGAGCTGTGTTCCTGCCGCAGGAGACTGGCAGCCGGGCCTAGCCATCCCCCTTTTCTCCCCAGCGACTCGACTCAACCCAAACACCTAGATACCAGCACAAGTCGGTGAATCCCTCTCTGGACTGAGCCTCTGTTGGCTTCTGAACTGGAATTTTGCAGCTATCCCAAGTTTAGAACCTTAGGTAGTGGGGAGTTTCGATGGGCTAATTTTATTAAAGGATTGTTTGGTTTTTTAAAAATGGAGTGTCTTGTTTTAATTTTGAATTGCTGTAGGCCCGGGGCTGGGGTTATATGGCTGCGCGTTAGAGCCATGTGCCTGGCTCTAGCCATGTGGGAGGTGGGACTATGGGGTTAAGTTCCCTTACTTTCTTTGGGCAGTGGGAATGGGAAAGTCTAATACAAGTAGCTACTGGTACTGGAGACAGGCAGGCTGTTTGTTTCCTTGGTACTTCCTATATTTTGAGAACATTAAGTAGTCAAAGAAGGTTTTTATTTGTTTGTTTTTGCAACAGAGAAGTCCCAGATTCAAAATTCAGGTTTAAAGGGCTTTGGGTTTATTTATATCTTCCCCAACTCCACCAAAATAACAACCACATTCAGAGCTGGTTTAATTCTTAGTGGCATTGGTTACATTCAAAGATTGGCATGGACTTTTTCTAAGAGGTGAAGCCCCAACTATTGGGCAGTCATCAAGGCCCCAAGGTGAGGCACGTCTCTGGAAGTCTCAATACCCTGTGGTTCAATCTCCTGGGATAGTCACCCCCCAAAGTTAGGGAGCACAGGGCACTTGGAAGCCAGATGTAGGCACTGGAAAGAGGCGGCCGGGGTTCCTGTACCCTATAGACCAGTTAGTGCGCATCATTAAGCTGCCGTGCAACGTCCAGAATGTTCTTGGCTCCTTTGTTCAGCAACAAGCTGGCCAGGCTGATGCCCAGGTTTTCAGCAGCTAGCTGGGCTCCTCTTGGAATGTTCCGGGCAGTGATTCCAACCAGCTGCGGGTCATCCTCTGGACCATCTTCATGCTGGATGACAGAAGGAGTTATTTGGTGAGAGAGAAGGTTATAAGTACTTGTGTTTATTCCTCCATCTCCCAGTCAATAAATACCTGAAAAGGGACCTGGATGGTAGTCTGCATGGTCTCTTGCATGCTATCTGAGCCGTCTAGACTCCAGACTCCTCCAGTCAGGTACAGCTAGGAAATAAAGTGGGTTGTACCACATATTCAGAGAAAATTGCTTAGATACTCAGGTGCACACAGCAATGCCACAACCCCCCCCCCCATCCATTTTCCCTGCTTACTTGCCCATCGCTCATCACTGTATGTACGGCTACTGGCACACTACAGCCTCCTTCCTGCAATGACAAGTCCCTGTGAGCTCTAAGGGCCTCTAAAGACATGAACAGGCTGCTGGGGCAGACCAAGGTCCTCTCCACAACTGAGTTACCATTACATTACAGAGCACTTACTTGAGAAACCTCTTACTGCCCTTCCCAATTCCCCGAGTCCTCATACCACCATGGGAGGACCCCAAGTCTTACCAGGTGCCTCAGAAAGGCCCTCTCAGCAATGCAGCGAAGCAGAGTCTCAGGATCATGCAACACACTGACAAGTTCCAAGATATCCTGGTCCTTGGCTCGCACTTCCACCGCTAGGGCTCCCTAAAGGAAAAACAGGCCTGCTCTTTCTCCAGTCATGGAGCTGAACATGGGAACCACACCTCTTCTACCTGCTTCCCAAAGCCCGCCCCTCCCTAAACATTGTATTTGGTGGGAAGCAGATGTCAAAGGCTATGGACCCAGGTTCTTGAAAGGGCACATGAACAAAGCCCTCTCCAGGCAAACTCACCTGACCCACAGCATACATACATTCCTCTGGGTGCAAGATCTGTGGGGGCAGAACAGACAGAAGGGTGGGGTATCCAAAAGCAGTGAGCTAGGGTTTGCCAACTGGGAAGCCTGGGGGAGGTACAAGCATGAGTCTGGCCTCTAATCCCACTGCCCCTAGCCTGGGCTTACTTCTGGCTTGTTAGTGTTATTGGCAGAATGGTCACGAAGATAAAAGTCAGGAGAGAAAGGCAGATTAGAATGGAACGGAATGGGGCAGCCCCTACCTGTCCCACCCGGTTCTGCCAGCCCATGCGCTGCAGGCCAGCTACAGCCAGGATAATGGCACTGAACTCCTGCTGCTCATCGAGCTTCCGTAGCCGGGTGTTGAGGTTTCCCCGCTGTGGAGACACGCTAAGGAGAAACCAGGACCCACACAGTGCACCCTCTGTCCCAGTCTCTTCTCCCCTTCAGCTGACTTAAAGACTTTTGGGACAGGATCTCACAGTGTCACGGGGCTGGACTGGGACTTACTTTATAGACCAAGGTGGCCTTGATCTCATGGAGATCCGCCTGCCTCTGCCTCCAGAGTGCTGGGATTAAAAGCATATGCCACCCCATCTGACTAGAACATACTATTTTAGTTTTATATGTGTGGGTGTTTTGCATGTATGTATGTCTGCAGAAGCCAGAAGAGGGCATCAGATCCCCTAGAGCTGAAGTAAGAGACAGTTGTGAGTGAGTCACCATGTGAGTGCTGGGAGTTGAACCAGGGTCCTCTGGAAAAGCAACCAGTGCTTTTTTTTTTTTTTTTTTTTTTTTTTTTTGGTTTTTCGAGACAGGGTTTCTCTGTGTAGCTTGGAGCCTTTTCCTGGAACTCACTTGGTAGCCCAGGCTGGCCTCGAACTCACAAAGATCTGCCTGCCTCTGCCTCCCGAGTGCTGGGATTAAAGGCATGCACCACCACCGCCTGGCCTGCAACCAGTGCTTTTAATCACTGAGCCATCTCTCCAGCCCCAGGACATACTGTTTTTAAAATTAGTTTTATGAAACACACCACACAGTCACTGTAAAAATCAAAACCATTTAGTAGCATAAAAAGTAAAAATAGGAGCACCTTCCACCCTGGACACCCAGAAATAATTAATTACTGATCAGTATCACTTGTATTGTCAATGCCTGTCTGTCTCTCTCTCTCTTTTTTTTTTTTTTTTTTGGTTTTTCGAGACAGGGTTTCTCTGTGTAGCTTTTCACCTTTCCTGGAACTCACTTGGTAGCCCAGGCAAGACTTGAACTCACAGAGATCTGCCTGGCTCTGCCCCCCCCCACCCCCACCCCCAGTGCTGGGATTAGAGGCGTGCGCCACCAACGCCCGGCTGCCTGTCTGTCTCTCTAACTAACATGTAAACTATATAAGCAGGAATACTGTTTATTTTATAATTATCCTCGAGGCCAGGCACCTGCCAGAGTTTAAGAAAACATTGAAGAACTATGAATGGATGGATGGATGGATGGATGGATGGATGGATGGGTGGGTAGGTGGGTGGGTGGATGGGTAGGTGGGTGGGTGGATGGGTTTCGAAAGACAGATAACCCACTGCCCCCCTGGACCACTTGCTTTGGAAGGTCCTTCTAGACTCTAGAAGAGTGCTCTAGACCTTCTCTTGCTCTTTGGCCACTGTCCGTCCCTCTTGTGAAAGGATACAATACTCTTGAACTCGAGGTGTGGGAACTTTCTCTGTAGCTGGGCCACTCTCCTCAGGGAGCTGGTTCCCACTGCGCTGCTCAGAGAGAGTTTGGAATTAAATTTAACAAGCGCTGCCCCCTGTCCTCCACTGTCCGTCCCTCTGTCCTCCGCACAGCAGGCCCCACTCACCTCTTCTCTGGCAAGGTCTCTAGAGTCTTTCCAATAAATTTCGGGTGGAAGACAACAGCGTCACAAGGATTTTCCCGTCTGGAGAGCAAGTGATGACATAAAATTATCTGGAAACAGTGTTTAATTCTAGCCCCAAAACTTACTATGTACCCTAGGCTAGCCTCAAATTCACAATAATCCTCCTGTATCAGCCTCCTAAATGCCGAGATTATAGGTGTGAGCCACCAAGCCTGACTTTATTTTCTTTTTAAAAGGTTTTGTGTTTTGCTTTCTTGATTTTTTTTTTTCCCTTCCAAGACAGGTTTTCTCTGTGTAGTTTTGGTGCCTGTCCTGGATCTCACTCTGTAGACCAGGCTGGCCTCGAACTCACAGAGATTTGCCTGGCTCTGCCTCCCAAGTGCTGGGATTAAAGGGGTGCGCCACCACTGCCCGGCTGATTGTTTTCATTTTTATTTATAGGGTGGGAGAGTATGCATGCCGTGGCATGTGTGTGTCAGTCAGATGGCAACTTACCGGGTCCTATTTTCCCCTCCCCCCATGTGGACCCCAGGGATTAAACTCAGGTCATCAGGCTTGGAAGCAAAAGTCTTTTCCAGCTAAGCCACTGTAAGTTCGCCTTCTTGCAACCCACACCTTGAGACACAATCTCCCTGCGTTCTCGGGCGGGTTGAAATCACTCTAGCCCAGGCAGGCAGTGACCCTCTGATCCTCCTGCTTTGGCTATCCCTAGTAGCTGGGGTGATGGGCCTGTGCCACTGAGCCCAACTCCGGACACTCTAACTAGCCAACCAATTGGCTTTTCCAGAGTTTTCTGCCATGCTTAATGACGGACAACCTTCACAGCAGAGGGCTACGTGGCCAAGTCCCAAGGGGAAAAAGCCCAAGACTCCCACGGTGGGGTTAAGCCCCTCCTCAGACCCCTCCCGTGCATATAACTCCTACTTGCAGACGGCTCCAATGGTAAAGCCAGGAGGTAGTATAGTAGGCACATCCTTCAGGGAATGAACAACCAGGTCCACTCTGGAGACGAGAGGGGAGGACACGGAGAGCGGCTTTGAGGAGTTGACCTTACCCTTCTCCGCCCACCGAGCTTCGACCACAGCTCTTCAGGAAGAGGCCGTCCTAAGACCTAAGGACCTTGAGGCCCTGCTGTCCTCTGAACTACTACCCTATTTCCCCAGCCAGTCTCCTGCTCTAGGCAGTTAGGGGGCTCCCAAACAAGACGCTCTCCTTTGTGGAAGCCTGTGAGCGCCTTAGCCTAACCCAACAGTCCCGCTAATATTAGGGAGCCACTCTGGGGTTCTAGCAGGAGATTGGAGGAGCGCCATGCTCTCCCATTCTCACTTACTCATTTTTCTCCAGGGCGTATTCTAGCTCCTTGGTAAACAGGCTCTTCTCTCCAATCTGCCGAAAAGAGCCTCAGAGTGACCCTCTTGGGGAAGAAGTGGGGAGAGGGACTGGAAGGGCAGGGATGGGGACGGCCATTACCTTAGAGAGTGCAGTGTCTAGAATTTTGTCCCCTGTGGTAGACATGGCAACTGAGGAGAGAGTCAATGGGGCACCCGTTAATTAGCATCTATCAGCACCACAGGCTCAGCACTGTGCTAAGAATCACAGTTGGGGTCAGAGGCACGGAAGTCCCAGCTCCTACCCTCTAGGAACACACACGCTAACGGAAAAAGCAGACATGTTCATAAAAAGACCCAAAGGCAGAAGGTAGTAAGTGCCAGGCTAGCCCAGGCAGTCGGAGGTGAACATGCACACAGGAGGCCATCCCTCCGTCTGCAAGCAGCCAAGACAGATTCTCACAAACAGGCTTTGACCTTGGGCGAGGCCAAAAATGCCATGTTCCCCCATTCATTGGCTTCCCGTTCACTACCATTCACCCCTCTCAAGAAAACTTACTGATCTCAAACTGCATGCCAGGGTGCAAGGTTTTCAGCATCGCCACCACAGTGTCCGTCTGTATGCGAGCCAGCTGGGGACAGAGATTTGGATCGTTCCTGCCCTTCCCTGGCCACTAGTGGCCCCAGGCGCAAATCCTCACATGGGGCAAGAAAGATTAAAAAAGAAAAGGGGGGGGGGGCTACACTTCTCACATGGGGATGAGAAAGAAGGGCCTGCCTTGGGAGTCCTTTCTCTGTACCCCAACCACTTCCTTGGTCCAGGGACTTTACTTCAGAGGAAGTAAACTGCTTTTCCCTATGAGATTGTCTGCCAGGCACGCTTTATTTCCTCTATGCTAGGAACCAACCCTCTGGGTCCCCTCAACTGGTGGCCTTGTGAGTATCAGAACTCTTCTGGCAACTCCCACGTCCAGACTCACCTGGCTCTTCCTGGTTCCCACTCGGACCACCCTCATCTTGGAGCCGTTTTTTTCCTGCAGAAGAAAGTCCCCGGGTTACAGTTGGTTCACGACACCTTCCCCAAGAACCAGGATCACATGCTTGGGAGAAAGGACCCCCTAGACCCTCTGGCCCCGTGAGTCTTCAAACAGGGAAAGACTCCCACGACTGGTCTTTTACCCTTCCTTGGCACCTTCTGCCCTCCTGCAGGATCCAGAGAAGCAGAGACCAGAGGAAAGCTGTCGAAGGATCCGGGATGGTAGCAGCAGCCACTGGGACACTGAGCCCCAAAGTCTAGCCTGGCCAGGGCTGTTCTCAGTGGGAGGGCTGCACACAGCCAGGTGGGTAAAATGATAAGGCCCATCAGCCTAAGCACAGTGAGGGTGGGCCCCGCGGGAGGGTGGGGCCTGCAAGAGGCTGGGGCAGGACAGCTGAAGTCACACATCACTAGAGGACAGGGTCACTGTCCACAACAACTCAGGCATTTGAGAAAGCCTCACTAACCCCTGGGTCAGACACTAGGGGTTCCTTACCCTAACAAGGATGTACCCCTATAAGGACTAAGGTGTATCTAATGTATAGTCCTGTTCATCCTCATGACTGGGTGACTTTGGGAACATCATCCCATCAAGGACCTGTTAAATGGAAGGCCACCTAATGCCTCAAGATGCCCCATAAGACGGACTATGAGGATAAAGTACCTAACGTTCATTTGTCTAAATGCTTTCTCTGATGTCCAAGCCAGAGCCAAGAGCTCAAAGGGACACACCTCTTCCTCCTGCCACGGTGCCTCGGATAAAGAAAGGTGTTCAGTGCCAAGCAGGTAGAACTGGGTTCTGCAGTCTGACACAAAGGTCTTATTTCTTTCTGCTGAGTGGAGCCACTGTGGGAACTGCCCACCTTCCCTGCACTGGGCCCCTCATCCCATAGGCTCACTGGTAGCAGACACTCAGGTTCTTGGTCACCAGAGGAGGCAAAAACTCGCTCTTGGACTCCACTCTGCTCTACTGGGATTATTCCTCCAACAAATGACTCTGAGATGTCTTTGTAATTTAGCTAGGCTTGAAATATTCAACACAAATTCTAGGCCACAGGAAGCCCACAGAAAGGAATTGCTAGGTTCAAGAAATTCTTTAAATTAACTGAGCCAGTATAGCAAGTCCAACTGTTCCATTAAAAATATATATATATAAGCATTGGGGGCTGGAGAGATGGCTCAGAGATTAGGAGCACTCGCCATTCTTCCAAAGGTCTTGAGTTCAATTCCCAGCAACTAGATGGTGGCTCATAACCATCTATAATGAGATCTGGTGCCCTCTTCTGGCCTGCAGGGATACATGCAGGTAGAACATTGTATACATAATAAATAAATCAATCTTAAAAAAATAAATAAATAGGGCTGGAGAGATGGCTCAGAGGTTAAGAGCACTGACTGCTCTTCCAGAGGTCCTGAGTTCAATTCCCAGCAACCACATGATGGCTCACAACCATCTATAATGAGATCTGGTGCCCTCTTCTGGCCTGCAGTCATACATGCTGTATACATAATAAATAAATAAATCTTTAAATAAATCTTTAAATAAATAAATAAAGCTGGGCAGTGGTGAAACATGCATGTCTTTAATACCAGCACTAGGGAGGCAGAGGCAGGCAGATCTCTGAGTTCTAGGCCAGCCTGGTCTATGAGTTCCAGGACATCCAAAACTACATCCTGTCTCAATCCCTTTCCCCCAAAAAAGTATTGTGAGGTGAGGGGCTGGAGAGATGGTTCCCTGATTAAAGCACTGGTTGTTCTCCCAGAGGACCTAGGTTCAAGTCCCAGTACCCACACAAGGGTCACAACTGTCTGTAACTTCAGTTTCAGGGTATCTGGTTCCCTCTTCTGGCCTCTGTTGGGCACACAGTAGTTCACACAGACATGCATTCAAGCAAAACACCCATACACATAAAGCAAACTCAGAGATCCACCTGACTCTGCTGGGATTAAAGGCATGCATGTGCCATCATTGCCAGGCATAATCAATTAATTTTTTTTAACAAGTATTTGGAGTTGAGCAGGTGGCACATGCCTTTAATCCCAGCACTCAGGAGGCAGAGGTAGGCAAATCTCTGTGAATTTGAAGCCAGCCTGGTCTACAAATCGAGTTCCAGGGCAGCCAGGGTTGTTACACGGAGAAACCCTGTCTCCAGAACAAACAAACAAACAAACAAAAAGTCTTTGGACTGGCACAATGGCTCACCCAGCAGAAGTGTTTGCTGTACACTGATGATATTAAGTTCTATCCCCAGATTCTGTGGAAGGAGAACTCACTTCCAAAAGTTATCTTCCATTCCACACTTGCACTGTGGCATGTATCCACAGGCACAAACACATACACGCTAATGATAACAGTAATTAAATAAAATTCAGAATAAGACATACAGGGCATGGTAGCACATGTCTGCAGTCTCGACACTTCATAAGCTGATAACTGGGAGAATCACCCCAGTCCAGGAGTCTGAGACCAGCCTGGTGAATGGAGCATTATCACTTAGAGGCTTGAGCCATGTCCTTCCATATTGCCCTCCCAACAACCCTGCTGGGTTAGACAGAGCAGGTACTTCCACCAAGTGTCACAAAGCTGCAGAGAGGTCAGATTCCTGGCTAAAAGTCTCACAGCTATTAACAGGAAGAAAGTGGGTGCTGGAATCCAGATCTTCCTCCTCCTAACCTAGAGCCTTGAAATGTCTTCACTAGCAAAGACTCCCGCTGCTCACAGCTTGGGCAAGAGATAAGCAGGCCCCACAGCTTGGCCTTATCTCAGGCAGTGGCCTCAGGGCTCAGTGTCCAGAGCTTTCCAGCAGGCAAGGAATGACAAGGCCCATTCACAGTAGTAATTCGAGTGTGTCTCAGCTGGTGACTTTGTGGGTGGCTGGGGCTGGGTGACTTTCATAACGGAGAAAGGGAGAAGGCACACCTCCAAGACGTTTGTATATAGTTTTAAGACTTGGAGTGTGCTCTCCCATGAATCAGTTGGATCGTATTCCAAGGCGGCTGGATTTGCCTCGGCCCCTATTTCCTGAAAGGATCTTGTCTGTGTATACACTTTTACCGGCCCACTATCCCTTACGCCAAGGGAAATCCAGACAGAAGCCCATAGTGGACCATCTTTCCACTCCCAACTCCGCTCCCACTGCTCAGTCTGTCCCCTTCCCTTCCTAAGGGCAACATAGTTACTGGCCCTTTAAAGGGTCTGGCGCGGGGGATGACAGCTAGCTATTCTGACCAATAGACGACGGAGCATGGCAACCCGGACCAATCGTTGCATTCAAAAAAAACCCTGAGAAGTGCGAGTCACCGGCTCCGGACTCACCACGGTTGCAGCCGCCCCGCCGTTACCGGACATGACTCCGCTTAGGGCGCAGGCGCGGCAGTGCCGCTGCGGTCCCCTGGGGCCTGCAGAAGCCGGCGACCTGGGCCGGCGGGGACTGAAGGCACATGGAGCTCGAGCCTGCACTTCAGCCGGGCTGCAGGACCTGCTGAGCTCTGCGTCATGTCCGCTGCCCTCCCTCGAAGGGGCGGCACCTTCCTCTGGGCGGGAATTAGGATTGCGACATAGCCGGCCTCATCTCACACATTCACACTCTACAGAACAACTCAGTTTTGTTTTTGTTTTTGTTTTTTGAGACAGGGTTTCTCTGTGTATCTTTGCGCCTTTCCTGGATCTCTCTCTCTGTAGCCCAGGCTGGCCTCGAACTCACAGAGATCCGCCTGCCTCTGCCTCCCCGAGTGTTGGGATTAAAGGCGTGCGCCACCACTGCCCGGCAGTTTTGTTTTGTTTCTTTTCAATTTCTTTTTTGTTTTTCTTTTCTTTTTTTTTTTTTTCTCTAGACAGGGTTTCTCTGTGTAGCCCTGGCTGTCCTGGTACTCACTCTGTAGCCCAGGCTGGCCTCAAACTCAGAGATCCGTCTGCTTCTGCCTCCCCAAGTGCTGGGATTAAAGGCGTGCGTCACCTACCGCCCGGCTATTTTTTATTACATTTATTAAATGTGTGTAGTGTGGGTGCATGTCTGCCATGGTGTGCATAGAGAGGCCGGAGGATTTGAACAAATTACCATACATGCTGGGGTGCATTCATCATCAACAGATAAAAGGGCTCCAGAAGGCTCCTCAGAATTTTACAGCTTCACCTCTCCAGCATTGGCATAAGCAATTGGTGTAACTGTGGTATTTCTGTTCTTCTAATCAAACTAAACTTTGCTACAACTGTAAGGTAAGCAAGTTTTTTTTAAGGCTAGAAGTTTTTTAAGGCAAGGTTTGGGCCATTATGAGCTCAAGCTGGCTTTGAACTTTTCCATTCTTAGGCCTCAACCTCCCGTAGTAGACAGTATTTCTTGTTTTTTGTTTGAGACAGGGTCTCATGTAGCCCAGAACAACCTTGAGCTCCACCTAGGTACTTTCTAGGATTACAGCATGTACCACCATGCTTGAATTTCTACTAAAAAAAAAAAAAAAAATGAGCCAGGCGGTGGTGGCGCACGCCTTTAATCCCAGCACTTGGGAGGCAGAGCCAGGCGGATCTCTGTGAGTTCGAGGCCAGCCTGGGCTACCAAGTGAGTTCCAGGAAAGGCGCAAAGCTACACAGAGAAACCCTGTCTCGAAAAACCAAAAAAATGAAACTAGCTGGGCAGTGGTGGCATCCACCTTTAGTCCATGACTCGGGAGGCAGAAGCAGGAAGATCTCTGAGTGTTGGTCTACCAAGTGAGTTCCAGAATAGCCAGGGCTACACAGAAACCCTGTCTCAAAAAACAACACACACACACACACAGAATGGCTTGGGAGTTAAGTGCATCTGCTGCTAGAGGACCTGGGTTTGGTTCCCAGCACCAATATGGGCTCCTCAGTCATCTGATACCCTCTTCTAGTCTCCCTGAGCACCAGGCATGCATGAGGTACACATACATATAGGCAGGCATTCACACATAAAATAAAAATAAAACTTTCCTAAAGAAAAAGTCGATTAGTGAAAAAAAGCCAGGCGGTGGTGGCGCACGCCTTTAATCCCAGCACTTGAGAGGCAGAGCCAGGCGGATCTCTGTGAGTTCGAGGCCAGCCTGGGCTACCAAGTGAGTTCCAGGAAAAGGCGCAAAGCTACACAGAGAAACCCTGTCTCGAAAAACCAAAAAAAAAAAAAAAAAAAAGAAAGAAAAAGTCATGTTAAAAGCCAGGCATAATGTTGCTCCTGTAATCCTAGCACTTAGGAGTTGGAGGATCTCAAGGTTATCTTCAGCCAGCCACACAGTAAATTTGAAACTAGTCTGGGCTACAAGAGACCCTATCCAAAAAAATAAAAAATAAAATAAAATAAAATAAATAAAAATAAAAAATCCAGCTGGGCTGGGCTGGGCTGGGCTGGGCTGGGCTGGGTAGTAACACCTTTATTCTCAGCACTCAGGAGGCAGAGGCAAATGTCTGCAAGTTTGTGGCCAGACTGGTCTACACAGTAAGACCCTGTCTCAAAAGGGACTGTGGAGGGGTGGGGTATGCCGTCTCAAAAACAAACAAAAAGAAGGCTAACACACACACACACACACACACACACACACACACACGCGCGCGCGCGCGCGCGCGCGCTGGACTGGCATGTACAGCACTTTTATAGTCTGCCCAAGGTCTTGGGTTAGTTCCAAGAAACACACACATGGCTCTTCCCACTACTTTGATTAACAGTAATGAATTGAGCATTGTACACAGACATAGATAGCCATTTGTTTCCTAAGTCTGTTAATAGCTGTTCAAAGTAATTTTCAGATGGAAAAATGGAGGTTCTGAAAAAAGTAGAAATTGCCCTAAGTTGTTGGAAGGAGTGGTGCACACCTCTGATCCCGGCTACGGGGGAGTCGAAGACAGGATGAGGATGGCTTGAGCCCAGGAGTTCAAAGACTGCCTAGACAATTCAGGAGGCCCTCATCTCAAAATGAAAAACAGCCTTGGATCTGGCAATGGCTCAGTGGGTAAAGTCAAGGTCACCTGAGCTTGAATCAGTGTAAAGGTGCAAGGAGAGAATCCACATATGGACCATCCACCCTACCTCCACATATCTCTCTCTCTCTCTCTCTCTCTCTCTCTCTCTCTCTCTCTCACACACACACACACACACACACACACACACACGCTAAATAAATGTAAAAAAAAAAATAAGAAGAATAGGCCTAGGTCAAATAGTACAAGTAGGATTCAGTCGCAGGCCATCTGATCCAGTCTATCAAACTGCTCTAGGGCAGGTAGTGGGGCCTGTCAACCCAACCCTTGGGAACTGTCACAAGATCAAGGCTAGCCAGGGCTCCATAGAAAGGCTCGTGCCAGGAGACCTTCTGTCGTGCAACTTCTTTAATAAAGCTGCTTAAAGCCCAGGATTTCTTCTGAGACAGGGTCACTAGCTCTGGGTGGCCTGGAACTCACAGAGATCTGCCTGCCTCTGCCCCCTTAGTATTTCGAGAACCACCATGCCTGGCCCCTGTTACTCTCTTTAAACAATCTCATTGGAGCAGTTTACTGACAGGACCTCAAATAACATCACCCAAATAACAATCACAGTAACAGAACCTTTAACCTGATTTCAAAAGGGCAAAAAATGTTTGAACAAAAGGTCTTTTATCCTGCTTATCTGATACTGAACACAGCAAGATACTAACCTATCCTGACTAGGTCCGGGGCTATGTGCCTTGTTGGAGTATTTTAAAACACTATTATCACAGGTGTGTGTATATGTGTATGGAGGTAAGAGGCCAGCTTGAGGGAGTGCTTTCCTTTCACCCTGTGGCCCCAAGGGATCAAACTCAGGTCCTCAGGCTGGGTACGTGGACCTACCTGCCGAGCCATCTCCCTGGATCTGTAGGTTGAGACGAGCTCATGAAGCCCACAGAGAACTCCTATCTATTGAGGCTGGCTTTTAAACTCCTGACCCTTCTGTCTCCACCTCAAAACGCCGGGGTGTAGGTGTGGGAGTACTGTCATTCCCAGTTTCTGAGTGACCGTTTCTCCTGAACTAGAGTAAGCCAGAGCTGTTTTGCATGTCTTGCTCTAGGATGTGCTTGAAGATCAGTCACTTTTTGTTTTGAGATTAAGTCTAAGTAACCAAGCATGTAGCCCAGGCTGGCCTGGAACGTGTGTTCTTCCTTTCTCAGTTTCTTGTTTATCAATGTATGCTACCACACCCAGTTTCACTAGGCCTTTTGAAGAGGTTCTTCAGGAGGCTGAGGATAGAAAGCTTAGTGGTGTACTTGCCTAACATGTGTAGAGCCTTGTGTTCAAGTCCCAACACTATGAAGTTCTTCAGTGAGCTTAACTTTCCTAGATGCCACAGGCACCACCCACCGCTGATGTGATGTGGGGCCAACCCGACAGGAAGATCACAGGTAGGGAATTAGAACTCTCAAACACAGGGTGGTTCTTAGATATAATTTAGAATCGCCGGACGGCTAGATGTAATGGCACATGCTTTTAATCCCAGACTCAGGAGGCAGAGCAGGAGGATCTTTGGGAGTTCAAGGCCAGTCTGGTCCACATAATGAGTTATAAGCCAGCTAGGGCTACACAGTGAGACCCTGTCTCAAAAAAAAAAAAAAAAAAAAAAAAATTACCTGAAAAGTCCCCATAAAATATTCTTCAACCCTCAAGTCATTATACTCTTTTATTTATAGGCTCTGAGAACAAGGACCCAAGCACAGCCTGGTGCCCTTGACTAGAGAAGAAAGCAGCTATTGTCCACAGAGAGGTTGCTGAGGTGCCCGTCTTCACTGGTGTGGAATAATCTAGATTGCTGGTCAGCAGGAGGGCAGTAGGCTGGCAAGATGAGAGGAAGGAAAAGCAGATCCTGTCTTGAGTCTGAACTGTGGTCATGCCTGTGCTTTAGGGGCCCAAGAGTTCCAGGCCTTCCCAGGAGCTGCTTAATTAAGTTCCCCTCCTGGAGTGCATCAGCAGGTCCCGCTGCAGCCCAGCCTCCAGGCTGGGGGTCAGTCTGGCTGTAGGAGGGTCGGTCAGGAGAGTCAACTTGTTGAAAACCCCTCGGCCAAAGTAGTCGGCAATCACGGAAAAGCTGTCGTTGGAGCATTTGAGCTGGAAGGAAAGAGGAAGAGAGTCAGACCCACAGTGCTCGGCTGCTCACTGTAAAAACAAGTCCTCTGGTACTCCGAGAACACTGTGTGACACTGATGGTGGCCCTGGTCGTGTGTGTGTGTGTGTGTGTGTGTGTGTGTGTGTGTGTGTGTGTGTGTGTGTGCGCATACACCAACAGAGGCCAGAAGAGGGCATCAGATACCATGGAACTGGATCACAGGCAATTGAGAGCCTCGTGATGTGGACTCAGGTCCTCCAGACACAAGTGCCCTGAACTACTGAGCCATCATCTCTCCAGCTCCCCCTCCCCACCCCTTTTAACCTCCTCATCCCCACCTGGTGCTGGAACTGGTCATGAAGGTCTCGCTTCTGCTCCTGGGCCCGGATCATGTCCATCACCTTGCGGTTCTCAGGGAGGCAGGTGGGGCAGTCAGCGTCGCTCTCCGAGTAACTCTCAAAGCAGTGCTGGTGGAAGGAGTGGCCGCACAGGAAGTGGACTGAGGGCAGCTCCAGGGCGCTGTTACAGATGCTGCACTTGGTCTTCTGGAAAATCTTGGGACTACGGGCAGGAGACAGGAACAGTGGCAAAGACTGAGGACAGGGCCAAACACCCAGGAGAGAAGAAACAGATGAACAAGTCTCGGCAAGGTCCCAGAAGCCCCGCCTGGTTTTAGCACCCAAAGGGAAATCAAATGGACAAAAGCTCCCACCTGGAGTGAAGCTTTTCACCAGCACATAGTCCAGAAGGATAGACTCTGCCCTCTTTCAGTTTCCAAACTGCTATCACCTCCTTTTAAAGGAGCCATTCCTGCCCACCTATCTAAAACTGTGGCAGACATCTGCAACAGGGAGGAGGTGCAGATCTACTTTAGCAAAGTGTTTACTTAGTAAGGCCCCCGGCCTGCATTCAATCCACGGTATCATGGCATTCAACACCACCACCCCCAGCCCCGCCCTGACCGCCCCCCCACACACAGACACAGACACACACACTGTGTTCCTCTCCCTTTACTATTATCTTCTTTACAGATTTCCATACCTGGCTTTATTCACTTTTATGTATATGAGTGGTTTTTTTTTTCTTTTTTAAAGATTTATTTATTAAGTACACAGAAGAGGGCGCCAGATCTCTATTACAGGTGGTTGTGAGCCACCACGTGGGTGCTGGGAATTGAATTCAGGACCTCTGGAAGAGCAGTTGGTGCTTTTAACCTCTGAGCCATCTCTCTAGCCCATGAGTGGGTTTTCTCTCTTTCTCAGAGAAGGGTGTTGGATCCCCTGGAACTGAAGTTATAAATGGTTGTGAGCCACTGTATGTGTGCTGTGAATCAAACAAGTGCTTTTAACAACTAAGCCATCTTCTAACTCCCTCCCACCACTTCCAATTTTTAAGGTTTCTTTTTTAAATTATGTTCGCGTGAGTTCAGGTATCCGCCAGGCAGGAAGTATCGGAGCCCCTGGAGTTACAGGTGGCTGTGCATGCCTGACATGAGTGCTAGGAACTGAACTTGAGTCCTCTGCAAGAAAAGAACATGCTCTTCTCAATCACTGACCTATCTCTCTAGTCCCCTTCTCTTTCTGCATTCATTTTCTCCTCAGAATTTACAACTATCTCCAACACTGTAACCATCTGCCTATTTGGTTTCTAGATTTATTTTACGTGTATGTGTGTGCCTGAGTGTATACCACTAGGGTTCTAGTGCCTGCAGAGGTCCGAAAGGACATCAAATTTCCTGGAGCCACTTGATGTGGGTGCTGGGAACTGAACCCAAGTCCTCTGCAAGTGCAGTGAGCACTCTTAACTGCTGAGCCATCTCTCCAGTCCTGAGCCCGCTGATTTAGAATGTTTACTGTAGTCTCTAGGACATGAGGCCCATGAAGACAGGGCTTCTTGTTTGCGTTATTCATTAAAGGCTTAGGACATAATAAAGGTTGAGTGGGATGAAGAAACCTTTTCATAGTAAACATTTTACATTGTAATGGGCAGAATAGACAGAACACTTGACAGCTGGGTGTGGTAGTAAATGCCTATGATCCCAGCACTTCAGGAAGATTTGAGTCCAGGGCAGCTTCAGCTACATGACTGTCTCAAACAAACAAAACAAACCCCTAAGGATTTGACACTTGAGAATAACACTATCCAGGCAGGATGGCTCACTCCGGAAATCCCAGCACGCAAGAGGCTAAAGCAGAAAGACTGCTTTGAGTTCAAGGCTAGCCCAGGCTGTAGGGTAAGACTGTCTCAAAAATAGAGCAAAATATGGGCAGGAGAGACAAATCCATGATTAAGAGCACTGGCTGCTCTTCCAAAGGACCAGGGTTCATTTCCCTAGCACCCAATGTCAGTTCACAACTGTCTGCAACTCCAGTTCCAGGATCTAACATCCTCACACACACACACATACATGCAAGCAAAACACCAAGGCACATGGGGGGGGGGGGAGCAAATTAAATAAAAACAAAAACAGAGCCTGGTGTTACAGGCCTGGAATCACAGCTATTGAGAAGGCTGAGGCAATAGAATCAGAGGTTCGTGATCAGCCTGGCCTACAAAGTGAGTTCAAGAAGTGGCTGGGTAATTCAGTGAGACCCTGTCACAGCAACTACAAAAAAAGGGCTGAAGAGATGAGTCAGCAGATAAAGTGCTTGCTGACATGCCAGTCTGAGCCCGAGCCCGTGTGGAGAAGTGAGTGTGGTGGTGCGGACCTGTGATTCAGGCACTCCTAGAGGTGTGGGCAAGGGAGACTGGAGCATGCAGTGTGGAAGAAGTAAGAGTCTGCCTCAGCAAGGCCAGAACTAGTGAAAGCAGTCCTCTGACCTCTACAGGTCCCTGTGGCATACATGTACCCACACTCACACACAAAACAAAAGCAATTGTTTTTAAAAGAGTCTTGGGGGTCCAGCTTGGTGTTACTGTGCTTGCCTCGCATTTAAGTGGCTCTGGGGGTCCAGCTTGGTGGTACTGTGCTCGCCTCGCATTTAAGTGGCTCTGGGATCAATCTCCAGAAATGCAAACAAATAAAAATGTTGAGATCTAAATTATCCACTTTCTGTACTTTCTAAAATCATATTTTATTTCAGAACATCTTCACAACTTAGATGTTTGCTTAGAAAATGTAAATATTATGTATGCAGAAAAGAACTGGCTTGGTCATAAAATGACCTCCTCCAAAGCCCATTATGGGACTTACGGGGCTAGAAAGATGGCTCTGCAGTTAAGAGTACATACTGTTCTTGTAGAAGGAAAATTGAATTCAATTCCCAGCATACAGGGGCTGGGGTGGGCCGGGGCTCAGAATTGCCTGTAACTCTCTCACCTGGATCTGATGCCTTTGTCAAATGTAGGCACCTGCATTCAGGTGCACAGACTTGCACACAAACACATACATAATTTAATAGGGCTGAAGAGACGGACCACCGGTTAAACATACACACTTCTCTTGAAGAGGACCTGAGTTTAGTTCCCAGCTTCTACATTACAGGGCTCACAACCGCCTATAACTCCAGTGCCAGGAGATCCAATAGCCTCTCTGGCCTCAGCAGGCACACGCTCTCATACAAGCACAAGCACACTCACACACACACAAATACACAGACACACAGACTCACGCACACTAACATCTTTCTTCTTTTTTCCTGTTTTTTGGGGTTTTGTTTGTTTGTTTGTTTCTGGGACAGGGTTTCTCTGTTTTGTAGACCAGGTTGGCCTTGAACTCACAAAGATCTGCCTGCCTCTGCCTTCCCGAGTGCTGGGATTAAAGGCAAGTGCAGCCAGGGCCAGCTTAGGCTGGGCGGTAGTGGCACATTTTTTTTTTTTTTCCCATACATTGAAATCTTTTAAAGATTTATGGCTAGGCATGGTGGCACACCCCTTTAATCCTAGCACTCAGGAGACAGAAGCAGGTGGATCTCTGTGATAGAACAGCTAAGGCAATATAGACAAAACAAAACAGGGCTGGAGAGATGGCTCAGCGGTTAAGAGCACTGGCTATTCTTCCAGAGGTCCTGAGTTCAATTCCCAGTGACCACATGGTGGCTCACAACCATCTATAATGAGATCTGGTGCCCTCTTCTGGCTTGCAGACATACATTCAAGCAGAACACTGTATATATAATAAGTAAATAAAGCTTTAAAAAAAAAAAAAAAAAAGCCGGGCGGTGGTGGCGCACGCCTTTAATCTCAGCACTCGGGAGGCAGAGCCAGGCGGATCTCTGTGAGTTCGAGGCCAGCCTGGGCTACCAAGTGAGCTCCAGGAAAGGCACAAAGCTACGCAGAGAAACCCTGTCTCAAAAAACCAAAAAAAAAAAAAAAAAAAAAAAAGGGGGGGGAATATATAACTAATCATTTTTTTTAGAATTCCTTCATTAAGATATGAGCTGGAGTGTGTAGTTTCAGTGGTAGGGTAGATGCCTAGCATGTACAAGAGGCCTTCAATCAGTGATTCTCAACCTTACTAATGCTGTGACCCTTGAATACAGTTCCTCATGTTGTGGTGACCTTAACCATAAAATTATTTCATTGCCACTTCACAACTATAATTTTGCTATTGTTATGCATCAGTAGTGTAAAGCTGGCAGCGGTGGCGCACACCTTTAATACCAGCCCTCAGGAGGCAGAGGCCAGTGGATCTCTGTGAGTTCGAGGCCAGCCTGGTCTACAGAGTGAGTTCCAGGACAGCCAGGACTACACAGAGAAATCCTATCTGGAAAACCTTAAATAAATGGGTGAATAACTGAATTGTGATGTAAATATCTGATATGCAACTCCCAAAGGGGTAGTGACCCACGGGTTGAGAACCGCTGCCCTGGATTAATCCTTGCAGGAGGAAGAAGGGGGAAGGGAGAAAGGAGGAAAAAGGAGGAGCTCAGACACACTTCCCAGATCCTCTGTCTGGAAAGCACACAACATCACACTGTGACAGACGAAGTCATCCCCTGTCCGCTCCACATATCCAATTACGGCTACCTTGACTTGAGCTCTTGGATTTCCTGGCGGATGCGAGTGGTCTCCTCCCTGTACCGCCTCACCCGAAGCTCGTCCTGTGCAATCTGCTGGCTCTGCTTCTGCAGTTTTTGGACCAGGTAGTCTCGGATGATGGACAGGGTAGCTGTGGAGTTGTGGGCCAGGGTCTGTACCACTGAGATGAGAGGCCAAGAAGACATGAGATAACGAGCCTCGCAGCACCCACTAAAAGGAGCCTCCCTCAGCCAGCCTCTCCTCCCAAGTACCTAGAAGAGGTGGCATGAGGTTCTTGTTCTCGATATGCTTGAGTACGGCTGCCACGTACTCCTTGCAGTCTTCCTCCTTGCGGGCGAAGTAGCTGAGGGCCTGTTCCCACAGGGAGGGGTCCTGCTCCCCATGGCGCTCGCACACGGCAATTACCTGCCGGTACTGCCCATGCTGCATGTGGTAATGCATGATCTGCTGGAACCTGGGGCCGGGGAAAGGGCACACCTCAGAGGTTGTCCCTGGAAAATCACCTGACTTTTCCCCTTTCCCTGGAAGTCCCCGATTCTTACAGCTTCCCCTGCTCGTAGAGGTAAAGGACCCCATCCTGGAAGTCGTGCATTTGGCACAGGACCAGTGCCTTGTCAAACACATCACAGAACCGGCCACTCTTCAGCAAGGAGATGGCCTCTGCGTGAAGTTTCTCCTTGGCCTACAAGAGAAGTGGGTGGGGCTGTTAGTCAGCAGAGGGCACAAGATTTTTTTAGACAAGGCAGATCTACTGAGATCTCTCAGTCCGAATTTCCCACCAGTGAAACCCATATAGCCCCAGAGGTGAGGGGCTACTCTGAAAATCAGCTGTTTTCAACCTGTGGGTCATGATCCCATTGGCAAGCCTCTATCTCCAAAAATATTTACATTATGAATCACAACAGTAGCAAAATCACAGTTATGAAGTAGCAATGAAAATAATTTTATGCTGGGGGTCACCACAACATGAGGAACTGTGTATCAAAGGGTCGCAGCATCAGGAAGGTTGGGAATCCCTGATCTAAAGAAAGCAACAAAGGTGGCCACAAAGCTAGCTAGAGGACAGGCACAAGAGGAGCTATCTTTTCTTGATTCATTGCTAGGGAAGGAACCCGAGGCCTCACACACGCGAGACCACTGAGCTTTCCAGCACCTCCCATGCTCTGGCCAGGTGTCACCTGTGGCTCCTTCTCATGGGCCCAGTTCTGCAGCCGCAGCTCCAGGAGCGTGTCGTAGATGCCCTGGGGTGAGTCCGGCTGCACCTCACTCATGTGCTCCAGGAAAGCTTTCAGCTCTCTCGGGTTGTTTGCAAAGATGGGGATGAACTCCTCGGAGTTGGCCTAGGACGGAGGAGAAAGAGGCGAGGGGACTGAGTGAGCGGGCCTCTAAGGTGACCCCTGCTACCCCAAACTGTTTTCCCAGGTCTCACCCGGAAGCCTGGAGCCTCCCGATCACCTCGGCCTTCTGGACTGGGCCGGTAGTCAGTACAAAGTCCTTTCAGCAACTGGGTTGTCTGCTCTGGTATGTGGTGCATGAGGATCTTGCCATAGCGCTTCATGTTACTCTCTGCCTGCTCAAAAGGCAGCTTACCGATATACTGAAGGGCTTCCTGGTAGTTCTGTAGAGAGGGAAAAGGCAAATTAGTGCTCTTCCTGCCTCACCCACCAGGATGCATTTTTATCTTTCCCAGTATGTTCTCAAAGCAGCACTTTGCCCAAAGCAAGAACCTCACCCACCTTAATGTCCTCTAGCTGGATCTTCAAGTACCACTCATGATGTGCATGGTTCTCAGCCAGATAGAGGGCATGGGAGTAGTAGCCAGCCTGCCGGAGGACCTTGATGGCCGTCTCCACATCAAAGTGGACCTCGCTCTCACTCTTTGTCTGCCAACAAGACATTAAACAAAGTCATTCACACAGAAGCGGCTGGAGAAGGGAGAACAAGCAGGCATCTTTAAGGGATGTTACTAAAGGGCAATTACATCTTGGCTGTGAAAACATGCCAGCCAGCCTCTTGCAATTTCTGCTTAAAACCCCAAGGCTTTCCTCTGTCCCTATCATTAGAAAGACATTTCTAGGGCTGGAGAGATGGCTCATCTCTAGTTAAGAGCACTAGCTGCTCTTCCAGAGGACCTGGGTTCAATTCCCAGCCCCCACATGGCAGCTCACAGCTGTCTATAACTACAGTTTCAGGGGATCCACCCTCACACAGACAAAACACCAATGCACATAAAATAAAATTAAATAAATGTAAAAAAAAAAGAAAAGAAAAGAAAGACATTTCTGAGGACTGAGAGCTTCTTTAATGGCCAAATAAAGCTGGCCCTCTGCTTTCCTGTGTTCTGTTCAGAAACAGCACGTCTGAGTAAGCCACTGCAGGTTCAGTGAGGCTTACTAGGAATCATCCCATCCAACACCACCCTTCACCTTGATGAATTCCTCCAACTTTGAGCTGTCCTTGAGCTTGGTATAGCAGTTCAGAAGCAGGGTGGTATGATCAGCATTAGCTAGAGATTGCCGATGCAGGGTCTGCAGGTAAGCAGTCAAGTTGTGGATGCGCTGGGCATCCAGAAACTTCCGGATCACGTAAGATGGCTCCAACTTTCCAATGGTTCTAGGAAAACATCAGTACCATCAGGGATGGGGTACCTAGTGGAGTGGCTGTACAGGGATCACTGTAGAGCATGTTAGTGGGTCTTGAGGAGCTCACTTCTAACAAAGTCAAGGTGGTATCAGGATAGTAGACTATTAAAATACCACACTGCACAAGGCTCCACAACACTGGCTCTTTTGGTGTTGTTTTTGAGGCAAGGTCTTACTATGTAGTCATGACTGGCTTAGCAAACTGTTATCTGGACCAGGTTGGCCTTGAACTTAGGGCAATCCTCCTGTCTCTCTTTTCCAAGTGCTGGGATTATAGGCAAGTGCCACCACAACCAGCCCAGTACACTGGTTCTTCTTTTTTATGAACCACTTCTCAAACCTGCACGTTTTCCTTGCTGCCAAAGTAAGCATGAGTACAGGGCTGGGTGGCTTTTGTTTTTTTTGAGATAGGGTCTCTATATGTAGCACTGGCTGTCTTTTTTAACTCAATCAATCCTCCTGCTTCAGTCCTGGGACTAAAAGCATGTACCAGCATGCCCAGTTATCCTCTCACTGGCAGCCAACTTTCCATAGTAAAAGTGAATACTTCCTGATGAACTACAAGGCACCTTCTCCCCCCTCCCCCGACACACACACTTCTGCTTTCGTCTCCAGCATGGGTTTCAGAAATCTAGCTGACTGCTCTGCATCCAGAGCTACATCCCATGGCACACCCAGACTAACCGGATATACTGCTGCACAGCCCCATCATGGTTGCCCTTGCTGTAGAGATGGTCTCCATACTGCATGAAAATTTGAGCTAGCCCATCGCTGTCCAGATGTTGACTCTTAGCCAAGTTAATTGCCATCTCAAATAGATTCTTCTTAAACAGCATCTAGAGGAGAAATGAGCACACTGGTAGAGGCAGTCCTGAGAGTACACCCTCCCAAAACATCCCATAATAGACAAAGTAAACAGTCCTGCTGGAGTTACAATCTGCCTACAGGCTAGACAAAGACCTCAAGGTAACCCCAAGACCAACACCAGCATCACCTCACCTCACACAGGTCTGTGTAAACAAGGAGGGTTGGCTCAGGTTCCCAGCCACTGTTATGCTATCCTAAGGAAACTGAATAAGGCTGTGACCCAAAGGAAGGAAAGTCCCTGGGCCCAGGTGACCTAAGAAACCTATTCCTGCAGCTACTTCCAGATGCTTGTGCCAACTCTGAGAACCTGGTGGCCTTGCCTCCAGTTTGGTCTGTGTGTCCTTCTCCTGCAATGCGTGGACCCGCCCATCCCGCGTCAGCACGTACAGGGAGCCCCACTCGGCGAGCACATCCACTACATCCTCAAAAACAGCGCTGTAGGCTATGAACTTGTTGCACAGGTCATAGATGTTGAGAATTTGCTTGTCAGAGCTCTGTGAGTCCCTGTTGGTAAACTCTGACCTGCACAGGAAAGAAAAGCACCCACTATTTAGGCCAGCTCTGTCTCAGTCCCCTTACAGTTCCTTCCCATGACAACTCTGGTGCTGCCCCATCCCAGTCAGAACAAATCACCTCACTGGCCCCTCCAGCAGTTCATCTCACACATGCAGAATTGTGCTGACAGCTGTGGAAAGAACATAATCCTGGTCTTACCCTTTAGCATCCCATCATTAATCCCAGCCAACAGAGTAGAAAATTAAACATTCAGATGTCTACCCACTCAACAACAACAACAAAAAATCACCCATGGCCTGGTATAACACTAGACAATGTGCTTGGTACTGAATGAAAGCAATCCAACAGGGGCTAGGAGAGGGCCCTGCTGATGAAATGCTTGGTCTGCAGCACGAGGATCTCAGTTCAATACTTAGATCCACATTTTAAAAAGGTACAGGGGTGGGAGAGATGGCTCGGCAGTTAAGAGCACTTGCGGCTCTTTTAGAAGACCCCAGTTCAGTTCCTAGCACCCACATCAGGTGGCTCACAACCACCTATAACTCTAGCTTCAGAGGATCAGATGCATCTGACCTCCATGAGCACCCGCACACGTGTGCACAAAATCCACACACAAATATCTACACATAATTAAAGGGAAAAACATAAACTAAAACAACGGGTACAGTGGCACACACTTGGGCTAGGGAAATGGGTACAGGCAGATCCTGGGGCCTCACTGGTTGCCAACCTGCAGCCTAGTATACTTGGTGAGTTCCAGGTCAGTCAGAGACTGTCTCCAAAATAAACAGTGGATCGTACCTGAGGAATGACACCTGAGGCTGTCCTCCGGCCTCCACACACATGCGTACATACATGCACCAGCACACACATGAGCACACACACACAAACCAACAGGGAGTGCTTTCACTATGCCAAAGGCCCACCATTCCCTTTCAGTGCTCCAGAAAACAACAATGAAGATGACAAAAAAACCCCAACAGGAAAACCCAGGCTGGGGGCTGGAGAGATAGCTCAGAGGTTAAGAGCACTGGCTCCTCTTTCAGAGGACCCGGATTCAATTCCCAGCACCCACGTGGCAGCTCACAACTGTCTGTAACTCCAGTTCCAGGGGATCTGATACCTTCACACCAATGCACATAAAGTTAAATAAATAAAGAAAGAAAGAAAGAAAAGAAAAGAAAACCCAGCCTTACACTTCCTCCACTTTGCACTTCCTCAACACTCAATCCTCTGGTTCTACCTAACTTACTTTAACCAAAGAGGAAAAAAATCCAATCCCAGTATTTTCACAGCAAATGTCTGGAGCAAAACCTTATTTATTTATTTATTTATTTATTTATTTATTTATTTATTTACTTACTTACTTACTTACTTACTTACTTACTTACTTACTTATTTATTTACTTACTTACTTACTTACTTACTTACTTACTTACTTACTTACTTACTTACTTATTTATTTATTTTCCAAGACAGGGTTTCTCTGTGTAGCTTTGCGCCTTTCCTGGAACTCACTCTGTAACCCAGGCTGGCCTCGAACTCACAGAGATCCGCCTGCCTCTGCCTCCCAAGTGCTGAGATTAAAGGCATGTGCCACCACCACCCGGCTGTAAAACCTTATTTTTCAGTAAAAATAGTTAACTGAAATGAATCTAGGTGGAAGGTCACCCTACATAAAACTCAAATGACAGACTGGCTGGATCCAGGCATTAGGGTTTTAAAAATAGGATAGTCTGGGGCACAAGTCTAGTCCTCTCCTTTTCCCCTTTCCCGGGAGTCTTACTTGGGAGAAACCTTCCGGTCGCGGGAGACAATGACAAGGTAGCCTCTGAACCAGTGGGTGATGAGCTTATGACCCTCAAAGGCAAAGCAGGGCCCACGTTCATCTGGCTGATAAAGGTAAACACACTCATCTCCGGCAACAATGAACTGCAGGTCCTGAGAAGGGTCGCTCAGGGCTGAGCAGCGCAGGCCACAACCATGGGTGTCCAGCTCCACACGGGGGTAGTCCTTTCCAGAAACGATGTAGGACTGCCAAAGGTAAGAAAAAGTTAGCAGGCTCCCCTAGACGAGGCCGTACCTAAGCCTTCATAAAGACACTCATTTCTTTTCTTTATTTTGTTTGTTTGTTTTTTCTCAAGACAGGGTTTTTCATTGTAGCCCTGGCTGTCCAGGAACTTGCTCTGTAGACCAGGCTGGCCTCACAGAGATCCACCTGCCTCTGCCTCCCCAGTGCTGAATTAAAGGTGTGCACCATTACACCCGGCTACATTTTCTCCACTTAGCACTCTACTTGCCCTCGGTACCCTGCCTTCTCCAGTCACCACCATCCAGCTACTGGATCAGTGCATTGGGGGGCCACAGTCTCTTTCTTTTATATGATTGATCACAAGCTATTATGCGAGTTAAAGAAACACAGTGGTTCTTTGCTGTTTTATCAGAAGTGTATTCCTAGTCTGGGGAGGCAGTTCAGTCTAAGTGTGAGCACAGTGAACGTTCAGCTCTGGGGTTGACCCTTGGTAGCAAACATTTTCCAAAAGCAGTTCACAACTGCCGTAACTCCAGCTGGCCTCTGAAGGCAAACGCACACACATAGCCTACACTTACAGACATACACATAAATAAAAATCGGGGGAGAAATAAGAATGTAATGGAATACCAGGAACCAGAGAAGTAGAGCTATTTGTCCTAACTATGCTTAACAATGGAGAATCAAGTTATTCTACTACAAGCACAGAGTTCTTTTCCTAAGTCTCCCTCTTCTAGTCTCCTACATGCAGAAATAAAGTATTAAACTGGGCAAATGACTCAAGGCTCTATGGCAAAACTTTAAGACTCCCGCCTCTCCTGTTAGTTGCTTACGCTATTTCCCTGAGCGCTGGAGAGACCCTCCTTGGTTCCCCTTGAGTGTGACCTTAATCATACCTGAACATTTTCAGTTGTCACAACAAACAAGTGAGTGGTCTTTCCTGCTTGGCGAAAGGCCAGTCCAGTGACTGGATAGTTGCCCTTGTGCAAAATCTGGGTCTTGCTATGGCGGTCCCGGGTGATGTCTCCCTTGTTCAGAGTAACACTGCCATCTGTGAAACCTGAAGACCAGAAAACAGTGTTTCAGTGAGGTTGTAAACAGAAGGGAGTGGAAGCAGAGAAAAAGGCCATGGGAGGCACTCGTAAGAAAGACATGCTTTCTCCTGCACCTACAGCTTCAATAATGGTAACCTGGGAACCTCAGTATCTCTATTCACTGACTCATTTTCCCTCTCTCTCTTCTTTCTCCCTCTCTATTTCGTTTTTCGAAACTGGGTTTCTCTGTGTAGCTCTGGCTGTCCTGGAACGCCCTCTGTAGACCAGGCTGGCCTCGAACTCAGAGATCCACCCACGGCTGCCTCTAGAGTGCTGGGATTAAAGGCGTATGCCACAAAACCAGCCCATTCACTGACTCATTTTCAAAGAAACTAAATATCTTACCATTATAAACTTTAATAAATCTACAAGGCCTTGGGTCAGTACCATGAGAACACCACATATGAACTACTTCAAAGAAAACGTGCTTAAAAATCTAGGAATTGCTGGGTGGTGGTGGTGGTGGTGGTGGTGGTGGTGGTGGTGGTGGTGGTGGTGGTGGTGCACGCCTTTAATCCCAGCACTCGGGAGGCAGAGGCAGGTGGATCTCTGTGAGTTCGAGGCCAGCCTGGGCTACCAAGTGAGTCCCAGGAAAGGCGCAAAGCTATACAGAGAAACCCTGTCTTGAAAAAATGAAAAAAAAAAAAAAATCTAGGAATAGGGCTGGAGAGATGGCTCAGAGGTTAAGAGCACTGGCTGTTCTTCCAGAGGTCCTGAGTTCAATTCCCAGCAACCACATGGTGGCTCATAACCATCCATAATGAGATCTGGTGCCCTCTTCTGACATGCAGGTGTATATGCAGACAGAACACTGTATACATAATAAATAAATAAATCTTTAAAAAAAAAAAATCTAGGAATAAAGTTCTAGGACAGTCAAGGCTACACAGAGAAACCCTGTCAGGGGAAGGGGGGAGTAGGGATGTTGGTTTCCCGCTTTTTGCCGCTTACCAATGGCCATAAAGTTGAGATTTTCATGAACCGTCAAACAAGACACAACGGTTGGCTCTGTCCCTGGGATGGCAGGGAAGATTCGGGTGCAGAGTGGATTGCCACCATCTCTCTTTTCTAGGTTCCAGATCTTTACCTGGGGACAGACCACAGACACGCGAGGGTCAGTCTCCCTGCAACCAAAACAACAGTCCTTGGCTTCTGGATCTTTCTTTTCTGGGACTTACCAGGGGGTTAATACCCTCTTCATCCTCACCAACTGATGCCAAAATATTGTGCTGCTTCAGCTGATACAGATGTGTCACACGTAGTTTGTAGGCCTGGAAGCCTGTGAGCTGTAGGGAACGTGGCAAGAACCAGATCTGGCCTTCCATATGTGCAGGGGAGTTAAGAAGCCTCCTTTCCAAGGAGTGACATATCCCACCCTCACCCTCTAATCTGTGGCTGCATTTGCTATACTTTAAGTTACCTTCAAACAACCATAGTCCTGAAGTATCACTACAGTAGACGAAGAATTAAAATATTTTATGAAAAAAAAAGTTGTAACTGAAAAAGAAACGCCAGGCAGTGGGACCTTTAGTCCCAGCACTTGCGAGGCAGAGGCAGGTGGATCTCTGTGAGTTTGAAGCCGGCCTGGTCTACAGAGTGAGTTCCAGGACAGTCAGGGCTACATAGTGAAACCCTGTCTCAAAAGGAAAAAAAAAAAACAAAAACAAAGACAAAAAGAGAAATATGTAGAGAGAAAGAAATGAGACACACACATCTTAAGAAAAGTCACATTCACATAACTTCCAATTACAGGATACTATTACAACTATACAGTTTCAGTATTATGTTGCTAATCTCGTACCGACTTTGAGTTAGAAATTAAAGGTATGGTCAGTATGTGTTTTCACTGATTTAACCATTTTTAAATTACCATGCTACAAAAGTGGCGTGTAGTAGACACTCTACTTTGAAGGGCGGAGGGGCAAAGCACTTGAGAAGAAGGCAGAATCTGAACCGTCAGCCTTTCCTAGGCTAGTAATATGGGTAAAATGCTTTGAGGCCAGCCCTTAATCCCAGTGCTCTGGTGACAGGCATCTCTCTGTGAGTTCAAGGCCAGCCTAGTCTACACAATGAGATCCTGTCCAACAATTATGTCCCAAAAAAGATACTCTGGTGATGCTGTGCAGGTTTAGCATCCTGTCAGCAATAGAATCAGAAGGGGAAATTGATATAGTACAGTGTACCATGTTGCTATTTACACTGTAGACTAGGCATGGTAAATGCATGTTTGGCTTACAGTACTTTCTATTTATGATGGATTCACCTGGGTGTGACCCCATCATAAGCTGAGGAACATCTCTATAGGAAAAAGCAGCACCTACGTCGTTTGTCACTATTTGTGGCTTCAGACATGACCTGAGGGCTTGACTGTACTTATACCAGAATCTAGATATCAAGGAACATGCACATAATCTCTTTAGAAACTCCAAGGGCTTCCCCCATATACCTCGTGACAAAGCAAACAAACTCCTTGACTCATTAGCCTCCTTGCCTACAATATCAGACAGAGAAAGTAGCACCTCACACTCGCATCTTCAAAGGCAAGTTGCATCTGCTTGGGAGGGGGCGGATCTTAACCTTGTCAAAATGGCATTAACAACCTATTTACAGAAAAGGAAACTGAAGCAAAGAGTTAAACAACTTGCCCAGGACTGCTCAGTTGACAAGTTAGAAAACGGACTTCCTTCTTTCTCCCATCAGACCACAGAAGAGGTCTGGGCTCGCATCTAAGTGCGAGCGCGCAAAGCACCGCCGGCAGATTCCATTCCAGCTGGAGGAATCTCCTAAGGATTCCGCGGAGGGAAGGGACAGCTCCACAAGAAGGATATCTCCAAAGACCAGGCTCCCGCGGCCGGAGTCGCAGACGGTGATTCCAGGAGGGAGGCAAAGGAACTTGGAAGCAGTGGATCCAGAGGCCGGCGCGGCCCCCGGAGCGGCCCCATCGTTACCCAGCGGCTCCTTCACCAGCTCCTTCTCGAAGAAAACGAAGCGCCGCCACTGCAGGTAGGCCGCCATCTTGGCCGAGGGCCCCCGCCTCCGGAAGCAACATCACGTGAGCCGCACAGGCGAGTCATGTGAGAGGCATCCTCCGGGAGCATGCGCGCTTGCGTAGGCGGTGCCTACTTCGCAAAGCTCTGGGGGTGGGGCTCGCTCGGTAGCTCCCTAGTGCTTTGATCTGGTTATAACCTCGAGGGTCCTTCATTCTGCGTCATTTTCCCCTTCGGACGCGCGGTGGCGCGTTTCGAGGCCAGCATGCCCTCCACCGCGAGACCGTGTCTCAAAACTAAAACGTTCAGCTCTGTTCGGGGTCGCCGTGCAGAGAGTCATGTTTTGGAAAACTATCTAATGCATCAGCTTTTTAATGTTGAATAGAGCTGAAATTAAACGCCACCTTTTCAGAAGTGGTTAAAAAAACAGCCTGATCAAATTCAAAGCTTTTTAGACATATATAAGACTTTATAAATGCAACTATTCCATCAATAGGCAAGTAGACGGATAGATATTATGTAATTTCTGTGCAGGTCTCTTTAGTAAACACATGCCTGTATAACAATCAGAAATCTTATTCCAGCCGGGCGGTGGTGGCGCACGCCTTTAATCCCAGCACTCGGGAGGCAGAGGCAGGCGGATCTCTGTGAGTTCGAGGCCAGCCTGGGCTACCAAGTGAGTTCCAGGAAAGGCACAAGGCACAAAGCTACACAGAGAAACCCTGTCTCGAAAAACCAAAAAAAAAAAAAAAAAAAAGAAATCTTATTCCAACCAAGAAAGCTTGGGTTTGGCTTTTGTTGTTTTTTGTTTTGCGGTGGGGGTACAGGGAAGCGCACAGATCAATAAAACGCTCAGGCACTGATGGCCTTGATGAAGGATGTCACACATTTCTGTGAATTGTAGCTTGCTGTGCCTAAGCGAGTTACATTTCTAACCTGTCAGAAATATTTTAGGTCATAAATGAAAGCAGGTGTACAAAACCGGTTTTTCAACTGCTGGGAAGGAGAAATAAAAGTTTGTGTCTGCCACTGACACATGTTGAACCAACCTTGTGGTGTATATTCAGTTCTGTGCATCTGTCAGAGTGTGCAGCGCCTGATACACTCAAAATATGCTCATTGAGATGGGAAGTTCTGATGAAAGGGGAACTCCTAAGACACTATCAACATTGTCACCCTTTCTATAGAGGCAGGATGTGGGGCAGGGGACAGTAGCAAATGCCAGGGAGTGGCAGCTTCGAGAATAGAGTGATTTAATAAATGGCAAGTCAAGGTATTCCATAGCTGTTCTAGCAATGCTGACTAAACCAGCTCTGTGTAGAGACAGCCCTGCGTCCTGTTTGTGTGCCAGAGGGAATCATGAGGAGTTTGTGTCAAAAGAAGCGTTGTGAGGAATATGACGATATCAACTGCGACATCTTGTTCACCAGGACTGATTTAGTGAATCTGGTCGTCTAGGCAGATGTCCCCTTCTTCTCTCATCACTGCGTGTATGGCCCTCCTGTAGCATGTTCACTCGAAGGTCCGGACCTTCCAGGACAAAGGAGGACCATTTCTCAGTTCAAGTGTAAGAGTGGCTGGACTCCCCTACTAGAACCTCCAAACATGTTCTCAAGAAGTATTGTGATTCCAGGACAGCCAGGGCTACATAAAGAGACCGAGTCTTAAAACAAAACAAACACAGGAGAACAGCAGCATGTTCCAGAGCGTGCCAGCATGTGCTCCCTCCTGCCCAGTGGCAGAAGTCTTTCTTTCTTTCTTTCTTTCTTTCTTTTTTTTTTTTTTTTTTTTTTTTTTTTTTTTTGATATCTGGATCTGACCCTGCCAGTGCCTTTGGGTCTTATAGATGCGTAATACCAAGTCAAAGACTAGCCTGACAGAGCGACCCACAGCCTGTCCTTATACCTACTACTTTGCTTTCCATTTCTTGACAAATATATTTTCAGCACTCCCCATTCCTGAAATTGTACTAAATGCCCAAAAGGTGAACAAGCAAAATGTGATCCTTGACCACCACCCTCGGGAACAGGCTTTAAAAGCAACTGACAACAGGCAGGGATGGTTGGCTCATGCCTGAAGTTTGGAAGGTTGGGGCAGGAAGATTGCCATAGTTCAAGGCTAGCCTAAGAGATTCTGTCTCAAAAAAAAAAAAAAAAAAAAAAAAAAAAAAAAAAAGAATCAACAGTAACCAGTCCTCAATTTCATGTAGCAAATTATACCTAACAGTGGTTTTGCTTTTTCATAGAGTCCTTTTTGCAGCCAGCTGCAAAAAGAGGTATAATTATCCTAGGGAGAAGTGATTCCCCAGCCAAAAACATCAAAGTTATTTGAAAATAAAACATGAGTTCTTCGTTTTCCTGACCTTTAATTAGATGGTTTTCTGGGGCATGAGGGTAAGGTACACTTGTCAGAACACACACCAGGATTAGTCTGTAAGTCCTGTTTTCTTACCTAGGAATGTCTGTCAGTCAGGGGAAGAAGATAAACAGGTATGGGCACAGATTCGTTTACAGTTTTGAATACTGAGAATTCCAGTTCTGAAGGAATTCAAGAATCAATATTAACTTTAAAAATGTTTCTTCTGAGCCGGGCAGTGGTGGCACACATCTTTATTTTTTTATTTTTTATTTTTTTTATTTTTTTTTTTTGTTTTTCGAGACAGGGTTTCTCTGTGTAGTTTTGCGCCTTTCCTGGAACTCACTTGGTAGACCAGACTGGCCTCGAACTCACAGAGATCCACCTGGCTCTGCCTCCCGAGTGTTGGGATTAAAGGCATGCGCCACCACTGCCCGGCGGTGGCACACATCTTTAATACCAGCACTTTTGAGGCAGAGGCAGGCAGATCTCTGTGAGTTCAAAACCAACCTGATCTACAGAGCGAGATCCAGGAAAGGCTCAAAGCTACCCCCTCCAAAAAAAGTTTGTCTCGAAACCCGCCCCCCCCAAAATGTTTCTTCTGTTATTTTGAGTATGGGTGGTTTCCCTGCATGTATGTGCACTGTGTTCTTGAGGTACCCACAAAAGTCAGAAGAGGGCACTAGATCTCCTGGAAATGGAGTTACAGACAGTTGTAAGCCACTATGTGGGTGCTGGGACTCGAACCCAGGTCCTCTTGAAAAGAAACCACTTCTGACCTCTGAGGTCATCAGGAAGACATGTGGTGCATAAACATATATACAAAAACATTCATATACATAAAATTAAATTAATTAATAAAAATATTTTTTTAAATAGTTTTAAAAGGCTAGAGATGTATCTATGTGGTAGAACGCCTATCTTGTATGGAAGTGGCACTAGTTTTAACCCCTAATGCCAGGGGTGGGGGAAGGAACAATTCAGAGTCAAAAGCTGAAGCCTAGCATGGTAGTACACAGCCATGATCCCAGCATTTGGTAGCCTGAGACAAGAGGATCACAGGAACTCTGAGGCAGTGTAGGATACTCAGTGAGTCTGAGGCCAGTTTGCACTAAATGACAAGACCCTGTCTCAAATTTTTTTTTTTTGGTTTTTCGAGACGGGGTTTCCTGGAGCTCGCTTGGTAGCCCAGCCTGGCCTCGAACTCACAGAGATCCGCCTGGCTCTCCTGTCTCAAATTTTTTTAAAAAATTAGAGACTAGCCCAGAGGTGGTAGCTCACACCTTTAATCCCAGCACTTGAGAGGCAGAGGCAGGTGGATCTCTGTGAATTTGAGGCCAGCCTGATCTACAGAGTGAGTTCCAGGACAGCCAGGGCTGCTATACAGAGAAACCCTGTCTTGAAAAACTAAGGAAAAAAAAGTGTGTGTGTGTGTGTGTGTGTGTGTGTGTGTGTGTGTGTGTGTGTAGGGGGGTAACTAAATCAATGGTTCCCAACCTTCCCAATGCTGCGACCCTTTAATATAGTTCCTCATGTTATGGTGACCTCAACCATAAAATTATTTCATTGTGCCTTCATAACTGTAATTTTGCTACTGTTATGAATCATAATGTAAATATCTGCTATGCAAAATACCTGATATGTATCGGGGCAGAAAAAAAATGCCTCATATGTGACCCCATATGTGAAAACCACTGGGTTAGCAACACGGCTCAGCAGTTAAGTGTGGTGATATTTTATTTGTGCACCCCAATAAAACTTATCTGGGGATCAGAGAACAGAGCCAGCCACCAAATTAGACATAGAGGTCAGGCGTGGTGGCACACACCTTTAATCCTATTACTCGGGAGGCAGAGATCTGTCTGGATCTCTGTGAGTTCAAGTCCACACTGGGAACAGAGCCAGGGGTGGTAGCACACAACTTTAATCCCAGCACTTGAGCTCTCACGTCTTTGCTGGGGAAGGATACAGGTCTTTAATCCCAAGAAGTAATATGGCAGGACACAGAAAGGTATATAAGGTGCGAGGAAACAGGAACTTGGCTAAGGATTTCAGTCAGAGGATTCGTGGAGTTGGGAGGTAATAGCTGGTGGCTGTGGCTTTTTCTGTTTCTCTAATCTTTCAGTATTCACCCCAATATCTGGCTTCGGGTTTTTTTTTTTTTTTTTTTTTTTTTTTTTTTTTTTTTTTTTTTATTAGTAAGATGGTTTAGGATTCGTGTTACAGTTAAGAGCACCTGTTGCTCTTTTGGAGGATCCAGGTTTGGTTCCCAGCACTCATGTAGCAGCTAAAGGCCGGCTGTAACTCTAATTCTAGAATCTATGATCTGATGCCATCTTCTGGCCTCCCAAGGAACTGCATATTCATTGCACATCCATGCATGCCAGCATAACTTACTATACATATATAAAATAAATATACTTTTTTAAAACAAAAAAATGTAAGAAAGAAAAAAGAAAAAAAAAGAGACTGAGCCAACATAACAACTCCCCCATCCCCCCACCTCCCCCACCCCCGCCTCCCACCAAAAAACAAAAATCCAGAATATCGGCATATGCCTATAATCCTAGCACATGGAAGGTAGAGACAGGAAGAAACAATTCAAAACAACCTCAGCTGAGTTCAGGCTGGGCTACAGAAGATCTATCTTAAAAGATTTTAGAAGAGCTGGAGAGGGCTGGAGAGATGGCTCAGTGGTTAAGAGCACTGGCTGCTCTTCCAGAGGTCCTGAGTTCAATTCCCAGCAACCACATGGTGGCTCACAACTGTCTGTAATGAGATCTGGCGCCCTCTTCTGACCTGCAGGTAGAACACTGATAATATATATATAAGAGCTGGAGAGCTGGCTAGTAGTGAAGAACATTTGCTGCTCATGTAGAGGACCCGCGTTCTGTTTTCAGCACCCACGTGGTGACTCACAGCCATCCATAACTGCAGTTCCAGGGGATCTGGATCCGACCTCTTATAGTCTCCTTGGGCACTGTGCATACTTGCTACACATGCAAGCAGGTAAATTCTCATACACAGAACAGAAATGAATCTTTAACTTTTTTTTTCTTTAAAAAAAAAAAAGTCAAGCTGGGCACTGGTGGCACACGCCTTTAATTCCAGCATTCCAGAGGCAGAGGCAGGGATCTCTGTGTGAGTTCAAGACCAGCCTCTTCTACAAAGCAAGTTCCAAGACAGGCTTGGGCTGTTACACAGAGAAATCCTTTCTGGAGGGTGGGGGTGGTAGTAGCAATTCACATATATCATTTCAGCATTTGTGAATGTCAGTAAAACATCCATGAATAAAGCTGAGTGAGGAAAATTGTGAGAGCTTGTGAGAAAACTCCAAGAAAACCAAAGGAGAGTCTTGTAACCTCTGTTACTCCATAACATGGGTTGTTCTTGGAATGTGCCTATATGTCCTACCCAGGTAGAAGAAACAGGAGTGGGTTTGCTTGGGATTACACATTGCTATTACTTTTGTTATTCAAAGATGTTTCCAAGCACAGGTTGTCCTTGTGACTGTATACAGCCTAAACTCACATGAACATGTCTTGCCTTTGTAACTGTATACAGCTTGAACTCAAGTGAAGTGTACTTATATGACCTTGCTTAACCCTCAGAATATCAACTGTCTGATGCTCTGAATAAAGTTGGCTATTGCATGAGACTTTAGTCCTCCTCATTTTTTTTCTTTTTTAAAGATGTATTTATTTATTTATTATGTATATAGTGCTCTTTCTGCATGGCCAGAAGAGGGCACCAGTTCTCATTAGAGATGGTTGTGAGCCAACACCTGGTTGCTGGGAATTGAACTCGGGACCTCTGGAAGAACAGCCAGTGCTCTTAACCTCTGAGCCATCTCTCCAGCCCAGTCTGCCTCATTTTTAGGCTCTGCTCTCCCAGGCTCACTCACCAACGAGGGCAGTAAGAAGGAGGCTAAGTGGAGCTGCTAAGAGCAGAACTGCTAAGAGTTCCCAGACGTCATTGGATACATAGTTAGAGTCTTTATCTCAAATAGACGAGAACAACTGAGAAGAAGAATCAAATCCCCAAAACTACAAGTGTAAGCCCGGGCTGGAGAGATGGTCCAGCTGTGAGGAGCACTGGCTGTTCTTCCAGAGGACCAGGCTGGGATTTTATCTTTGCATTCTTTTTCTTATGTTGTTACTGTTTTCTCCAATAACCATAGGTGATTTTTCTCCGTGTTCTAAAAACATAGAAAACAATCTGGTTTCTATTCTGTTAAAAAATGGGTAGGTTCTCTCAGCTGGGCGGTGGTGGCACACACCCTTATTCCTGGGGCGGGGGGCAGAGGCAGGTGAATCTCTGTTAGTTCGAGGCCAGCCTGGTCTTCAGATTGAGTACCAGGACAGCCAGGGATACACAGAGAAATCCTGCCTCAAAAAAAAGGAGAAGGAGGAAGAGGAGGAGGAGGAGGAGGAGGAGGAGGAGGAAAAGAAAAAGAAAGGCAGAGAAAGAAAAAAGAAAACAGGTTCTCTCCCTGCAGAAGGCACAACAAAGTCAAACTTTGAAGTTTTTTGTGTAACTTCTTTTTTATTAGTTTATAACATACAGACAGTGCTAGAGCCCACTGAAATTGCACAATCAGGACATATCTTTTGCAATCAGCAATGGGAGTTGCTAGTACTCCAGAAGCCCGCCGCCTACTGACTTCTTTGGAACACTACCTTTCTTTTTTTTTTTTTTTTTTGTTTTTCGAGACAGGGTTTCTCTGTGTAGCTTTGCACCTTTCCTGAATCTCGCTCTGTAGACCAGGCTGGCCTCGAACTCACAGAGATCCACCTGGCTCTGCCTCCCGAGTGCTGGGATTAAAGGCGTGTGCCACCACCGCCCGGCAGGAACACTACCTTTCTTAAGGGAAAGCACAGCCCTCACTTCCATGACCATTTGCCTCCTGTAAATTTTGTACAGACGAAACACACAGCATGTATACTTTGGCTGGGTTTCTTTCTGGCCAGGTAGCCTAGTCTGGTCTTGAACTCTGGATCCTTCTACCTCGTCCTGCTAACTCCCAGGGGTTAGGTCTGTGCTGCTGCTCCCCATGTGTGTTCCCTTTGATCTGGTCAGTTTAGCCCCTATCCCTGCAGGACAGCGATGTTCTTTCCTGGGATTTCTGCACAGTGCCAGGGAAGAGCTACATTAACCAGTTGTTCTGGATTGGAACAGTGAGTTTTTCACCCAAGGTCAATCCAAATCAGGCATCTTTACATGGAAAATTTCCATCGTTCTACAACTTGTTCTTGTGAAATACTGTTCTCTTTTCTGGGTAAAGAACAAAAACAGGCAGCTCCCTAGAGCTCTCACACCTGCTACACCTCCCAAGGGGACAGATATGGAGGCTGAAGACTGTAATGGCAATAGCACTGTCCCCATCAAGGGTTTTCTGGGGTAATAGTTCTCCTAGGAACAGGAAACAGCCTCCAGATGAGCAATCAACTGATAGGTTTAATAGTGCATGGAACCATTGGACATAGTTCACTGTAGTTTCTCCAGGGGCAAAGAAATAAGGATGGAAGTAATGTATTGCCTCTTTGAGCAAAAGTGGAGTTACTGTTGAGAAACAAAATATTTTTCCATGCAATTAAGCAATGGAGGGGTGGAGCCAAGAGGACTGAGTCCAAGGTGAGCCTACATGAGACCCTGCCTCAAAACTGAAAAACAAAATAGAATCAAAACAAAAACAGAAGCTAGGCATAGTGGCACATACTCATAATCCCAGCACTCAAGAGGCAGAATCTTAGGCAGGTAGGTTGCTTCAAATTCATCGTCAGTAGCCAAACTCATCTACATGTTGGTGCGGGGGTGGGGTGGGGTGGGGTGGGGGGAACGGGGGGTGGGGGGACGGGGGGGGATGGGGGGACGGGGGGGGGGGGACGGGACACAAAACAGCTTGACTACACAGCTGCCTTGACAAGCTTAGTGGCCCAGACACTAAGTAGGTAACATCCAGATCCAGGAAAAGCCACCCAGGGATGGGGAAGTGTACCTGACATCCCAAACATTGCAACCATTAGATAATGTTAGATAAAAGAGCCAGACATCCTTGAGTCTAGCACACACCTATTTCTCCTTTTTGCTGTTACCCCCAGACAATATTCTGAACCCTGGAAATCCCTTCACCCCAACCTCTAATATGATAAAAACCCTACCCTGCCGGGGCTAGGGGCTCTCTGCTCTCACTGCTGTGTTGGACAGACAGAGAAACCCAGCTTCAAGCTTGAAATAAAGGCTCTTTGCTTTTACATACAAGATTTGGTCACTGTGGTGGTCTTTTGGGGGTACCCGCAATCTGGGCATAACATATAGTGAGTACTTGTCCAATACAGACTAGCACTGCATAGAAGGACCTTGTTTTAAAAAAAAAAACAAATGGCCTGGCGGTGGTGGCACACACCTTTAATGCCTTTAATCCCAGCACTGGGGAGGCAGAGGCAGGCGGACCTCGGTGAGTTCAAGGCCAGTCTGGTTGGTCTACAAAGTGAGATCCATCTGCCTCTGCCCCCTGAATGATGGGATGAAAGATGTTTACCACCACCTGGCTTCTATTTATTTTTTAAATAATTTATTTATTTTCATTTTATGTGCATTGGTGGTTTGACTGCATGTTTTGCCTGTTTGTGTGAGGGTGTCAGATCTTGGAGTTACAGACAGTTGTTAGCTGCCGCGTGGATGCTGGGAATTGAACCCAGGTCCTGTGGAAGAGCTATCAGTGCTCTTAAGCGCAGAGCGATCTCTCCAACCCCTGTATTTCTAATTTATATATCACTTGAATACTGATTTTTTTTTTTCTTTGGAACGGTGCTGTAAAGTCTGCGCACTTTCCTAGGACCGTATTTCCACCGGACCAAAACTTAATAGAAAGGGGAGAGAGGACTGAAAAATAGTTGGGGAGATGGGTGTATTAGAACTTTAGTTCTATGACCCAAGCAGATACACAGAAAGGAAAACACGAGACTTAACGCAACAGAAATACACGAATGATGTACATAATATAGTCAAATGAAGCCTTGTTTCAGTTTGGAATATCATCTCTCCTACTAATGGAGTTCAGAGTTAAAGCCAAGTTCTGTCACAAACACGGTTATCTCCGGTCCATCAGCGAACATCATTTTTGTGGCTTAGGTTTCCTCAATGGGACAGGAAGGTTGGAGTAATGCAGCGTTCCTCTGGTGTCTGGCCAAAGCCCAGGGCAGTTTAGCGCTGCCAAACGCACGCGCCTCTTCCGCGACGCCGCAGCGAAGGCAGCGCAGTTCCATTCCTTCGCGCGGACGCCCCAGGCGACTTGGAGAGCTCCGAACCCTAGACTGCACCTGCTCGCACGCGGGGTTCCACTGGGCCTCCGCAACGAAGCGTCTAGCCCTAAGGTTGGCACAAGTCCCGCGAGGAGCAGCCCGGCCGCGAACCGTGACGTGGCCCAATCCGCAGCCGGCGCCGGCGGTTTTGTTCCAACTGGTGCTCCGGCCCCGCGGCCGCCTCGGGGGCGGAGCCGGAGAGGGGGCGGGCCTACGACGTGGCCCAATGGCAACGCGCGCCGGGCCGCAGGGGTGGGGCCAGGTGTGCGGCGCAGGGCCGGGCAGCGGAGGCGCCAATGAGCGTGCGCCGCGTCCGGGGCCGGCTGGTGCGCGAGACGCCGCGGAGAGGTTGGTGGCTACTGTAACAGTTTGCAAACGGAGGGGAGTTGTGAAGGGCCTGGGTTTGGGGTCGTGCTGCTGGCCGTGTGGGTACGTCCGCGCTGCATTGATCCTGGAGCCAGGGCCGCAGGAGCTGAAGGCCAGAGCGAGCGGGGGTGAGGATGGAGCAGCAGCCGGGCCGCGGCTCCTAGGGGAGGCAGCGTGCTAGCTTCGGGGGCGGGCCGGTAGCGGGAACGAGGGCCGCACGGATACCGGTGCCTTCGGCCCTTACAATTCAGTCGCTGGGCTGCCCCCTCGCTGCTCGGGGTGGGCCGAATCCATTTCCGGGAGTGGGATCTTCCACCTTCGTCAGGTGAGGTTTAGGTGAACACTCTCCCGGTCAGTAACCTTAGCCCGCACCGCGTCTGCGTGGGCAGCAGGACCCAGCAGTGGGATGGGCAAGGAGGGTGGGTCGGGCAATACTCAAGGGATGCAGAGGAGGGGACAGGCCCTTCCATGCCAGCCATCCCCAACGTCATCACCTCCCAGTTCCTGTCCAGGCTCATCCTGGCTTTCCTCACCACCAGGGGAGCTCCAGGTGTGAGGTAGTTGAGCAGGTATCGAGGGGTCCCTGGCCCAGCTCCAGGGGTCTGACAGCACGCACAGTGCTGTGGTGCACCAGTTACTTGCCTTTGCATGGACGGAAAGAAGGTCAAGTCTCCTTCCTATTTGTCTGTCTAAAGATGTGGTGGAGCTAAGGATCCAGGCCCTTTTGCCCAGACCCAAATGTGGGACACGTGGGGGGATGTTGAGAATGGTTGAAACTCCTCAGGAGAGAAGGGAAGGAGAGCAAGCTGCTCTGCTTTTAGCCAAAAAGGGCAACAGATAGCAATCTTTGAGCGTGTCTGTTCTGGGATGTGGTTCTCTTTCCTTCTTCACACAGAGCATCCAGTTACAAGTGTTTTTTCCTTCTCTGCCAGGGTCATAATGGCAGCCACAGTAAGAAGACAGAGGCCAAGGAGACTGCTCTGTTGGGCCTTGGTGGCTATCCTCTTGGCAGACCTGTTGGCACTGAGCGGTATGTACCTGGCAGAGGGATCCAAAGAACAGTAAATTAGTCGTAAGAAGAGGTGCCTTTTCGGGTGTGTGGGGCTGCTGGATCTAGGCTTTTTTCTTTGTCTTTGCCATGTTTCTCCATAGAACGTAGACTGCTTTATTTGATTTAACCCAGGACGGTGTGGGAAGCAGAGAACTAACAGACAAGCATACTGTCTCTTTTCCCTTCAGACACGTTGGCTGTGATGTCTGTGGACCTGGGCAGTGAATCCATGAAGGTGGCCATTGTCAAGCCTGGCGTGCCCATGGAGATTGTCTTGAACAAGTAAGGCTAGATCTGTGTCAAGGGTGTGTATCTAGTTTGTAGTGTCCAAAGCAGACTTGGGTGGCTGAGCCCGTTGTGAGATGGGGAGGCTCCTAGGTTCATACCGTGCTGCAGGAAGCTAGGCAAATGCTGTTTTTTTTTTTCCTTAGGGAATCTCGGAGGAAAACACCAGTGACTGTGACCTTGAAAGAAAATGAAAGGTTTTTGGGTGACAGCGCAGCAGGCATGGTGAGTAGGAGCTCCACAGCCTGATTGGCTCCTCCAGAGGCTGGTCTCTTGTCTACCGTGGTGATGTCAAGAGGCGAGCTGAGGTGAGTTTGGACCTAAGAACCCACTGGACCTTCTCCTCTCAGGCCATCAAGAACCCAAAGGCTACGCTCCGTTATTTCCAGCACCTCCTAGGAAAGCAGGCAGATAATCCTCATGTGGCTCTGTATCGGAAACGTTTCCCAGAACATGAGCTAAACATTGACCCACAGAGGCAGACGGTGCGCTTCCAGATCAGTCCGTGAGTGTCCAGTGTCCAGCGGGGGAAGGTGGTCTCAGTAGCCCTCTGGGCTCCACGTTGGCACGTGTTCATGATTATTGGTCTTGGTGTTTGGCTCCCCTGGTCTCAACTCCTCCTCTTCTCAGGCAGCTACAATTCTCCCCTGAGGAGGTGCTGGGCATGGTTCTGAATTACTCCCGTTCCTTGGCTGAAGATTTTGCTGGTGAGTATCAAGATGGGGCCAGTGGCCGCGGGCCCCCGAAAATCTGCAGTGACTGTCGGGCAGGGGCACTTTTATTTCTTGGTGACAGTTGGACTGTGCCTGAAGATACATTTGAATGTCACAGACTGGAGCTATTGGCATTTAGTGAGGAGAGGGCAGGGAAGGCCAGTCAACACCTTGTAGTCTATGCGATAGGCCCCAGCCAGAGAATTCCCTGCCTCCGAGCCAGCCGTACTGAGTCTGGAAATGCTGGTCTGAGGCTTACAGTTGGTGCGATCCTGCTCTTTTGTGCTCCGCAGAACAACCCATTAAAGATGCAGTCATCACCGTGCCAGCCTTTTTCAACCAGGCCGAGCGCCGAGCGGTGCTGCAGGCTGCCCGGATGGCCGGCCTCAAGGTGCTGCAGCTCATCAACGACAACACGGCCACTGCCCTCAGCTACGGCGTCTTCCGCCGGAAAGATATCAACTCCACTGCACAGGTGAGCCGAGGAGGCCTCCCCTCTGGACGGGCGGCCGGATGCACAGTGGCTCAGTCTGAGGATGCAGGGTCCTTGGCCCGCTTTGCATCCTGTTTGCATGGCCATCCCTTGGCAAAGTGTGGCAGTCGCCTCCCTTCAGTCTCCGTTGGAGTTGGTCAGCTTTATGGTAAAAGACGACAGCTCTTTGTTTCCAGGAAGGCAGGGGGACAGGCATCCTGCATTTATTTGATAAGGTTCCCGTGACAGTGCCCTTGGTGTCTCCACAGAATGTCATGTTCTATGACATGGGATCGGGCAGCACTGTGTGCACCATTGTGACCTACCAAACCGTGAAGACCAAGGAGGCTGGGATGCAGCCACAGCTGCAGATCCGAGGCGTGGGGTGAGTTCCTAAGACCTCAGGAGGGGCTTTCTTCCCGGATTTCAGGTGCCTTTTTAATGATCCCTGAAGGAACACACTTCCTGGACACAGCATCGCTTCCTGTGGGAGGCTGCTCCCAAACAGGAAGTGAGAGCCGGAGAGAGGGGGGGACAGTTTAGGGAGTTTGCGAAGCAGGTAACTTCCCGAACATGTTCTAAGGAAGTCCACGGGAGTACAGACAGGTTGAGTGTCAGGTGCAGTCGCTTCTGGCTCTCCTGACATACTGAGGTTATGCCTTGCACTGTCGTTATTTCTCTTTCTGCCCCTGTGTCCTTTTACTGAGGTTGAACTTAGGGTCTCTCTCTCTCGGTCTCTCTCTCGGTCTCTCTCTCTCTCTCTCTCTCTCTCTCTCTCTCTCTCACACACACACACACACACACACACACACACACACACGACATAAGCATTCTGCTACTGAACTATCTGTTTCTGGAATTTACTGTGTTGACCAGGTTTGTCAGAAACTTCTGGCAGTCCTGCCTCTGTCTCCTGACCTACAAAATTTAAAAAACAAGCCTTCCTAAATAAGGCAAGGAGGTATAATCCTGGTACTTGTGAGGTAGAGGCAGAAGGATCAGAAATTCAAACTCATCTTCAGCTATTTTTGGAATCCTTGGCCAACCTGGAATACATGAGACACCCCCTATGAAAAAAACAAAGCCTCTCTAATTCTAGAACCTCCTTTTTGAGCTCCTCACTATTCAGGTAGGAAGTTCTCTTAAGATACTGGTGTCGGGACAGTAGCTCAGCATTGGGGGCTGACTTACAGTTCATGGGCCCTAGTCTCATCCACTGTACCACTAAAGAGAAAATGAAATACCACTATGCTAGTAATCCATTTCTTCAGTGATCTTGCTGGGCCTGTTTGATCCCCGCCTCCTGTAACTGTGGCTGAGCTCTTTATTCTGTTTTGGAGATGGTCTTACTACACAGCTCTAGCTGTTTGGAATTCTTTATGTAGATCAGGCTGGCCTTGAACTCAAAAAGATCTGCCTGCCTCTGCCTCCCAAGTGCTGGGGTTAAAGACATGAGCCATGATGCCTGGCTCCTCTTATGCTTAAAGAATATATTTGTCGTTCTTTAGCGCTTGCCATGCATTCTACTTCCTGTTGCAGGGTCTTCAGCAAAACTCTTCTTTCTGTCTAGAATGTTCTTCACTCCCCCCCCCCCCCCCAAGATAGGTTTTCTCTATGTATCAGTCCTGGCTATCTTGGAAGTCACTTTGTAGACCAGGCTGGAACTCACAGATCCTCCTGCCTCTGCCTTCCGGGTGCTGGGATTAAAGGCCTGCGCCCCCACTGCCTGGCCAGCCTCTTCACTCTCCTCGTATCTAGTCAGCTCCAGCTCTTCTTGAGGTTTCAGTTCCAGTGTGCTGCTTCAGGGGAAGTTTCTCTGGCTGCTCTGAGGAGTGCAGACTTCCTGTGTGTGTTCCACTAACCTCCTCTACTTTTCTTCATTCATTTTGAGACAGGGTCTCACTGTGTAGCCCTTGCTGGCCTGGGAGTTTGTATGTAGAGCAGACTAGCCTCAAACTCAAAGAAACCTACCTGCCTCTGTCTCCCTAATGCTGAGTGCTTCCTTTTTCCCCCCCTCTTAGATTTTTTGAGACAGGGTTTCTCTGTGTAGTTTTGGTTCCTGTCCTGGATCTCACTCTGTAGCCCAGGCTGGCCTCGAACTCACAAAGATCCGCCTGGCTCTGCCTCCTGAGTGCTGGGATTAAAGGCGTGCGCTGCCGCCACTGCCACCACCACCACCCAGCCTGAGTGCTTCTTTTTCAAAACGTGTATGTGATTTCACATTTGGGGTGTCAGTGGTCTTTTAGATCGTAAACTCCTTGGCATTCGGAATCTGTTCCTTCTCCCCTTCTCTTGCCGCTCACATCCCAATAGTGGCTCCTCAGTCAGCCTGCCGAGTGGCTGGGGAGATGAGCTGCTACTCTGAGTTGCTGTTTGTGCTGTGGAGAGCTGCAGGCACAGTGCTGTTGTCTCTTGTGCCAGGGGGAGTGCCCTCGACTGTGTTCTTAACACTTTACCTGCTCCCTTCCCTGAACAGGTTTGACCGCACCCTGGGTGGCTTAGAGATGGAGCTTCGGCTGCGGGAACACCTGGCCCAGCTCTTCAATGAGCAGCGCAAGGGCCAGAAAGCCAAGGATGTTCGGGAAAACCCACGTGCCATGGCCAAACTGCTTCGGGAAGCCAATCGTTTGAAAACGGTCCTGAGTGCCAATGCTGATCACATGGCACAGGTGCCCGCATAGGAGCTTGGTGGAGGGCAGGCTAGTGGCTCCAGTCCACAAGGGTGGAGAGCCTTTCTTCTTGCATTCTGTCTGCTCTGGCCCAGAGAGCAGGATCTGGTCGGAGCCTCTGAACAGATTCCTCTTCCCACAGATTGAGGGCTTGATGGACGATGTGGACTTCAAGGCAAAAGTGACCCGAGGGGAGTTCGAGGAATTGTGCGCAGACTTGTTTGAGAGAGTGCCTGGGCCTGTCCAGCAGGCCCTCCAGAGTGCGGAGATGAGCTTGGTGAGGGCATGCGCGAGGCAGGCCTGCCTGCCGGAGTGCCTACGACGCCCACAAGGGGTCAGGGAAAGGCCAGTTCTGAGAAAGGGCATTAACTCCTGCATCTCACCTTCCCCTTCTGCAGGATGAGATTGAGCAGGTGATCCTGGTGGGCGGGGCCACCCGCGTTCCCAAAGTTCAAGAGGTGCTGCTGAAGGCTGTGGGCAAGTGAGTATGGTGTGGGAGCTAGGCCCGGAGTCTAGGTCCGCCTCGCTGTAGGCTGGGCAGCTGCAGGAATGAGGGGAGAGAACCCGCTCCCCAGTGGGTGATGCTGAAGCTTGCGTCTCCTAGGGAGGAGCTAGGAAAGAACATCAATGCAGATGAAGCAGCCGCCATGGGCGCTGTGTACCAGGCAGCGGCCCTCAGCAAAGCCTTCAAGGTGAAGCCGTTTGTTGTGCGGGATGCCGTTATCTACCCCATCCTGGTAAGCCGGAGCAGGTGACAAGGGCTCCCTCTGCTTCTCCTGGTGAGAGCTCTGTTCACCTCAGCCTGTCCCGAGAGAGATCCCGTGCCCTCCTCACCCCTGCTCCCAGAACCTTCCCTGGTCCTCCACGGCACCTTCTCTTTGCCTCCTGTGTAGGTGGAGTTCACAAGGGAGGTGGAGGACGAGCCTGGGGTTCGAAGCCTGAAGCACAACAAACGTGTGCTCTTCTCCAGAATGGGGCCCTACCCTCAGCGCAAAGTCATCACCTTTAACCGCTACAGCCATGATTTCAACTTCCACATCAACTACGGTGACCTGGGCTTCCTGGGGCCTGAGGATCTTCGGTGAGGGGCGGGGGCAGGATGGCACCTCCAGGGAGTGTGGGAGGTGTGCCTGCCGGATGGATGACCGACCTAAGGATGGGGAGGGCAGTGTGGGGCTTACGGGGCTGAGAGTGGGCTGGGGTCAAGGTGTGAACAGCCTGTCTTGGAGACACTTCTGAGTGTCCTGGGTAGGGCTCCTGACATCTCATGCCAGCAGGCCACGTGGTCTGGAGTTGGAGTTGGGGCAAGTGGGTCTCCTCAAACCCTTCTTTTCCTTCTTAACCAGGGTATTTGGCTCTCAGAATCTGACCACAGTGAAGCTAAAAGGTGTGGGAGAGAGCTTCAAGAAATATCCCGACTATGAGTCCAAAGGCATCAAGGCCCACTTCAACCTGGATGAGAGTGGGGTGCTCAGTTTAGATAGGGTAAGAGCAAATGGGGACCCTTATCAGGGTAGGGCTGGTGAACCTTGGTCCCACCGCCCTCCCAGAGTGGGTTTCATGGGATAAGCACAAAGCATTTTGGGAGCAGATCTAATGAATCTTGGCCTTAAACACAGTGGGGCTCTTCGTGACCAGAACGTGTTGATGATCACTGTAACTTTTTGGGGGGTGAGGGAGTGAGGGGATTTTGAGACAGGGTTTCTCTGTGTAGCTTTGCGCCTTTTCTGGAACTCACTCTGTAGTCCAGGCTGGCCTCGAACTCACAGAGATCTGCCTGGCTCTGCCTCCTGAGTTCTGAGATTAAAGGCATGTGCCACCACCGCCTGGCGATCACTGTAACTTTATTAGAGAGAAATAGAGATTTTTTGTAACTTGTGTGTTTTGCCTGCATGTGCTAGTGCTCTTAACTGCTGAGCCGTCTCTCCAACCCTTAACCCTTTTTGAGTATGTATGTATATGATGGAGGGTGGGGTGCAGGCATGCCATAGTACGTGTGGAAGCCAGAGAAAGTGAGTTGCTTTTTTCTCCTTTTACCTTTGGTGAGAGTAAGCACTCTTTACCTGCTAAGCCACTTTGCCAGCCCAGAGGACCTCCCCACCCCCTTTTTTAAAATTTTATTTTATTTATTTATTTATTTATTTTTGGAGCTAAGGGTCGAACCCAGAACCTTGTGCTTGCTAGGCAAGCGCTCTACCACCGAGCTAAATCCCTAACACCTTAAAATTTTATTTTTGATGTTTTTTGAGATGAGGTTTCTCTGACTCTCCTGGAACTCACTCTGTAGACGAGGCTGGGCTCTGACTCAGAGATCCACCTGCCTCTGCCTCCCAAGTGCTGGTGTGCGCCACCACTGCCCTGCCGAGAAAACCCTTTTTAAATTTAATTTAAAATAAAATGTATATAGGTATTTTGCCTGCACATATGTCTGCATCATACGTGTGTCTGGTGCTCAAGGAGACCAGAAGAGGGTGTCAGATCCTCTGGAACTGGAGTTAGAGCCACCATGTCAGTGCTGGGAATATACCTGAGTTCTCTGGAAAATCAGCCTATGCTGTTAGCTGCTGGGCCATTTCTTCAGCCTCCAGATAAGCTCATTTCTTTTTGGTTTTTTGAGACAGCATTTCTCTGTGTAGTTTTGGTGCCTGTCCTGGACCTCTCTATAGACTAGGCTGGCCTTGAACTCACAGAGGTCCACCTGGCTTTGCCTCCCAAGTGCTGGGATTAAAGCCGTGCGCCACCATCGCCCAGCAGATAAGCCCATTTCTAAAGAGTAATTTTGAGTTAATATCTTCTGGCACACTGGGAAACTGTGGTCCATTTCCAAGTGGAGACATGGAGGGCTGTAAGGAGAGGAGAGAGAGCCGTCCTGAGAGGGCTGCACTTAAAGGGGTGTGGCCATCCAGGAGTCCTAGAAAAGGAAGGTGAGAAAGTAGTTCCCAGGGCTGCAAGTCATTTTGTATTCCTAGTGTATGCCTAAGCAGCATGCTTACGGAACAGTGTGGGTTACTATGCAGCTCTTTATTTGAACCTATTTCAAAATAGGTGGAGTCTGTATTTGAGACCCTGGTGGAGGACAACCCAGAGGAAGAATCAACTCTTACCAGTAAGATGCAGATGGGCTCCTGTGTGTGTGCAAGTGTGTGTGAGCAAGCGAGAGTGAACAAACACATGTGTGCTTGGGGGAGGTAATGGCATTGGTGTTGGGGTAGGAAGTGGGTTCGCTGCTTGATTTCCTCTTGAACCTCTGGGCTTCCTTCTTCCTAGAACTTGGCAACACCATTTCCAGCCTGTTTGGAGGTGGTTCCTCATCAGATGCCAAAGAGAACGGTACTGATTCTGTACAGGTAAGGGCAGAAAAGCATGGCGAATAGCAGGAGGTTGGGTAATGTAGACAGAAGCAGAGTCTGGGGGTGCATCCCAGCTGCCTGGACTCACTGGACCTCAGTGGTCCTCATCTTGTTTCTCCTCAGCCTGTGACAGGTTGCTCTACTCCTGCTCCATTAGATGGAGCTATTACCAGAGCCTAAGGCTTATTGTTCTCATTCTCGCCTACCTACCGTTTGTTAACCTGTATTTCTGCAAATTGCAACAGCCCCTGACTGTTTGTCCACAGTATCATCTGCTTGTCCCCAGGTTTCTTCATGAGCCATGTTTCCTTTTCAAGCAGAGGAGCAGATATGGTCAAGGCTACCCATGGCCATGGGCTCAGCTAGTGGTGTATATAACCTCTGGGGTTTCTGAAATTGTCTCCCAGGAGGAAGAGGAGAGCCCTACCGAGGGGAGCAAGGATGAACCTGGAGAGCAGGGGGAGCCTAAGGAGGAAACTGAAGCCCCTGTGGAAGATACCTCTCAGCCTCCACCCGCTGAGCCGAAGGGTGATGCGGCCCCTGAGGGAGAAAAACCTGAAGAGAAAGAAAGTGGAGACAGGTCTGGGGCCCAGGTGAGCTGGTGCAGAGGAAGACCGTGGGGTCCAGGGGCTGAGAGTAAACGGGAGCCGCTTTGTTCCTGCCCCCTGGAGGAGGCGGGCAGCCAATGTTTGTCCTGACGTCACTGCTCTTTCCACTCAGAAGCCAGATGAGAAGGGGCAGGCAGGGCCTGAGGGTGCCCCTCCAGCTCCCGAGGAAGAAAAAAAACAGAAACCTGCCCGGAAGCAGAAAATGGTGGAGGAGATAGGTGTGGAGCTGGCTGTCTTGGACCTGCCAGACTTGCCAGAGGATGAGCTGGCTCGTTCTGTGCAGAAGTAAGTGCCGTGTGTATGTGTAAGTGTGTAAGGTGAGCAGGGTGGGTGTGGAAAGGCGATCCTGGAAGGGCTCCAGGTTCTAACCCCACCTTACCCCCCCTGCCTTTTGTTCATTGTGCAGACTTGAGGACTTGACCCTCCGAGACCTAGAGAAGCAGGAAAGGGAGAAAGCTGCCAACAGCCTGGAAGCGTTCATCTTTGAGACCCAGGTTAGCGAGCCGGGCAGCAGCACTCCCTACCCCGTACTTTACCCTTAGGGGCGTGGGCTCCGATCCTTGCCCCAAAGCTCACTGCATTTGTGTCCTTTACCAGGACAAGCTCTACCAACCTGAGTACCAGGAAGTGTCCACTGAGGAACAGCGGGAGGAGATCTCGGGCAAACTCAGCGCTGCGTCTAACTGGCTGGAAGATGAGGGATTCGGGGCCACCACTGTGGTGAGGGGCCCCCTGGGGTGTGGCAGGCAAAGGGAGGGCTGGTCTCCCCTTCTAGGGCCAGAGCAAGAAGAGCTGAGGTGTCAGGCCATGAAGCAAGATGCAGGACTGGGTCCAGGGTGCTCCTGCTCCCACTTCAACCCTCCTCCTCCTCCTCTGTCCATCAGATGTTGAAGGAGAAGCTGGCTGAGCTGAGAAAGCTATGCCAAGGGCTGTTTTTTCGGGTGGAAGAGCGTAAGAAATGGCCAGAACGGCTTTCAGCTCTGGATAATCTCCTCAACCACTCTAGCATTTTCCTCAAGTGAGTACTCCTTGCTTCCTTTCTTTGTGTAGTCCTGCTGAGCCCATGATTTCCCCCCCCTCTGTCAGCTTCCTGCTCCTCTGGCCAGGCCCTCTGCCCTAGGCTGATCTTCTCCTCTTTGGCTTCTAGGGGTGCCCGGCTCATCCCGGAGATGGACCAGATCTTCACTGAGGTGGAAATGACAACGTTAGAGAAAGTCATCAATGACACCTGGGTAATCACTTTGACCATGTGACTGGTACCCCGGGGTGCTAAGGATGGCAGGGTGATTACTAGTCAACAGAAATTGCCTTAACTGGTTGAAAGTGACACCTGCCACATCTGTGGCTAGTTCTGAGTCTTCCCTGGCCTCACCCACAGGCCTGGAAGAATGCAACTCTGGCCGAGCAGGCCAAGCTTCCTGCCACAGAGAAGCCTGTGCTGCTTTCGAAAGACATTGAGGCCAAGATGATGGCCCTGGACCGGGAGGTACAGTATCTCCTCAATAAGGCCAAGTTCACCAAACCCCGGCCACGGCCCAAGGACAAGAATGGCACCCGGACAGAACCTCCCGTCAATGCCAGTGCTGGTGACCAAGGGGAGAAGGTCATTCCACCTGCAGGTGAGGGAGAGGGTGCTTGGCTCCAGTCACTGGGCAAAGAAAAGCTCCCCATCTCTCCTGGGCTGCGGCTAACTCTTGGTTCCCTCCAGGTCAGACTGAAGAGGCAAAGCCCATTTTAGAGCCTAACAAAGAAGAGACTGGTGAGTGGGGGAGCTGGATTGGGACATTTCGTTAATCTGGGGGCAGGCGAATGTCAAGCATGGTCTATTTCTGCTCAGCCCGTGAATTGTGGGTGGTCTTTAAGTTTTAAGAGTAGTTTTCTTTGGAAGGAAAAAAGGCACAGACAGCCTAGGGAGACAGTAGGTAAAGTGTTTAAAGTGTTTAATTGCACAGTGAGGATCAGAGTTCAAATCCTCAGCACCTATATAAATGCCAGGTAGGCATACTGCCCACTTATCCCAGAATGTTGAGGAGACAGTTGTCTAGAGCTGGGTGGCTAGCTAATCTAGATGGATCGCAGCTCTGGATTCAAGTGAGAGACCTTCCTTCAACGTATAAGGTAGAAAGCAGTGAGGGAGAAACCCTGCATCAGTCTCCGGCCTCCACATGCACAGGCAAAACATACACATCCTGGGTTTTGGGGTTTGTTTTTTGTTTTGTTTTGTTTTTTTGAGACAGGGTTTCTCTGTGTAGCTTTGCACCTTTCCTGGATCTCACTCTGTAGACCAGGTTGGCCTCAAACTCACAGAGATCCACCTGGCTCTGCCTCCCGAGTGCTGGGATTAAATGCGTGCACCACCACCACCACCACCACCACCACCACCACCACCACCACCACCACCACCACCACCACCACCACCGGCTGTCCCATGTTGTTGGTTTTTCAAGCAAAGATTTTCTGGGCATGGTGGCACTTTACTTAATCCCAGCACAGGAGAGGCAGATCTCTGAGTTGGAGGCCAGTCTGAGTTCCAGGACAGCCAAAGCTGCTGAGAGATGGTTGAGCTGTTAGAACACTTACTGCCCTTGCAGACGACCCGGGTTCATAACCATCTGTAACTCCAGTTCCAGGGGTCCAGTGCTCTCTTCTGTCTTCTGCAGGCATCAAGCACTCAAGCACAGATGTGGTGCACATACATACATATTTGCAGGCAAAATACTCATACATAAAATGAATTTATCTAACTTAAAATTCACAAATGTGCGGGGGAAGGGCCTGGAGAGATGGCTCAATGCTTAAGAGTTCTGGCTGCTCTTTCAGAGAATCCAGTTTGTATTTCCAGCACCTACAGGATGGCTCACAGCTGTCTTAACTCCAGGACCAGAGGAGCCAGGCCATCTTCTAGCCTCGGAGGCACATATGTAGTACATAGGCATACATGTAGGCAAAACACCCATAAATATTTAATAAAAATTTTAAAAAGGAGCCAGGCAGTGGTGGCGCATGCCTTTAATCCCAGCACTCAAGAGGTAGAGCCAGGCAGATCTCCGTGAGTTCAAGGCCAGCCTGATCTACAGAGCAAGATCTAGGACTGGCACCAAAACTACACAGAGAAACCCTGTCTCGAAAAACAAAAACAAATTAGAAAAAGGAGGCAGAGACCCCTAAATGTGTCTCACACATCTTGTAATATTTACCATCTGGATTTGTGTACTCAATATTAGCGTTTTACTTCTTTAGTGACTGACATTTTCCTTCTAAAATGCAGCTACGGAAACAGCCGACTCTGAGCCTCTGGAAATAGGAGGTCCTGGAGCAGGTAAGAGAGAAGCACAGGGTCTGGGCAGCCTGTTAGGGTTGCAGAGGGAGAGAAGAACAGCCTTCTCCTTTCTTTCCACCATCCCGCAGAATCTGAACAGGAAGAGCAGACGGCAGGACAGAAGCGGCCTTTGAAGAACGACGAACTATAACCCCACCCCTGTCCCCCCACTTGCCTCCAGCCCCTTCTCCTGCCACCTCTATTTATTACACGTCAGGGTTGGGGCTGGGGTTGGTCCTGCCGTTAGAGGTTCAAGTTCCTCCTCTCAGCTGGGACAGGAGGCGGCTGCTCAGCAGTCCCTCTGGAGTAGCCCCATGGGTGAAACCGGATCTAGTTCTGTCCCCAGCTCTGCCCTCCGGTCTCCTACTCTCTGGCCCTGTGTTTGGGAAAAATCACTATTATGTCTTAATCGTTTGCCTGTGGGTAAGTGAGAGAATGGCTGCCAGTGGTTGTTGGAGACCTGGTAGTGGGAAGGGTGTTTTGAGACACTAGAGAGTACTCAAGTCTTCTCTGAGCATCCTGACATCCTTTCCTGTTCCACAGAATCAGTGTCCGATTTGGGCCAGTGTCTACAGAGCCTCAGTCACCGCCCTCGGTTCCTGAGTGCCTCTTTTCTCTCCTCTGTCTTCTCTTCCCTTGCCTTTCCTCCTGGCCTCTTCTTTTGTCCTTGCCTTCCCAGTATACACTGGGCTGTGGTCTTTAGCCCCCAGCCTTTCATCATCAGAACTGTGTAAACATGCTCTCATGCTTCCTGCGACCCCTGGTGGCCAGAGCAAGCAGGGAGCAAGTGAGAAGGGCATCCACTGCCCAATGGAAGGAGAGACAATGTGAAAGCCCTGTAGCCCCTGCTGTGGGTTGTTGGGCCCAGGAAAGTATGTAGAGTGGTTGGCAAGGATGCAAGTATCCTGCAGGCACTTGTAATCCTTATCCCAGTTCGTGGGACACCTACCCCTTCTCTCATGCTTTTTCCCTCTTCCCCCTGGGCTGACCAAAAAAACGTGCTACCTACTGTGAGCCCCCTTCCCAAGACTGAGGGACAGAGAGACCATGGTGTGAATGTAAAAATGCCACCTCACTCTCAGGCAGGCTTGTGGGTAAGGAAGAGGGGTAAGGGTTCAACTTCCCAGTGCACCCTGCTAGGAGGGAAGCCCCTTCCCGTTATGCCCACGTCTAGAGTGCCTGTCCTCCAGTGTTGCACCTGGAGCAGGAGCTAGGGCTACTCCACTTCTGGGGCAAAGCAAACCTGGGATGTCAGTCATTTTGTCCGTCCGTCCCCGTCCCCCCCCAACAACCCCACCTCCCTGTTTTTGCCACATTGGCAGAGGGACCTAAAGGTCCTGCAGTCAGTCCCCTCCTGTGTGTTTGAGTTCTTTCATTAGCAGTTCAGGCTGGTTGGACAGGTTTGAATCAAATTGTACTTTGTTCCATTGTTAATTGAGAAACTGTTTCAATAAAATATTCTTTTCTATAGATTATGTGTTTTGCTTCCTCTCCAACCTCTTTTCTTTTCCCCAAGACAGGGCTTCTTATGTAACTCTGACCATCTAAAGAACTTGCTCTGTAGACCAGGCTGGCCTCGGACTCAGAGATCCACCTGCCTCAGCCTTCTGAGTGCTGGGATTAAAGGTATACATCACCACCTGGCAACATGCTTACATTTCTGACACACTCATGACTTGTGTTGAGTGTGACAATGGTGTTGTGGCTGTATAGGAGAATAGCCTTGTTTTTACAGTAATATTCGGCCCCAAATTGAAATTAGTGTTTAATGATGCCAGCAGCTTTCATATGCCTTGGAAATGGGCGTATTTATGAATATTTATGCAGAGAAATTAGGTAAACTTTACAATGTTAACATTTGTTGGGAAGTCAATATTATTCTTAAAACTTTGTGGAGTAGGTTTGAGACTTCCCCAAATAAAGAGATCCCTTCATCTGAGTGGTAATTACAGGGGTGATACAAGGGGAGGGAATACATACATTTAATTGTCCCCTCATCTTACATCTGTTAAATAAGAGAAGTTTTTTTTTTAAAGATTTATTTTATTTATTATGTAAACAGGTTTCTTTCTGCAAGTTTGCCTGTACACCAGAAGAGGGAGTCAGATCTCATTATAGATGGTTGTGAGCCACCATGTGGTTGCTGGGAATTGAACTCAGGACCTCTGGAAGAACATTCAGTGCTCTTAACCTTTGAGCCATCTCTCCAGCCCCCTTGTTTTTTATTTTTTAAAAAAAAATTTTGAGCTGAGGATCAAACCCAGGGCCTTGTGCTTGCTAGGCAAGCGCTCTACCACTGAGCTAAATCCCCAACCCTCTTATTTTTTAAATTTTAACATATGGAATAAAAGCCAAATTTTTATTTTATGTGCACATATACATAGGTGTGCATGTCTCTGCATATCATGTGTTCATGCAGGTGCTTGTAGAAGCTAGAAGAGGATACTAGATCCCCTGGAGCTGACGTTAGATGATTGTAAGCCACCTAGCCTAGGTACAGTGATCCAAACTCAGGTTGTTGGAAGAAAGTATTCCTACCACTGAGTCATTCCTCCACCCCCAATTAAAAATTGCTTTTAATACATATATGTGTGAGTATGTATACCTATGTGCAGATGCCTGATGAACCCAAAGGGTCTTGGTACAGGTGGTTAGGAGCCACCTCGTGGGTGCTAGAAACCAAACTAAGGTACTCTAGAGTATGTTCTCTTCATTGCTGAACCATCTGTCTTCCAAGTGCTGGGTTACACATCTGTGCCTAACTAAGGGAATCTCCCATTCCATCACACACGCACACACGCACGCACGCACGCACAGTACTTGGTGTTATGCCCAAATCTCGGGGACCCCCAAAAGACTACCACAGAGACCGAATCCTGAATGTAAAAACAAAGAGCCTTTTTTCAAGCTCCAGGGCTCGGTCTGTCTGTCCCACACAGCAGTGAGAGCAGAGAGCCCTGAGCCCAGGCAGGGTAGGGCTTTTACCATAGCAGAGCTTGGGGTGAAGGGATTTCCAGCGTCCAGGACCCTGATTGGCTGGCATTTGTCTAAGGGTGTCTGTAAAGCAAAAATAGGTGTGTACTAGACTGGACTATCTAATGGTTGGAATTTGGGGGATGTTAGGTACTTCCCCATCCCTGGCTGGATTCCTGCGTGGTGTCAGCTTATAGCTTTTCCTGGATCTGAGTGTGTGTGGCCTGCCAATAAGCCTGCCACAGAAACGGTGTCTGGGCTCCTAAGCCTGTCATGGCTGCTGTGTGGTTAAGCTGTTTTGGGGCCCCTCCACAGCTGGATGGGAATTCTCATTCTCTCTCTCCCCCTCTCTCCCTCTCCCTCCCCCTCTCTCCCTCTCCCCCTCCCCCTCCTCTTCCCCCTCTCCTCCCTTCTCTCTCTCTCTCTCTCTCTCTCTCTCTCTCTCTCTCTCTCTCTCTCTCTCTCTCTCTCTCTCTCTCTAACAGCTCTGGCTGTTCTGGAACTCACTCTGTAGACCAGGCTGGCCTCAAACTCTAAAAAAAAAAATTAATCCCAAGGCTGGTAGCACAGTGAGTTCTGGGTTTCCAAAGAGGATTTACTTTGCACTTATTTAACCTGCCTTTGTCCACCAGTTGAACGAACACACAAGTATATAATTTTTCTTAAACTGATATACATTCACTGTACTTTGTTTTTTTTTTAAAGATTTATTTATTTACTCATGTATTTTATGTATATGAGGGCTCTGTCTTCATGTACACTAGAAGAAGGAATCTGATCCCATTACAGATGGTTGTGAGCCACCATGTGGTTGCTGGGAATTGAACTCAGGACCTCTGTGAGAGCAAGCAGTGCTCTTAACCCCTGAGGCATCTCTCCAGCCCTCCACCCTCCTTTTTTTTTTTTTTCTTAATAGGGTCTTGCCAAAGTACTCATTTTCAATCTTGAACTCATTCTGTAGGTCAGGTAGGCCTTGAATTTGTGAACTTCCTGTCTCATCCTGAGTAGTTGAGACTGCAGTTGGTCAAGGTCAGGCTTAACTTTCCTGCTCTCTCATGCAAATCATCTGTGGAGCCTCCAAAGGGTCTGAGGTTGGCAGCTGACAGTGAACAGTTGCCCAAGGCCACTATTAGTCTGCTGGGTCCAAGTCAGGTTACAGGCATGTCAGTAACCCTAGATACTTGGAGGCAGAGGCAGGAGGATCACCCAGAGTTCCAGGCCCGCCTGGGCTATAACCGTGTCTCCATAAAGTCGTGGCTCAAGGATTAGAATGTGAAGCTGGGGATGGCTCAGATGGTAAAGAGTTTGAGCAGACCTACATTCCATCCCTAGCTCCCATATGAAAAAGAAATAGCCAGGTGTGCTGCCTACCCTAATCAATGAGAGACTGGTCTCAAAGGAAGTTACAGTATCCTGGAGGAGGATGACACCCGAGGCTGCCCTCTGGCCTCTCACCATGCTCGCAAACTCCCGCCCCGCATATGCATACATGACCATTAAAAAGATTTTAAAAGAACCCAAAGTTTAGTCAGGGTTGTGTCTTTTAAGTGCTAGGGCTATTTGTTTTGTCTCTATTCCCATTAGCTTGACCACGACGTAAAATTACCAATTGTGCTGTAGACTGCATTTCTTTCTTAGAGAAAATACCAAGTCCCTACAAGCAGGGATTATTTTAGTTTTCTGAATGTGCACGGGTAACTGGAGGCACGCTATAGTCGGTGGAACGTAAAGGGACATGTGGTGCTCAGCCTATAAGCGTCACTGTCCTTACGCAGGGAGCTGCATAACAGGCAGGGTGACGCCTTCAATCTCAGGGCGACAGCCATCAGTCGCAAGGCTAAGCCGAGCCCCGCCCACCTCTGTGCGTGCGCACCAGCCTCCCTCAGGCCCCGCCCCCGTCCTAGTGTGGTTACCGCCTCCGTCCAGGTAGGGGTGGCATGCGAGGGAGGGGCGCCAGTGAGGGCGGGACCGGAGGGCAATCCTGGGGCCTTGGGGCTCCCCTGACTTCCGACTGCGGAGGAGGCTGTCCCTGTAACTGCCCTTCCGGCATGGCGACAGTTCCACAGGCTAGGGACAGCGGGTCGTGCAGACGCCGCGCCCTCGTGCCTGCAGCGCTCTGTTACCGCGGCTCTCCTGCTCCTGTCCCTGGGACCCGCAGTTCCCAGGCTGGAGTCGGGTGTCCCGGGTGGCTTGAGGACACTGGGTGCAGGGCAGGTGCTGATCAGCGCCGCCTGCCCATCCTGACAGGCCAACCCTGGACCGCCAAAGCGAGGGGCCTCCCGAGGCTGCGTGCGGCTCCCTCGCGCCCACTCCTTCTGCTCCAGCGGTCTCGCAGCCGAGCGGAAAGCCGCGGTGACATGCTACGGTGCTCACACCCCCGCGGGACCGAAGCCTGACTGATGTCGCAGGGTAATAGGGACCCAGAGGCAGTTCCGAGGGCTCTCACCCTGAACCCTTAGCTCGCCTTCTCCATGTCACAGTGAACTGAGGGGTTTGCCCCCCGCTAAAATTCTGCAACTACTGCATCCAGCTTAGCTACCTCTTATCCACTGTTGTGCTTTGCACATTTCAGTGACCGAGGCGAGCCGCAGTGGGAAAATGAAATGGGAAATTCCATAAATAAACCATTAATAGACTTTAAGAAACTTTTATTATGGTGTATTGCTATACTTGTTTTATTAATTTCTTACCAGGCCTAATTTATATATTTAAGTTTTATCATTGTGTGTGTAAGGGAAGTGTATACACTGTTCACTATGACCACCACGAGGGGGTCATAGAATGTTTCCCACGATAAAGGGAATACCTATTAGCAAAGTTATAGCCCATTGTGTGCTAAGCATTGGGGCCAGTCAGCTCTAGAAGGCTCAAGTGGGGTTTTTAGGGTCCTGATTGAAAGAGACTGGGTGAAAAACCAATCTAGCGCCTTTCACGATGCCTGGCAACCTGGAACCCTCATTGAACCTGAGTGAATGAGAAAGTTCATTGACTAAGGGAGCAAGGCTGTACTGGGCTCAGCTCTCTCATCCTACCCCTGCCTCCCCTGGGCTCAGGCAGACAAAACTAATTAGGCTGAACCTTTAATCACCGCTGGTTTCACAGGCAAGAAGACATGGGAGAGGAGGGAAAGGCAGAAGTTGTGGGGACAGGCACGCCTCCCTCGGGGACCCCCTCCTCCCCCAGTTTGGCTTTCAGTAATCCACTCTTTTCTGGTCTCTCTCAGGACACTGGGTTCCCTAGTTGCTGCCCCAGGCTTAATGATTGTCCAGAAGGCGGCTATAAAGAGCCTGGGTGGAGGAGGGAGCAGAAAAACAGAGCTCAGCAGATCTGGGCACCAAGAGAGCTGCAAGCAGGAGCAGTCAAGAGGCTGTGCTCAGAAGCACTGTGACCTGGCCTGCTGGGCCCGCTGCTTCTACCATGGCGGCCCAGGGCTATGGCTATTATCGCGCGGTCATCTTCGCAGCCATGTTTGGGGGCTACAGCCTGTACTACTTTAACCGCAAAACCTTCTCCTTCGTCATGCCATCCTTGGTGGAAGAGATTGCTCTGGACAAGGACGATTTGGGTAAGCCTACCCTGGGAGGGCAGGGTAGTGGGCCGTGGGATATGCTGTTTGGAGTGTGGTGTGTATAAGCATGAAGTCAGTCAAGCATGTGCCACGTACAGAGGCTGAGCTCCATGTGCATGGGTGTGGGTGAAGAAGGACTGAGGCTAGCTGGTTATCTGGTGTGTATGCCTGTGACCCACATGTACTGGGGGAGGCACATTTAGGGGGGTTCTGTGGGTGCATGCTATACCTGCAGGTTAGTGAGCACTGGGAAGGCAGCACCCGTGATTTGATGTGGCCTGCCATGCTCCCTCCAGGAGGAATAAGATCTTTCACTCTAGAGCCCTTCCCTCCACGTTCAGACATGGTGGGGCAAAAGCACTTCTTGGGGCCTTCAGTTGGCATTCAGGGTGAGGTGGGAAATGCAAATTCCAGGGAGGAAAACATCACCCTTCTAGTTCAGACAGCTGCAGATAGAATTATCCGAGAGGCTGAGAAGTCCCAAGTCAGCCTGGGCCTGTATACATGGCTCAGCAGGCAGGACAGTGTCAAATCTGCAGCACGGGTCCTGCTGTTGCTCCGGGAAGGAACCCCTTTCACCCTGTCCCTAACTGCTCAGGTGGCCTGTCCCCTGCTCCCCTTCGCTGCAGGGCTCATCACCAGCAGCCAGTCGGCAGCCTATGCCATCAGCAAGTTTGTGAGTGGGGTGCTATCTGATCAGATGAGCGCTCGCTGGCTCTTCTCCTCTGGGCTGCTCCTCGTCGGTCTGGTCAACGTAGTCTTCTCGTGGAGCTCCACAGTGCCAGTCTTTGCTGCTCTCTGGTTTCTTAATGGCCTGGCACAGGGGCTGGGCTGGCCCCCCTGTGGGAAGATCCTGAGGAAGGTGAGTGCATCCCACAAGCCTGTCTGGAGCGGCAGAGGGTACCTAATGAGAACTTGGGAACACCCTTTCCTTACCCACCCCGTTCACCCCAACCCACAGCAGGTTTCTTAGGAGGTCTCTGCCAGCTCCTGCCGCTTGTCAGGATATTTTAGGAGACTGAGAGTGGTGGGATCGGGTGGCAGATGGGGGAATCGGCTCTGCCAAGTAGAAGCACTCTACCCCTCATCCCTGTAATTGGAGTCTCTGGGTCTGTGCACTTGAGCTATTCTCTCAATGTGGACTGTAAGCCAGGTACCTATTCTGCCCGCTTCTGTCACAGTGGTTTGAGCCATCCCAGTTTGGCACTTGGTGGGCTGTGTTGTCGACCAGCATGAACCTGGCTGGAGGTTTGGGACCTATCTTGGCCACGATTCTTGCCCAGAGCTACAGCTGGCGCAGCACCCTGGCCCTGTCTGGGGCACTCTGCGTGGTTGTCTCTGTCCTCTGCCTGCTGCTCATCCACAATGAACCTGCTGATGTTGGACTCCGAAATCTGGACCCTACCCCCTCCAAGGGCAAAAAGGGTGAGCCTCTGCCAAGCTGACCCCTAAGACACCTTCATTCACCCTTTACTTGGTACCATTTTGTTCCGATTAGCTTAAGCCTTGCACTGTGCTTGTCAAAGGACGCAGGCGAAGGAATGGCAATGGAGTGTGGGGAAGGAAAATTCCACCCTTAAGTCAAAGCCAGCACATCCTGGGCCTTCTCTGGCAGCACAGACCTCTCTGTTCTGGATGACACCTCAAGTGGTTTGGGTGCCTTCTCTCCATACTAGTCCTCAGTTTCTCTATCATTTGCTGAGGCCTTCGCAGCAGGGTAGAGAGGGTTTGAAAGGTTACCCGTCACATACGTCCCGGTGGTGCCCAGACTCTAGCCATGCAGCTGGTTAAAATGGTGGTGGTGGTGATCCGGGAGCGGCAGGCCAGCAGGAGCAGAGCCTAAATCCCGTTTGGCCTCTTCCTACCTCCAGGTTCATCCAAGGAGGACAGCACCCTACAGGATCTGCTGCTGTCCCCCTATCTCTGGGTGCTCTCCACTGGCTACCTTGTAGTCTTTGGAGTAAAGACCTGCTGTACAGACTGGGGCCAGTTCTTCCTTATCCAGGAGAGAGGGCAGTCTGCCCTTGTGGGTAAGATGAGTGTCTGGACAGGGGAGGGGATGAACAACAGGAGCCAATGCAGATGGGATATCTATCCAGGTTCTGCTTTTGTTTATCCGCTGACTCCTTCCCTGAGGCTGGGCACCCTTGGAGGTGCGTCTCTGTATCTTGGGATAACCTCAGTAGGGAAACATCTTCTCATTCTCTTGCCTTCCGTCTCCCCACAATTCTCCATGCAGGTAGTTCCTACATGAGTGCCCTGGAGGTTGGAGGCCTCGTGGGCAGCATTGCAGCCGGCTATCTGTCAGACCGGGCCATGGCCAAGGTGAGTCAGCAGAAGAGAGGCCCTTTGCATCTCCCTTGCATGGCTGGACTACCTAATGGAGGGATGGGAGTCCTGGCGTGTGGGCCACACAACAGAAGTTGTGTGAGACAGGAATGACCCCAGGCTTCTCTTATCTGCTTGAGATGTGGAGATAAGACAGGTGGGAAAAGTTTTAACTGATGGCAAAGACAACTAGAATCTATCAGTAGGCTTCTCCTCGGCCCCAAGAAAACTAGGGGTGCAGTGGACTAGGCGCAGCTCCCTAGCACGTGTCCCATGCCTGCCCCAAGGTGGAGGAAGGGATGTTGTGGAATTTGGCCTCAGATCACCAAGCAGCTCCCAGGGCCTCCCAGGGCTGTCTGGGGCCAAGAACTGTGACAGATTGCCAAAGACCTGTCAGCAATAGCCCTGCTGTGTCAGAGTCCAGGGGTGGGGGTGTTTTGCCTTGCTCAGAGGGCCTGATATGGCTGGCACTGTACCCGTAGGCAGGGCTGTCTATGTATGGGAACCCTCGTCATGGCCTGTTGCTGTTCATGATGGCTGGCATGGCAGCATCCATGTTCCTCTTCCGGGTAACGGTGACCAGTGACTCACCCAAGGTAAATATAAAGAACCTGGCAAGCTGCAAGGTACAAGGAGAGAAAGTAGGACTCTCTCCCCTGGCCAGCTCCTCCTCCCTGTGCAGTTTGCTTATACCTTACTTTCTCTCTGGCACTTTGTGTCCCCCTCCACTCTGGGCCTGGTTTTCTTCTCTTTCCTCTGCTCTCTAGGACGTTGCTTTCTGGACTCCTGCTCTCCATCCTCTGGCTGAGCTCACGGGCTTTACGGAGCACGAGGTGCCTTAAAGATATCTCTGGTTTTCCTCCTGGTCTGTCTCACTTTTGTCTCACCCCTGTCTTGCCCCTAACCAGCCCAGCTTGTACAAATTCTGAAACAGCCAACAGCCAACTCAGGAGGGATGACTCTTACCTCCCCTGCCCCGTCCACCTGGGCCCCTGGGGCTGGCTCACTACCCTCTGTATCACCAGCTGTATTGGGAGTGGGGTGAGGATGGCTGCTGACCATGGCTTGACTAAGGGCTAGGCACTCTTTTCTCCTTAGGCAATTGTGGGCACTAATTCTCAATGCCACCTCTCCCTGCCCTTGCAGATCTGGATCCTGGTGTTGGGAGCTGTGTTTGGTTTCTCTTCTTACGGCCCCATTGCCTTGTTTGGAGTCATAGCCAATGAGAGTGCACCTCCCAACTTGTGTGGCACCTCTCATGCCATTGTGGGACTCATGGCAAATGGTAAGTGGTACTTTCTGGAATAGCTGCCTCCTGGCACTGCCTTGCTCAGGCTTGCTAGAGACAGAACTGCCTACCTGTTTTAGCCTTACCTGTGGCTCAGGTTCTTCTCTCTTCCCAACAGTGGGCGGATTTCTGGCTGGGTTACCCTTCAGCACCATCGCCAAGCACTACAGCTGGAGCACAGCCTTCTGGGTGGCAGAAGTGGTTTGTATAGCCAGCACAGTTGTCTTCTTCTTGCTTCGAAATATCCGCACCAAGATGGGCCGAGTACCCAAGAAGGCAGAGTAAAGAGAGTACTCACTATGGAACATCCCCAACCTCAGCCTCCTTGGCAGGGCATGGAAAGGGAGAAGCTGCTCTGGTTAGCATAGAACCTCTCTGTGTCTACACTGTCTCCTTGGACCTCCCTGGTGCTGCAAGTTATCAGTGGCTAATAAGATCACAACTCCCCATCCTACGCTCTATTTAAATGATGTTTTGTTTTTAGACTCCACCAGCTTCTCTTTCTACCTTCTAGCAGTCAGACAACTCCTGCATTCAGGGTGTTTCCTGTCCTTCCTTTCCTAGGTTCTGCCCTGTCCCCATCTCCTAGCGAGATGAACCTGTCTCTGCAGCCGCAGAACATTAATGCCTGTGCTTTCTGTTGTACCCCAAGGCTTCTTGGCAGGGGGCAAAGTTATTGCCAATACCTCAGTCCCCAAGGGAAAAAAGGAAGCCACCAGTCTCACCAATACCCTGGGACAAAACGGGGGAATATAGCGGGCAAGCCGACTTGTTACAGATTAATAAAACTAGATTTGATACTAAACAGTCAGTGGCTTATCCTTTCTTTTCTTCTTTTCTCTTTTTGGTTTTTTGAGACAGGGTTTCTCTGTGTAGCTTTGCGCTTTTCCTGGATCTCACTCTGTAGACCAGGCTGGCCTTGAACTCACAACGATCCACCTGCCTCTGCCTCCCAGAGTGCTGGGATTAAAGGTGTGTGCCACCACCGCTCGGCTGGTTTATCCTTTCAAAAGGAAATGTAAGCTAGACACAGCTTTCCTCGAGAAAGTTTAACTAATTAATTTATTTATATTTAAGATTTATCTATTATGTATACAGTGTTCTGCCTGCATGTATGTCTGCAGGCCAGAAGAGGGCACCAGCTCTCATTATAGATGTGAGCCACCATGTGGTTGCTAGGAATTGACCTCTGGAAGAGCAGCCAGTGCTCTTAACCTCTGAGCCATCTCTCCAGCCCCCAGGAAAGTATTATCAGTAACTGCTCTTTCCACCCGCAAAGGGAAAGATTTTTCTCTGAAGTGAGACAAGAGAAGTATAAATGTTGAGTACAAGCTCAACATTCAGCTGAACACTGTACACTTTTGGGTTACAGGCAGGTTAAATGACTTGATGGAGGGAGGTCAGAAAGCATGAATCCAAACTCAGGCCATTAGTAACTGGCTTGAGGGCTTTGAAGCACAAGTATTTGGTAATTTGCTAAATTCTGTCTGTAATAGGATGCGCATCCTAGGGTAGAGTGCATACTGAGATAACACTTAGTTTGATTCTAAGTGCTAATAAGTGCTCCATCCTCCACCACCACCACACATGAGGCTCCCAGGAAACCAGCAATTCTGGGACTGCGTGTAGGGCAGAGTCAAACTATGATGTTAGCTAATGAACATCAATTTGTTCTGTTTTCTACTAGCAGACGGTACCTCACCTTTGCAGACCGCCCTTACCATTTCTGCCTTCCCCTCCCATGCCTTTCTCCCAAACCACGAGTTAGGACAGCAAACGCTAGAACAAAGGAATGTTTATTATAGCATTGCTAAGCCAGCTTCCTCCATAAATAAATCTGTACAGAGTAGGACTGTGATATATACAGAAGGGCAGAGAACATGGCGTTCTAGCCCAGGATCCATCCCCGTCTCCAGGCTCAGTGTTCTCCCATTTTCAAGTACATTAACAAGGCTACTGCCATGGGGTCCTCACTGGAGTGGAAATAGCAAAGCCCTCTGCAGCATGTCTCAGGGGGTTCATTCCAGGTTCAGCCTAGGACCCAGGTCCAAAAGTGCCAGCCTTCTCTGCCACCTCTAGAGCTAGCTTCAGGTTCTGGTCAAACAGCTCACATCTAGGCCAGACCCAGAAGACAAAAAATTGTGAGGTCTGAGCCTCCTGCCACAAAGGGTAGAGGGAGAATCAGTGGAAACTATTTGAAGAACATGAAGCACCAGGAAGCCCTGTGTTCTCAAGATAAACAGAGCTGGTAACTGTTGTCCGTACCTCAAGTGACTTAGGAGACAAGGTTCTGACGGCGTCGGGGAGTGGGGATACCTACCTGATAGGCATTTCCAAGGAGTAGAATGGATTCTTGAGGGCAAAGTCTGAGTAAATCTCATAAATTTTTCGGAGAAGAGAATCTATTCCAGCTTGCCTAGGATCTGCCAGGACCACAAACTTGATCCCTGGAGAAAGGCCAGGAATGGTTGGTTACCCAAGGACAGAGAACACAGCAGATACAGACCGTCCTGTGTTTCTGGTGCCCTTTCAGTTTTGTGAAGTACTACCATAAGCCCATCTTTACTCTGTCCCTATTGCCCCATCAAGCAGCTAACAGAGCAGGCTAGACATGAAGTGACTTCACTGTCACCAGGTGACTGAATGACCGGACTGGGGGTCTAAATGCCATTTGTAGTCTTGGAATCCCTCAGCAGAAACAGGACAAGCAGAAGACAAAACTCTGGCAGTTCAGTTATCAGCATCAAGGAGTGAAGAGACAATAAGCAGGATCCAAAGGCCATGTCTATTTGGCTTTCAAATTTTATTTGGAACAGCACATTCCAAAATGTGTGAAATCTAACATTAATGTGGATTTTATCCAAACCCAAGATAACCAGGGTTGAGCACATTGGGTGACATAAACAAAATCAGCCTCTGATTAAATATTGGCTTTGGATTCGCAAAACAAACGGATGTGTTTGTACAACTGTCCCTGGAAAACCTGACACCATCCCTGTCCTTATTTACCAAAGCTTTCTCTAGTCAATCCCTTGGTCCAATCTACCCCATCTATCCCTATGACCTCTGCAGGCACATACCTGTCAGTGTTTGGAAGCAGTGCAGTTTGAATGTGTCTGTCTCCAGCATCTCAATGCCTGAACTTCCCTGTTCCGGAGACAGCTGGGAACCAATGGCAAAGAGCCTGTATACAGGAGAGGTAAAGTTGGGAATGTACCAGACAATGTGAGGAAAAAGTGCTCCTCAAACTTTCCCACTCAAGTACCTAATCTGAGGAGTTCACTCTACAGCCTGGGACAGTCAGGAGAAATACTGGGCACTACCTAGCAGCAGTGTCAAAATTTCTTTCACATTCATGAGCCTTCTGAATACACTGTACACTCCCCTAAGATTTATTTAATTTTTAAAATTTTATTTATGATCTCCCGTCTTGTCACTCAAGTTATCTGATGACAGTGAAATCACTTCATCTCTAGCCTCCCCTATAGGCTGCTTTATGTAGCAATAAGGACAAAATAAAGATGGGCTTATGGTGGTTGAGTGTTTTGGTCTGTAGGCATGTCTGTATACCACGTGTGTGCCTGGTACCCAGAGAGGCCAAAAAAAGGCATCAAATCCCTTGGAACTGGAGTTACAGTTGTGAGCCACCATGTGGATGCTGGTTGTCCGGGAGAGCAGCAAGCACTGGGTCATCTCTCCAGCCCCAATCTGAAACATTTTACACGAAAAATGTTAGCGAAAGCCAACATGTTAGGGAATAGTGCATACCTTCTTAGTCCATGGCTATGCCTATGTCAACCCACCTCGCACCACAGGAAGTCTTTTAATGTCTATTTAACTCAATTACCTAGCCGGGCAGTGGTGGTGCACGCCTTTATTCCACACACACACCTGGGTGGCAGAGACAGGCGGATTTCTGTGAGTTGGAGGCCAGACTGGTCTACAGATCAAGTTCTAGGGGTAGCCAGGGCTACACAGAAAAACCTCGTCCAGAAAAAAGAAAGTTACCTTATGTTAAAGAAACTAGAGCTAACAGGAGAGAAGCTGAGTTAGGCAAGATTAAACTACTTCAAACCTAGATATAGTCTATGAGTTATCTCCCCATGACACCAGAACTCGGCCTTAAGAGGTACAAAATGATTGTCACTACACAGAAAACACTTTAGACATCCTAGAGGTAGTTGCTGGGGAGTAAAAGTTTAAGGGGGGCGGGGGGAGCGGACTTACGAGTGGAACATGGATGCCAGCATAAGCTTCTCGTTAGAGGTAAGGCGGGGCCGGCCGAATCGGATGGACACCGGGTAATTTGCAGGGTTACCGAGATACTCCAGCACTTCCTTCCCGTCGGCCGTGTACTTGCCGTTCACATCCATGCCATTGATGGCCAGCACTGCGTGGCCCACTACAGGAGAGAGGCTAAGGATCAGAGACGCTCCTGTCCACTGGCCGCTCCCCCTTTCCACCCAGCCATTCCCAGTCCCGCACCTTCCCACCAGCCCCACTTCCGCAGAGCCGGTCCCGCCCTCGAGCCCAGCCCACCCCGGATGCCGTCGCGCTGGCCGAAAGCGACCAGCACCCGCTCGTCGTGCAGTTTCAGCAACAGGTCCAGAGGGTAACTGAAAGTTTTCTCGGCCTCAGCCCGTGGCGAGTAACTGTCCCACTGGTAGATCAGGCCGCCGGCTTTGTTAACCACGTACACACTAAAAATCGCCATCGCTGCGCCGCCCCGGGTGAAGGCGCTATAACACGGCCTCTTCCGGTCGTTCCAGCCCCGGAACTGGAGTCATAGCCCCGCCTCTGCTCCGCCCCTTCCCCGCCTGAAGCGCACGCGCAGACCAAGCCCACAGACTTCGAAGAAACGAATTTCTGGGAACTGGTCGACTGTGTGTTTCTCAGAGCCGGAGAAGAGCCTGAGTGGCTGTCGGGTGATTGGCAGCTGGGTCCAGCCACTCACAACCAGCGCCTAGGGGGCGTGGCTCGCAGGCTGGAAGCCACTCCCCCCATTCCGTCTCTCGCCGGCGGGCGAGGCGGAGTTTGAGCGTGGCCCCACCTCTTGCCCCGGAAGTACTTTCTCGAGGCTGAGGTTTCTGGGACTGTTGCCGAGCCGCGCTTCCTTTTTTGTCCCGACATCTTAGGGAGGCTGCCGTGGTTGTCGCCTGTCTCCGAGCTTCATCATGGTGAGGCTCGCGAGTGTTGAGCAGCAGGGATCAGAGGGCCGAGCGGTGCTGGGGGCCGGGGAAGGGGACGCTGCCCGGAGCGGTTCGTGCGGGGCTGCGTCCGGGGCTGCCGCGGGCACTGCCTCCATGTGCTCGGGCGCCGCCGCCGCCGCCGCCATGGGTGGGAGGGATACACCAATCGGGGAGACGGGGGCCACCCCATGACCTGCCTGCACTCCGCTCTCTTCCCCTAGCCGCCCAAGGATGACAAGAAGAAGAAGGATGCCGGAAAGTCGGCCAAAAAAGACAAGGACCCAGTAAATAAGTCTGGTGGCAAGGCCAAAAAGAAGGTAGGAAGGGGGTAGCCATTTGTAATAAAGGAGGATTCTGGGGGACCTTTCGGGAACCTGTGCTGTGATTTATTTTTTTTCTTCAGATCGTGAATCATATTGTTGACTTTGTTCCTATCTTGTCGTTATTTCAAGAATGCGGTTGTATTCCTTCAAAACAGTGGTCCTCGACTTTCCGTATGCAGCAACCCCTTAATACAATTCCTCATGTTGTGGTGACCCCCAACCATAAAATTATTTCGTTGCCACCTCATAATTGAGGGGTTTTGTGTAACAGCCCTGGCTGTCCTAGAACTTGATATGTAGACCAGGCTGGTGTGGAACTCCGATCCTTATGCCTCCTGCCTCCGGAGTGCTGGGATTAGAGACGTGGGTCGCCTCCCCCCGGCGTAATTTTGCTATCGTTAAGAATAAAAATGTAGAGAAGCCCTGTCTTGAAAAATGCCCACCCCCACCCCCCCAAAAAAAACCCATAATGTAAATTTTTGCTATGCGAACCCTAAGTTGAGAACCACTTCTTTAAGGGGGGGGGGATGAGTATAAAGTCTTTGTTTCAAATTACAACATTCTAACAGGTGCTGTCGAATTTTTTGTTATCAGGCTGTGTTACTTAGTTTGAAGTCTTTAACTTACCTGAGATGATAACGAGGGGTTTCTCAGATTCGTGGTATTTGGGAAAGGATAGTTCTGCCAGAATTCCTGACTAGTGCTCTTTTCTTTTACTTGTTCTAACGAGCAGAAGTGGTCCAAAGGCAAAGTTCGGGACAAGCTCAACAATCTGGTCCTGTTTGACAAAGCTACATACGACAAACTCTGTAAGGAGGTTCCCAACTACAAGCTCATCACTCCAGCTGTGGTCTCTGAGAGACTGAAGATTCGAGGTTCTTTGGCCAGGGCAGCCCTTCAGGAGCTACTTAGTAAAGGTAAAAGATAATGGCCTATGTTCTGTGGAGTGGGTTTTCTTGTTGGTAGCATAACCAGGAAAGCTTTTTTTTAAACATTTTTTTTTTTTCTTGGTTTTTCGAGACAGGGTTTCTCTGTGTAGCTTTGCTCCTTTCCTGGAACTCACTTGGTAGCCCAGGCTGGCCTCGAACTCACAGAGATCCGCCTGGTTCTGCTGGGATTAAAGGTGTGCGCCACCACCGCCCAGCAACATACATATTTTTTGAGATAGAGTTTCTCTGTGTTGGCTCTCCTGGAATGCCTTTGGCTTCAAACTCAGATCTGCCTGCATCTGCCTCCAGTGCTATAATTAAAGGCTTGCACCACCATGCCCTGCTGGGTTATTGATAGGGTTTTTCTGTGTAGCTTTGGAGCCTGTCCTGGAACTCACTCTGTAGCCCAGGCTGGCCTCAAACTCACAGAGATCTGCCTGCCTCTGCCTCCCGAGGGCTGGGATTAACGGCCATGTGCCACCACCGCCTGCCTCTGTTGACTGGGTCTTAGGTGTCAAGGTTGGCCTTGAATTCCTGACCTTTTCTGCTTCGCGGGTATTGGGATTAAAGGCAAGCACCAATATGCCGTTAGGGATATGATGTCACTGTGTAGCCCAGGGAAATTATCCTCCTACCTCATGTTTTAGTTATAGTAATTTTTATTAAATACACCGACTGAAGTGGTGGGGCTGGGTGTTGTAGTTTTAGTTAAATCACAAATATAGGGCTGGAGAGATGGCTCAGATGTTAAGAGCACTGGCTGCCCTTCCAGAGGTCCTGAGTTCAATTCCCAGCAACCACATGGTGGCTCACAACCATCTGTAGTGAGATCTGGTGCCCTCTTCTGGCTTGCAGGCATACATGCAGGCATAACATTGTATAAATAATAAATAAAAATCTTAAAAAAAATCACAAATATAAAGTGAACTGTGGTCTTGTACCACGGAGGTAGTAGCCCATTACATTCATGCTAAGGGTCTGGAAGATTACATTAGCATAGAGGTACATGTCATAGGGAGCCTGATGCAGTGACTTAATCCCAACACTTCTTAGGCAGAGACAGGAGAATCGGCCGGGAGCTCTCAGGCCAGCTAGCCTAGTGTAGTGCTGTGCAGTAGCAGGAGAGCTCCTGCCTCAACGGGGTGGAAGGAGAAAATTGATTCCTGATAGTTGACTTCCCACACACTGGTATTTTGTTTGCACTCAGACATAGTGAATCCTAAAAGCAGTTCACACTTGTGATCCCAGCATATTGAAGGTTCAAAGGATCCCAATTCCCAGGCCAGCTTGGGCTACAGAGAAAAACCCTCTTTCAAATATCACCCTAAGAACTTAGGGTCCAATTGCTAAGTAATTTTCTTTGGGAAAGAAACTGGAAAGGATCTGCTATAAAAATCATGGCCTTGGGGCTGGGGAGATGGCTCAAAACCCTGTTAAAGCAGTTCCAGGAGGCCTTCTCAGATATTGGGCACACACATTCATGCAGGCAAACCTTCAAGCACAAAATTTAAAAACCTTACCCTTTCTCCCTAGGACTTATCAAGCTGGTTTCAAAGCACAGAGCCCAAGTAATTTACACCAGAAACACAAAGGGTGGAGATGCCCCAGCTGCTGGCGAAGATGCTTGAACAGGTGAGAACCTGAGGTCTCTGGGTGTTCAAATATTGGGTACTCCCCCGTTGTGATACCCTGAATTGACTTTAATTCTCCTCTCGTTTTCAGGTTCAATCAGCTGTACATTTGGAAAAATAAAACTTTATTAAATCAAATGAGTGGGTGTTTCTGTTTCTTAAGAAAGGCAACTGGAAAGGATTGGTTTTAGGAATAATAGTTGGAATGGGTTTGTTGGCCATGAGATTGAAAGAGAATTGGGTTGGCCACCTTCAGCTTTTTCCTTTACGTGACTGCTTGTTTCTTGTTGCGGCTTCCGTTTTGAATTGATGCCTAAAAAGAAATAAAGACTCAGCAAGATTAATAGAAAATACTAGGAGGTGGCTGATTGGAGTCTGGACACATACCTGGACTGCCAGCGTCGTCCATTATTCCAGACTCTGCCAAAAGAGGGCAGCCAGCCTGCACTGGTGTTGGAGCTGTGGTCAAAGTTGGCCCCAACTCGCTCTGGGGGGAGTTTCTTCAGTTTCTGTTTTTCCTCTGCAAACGGGAAATGTGTTGACCTGGCTGATCTCTGCACATAGGTGGATCTCTTGACACACGCTATTGTACTGTAGCCAGCTTAGGAAATGGCATGGAATAGGAAGGTAGTGTGCTTACTTTCTTTAAGAAATTCTTCATAGGAAGGGCCTATTGGTAGGTTCCCAGAGCTGTGTTCCTCCTCTTGAATCATCCACGGAGGCACAGCACCTAGAATAAGCAAAGCCCTTTACTATGGAGCATGCTTCAGCCAGGAGTGCTGAAAAATAAAAACCTGGGTTTCTGGAGTCAGAGGCCTGGGAGTAATTAATTAAAACCATATTTTCTGGTGCCTTTTTTCCCCTCCATTTTATGTGTATCAGTATTTTCCTGTGGTTGTGTCTGCAGAGATCCCAAGAGGGGTTGCATACCTGGAATTAGGGTTCTGGGTGTTCGTTTGGTTGTTTGGAGACGGTTTCTGTGTGTGTAGCTTTGCGCCTTTCCTGGAACTCACTTGGTAGCCCAGGCTGGCCTCAAACTCACAAGAGATCGCCTGCCTCTGCCTCCTGAGTGCTGGGATTACGGGCATGCGCCACCCCCCCCCCTTTTTTTTTTTTTTTTTATAATGACAATTTATTGCCAATAAAAGCCTTTAATAACTCATTTTTCCTGTTTCAGTAGGACCTTATTCTTTCTGGTGAAAATCCAGTCATAGCATCTCATTAAAAATAAAATTATTTTGAAATAAGTATATAAAATAAATAGCGTATACATTTTATAAATAGATTGTCCTTATGCACAGTACCCATGCTTACATTTTAATATCATTTCCTTACTACCTACCCCATCCCTCCCACTTCGGTGGCAAGAAAACTGCATGTCAGGACGAATGAGAGCTGCAGAGCCAGGGCAGGACGGCTTGCAGCAGGGCTGGAGCCCCGAGGGGTGGCCAAAGGACACTTTCCCAAAGCTCTGTAGGTAGCATCTGTGGCAGATTCCTTGGTCTGCTATGTGAGGTACTGGCTATTGAACCTAGGTCCTAAATTCTGCCTTGAGAGGAGCGGCTAGCCTGGTCTATAGAGCAGGTTCCAGGACAGCCCTGGCATTACGATCCTGTTTAAAGAGAGACAAGCTGGTGGTGGTGGCACATGCTTTCAGAAGGACCTCTTAAGAGTGTAAAGGTATTTGTAAGTGTATGCTGAACTCTCAAGGTTAGTGTTAACTACACTGCTTGAAGGATTACAGAAGTTCCACTTCAACAGCTAAGCACTTGGTGCAGTTAATATTTTTAAGTCACTTTGTGTAGCAGTAGCTGATTTTTCTTTTCCCCGAGACAGGGTTTCTCTGTGTAGCTTTGCACCTTTTCCTGGAGCTCACTTGGTAGCCCAGGCTGGCCTCGAACTCACAGAGATCCGCCTGGCTCTGCCTCCCGAGTGCTGGGATTAAAGGCGTGAATGAGAGCTGCAGAGCCTGGGCAGGACGGCTCATTTTCATTTGGCTAATAGACAGTAGTTTTGGTTGACTTTATTCCTTTTGGAGCTGGTTTCACTATATAGTTCAAGCTGACTTCAAAATCAAGACCTTGCTGCCTCAGCTTCCAAAGTGCTGGAGTTCCAGGTTTCTCTGTTGCTGTTTGTTTGGCTGTGGTGTCAAACACCTTTAATTACAGCACTGGGGAGGCAGCAGGCAGATCTCTGAGCTCCAGGACAGGCTCCAAAGGTACCCAGAGAAAACAAACAAAAGCCACTGAAATAAGCTTGGTTTCAGCTAGTGTGGCTAGTCCGTGAGCCCTTAAGACAGTGCTAGGGTCATGCCTGGCTTTGGTATAGGTGCTGGGGATTGGAGGCTGGGTCCTCAGGCTTGCACAGCAATACGTTTACTGAACCATTTCTTAGCTATTGCAAGTTTTGATCTATTCTGGATACAAATTCTTGGCTGTCCTGGAACTCTGTAGACCAGGCTGGCCCCGAACTCCAAGATCTGCCTGCCTCTGCATCCCGAGTGCTGGGAATAAAGGTGTGGGCCACCACCGCCCTGGCAAAATAGGCTATGTGTGGTTTTTTTTTTTTTTTTTTTTTAAGGCTTTATCTAAAAAGCAAATAGCAGACAGGTCAGACAGGGCCTATGTCTAATCCCAGCACTTGAGAAGTTGTTGCAGGAGCTCAGGGCCAGCAGGAGCTCAGGGTTAACCTGTCTCCAAACAGCTGGGCTTGGTGGTGCACACCTACAACCCCAGCACTCAGGAGGCAGAGTCACACAGATCTCTGGAGTTCCAGGCCATCCTCAGTCATGGCTACAAATTGAGACCCTGTCTCAACAACAGAAACCCCTAAAATTATCTTGCAGACATAGAAATAGTGCTCAGAAACTTACCTGAGTGAATGTTACCAACTCCAGGTGTATCCTGTGGTGAAAATAAGATACGAGATGAGGAAACTGAGGTACAGTACTCAAAGCTAGAGACAGCAAACTTTATGGAAGGGAACGCAACTTCTGACAAGCTACTTCAGTGACTCCAGTCACTGGAAACAGTCCCAAGGTGGGACTGAGGTAGACAGGAGGTCAAATCGGTCAATAAAGTCACACAGCAATATGGGAAATAGAAGGGGGTGCTAGGATTTAACAGCAGGGTGGTAGGACATAATTTCAGATGCCTGCAGGGGGACCCTATATCAAGAGCATGTTGTTAGGCTGTTATGATCACCCTGGAAGGTTGCAATGGAGTCCAGGAACACTACCACAGAAGGGTATAGTAAGGGAGAACCAAGAGGAGCTGCAGATGGCTAGAACACGTAGAAAAGCCAAAACAGCTGAGGGGACCTGAGTGGTCAGTGACCGCTTCCGGCTTGCTTGTCCATTGCACCTGTACCTGATGGCCAATGAATGTCAGGTGCTGTCCTGTCTCCATCCAGTCGAGCTCTGGAACACGTTGCAGGTCCAGGTGTGATACCTGCTGTGAGCTGGAGGCTACATGGCTGAAAGACAGGGGAGCCAGGCTGGCAGATGAGGTCCTTGAACAGGGAGGACGGCAAAGGTCAGAGCTGTTCCCGTTTTCCGGCATCCAACTCAAGAGGTTCCCTGACAACTTACCCATTGGTTGCTTTCCAGCCTCCAGATGCCGAAGAGCCCTCTTCTGGATCTGGCTCTGCCTGAGGCTGAGTTTGATTCAGGAAAAATAAATGTGTCTAAGGTGCTTAAGAGCCTGCCTGGGCCATGCCCCCATACTCCAGACCCCAGTATCTTATGGAGGATATTGCCCATTTTGCCAACTCCCAGCCCTGCCCACATCTCCACTGAGGTGCCCTGCCCCAGTGGACAGGGAAGGGAATTGAGGCGTATGGACTTGTGACCCATTCTCTGAGAAGAGCTGACAGTTGAAATGCTGGACCGGGGGAAGCCAGGCATCAGTGGATTTGGATACTGCTCTGGGTCCTCGGAGGGAAACCAACCTCTAAGACAGATCGGACCACTTCCTGCCGACTCTGTTCTACCTCACGGATCTGAGCGGCCATCTGTGGAAGAAAGAATGCTTGAGGTGGTTCAGGATCACGGGGAGAGGTCCTTTTCAGAGGCTTTCTTCCTACCTCTTACCTCTTTAATCACCTCGTCCTCTTTTTCTTCGTAAGAATCCAAGCCCTTCACCATGGATTTCTTAAACCTAAAAATAAAAGAATTATAAAAATACTGGAGGCTGGGCGGTGGTGGCGCACGCCTTTGATCCCAGCACTTGGGAAGCAGAGGCAGGCCGATCTCTGTGGGTTCGAAGTCAGCCTGGTGAATTTCAAGACAGCCAGGGCTATACAGAGAAACCCTGTCTCAGGGAGGAAAAAAAAAACACAAAACAAAACTGGAAAGAGATAAATTAGCCTAGAACTCCAGCCCCACTAGTTGTAAAGTATACTACAGCAGAGAGTTTTTAATTCTGAGGGGAAAAAATTGAGACAGTCTGATTGTATAGCTTAGACTAGCACAGAACTCCCACCTCAGCCAGTTATGTGCTGAGATTAGAGAGAGGAACCACCATGCTCAGTTTACACAACTGGTCAAATGAGCACCTGCACCTCTCCCCTGGGTACGCTGGTAACACTGCTAAGCTCCACGATTCACCATTTATTTTCTTTTTAAAGACTTTTAGTTTATTTTTATTTATTTATTTATTTATTTATTTATTTATTTATTTATTTATTTATTTATTTATTTTGGTTGTTCAAGACAAGGTTTCTCTGTGTAGCCCTGCCTGTCCTGGAACTCACTCTGTAGACCAGGCTGGCCTTGAACTCAGGGATCTGCCTGCCTCTGCCTCCCGGGTATTGGGATTAAAGGCATGCACCACCGGTGCCCCGCAGATTTTTTATTTTTATGAGTGTGTGTGTTTTGCCTGCATATATATCTGTACACCACATGCATGTCTAGTTTCCTTGGAGACCAAAAGAGAGTGTTGGATCTCTTGGAGCTAGAGTTCTAGGTGGTTGTGAGTTTCACAAGTAGTGGGTGCTGAAAACTGAGCTCAAGTCTTCTGCAAAATTCGCAAGTTCTCTTAACCGCTGAGCCATCCTCTCCAGGCCCTGCAGTTGTCCTGTAGTGGATTCAGGCTAACAGTTTCTGACAGGAATATTACACTGCTCACCTCCATTGTTTATCAGAAGGCACATGAACTGCCAGCACTTAGCCTGTTACCAATGCCAGTCTTGACCACTTAGCCTTTATGCCTAAAGAGTTCACAAGATACTTTCCTAGTTAAATCCCTCCACTTTTTACATGCCACAGTGAAAACTCTGGTCCCCAACAACATATTTGTATTTGTCTTATACTACAATACTTAAAAAGTGAGGGAGATGCCTCAGTGGTTAAGAGTGGCTGCTCTTCTATAGAACTCGGGTTTGATTCCCAGCACCCACATAGTGGCTCACAGAGACGCTAACTCCAGTTCCAGGGGAGCTAATGCTGTCTTCCAGCTTTAGAGGGCATCAGGCACACAAATGGTAAGCAGACACGCATGCTAGTAGAAACCAGCATACATAACTGTTGTAAAAAAGCACATGCTGTCTACCAGTAGGCTCTTAGTTCTCAGCATCCATGCTGGGCAGCTGGCAACCACCTGTAACTCCAGACCTAGGGGGATTTGACTCTCTGACCTCCTTGTGCAGTAGCGTGCACGTACCCAACAGACATAGACACACACATATATATACACAAACACAAAATAATAATCCTTTTTTTTGTGTGTGTGGTTTTTCAAGACAGGACAGGGTTTCTCTGTGTAGCTTTGGAGCCTGTCCTGAAACTCTGTAGACCAACCAGGCTGGCCTCGAACTCACATAGATCTGCCTGCCTCTGCCTCCCAAGTGCTGGGATTAAAGGGGTGTGCTACCACTGCACAGACTTTTTTTTTTTTAATAGTACCACTATTGGCTTGGAGAGTTGGCTCTTGGAAGTTAAGAGCACATACCATTCTCCATTCTTACATACAGCACAAGTTCAGTTTCTTACACACATGTGGGACTGCTCACAACTGCCTATAACCCCAGCTCCAGGAAACCATCTCTCTGGCCTCCAAGGACACCTGCATTCACACACCATCTCTCCCCTCCCCAACATTATTAAAAATAAGGGCTGGAGAGATGGCTCAGAGGTTAAGAACACTCGATGTTCTTGGGGAGGATCTGGTTTTGGTTTTTCATACCCACATGGTGGCTCACAACTGTGTAACTCCAGTTCTAGGGCATCTGACATTGTCTTCTGGCCTCTGTAGGCACTGCATGTTCATAGCATACATACATACATACAATACAGCCAAATACCCCCTACACATAAAATAAAAGTCTTAACTAATACCAGCATTGAGAAAGTGAAGACAAGAAGATCTTGAGTTTGAGGCCAGCATGGATTATATAGTGAGATCCTGTCTCAAAACAAGCAAGGCTAGGCAATCCTCCTGTGTGCACCTATAATCTGCATTTGGGTGTTCTTTTACACCTTGCTTTTTTTTTTTTTTTCTCTTACTTAGAAGAGTAAGTCAAATGTGGTAACACACGCCTTTAGACCCAGCACTTGGGTGGCAGAGGCAGGCAGATCTCTGTGAGTTCAAAGCCAACCTGATCTACATAGTGAATTCCAGGACTACATAAAGAAACCTTGTCTCTGGGGCTGGAGAGATGGCTCAGTGGTTAAGAGCACTGGCTGCTCTTTCAGAGGACCTGGGTTCAATTCCCAGCACCCACATGGCAGCTCACAACTGCCTGTAACTCCAATTCCAGGGGATCTGACACCTTCACACCAATGCACATAAAATAAATTTAAATAAATTATTTAAAAAAAAAAAGAAAAGAAACCCTGTCTCCTGAAAACAAAAGAATTCATCATTACCCTCAATAGTAAGTTTCTATATATCTTCATTCACTAATCAAAGATCCTATCCAGGAGGCTGGAGAGACAGCTCAGAGGTTAAAAGCACTAGCTGCTCTTCAGAGACCCAGGTTTAAAGTGACACATGGCAGCTCACAACTGTCTGTGACTCCAGTTCCAGAGGACCAGAGGCCCTCTTCTGACCTCTGAGGCCAGCAATCCTCTTGTCTCAGCCTTCCAAACAGCAGGGACTCGAGGCCTAAGGCACCATACCCAGTCATCACATCTTTATGTGAACTTCTCAGGGGGCATATTAATAAAAAGTGCTGTGAAAACAGGTAACAATGAAATCCTTACTGGACTTCCCAATACATTTCCCTATTTTGGGTGTGTTGAGACACGTAGCTTGGGCTGTCCTGGAACTTGAGATCCTCCTGATTCAGCTGGGTACTGGAACTATGAGTCTGCACCAACATACTTGACTCTGAACTTCCCAAATTTGTTCTTGTTTTGAGATAAGGTCTCATTCTGTCCCAGGCTGGCTTTAAACTCTCAAGAATCCACTCTCAGCCTCCCTAGTCCTGGATACAGATGTGAACCATCACACTCCCTTGGAACTTTGCAATTTGAAGAAGCTTTTGTGCCTGACAAAGATCTGGAGAATTCACTTTGCTACTTCATCTCTTCTAACAGGTGACTTACCGTGCATAATCCTGGGGGGAGACCAGAAACTTCTCTTTCATCTGGGCGTTGGCCTTGTTCTCCCACCAGAATTTATTGGTGGCTTTCTTATGCTCTGGGCTGAGAATGAAGAGGAACAGTAATCTTAGCTAGACACTAAGACAGTACTGGGTATCAGAGCATGAGGTGAGTAACGCAGACCAGCATCTGGGTTGCTTCCTTGGACAAGGCAGAGAGAAGAATATTATTTATTATCAGCCTCTTCAAGATCTCAATCTCAGGATTCCTTTCCTTCAATAAAGTGTGAAATGGTGGGAAGAGGGCAAGTTGGCTTTGCTAACAAGACGAGGGTAGTGAATGCTAAGATCCCCCTACGTTCCAAGGTTGACAAGATAATTCCATCCATCCACCCCAATTAAATCACAAAAGCGACCTTCCTCTCCTCGGTTCTAACTTTCCACCCCACACGTGGGTACATCTCTGCGTGGGGGGGGGGAGGAGGGGGAAGGCGGGTGTTCCCCAGCTGTCACCTGGCCAGATGTTCCAGCAGACCCCCGTGCAGCACTGTCAGGTTTCCGTGGCTCAGGTGTTTTCGCACTTCGCAGCCACAGCACGGACACCAGCAGCACCGATCATGCTCGGGGACATAGCGCTCTACCTGGGCGGCACGGACGGCCTTGCGGGCAGCTTCCACCTGCAGGGCAGAAGCCAGCTAGGACCCTGAAACCACAGCCGGAGGGCCCCGGCTACCCTGCTCGCATCCCCGGCCTCCCCCAGCCTCGCGTCCGCACCTGCGGTAAAAGCCGCTCCAGGGCCCCCTTCAACTGCCGCTGGTGCTTGCGGCTGTAGACGTGTCCGCGACCACAGAAGAAAGTTTGGCGACACAGAGGACATCGCTGCGGTGGCGCCATAGACCCAGGACCCGCGATCACCTCCACCACCAGCCGGTTTGTCACCACCCACTGACCCCTGACGCACCCGGGGCGGAACGGGGCGGGGCGAGCCCGGGAGCTCTCGGGCTCCTCTAGAGGCCGTAGGCGCTACTGCAATCAGTTCTGCGGCTGCGCAGACTGTTCACTCCCTCGCCCCTCCCACGCGCCCGCAGAAAACCCGGCGGAATCGGTAGCATCCTAGATGTTCTGCGGCGTGTGAAAGGATTCCGTGAGGGTACAGGAGACAGGGTCCACGCCAGTCAGGACCTCAGACTACACACTCGCTAGGCGTTGACAAAGACCCCAGTTAGACAGCGTAACAAATCAGAACTGGTCATTAAGGGCGCACACCGTGTCCCCGAGCTCTGTGTTAACAACTTTACTGAATCCTCACATTGACGTTTTGTGGTTTGGCATTATTGGCATTTTACACGAGAGAAAGATTCGGCTTGGGAGAAATGAGGTCCTCTGAGGAAGGCTACAGAGATGTTAAGCAGCGGAGCCAGCACCTCCGGCTTCCCCGAAGACTCTGCAGGGGAACACGTGGTCTAAGCGATTGTGATCTAGTTACAGTCACCCCACAGGAGTGTTGACTTGCTGGTGATAATCCTTAATCTTTAAAAATGCTCCGAAGTAGAATATTCTTTGTAAACCAGCATTGGATTGGTAGTCTAATTCCTTAAACTTTAATGCTTAAAGTGAATCCTGCTCTAATGACCTTGCAAGAATTCTTGTATGTCGCTGGAGAGATGGCTCAGCGGCTGAGAGCACTGACTACTCTTCTAGAGGACCCTGGTTCAATTCCAAGCACCCACATGGCCGCTCACACCTGTCTGAAACTCCAGTTCTAGGGCTTCTGACACCCTCACACAAACATACATGCAGGCAAAATACCAATGAACATCAAATAAAAAGGGGGGGGGGGTTTCTCTTACGTCATATGTCACCCAAGGAATGTGTTTCCTCATTTGTTCCAAAGCTGCTCAAAGTAGTTTACACAGTCTGCCCCAATTACTATGAACTTCCTGGGCCTCTGCAATTTGGTTTATGAAATCATGAAATTATTATGCTACTCTCCACCACCAAGTGTCCATTTCCCCCTTGAACTTGGCTTGTGAAACAGAATCCAACATCTTTCTCTTTATGACTATAAACCCCAACCTCAGACTACTCTGTGAGGCTGAAATGGCTGTTTCCAGCCCTGGAAGAAGTAGGTAGCCAAGCTCCACCCTACAGAAAAACAACAACAAACAAACAAAAAACAAGATCAGGCCACAGAATCCCACCAGTTCCCAAGCTTGCCACAAGATCAGGGCACCCAGAAAAGCACCACCCCCCATAAAGCCTGCCTCCTGCTCAGTTCTTTACTGCTTCTCTTCTCACAGAGCAGAGGCAGCCATCTTCCATCCTCTTGTATCTTTCCCAATAAATCTCTTGCGTGAGGTTTGTTGTGTGGTGTGACTTGATGATATTCCTTGGATCCCGACTGCCAGATTACCTTTTCCTACAGAGCTCCAACACATTCACTGGTGAAATCTTTCCTCTTAGAGCTATAACACTTAACGGTGACTTGTCTCCCAGAGAATGAAACCACCAAGCTAAAGCCAGAAGGCACTCTCTCTCACTCAGTCCCATGGCCACCCAGTGAGTAAACTGTCTTATTCACTGGACTCCTGAGATGTTTTAAAACCACAGCAGACCTCTTTCACATCCTTTTCTTGCTCAGAGTCATGTCAAATCTGTTTTGTTTTGTGATTATTTTTTGAGAGAGGATCTGGTCATAGCATAGGCTGGTCTAACTCTTGCTGTGTTGCTGACAATGACCTTCAATCCTGACCTTTCTGCCTCCACTCTCAGATGCTGGGATTGTAGCTGTGCATCCCTGTTCCACCAGCCATGTGAGATCTCACTGGGTTCCAAGTATTTGATCTCTTCCTGCTTCATTCATTTACCCTCGGCAATCACCCTTAGAAAGTCTCCAAAACAACTTTCCTGATTATTTTAGTAACTAACAACTAAATTGCCTTCAGAGTAACCCCCGACCTCCCCTGCACCTCATTCAAAGCTTCCTACCAGGGGATTCTCAAATCTCTTGATTCATCCCCTTCCCCTCCCCGGCCTCTGTCTTTCTTCCAGGCAATATTCAATAGTCCTGTGGCTCCAATGCACTTTAGCATGTCTGTCCCTCGATTTCCTATGCCTGGGACTGACATTTTTCCATTCCCACATCATATAGTCTCTCTATTCTACAAGGCTCTGAGGTCTGAGCTGGAATGCAATTGCCATGAAGTGGCTTTATGTGGCACACAGTGAGCTCTCGGTGTTTATCGAATGAAAGGTAACCGTTTTGAGGAGCTTCCATAATTGTGTCTTGTGTTCATTCACTTGTGGTGCTGGGACTGGAACGAGGGGCCTCACATAAGCTACGCCAGTACTCCACCACTGAAATACATCGCCAAGCCCAGAATTAATTTTCTTTTCTCTCCCTTCCTCCCAGCAGGCTGTGCAGCACGCTCCAGGTTCCTAGCTTTTGTGATCTGTCTCCCATGCTGAGGTGGGCTTTGGTGAGACAGATGCCTTTGAGTCATTTCTGCTCCTGGAAGTAGCCCTTCCCCCTTGCCAGGCATGGTGGCACACACCTTTAATTCCAACATTCAGGAGGCAGAGGCAGGCAGATCTTTGTGAGTTTGAGGCAAGTCTAATCTACAGAGTAAGTTCCAGAACAGCCAGAGCTACACAGAGAAATCCCCGTCTGGAAAAACAAAACAAAAATAAAAAAAAAAAACCAAAAACAAAGTAACCCTTCACCCATATTCCTGTAGTAACCCCAATAAAACTCACTGGTTCACCAAGTTGGACTTTGGTCTGTGGTGGACTCCCTATCTGGAGAGGAGTGTGTGTGTCCCCCAGGAAAAGCTTTGTCACATTCACTGCCCACATTCACTACCCCTTCCCCCCTTAAAGACAACCAGCATGGCCTCAAATTCAGTGATCCGATTACCTCAGCTTCCTCCTGGAATTATAGGCATGTGCTACTGTGTCTCGCTTCTCTTGCTCCTAAAAATATTTGTTGGTTTTTAGGTATATGAGTGTTTTGTCTGCATGCAGAGATATGTGCCACAGGTCTGCCGGTGCCCTCAGAGGCCAGAAAAGGATGTTGGATCCTCTGGAACTGGAGTTAGAGGGTTGTGAGCCACCAAGAAGGTTCTGAGAACTGAACCTGGGTCTTCTGCAACAACAGCAACTGTGCTTAACCACTCAACCATCTGTCCAGCACAAGTGTGTTCTCATTCTCTCGCCTTCTCTCTGTCTCTGTCTCGCTCCCTCCCTTTTCACTGAGATCTTGCTATGTAACCTAGGCTGGCCTCTTAACTCAGTGATCCTCCTGCTTCAGACTTTGAGAGCTGGAATTCTAAGTGTAAGCTACCATGCTCAGCTTTTTTTGTTTGTTTGTTTGTTTTGTTTTTCGAGACAGGGTTTCTCTGTGTAACTTTGGAGCCTGTCCTGGGACTCACTCTGTAGACCAGGCTGGCCTCGAACTCACAGAGATCCGCCTGCCTCTGCCTCCCGAGTGCTGGGATTAAAGGCGTGCGCCACCACCGCCCTGCTCGCCAATAGCACTCTCACACCCTTAAGCACAGAGAGCTTTCTCCATCCCTCCAGCTTCTTTTCTTTTGATACTGGGCAGCAGCATAAACCACAGCTCCCAATTAGCCCTGGCATCATGAGATAAACCACTGCCAGGCAGTGATGGTGCACGCCTTTAATCCCAGCACTCGGGAGGCAGAGGCAGGTGGATCTCTGTGAGTTCGAGGCCAGCCTGGTCTACAAAGGAGTTCCAGGAAAGGCTGTAAAAGCTACACAGAGAAAGCCTGTCTTGAAAAACCAAAAAAAAAAAAAAAAAAAAAGATAAACAACCCATCATCACCTCAGGTACACTATGTTGGTGAATGAGGAAGGTCCCTACATTAGATACATTTAGTACATTTCCAATTTACAGTGGGGGATCCTTTTATCTTGACATAGCCCATGCACATCTATAACCCATGTTTCCCATCTCTGCTCTTCCCTTCCTCAGCCTTTACCTATGCTTCCTTGGAACATGAGCTGATCCCACTGAGCAGGGTTAGCTTGGGGCACTTGTGTAAATGAATTAACTATTTTCCAGATCTGGAAAACACTCAGTGCCAAGTATCTCCTCCTGTGAGAAGCCTTCTCCAGCCCCTGCAGCCAGAGCTAATTACTCCTTTCTCTGTGCTTCCTGGGCATAGACGGAATCCGCTTGCTGCAGAAGTGACTGTTCCTAGCCAACAGTGAGGCCTTACAACCTAACAGACCTCATGCTACGCTCTGGGGATTTGGACAGGAGCATCACTTGTGCCTTTGTGTTATTCCCCCTGGCTGCCAGGAGCACTGAAAAGGAGCCCCTGTGGGGTGGGGGCTGTGTACTCCAGCCTGCTCAGCTTAGTGGCTTGACCTCATCAGCCTTACCCCGGGGGGCTAGAGCAAACACTTTCCTTCTCTGAAATGAATCATACTGGCAACAACCTACCACACAGGGGACTTTTCTTTTCTTTTTCTTTTGGATTTTTGAGACAGAGTTTCTTTGCATAACAGCCCAGGCTGTCCTGGAACTCGCTCTGTAGACCAGGCTGGCCTCGAACTCAGAGGTTCACCTGTCTCTGCCTCCCGAGGGCTAGGATTAAAGGCGTGTGCCACCATGGCCCAGCCCCACACGTGGAACTTTTAAAAGTCTATGATAGAGCCAGGAACGGTGCTTCATACCTGTAACACTAGCACTGGGGAGGTGTAGGCTAGAGGACCAGCAGTTGAAGGTGATTATCAACAATATAAGGAGTCCAAAGTCAGCCTGGGCTACACGAGACCATGTCTCAATAAGAGGAAATAAAAACAACTTTCACTGTAATTTACTAGTTGGGTTAACTCAGAAAAACAAAGGGAGAAAATTAATAAAAGATATTGACATGAACAACCGAGCTTGAAAATATGTGATGGTTAGACATTTGCATGTAAATAGACTAAAAGATGGTATTCAAATGAACAGAAATGCTGTTTGTTGTATTAACTAACTTATTTTTCTCATCTATGTTCCCAATACTGACTTTTAAATTTTTACTTCAAGGCTGGAGAGATGGCTCAGTGGTTAAGAGTATTTGTTGCTCTCTGAGAGAACCCAAGTTTTGTTCCCAACACCTACATCACATACATGCCTCACAACTGCCTGTAACTCTAGCTCTAACTGGCATCTGTATGAATGTGCACACTCCCACCTACATAATTAAAAATAAAATAATAAAATAAAGAAATTTGATTATAAAATGTAGTTTTGTGTTTTTTGTTTTTTTTTTTTACTTTTTGGGGGCCTGCCACCCAGCTCCCAAATAAATACATGGAGATTTATTCTTACTTATGAATGTCCGACCTTAGCTTGGCTTGTTTCTAGCCAGCTTTTCTAACTTAAATTATCCTGTTTCTCTTTAACTACATTTTGCCTCTGGGATTTTTAACCTTTCTTATTTTATATATCTTTCTTTTCTTCTTACTCTGTGGCTGGCTGTGTGGCAGGCCCCTGGCATTCTCTTCTCCTCTCCTCACTCTTAGCTCCTCTTAAGCCCAGATTTCTCCTATTTATTCTCTCTGCCAGCCAGCCCCACCTATTTCTCTCCTGCCTCGCTATTGGCCATTCAGCTCTTTATCAGACCATCAAGTGTTTTAGACAGGCAAAGTAACACAGCTTCACAGAGTTAAACAAATGCAACATAAAAGAATGCAGCATGGGGCTGGAGAGATGGCTCAGTGGTTAAGAGCACTGGCTGTTCTTCCAGAGGACCCGGGTTCAATTCCCAGCAGCCACATGGCAGCTCACAACTGTCTGTAACTCCAGTTCCAGGGGATCTGACACCTTCACACCAATGCACATAAATAAAGAATGCAACACATCTTTGCATCATTAAACAAATAAATATCCACAGCATAATCGAATGTAATACATCTTCAACTAATATTCCACAACAATAACATTTAAACCAGACTTTCATTTGCATTTTTGAAATTTACTTCTTTATTTTTATATATTTTTGTCTGAACAAATGTCTGTGCACCATGCCTGTGTAGTGTCCTTAGAGGCCAGAAGAGGATGCTAAATTCCCTGGACTGGAGTTACAATGGGCTGTGAGTACAGGTTTTTGTGGGTACAGGGAATTGAACCCAAGTTCTCTAGAAAATCAGTCAGTATTCTTAGTTGCTGAGCTATCTCACCAGACACGCTTTCACTTCTTAAAACTTTATCATTATTATTTGTGTGTGTGTATGTGTGTGTGTGTGTGTGTGTGTGTGTGTGTGTGTGTGGTGTATGCATATGTGTGCACGTGTACAGGTCAGAGGACAATCTGGACTTCATAGGAAGAGCCTGTCTTAAAAAAACAAAGCAACAATAAAAAAAATGTCATAGTGGCATACACCTATAACCCTAGACTCAGAGGCATAGGCAAGATGATTGGAAGGTCAAAGTCCTCCTCAGCTACTTACTGAGTTTGAGGCCAGTCTGGGATACATGATATCCTGTTCCCAAAAAATTTAACCATCTGGATGGCTGAGATGGCTCAGTGGATAAAAGCACTTGCCGACAAGCCTGAAGACCTGCGATCCATCTCTGAAACAAGGTGGAAGGAGAGTGTCCACCCCTAAAAGTTGTCCTCTAGCTTCCACATGCACACTGTGCTATGGTATGTGTGCACACTCACATGCACACTGTGCTATAGTATGTGTGCACACTCACATGCACACTGTGCTATAGTATGTGTGCACACCCACATGCACACTGTGCTATGGTATGTGTGCACACTCACATACATACTGTGCTATGGCATGTGTGCACACTCACATGCACACTATGCTATGGTACATGTGCACACTCACATGCACACTGTGCTATAGTATTGTGCACACTCACATGCATATGCACTTGCTCACACTCTTTCTCTCTCACACACACTAAAAAAACAAATGTAAAAAACCCAATCAACTAAGCCAGGCAGTGGAGGCACATGCCTTTAATCCCAGCACTCGGGAGGTAGAGCCAGGCGGATCTCTGTGAGTTTGAGGCCAGCCTGGTCTACAGAGTGAGTTCCAGGACAGCCAGAGCCACACAGTGAAACCCTGTCTCAAAAAAAAAAAAATACAAAACAAAACAAAAACCAGTCAACTAAACACACACAAACAAACCCAGCAAAAAGAGACAGTATTCTGTAAGGTATTGGTGTGTATTAAATCCAAAAGTACACATACAATGACATCTCATCTGATTCAGCATCCCACTCATTAGTGCACCAGACTATGACCTTTCCATGATCTTATTTAGTTCTCAAATCAAATCTCCACTTTATTTCATTACCCTCATTTTACATATTGAGGAAACAGGCTTAGAAATGTTCAGAAAACTTATGCCCAAAGCATAGCTCAATTCAGGAAAGGTTATCTTCTGAGACAGCCAAGAGGGGTGTCAAAGACAAAATAAAAATGTTGCTAACAACATGTAGGTCCAGGCTATCAGTAGGAGTCATCAGGACTAAAAGTAGATCCAGACCATGACGAGTCCATCAGCCTTCTGGAATAGTGATGTCACAGTGAACAGTAAACAGCTCCCATTTATTAGCTCCCACTAAGAACCAGGCTTTGTACTAGGCACAGCACCTCATCCAATTCCTTTCCCAGTCTGAGAAAGAGGCCTCATTTCCAAGGCAGGCTCTAGGATGAGGGGGTAGATCTTCTGCAGAGTGGATACCCAGCAAAGGAGGGCAATGGAAAGATGAAGTGAGACCACCTTATGTAGCCAGCTGCAGGACCTGGGAGCCCTGTCGCGGACCCATTCTCTGGAGACAGTCACACCCATGAGAGTCTCTGGAGAGGACACTGTGTCCTTCTGAGGACATTGCCTTGGGTAGGCATGTCATCTCGAGGGTGGGGAACTTCAGGACAAGACAGTCAAATCAGTTCAGGGTAGATAGAACTTTTGAATGCCACACCGAGTATCTGGGAGCCTGGGAAGCCTTAAACTCCACACATTCCTTTTATTATTATTTATGTATTTTACAGACAGAGTCTTATACCTTGGCTGGCCTCAGACTCACTCCTCAGATGACTTTGAACTTCTGATGCTCCTGCCTCCACCTCCAGAAGGCTGAGGTTACAGGTGTGGACAACCATTTACATGGTACTGCAGATCAAGCTCAGACTCTGCTCCTGGCTCACCAACCGAGCCACATCCTGTACCTCCCAACTCCCTTTTTTTTTCTTTTGAGACAAAAGTCTCACTCTGTAGCCCACCCTGGCTACAACCAGAACTTTTAGCAGTCTGTCTGACTTAGCCTCTCAGGTACCATGACTGCAGGCACGAACCACAACACCTGGCCTGGAACCTTTTAAAAACATTTTTATTGGGTTGGAGAAACAGCTCAGTTGTTAAGAGCACTTACTGCTCTTCCAGAAGACCAGAACTGAGTCCCAGCAGCCACCTTGAGTGACTCACTACTTCCTGTAACTTTAGCTCCAGGGGGAGTCAACACCTTTGGCCTCTGTGGGCACTTGCACTGATGTGCACACACATACACGTAAGTTAAAACTAAAAACACTTCATTTACTGTTTGTGTTCTGTGCACACAGGCCACAGCATGTGGGTGGAGCTGGGGCCAACTTTGGAGAGAGTTGCCTCATCTTCGATTGGGGGATCAAGCTTGCCCACTGAGCTACTCTCGGGCCCTATTCTTTTTCCTCATCCCCTGGCTTCTACCTATTCCCCTCAGACTTGAGGGTAGGGGCAATTTGCTCTACCCTAAAGACTGCCTTAGGCAGCTAGGAAGGGCACAGGCCATCTGAGACGTGCAGCTTCCAGGACTGTTACACTGAGGTGCTCTGCCTTCCCTTCACGTTCACTGAGGTGCTACAGCAGGAGCCAAGCGGCCTCGGGCTCCGAATTCTCACGCCTCCTGTCTTGTTAATCAGAATGAGCACATTTTGATTTGGCATTCGGAGAAGAGATCAAACGTCAGCACCACGTAAGGTTCGAACCTGTGGGTTTCTCAAGACATTCTGTCCTCCATCTCTCACAGTCCCTTCCTGGGCTCGGAGAAGAATCCTTCAACTGGCCCATGAATACGAGGTCCCTCCTTAGTCCCAGCTGCAAGTTCCATTTGTCCTACATCTGCCCCACTCCAGGACCTGTGCTCTGGACTCTTTTAACTGCTTACTGTGGCAAGATGGTGTTGGAGATTTCAAATCCAGTAAGCACCAAATAACACTGCTGTGTGTGTTCTGTCTGCACCTCACACTACCATGATGGCTGTTCTTGGTTGTCAACCTGACTACATCTGGAATTAACTAAAACCCAAGTGGGTTCATGTATGAGGGATTTTTTTTTCTTTTCTTTTCTTTTTTTGAGACAGGGTTTTTCTGTGTAGCCCTGGCTGTCTTGGAACTCACTCTGTAGACCAGGCTGGCCTCGAACTCACAGAGATTGGCCTGCCTCTCCCTACAGGAAAGGCCTGCATCACCATGCAGGACTATTTCACAAACTTAGAGAGACAAATGTATTTGATTATCATCAGGTCTCAAAGCTCAAACTGAGGTACTTATTTAACATATCAAAGTGGACCTGACAGCCAGGTTCTCCCAGCATCCCTCAGTCCCTGCCAGCTAGAGAGTATGATTGGCATACCCCACGCCCTACCCAGCCCAGAGGCTGGGCTGCCCTTCCCCCAGTGGCTCTTACCATCATATTATCCAGTCATTTTGGCTATGCCTGGCCCTTTTTCCCTCCCTTTCCTTTTGGTTTCTTGGTCTCCTGACTCGCCCCTCTCCCCTCTCCTCACACAGCCTGGCTCTGGGTCATGTTCACTCTGGCCTCTCCCAGATGTCTCTCTGCCCTTGTCTATGCTCTCCCTCATATCTACAATAAACATTCTCCTCCACCATACCTAGTCATGTCTCCCTTTTTATTTCTTTTTTTCCCCATTCAATTATTCTGATTACCAGTTGTGAGAGGCAATGAATTTGGTGACCCTGTATATAGAAACTTTTGAAAATTTGTAAAAGAAATAAGGAAAATGATGATGCTAGTTGCTTGCTCTTAACATCTCTGGATAAATTGACACAGGAAAAGAATATGCTCTGTGATAAAATTAACCAATCTCAGAATACAGTGAAGGAGAACAATGAACTAAGTGATAAAACGGACCGGCTCCAGATGTGCATAGACAGTGTAAAGTTTTCTAAGTGTGTCCTGGAAGAGAATCTTTTCTCTGGCAGCCACAGAGCTCAGGTTGTGGAAAATCAAATGAAGCCCTCATTATAAGGTTGGCTGAATTACAGCAAAAAGTCAAGTCCCAGCCTTGGAGGGTGGTGGTGGTGGTGAAATTAAAGGATTGTCTGGTCAAGAATGAGACCTGTAAATGGGAATGGAGATGTGTCAGAGGACTCTATTCAGGCTGAGAACTTCAAATCCTTAGATTCTCAAGGGTTTACCTCACCTGAGGAAATAGTCTCTCTATGCTCACCTCCTAAAATACCACCTTTCTACCCTTGACAGAGGAAATTAACCCTTCATTATCTGCTAAAGCAGCAGTGACTTTCCCTGAAGGAGATGCATGACAAGACCACGGAAGGCCAGCTCCCACCTGTTAAAGGGTTTCCTATGAGGAGAGAGGGATAAGAAACTTTTAGATAGAAAGACAGTGAAGAGGAGAAAGGCAGAAACACAGGATAGCTTCCAGAGGACCTGGATCAAAACCCAATGGCCCTTTTTGCCTCTTCAAAAGAATGTAACAATGCAAAAGACCTCCCCCTTGCTAGACTAAAGCACACTGAACAGCCAAGTGTAGACCCTTCTAAAGACCTGGTAACCACGCCCATGGTCAAATCATCCCCTTATGCAGCCCTGCTGGGTAAAGCAAGCTCAGATTCTCGGACCCTGAGTAAGGTCTCACTAGGAAACCTCTGAGGGTCTCTACAAAAGACAACAGTGAGGTCCTCCAGGGCCACATCACTGATAGTTGCCTCTAGATCTATAATCAGACTGAAGGCTAAGCAGGCTTCTAGAGGGAAAAGAAAAAGTATAGTCCTTGAGAAGGTTGCTACACCGGTGAAGAACTTAGTAAGTTTACTAATTCAATCAGAAATCTAGGGAATATATGTGGGAATGAATTTTAAGGATGTGGGAGAAGATGGAACATAAAACTGGATCAGGCTGAATTTATTGATATGAGCCCATTGTGTGAAGAATCTAGGTTTAGTATGGAAGCCTGCAGTTTTTTAAAAAGTGTCAACATTTTGTCAGAATGGTTAGCTAGAGAATTTGTCAAAATATGGCCTACTGAGAAGTAGTTGGAGATGCTGATATCCCCAGGCTTAGTGTTGATGAGGGGATGGGAAGGTTCAGGGAAACTGCAGTGCTGGAGTGTAAAACTAAAGCTGTGTCAAAACTAATCGCCCACCATGAGAAGGACCAGGAGACACGCTCTTCACTGATCCTAGGAGATGCGAACGGTGAGGGGACACCAGCACATCTGGGGGCTTTGCTGCTGCCACCCCCTTTGTGCCAGACCTTCGACGACGATGTTGCTCAGCTGGATAAACTAAATGCAAGGGGTTTAACTGGGTCCTGAAGTAGCAGGGGCCGGGTGGCTGTACTGACCGGCCAAAGGTGAGGTGATCATAGTTATCGTAATGGGCACCGCAGACAAAGCCATGTCCATAATTGGCAACACATGCAAAGGGATTTTTACGGTGGCATGACCCATACGGACCTTTGGTACTGGCTCATCAATCATGGTGTTTCCAAGCATGAAGTAGATAGGAAGTCCATTGCATTTTTGTTCCATCTGTACAAGCAGGAAATTTCTCAAACAAATGAAAGGCTACATTGGGTTGTGGCAAAAGGGAATTTTGACCCCTGAACCAATTTCCGGACTTGAGCCACTTTGTAGACCCAGAACCCCTTGAAGAAGGGATGACCAGGTTCCCCTGAGGAAGGATCTTAATAAATATTAATACCTGAAGTTTTACTGTTAGCCTTTCTCCAGTTCTTCCCCAGAGGGACCTACAGCCTTTTACGAGGGTAACTGTACACTAGAGGAAAGGAAACAATCAGACTTTCCAGGATCTACTGGGTACTGGTTCTGAATTGATGCTGATTCCCAGAGATCCCAAGAAGCCTTGTGGCCCTTCAGTTAATGTAGGGGCTTATGGAGGTCAGAGGATTAATGGAGTTTGGGCTGAAGTCCTACTCACAGTCGGTCCAGTGGCCCCCCAAACTCCTCCTGGGGTTATCTGCTCAGTCCTAAAATGTATAGTTAGGATAGGTATACTTAGAAGTTGGCAGAATTCAGCCGGGCGGTGGTGGCGCACGCCTTTTATCCCAGCACTCGGGAGGCATAGCCAGGTGGATCTCTGTGAGTTCCAGGCCAGCCTGGGCTACCAAGTGAGTTCCAGGGAAGGTGCAAAGCTACACAGAGAAACCCTGTCTCGAAAAACCAAAAAAAAAAAAAAAAAAAAAAAAAAAAAAGTTGGCAGAATTCTAATATTGGTTCCCTGACCTGTGAAGTAAGGGCTATTAAGTTGGAAAAGCTAAATGGAAGCCTTTAGAATATTCTCTGCCAAAGGAAACAGTGAATCAAAAACAATATTTTGCTGGGGGTGGTGGTGGTGGTGGTGGTGGTGCATGCCTTGAATCTCAGCATTCAGGAGGCAGAGGAATTGCAGAAATTAGTGTCACTATGAAGGACATGAAAGATGAAGGGGTGGTAGTTCCCACACTACATCTCTCTTTAACTCTATCTGTTCAGTGAAGACAGATGGATCATGGGAGAATGACAGCTGACTATATGGACTCTCCAGCCCTGTGTCGTAACTTAGTTTGACGGGATCTTGATCATTTGTGTCCTCCACAGAATATCACATTGGTTCTCTCTATGACATTATGCTGATTGGACCAAATGAGCAGGGGGTAGCAACCATTTGGACTTGTTGGTAACACATATTTGCATTAGAAGATGGAAAACAAAACCAATCAAAACTGAAGGACCTTCTACCTCAGTGAAATTCTTAGGAGCCCAGTGGTGTGGGGCATGCAGAGATATTCTACGATAAAGGATAAATGTTGTACATGGCCCCTCCCACCACCAAGAAAGACACACAATGTTTAGTGGGTCTACTTAGATTCTAGAGACAGTGCATTCCTTACTTGGGAGTGTTGTTTCAATCCATACACCAAGTGACTCAGAAAGCTGCTAGCTTTGAGTGGGGCCTGGAACAAGAGAGGCTCTTCACCAGGTCCAGGCTGCTCTATCGCTTGGATTGTGTGATCCAGCAGACCTGATGGTACTTGAGGTATCAGTGGCAGACAGATGTTGTGTGGAGCCTTTGGCAGGCCCATATGGGTGAATCACAGAAGAGGCCTTTGGGATTTTGGAGCAAGGCTCTACCATCATCTGCAGACAACTATTCTCCTTTTGAGAGACAGCTCTTGACCTGTTATTAGGCCTTAGTTTGACAATGGGACAAGAAGTTACCATGCAATCTGTGCTGCCCATCATGAGCTGGGCGTTCTCTACCCCTCCAAGTCATAAGGTTGGACATGCACAGCAGCAACCTATTATCAAATGGAGATGGATTATCAAATGGAGACGGTATATAAGCGATCAGGTGGTGGTGGTGGTGGTGGTGGTGGTGGTGGTGGTGGTGGTGGTGCACACCTTCAATCCCAGCACTCAAGAGGCATAGGCAGGTAGATCTCTGTGAGTTCAAGGCCAGCCTGGTCAACAGAGTGAGATCCCGGACAGGCACCAAAACTACACAAAGAAACCCTGTCTCAGAAAAAATTAAAAATAAATAAATAAATAAATAAATAAATAAATAAATAAAAATAAAAATAAAAATAAAAAAAACAGCCAGGCAGTGGTGGTGGTGGTGGTGGTGGTGGTGGTGGTGGTGGTGGTGGTGGTGGTGCACACCTTTAATCCCAGCACTTGGGAGGCAGAGGCAGGCGGATCTTTGTGAGTTCAAGGCCAGCCTGGTCTAAAGAGCAAGCTCTAGGAAAGACGCAAAGCTACACAGAGAAACCCTGTCTCGAAAAACCAAATAAAATAAAAATAAAAATAAAACAACAAAAAAGAGATCAGGCCCAAGTAGGTCCTGAAGACACAAGCAAGTTATATGAAGAAACTGCCCCAATGGCTGGTTTCTATACCTGTTATAATGCCATCTGCTGCCAGGCATGCAGCCATAACCTCATGGGGTGGTGCCCTGTGATCAGAAGACTGAGAAAAAGAAGACTATGGCCTTCTTTCTGCCTGGTTTATTTATGGTTCTGCAGGAACCACCCAGAAGTGGACAGCTACAGCATTACAACCCCTTTCTGGGACAACCCTTAAGACACCAGTGGGCAGAACTTTGGGCAGTATATTTTATCTGGAAGGAGAAATGGCCAGCTGTGCAACTGTTCACTTATTCATGATCTATAGTCACTAGACTGGCTGGCTGGTCAGGGACTTGAAATGTCCTATGTAAATGCTCATCAAAAGGCAACTGCAGCAGAGGAGGAATTCAGTCATCAAGCAGATAGGATGATCCATTCTGTGGCCAGTCACTACTTCCCCCAGCCATTCCTGTCACTGCCTAATGGGCCCATGAACAAAGTGGCCATGGTGAGAGATTGGAGTCATGCAGGGACTTGACAACATGGACTGACACTCACCAAGGCTGACCTTGCTACCGCTGCTGATGAGTTCCAGATGTGCCAACAGCAGAGACAAACACTAAGCCCCAGATTTAGTACCATTGCTGGGAGTGACTAGCCAGTGACCTGGTGGTAGGTTGAGTACACTGGACCACTTTCTCTGTGGAAAGGACAACACTTTGTCCTTACTGGAGTAGATATTTATTCTGGTTATGGATTTGCCTTTCCTGCAAATACTACTTCTATCAAAACTACCCTCCATGGACTTACAGAATGTTTTATCTACCATCACAGTATTCCACATAATATTGCTTCTGACAAAGGAACTCACTTCACAGTCAGAGAAGTTCAACAGCAGGCCCACCATCATGGAATCCACTGGTCTTACCATGTTCCCCATCATCCTGAAGCAGCTGGCCTAATAGAAAGATGGAATGGCCTCTTGAAGACACAGTTACTGCACCAATTAGGGCTAGGGGAGGGTTCTCCAGAAGGTGGTATATATTTTGAATCAGCGACCAATATATGGTATAGTTTCTCCCATAGCCAAGATCCATGGGTCCTAGTTAAATATATAATGCATTTGCTACTGTACATGGAATAGTTATGTCAGGCATAATTATGACCTGGTTACTGTTCTCATTTGGAAATTAAATACGATTTTTTTTTGTTTTGTTTTGGAGATAGGGTTTCTCTGTGTAGCTTTGCACCTTTCCTGGAACTCGCTTTGGAGACTAGGCTGGCCTCGAACTCACAGAGATCCGCCTGGCTCTGCCTCCCGAGTGCTGGGATTAAAGGCGTGCACCACCACTGCCCTCAAATACAATTTAAGGAGATATGATTATGTCAAGTTGACTACATCTGGAATTAACTAAAATCCAAGTGGCTGGGTTCACCTGTGAGGGATTTTTCTCTTTTGTTTTTTGAGACAGGGTTTCCTTGTGTAACAGCTCTGGCTGTCCTGGAACTTGCTCTGTAGACCAGGCTAGTCTTGAACTCAGAGATCCACCTGCCTCTGCCTCCTGAGTGCTGGAATTAAGGGCATGGGCCACCAGTTTCCAAACATGAACCAGCCATGGTGAAGTATGCCTCAAGTCCCAGCTGCTGAAGCAATCGGGTCTTGGTTTAAGGCCAGCCTGCCCACAGCGAGACCCCATGTGCAACAAGCAAGCTGATCTGCTCTGAGCGCTCACCCTTCCCTTGCAGCTGAGGCAGGGCCTGTCTCTCATCCGCAGCTTAGTACCAGCAGCTGATTGATAACTGTCAGCTGAAGGAGTGGGCGGTACTTCCAGGGCTGACTGCTACAAGCCAGCATCTCCAGATGATCTTTATGCCCCAGAAAAACAAAACTTGCTCCAGGATCCTGAGGAGAGTTGAACATTTTTCTCCTTTGAGGAAAAGGAAGCATCTCCCCTCTGTGCCTGACAGGCAACTGCCTCTGCCTCAGGAGCACCTGCCAGCTTCCGGCACTCCTATTTTCGTTTTGTTTCTGTTTGTTTGTTTGGAGACAGGATTTCTCTGTGTAGCCCTGGCTGTCCTGGAACTCACTCTGTAGACCAGGCTGGCCTCAAACCCAAGGATCTGCCTGCCCCTGCCTTCCAAGTGCTGGGATTAAAGGTGTGCACCTCCACGAGCCAGCAGAACCCCTATTCTCATTCTTGGAGCTGAATTCCACTCCCCGCCTGGCCTTGTCCTCAGAGATCACACACACACACACACAAACACACACACACACAGGTGCGGCCAAACAAAACTATTTAATAAGGCATGTCTGGTTCTTCTTGAAGACCAAAGAGGAAGGGCATCACATCTGTAAGAGAGTTCAGAAGAGCTTGCAACCCTGACCTGCTCTCTCCCGGGTCTGCTACGCTGTCCCCCAGAGCTCGAGGCTCCCATGCTACCGCTTCTGCAGCCTTTCTGCTTGCTATAGAAGAGAGTCGTCTTGGCACAGGAGCCCTCGTACATCACCCAGCTCATATGGGATTTCCCAGCATGCTGGGCTGTGAGCAGAGTCGTCGGCAACCGCAGTTTCCCAACCTATTCTTTGTATACAGAGTCCCACTCTCATGGAAAGGTCTCTGAGGCAGACATCAATGAGGGTCTCGACCACTATTCTCCCTGTTTGCTACAGATGTCCCTAGAGTGTGACCCTGGCAGGCACACCCAGCCTCGGGGCTGGGCCTCAGGTCCCCCACCGTGGGGCCCACCCACGACAAGGCTTCACACCTGGCTGGCTCATGCACTGCTGGATTCTTTCCAGCCGTGTGGAAGCCAAGGTTCGGGCCTCCTCCGCAAAGCGGCGGTGTCCCTCCTCAGTCAACTTCCAGAGGCAGGATCGAGGTGGCGTGCCGGCCTCACCCTGCATACTGACCGGCGCTTTCTCAAAGCTGTCTCGGAAACAGAGATTGTGACGGATCGTATTCTTCCAGCCTTCGGGAGCTGTCCGGAAAAAGGGGAAGTGTTCTCTGTGGACAGGGAGGAAAAGGAAGGAAGGGTGTGGTTCCTTTGAAGAGGACTGACTCTGGTCCTCGTTCTCCCCCAAGGCCAGGAGGAGCCTCAGCACTTCCCAGCAGGGTGAAGCAGGGCAGGCTGGTCTGGAACGGCCTTTTGCTAGCAGAACCACAATCCTGGGCATTGCTTACGACCCACTTTTTTTTTTCCTCTTGATCTTTTTGAGAGAGTCTTAATGTGGCCCAGATTGATACTGAACTCTCTGGGTAGCTGAGGATGACCTTAAACCCCTGTTCTCCTCCGACCTCTACCTCCAGAGTACTGGGATTACAGGCCTGTGCCACCATGCTAGGCTGAGAACGTTCTTCTCCTAAAGCCCAGTTTACTGTCCCCCAACCAACCCCAGGCTCATTTTTGCCCCTCCCTCCAGGGCTGGGGATTTTGACAGCAAGAACAAAACAGAACCAATAACTGTATCAAACCACTCGAGAACAGACATGCTGAGGGCTCTTGTCTAATACCAGGGAATGCCTCCCCCACCCTCACTGTACATGACTATCAAAGCTAACTGTTAGCCAATCATGGTATCCCACCTTTAATCTCAGCATTTAGGAGGCAGAGGCAGGTGGATCAGAGGTCAAGCCTACTCTAGTCTATATCGTGAGATCCAGGCCAGCCAGAGCTACAAAGTGAGCCCTTGTCTCAAAAAAATGAGGCCCTAGCTGGGCAGTGGGGGCGCCCACTCAGCACTCAAGAGGCAGAGCCAGGCAGATCTCTGTGAGTTCAAGGCCAGCCTGGTCTATAGAGTGAATTCCAGGCCAGGCTCCAAAGCTGCAGAGAGAAACCCTGTCTCAAAAAACAAAAAAGCAAAAAAAAAAAAAAAAAAAAAAAAAAAAAAAAAAACCCAAAAAACAAAACAAAACACAAGAGGTCCTCATTTCAACTATCTCACACACTCAATGCAAATTCTCAGTGAGGCTTCCTTGAGCCCAGTGGGTACAGGGCTCTGTGCCAGGCAGGTCAGTCTAAGGAGCAGCAGGTGGGAGATGTTTTTGGGAATATTGGATATTATTCTGGCTAATCTTTAGAGGCACGGTGGGAGAAGCGGCCCCTTGACCCAGGTGGACGGATATCTGAGGGAAGGCTGAATTTTAAGAGGTGAAAGGGGGGTGGGAGTAATTCTGTTCCTGAACATGGGGTGGGGTAGGCATACATTTGCCTGGGGAAAGAAAACCAGAGAGGCACATACATCCTCAGACCCAGATGGGGAAACTGAGTCAGCAGCCCAGGGCCAGGTTGGAAATTATTAGACCCTGACCCTCCCTTTCCCTCCTCACAGGCCCCCTGGGCACATACCGAGTGAAGCTGTAGATCTGCTGTACGTTGAGGCCACAGGAGGGACTGTTTCTGAGTGCCAGGGCAATTAGATGGAAGTAATTGAGAGGGGGGCGGGACCAGAGCCTCCCCTCTGGGCTGACAGCTTGTCGGAGCCTCCTCTGACTCTGGAGGGGGGCCCTTGTGGGAAGGGATGGGAGAGCCACAGAGAAGCTGTCATCCTGGTCCTTGGCCTCCTCCTCGTCTGTAAGCTAGAGGGGCACAGAGTAGGATCTGGTCCTGACTCATTGGCCTCAGCTCCAGGCTACACTGGTAGATGGGGGAGCAGTCTGGAATCCACCGTCTGGGCTTCTCTCCAACCCAAGGGTACAGATCAGTTCTAAGCTTATCTTTTACTGGCCCTCAGAAACCCAGCTGCTGATGCCTCAACCCTGTTCCCACTCAGCCATACCTCCTTCCAGGTGCTAGGGGAAGAGGCTGAATGCTTCTGTTTCTGCTTCTGCTTCCGCTTGCAAGCAGATGACAGCTGTCTGGAAGAAGGCAGCCATGACGGTGAGCAGCTGGCTTCTCCCTCCTTCCGGGCTGGATGGCAGGAAGGTAGCACACTCCACAGGTCCTTCTTTTTAAGTCTCTCCACCTCCAGCTTGCCGAGAGGATACACAATGTTTGGGTTCACCCACATCCACAGATTGGGCTTAATGTCTGGACCTGTGCAGAGGAAAAGGAGACTTCCCACAGCTCACCGGCTTTGGGGAGTAAGGTGACCCCCAGCTCAGGAAACAACTGTGTCCACACAGCTCACAACTCACCATCTTTATCAAGCTTGGGTTTTTTTTCCAAAGGCAGTGGTGGTGGTTCAGCTATCTGGAGTCTGTATTTGGCAACTGGCAAAGAGGAGAGACACAGTCAAGACATTCTAGAATTTTCCACTGTTACCCCGTGGTCTGGGGACCTGAAGATTTCTGGGGGTGGTGTGGGCCTGCCCTGGGTAGTACGAAGCTATAGAGACTGGTGTGCCCTTCACCTCTGACCTTCAAACACTCTGCATTCTTTTCTCACTCTGCATATACTATCCCTGGACAGCCTCATACATGCCCATGGCTGTGTTACCATCTTTTTTTTTTTTTGGTTTTTCGAGACAGGGTTTCTCTGTGTAGCTTTGCGCCTTTCCTGGAACTCACTTGCGATCCTCCTGGCTCTGCCTCCCAGAGTGTTGGGATTAAAGGTGTGGCCACCACCTTCCGGCTAAACTTGATGTTACCAACCCCACCTCCCACCCCCAGCTGAGGACTGAACCCAGGGCCTTGCGCTTGCCAGAGCTCTACTACTGAGCTTTGAGTTACCATCTTTAAACCCAGGGCTCCCAAATCTACCTCCACACCACACTTCTCTGCTGGTCTCTAAAGTAGAGCTGTGGCGCACACCTTTAATCCCAGCACTCGGGAGGCAGAGGCAGGAGGATCTCTGTGTTCCAAGCCAGTCTGGTCTACAGAGTGAGTTCCGGGACTGCCAGAGCAACACAGAGAAACCCTGCATATATAAAAACAAAAACAAAAACGAACTGGGGTTGGAGAGATGGCTCAGTGGTCTCTCTGAGCAGCACTGACTGCTCTTCCAGAGGACCTGGGTTCAATTCCCAGCACCTGCATGGCAGCTCACACCTGTCTGTAACTCCAGTTCCAGGGATCTGACATACCTGCAGGCAAACACCAATGTACCTAAAAAACAAAACAACAAACCAAAACAAACACACTACAAAGGAGTCTGGTGCCCCTCAGTTCAAACTGGAGACTTTTCTGTTAGGAACTGCAGAGTTTTCAGCGCCCCGCGCTTCGGGTCTTTTCTTCCGGAGGTGGGGTGGGTGTTAAAGGTGTGTGCTAGCAGACCTAGCAAGTTTTCTGTTCTTTTTGTTTGGTTTTTCAAGACAGGATTTCTATGCAATGCTCGTTGTCCTAGAACTCTCTGTCGACCTGGCTGGCCTCAAACTCTGAGACCTATTTGCTTCTGCTTCCCAAGTGCTGGAATTAAAGGCGTGAGCTACCACGCCTGGCAAGTTTTCTGTTCTTAAATATGTTTTATTATATTTGTGTGTGTGTGTGTGTGTGTGTGTGTGTGTGTGTATGTTGGGGTGCACATGCCAAAGTGCAGCTGTGGAGGTCAGAAGACAGCTTGCAAGAATTCTCTTCTTCCCCCGATGTGGGTTCTGCTGACCAAACTCAGGTCATCTGCCTTGATAGCCTTCACCTGCTAAGCCATCTTGCCTACCTTTGTTTTTATCGTGGGTAGCACGTATGTGTAGTGGAGAGCATGTGTGTGTTTGGGCTCTTGTATATGTGTGTATGTGGGAGATGTGGAACATGTATATGTGCATTGGGGGTACCTGTACCTGTATATGTGTGAATGTGTGTGGTGGAGCATCTGTGTGTGTGTGAGTACATGAATCTGTACGGGGTGCGTATGCATGCCCCTGTATGCATGAATATGGAGGCCAGGATTTCCAATGCCTTCCTCTATCATGTTCCACCTTATATTAAAGAAAAATATGTTAATTAGTGTGGGGGGCACACGTGTCATGGCATGTGTAGGTTATAAGTCAATTTGAAGGGGCTGGTCTCTCTTTCCACTATATGGGACTCAGGTGGCATGCACCTTTACCTGCTAAGCATCAAGCTGCTCCTTGTTCCTTTTAAGGCCTCTCACTGAACCGGAAGTTCACTTTTTGGGGTTAGGCAGGCTGGCTAGTGAGCTTATGGGATCCACCTGTCTCCACTCCTAAATCTAGGGCACAGGAAGAAACAGCTGTGCTCTAGCTTTTTTTTTTTGGGGGGGGGGGTGTTTTGGTTTCGAGACAGGGTTTTTCTGTAGCTTTGGAGCCTGTCCTAGAACTCACTCTGTAGCCCAGGCTGGCCTCGAACTCACAGAGATTCGCCTGTGCCTGCCACCCAAGTGTTGGGATTAAAGGCGTATGCCACCTCTGCCCGGAATGCCTAGCTTTTGAGGCATGTCTGGGGATTTGAACTCAGAACCTCACATACAGAGTTAAGCACTCTTAGCCACTGGGCCATCTCCCTGGACCCCATGTTTCTGTTATGGAAAACAAAAGACTTAGGGCTGAGATTGTGGTTCATCAGTGAGGTCCTTGCCTGAGATGCACAAGCCTGAGTTTAATCTCTAACATGACAAAATGAGACAAAATATATTTTTTAAAGATTGTTTTGAGATGGGGGTCTCATTAAGTAGTCCTGGCTGGCCTATAACTTGTTATATACATCAGGCTGGCCTTGAACTCATAGACCTGACTGCCTGTGACTTCCAAGTGTAATACCACATTCAGTTTTAAAGGTTTAAGGTTTTCCTACTATTATTCCTCGGTAAGTATCCAACTGATATAAGTTTGGATTGTTTTGTGTTAAAATATTTGCTTTAGCTGGGCAGTGGTGGTGCACATCTTTGATCCCAACACTTGGGAGGCAGAGCCAGGCAAATCTCAATGAGTTCGATGCCAACCTGGTCTACAAATCAAGTTCCAGGACAGTCAGGATTGTTACACAGAGAAACGCTGTCTCAAAAAAAAAATAATAATAATAAAAAAAAAATGATTTAGCCAGTGTAGTGGTGCATGCCTTTGATTCCAGCATTTGGGAGACAGACGCAGGTGGATCTCTGTGAGTTCAAGGGTAGCCTGGTCTACAGAGTGAATTCCAGGACAGAGATACATAGTGAAATCTTGACTAGAAAAAAAGAAATCATAACAAAACAAAACAAAGAGTATTTGATTTTTAAAAAAAATCATTTCATTAAAAAAAAAAGCATTCAATGAGTTTTGGCTTGAGATTAGCATAGAATTTCCAACAACTTAAGTGGCACAAAAATATAAATTTCTGCCACTTTGTTCTACATTTATGAAAAGCAGCATTCTCAGTATTAATGACTAGAAGAACAAAATACCAATCAACTCTGAAAATTGTTAAAGACACTATACATAAATTCTGTAGTATCAAAGATTCAGCCAACATTTAATTCTCTATGTATAAATAAGCATATTCAGCTGGGCGGTGGTGGCGCACGCCTTTAATCCCAGCACTCGGGAGGCAGAGGCAGGCGGATCTCTGTGAGTTTGAGGCCAGCCTGGTCTCCAAAGCGAGTTCCAGGAAAGGCGCAAGGCTACACAGAGAAACCCTGTCTCGAAAAAACCAAAAAAAAAAAAAAAAAAAAAAAAAAGCATATTCATTTAATTTGTATGTAAATCTGTTTGCATTTTTTTTTTTTTTTTTTTTTTTTTTCGAGACAGGGTTTCTTTGTGTAGCTTTGCGCCTTTCCTGGAACTCACTTGGTAGCCCAGGCTGGCCTCGAACTCACAGAGATCCTCCTGGCTCTGCCTCCCAAGTGCTGGGATTAAAGGCATGCGCCACCACCGCCTGGCGCATCTTTTTTCTTTTTTTAAAGTCTTTGACAGGGTTTCTCTGTGTAGTTTTGGAGCATGTTCTAGAACTCATTCTCTAGACCAGGCTGGCCTTGAACTCACAGAGATCTGTCTGTCTCTGTGCTTACATACCTATATACTTAAGATCCTATAAAAATGTCTTGGGTCAGCCTTTAGTCCCAGCACTTGGGAGGCAGAGGCAGACAGATCTACATGAGTTTGAGGTCAGCCTGGTCTACAGAGAGTTCCAGAACAGCCAGAGTTACACAGAGAAATCCTGTCTCAAAAACAAACAAACAGAAAGTCTTGGGTCAAAAGGAACGACAAGTTTAAAAAGTTTCAGGAGCTGGAAAGATGGCTCAGCAGTTAAGAGAACTCCAAATGTTGGGGCGCCCTCTTCAGGCTTCCCTGGACACTACCAGGCATTTGAGTGGTGCGCATATATAAATGTAGGCTCTCATACACATAAAATAAATTTTTTTTCTGGGTTTTTTGTTTTTGTTTTTTTTTTTTAATACAGGATTTCTCTGTATAACAGCTCTGGCTGTCTTGGAACTCTGTAAACCAGGCTGGCCTCAAACTCACAGAGATCCTCCTGCCTCAGTCTCCTGAGTGTCACCACACCATTAGGTTATTGTTTGAAAACAGATAGTGTGCTTATTGGACAGTTCAGGAGTTAGGAAGGGAACTCATTTCCTCTCACTGCTCATGTTCAACACCACATTAGAAAAAGGAAAATATAACAACTTTGGGTCACGTCCTTGATGCTGCACACTTGGAATTCCAGGACTTGGGAGTCTGAAGCAGGAAGAATGTGAATTTGGGGCACCAAAACTATATGACAACTTTGAAAGACATAAAAACATGGTAAAGCCAAGGGGCTTGGCACAGGGCTATACTCCCAGCACTTGGGAGTCTGAGGTGAAGGATTACATCGGGAATGCAAAACTATACAGCAACTTTGTGAGGTATAAAAGCTTATTAGAACCTATGTGATGGTTCAGTGCGTCAAAGAGCTGGCTGCCTGGCCTGCTACTGTGGGTTTAAACTCTGGGGCCCACATAACAGAGTGAAAGACCTGACTGCTACAAGATGTACTGACTCACATGTGCACTCACTCACATACATGCACACACAGAAATACAGGTTTAAAATGTAATGTTAAAAAAATGTAGCTGGGCGGTGGTGGTGCACGCCTTTAATCCCAGCACTCGGGAGGCAGAGGCAGGCGGATCTCTGTGAGTTCGAGGCCAGCCTGGGCTACCAAGTGAGTTTCAGGAAAAGGCGCAAAGCTACGCAGAGAAACCCTGTCTCGAAAAACCAAAAAAAAAAAAAAAAAAAAAAAAATGTAAAGCGCCGGGTGGTGGTGGTGGTGGTGGTGGTGGCGCATGCCTTTGATCCCAGCACTCGGGTGAGTTCGAGGCCAGCCTGGTCTACAGAGTGAGTTTCAGGAAAGTTGCAAAGCTACACAGAGAAACCCTGTCTCAAAAAACAATAGAAAAATAAAATAAAAAAGCATATTAAAGCAAGGATGTGGCACAGGCCTATGTGTGGTGAGGGCCAGAGGATCCAGGCCAGATTCAGCAACACACTGAGTTCAAGTTAGCCTGGACTAGATTGAAAGAACCGTTTCAAGAAGCTTTCTAAGTGGAAAATATAATTGAGTGATTAAAAAAAAAAAGAACCACATTTCTTTATTTACTTATTTCTTTTATGTACCGTGTGTGAGTAGGTCAAGACCACTTTCTCACCTGAGTTCCAGGAATTCAATTCCAGTTAAACTCCCACCCTGTTCTTTTGAGACAGGATTCTGCTATGTAGCCCAGGCTGGTCTGGAACTTGAGATTTTCTTGCCTTATCATCTACACGTGTGTGCCACCATAGCTAACTTTTGTTTTGTTTTGTTTTGTTTTTAAGCCCTGGCTGGCCTGGAACTTACTATAGAGACCAGGCTAGCCTTGAACTCTGAGTGCCTACTCTGCCCCCCAAGTGCTGAGATTAAAGGCATGCACTACCATGCCTAGCTCTTTAAACTTCTGATTTGTGTGTACTAATTGTAAAAGACAGTGGAAAGCTGTGAATAGTGGCTTGCACCTGTAATCCCAGCACTAGGGAGGCTGAGTGGGAGGGTCTCAAGTTGGAGGCCAGCCTAGGCTATATATAGCAGGTCACTGTCTCAAAACCAACCAACCACAGTTTATGACATTTTCACACATACACAGAGGTACCCCATCTCTCTGTGTTGACCACCTTGATTCCTCTCTCTACTTTTTTTTTTGGCTCTCTCTCTCTCTCTCTCTCTCTCTCTCTCTCTCTCTCTCTGTGTAACTCCTGAAGAACTCCTGGAGAAGCCAAGGATGACCTTGAGCCCCGCACCCTCCCACGTCTATCTCCCAATCTCAACTCCTGAAACATCTTATCACCAGGGTTCCCGAATACCTCAGCATCACTTTTTATTCTTGGTTGTGTCTGAGGGTGGTTATCTCCTCTTCCTCAGCCTCTACACTGGAATGTCTCAAGGGTTCAGCCCTCGTCCACCTATTCTTAGTCCTTAAATTCCAACCATATTCCAAAAACCCTCAAAATTTGTGTCGCCAATCCACCCCTCACCCCAGAACCTGACATCTAACCGTCTACTTACTGTTCCTACCTGGATAAATAACTCCAAGTCAGGGACCCCTGCCTGATCTAGCGTTGTGGACCCAGCCAGGGCTACATGGGGAGGCCATGTCTCAAAACAAAACAAAAAGCAGAATCTTCCCAGAAACAAAGACAAGGGCCTTGCACAAGACACCTTTAGACTGGCCTAGAACCCCTGGGTTCCATCACTCCTGAGGTATATGAAATTACATACGAAATTTTCTGAGGTATATGAAATTACATACGAAAGTGGATCCGACTACAGGGGAAAAGTAGCGTTAACCCAACGATCGTGCTGGACGTGGCAAAATAAAAATCACTTCGAATGCAAGAGTAACCACCTCAAACAATTGAACTTAAGGTCCGAGGAGGAGTTAAAATTCACAGAGCACATACTGGCCCACCATCCCCTGGGCACTATTAAATCCATTAGGTACTACAGAGCACACAAGTCCAGGTGGGCTGATAGCCCGGGGTGGTGGCCCACGCCTAGAGCTCCAGGAGGTGCACCAACGGTTAAGACTTGACAAGCCAGGGCATCAAAACAAAAACACAAACAGCAACCACACCAAGCAAAAAGAGCCAAGGAGACTTCCCTAAAGACAAACTGTGACTGTCCGACACCGAAAAATACAGCCCAGTTCTGATGCGCAAGCACCAAAGCTCCGCACAGGCCTAGAAATGTTCCGGGGGGAGGTGTTGGACGGGACCCGCGGGCTCTAGGGGACCCAGTCGCAGGAAGGGCCACCACGCCCTCTCCTGCGTGGGGCGAGCCCAGCCAGGAGGCGAACCTGGGAAGCCACGGGCGGCTCGCCCACTCGACGCCGCCCCCCCCCCGCGAGCCCCTCCCCCACGGCCCCACTCACGGTTCTGCGTGTACAGGGGCAGGTGCGACGTGGTGAAGGACAGGAAGCACTCGTTGCCCATGTCCCAGTCCAGCAAGCCCGGGACCTGGCCATGGAGGCTGGCCCAGAAGCCCGGGTCCTGGAGTTGGAGGGCCACCGTAGAGGAGAGAGGAGTCCAGGCGAGGGGCGAGAGAGGCGGAGACTCGCCTGGGTGGAAGATTCCTCCTCCTCACACACCCTGGGGCCACTGAGCGGGTGGTGGGAGCGGTCAGGTGTGCAGCGCCCCCCCCCCCCCAGACCGCCCCCCGCTCGCGATCACCGGCTCAGCTATTTAGCGAGTTCGAAGCCCCAGCACCGCCTAAAACCAGTTCGTGCTCCTCCACAGCTACACACTCACTCTCCGGTGAAAGCACACATTCAGTTACTTTAGGCGACCCGGGCTAGGCTGGGTTTCCAGAGACCCTGGCTCGAGGGGGCGGGGCCGGGGCGGGTGGGTTAGGGAGTGGAGGGGGTGGGAAGAGTTAAAATGCGGGGGCGTGGCGGTGCCGGCCGAAAGGTGCTACATGGGCAGGTCTGTAACCAAAGGAAAAAGAAAAAAAAAGGAAGCAGGGCGTTGTGGCTTTAAAGCGCGCTTTTAATCCCAGGAGGCAGAGGCAGGCAGATCTCTCTGAGTTCGAGGCCAGCCTGATCTACAGAGGGAGTTCCAGGACAGCCAGGACTACACAGAGAAAACCTTGTCTCGAAAAAGCCAAAACAAAACAAAACAATATTTACGTTTCATAAAAGCATTATACCGTTTATCTAAGATTACAACCTTAGCGGGTGGTAGAGCTGAGATGAAATTAAGTAGCAATTTGATTTTTTTTTTAATTTTATTTTTAATTTCAAATTTACAAAAAAAAAATTCCGTAAGCTGTAGAAATTTCTTTACATCCTCATTAACTTTGTATTCATTTAATCGTTTATTTCTCTCAGTACTGGGAATTGACGGGTCTTGCACATGCTCGACAAGTCTCTACCATGCAATACCATGCAACTGTACCCTCAGCCCATGTGTGTATATACCTCTAGACACACAGTTTTTTTCTTTTTTTGGAAAATCTGATCCCACTCTTGGTTTTGTTTGTTTGTTTGAGACAGGGTCTCTCGTGTAGTTTTGGAGCCTGTCCTGGAACTCACTCTGTAGACCAGGCTGGCCTTGAACTCTGTACTGACTAGCTGGAAAATCCAGACCCACTTCCACCTGCCTCTCAAGTGTCAGGATCACAGGCATCATCACCATGTTCAGCTCATCATATATATTTTTACATTTTTATTACGTTTTATTTATTTTACGTGTGTATATGCAGGCGAGCATCCATGGCGCTAGTATAGAGGTCAGGGGACAACCTGGGGGAGTTGGTTCTCTCCTTCCCGGGTCTCGGGGTGGAACTCGGATTGTCAAGTTTGGTGGCAAGGGCCTATACACTGGGCCGTCTTACTAGCCCTCATTATGTATTCTTCTTCCTTTTTATTTTTGTTTATTTGAGACAGAATCTCACTATGTAGCTCTGGCTGTTGAGGAATTCACAGTGTAGACCAGGCTGGCCTTAAATTCAAAGAAGAGATTCACCTGCCTCTGCTTCCCAAGTGCTGGGATTAAAGGTGTGCAATTACTAGGTCCAGCCCCTCATAATGTATTTTTTTTTTTTATTACTCATGAACTGATTAATGCTGGATATAGAACCCAGGGCCTCAGGTATGCCAGGCCACTGCTCTGCCACTGGTTACCTCTCCAGTCCTTAAAGGTATATCGTTTTTAATGAATCATGTTGGAGTAGCTTGTTGACAGCATTCTCTTCATCCTGCAACACTTCAGTCAGTATCTCCTAAAAACGGAGATATTAGCTTATGTAGACAAAATTCAGGAGTTGAGTTTTTTATATTTATTTACTTATTTTGAGACAGGGTCTTGCTATGTAGCTCTGACTGTCCTGTAACTCAGTATGTAGACCAGGCTGGCCTCAAACTCACCTCCCAAGTGCTGGATTTGAATTTTTTAAAGATTTGTTTTATTTATGAATGTATATTTCCATGTGTCTGTATGAGTGTATATGCATGTGTGTGGGTACCCTTGAAGGCTAGAAGAGGGCATCCTCTTCCTAGGAGCTGGAGTTACAGGCTGATTGTGGGGATGCAGGTACTGAAATCTGAACTCTTGTCCTCGTGATTGAACAGCATGGGCTCTTTACGTGTGAGCCCTAAAAATCAGAAAATTTAACATTGACTCAATAACGGTATTTCATTTATAGATCATACTCAAATTTCTCCAGTTACCCCAACAATGTTCTTGTTTTTGTTTTGTTTTTGAGACAGGGTCTTATTGTGTAGCCTCAGCTGTCGAGTTCCTGGACAGAGAAACCCCATCTCAAAATGAGAGAGAGAGAGAGAGAGAGAGAGAGAGAGAGAGAGAGAGAGAGAGAGAGAGAAAGAAAGAAAGAAAGAAAGAAAGAAAGAAAGAAAGAAAGAAAGAAAGAAAGAAAGAAAGAAAGAAAGAAAGAAAAGCAAGCAATAACAACAACACGAGTCATTATGACCTCCTGGGTGTTTTTTGTTTGTTTTGCTTTGGTTTTTCGAGACAGAGTTTCTCTGTGTAACAGCCCTAGCTGTCCTGGATCGCTCCGTAGACCAGGCTGGCCTTGAACTCACAGAGATCCACCTGGCTCTGCCTCCCCAGTGCTGGGATTAAAGGCGTGGGCCACCATCGCCTGGCCAGAGTCTTACTTTTTAAGATGAATTCTAACCCATCACTACACTAGGCTTGGTGTTAGCATTAGGCATCTGTACTGGCCTGCCCTTAGGATCCTGACAGGATCTGTCCTCAGCTGCAGCCACTAAAAGCACCCGCTGTGTGCATTGGCTACATAAAAGACAGGCCTTGCCCACCTCCCACCTCTTTCTCTTTGCCCGGGCCGGGCTGTCTCAGACCCCTTCTCCCCGTTCCCCTCAATAACTTCCCACGTGGGCCCTGTTGTATGGTTTGACTCCTCCTCGCCACTTTTAACACTCAGTCTGAACTACATAGTGAGCTTCGGGACAGCCAGAGCTACAAAATCGAGACCCTGTCTCAAAACAAACAAAAACAAAAAAAATTTCTTTTCCCCCCTGAGAAAGGCTCTTTGTTGCCCAGGCTGGCCTTGACTTCCTCGGTTCCACTGTAACTCAACCATACCTCCTTTTTCTGCGTTTCACTATCCATACGAGGTGAGGGAAATTCTGTAAATGAATAGCGGTGAGATCAGAGTTGGGCGTCAGATCTCTGGGGGCCCAGACAAACCAGGCTCGGTCAGCCATCTTCAATGGGCCAATTAAAAAAACTAAATTAATAATGAAAAGGAGGCCAAGCTGTGTCGGCGCAGCCTTTAATCCCAGCACTCGGAGATGGAAGCTGGTAGATCTCTGAGTTCAAGGCCAGCCTGGTCTACAGAGTGAGTTCCAGGACAGCCAGGGCTATACAGAGAAACCCTGTCGCAAAAAAAAAGTGAAAAGCAGAAAAAGAGGTTTATTCAATCTAGGCACATTGGGAAAGGAGACCTGTCTGGTGGAGCGCCCCCAAGTCCGTCTTCAGTATTCTACTGTGAAGGGGAGGTTTAAGTCTGTTCATAGAGTCCTAACACAAAGGCCGGCTGAGAAGCCCCGGTCAGGTGTGGTCCTGTGCACACTGACACATCATTGTCTGGACTCCAGTGTCCTGCAGGGGGTCTGACAAGTTGTAGATTTTTCTCTGGAAGACCAGTTCCTCTTCTGGCTACTCCCAGGGCCTCAGCCTCTCAGTCTGAGAAACAAAGAAGGGACCCAAGTTTCTCTGAGGACACCCTTATCTCTGTCAGGCTGGTTATAGCCCAGGTCACAGAACAATGCAAAGGTCCACACAGCCAGGACTGAGGGTGGGGCTCGGACACTCCGAGTTCACCCCCAGTACCACCACCACCACCACCACCGCCACCACACAGCCCACAGAGGGAAAAACAAACCACGGCAGCAGCCCTCACGGCAATCAATCTTGGTCGTCACCAGAGTTGGGTGCACAGGGGAATCTCTTGGGGCCGGCTCTCTGCATTCTGAGCCTGGTATGAGTCAGAGCCCCTACATGGTGCTTGTATGGGCAGTGGTTTAGCTTGCCAGGACAGTGCTCCTACCATACAAGAAGCCTAGCTCCAAAAAACGTCACCTCTTCAGGACAAGTTCCCAGGATCTCTCTGTCTCTGTCCCAACACTGAAGCCATAGGCATATGTAGTCATAACAGACATTTTTCTTCTTCTTTTTTTTTTTTTTTTTTTTTTTGAGATAGGGGCTCACTGTGTAGCCCGGGCTGGCCTGGAACTCACTATGTAGATCAGGCTGGCCTTAAACCTATAGAGATCTGCCTGCTCTGCCTCATAAGTGCTGAGATCATGTTTTGTTTTGTTTTAATTTGAGTGCTGGGAATTCAAACTCAGATCTTTATGTCTGCAGGACAAATATTCTCCCCTACCAACCCTTTCTTTCTTTCTTTCTTTCTTTCTTTCTTTCTTTCTTTCTTTCTTTCTTTCTTTCTTTTTTTAAAGATTTATTTATTTATTATGTATAGTGTTCTATCTGCATATATCCCTGCAGGCCAGAAGAGGGCACCAAGTCTCATTACAGATGGTTGTGAGCCACCAACAGATGGTTGTGAGCCACCATGTAGTTGCTGGGAATTGAACTCAGGACCTTTGGAAGAACAAGCAGTACTCTTAACCTCTGAGCCATCTCTCCAGCCCTGTTTTCTTTTTTCTCTTTTTACATTGAAGTCTCATGTAGCCCAGGCTGGACTGGACTGTGTAGCTGAGATAACTGTCACAGTGTTACTATTGCTGTGATGAAAAACCATGACAGGTCAGGCGGTGGTGGCGCACGCCTTTAATCCCAGCACTCGGGAGGCAGAGCCAGGCGGATCTCTGTGAGTTCAAGGCCAGCCTGGTCTACAGAGTGAGATCCAGGAAAGGCGCAAAGCTACACAGAGAAACCCTGTCTTGAAAAAAAAAAAAAATGACCAAAACCAACTTGGTTTGTTTGGCTTACATATCCAGAGTCATGGTTCACTGAAGGAAGCCACAGCAGGAACTCAAACCAGATAAACCCAGGCAGGAGCTGAGGAAGAGGCCATACTGCTGACTGGCTTGCTCCTCAGGGCTTTCTCAGCCTACTTTCTTATAGAACCTGGGGTTACTAGTTTAGGGACGGCACCACCCACCATGGGCTGGGCCCTCCCCCATCAATCGTTAATTAAGAAAATGCCCTACAGGCTGGCCTACAGTCCGATTTTATGGAGGCATTTTCTCAATTGACGTTCGTTTTTCTCCGACCACTCTAGCTCAGAGGGTCCCAACCCTCCTAACACTGCGACCCTTTAAATCAGTTCCGCATGTTGTGGTGACCACCAAACATGAAATTATTTTCTTTTTTGTTTTTTTGTTTTTTGTTTTTTTTTTTTTTGAGACAGGGTTTCTTTGTGTAGCCTTGGAGCCTTTCCTGGAACTCTCTTTGTAGCCCAGGCTGGCCTCAAACTCACAGAGATCCGCCTGCCTCTGTCTCCCGTGTACTGGGATCAAAGGCGTGCGCCACCACCGCCCGGCCCATAAAATTACTTCCATTGCTACTTCATACTGTAATTTTAGTACTGTTATGAATAGTAAATGTCTCTGTTTTCTGATGGTCTTAAGCAATTCCATAAAGGGGCTCTTTGACCCCCAAAGGGGTCACGGCCCACAGGTTGAGAACCACTGCTCTAGCTGGACATAAAATTAGCCAGCACAATAACCTTCAGGGTAACCTTAAGATCTAAATCAACCACCCAGTGCTGGGATCACAGGCATGTGCCACCATACCTGCTTTATTTTTCTTTTCTTTTTTGAGACAGCATCTCACAATGTAGCCCTGGCTGGCCTTGCCCTCACAGAGATATACCTGCCTCTGTCTCCCAAGTGCTGGGATTAAAGCTGTGTGTATACCATGCCTGGCTTTTTTTTTGAGACAGGATCTCCCCTACCTGGGCTGGCCTTGAATTTCTTACCCTTCTGCCTCTACCTCCTGAGTGCTGGGGTTACAGGCATTGGCTCCAGTGCCCAGCCTGTATTGTGTATGTAACTGCTCACATTTGGGGACCTCCTCCTGGACAATGTCTTCACGGCTTAGGCCTTACATCTGGCACATGGAAATGCACAGTGTCTGTGGAAGGACAGCCATGCTGTTTCCTCCTGCCATCCCCTTCTCCTGGTTCAGCCGGGCATGGTGGTTCACACCTGTCATCCCAAAGCTGGGGGGGCAAAAGCAGGAGCATCCTACCCGCCCATGATTAAACAAATAATAAACCCCACAGGACTGCTCCAGGGGGTCTCTAGTCCTGTGAATCCTTTCGATGGACTTCAAAGAGCTTTTGGCACGTTCCCATACCTCACTCTCTTCAGGGGCATAGTGATTCATCCATTCATTCACAAGTATTTTGTTTTTGTTTTAAATTTTAAAGATTAAACAAAATTATTTAAATTGGACATGGCAGTGTACACATTTAGTCTCAGCACTGGAAGTCAAGATAGGCAGATCTCTGTGAGTTGGAGGCCAACCTGATCTATATAGTGATTCCAGGCCAGCTGGGGCTATAGAGTGAGACCCTGTCTAAAGAAAAAAAAAAAAAAAAAAAAAAAAAAAAGCCCGGTGGTGGTGACATATGCCCTTAATTCCAGCATTTGGGAGGTGGAGGCAGACAGATCTCTGAGTTCAAGGCCAGCCTAGTCTATTGAGTGAATTCAGGACAGCCAGGGCTACACAGAGAAAAAATGATAACAGAAATAATAGAAAATAAATAATAACAAAATAAAATGTTTTTTAAAGTTTTTTTAATTAATTATTATTATTATTTTTTTTTTGAGGCAGGGTCTCTCTGTGTAACTTTGGGGCCTGTCCTGGAACTCACTTTGTAGACCAGGCTGGCCTCAAACTCACAGAGCTCTGCCTGGCTCTGCCTCCCGAGTGCTGGGATCAAAGGTGTGCGCCGCCACCGCGTGGCTAAAGTTTGGTTGTATTATTTATTTTATGTATACGTGTGAGTGTGTGATTGTTTACATACCACATAAGCTCAGGTGTCTCTGGTGGCCAGAAGAAGTCAATGGATCTATAACTGGAGTTACAGTTGTATTGGTCCTGACAACCAAACCTGGGTCTTCTGTAAGAGCAGCAAGTGCTCTTAATCACTGAGTCATCTCTCCATCTTCCATTATTATTATTATTTATTTATTTTGCTTTTTTTTTTCTTTTTTAAATCAGGATCTCTCTATGAAGCCCTGGCTGGCCTGGAACTTTGTAACCCCGGCTGACCTGCCTCTGCCTCCCAAGTGCTGGCACTAAATGTGCATGTGACCTGTGCACGTGTGTGCATGCAGTACCTGCAGAGGCCAGCAGAGGGCGTCATAGCCTCTGGAACTGGAGCAATGGAAAGTTATGAGCTGCCATGTGGGTGCTAGGAATTGAACCAGGTCCTCTAAAAGAGCAGTCAGTACTCTTCACCACTGAGCCATCTCTCCAGCCTGTTTTTAAACTTTTTTTTAAAAAAAATTTTTCTTATGCCCAGCACTTGGGAGGCAGAGGTAGGCGGATCTCTGTGAGTTCCAGGCCAGCCTGGTCTCCAAAGCGAGATCCAGGAAAGGTGCAAAGCTACACAGAGAAACCCTGTCTCGAAAAACCAAAAAAAAAGTTTCTTATTATATGTGTGTGTGTGTCCATGTATGATGGGGTGAGGCTCTTGCCACAGTGTGTGTTGGAGGTTTGAGGACATCTTTGTGGGTTCAGGTTTTCTCTTTGCACCTATATGTGGATTCTGGGGATTGAACTCAGGTCCTTGGCTTTGCCTGACAAGAGCTTTACCTGCTGAACTATCTTACTCCCCTTTGGTTTTGGTTCTGTTTTTTGAGACAGGGTCTTTCTCTGTAGTCCAGGCTCTTCTGGAATTCACCATGTAGTCTAGACCGGCCTTGAACTAGGGCAATCCTCAGCAACCTCCCAAGGGTTGAAATCAACACGTGATTACTGAGTAGATACTGTGTCACAGGCACCGTGGAACACAGTATAGTAGGTCCCTAACATCAAAGCTGGAATCCCACACAGAGTTGGGAGCCACCGTGGGACAGGATAGGGATTAGAGGGTGGAGGAAGGGGTCGATGAAGGTCAGAAACTTCCTTGGAAAAGGGACAGTGAGCCAGGCGGTGGCGCACGCCTTTAATCGCAGCACTCAGGAGGCAGAGCCAGGCGGATCTCTGTGAGTTCGAGGCCAGCCTGGTCTACAGAGTGAGATCCGGGACAGGCACCAAAACTACACAGAGAAACCCTGTTTCAAACAAACAAACAAACAAACACCCAACAAACAAACAAACAAACAAACAAACAAAAACCCTGTCTCAAGACCGCCCCCCTCCCAAAAAAAAGGAGGAGGCAAGGGTGATCCTCCTGCCTGTTTACCATGCTGTACCTCTCTTGTCTCCCTCTCTCCCGGATCCTCCTTCCGTCCCTGCTCAGTCCTATCTCCTCCCTTCGGCATGCTCTTCACCCATGCTTCAGCGCCTGCCCTGCCTTCCTGTTCCCCCCACTGCTTCCCCCAGCTCTGTCAGCTTCTATGCCACGCCACCACGACTTCATGTGGTGACCCAGCTTCCCCCACCCCCTCCCAGCCCAACCCAGAGTCCTGCTTGGGTGACCTGCTGAAACCCAGGTCTGGGACTTAGAGCCATCTCCTAGGCTGCCCCTGCCTTTGTCCCTGCTGGCCTCTCTCCTGGGCAAGTCACCCCGGGGCTTGGGGCTGGAGAGAGTGACACGCGTCTGTCATTGACATGGATGCGGTAAGATGTGCATGAGGGGAACCGCTACAGAGGCGCTCACGCGGACGAGCCAGACTTTATTGTGAGGACTGAGCACACGGAAGAGGAAAATCGGTTCTCACGGGACCGCGGCGAGAAGGGAAGACACGGATAAAAACCAGTGACTGGATCCTGGGAGAAAGCAGGCTGGGCTTCTTGGGGGAGCCTGTGATGCAGGAGAGCCCCTTCTCATTTCCGGGCACCCAGTGCCAGGGCAAGGATGAGGCCCACGACCAACAGGAACATGGCAACGGACAGCAACACTGTGATGACCACCATGCCTCCCGTGCGGGCCATTCCTAACCCGATAGACTCCATGTTCCTTCCTGGCAGAAGAAGAAAACCTTTGTGGGTTGGAGGGCCCCTAGCCAGGGCTCACAGCTTAGCCTGGCCATCTAGCCAGCCAGCAGTTCAGCAACAACGACGGACTTCTCGTAGCAACACTTGGGAGTCGCCAAGGAGATTTACCGGAACACCATTCCTCCACACCGGGAGCCTTGAGTTCCGCAGATAGCGAACAGGAGGGGTTATAGTAAACATTCGGCAGGAGAGAGCTCTGAAAACCATTTAGTTAACTTGCTCTAGGGATAAAGTCCGGAGCTCACGGAGGTGTATGGACACTTGAGATGTGGGAAGAGGTAGGTGTTTCACTTACGAGGAAGCGTGGACATCGGGGTTTCTGGACTGGACTCGGTGGACGTCCCCTTCTGCACTCGGTAGGAAATGCTTTAGAGGTGGGAGTTGGGAGAAAGCAGAGATGCCCGGTGCGTATCTGGCACTTGGGAGGCGAGGTCCCAGGCCCCACCTTCATAGCTCTGTCCCCCAGCTGTGCCCTCCTGGGGTGGGGGCCCACAGTCCATATCCTTCAGCTGTGTCCCCTCTTCCTCATGCTCACCAGCACCCCCCAGCTTCTCTCCGCATCCCTCCGCATCCCACGTGTGTCCATCCGGTACCTACTAGTATTTAGTGCCTGGTGTTAGGTCTGTCACCTGATAGGCGCTGAGCCGGGTGACGGTGAAGCCAGCCCCACTGTCCACCACGCTCACTAGCTCCCTGCGCCCGCGGCATGGAGGCACCACAAAGACTGATCTAACCACTGATGGGAAAGAGGAATGAGAGGCAGAGTCAGATTTCTAGCAGTCCCATGGAGGACGGACAGCCCTTGGGTAAGAGAGGTTAACATGGAAGCATACACAGGTACAGGGAAGCCGACCTTTGCTGTCGTTGGCTCTCCGGACCATCAGTGTGGCGTTCCCTCCCGTGAGGTGACATGGGGGCAAGGCAATCAGCAGGCTTTCTGTTAGCGCCGGAGAAAGCAGACCAGAGAGGCTCGAGATGTTGAAGTCTGCTATAAAGTCAGGAGGGAACGCAGCTGGAGTTAGCCTCACTCTCAACTCCTATCTGGCCGGGGTCATTGCAAGGGGCGCAGAGTCAGGACAGGCCCGTGCGAATCTGACCACCAGAGGGCAGGCTTGAGCTGCAGATGGCGGATAAGCCGACCTGACTGGGAGACAGACTAGACTCTAACAAGCCAGTCAGTCCCGACCTCACCCCCCCCCCCTGCAAACCTGGAATCCTTCCCACACTTCTCCTGGGTCAGGAAGAAACCTAGGAATTTGTCACCCGGGGCCACTACCATCGCTAGCCCTCAACCCCAGCCAGCTAGACCAACACCCTCTTCGGAGAGGCCTGGAAGAGGCAATGTTCGCTCTCTAGAGTTCTAAAACCCTCCTCACTCCCACCAGAAAGAGAGACCTGCAGCCCCCGGAGCCAGGACGGCCAGCAGAATCAGGAACAAGGGCAAGGTCTGGACAGGTGGCGCGGATGTCATACTGCTCTTGGAACTGGATCCTAGAACAGGCTGCAGCTTCCTGAGGCCAATGAGGCCCTGCCCCAGGGTGGCTGATTTTGTCTTGGGGTGGGTGGGAGGGGCTGCTGGGAATCCAGTCCAACTTGCCCCTTGAACACTGTAGCCTCAGGGAGGGCCCCCAAACAGGTTTTTCAGGACCAGGAGCAGGCCCTCAGGCCCAAAGGGGGATGCCCTGGCTGGGTCCTGGCAGCTTACTTAGCTGCTGGGGAGGATGACTCCTTCTTTGAGAACTCCCATGTCTGAAGCACAGGGTTCCTCTACGTGTGTCTGCAGCCTTGCATAGAGGCTGCTTCTCCCCAAGGAGGTGGGAGTCTTCCTCGGAGGGCCGTGAGTTCTGGAGTTGGCCTGCTCTGGAGGGAAAATCCCAGGGGTTGAAAGGGCTCCCGTTAGTAAGAATGGGGGAGAGGGAGATTGGTTGCTTGGGGTGGGGATACTAGAGTCGGAGTTTCTATTCCTGTGTTGACTGAGTGAGGCCCAAGACACTGCAGCTCTGTGAGAAACTGCCAGTGTCAGTGTGAACCTTCAGATTTCTCTAGAGGGTGGGGACAGGGAAGGCTTCCAGAGAGGTAGATGCTGGTTCGGCCCAGCAAGGATGTCGGGCTGTAGAGCAGACACAGACTGGGGCAGCTGGTGGAGAATAAAGAAGAAAAACCTCAGGAAACAAGAGACAGGAGCATCCTGAGTCCCAGGCCAGCCTGGGCTACACAGTGAGACCCTGTCTCAAAACAAACCAAGCAGGGTGTAGTGGGGCCTTCCAGTACTCGGAAGGCAGAGGCAGGAGGATCTCTGTGAGTTTGAGGCCAGCCTGCTCTACATAGTGAGATCCAGGACAGTCGGGGCTATGTTGAGAGACCCTGTCTCAAAAAACAAACAAACAAGGCCAGGTGGTGGTGGCACACATCTTTAATCCCAGCCCTTGAGAAGCAGAGGAGGTGGATCTCTGAGTTTGAGGCCAGCCTGGTCTACAGAGTGAGATCCAGGACAGCCATGGCTACTCAGAGAAACCCTGTCTCAAAAAAACCCAAACCAAAACATAACAAAAATCAACCAGAATAACAACAAAACCCCTCAGGACAAGATAAGCCAGCGACAACAAAAAGATGAGAAAGAGCTGGGAATGTAGCCCAATGGTCAGGTCATGTGCACGAGGCTCTGGGTTTCAATCTCTGGTACCACAAGACCAACACTATTTCCTGGTGTCCCCCACCTCAGCCTAAATAAGAGAAGTAAAGGAAGTTTTCCAATCAGAGGCAGAGGAGAGTGACGTGGATTTAGACGCCCCTGCTCTGAACGCTGGGCAGGACTCAGCATTCCCTCACTCTCTTGACCAACAGCCATGGTAAGTGGCACTGCCTTTCATAGATATGGAGCCTGAGACTAAGACAGGTTGTCACCTGTCACAGGGGGGTGGGCTTTTTCAGACGGGAGAACTCTACAGAGCCTGAGCTCAGAACCCTCAGTGTCTGGTCCAGGAACCACCCATTTTCCCCAGTCCCAGAGAAAGGGTCAGGGTCCCAGCCGAGGAGTGGGGACCAGTTAAGGGCTGATAGGGTTGTCTTTCCCCCATGGTGGGTGGACTTAAAGCCTGGGGTGCGAGGGGGATAGAAGACAGAATCTGGGGGCCCAGGCAGAGACCAGGGGCTCGCACCAGAGTGTCTCCAAATTTACTGTGCAATGGACTATCGGGGAATCGGTTCAAAGGCAGCTTCTGATTCAGTGGGTTTGGGGTAAAGCTTGAAACCACATTTCTTTCAAATTTTAAAATGACATTTATTATCTCGTGTACGTGAGTGCCCACGTGAGCCACAGAGTACATCATGTGGAGAGCAGAGGACCGCTGTGTGACTTGGTTCCCTCCTTTCACAATGTGGTTTCACGGTCTCAAAATTCTGATCATCGGGCTTGGTGGCAACAGGCCTTCACCTGTTGAGTCGTCTGTTTCCCGAAACTGCATTTCCAAGGTGCTTACAGCTCTCTCTCTCTCTCTCTCTCTCTCTCTCTCTCTCTCTCTCTCTCTCTCTCTCACACACACACACACACACACACACACACACACACTCTAATAGAAAGCAGGACAGAGGTTCTTCTCACGCTGCCAGGACAGGCTACCTTTGGGTGGAGAACTGATTTCTGTGTTTCCTGCTCCCTGGCTTTTGTCCCCTTTAGATGAGATCTTACCCTCACTCCACACACTGAAAGAAGACCCACACACAAAGGAGAACTTGAGGTGGGGAAGAGGGCTAAATGGTGGGATGTCAGGGTCGGGGGATCGTCCTCAAAATCTCCACATAGCAGGGTGTTTACACATGGGCTTGGGAGCTATCTCCTCCCATTCGGGCTAAGGAGGAATCAGGAAGAGGGTGGGTTTACCACAGAGCACATTGTATTGGTCCATTCTTAATCCCCATTTGAAATTAGGAGTGAGACAAAGTGAGATAGGAAAGGGTATATCTCTGGTTGCATTTTAAAGGGATACGAGGGTCCTGTGCCTTTAAGCCCCCCCATCTCCCTCCCATCTCCCCCTCCACATTTCCCACCCTAACCCGCCCCAGGTTTCTGGAGGAGCAGAGTTGCGTCTTCTCCCTGCCCTGCCGGGCTGCTCACTGGCTGCTCTGGAGGCTGTGCTTTGCGGTCTCCATGGAAACCATTAGTTGCTAAGCAACTGGAGCATCATCTGTGCTGAGCTCTCGCATCTAATTATCCCATCACAGTGGCTGAGAAGGGTTTGGGGAGCTGAGAGGAGGGGGAGGCCCAGCGCAGGAGCAGGAGGGTAACTCTTTCTGCAGCGCAGTCTCACTGACAGAGCGGAAATCATTTAAAGCCACAGCACCCCGCTCCCTGGAGGAGTTCCTAATGGCCAAGTAAGGGAACCAGGGTCACACATCTGGAGTCTCTCTCCTGAGCCCTCTTCTCTGCGGTCCATTCCTTGATTCTTGAATCTAAACCCCCTCAAGTTCCCAGTCCTTCCTCCTCCCAAATGCCCTCCTAGAGCCAACAGGCAGTTGTTGAGTACCAGGCATGCCCCTGGGGTGAACTAGACAGTAAAGACATAAAAGTGAGATAGATTCTTGCCCTTGAATAGCTCCTCAACCCCCTCTTCTGCTCAATCGGCTCTTAAAACAGGTCTCCTCTTCCTGGACTACAGTCCCTCTACCCCTTCTTGAGCTACAGTGACTCTGTAGCCTGAAGAATCACGATTAGAAACCAGGTCTGCCTGACATGTCCACAGTCCTGCTTCAGCTAGGCCACTTCTCTACCTCCCAGTCAATTAGAAAGACATGCCCGCCTGTCCCCAGGGGCATGCTAGACACTGATGACGGTGACTGCCATCCTCCTGGCTACGAGAGATGCCTTATAACTAGGTGAGCCACTTTGAACTTCATTTTTTTTTTTTCAACTTGAAAATGGGAAGGCTCCAGCCGGGTGCATGTCTCTAATTCCAGCACTCCGGAGGCAGAAGTAGGCAGATTTCATGAGTGCAAGGCTGGCCTGCTCTACAAAGCGAGTTCTAGGCTAGCCAGAGCTGTTATACAGAGAAACCCTGTCTTGAAAAACCAAAACCAACCAAACAAACCAACAAAATAAAACAAACAAAAATGGGAAGGCTCATTTCTTCTGAACTCAGGTCTAGCAAGATATGACAAGTGTAAAAATGATTTAAGGTGCCAGGTGATGGTGGCGCATGCCTTTAATCCCGGCACTCAGGAGGCAGAGGCAGCCAGATCTCTGAGTTCAAGCCCAGCCTGGTCTACACAGTGAGTTCCAGGACAGCCAAGACTACATAGAGAAACCCTGTCTCAGAGGGGACAAAAAGATTTAGGGCAAAGATTCAGAAAGAGCATTGAGAGCAGTTATAATCTAGGCGAGCAGTGGAGACCCTGAGGCTTGAGCCTGCAGGTCAGAAGTGGTGCTCACCAAATGCTAGCTTGTTGGAAAGTTTGAGGACCAGTTTTTGCAGATCTAAGGCAGGAAAATGCTGTAGCCATAAGGAAAACTCTATCATCCAGGTTCAGAAGAGGCCTGGATACTCTTTTTTTGTTGTTTTAAGGTCAACCTAACCATTTACCCCAAACCTTCCAGCTTTGTGACCGTGGCTAAGTTGTTACCTCAAGTTCTGGTTTCCATTTCAAGTGGATTTATTTACTTTCTTTCCTATATTATGAGTGTTTTGAGATCAGAAGAGGGCATTGGATCCCTGGGAACTGGCATTATGGATGATTGTGAGCTGCCGTGTAGGAGCTAGGAACTGAACCCAGGGCCTCTGTATGAGCAACAAGTGCTCTAAACTGCTAAGCGGTCTCTCCAGCCTCCATAGTTTCCACTTCTATAGAAACAGTAAAACCTGTCTCCTGGGAATATGGTGACTATCACTCCAACTGACTTATTTAAGAGTGTCTAGGACAGTGTCTGGTTCAACAAATACTGATGGAGTAATCCATCTTATTCTCTCCTTTTTATTAGCCCTCATTTCAGATGAGGATGCTGAGGTGATAGGTGACGTCCCCAAGGTCACAGAGCAAACAGGGGTGAAGTGGCCTAAAGAACTCGGCATTTGCTCTTCCAGAGGTGTCATTGGTACAGAGAGACACGTTAAGGTTGGAAAAGCTTGTCCAAGGGTTAGTGGCCACAGGGTGCCAGGCATCCAGAACAGCTTGTCTGATTCATTCTCTACATTGCTAGAAAAATCCCTCTGTGGTGGGCACCACGCTAGGCCTTGAGGTTTGAGGCAATGAGATACAACTCCTGCTCTCAACTGCCAAATTTTGAAACATGAACCCAAGCTGGTCCGCCCGGAATAAATAGAAGAAGATAACTTAGAGAGAGAGAGAGCTGAATCACTAGGCGGTGGTGGTGCACACCTTTAATCTCAGCACTCTGGAGGCAGAGGCAGGCAGACCTCAGAGTTTGAGGCCAGCCTGGGCTACAGAGTGAGTTTTAGGACAGCCAGGGCTACACAGAGAAGCCTGTCTCAAAAAAAGTCTCCATGCTGAAAGGCTGAGGGACATGAATTATTCTCACACCTAGAAACTGCAAACTAAACATCTGGGCCAAAAGGAGGACTCAAAAGGAGGACTCAAAAGGAGGACTCAGAAGGGGGACTCAAAAGGAGGACTCAGAAGGAGGACTCAGAAGGAGGACTCAGAAGGAGGACTCAAAAGGAGGACTCAGAAAGAGGACTCAGAAGGAGGACTCAAAAGGAGGACTCAAAAGGAGGACTCAGAAGGAGGACTCAGAAGGAGGACTCAGAAGGAGGACTCAAAAGGAGGACTCAAAAGGAGGACTCAGAAGGAGGACTCAGAAGGAGGACTCAAAAGGAGGACTCAGAAGGAGGACTCAGAAGGAGGACTCAGAAGGAGGACTCAAAAGGAGGACTCAGAAGGAGGACTCAGAAGGAGGACTCAAAAGGAGGACTCAAAAGGAGGACTCAGAAGGAGGGTCCGATGGGAGCTCCAGCTGCCAGCTGGACCACCAGTGACTTCGTGTTTGCCAAGAGTTTTCATTTTTGCCTTGAAGATTCTTCACCTCAGTTCTGGGAAAACTGCTCTGGCAACAATGGCAGCAGGTCAGACATGAAGTGAGGAGATTGTGGAGCAAAACTATCCAAGAGAAAAAAGAAAAATAGTGTGGCCAGGCCGTGGGCACCAGAATAGAAAGGAGCAGGCTGCATTCCTGTCATGGAGATTGCTGGATGGCTGATGACTGCAGAATATGTCTAAGGGAGAAGAGCAAATAATTTCCAGGTTTATGGTTGAGTACAGATCTGAATGGCGGGGTGGGAGAAAATGCTCCCTATGGAGGAGCCCTTAAGTCTGAGGTATCATGACTGCAGGCTTCTGTGGTGGTATTGTGTTCCCCAAAATATTGTGTACCCTAATAAACTTATCTGGGGTCAGAGAACAGAAAAGCCACTAGATACTTAGGATAGGCAGTGGTAGCAGACGCCTTTAATCCTAGCATTCCAGAGGCAGAAATCCATGTGTTCAAGGATACAGCCAAGCATGGTGACTCATCACGCCTTTAATCCCAGAAAGTGAGCCTTTAATCCCAGGGAGTGGTGGTAGAAAGCAGAAAGGTATATAAGGCGTGAGGACCAGAAACTAGAAGCATTTGGGTGGTTAAGCTTTCAGGCTTTTTAGCAGCACAGTTCAGCTGAGAGCTATTGGGATGAGGATACAGAAGCTTCCAGTCTGAGGAAACAAGACCAGCTGAGAAGTTGGTCAGGTGAGATTAGCTGTGGCTTGTTCTGTATCTCTGATCTTCCAGCTTCACCCCAATACCTGGCTCTCAGGTTTGATCTTATTAATAAGAACTTTTAAGATTCCTGCTACAGGCTTCCTCCATGATGACCCATAATGACCCTTGCTTCCTGTTTCCTCACATTTGTGACCCTGTGAACCCCCCCACCACTGTGTCAGAGTTAGTCTGTGTGGACGATAGGATAACCGTGGAAGCAGCCAGGCATGCTGGTGTGTACTGGTAGTTCTAGCTACTAGAGTGGCTGAGGCAGGAGGATTGCTTGACCCAGGAGTTTGAGGCCAGCCAAAGCTATATTGGGAGGTTAAAGGCAGGATGAGCGGAAGTTTGAAGTCACCCTGGTCTACATGAGACCTTGTCTCAAAAACAAAGGAGAGAGGGGGTGCAGGTAGGTGTAACAGGAATCTTAAAAATTTCTTATTAATAAAATCAAACCTGAGCCAGGTATTGGGGTGAATGCTGGAAGATCACAGAGACAGAACAAGCTACAGCTACCTCACCTGACCAACTTCTCAGCTGATCTTGTTTTCCTCAGACTGGAAGCCTCTGTGTCCTCATCCCAATGGCTCTCAGCTGAACTGTGCTGCTCAAAACCTAAAAACTTAACCAGCCAAATGCTTAACCAGCTAAATGCTTCTAGTTTCTAGTCCTCACGCCTCATATACCTTTCTGCTTTCTACCATCACTCCCTAGGATTAAAGGCTCGCTTTCTGGGATTAAAGGCGTGAGTCACCATGCTTGGCTGTATCCTTGAACACATGGATTTCTGCCTCTGGAATGCTAGGATTAAAGGCGTCTGCTACCACTGCCTATCCTAAGTATCTAATGGCTTTTCTGTTCTCTGACCTCAGATAAATTTATTAGGGTACACAATATTTTGGGGAACACAATACCACCACAGGTAGGAGAGAGGCAGGGAAAGAATCAGCTCAGAATAGCCAGGCATGATACTGCACATCTATAATCCCAGCATTCAAGAGGCTGTGGCAGGAAGATCTATAGGCCAAAGACAGCCTGAACTATAGCAGTTCCAGGGCCAGCTTATAGGATATGTGACACTCTTAAAAGACCCCCTCCCCCAGGGTGGCAGAAGCGATGACTCACTTGAAGACGGCATCAGACTTTCCTCCTTGTTCACTCTGGAGGAGACAGAGCATTTTCGTGGTGAGGTGAGGTCTCCAGGCAAGGACTAAAGCCTCAGGCAACAGTATGTGACTGGGAAGGCTTGAAGATAAGTCTAGAAAGTCACCAGATGATTGCACCTCACCTGACATCCTCGCCATGCCTTCTCGAAGCGAAAGCACGCCCCTGGGGCTCGCCCAGATGCCTGACTCTCAGAACAAATGTTTGCATTTACAAGTTACTACGTTTGTGGTAGCTTCCCCTGCAGTAATAGCTAACGAACACAGTCGCCTTGGGAAGCATCCAGGAGGGCATTATAATGGGGCACATGAGTCGTCAGCGCAGAGGACAGGCATGCGACAGCACTCGCCTCTTGACTGTGGAAGGAGGCCCTTGCAAAGATTGTAAAAGGGAAGGAGGCAGTCGTAAGAAGGTTTCTGGGGCGCCAGGGGAGAGAGCAGAGGACTCCAAAGAAGAAATGAATACTAGGACAGAAGGAGAGAGTAGAGGAAGTTTTCACACTGGTGTGTCAGGGCTGGAGAGACGGCTCTGCAGTCGGGAGTGTTTGCTGCTCTTCCGGAGGCCTGGAGCCCAGGTCCCAGCCCCCGGAAGCTCACAATTATGTGTCGCTCCAGCTCAGGGACTCTGACTGTTCCTTTGGTCCTTTGAGGACAATCACACACATTCAAGGCACACACTCACACATACACATACAATGAAAAAATGATCTAAACTCTTTAAAAATGAGACGTCAGAGCCGGGCAGTGGTGGTGCACACCTTAATCCCAGCACTTGGGAGGCAGAGGCAGGTGGATCTCTGAGTTCAAGGCCAGCCTGGTCTTCAGAGTGAGTTCCAGGACAGCTAGGGCTACACTGAGAAACCCTGTGGTGGTGGTGGTGGTGGTGGTGGTGGTGGTGGTGGTGGTGGTGGTGGTGGGCGGGGCAGAGGTCAAGTTGGTATGAAAATCAGGATTGGAGAAGAAGAGTGAAAGCATCCCCTGGGCCTGCTACTATGGAGGTTCTCCCTCACGTTGGGGAAAATGGCTTTTTACAGATGGGGGAAGCCAGAAACCAAATAGCCAGGACCCAGAAGTGACTGGGAGGTGAGGTTCTGTTGTCAGAACAGGGCAGACAGCTCTGTGAAGTGTGTATGCTGCTTCTGTAGAGGACGATGGTGATATTTTATTTGTACTGAAATGTGATTTTATTTGTATGTTAATAAAGTTGCCTGGGGGTCAGAGCTAATAGCAAGCCATAGCAGAAGTCTGGCAGTGGTAGCACACACCCTTAATCCTGATCACATGACAGGCAGATCTCTGTGTGTTCAAGGATACCACCAGCATGGAGACACACGCCTTTAATCTCAATACCAACCATAGAAGATCTGGAGGTCTGTATTGATGTGCAGTGCCGAGAAGGTCATGTGGTTGGGTTTACAACCAATGAGAAGGCAGAATAGAAAGTTAATAAAAAGGGCAAACACAGGAAGTAGGGTCCTTGCTGAGGAGGACAGCAGTGGCAGTGAAGGGTAAGGTTTTTAACTCTTTTTTTTTTTTTTTTGGTTTTTCGAGACAGGGTTTCTCTGTGTAGCTTTGCGCCTTTCCTGGAACTCACTTGGTAGCCCAGGCTGGCCTTGAAGGTTTTTAACTCTTAGCTATTGCTCTGACCTCTTGGGCTTTTTAACTCTGCAATCGGCTATGTGTTTCTTATTTAAAAAGACGGTTACATCTACAGAGGACCCAGGTTTGGTTCCCAGCATCCATGTGGTGGCTCACAAATGTCTGTAACTCCAGTTCCAGGGAATCTGATGCTCTCTTCTGACTTCTGAGGGCACCAGGCACATACCACACACGGGTAGTGTGTGTGTGTGTGTGTGTGTGTGTGTGTGTGTGTGTGTGTGTGTGTGTGTAGAGTGTGTATATGTGTGTGTGTATAGAGTGTGTGTGTGTGTGTGTGTGTGTGTAGAGTGTGTGTATGTGTGTGTGTGTAGAGTGTGTGTGTGTGTGTGTGTGTGTGTGTGTGTAGAGTGTGTATATGTGTGTGTGTATAGAGTGTGTGTGTGTGTGTGTGTGTGTGTGTGTAGAGTGTGTGTATGTGTGTGTGTGTAGAGTGTGTGTATGTGTGTGTGTGTAGGTATAGGCATGCCACAGTTGTGTGTGTGGCAATCGGAGGACAACTTGAGAGTCAGTTCTGTCCTCCTACTATGTGAGTTCCAGGGACTGAACTCTGGTCATCAGACTTGGTGGTAGATGCTGTCTCCTCCTGAACCGTCTCACTCTACTCCACCCCCTACAACCCCTCTATAAACATAGGGAAGAGTCCAGGCTGGTGGCGCACGCCTTTAATCCCAGCACTCGGGAGGCAGAGGCAGGCGGATCTCTGTGAGTTCAAGGCCAGCCTGGTCTACAGAGTGACTTCCAGGACAGCCAGGGCTACACAGAGAAACCCTATCTTGGAAAACCAAAAAAGCAAAACAAAACAAAAGTTACTAAGAAATAAGTAGCAGTAAATAACAAGGGGAAATATTAAAATATAGCCAAAAAAAGATAAAGGGAAGATGTGACTAAAATTGGTGAAAGTGTGACTAAAATTGATGAAATTGGAGAGTGTGTAACTCTGATCAGAGATGTGAAAGTGCTAGTCTTTGAGTGACATCTCCCCGCAGAGGGAAGATGAGGCAGGCCTGCTGGAAAATGCTGCTGCTGGGGGAGTTGAGTGGGAAAGGCAGAGGCTGAGGGGCTCCTTTTTTTTTTTTTTTTTTTTTTGAGCTAAGGATCGAACCCAGGGCCTTGCGCTGGCTAGGCAAGAGCTCTACCACTGAGCTAAATCCCCAACCCCAGGCCTCTGTTTTTTGAGTGAAATGAAAAAGTCAGTGGAGAGAGGAGCTTGGGGCCAAAGAAATTTGAAATAGACATTGGGGGAGCTGGGGCCCCGAGGAAGGCTGGATTGGTGGAGACCACTCCACTTTTCCCAGAGTCCGCTGTCTTCAGGGGCACTGATTATACTAGGCGCTCTGAAACTGAACCAATAGGGTAGACAATCTCAATTAATATAAATATATTTTTAAAAGGGGTTCCTGTGGCCTCAGCTTCCAGGGGAGCTGGGCCCATGGATGTGCACCACACGTAGCTAGGGAGCCTTGTTCTTGTTTTATTGTCAAGGAGACTAAGGATGTACTTTTCTGTAGGAATTTTGCCAAATAGAATTTGCCAAAGAGGAAATTTAAATGGACTGGAATTAGGGAATCTGAAGGACTTCCTGGAGGAAACAGGAAGGAAGTAGAGAGCTCAAAGTGTAGGGATTGGCAGAGTGAAGCTGGAGAGAGGAATGGAAGGAGGAGACAGATCGCTGAAGGCTGAGAATTTGCAGATTCAAAGTCAGAGACTGGAATCTGGAAAAAATCACTGAAGAAGTAGCTGAGGCCTGAGTTTAAAGACTCTAAGAGTTGTCTCCTTCTCCTCCTTTTCCTCCTCCTTTCTGTCTTTCTCCTCTTTCTTGTCCTTCTCTTCCTCCTCCTTTCTCTTCCCCTCCTCCTCATTTCTTCTCCTCCTCCTTCTCCTCCTCCTCTTCCTCCTTTTCCTCCTACTTCTCCTTCTGCTCCTTTTCTCCTCCTCCTCTTTCTGCTCCTCCCCCACTCCTCCCCCACTCCTCCTCCTTTTCCTCCTCCTCCCCCCACTTTTCTTCAGCTCTGGGAATTGAACCTGGGGGCTTCACAGGTGCTGGGCAAGCACTCTGCTGCTGAGCAACATCCCCAGGCTCAGGAGTTTTAGTTTCTACCTTAAGGATAAAATCCTCAGTGAGGATTTTAAAATAGAGAGTGTGATGATCAGGTTTGTGTGTTTTTTGAGACAGGGTTTCTCTATGTAACAGCCCTGGCTGTCCTGGAAGTCACTCTGTAGCCCAGGCTGGCCTCAAACTCACAGAGATCCACCTGCCTCTGCCTCCAGAGTGCTGGGATTAAAGGATGCACCACCACCTCCTGGCTTCAGGTTTGTGTTTTACACAGATAACTCTAGTGTAGCAGGTGAGTCAGTTGAGCATCTGGGAGACATTTTCGAGGCTGTCGAGAGCACATTCTAGACAGAGGATGGCAGAAGAGGGCCTGGAGTCAGTGAGGCTAGGGCAGCTGTGGAAGAGTGGGGACCAGGGTTAGGGATGTCTTCCGGTCCTGGCTCGGGTAACTGCACCAAGGGCAGAGCTCTCACTGGTCCAGAGAAGCCGAGGCGAATGTTTCTTTCTGTTTTAGACCTGCTAGTTGAGGTGCCTGAAGACACTGAGGCATGTGGCAGGTGGGGGGATGTGTGGTCTATGGTGCAGGCGGGGCAGGCGGGCAGTAGTACAGGGGTGGCCAGTGGAAGCCTTGAGGGGGAGTGTGTGCAGGTGAGAGGAGCCAGAGCCGGAGGAACCTTGACATCTGTGGACAAAGGAAGAGCGAGGTTTGCAAAGGAGGCTGAGCTGCTTCCTTAAGAGAAAAAAGAGGAGGAGGGATCGGTCTCCCCAGTGCTCAAAGAAGAAAGCCTGCCGAGCAGATGAGCAGCCGCAACAATAGCAGGGGAAGCAGAGAGACTGGAAATCTGCTCCTGGCTTTGGCAGGGAGCCACCATTGGGGAACTCTTCAGACTGTAGGTGCTAGGGCTGAGGATGTGGCGCAGCCATAGGGCGTTTGCCTAGCACGCACACTGCCCTGTGTTCGATCCCTGGTAGCGCAAGACAACAACAGCGGGCGCTGGGAGACACGTGAATGGGAAGATGGGCAGGAGGATGCTGAAGACAGCATGGCTGTGTGGAGATGGGTCTAGGGCTCCCTGAAAGACCAAGAGACCAGACAGCCTAGGGGAGGATGGGATCAGAGGAAGATCAGAGAAGGATGCTCTCTCCTAAGCCTTGTCATAGAGTCCCTAAGGCCTTCTGGGCTCCTTCTGGGCCTCTGTGGTGGTCCGAATAATGATCCCCATAGGCTCATATATTTGAATGCTTGGTCCTCAATTGGTGGAACTGTTTGGGAAGGATTAGGAGGTGTGACCTCGTTGGAGAAGGCGTGGCTTTATTGAAGGAGGTGTGTCTTTGGGAGTGAGCTTTGAGGTTTCAAAAACCCATGCCAGGCTCAGTCTCTCTCTCTCTGCCTCCTGCCTGTGGATTGGATGTAAGCTCTTAGCTACTGCTCCAGCACCATGCCTGGACTCACTCTGTGAAACTGTAAGCAAGCCCCCAATTAAATATGCTTTCTTTCATAAGTTGCTGTGGTCATGGTGTCTCTTCACAACAATAGAACAGTAACTAAGAAAGTCCATCAGGTTATCTATAGGCACCTCTGAAGGGCGCAGGGAAAGAGACTGAGGAGCCTTCCTGGGATGTGGGTGGAGTGTGGAGAAGGCTTAAATGCCACACAGCAGAAGGGAGCAGATCCTGGAGATCACATCTAGGGAGGGAGGTGTAGGACTCCGGATCTCCAGCCAAGTGGCCAAGAGACCCAAGAACTAACTGCTACTTTTAACCCCTCTTGAAGTCTATCCATTTCTGAGCTGCTGACGCCCCTGGGAGGGACTTTCCACTTAAAGCATGGCCCACGCCAGACCACAGCTCTGATCGTCAAAGGCTGACACCAGAAAGAAAAACCAAGAATGACGGGGAGGGTCAGTGATGCCTTGAATCCTTTCCTATCCTCCTGAAGGGGGTGGGTGGTGTTGGCACCGCTGCCCAGGTCACAGCGTCAACGCTGGCCTCCCACTCCCAGGCCTTGCTTGATATGCATGTCAGATACTGGTGCCCTTTGCAAAGCTGTTGTTTGTACAGAAGCCCAAGGGATGGGGGGAGAGGGAGGACCTTCCCTTGTCATCCTCCGTCCCTGCCAGCATTTGTACTGGCAGGGACCTGCAGGCACACACCCACCCCAGGCACTCCTGCTGCTATGTGGACGGACGGACACACTGGAGGCTGCTGCTTCCCAGTTCCCCACGTGCCCCAGTTCCGGCTCTGAGTTCTCAGGACTGCTAGAAATAGCCTGGTCTCTGAGCTTCCTACTATCCTCATCCTGCTCCGGGAGTGTCTCAACCCAAGCCCTTCCTCTCCACTTCTCTCCAAGGCTGCTCTCAAAAGCACGCCTGGGCCTCCCGCTGAGCACAGACACCCCTGAGCCTCACTGCCTCTGGCTGGCATTACAAGGACAGAGGCAGAGCCTCCAAACTAGTGTGCCCTCTGATCCCCTTCCAGAGTGTGCGGCCTGCCTTAAGGGCAAGCGGAAGAGTGAGAAGCAGGCTCCTGAGGTAAGCAGAGGGCTGGGAAGAGGACGGCTGAGCCTGGAGCAGATCGTCCAGCCCTCTGGATGCTACTTTCCAGCTCTGAACCTGAACTCAGGGGACAGCCTTTGACAGGTGGCTGTCATCTCTGCTTGACAGACCAAGCAGGAATGGTGAACGAGCAGGAGACTCAGGGAGTCCACACAGCGCTCGGCAAACAGTAAGTAGGTGCTTAAACCAAGTTCTTCTCCTTTCTGCTCTTTGGGGCTCTGAGGGGAGAGGGGTGCTGGAAGAGGCCAGGGACCCCTGGAGGTAAGAATGCAGCTGTATTCTGTCTCCCTCCATGCTGGAGCTCAGGGTCGTCTCACTGCTGCTCCTGGTCTGTCTCCTGGGAAACCCGTTCCTCATGGGCTGATGAAGTCTAGTAGTGAGGGCCTGAGAGTGGGAGGCCTGCCTCTGAGACCCCCACCCCAGCACATACAAGATCCCCTAAAATTCATAATCCGATTTATATTCCTATTCCCTCCTCTGGACCTGTCACCATGGCAACAGTTTTCTCAGTTGCACTTCATCAGCTTCTCAGCAAATCTTTTTCTCTTCCTCCCAATTCAGTCTCTCTTTTCTCATCCTCTGTGGGTCTGCTCTCCTTCCCGTCTCAACTTCCACAGGCCCCTCTGTGCAGATCTCTTTCTCAGGCCTCATTCCCATCTCTCCCTCCTTGTCTAAAACTGTAGCCACCAGCTGGGGGCTGTTGGTTAGACAAGAACTGGTGTCCCTTTGGGGATCCGGGCAGAGAAAGGATCCCAGTGGATTCTGGGAGGTCTGCTGCAGTGACGTGTGGGTGGAGAGGGGTTACTTTAAGCCCTGATCTGCATTCTCAGACCAGAAGGAAGGGAACGGGGGTCAGCACAACAGCCCTGGACAGTTTCTGCTCCCGCACTGGGTCAAAATCAATCTTCTTTTGAGGGCACCCAGCAGGATATCCTCCCTGGTTCCCCCTTGGAGACACTCAGCCAATGCCTTTCAGCCAACACCAGCCTGGGATACAGTCTCCAAGCTTAACTGGTTCTGACTTCTCTCTCTTCAAAGTTGAGTTAAGCTTCTTCATCCCTTCCCTGGTCATGTCCACCAGAGGGGGTGGGTCCAATTATCATGTCCTAATGTGGTGACCCTAAACATGAGCTGCCCTCCGGAGCCCATCCCTCTGGATTTCTGTCACTATCCAGTGTAAAAACCCCACTGTCCCTCTAACCTTGTATATGAAAAATGGGATACTCTATCATCCTATAACCTGTTATTAAAGGTTTGTGGACAGGCATGGCGGTGCACACTTGTCACGTGAGTGCCTTGGGATGTGGAGGGAGGAGGATCAGGAGTTCAAGGTCATTCTCCACATGTGAGAAGTTGGAGGCCAGCCTGGGCTATGTGAAGCCCTGACTGGGGAGGGGTATAGCATCCTGTTTCTCAGATGTAAAGTTAGAGGGATGCTACCTGTTTCTTTTGTTTGTTTGTTTTGGTTTTTCGAGACAGGGTTTCTCTGTGTAGCTTTGTGCCTTTCCTGGAACTCACTTTGTAGCCCAGGCTGGCCTCGAACTCACAGAGATCCGCCTGGCTCTGCCTCCCAAGTGCTGAGATTAAAGGTGTGTGCCACCACCGCCCGGCTGAGGGATGCTACCTGTGACCCTGTTATTCTCCCTATCCGTTTTCCTTGGGAGGGCTCTCATGTCTACCCTTGTTGTGACAACTCCCCCTACGTAACCCTAGATCAAGCATCCTACAGTCATTCTGCATGCTCACTGTAGGTCTCAGTGGAGCCCCGGGCCGCCTACACTATAGACACACTTGAGAAGCCAGACCTGTCTCAGACACACCTTCTATCCCTTCCTCCTTAGCTCTCTGTTTTCTTCACTATTGATCCAGCGGCCACTGTATTCTAGACACCACACACACGGCACCTCTCTTTACCATCAGAATATTTGATCAGATAGTTATTATTCCATTTTCCAAGAAGACGCTGGAGCTCAAAGTGGTTAATTCACTCAAGCTAGTCAGCCAAAAGCTGGGACTCAAATCCACATTTGGAGCTCTCCAAAATTAGTGTGTTATTTTTTATTTTTTAATTTTTTGCTACACTGCACTGTCCTCACATGGCTCTTCCAACTCAAGAGGAGCCTCTCTGATTCTTTGTGGTGATATTGTGCACTCTAATAAACTTATCTTGGGTCAGAGAACAGAACAGCCACTAGACAGACATAGAGGCCAGAAAATGGTGGCACACACACCTTTAATCCTATCACTTGGGAGGCAGAGATCCATCAGGATCTCTGTGAGTTCAAAGCCATCCTGGAAACTGCCAGGCATGGTGACACATGCCTTTAATCCCAGGAAGTGAGGGCAGAAAGCAGAAAGGTACATAAGGCGTGAGGACCAGGAACTAGAGAGCCCTGTTAAGCTTTTAGGCTTTTAGCAGCAGTTCAGCTGAGATCCATTCGGATGAGGACTCAGAGGCTTCCAGTCTGAGGAAACAGGGTCAGCTGAGGAGTTGTCGAGGTGAGGAAGCTGTGGTTTGTTCTGCTTCTCTGATCTTTCAGCGTTCACCCCAATATCTGGTTCTGGGTTTGTTGTTATTAATAAGACTGGTTAAGATTGCGTTACACTTCCTCTCTGATCCTAGCCCCGCCCACCTACAGTGTCCCGCCCCCTCCATGTGTCCTGCTGTTTCCCAAAGTGACATGAACTGCTATGGACGTGAACATTTGTGTGCTGCCTGTCTGTGTTCATCTCTATCAACTAAGATTCTTTTTGTTCCCTCCCCAGTCAAGGGCCTCGGGTAGCCCAGGCTGGCCTCAAACTTCTCACATGTGGAGAATGACCTTGAACTCCTGATCCTCCTACGTCCACCTCCCAAAGCGCTGGCGTGACACGTGTGCACCATGACACGTGTGCACCGTGACACGTGTGCACCGTGACACGTGTGCACCATGACGACACATGTGCACCATGACGACACGCGTGCACCATGACGACACGTGTGCACCGTGACACGTGTGCACCATGACAACACGTGTGTACCATGACAAATGTACACCGTGACACGTGTGCACCGTGACACGTGTACACCATGACACGTGTGCACCGTGACACGTGTGCACCATGACACGTGTGCACCATGACACGTGTGCACCATGACGACACGTGTGCACCGCCAAGCCTGGCCAAGAGTGTTAACAGGTCATATAATGGTATACACTCCCGTTTCTCGGACACAAGGTTAGAGGGGCAGTGAGCACTGAGAGACAGGGTGGGGACCCCACCATCACCTCCAGGTGTGGACTGGGGCAGAAACCTGACAAGATGAAGTCTCCCAAGATCCCCCAGAGCCCAGAGTGGCACACGGTGGGGCAGGCACAACACAGACACAGTCCGGGGAAACAGAACCAGGGTTCTGAATGCGTCATCAGCATAATATGGAAGCTGAAGTCAAATTCCATTTATTTATTTAGACGGGGTCTGATGTAGCCCAGACTGGCTTAAAACTCAATATGTACCCAAGACCTTGAACTTAAAAAAAAAAAAAAAAAAAGCATTTAAGCCGGGTGGTGGTGGTGGTGGTGGTGGCGGCGGCGGCGGTGGCGGCGGTGGTGGCGCACGCCTTTAATCCCAGCACTCGGGAGGCAGAGGCAGGCAGATTCTGAGTTCGAGGCCAGCCTGCTCTACAGAGTGAGTTCCAGGACAGCTAGGGCTACAAAGAAAAACTATCTCAATAAAATAAAATAAATAAAATAAAACAAAAAAGTAGCCTTTGGCTAGCTGTGGTGGTTCATGCCTTTAATCTTGGCACTTGAGAGGCAGAGGCAGGTGGATCTCTGTGAGTTCAAAGCTAGCCTGGTCTACAGAGTGAGTTCTAGGGGCTAGAGAGATGATTCTGTGGTTAAGAGCACTTGTTGCTCTTCCAGAAGACCTGGGTTTGGTTCCCAGCACCCACATAGTGACCCCAAACCATCTGTAACTCAAGTTCAAGAGGATCCAATGTCCTCTTCTGACCCCTGTGGGAATTTTGCATATAGGTGATGCGAATACATACATGCAGGCAAACACTCATATAATATACCAAATAAAAATAAATAAATCTAAAAAGAGGCTCGACATCGGGACTTCCAGGCTGGACAGGGCTACATAAAGAGACCCTGTCTTGGGGAAAAAAAAAAAAAGCCCAGTTGTGTTACATACTCCACCCACCCCACACACACACACAGGGTTTCTCTGTGTAGCCCTGGCTATCCTGGAACCTGCTCTGTAGACCAGGCTGGGCTCGAACTCAGAGCTCCACCTGCCTCTGCCTCCTGAATGTTTTGATTTAAAGGCGTGTGTTGTCACCACCCAGTTGGTACATGCTTTTGGTGTCAGGGCTGAGACAGGCAGTCCTTGGGCTCACTGGCCAGCCAGCCCAGCCAGTGAGAGGTTCTCTCCCCAGACACAAGGCAAGGGGCTGGGGAGAGAGTTCAGTGGGTAAGAGCACTTCTTGTTGCTTCTGCAGAGGACCTGGGTTTGGTTTTCAGCACCCGAGTGGTGACTTAGATCTGTCTGTAACTCCAGTTTCAGGGGTTTGATGCCCTCTTCTGGCCTCTGAGGGCACCAGGCACATATGGGGCACACAGGCAAACACTCATATACACTTAAAAGTGTATTTTCAAGGCCAGGCGATGGTGGCGCATGCCTTTACTCCCAGCACTCAGGAGGCAGAAGCAGCTGGATCTCTGAGTTCCAGGACAGCCAGGGCTACATAAAGAAACCCTGTCTTGAAAAACCACAAGAATAAATGAACATTTAAAAAAGGTAGACTCACTCACACTCACTCACACTCACTCACACACTTGAAGCCCATCTTGTTATCTTTAGCTGCATACTAAGTTTGCTGCTAGCCTGGGGTACATGAGGTTTTGTTTCAAAGGGGGTTGGGGGGGAGGAGTTGGTTATTGCTAAAGTTCAAATATGTGGAAGGCTACAAAAGACTTGCACTGTATGACTCACGGGGTAGAGAGCTCCAAGTGTGAAGCTCGGTCCCGGGGGATCCCTGGGAGCTGGGAGTTCAGCTCAGAGGAGGGAGAAGCAGCTACACCAAGTGGAGAGGGTGCCTTAGAGGCCATAAGCTCCCTGTCGCTGGAGCTGTTCAAGGTGGTCCTGGAACACTGCTTGCCAGGAAGCGTGGCATCAGGAAATATTTGAACTAGGTAGCTGGTCTTTGAGGTCCAACCCCATGGGGACCTGTGATAGCGCCTGTCTTTGCTGCCTAGTCCTTCCTGCCTCTCACCCAGTGCTCTGTGCTTCCCTAAACCTACCTGGCTACATTCCAGACCCAGATCTGTTTCCTCATTCTCCATCAGGTCTGAGGACAGCGCAAGCACCGCCCCCCCCCATCCCGCACCACCTACTGCATACATGTCTCCCCATTATCTAGTGTCCTCTGTTGTCCTGTCATGGTCCCATCTTACTTTGAGGACAGGTACCTGAGTTACCCGTCACTGGGTACAAATCGGCCAGGTGTAGTGGTGCATACCTGTAATTCTAGCACTCTGGAAATGGAGGCAGGATGATCTCAGGTTCAAGGCCAGCCTGGGCTTTGGAGCAAATCTGAGGCTGGCCAAGGCTACAGAGCAAGACCCTCAAAAAATAACCACCAAAGGCCAGGTGTGGTGGCACATGAATCCCAGGACTCGAGAAGCAGAGGCGGGTAGGTCTCTGAATTTGAGGCCAGTCTGGGCTTTGTAGAGAGATCCAGGACAATGAGGGTTACACAGAGAGACCCTGTCTGTTACAGAACAACAAAACCTGTCTCTGATGCTCCCAGGCCGCAGGCTTTTCTCCCTACCAAGGTGCTTTTCTCCCTCATCTGTTGTAGGAACTCTTGGCTTGGCTTGCTCTTCAGGGCTTTTGTAATTCAGAAGCAGGAAGACAGGAGGTCAGAGTTTGGACAAGGCAGGCAGGGGAAAGTAACTTTGTCCTGGAATTTGGGGAAAGAAAAAAGGAAAATAAGAAAACCTAGCCTGGTTCTGGTGGCACACCCCTTTAATCCCATCACTCAGGAGGTAGAGGCAGGAGGATCTCTGAGTTCAAGGCCAGCCTGGTCTACAAAGCAAGTTCCAGGACAGTCAGGGCTACATAGACAAACCTGTCTGAAAAAAGCAAAAAACAAAAAAGAAAGAAAAAAGAAAATCTGAGGGGCATTCTCCAATCTACTTAGTAAAGAGTTGTAGGGAGACTTAGGTTTTGGAATGCGCTGGTGTTGGTCACACGGTGGAATGGAGTGTTAGAGGAACTAATACAAGTGTGGCTGTGGGCTGTGAAGAGATGACCATCCAGTCAGTCAGAGCAACTGGAATTCTTTTTTTTTTTTTTTTTTTGGTGGGGGGTGTTTTATGCATATGCACATACGATTGGGCACCACTTTGCATGTAGTACCCTTAGACACCAGAAGAGGGCGTCAGAAACCCTGGGACTGCAGTTACTGGTGAATGTGAGCCGCCATCTGGTTGCTGAGAATCCATCAAGGGTCCTCTGGAGCAGTCAGGGCTCATAACCAGTCAACCCTCCAGCCTCCGAAACTGGAATCCTTTTTTGCGATTGTTGTTAATATTTGAATTATGGAGGCCCCCCATAAATTCAGTTCACATGTCCCATAATTTTCCCAGGACCAAGCATGGGGCCAGAGTGTGGGTGCCCCAGTAAATAGCACCCTTGTTTCTGCAGATACTGCACATATGACTCTGAGGCTCTGGGACCCTGTGCAAAGACAGGAACGACAGCCCATTCCTTTGCATCATGCTGCATATTTTTGTTGATGTTGTTGTTAAAGAAATGATGTCATTTCCAGGTCAGCCAGGGCTACACAGAGAAACTCTGTCTCAACATACACACACACACACACACACACACACACACACACACACACACACGAAGAAACAAAACAAAGATACGGTGTTACATACCCAGGCTGGCTTTGATTGAAGCTGGCCTTGAACTCCTATTCCTTTTTTTTTTTTTTTTTTTTTTTTGATTTTTCGAGACAGGGTTTCTCTGTGTAGCTTTGCACCTTTCCTGGAACTCACTTGGTAGCCCAGGCTGGCCTCGAACTCACAGAGATCCACCTGACTCTGCCTCCCAAGTGCTGGGATTAAAGGCGTGAGCCACCACCGCCCGGCTGAACTCCTATTCCTGAATGCTGGAGTTACTGGCATGTGTCACCATGCCTGGCCTTTTAGAACCACTTCCTAACCTGGGACTGTGAGTTACAAATGCTCTAGGAGTTAGAACCGGTTACTGGTCTTGACAGATCTTCAGGAGGCCTGGGGAGATGTGTTTGAAGTCCCAGAGCTCTTTGGGTCTGGCTGGGATTTGGACTCTGCCTGGCCCAGGCTTTCTTTATAATCTAGTGATTATGGAATGAACTAGAGCTACACACATATAAATAGAGGCATGACAAGAGAGATGGGGGCGGGGCTGGGAGCCCTGAGCACCCCACACTCTGGGAAAGATCCAGATAAGGAGGCCAAGACTGCCATTCCAGCTCTGAAGGCCTTACAGGGAAGGGAGCCAGGCACAGGAAAGAATCCAATGGAAAGTTGGAAGCAAGCATCGCCTTGGTGTCGTGGAAAGAGTCTGGATGGGGATCTAGAAGGCCTGGTCACCTCCCAGCTGTCACTTGCCAGCCATGTGATTTTGCGTACGTCTGTCAGCACCCTCTGAACCCTCTCTTCAAAAGGACAGTTCCATAGTGCTGCATAGAACAGCACATTAAGCAGCATGTAAGCATATTCTGTGAGTGCTCCCTGTTCTCAGTACAACCTCAGCAAGGCTCCAGCCCTTAACACAAGGATTACATGGCAGGAATTATGTCTCCAAGATGCAGCGCTGGCAGAATAGTTGGGAAGCAGGCCAAGAGAGGAGGAAAGTGGCTACAGCTTTTTCTGGGTCCCTGCCTCTGACAGCATCTCTTAGATTTGTCTCTAGTTATTTGTTTAGCTGTGCTGTGTATTGAACTCAGAACCCTGAATGTGCTAGATTGGCACTCTACCCTTGAGTCACACCATCAGCCCCTTTCCTTGGCTTAAGAATGTCTTAGTAGCCAGGTGGCGGTGGTGAATGCCTTTAATCCCAGCACTCAGGAGGCAGAGGCAGGCGGATCTCTGTGAGTTCGAGGCCAGACTGGTCTACAAAGTGAGTTCCAGGAAAGGCGCAAAGCTACACAGAGAAACCCTGTCTTGAAAAACAAAAAAACAAAAAACAAAACCCAAAAACAAATAAACAAACAATGTCCTAGTGAAGCCAGGTGGTGATGGTGCACACCCTTTAATCCCAGCATTCACGAAGCAGAGGCAGGCAGATCTCCAAATTTGAGGCCATCCTGGTTCCAAGGACAGCCAGGGATGCACAGAGAAACTCTGTCTTGGGGGGGGGGGATGCCTTGTAGTCTGAGCTCTTGGGAATTGGGAGAATTGTTTGACTCTAGGTGTTTGATATTAGCCTGAAACCACACACACAGTGGGACCTTATCTCAAAAAAGAATCTTGCACTGGTTGGATGAAGTGGTTTTCCCTTCCCATGCCTGTTAGTAGTTGGGGTGGTGGTGCACACCTCCATTACTAAAACTCAGTCAGGCTTGGTTGGGGGCAGGTTGTGTGTACAGATGGTTTGAGGCCGGCCTAGGCTACATAGACCCTCTCTCAAAAAACAGCCAAGTGTGATGACCCATGCCCATGACCCATGCCCATGACTGCAGCACTTTGGAGGCTGATGAAGAAGGACTGCAAAAATCTTGAGGCCAGCCTGGGCTACACAGTGAATACCAGGTCAGTCAGGCCTACCTAGCAAGGCCTCTTTTCCCAAAACAACAGATGAAACCAACAAATAGCCATGTCAACCGAATTGTTTTCTTCAGGGTGACGAAGTACTTACGGGCCTGTAGAGATGGCTCAGTGGTTAAAGTGAGTGGCTGCTCTTTTGGGTTCAGTTCCCAGCATCCACATGGCAGCTCATGCTGTCTGAACTCCAGTTCCAGGAGATCAGGGTGTCTATGGGCACCACACACAAAGTGGTGCATGTAGGCAAAACACCAATATGTATAAGAACAAATACAATTTCAAAGTAAAAAAAAATAGAGATGCACTTGCAAATGATTTCACCCTGTTCCTTTTCTTTTATTACAAGATTTTTTTAAATGTAATGTGCCAGATGTGGTGGCACACAACTTTAATCCCAACACTCAGGAGGGAGGCAGAGGCAGGCGGATCTTTGTGAGTTTGAGGCTAGCCTGGTCTATAACATGAGTTCCGGGACAGCCAGGGCTACACAGAGAAACCCTGTCTTGGAAAACCAAGGGGGGAAAAAAAAGAATAGAAAAAAAGGAATGCTTTAAGAATTTGTGTGTCATCCTTGTGTGTGTGTGTGTGTGTGTGTGTGTGTGTGTGTGGCTTGCTAATCTCTATATCATTCCTTTTTTTCTTTTGATTTGTTTGTATATGTGTGCTAAAGTGAGCACTACAACATTATTTCTTCGTGGGGAGTGCCTGTCTCCACATGCAAGTCAGAGAAGATGTGACACTTGATTCTCTCCATCCACAGTGTGGGTCCCTGGGCCTGAATCAGTGGTAGGCGTGGCAACAGACACCTACTGTACCCACTGAGCGTCTCACCAGCCCTCTTGGTTTTTAACATTGGAAGAAACAGGCCTCGAAAGTGATCAGGGCCGAGTCCCATAGTCTTCCCTCCTCGGAGAACATGGAGGAGAGCTCAGAAATCTCTTCAGTTAGCTGGAAGAAATCTCCTGCTGCACTCTCCTTAGGCTTCCAGCAAGATGTGGACTGTCTCCCCAGGATTCCAGAAGTCTAGATGTTACCTCCCTGTGACGCCTAACTCAGGAATAGGCTCTTTCCTGAGAACAGACTAAGCTCCTCCTCACACTGAGTCATAATTCTCAGTGTATTGTCTGTCCCTAGCAAGACTGTTGGCTGTGTGAAGGCAAGGACATATCGGTCTTGTCACCTACATGAATCTAGTGTCCAGTCCAGTGCCCGGAACATAGTCGGTCTTCAGTAAGTATTTACTGAGTGACTAAGCAGACAGAGTTGGTCAGAGGAGTGCTGAAAGAGAAGGCTGAGTCGGTTATCCAAACTCCCAAGGAGAGCTGGGTCCGGTTAGAGGCCCGAACCCACCTACTTTGTAGGCTAAAGCAAGGGAATTGCAAGTTCAGGGCCTGCCTGGGCTACAGAGTGAGTTCAAGGCTAGCTCGGGCAACTTAGTGAGACCTTATTTTCAAGTTTTTAAAAGGAGTAAGAGGGTTAGGGACTTAGTTCAGTGGTAAAGTGTGGCTGAGCACCGAGAGACCCCAGGTTCAGTACCAGGCAATACAAACAACCCACCCTCAGAGTTCCTTTCCAACAAAGGGATTTTAGCTAGAATGTAACGGGAACTACAGAGGGGAGGGAAAGCAGGAAACCGAAAGGCAGCGATGCTAGCCCTTCTCAGCCACTGACTTTCTTGACCCTGGAGGCTTCTGCATAGAGGGAGTCTCAGCCTTGCGAGGGTAGGTAGAAGTGACCGGGGAGCTGCCAGAAGCCTTCAAAGTGGAGAGATCCAGGAGAGAGACAGCTCGGCTAGAAGGGAGCGAAGGGGAAGGGAAGCGAGGGAACTTTGAATCTGGCACTGGGTTTGCATTTGATGCTGAGCCTGGGAGGCCCGCATCCTGGGAGGAAGCAGCGAAGAGGAGTCTTCCTACTGACCCCCTTCCATTAGATGGAGAACTTGGGAGGAGAGGCCTCCGGCTTCAGTTCCGTAGCGCCGCACTTGAGTACTACTAGGCGGATCCTACCATGCACATCTGCACATCTGGAAGCGGCTAAAACCGCCGGCTGAGTGGGGATGGCAGGGCAAAGATTGCCGGTGGGTCCCTCCACACCTCAGAGGAGCTCTCTAGCCAATCTACGACATCCCCATTGAGGATACGGTTTTTGCTAGTGGGTGTTAAGCCAGATTTAGCCACAAGGGGGCAGAAAAAGCAACCCTTAAGGTCAGTATCCATCCAGCTCCCACCTACTCTCACCTGAGGCCAAGATGGGCGGTGCCTCACCTGGCTCTCACCTAGAGTTCCGTTAACCCCTTCCTGCCTAGTCTGAATACCTCCCCCAGCAGTCATTCTTAGCGGAACTGGGGGCCAATTTTGACCTGGAGACAGACTGTCCAGCCCAGGGTGGGGAGGCCAGGGTGGAGGTAAAGTCAGGGTTTCCAGCAGCTCAGATCCTTGTCTTCTCCTAGCTAGGGCCTGGGGAGGCTAGAATTCTCTGCCTCAGATGGGTAGGTGACCTCTCAGAACAGTGAAAGTCCTGCGGGTCGCAAGGGAGGCAAAGGAAGTGGTCACCTGCGCTGGAACTCCGGGGACAAGCTTTAGTGGAGACTGCTCAAGCAGCTTCAACATCCAGACTTCCGTCTCTCTGCAGCCATCAATCTGTCAAGGGGCTTCAGCTAGAGGGAGGGAGGGAGGGAGCCCACGAGTGAAGGGAAGGTAACAGACGGTGGGAGCCGGAAGTAGGCAGTTAAGACCAGGTTCGAGAGCGGACCGGATTTGGCAGCTCTCAGGTGCCGGCTTTGCGCGTTGTTCCTCCAGTTACTGGCAGCCTTTCAGGGCTCAGATCGGCCGAAGTTCCGGGATTGCGTTCCGGGCCTTAACGTGTTAAACTGTGGGAGTGGGGTTCGGAGTCCCTCCCTCCCTCCCTCCCTCCCTCCTTCGCGAATCAAGTGTCACCACCTCCAAGTCCACCAGGCTGGCACGCTAGGAGTTAAGTCTGCCCGCAATCTGCAAGACTGGAGCCAGAGATGGGGAGGAGGGGGGAAGGAGGGGGGAGCAAGGAGGTGGGGGAAGCAGACTTCAGGGAGACAGCGCCAGGAACCCCCTCCCTAGGGACCTGGCCCCTGGGCCCCCAGCCCCAAAAGGGGCCCTGCCCTCCCCGGGGTCGCGCTCTCTTCCCCCGCCCTGCCTGCCCCGCACCCCCCCCCCCCGCCCTCCAGCTTTGTGTCCCCAGGAGGGTGGGCTGCAAGATTTCCAGCCAAGCCTTGGCTGCCTGCTCAGTTTTTCCAAACCCTCCAGTCGGAGAAGGCGGGAGTCCTGTCAGGATAAAAGTCCCTCCCCCCTGCCCCTGCCGGCCCCCTCGCCCAGCCCGGAGTTTCCTACCCCCGCAGCTTTTCCAAACTCCTTTCCCTTTCCGACCCTGGCCCCAGCGCCCCCAGCCCCACCTCTCCTGGTTCCCAAGTTCCAAGTTCAGGTTGGAGGGGGCCAGGTGGACTCCACGGTCTTAGGGAGGCGCTGGTCAAGCCTCGCTCTGCCGGCCGACCCTGAGACCTGCGGGGCGCCGGCCTGACTCCCAGCCCCGGCCCGCCCCAGCCCGGGACTCGGTCTCTTGGCCACCTGGGAAGGTGGCTCTCGGGGTCTCCCGCTCCCGGAAGGAGGCGGTGCTGGGGACGTCGGCACAGCTGGGCGGTAAGGTTGGTGCGGCAGATGCCAGGCCCTAAGGCAGGCTTCGAGGAGGGGCAGTGTTCCCAGCGCTGGCACGGCTCTGTCCAGAAAGTCTATTATATAATAATCACCATCTATCAGGAAGCCAGGCGGCTGGAGAGAGTGGGGAAGCCAGGATGCCCGGATCCGCGCCTCCTCCAGGGGCCAGAAAGGTGTCTCCACCAAAATAGGCACCGTGTAGGCACAGCCTAGCGGTCAAATGATAGGGGGGTCCAGAGGCTAGTGAGGGGCGCTGGGCAAACTGGCTGCAGCCTCAAAAACCCCACCCTCAGAACTCTGACGGGCAGTGCCCCGAGCCAATGATTGAAGTCACCGTGGGGCTTGAGGTTAACCCTTTCTTGGGTCCTTAGTTGCTTCAGAGTATAGAGTCCCTTCCACAGAATTTCCCCTGAACGGCGCCTACCTGCTCGGGCTAGTGTACGCTGGAGAGGAGTGCCAGCATTATCTGTGCATTCTGATCGCTGCAGAAACAGGAAGAAGGCTAATCTCAGATCACAAGCAGTCCTGGGCGCCCTCTTCCCACCGTCCACAAGTCAATTTTATTACAAGATGCGGTTGTGGGTAGAGTTTCCAGAAACAGCCTTGGGCAGCGTTGGCACAGAGACATGGCATCAGAAGCAGGCACCTTCATGCAATTATATCCATGCCGCACTTTCACCGGCCAAAGCCGACGTGGACACTCACTGGCACACCTGTGACATCCCTCGTCATGCAGCTACACGCGGAAGCACGGTGGCTCCCCTAGTTGGCCAGTAGAGGGAGCCGCTCGATTCCAGCAAAGGGCTGCTGGCTCCCCTCCCCGGCTCTTGGGCTCCAGGGTTCCACCCAGAACTCGTGGCTGCCCAAAGCTGGGCTCTGTATGCAGACCTGGAACCTACATTGGGGGAGTGAGTCACAGCCACACCCAGGAGAGCGCTCCACATGGCTGCTTCACAGGACATACCAGACACTCTTGGGTTTTATTATGTACGACATTAGAGACCCCTGCAACCCAGCCATCATTTCCCCTTATATTGATTTATGGACCTACTATGAACAGGACTTGTGCCAAAAGGGATCATAAGAAGGGCTGGGCCTGGTTGTGTATGCTTTTAATCCCAGCACTTGGGGAGCAGAGTGAATCTCTGAGTTCAAGTCCAGCCTGCTCTACACAGAGAATTCCAGGCTAGCCATGGCTATATGGTGAGACTCTGTCTCACACAAAGAAGGCCAAGTGACTTGTCATTTGTATGGTGGGAGACAGATCTGCATAAATAGCTGCAAGGTTCCTGTTTGTGAGCTGGTCCTCTGCCAGTGGTTAATAGTATACGGGAACCTTAGGGAGAGAAGAAACCCAACGTTATTGGTCTACTCTCCTAAGTAGAGGGATCACAGAGATCAGCAGCTCGGGGCTCAAGATTTTTGTTTTCCCTTTAAATGAAGATAGATCTACATATAAAATAAAAAACAAAATGTTTCTATTAAAAAATGATCCTTGGGCATAGTGGTCCATTCCTTTAATCCTAGCACTCTGGAGGCAGAGGCAGGCAGATCTCTTAGTTCAAGGCCAGCCTGATCTACAGAGAGAGTTTCAGGGCAGCCAGGGCTACAGACACTGTCTCAAAACAACCAACCAAACAAAAACCAACCCAAGACATGGTCATTTGATAATGTACATAAAAGTACTCTGTAAATCATAATGCTATCACACACACATTTTATAGTTATAGTCTCTCCACTTTCGGGATTTTTGTTTATTTTTATTTATATTTTAGGTAGGCTCCCATATTTGCTCAGTTTGAGCTTAGGTTCTCTGTATAGCTTAGGGCTGAGGGTGATCTTGAACTCCCGACCCTCCTGCCTTCACCTTTCTTTTTCTTTTTTTTTTTTTTCTGTTTTTCGAGACAGGGTTTCTCTGTGTAGCTTTGCACCTTTCCTGGAACTCACTTGGTAGCCCAGGCTGGCCTTGAACTCACAGAGATCCGCCTGCCTCTGCCTCCTGAGTGCTGGGATTAAAGGCGTGCGCCACCACCGCCCGGCTTGCCTTCACCTTTCTTCACTCAGGGTTTATGTCCTGTGCTCCTTCTGGGTCCCCCCCCCATCTTGCCCAGTGCCCAGCTCCTGGCACCATTCACCCATCCAGGCAATAGTCACTGAAGCCCTTCTGTGACCCTGGCCAACACTTGAGTCCTTTGTAGAAGAGACACAGAGATGGGGAGTTGTGGTCAGGGTTTTCGGAAATCTTGTACCAGCCAGATGTACAGACGGGAGGAACAAGACAGAACACGGAGTCGGGACTCTGGACAGGTGAGATGGGAACAGAAGCAGCAGCTTGCTGGTGTCCTTTCTGAAGCGGTCAGTGCCTGTCTCTGGTTTATAGCCCTTCTAGGGGAAGGGGCATTGGGATAGAAGGGAAGTGTCCTGGGGTAGGAGGACTTGAATTCTAGTCCTAGGTTCACTGCTTTCTAGTTGTGCAACTCCGAGTAAGTGCTTAAGTCATACAAGCCTCAGTTTCTGCAGCTGGGTATTGGGTCTATAACACCTTTCTTGTAGGTTTGTGGTGACTATTGAGATTAACATATGACATGCTTTTAGAAACTGCTTAGAATTTTTTTTCTCTCTCTCTCATGTGTCTACTGTCCCATAGGACATAGGATGGTGTTTATATTTGTGTGTGTGCTGTATGTGTGAAGCCTTCTGAGGTTAGGGAGAGTTTGAGAAGACAAAGGTTTCATTTCCTCAAACATTTTCTTAGCATCCAATTTGCACTGCTGAAGGTTTAATTGAAAAAAAAAAATCAGTCTATGTCCTCAGGGGGAGGGGGAATGCTCTCAGTGCATAATGGATGTGGGTGGGTACAATAAAGAGGGAAACGTGTGTGTGTGTGTGTGTGTGTGTGTGTGTGTGTCCAGGCAACTCCCACTCTTTCCAAGCCGTGCAGAAAGGAGGGTAGGTTTTCAGACCTCTCCGTAGCCTCGGATGCTGTGGATCCTTCTCCTCCCTAGTCCTCAGGAATCGGGGGAGGAGAGGTGGCTGGAAGGCCCGTTCCCCGCCCAGGGCCAACTGCCTCCTGCTAGCCGGTCGGGCGCCTTACCGAGTCAGACCACTGGGAGGCTGGGGGAGCCGGGTTGGGCGAGGAGTCGAGCGAGATGGGGGAGCTCTTATTTTGACAGGGGCCTCTCCCGGCTCTGGTATGAAGGCAGAAGGAGGCAGCCAGAGAGCCCCGATGCTTATTCAGGCTGGGGAGAGGAGCCGAGTGGAGGGGCGAGCGAGGCTCCGGCAGCGCAGGGGAGCCCGGGGAGGCGGCGGCGCGCGGCGGAGCCAGTGGCCGGACATGCCCCGGATCCGGGGCCGCTGCAGCACCGCCGCCGCCGGGAGCCAGCCGGCCGGACGCCCGCACGCCTGGGTCCCCTGGCGCCGCGCCGCCCCGGGGCTGCGACCTGGACCCTCGGCATTCGACCAACAATAAGCGCCTAGACAGCCCCCTCCCCGCCCCGCGCCCGCCGTCCCCGCGGGCCTCGGGGAAAGTGAAAGGAGGAGGCGAAGGAAGGAAGGAAGGAAGGAAGGGAGGAGGAGGAGGAGCAGGAGCGGCAACAGCCGGAGCCGTGAGGTTTGGGCCGAGACCCCAGCCCGGAGCCCCGGCCGGGCGGTGCGCTAGCTCTCCCGCCGCTGCCGGCGCCCAGGACCATGCCCCGCGGTTGGGAGGCAGGAACCCAGGCAAGCAGAGCCTCCCGGATACCTGCTCGCGGGCCGGGCTGGTATTGAGATCAAGGCGTCCAGGATCAAAAGATCACCGCCTGCCCGCCTTCTCCGTGTCTCCACTGTCCTGCTGGAGGATCCCAGTCCACCCACCGACCCTGACCTGGTTATGGCGTCCAGCTCCGGCCTGGCGTGAGGACCCCCGACCGGTGCGAGGTGAGGGTCGGGTTGGGGCAGAGGGCTAAAGTCATGCCAGGCCAGCCGGAGCGCGCCAAGCGAGATCCAGTTTAAATTGGGGAGGGGAAGCTCAGTCTGATTGTCTCTTGCGTTCTAGCACGCACCCCCGGGCTGTTTAGGAAGCGGGGGACTCCTCTTGGGTCATTAGAGGATATTCTTAGTTCCTCAACCAGGCTGGCAGCCTGGGTGCACCAGGAGAAGGGCTTAGGGGCAGCCAGGGGACCCTACTACCTTAGCTCAGAGAACAAGGCCGGCCTTGGGCCAGCTGGAGCAGGGAACTCGCCCTGGGGGCTTCTGGGAGATGTAGTCCCCCTCCCAGGCTCACTAACTCTGTGGGTCCCAGCACCCCTGCACTACTCCCCTGACTCGTAAGAGCCTCCTGCGGGAAGAGGGTTGGGACAAGAGGGAGAGCTGGGGTCATCCTTTGCCCCCAGGCACTGCCTCTCAGCCTTAGGAGCCTCCCCTGCCAAGGATTCGGAGTGGTGTGGGCTTGGCTGGGGGGTGGGGCAGTCACACAGTCCCTTGGAGGTTTCCCTGTACTGCCTAGGGAAGGTGGCTCCTTCCTTGATCCGAAGGAGCTCGAGGGGAAGATGTGAGGAAGAGAAGACTTGGGCCTCCTGCATGGCTAAAGCATGGTCCTTTCTGAGGGCTGCTGGAATTTGGTTTCAGGAGACGAGACGGGGGTCTGGCCTTCCTTTTTCCCTCTTGGAGGCAGAGAAATAGAACATCCCTCTAAGCCCGGGAGTCTAGAGTGTGTCTTTCTGCAGCAGTGAAGCAAGGATTACCTTCTGTCTGTCTGTCCAGCTTCCTTCCTTCCGGGTTTTTCTGACACCCCCTTCCTCCTCCTCCTGTCTGTCTGTCTGCTGCTTGGGGTATGTGTTCATGTCTTGTCTGGAGGACCTCTGCTTCAGGAGAAAGAGTGTGGTTTTAGGGGGGCTTCGATGTGTGTCTGAGCTCTGGAAAGGGGGGGGGTCTACGCCCCCCTTTTGCTCCGCCTCCCTCCCGCTGAACTGCTTGGTACTCCCCGAGAATGTTGCCTGTATTGTATCTGCTACAGCACCACCAATGCCAGTACTTACACTTCCAGCTCCCCTCCGCCTCAGCCTCTGGGGGGGGGGTGTCAGTCACTTCCCCGAGGCGGGAGTTCCTCTGCTGCTCCCCAGATTTAGCTTGACTGCCTTCTCTGGTCAAGACCATGATTTCATGGCTCCAGGGGAAGAGCTTGCTCAGAGTCAGCTCTCAGGCCCCACCGTTGGAAGCCTCGGGACAGCGTGAGAACGGGAGAAGCCGGTGGGAAGCAGGATTCTGCTAGGAGGAAGGAAAACACTGTCTCCCTCAGGTGATCCACCTACCTGGCTTTGAAGGACCAGGGTTCTGGCCACCTCCCTGCAGGGGTTTCTTTGCTAAGTAAGCCCTGTTGCTCTTGCTTGGGATGAGAGGGGGAGGGCTCACGGGTGGTGGTTCCCAGAAATCTGGAGTCAGAGCATCCGTGCTCGTTCAAAGTACACACAGCACCCACGATTGGTTAGCAAGTTCCTGGTACCTGGATTATGCTGAAGCCTTATCATGAGGGGGGTTCAACTTCAATAACCGTGCAGGGCAGTGGCTGGAATGGGCAGAGACCTAGTGGGTGGCAGGGTGGTGCTGTCGACTCAGCAAGGGCCAGAATGCCTGGCACCTGCTTTAGATTAAAGGAAATGTGGTACAAAGGGGCAGCCGGCTGCCTTTGGTGGGGGCCCGGCTGCCTTTGGGGGAAGTGGCTGGGGTGGTACTCCAGGAAGTCCCGGAGTGTGGTGGGCAGTGGAGGCAGCAGCCTTGCTGGCAGCAGAGGGTCTGGCCGAAGTGGAGGGAGTCAGCCGTCATCCTGCAGCCTCTCACCCAGGGAACCTTAGGACAGTTGCTGAGGGTACCCTCACCCTGCCTGAGGCGCTGCCTCAGGCTGAGGTTCTGTCCCTGTCCCGGCGCCCTGGGGCGACTCTAGGGAGCCAGAGTGTCTGTGTCCAGTCTTCCTGGGATCAAAGGAAGCCCGGTAGGGGGTGGGGGTGGGGGACTGATGTAGCCCCGGTGCCATGTTTACTTTGCTTGAGCTTTCTCCATTGGTGATCGTGAGGTACCTGAAGAGCCTGGGCACCCAAGGATGACAGGGAGATGGCATCCCTTGCTTCCTTGTACCAAAGCCCTGGGCACTGCCCGGGTGGGGGGGGAGGGGACAGAGGGGGGGATGGCACCGTGGGAAAGTGGGCAGCCGTGGGAGCAAAGCGGTACAAGCTGGGTGCCCCAGGCAGGAAGCCTCTGCCAGGCCCGCTCTCCCTGGGGTGGGGCTGGCCGTCCCGGGGACTGGCTCAACCTGTTGAACGCCTGGCTGCTGTAGCTTGGCATCTGTACCCCTGCTTGCCAGCCCCAACAGCTGCCCACCCATAGCCACACTGTGCTCAGTGCCCCCAGGGGTCTGAAGAAAGGCTCAGATTCGTCCAAGGAGCTTGGTAGGGGGCTCCTTCCATGGCTGGGGATTTCTTCCAGGGATTCCTAAGTTTTCCCAACTCTGGACCTCTGAGTTCCAGAGCTGGGACCGGAGGGCTCGGGGCGGGGGCGGGGGGGGGGGGGCGTTCCAGGGCCAGGAACTGAGAGGATAGGTGAAGAGGATCGCAGCTTCAGAGCTGCTTATGTAGCATGTCACTTGGATGGGTGGCCCTGAAGGCAGCCTGCAGTTACAGCCTGGAATTTCCTCTGCCGGGTGCCAGGGCCTGGCCTCTAAAACCCCACCCCCAGCCTGGCCTGACCTCCCCTCTCTCCCTCTCTCCCTCCCTCCGTCCCTCCCTCTGTCTACTTTCCCTGAAGGTTGGGGGAGGGACAGTGAGGACATTCTGGCTACCAAGGAGAGGTGACTTCCTAGGTGCGAGGGTACTCATGGGAAACTGAGGCAGTTTCTCATGAAGACTCCTAGGGAGGAGATGTCCCCTAGGAGTGTGGGGACCGTTGTCTCCCACGGCCTCTTGACCCTTACCAGCTAGGGAAGCAGAGCCAAGCCACTATCCTGGAGAAGGCTGATCACCTTGTTCTGTGGGTAGGTAAGAGGTGTGGTGGCTTCTTATGTTCAGTCCTGAAGGAGACTGGAGGCTCCATTTGGGTCCTGCCTTTACCTGTCAGTGGCAAAAGCCCCTGGCGGCCTCTCCTTTGCCCTCTGTCCAGCAGGCAGGGCCTCCCCTGTTAGTTCTGGACCAACTGCTGCTCCCAACTTAGCCCTTTATGGGTCCCCTTCCCCGGGGGCTGAACCACCTCTGTTGGGCCCTGGACTCCTCCTGGGGCTGGTAGCTCCAAGTTGGCCTGTTCCCCTCCCCCTCCCCTCCCCTCCCTCCCCAGCTTCAGGAATGGCCCTGAATCCAGCATTTCCAGCATTTCGAAACCGGGATTGTTTTGTAATCCTGAGTGCTTCCCTGCCTGCCTGCCGCCCCTCTGACTCCCCTCCCCACGCCCGGCGGGTGCGCGACTGTCTCGGAATTTGACTTTTCGCTGTACCTTGCTTGAGGGATGCCATTTGAACACAGCAAACTGTGCGGCTTTGTATGCGGTGGCTCTGCGTGTGTCCTGGAGTGGGTGTGTCTGTGTCGGTCCTTCTCTGTGAGTGGCCGGTGCCTGGCTGTTCCTGAGCTCTCCTGGGTTGTCTCTGAATATATCACTCTTACCCACGCAGGCCTTAAGGAAAATCTGGGCTATTTTTAGGAGGTGCCTTGAAAGTGTGTCTGCCTGTCTCTCTCTCTCCCTTGTGTGTGTCTGGGGGTTCTTTCTGAGGAGTGCGCCGGAGGTGTGTCTCTGATGTGTGCTTACGTTCTTCATCTGTTCCCGCCTCCGCCTCCTCCACCCTGGGAACATGTCTGGGGGGGGGGGGTGTAGTCACAGGTCTCCTGCAGCTCCCTGGGACGTGGAGTCCTCTGCCCTTTGATAGGGGAGGTTTCCTGGAGTGAGGCCCAAGCTTCTGGCAGCTCTGAGGCCTTGGAGAGAGAGTGGTGGAATGGGGAGACGCTGGGGTAAACTTGCCAGGGGCTGGTCCCTCTCTTGCTCTGGCCTTGTGTACTCAGCAGCACCAGGCAACCGTGTGTCCTGAGGGTGTAGTGATGACTTGTAAAGGGGGCCTAGGGTCCAAAGGGACATGCTCCTTCCACCTCTAGGGTCACTTCCTTCATTAGAGACCAGGAACTATCAGTCACAATTTACCTGGGAGTTTGGTGGTGAGTTGCAGGTTCAGAAAACATGACTTATTCACTCACAGTTGCTTAACAAAACAAGCTCAAAATTTAACCCCAAGCAAAAGGCAGAGGGGCTGGAATCCAGGCATGGATTTGGGGTGGACCATTGTAGCCTTGGTCCTGGGAAGTTCTTACTGCTGTCTAGCTTCATTGCCTCCTACCTACTATGGGTAAGGTTCTGCAGGAGGGGAGATTCAGAATGTTTTGGTGTTTTGTTTTGTTGTTTCCTCTGGCTAGAGCCTGAGTGTTGGTAGCATAAACGCATATTTAAGTTGGTGGGGGATATATAGTCCCTGGGAAGCTCCAATTCCTCACTAGGACTCACTCTCCTGTCTTAGAATCTCAGACAGTAACTGAATGCTTTTCTGGAAGTACATGCCAAGGTCAGTGTGGAGGAAGATGGGGCAGGGGATATTTGTATGAGTGAAGGGCCTATGGAGGCAGTGTCTGGAGGTGGGCATAGGATAGGCTTTCCCTGTCCCCTCCAGTGGCCTCTGGTCCCCAGTGCCGTGGGAGGAAGGGAGGAGTCGAGGCCCATGTTGGTACAGGGCTCAGTGACGGTCCAGCAGGAGGAGGGCCTTGGCAAGGAATTTTCAGTTTGTTTCTCAATCTCCGTCTCTGAGACATGCACACAGGCACGTCACTGCAGACACCTTAGGGAGCTGAGTCTAGAAAAGTCACCTAGATGGTGGTAGGGCAGGGTGGTGCAGACGGAACCACATGGAGACAGCCTCCTTCTGGTGGGCACATTGTGCTACCTGGCCCCGTCCCTAGAAGCTGGGTGCAGCCCGTGCCTCCTCCCCCATTTGAGCCAAGGAGCAATGCGGGCTGCAGAGGGTTAAGTCTGGTTGGCAGGGACACCCCCCCCACCCCAGTGCAGCAAGAGAGAGGGAGGGGGGGTGGTTAGCAGCTTGCTCTAGTTGGCGTCTCTCCCAGAATTCTTCGGAAAAGAACTCCCCTTTGACCCCCAGTACAAACTGAGCCCAGCCACCAGCCTCCCTCCCTCCAGCTCTGGGAGCCTCACTCAGTGCCTGCTAAACCTTCCTCCCCCCAGGCCCTGGTACCTAGATCAGGTCCCTAGGACTCAGGGGACCAGGGTTGTAGACCAGGAGACCACACAGGGACATAGGAACCTAAGCGCTTCCCGCTGCCACAAGTTCACCTGGGGGTGACCGGTTCTGGAAGCTGGCATCCTTGGGCCTCCTCCACCCCTCCCCCCAGGTCCTCAGGCCAGGTCGTGGGAGTCCTCCACCCCTCCCTCTCTCTGTGGGGCCAAGCTCTCAGGGAACTAACTCTGAGATCGTCCAGTGCCTTCTCCTTCCTGCTTCCAGGACAGGGAGGGGGTGGTGGTGGTGTGGTGTGGTGGGGCAGCTGGGTCAGCCCTGGCTCCTAGCCAATCCACAGAAAAAAAAAAGGGGGGGGGGGTTGGGCAACCCTGAGACTTCCTAGAGCTGTAGGTCGTCTGTAAATTACGGCGGTGGGCGGGGGGGGGGGGGTCGTGCTAGGGTTGGGGTGCTGGGAGGATCAGGGGCATAGGTTACTGGCCAGGGACTCTTAGCTGTGACCATCTCTCCACAGGGAGCCCCCATTCCAGACCACACCCCTGAGCCTGAACCTGACACACATTATTCAGAGGTGAGCGGGTCCATGTCCTTGTGTGTGCGTGCGTGTGTTTGGCCTTCCCATCCCTATCTGCAGTGACCCCATCTTTCTTGCTTAGCCTCCTGCTTGACTTTTCTTTTGAGCTCCCTCCTCCTGGCTTTCCGCCCTGACTTCTCGCAGCCCCCTCTGTCTCTGGGTGGGGAAATAGCCTTCAACTTAGAATACTGTTGGGGTGAAGGGTGTGCTGGACAGGGCAGGGTTAAAGCTGGAGCTAGTGAAAGTTCTAGGCCTTTTCTCAGCCTCTTTCCCTGGTGGGAAGTGGGAGACTCAACTCTGCCGACCTGGAGGGCAAGGTAGATTTTCTGGTCGTCCCAATTCCTTGTGTCGTCCCCACCCCCCCTGGCTTTGGCCTCTACTGGTTGAGTCAAATCCAGGGTGGCCACTGGCCACCAGCCACCACCGTAGTGTGGTTTCTGCTGCCCTGGCTGCATAGGCATGCACACACTAACCACACACACACACACACACACACACACACACACACACACACACACACACTCTCTCTCCCTCCTCCCTCCCCTCCCTTCTTACTTAGCAACAACTCTGAATTCACAACAAACACTCCTGTGAGCTCCTCAGGGTTAGGGAAAGCCTGGGGAAGGGAAGGAGAGACAGGGAGGAGGTGCCTCTTTTTCCTGGACTGTCCTCTGGAGGGAGAACTTCTAGTTCCTTCTCCTAATACCCCCCCCCCCCAACTTTCCCTGCTGGAGGCCACTATCCCTAGGGCGGAAGTGGCCCTGCTTCCACCTTAGACAGTGAAAAAAATGGAAAGCAATGGGGTAGGTGGGTTGGGAGGGGGTCTTGGACTTCAGCCTTCTCTGGAAAGTCCCACTTGACCTTTGACTCCCACCTGGGGCTTGGCGGGGGCGGGAGGGGGGGCAGTGAGGGAGAGAGCAAGGCTTCTCATAGCCTTGGGCGTCTCAGCAGGAGTCTGTGCTAGAGCACGGGAACCTGCCTTGCCACTTTGCTGACTTTGTTAGGGACCTGGATAGGTGAGGAGGTAACGGATTGGGGGGGTGGGGTTGGGGAGGCCCAAGAACTTTGCTCTCTGAGAGCTCAGGCCTGGCCCAGCAGGGCACCTGTGCAGAGGCTGCAGGGTTCAGGACTCTGATCTCTTCCCCAGGCATGGACTGTGGCCTTTAGTGCAGGACCTGGTACCCATCAGACCTAGAGGGCGGGTGAGAGGGTGCATGGGATGAAGGCCAGACCTGAATGTGCCTGCTGTGAGGGACCAACTCCATGCAGCGTCTATACAGGCAGGGCCTTGGCTAAGAACCCAATTGCTGGAGTGTTGAGCTTCCTTCCAATCCTGGTCTTGTAATGGTGGGCTGTGTATCTTGGGCAAGCTACTTTAACTTTTCTTTTTTGCAAAGAGGGAATAATAAAAGGGCTTTCTAAGCCAGGCATGGGAATTCCAGTAACTGAGAGGTAGAGGCAGGAGGATCTCTTCAAATTTGAGGTCATTCTTCAAGTTGGAGGCCATTTTGGGTTACGGTGTGATGATACCCAGTCTCAAGCAGACAAGCAGACCAGCAAACTCTAAACACCCCAAGAATATAAAAATAAATAAAGTATTTTCCAAGGTTGTGGTGATAGGAAGAGCCTGCCTGTAGTTCCAACCATTTAGTGGCTGAGGAAGGAATCTCTCCCCACCCCCCTCCCCCTCCCCGTCCTGTCTTTGGGAGTTCAAGGCCAGCCTAAGTAACATAGTAAGACCTTATCTCAAAAAATAATAAGAAAAGGCTAAACTAGGGATGTAGTTAGGTTAATAGAATGCTTACTTATCATGCATGAAGCTCTGAGTTCAAGCCTAGTACAATATAAACTGGGTGTAAACCAGGTATGGAGGTACAAACCTATAATCCCAGCAATCTTTTTTTTTTAAGATTTTATTTATTTATTTATTTATTTAATTTATTTATTTATACAGTGAATGTTCAGCCTGCAGGACAGAACAGGGCACCAGATCTCATTACAGATGGTTGTGAGCCACCATGTGGTTGCTGGGAATTGAACTCAGGACCTCTGGAAGAACAGCAGTCAGTGCTCTTAACCTCTGAGCCATCTCTCCAGCCCTTTTTTTTTGGTTTTTCGAGACAGGGTTTCTCTGTGTAGCTTTGCACCTTTCTTGGAACTCACTTGGTAGCCCAGGCTGGTCCCGAACTCACAGAGATCCACCTGGCATAACCCCAGCAATCTTAAGGTAGAAGCAGGAAGGTCATGAATCCAAGACCACTCTTAGCTGCATAGCAAATTGTTTCTTTGTTGTTGTTGTTTTGTGTTTCTCTGTAACAGCTCTGGCTATCCTGGACCTCCTCTATAGACCAGCCTGGCCTGGAAATTTTTGTTGTTGTTGTTGTTTGTTTTTTTGGTTTTTGGAGACAGGGTTTCTCTGTGTAGCTTTGCGCCTTTCCTGGAGCTCACTTGGTAGCCCAGGCTGGCCTGGAACTCACAGAGATCCGCCTGCCTCTGCCTCCTCAGTGAGTGCTGGGATTAAAGGCATGCGCCACCAGCTCCCAGCTTGTTTTAGTGTTTTGAGGCAGGATCTGGCTGTGTAGACCAGGCTGGCCTTGACCTCACAGAGCTCTGCTCGCCTCTGTTTTGGGATTAAAGTCATGGGCTACCACAGCTGGCGAGACTCACCTTGTTGCCTCAGTTTCCCCCACTGTTTGTTGGTGCTGGCTGAGGCCGTGATTGCAAGTTTTGTAGTTACCTTTGGACCTGGAAAAAAGACTTGCTTGGGTTCTGGGGACCCCTCTCACTATGGCCTTGCCCTTGAATTTCTGGGCCCAGCCCTCCTCCCTCCCCCCAGCTGTTTGTTTGCTTTAGTTTGGGGGCCCCTCCCACCATCTAGCCCCTGCTGCTCTGTTCTTCCATCGGTCTGAAGGAGACACTGTCCTTAAATGGCTTCCATGGCCTCCTTCTCTCTGTCCCGGTCTAGGAGTCAGGGACCTTCTGTAGGGAGGAATACGGCAGTGTGGAGCTGTGATGTGGAGACACTGGATAGGCCTGCTCAGGGCTTAGGGGTCCTTCCTGAACACTTTCTGAATATGGAGGGGCCCTGCCTGGGAGATGGGGTGAGCATGTCAGCACCTCACGGAGGAGAGGCAGGGAAGGCTAGCCTCAAGCCCAGAAGGAGAGTGGGGGCATGTCATTGTCCCTGATATCGTGGGGGGATACCCCTGGAATCCTTCCCTAGTGTCTCAGCAGGGGAGATTGTGAGTGCCGGTGGTGACCAGGACTCTCTAAGATCCTGGGGTAGGGCTGGGATGGAGCTTGGGAACCTTTGGGTGAGGAGCATGGAGGAGACGGCAGGGCTAGATCACCCTCAGAAGAAAGGATCTAAGCAGACAGGTGGCTAGGATCTTCTGGGGCTTAAGAAACGGGAGCCCTGGAATAGCAGGGCTCCTGGGTCTGAGGTCTGGGCTTGGCTAGCAGGTGCCCACTGTGGCTTTGGACTAGGAGGGATGGGCTAGAGCCCCCATGCTGCGCGCCACCCACCTCCTGGGACAGAGAGGACTTCCCTTTCCCTGTGGGCTTGGGAGGGGAGGGCTTATCTGCCTGTGCCATCCTGCTTAACTGTTGAGCTGGCGATGTGTCCTGTGCCCAGCCTCTGGGGCTGCTCCTTGGGCAGGCTGGGGCTATTTTTGGGAACGGGCTGGGGCTCTGGGGCTGGTTTCAGATGTTCCAATGTGAACAGGAGAAAACGGGAACAGATGGCTGAAGGGTTCTGATCAGCGGGTCCTGCTGGGAACAGGATTATTTTTAGGACCTTGTTAACCCTTTGTGGGCTTGTGGGCCCCCTCCCTGAGAGGTAGAGCCCTTTCTGGTTGAGAAGAGAGTGAGGCTTCCTCCTTGGGCCCTCCTGTCCTCTAGAACTACTTATCCACCGTGCCTTCTCTCTAAGACCCTCTCCCCCGTCTAAAGACAGCCATGGCAAGAGAGTAAGCGCACACTTCCTCCTGGCTCAACCCTGCATGTATTGGGGTCCGTCAGACTGGAGGGGTACAGATCACTAGCAGGGAAGTCCCCCTTCACTGTCCTCCTGGGTAAGACCTGAGGCTGAGAGCTAGGGACAGCAGCTCTCTCTACATTCCTGTTCTGGGTTGGAGAAAGTTGGGGGACTCAGGGGTGCTTAGGGGCCATGTTAGTAGGGTGGACAAACGTCTTCTTCACAGAGAGCGAAGAAAAGCCATGTCCCCGGGTGACACTAAAGCAATACCCATGGGCCCTGCTGGCCTGGATGCTCATAGGGTAAATATCTAGATGTGCTTCTCGTTACAGATGTACCTTTATGACATGCCACATTCTTGGGTACTGGGTTAGCAAAGAGAGATTGATTGCCTAGGGAACTTTGCTGAGGGCTAATGTACCATAGACATTTTTAGGTGGTTTCTGCTAATATCTCGCTTTGTAATTTTGCTTGTGAGTAAACTGAGGCCCAAGGGGATGAAGAGATGGACAGTGTTCTACAGTTTAGAGGTGGCATGATGTGACGGGCATTCTATCTGCCCAACCACAGAGCAGATTCTCATTCTGTTGGCCCCCATACCCGCCAGGGCCCCAACCCTGGCCACGGCTGCAGAGAGCATCAGACTTTCTCAGAGGGAAGGTTTATGGGACGGGTGTGGGAAAGGAGGCCTTGGGGCAGGGGACCCTGCCTGTCACCGCTGCTCACAGTCCTGGAAGCCCTCCTGGCCTGAGGGCGCCAGGGCTGACACTAGAGACCTAGCTTGGCCTTCCTGTCTGCCCTGCAGGAGGATCACAGGCATACATCCGGTCTCATCACCCCACCCCCACTCGCCCAGGCCCAGAAGCCCCTGCTTCCTGGAGGGTCATGGCCATCTGCATGTCAACGCAGACAGGGCTAGACAGGGCTAGATCGCCATCCAGGTGCTGCTGGTGCCAAGGGCTCAGGCCAGGCAGGCAAGGCCGGGGTGGAAGATGTGTCTGCCTCTGGCTGTACCTGGGGGAGAGAGCCGAGTGTGGCAGGCAGGCAGGCAGGCTTTGGGCGAGGTCCTGCCCGTGGTGTGTGCCAGCCGCCTGCCCGCACTCCCTCCTCCCACAATGGCCCCATTGTTCCCAGTAGCCAGGCAGTTTGGAGGAGGTTCCTCGGCCACCCATGCCCCCCTAAATAGGGGCCAGATTAACCCCTTGGGAGACAGGGCCAGGTGAAGGCCCCCGGGAAGCTGCTTGGCTCATTTCCCCCCCCCCCCCATTGTGGGAGTACTGGTTTAAGAAGTCATTCCCTAGCCACACAGCAACAGGCCACCTCCGGAAACTGGGATCTCCCATTAGGGAGAAGTAGCACCTAGACCCTCGCCTACCCCCACCCTGGTGCAGGTGCCAGGGGGCAGGAAGTGCCAGTGGAGTGGCAGTGGAGTCCAGATATATTTGGGCGGAGGGGCTAATTCCAGCCACTGCCCGTCTGCTGTACTGACTCCTGAGCTCCTTTCCTTCCTGTGAAACCAGAGCTGGGCTGGGCCTAGCTCAGGATTTCGGTGGATTTAAAGAGGCAGCGCCACCTCTGCCAGCCTGGCTTCCTCTCCCCCTCCCCAGATAGGGTCCGGGGCAGAGCAGTCTAGAGGATTTTGAGCACCTCCTTTGCCCCGGGTTAACCCCTGGCCCTGGCCTCAGTCAGGGTACAGGGCTTCTGGCGCTCCTCTCTCCCAGAGCCTTGGGCGGGTGGGGTGGGCGGGGGTGGGCTGTGGTTTCCTGTGTTGGCTGTTTGTGCCTGGCCCAGAGTGCCCGCTGCCTGCCTGGGCTTCCTGCCCTGTCTTGTTTCCTAGTGCCCCCCCCCTCTCCTCACCCCTCTCCCTAGTGGGAGGGAGTAGCTAGGGATTGGGCAGCAGTCTTTTGGGGGCATCCTACTCACTGCCAGGGCATGATTGCTTCCTGAGGTCTGGACTCAGGGGTAATGGCTGACAGAGTCAAGAGAAGTGAGGTGGACTTGGGCCTGTTCCGGCAACGCCGAGTGTCCCCACAGGCTCCAGAGGGACAGTGGTCCAGAAAGAGTAGAGCAGAGTCTCCCACAGGCACTCTGTGCAAAGGTCCTGCGCTGCAGAGGATCAGCAGACTACTTGGTCCTGCAGGGTTAGGATCGTCTGACCTCACCCTGGGGCTAGAGGTGGGGCAGGCTGGCTGGAAACTCCCAGGTAAAACCTCCCAAGCAAAACTGTTTATTTGCATGGACTCCTGGGAGGGGAGTTTTGCTAGGAACCTAGGTCAGGGGACCCCAACCCCCCCAATCCTGGAAGTCCCCACCTAGAGGGTCCCTGTCAGAATAACACCTTGGGTCCTTGAGCTGCACTCTAAATCTCTGACCTCCCCACCCGGCTGAATCACCACCTCAGGGAGTAACCTGAGTGCTGGAAGAGCGGTCCTGAGGACCAGGGGGTCCTGAGACCCAGGAAAAAGGGGAATTGGGACATCATCTTGGGAGTTGAATCTTCTCTCAGCCAGAGGCCAGGGACCCTGTCCCCTTGTATCACATTTTCTTTTCTGAAAGTCTCTGTTTACCACATGTGGGGACATGGGTCCCCCAAAGCATTTCTCACTTCTTTGTTTTCCTGATCTTACTGGGATTGTACATAGGTCCTCTGATAAAATATTCGTTCTACTGATGGCGTCACTGGCCCTGAAGTAAAACATATTTTGTGTGGTGCTGGTGATGCTGGTGCTGGTGGTGCTGGTGGTGAGTGAGTGAGTGAAAGAGAGATAGCATCTCACTACTGAGCCCTAGGTGGCCTGGAATTTGGTATGCAGCCTGGGCTAGCCTTGAAATCACAGACAGCCCATTTCTACCTCCCAAGTGATAGGATTGAAGGTGTAAACCGCCATACCCAGGCATAGATATTTATTTTGTAGAGAGCCTTACAGTAAGATTTACTGTAGCGAGAGTCTTATTGTGGGGCTCCTTGTGTAGCTTGTGCTGATCTTGAAGCCTCAGAAAGCATCCTGCCTCAGTTTCCTGAGCTACAATGCCTGGCTTCCCTGAGATGGTTATGAGCAGGTCAGAAAGACCTGTGGGCTGTCTGGTCTGGTCAAGCAGACTCCCGGCATGAAAACAGGCAGATTGCTACTGGGCATATGAATTGCCTGCCCGACTGGGACTGGGGGACAGTTGTGTTAAACAGGGCTGGAGTCTCTGACCATGGGGCCTTCCTTGACTCCCTCCTCCAACTGGGATTGTTCTCACTAACCCCTAATCGGTGGCCTGCCCTTATTTTACACAGTGGAGTCCAGTGACCCCACTTCAGGCTTTTTGTTCTAGAAGCTGGTTAAGTCTCTCAAAGCCGGCCTGGATCCTGTCTCAGCCTCCCAAGCACAGGGACCGCAGGCCAGTGCCCACCGTGCCCCCCCCCCCCCCAGCTCCTTTGCTCCAGGCACATTCTCATGGGCTGGCTCCCGGGCCTCTCACTCAGGTGACTTGCACCTGCTCCCTGTTTGTGAACATGTCACCTCTCCTCACTCTGAGAGCGTGGTGTTCCCAAAGCGCCAGCCTTTCCTGGCGCGCCACATCTCCAGGGGCTTCTGGCCTGGGGTCAGGACAGCTCCTCGTTCGTTCAGTGCTTAAGCATGGCCCTGCCAACCGTCATTCCTCCTGTCCTCTCAAGTGTCATCTGGGACGGAGAGGATCGAGGAAAAGGGGGGTCTTTGGGAGCTGGGACCAGCTCTTGAAGGGCAGACAGGGAGATGTGAGATGGGGAAGTCCTGACTCATCTGTACTTGACTCAGCTTGCCTCGCAGCTGGGTGGGAGCAGGAGGTGGAGTCCTGGGGGGCACAGTTAAGATTCACTGGGGGCGGGCACTGAAGAGAATTCCTAACAGCTCCTCCCTGGATTATTATACTGTTTTTTGTTGTTGTTGTTTTTTTTTTTCTCTCTCTCCTCGGTATGGTAGCTTTTCAGGGAAGGTTTTTTTTTTTTTTTTTTTTTTTTTTGGTTTTTTCGAGACAGGGTTTCTCTGTGTAGCTTTGCGCCTTTCCTGGAGCTCACTTGGTAGCCCAGGCTGGCCTCGAACTCACAAAGATCCGCCTGGCTCTGCCTCCCGAGTGCTGGGATTAAAGGCGTGCGCCACCACGCCCGGCCAGGGAAGGTTTTGAGACAAAGTCGTGCTAGGTAGTTTATGATGTTCTGGAACTTACTCTGTAACACAGGTTGGGTTTGAACTTGTGATCCTCCTGCTTCAGCCTCCCAAGTGCTAAGATTACAGGTGTGAGTCACCATGCCAAGGTGACTCATTCCAGTTTTTGAGACCCTTAACCGAAAGTAGTAGATGGCCTTTGCCCCGCCCATTCCCAACCCCCTTCACAGGTGATAGGCTCCGGGACTCAAATGTGAGAGGCCCACCGATGTGATTTAGACTGAGATGAACAGCCTTGGCTCCAGGGGGGCACTGTAGTGCCTGGAATGGGGGTCCTTGGTTGCTCATGCTGTCATGTGACCCAAGAGAATACAGCTTGCTTTCCTCAGACCTCAGTTCCTCTTTGTGAAATTGGGTAGGTAGCTTTGAGAATCAACCAGGGATGAAGGTGAGAGCTTAAACTGCATGTCCACCATTGACCAGGCTGGTTTTCCCAGGATTCCCCGGCGATTCCTGCCTCTGATCTTCCCTGGTTGTGTTGGGCGTGTGTGTGTGTGTGTGTGTGTGTGTGTGTGTGTGTGTGTGTGTGTGTGTGTGTGTGTGGTGGCGGCTGCTGCAAGCTGGGCCCTGGACTTTAGAACCTTCTTGTCCAGGTACAGAGTTGGAGTGGGGAAGGCCAACGTTCCACAGGGGTTAAGTTAAGGTTAGACGTCCACAGTGTACCTGGTAGGGCCCCCTTCCTTGGAGGTCCCAGCCCAGCTTCCCGCAGCTGAGCAGGGAGCGGGAGTGTGCACGGGTGTGTCTAGCCGGACCTGTCACGGGAAGAAGCTCTAGGACCCAAGACTCCTCCCCTTCCCTCCCCCACCTTTTACCGGGATCGCTGCTGGGGGCGGGGAAAGGGGACAGAGCAGGGGGCGGTTGGATGTGTTTGTGTAAGTCAGCTTGTTGGTGTATCTATGGCCCTCTGTGTATTCTTTGTGACTGTCGGGCTCAACTTTCCATGGCTCCCTTGTGTGTGGGTCTCAGTCTTCACATCTGCTCAATGAGTCCGCCGGCGGCTCTCACTCCGCTGGGCGGTCAGGGTGTCTGTACGCCCCAGGCTGCCCGGCGGCTCCTGCTGGTTCTCGCTGCCCAGTCCCTCGGGCACACCTCCGCCAGCTGGCTGTGAGCGTCTCTAGTTTCCTGGGCTCCGTGCGTGTCTTTGTCTCCCTGTCCACGTGTGAGCTGTAAGTGTGCGTGTGAGTCAGAGTTCGGGTGCTTGTGGGTCTCTCATGCCCCAGCTCCGCGCGCCCAGTCTGCCAGGCCGGCTGGTGCCCAGTCAGTCCCTGGGGGACTTGTCCGTGTGTCTGTCCGCGCGCCCTCCAGTGGGCCCGGGAGATCCACGCTGCAGCCCTGTCTGCCTCCCTCACCCTCGCTCGCTGCCTCGCTGGCTCTCTCGCTCCTTGCTCGCTCTGTCTCTACACTCGGGCTCTGCCGAAGGGGGCGGGGTGGGGGTGCAAGGGAGGGGGGGGAGGGGAGGCTCCTGCATTCTTGCGGTCGGGGAGGAATCTGAGCCAGCGTTACTGGTCTCCAGAAGAGCCCAGCTGCAGCCCCGGGGCCCCGCCAGGCCTCTTGCTGCCCGCCCGGGCCTGCCGGGATGGGCACGGGCTAGGCCTGGAGCTGGGGGCGGGGCGGGGCAGTGCCCCCACCCCGGCCCCTGGAAGGCTGCAGCGCCTGGGGACAGGGCGCAGTGCTGGGGCGGGGCGTGAGGGATTCCCGAATCCTAGGTGAGGGGCGTGTCTGGGAGCGGGAGTCCCCCAGTGGGCCAGAGCAGACCTCGCAGCCGCCCCACGCGTCACTTTTGCGACCTAGCCTATTAGTGAATTCTGACTCTGCAGCCCTTGGGGGGGAGGGTTGTCCGGGGCGGAGGGGGGGCTTGCTAGATACTGCAAGTTCCCTGAGGACAAGGTGCGGGAGGGATGGGGACTGGACTGGTCTTTAGGATCGAGAAGTCTTCTCTTCCCAATCCCACCCTCCCCTATCCAGTTCCTTAGTCCCGGGGCTGTGGGGTTCTCCCTTCCTTCCCCTTCATACACCCCCTCCCTAAGTCACAAGTTTTCTCTTTGGGGCTTGTTGCTGCAGTCCCTGCTCCAGTACCGAGTACCTGGCTGGGCCCTGGGCACGCACAGGGGCCGTAGCCCCACTGTGTGTGGGAGCCATGAGGATCCTGGCTAACAAGACAAGGTGTGTGGGTGTCACGGAGGGTGGGATGTGTGTGTACGGAGAGCGGGGAAGGGAAGGGCCCGCGGTGATGGGGCCAAGCTGTGAAGCGTTGCCGCTTTGGAGAGGAGCCCCTCGGGCACCTGGCTTCCCGGCCACCAGTGGGCTAAAGGGAGGTAGGAGTGGGAACGTCTGGCCCCGGGCAGGAGCTGGCAGCCAGCCTTAGCGCCTGGGCCCAGGGGGCAGAGGAGACTGGCAGAGCTATGCAGGCTGCTTCTGGTCCCTTCTACCTCGTCCCTCCCAAAACCGTTAGAGCAGACCCCCACCCACCCTAGTGGTGGGGGGTGTGATGGCGCCCTCCAGCCTCAGTCTAGGTGGGGGTAGGAGCTGGAGTGGGGGTGGTGCCTGCCTCCCTCCTCCCCGGGAGAAGCAGGCAGACAGGGCCAGGCGGCAGGACAGCAGGGCTGAAATAAATCTGAGCTGGTGTGGAATGAGGGGGGATAAATATCCTCTCCCGTGATGTGATCTTTCCAGCGGCTATTAATAGGTCTCCGGGGAGGGGGAGGCGGTGGGGGGAGCGGGCTGGAGCTTAAAGGGCCCGCAGCCTAGGCTGCAGGAATCCTTGGCTTCAAGCTGTACTCGCTTGACATACCACTCCCCTCCCCCCCTCCTTCTGTTCCTGCCTGCCTTCAGGGCCTACTGGCCCACCCTCCCGGGCCTTCCCCTTAGGCTCTGGGGAGTCTTCTGGGCCAGTGGGTACCACTTCAATCGTGCTTCCCTACCCCCCCCCTAGGGAATAAGACTGGGCTTGATCAGTGACTCACAGGTCCTGTGGCCCTTCTCTGTTAGTTGTTAGGGCACAGCATAGTTGAGGTTTGGGGCCTTGGAAGGAGTCTTAAACCCTAGAAGGTGCTAAGGATGCATCAAATGCTAGAGAGAACGAACAGGGTGCCAGGGAAGCTGGTGGATATTGAGGCTGAGGGTAGGCAGATCCTGCCAACTCAAAGCCCTAGTTTCCATTTGAATCGGGCCTAGGAGATAAGGAACCTTGCTCCATCTCCACTCCCCTGGGGGGGCGGGGAGACAGAGCTCTGCTCTTATCTGAGGTAGGGAATAGCAGGTGGTCTCAAGATAGGGTCTAACCACCCCTACACCATTAGGTGAGGTAAGGGAGCTAAAGTCCAGGCCTGCCTAGCTCCTTGCAGGATTAACCTTTCCTGTCTCTCCTCCCTTCTCCCAGGTTACCCCACCCCAGGAGGAGAGAGGCTCCAGGGAGCCCGCCGCTGTCCCCTCGCGGCCACTGCCCCCCTGCCCCAGCCAAGCCAATGCACCCAGAAAATAAACTGACCAATCATGGCAAGACAGGGAATGGAGGGGCCCAATCCCAGCACCAGAATGTGAACCAAGGACCCACCTGCAACCTGGGGTCCAAGGGCGTGGGGGCGGGAAGCCATGGGGCCAAGGCCAATCAGATCTCACCTAGCAACTCAAGTCTGAAGAACCCCCAGGCAGGGGTGCCTCCTTTCAGCTCACTCAAGGGCAAGGTGAAGCGTGAGCGGAGTGTATCCGTAGACTCTGGAGAGCAGCGGGAGGCTGGGACTCCATCCCTCGATTCAGAGGCCAAAGGTATTGTCGTATTCTCTCATCTCTGGACTAGCGTCATCCGCAGCCCAAGACCCAAGCTGCTCAGAGACCATCTCCTGCTTGGTTCTCATCCTGTCTTGCCATCCAATGTGTGTTGTTTTGGTCACCTTTATTTCTCTTATCTCTGTGCCAGTCAGTCATCCGGTTCATTCCAGAGTAGGGCTGGCCAGGGTACCACTCGTGGAAGGGCCGGACACAGAGTGACAGACTTGTAGTTTTGTTGTCCCCCACCTTCCTATCATAGCCCCTACATTGGAGAGGGAGGTGTCCTGGGTGAATAGCAACAACCCCCCCCCAGGCCCTTTGGGAACAGGCACTGGGGCCTAAAAGAGTCACAGTGGCTCCTCCCTGCCCCCCCCCCCAGCCCTAATTAGAACCAGTTGTGGTTGGGATTAGGCTCTACTTGGTATGGGGGGGAGGGGAGGGGAGACAGGCAGCCAGGGGTGGAGAGAGAAATCAGAAACAAATGGTGGTGTGGCGGGGGCCAAGGACTGGCAAGGTGCCCGCCGTGGTCTGGGCAGTGCCCTTTAGGGAGGGGCACTGTGGAGAATGGTCTGGGAGGACCTCTGCACGTGGAAGGGCAGGACATCTTAGCGCTCACTCCTGTCCCTGTTCTGCCCGGGCAGAGGTGGCGCCCCGGAGCAAACGGAGGTGTGTGCTGGAGCGGAAGCAGCCGTACAGTGGGGACGAATGGTGCTCGGGCCCAGACAGCGAGGAGGACGATAAGCCCATTGGGGCCGCCCACAGTGAGTATCCTTCGAGGCGGTGCCTCCCGGTGCCCTCCAGGGATGGCTGTCCTAAGGGAGCCTCCTTACCTAGGGCTTTAGGGGGTTGTGGGTGAAGTGGCCAGGACCGGGACTACGTACGTCACACTTTTTGGCTTACCTACCTTGTGGCAGCCCAGTCCCAGCCTTCCAGGTCCTTAGTTACTCTCTCCCTCTCTCCTCTGGCCACTCCATAGGGTCTTTCAGGTGGTCCCTTTCCTGGACAACGCACCTACTTTTCTAACAGATTTCATGGCCTATGCTGCCACCTACTGGTGAGTGGAGGATGGGCAGGGACGGTCCAGTCTGGGACCGACTTGGCCTTGCAAAGCCTTGCTAACCTAACAGCAGGTGTGAACTGACTCTGGTTCCTCCCTCTGAATGACTCTCAGAAAGTGGTCAGGTGCAAATTGCTAGGACAAGAAGTAGGTGGAATGACACCCATTCCTCTCTCTTCTTTTTTTGTGTTTAGAGGCAGGGTTTCTCTGTGTGCCCAAGCTGTCCTGGAACTCACTCTGTGGACCAGGCTGGCCTCTAACTCACAGAGATCCACCTGTCTCTGCCTCCTGAGTGCTGGAATCAAAGGTGTGTGCCACTACTGCCTGGCTCTCATTCTTTAACCCATCCTTATGTACTGGAGACCTAAGACATCCATGTCCTTGGTGTTTTCCTTCAAAGCTTACATGTGTTTTCAGAGAAGAGATAGGTGGGCTGTTGTTGGAGACAAGGTCTCAGTGTGTAGCCCTGGCTGGCCTAGAACTCACAAAAATCCATTTGCCTTTGCTTCCCCAGTACTATGATCAAAGGCATCTGTCACCACATCTGGTTAAATTGTGGCCTTTTTGAAGGCAGGAATCAGGGAAAGGAGGCAGAAGAATATGCTGGCCACTGTGTTTAGTCCTCTCAGCAGCCTGTGGTGACTGTGGCAGAGAGGACACAGTCAGCAAGCGGGAATGAGTGGACCCTCCTGAGGGGTGGCCAGTCAGAAGCCTCCACAGCTGGCTGGGACTGCAGAGGCTCCCATGTGACTATTTAGTGCTCCCTGATCTCTGTACGGACGCTTGAGTGGTAGAATCTTTTGCTGCTTCCTGGGACAGGAACCCTCCTGTTACCCCAGGTTTGTTTTTGTAACATTAGACTGTATCATTGTGGTGGGGACACCTTCAATCCCAGCACTTGGAGGCAGAGACAGGCAGATCTCTGTGAGTTTGAGGCCAGCCTGGTCTACAGAGGGAGATCCAGGACAGCCAGGGCTGTCACACGGAGAAACTCTATCTTGGGGAAAAAAAAAGAAAGACAATCCCATGAGCAGCCTCTTTTAGATAGACTGTCATTCAGTTGAGACCAGGTTTCATGTAGTACAGGCTAGCCTCAAGTTTGCTATATATAAGGCTGGCTTATACCTCCAAAGTGCTGAGATTATAGTCTTGTGACACCATGCCATTCAACAGCACTCAACCATGCAACTGAATTCTTCAAGGAGAAGCAGAATGATGTAGCTATTCACAGCTCAGGCTCGGAGACCCGTTTCTTCACTTACATCCCAGGGATGCACTTGCTATTTGTATAAACTTGGGAAAGGACTTCTGATTGCTCATCTATAAAAATTACCTTTACAGTATCTGAACAGCATTGGCTTGTGTTGCTACCATGGTACTAGAAAGTCCCTTCTTGTGCTAAACTCTGCCTCCATAGCTTGTAGGAGCCTGTTGGATGTTCTAATTCTGAGGCTGTGCTTGCATACATCCAGGTCAGCTCACAATTGGCAGGAGGCTCATGGCAAAACTGTTATGGGGTGGACCAGTGAGTTCATACAAGGAGAGCTGACTCTGAGTCTAAGGTGGCCACTGCCTTGGTCAAGCCCTCGTGTTATCCGGAAGGGCTGTCACAGCAGTCCGGGGGTGGGGGGCTTTGGCTTGTTTTTTTTGGTATGAGCGTGGATAAACCCCTAAAATAAACCCACTGATGGCCAGTTATGGATCTCATCTGTATGGGAATGGAGAGTCGAGTTTGTGACCATGGAACAAAAGTTGTCTTGTGCTAAACTAAGGGTGGCTTAGCTATTCTGGGAATGTTCCCAGTATGTCAGCCTGCGATATTTTGAAATATATGTTTGGTCTTGCCTTGTTTCTTGGCATACTACTCTAAAATCCCGGGAGTCTCCAGAGTGATAACTGTTCTTTTTCCTATGTTGTATCGACTGGTGTGGCTGCTAGCCCTGAGGTAGCTTCTAGATGGAACCTGATGACTGAAAGATCAGAGCAGGGTTAGAGGGTAGGGCCTCAGTCTCACACGCCAGCCTGTGGACGAGGGAATGGGGCTGAGGTGGAACTGGGTAAATATAGCTACTGATGAGTCTGTACGAATCCAAGAAGAAGGCTAGGGAGATGGCTCCTTTAGTAAAACACTTGCCTTTCAAGAGTGAGGACCTGAGTTCAGATCCCCAGAACCTACATAGAAAGCTGAACGCAAGCCGGGCAGTGATGGTGCACACCTTTAATCCAAGCACTTGGGAGGCAGAGGCAGGAGGATCTCTGAGTTGAAGGCCAGCCTGGTCTACAGAGCCAGTTCTAGGACAGCCAGGACTATACAGAGAAATGCTGTCTCAAAAACAAACAAACAAACAAACAAAACAATGACAAAAAAGAAAGCTGGATACAGCCGGGCAGTGGTGGTACACACCTGTGATCTGAGCACTCTGGAGGCAGATGCAGGTGGATCTCTGTGAGTTCAAGGCCAGCCTGGTCTATAGAGTGAGATCCATGGCAGCCAGGGCTACACAGAGAAACCTTGCCTCAACCCCCCCCCCAAAAAAAAAGAAAGAAAGAAAGAAAGCTGGATGCATTGGCATTTGCCTGTAATCCCAGTGATGCCAACCTAGGAAGTGGAGGCAGGCAGATTCTCTGGATTCATTGGCAAGCTATTCTGCTGTGCACGAGTTCCAGGCTTAGTGAGAAGTCCTGTCTTGAAATAAAGGTTCAAGGCTCCTGAACCAACACTCAGAGTTCTCTGTTGACCTCTGTATGTGCCCTGTGCCCTTAAACTGTATGTGCACACCTGAGTAGTGGCATTATTCAGAGAGGGCCCAGAAGCAAATGCTCTTTCTCACATGCCTTGCACACTTTGTTCATCTCGCCTGTTTTTGTTTTTACCATCATCTTAATTTGTGTGTGTGTGTGTGTGTGTGTGTGTGTGTGTGTGTGTGTGTGTACACTCCATGGTGCGTGAGTGGGGTGGTCAGAAAAATGTGTGGGTGCCAGTTCTCTCCTTCCACCATGTGGGTCCCGGGTCCCGGGGGTTGGCAGGGTTGGCAGCAGGTACCTTTACCCACTAAGCCGTCTCAGGCTCTTCCTGTATTCTTCTTCTGGTAAACTGAGAAAGAGCAGTAAGGCATTTCTTCCAGTTGCTCTGACATCTAGTTGAATCTGAGGAATGGATCCCAGAAGCCCCAATTTACAGGCAGACCACCCCTGAGCTTGGCCTTGGCAGCTGGGAGGTGGGCAGCATTGTGTTCCTGAGCCCCTCAAACTGTGGGAAAGACAAAGGTCAGGCTAGACCTGCTGCAGGGCTCGCTGGCTGGTTGCCCATGGGGACACATCTCCATATGATTCTCGTGATCAGAGGTGACAGAAATCTTGTGTTGATCAGTTTATGAAAGCAGAGGAGGAACTTTTATTTTATACCGCCTTTCTGACTCTGTTATTGAAATGGGAAGTTTGCTTGGTGGCACAGAAGATGTGTTTCTTTGACCTGTCCCCAGCAGGGCACAAGGGACCTGAGTGGTGTTTCCATTTTGTAGTTGAAGAACCTGAGACAAATGCTGTCTGTGTCTTGTAGAATCAGTCAGTGGGTGATGGAGTAGAAGGAAAAGCTGTCTGTTGTTTGAATCATCACCTACTGCAGCCTCCCTGCTTTCCTGCCTGGGTCATCAGACAGTGTTTTGTTTTGTTTTTTTTTTGTTTTTCGAGACAGCATTTCTCTGCGGAGCTTTGCGCCTTTCCTGGAACTCGCTCTGTAGACCAGGCTGGCCTCAAACTCACAGAGATCCGCCTGCCTCTGCCTCCCGAGTGCTGGGATTAAAGGCGTGCACCACCACTGCCCGGCCATCAGACAGTATTTTCACACACACACACACACACACACACACACACACACACACACACACACATACACATACACTCACACACTCATTAGACAGTATATTCTCTCTCTCTTACACATGCATGCACGCACACACACAGACACCACAGTGGGAGTGCTCTGGAGCAGAGCTAAGAAGAACTTTGGTGTGTCTCCACGTTTTCCCTCTCCTCTCTACGTGGTCATCGTTCTGGCCATCTTGGGCAAAGATTGGTGTAGGGCAAGTCAGCATGGGAACACGGAGATCTTGGGGACAAATGACCCTCTGGGTATGGGCTGAGAGGCAGTGAGCATCCCCGGGCAGAAACACCAGCTGATTCTTCGGCCCACATCTGGGCCGCTCACCTGGTATCCTTTTTCTCTCTTGCAGATTGTAATGTAGCAGACCCAGCCATGGCGGCCCCACAGCTGGGTCCTGGCCAAACTGCCCAACTGCCCCTCAGTGAAAGCAGTGCACCAGGCCCCCCCCACGGCCCCCCCCCAGGCCTTCGGCCAGATGTTCCTGGGGGTGGGGGTGGGGGCGTCTCAGGAAAGCCTCCGTCGCAGTTCGTGTATGTCTTCACCACCCACCTGGCCAACACGTAAGTCTTTGGGAGAGATGAGGGCTCGAGGGGATTTGGTCTACCCCCCCCCCCAGCACATGCAGGGGCGAGGTGGGCGGGCGGGGGTGGGCTCTCTTGTGTCCGTGTCTGAGCCGCCTGTGGCTGTTCCGCTGTACAGGGCTGCAGAGGCCGTGCTGCAGGGCCGGGCAGAATCCATCCTCGCCTACCACCAGCAGAATGTGCCCCGGGCCAAGCTGGACCAGGTGAGTGTGCTTCCCTGCCTGGTTCTAAGATGAGGGGCTGGGATGGCCCCTCATCTGTCTTCATTCTTGACCTTTGTCTTCCTGCAGGCCCCTAAAGTGCCACCCACCCCAGAGCCACTACCCCTGAACACGCCGTCAGCAGGTACACCACAGTCTCAGCCACCTCCATTGCCGCCGCCACCCGCAGCCCCTGGCAGTGCCCCTCCTGCCCTGCCCCCAGAGGGGCCTCCTGAAGACACCAGCCAGGACCTGGCCCCCAACTCCGTGGGAGCTGCCAGCACAGGTGGTGGGACCGGGGGCACCCACCCTAACACCCCAACGGCCGCCACTGCTAACAACCCCCTGCCTCCTGGAGGAGACGCCGGCAGCGCCCCTGGCTCAGCCCTATTGGGGGAGGCGACCCCCACAGGAAATGGGCAGCGGAACCTGGTGGGCTCCGAGGGCCTGTCCAAAGAGCAGCTGGAGCACCGGGAACGCTCCCTCCAGACGCTGCGGGACATTGAGAGGCTGCTGCTCCGGAGCGGGGAGACTGAGCCCTTCCTCAAGGGGCCTCCTGGAGGAGCTGGTGAGGGGGGCCCATCTGCGCAAGCTCCCTCCGCCGCTCAGCAGCCTCCCTCAGCCCCTCCCAGTGGGCTGAAGAAGTACGAGGAGCCCTTGCAGTCGATGATTTCACAGACACAGAGCCTAGGAGGCCCCCCACTGGAGCATGAAGTGCCGGGACACCCCCAGGGTGGGGACATGGGACAGCAGATGAACATGATGATGCAGAGACTGGGCCAGGACAGCCTGACACCTGAGCAGGTGGCCTGGCGCAAACTGCAGGAAGAGTACTACGAGGAGAAGCGGCGGAAAGAGGAGCAGATCGGATTGCACGGCGGCCGCCCTCTGCAGGACATGGTGGGCATGGGGGGTATGATGGGAAGGGGGCCCCCACCTCCTTACCACAGCAAACCTGGGGATCAGTGGCCCCCTGGAATGGGTGCTCAACTCCGAGGACCTATGGATGTCCAAGATCCCATGCAGCTCCGAGCTGGACCTCCCTTCCCTGGCCCCCGTTTCCCGGGCAACCAGATGCAAAGGGTGCCTGGGTTTGGGAGTATACAGAGTATGCCCATGGAGGTACCCATGAATGCCATGCAGAGACCTGTAAGGCCAGGCATGGGCTGGACCGAAGACTTGCCTCCTATTGGGGGGCCCAGCAATTTCGCCCAGAATGCCGTGCCCTATCCAGGCGGGCAGGGTGAGGCAGAGCGATTCATGACCCCTCGAGTCCGGGAGGAGCTGTTGAGGCACCAGTTGCTGGAAAAGCGGTCAATGGGCATGCAGCGCCCCCTGGGCATGGCGGGTAGTGGCATGGGACAGAGCATGGAAATGGACCGGATGATACAGGCACATCGACAGATGGATCCCACCATGTTTCCGGGGCAGATGACTGGTGGAGATGGCCTGGCCGGCACTCCCATGGGCATAGAGTTCGGTGGAGGCCGGGGCCTCCTGAGCCCTCCAATGGGACAGTCTGGGCTGAGGGAGGTAGACCCGCCTATGGGGCCGGGCAACCTCAACATGAACATGAATGTGAACATGAACATGAACATGAACCTGAATGTGCAGATGACGCCACAGCAGCAGATGCTGATGTCACAGAAGATGCGAGGCCCTGGAGACATGATGGGGCCTCAGGGCCTTAGTCCTGAAGAGATGGCCCGGGTTCGGGCCCAGAACAGCAGTGGCATGATGGGTGGTCCACAGAAGATGCTTATGTCTTCACAGTTTCCCAGCCAGGGCCAGCAGGGATTCTCTGGGGGTCAGGGACCCTACCAAGCCATGCCCCAGGACATGGGCAACACTCAAGACATGTTCAGCCCTGATCAGAGTTCAATGCCCATGGGCACTGTGGGTACCACCCGGCTCAGCCATATGCCTCTGCCCACTGCATCCAATCCTCCTCCTGGGTCTGTGCATTCAGCCCCCAACAGGGGACTAGGCAGACGGCCTTCAGACCTCACCATCAGTATTAATCAGATGGGCTCACCAGGTATGGGGCATCTGAAGTCACCCACCCTTAGCCAGGTGCACTCACCCCTGGTCACCTCACCCTCTGCCAACCTCAAGTCACCCCAGACTCCCTCACAGATGGTGCCCTTGCCTTCTGCCAACCCACCAGGACCTCTCAAGTCTCCCCAGGTCCTCAGCTCCTCTCTCGTGCGGTCACCCACTGGCTCACCCAGCCGACTCAAGTCCCCCTCCATGGCGGTGCCTTCTCCAGGCTGGGTCGCCTCTCCCAAGACAGCCATGCCTAGCCCTGGGGTCTCCCAGAGTAAGCAGCCGCCTCTCAGCATAAACTCTTCCTCTACCCTGGGCAACATGGAACAGGGTGAGTCGTCTGGTGGACTTGGGTTGGAGCCTTTGTGGTGGAAAGGTTCCCGCGGGGGCATTGGTGGCAACTGTGTGGAGTCTCTTACACAGAGCTCCAGGTACATCTAGGCATCCTGAAGGGTCCCCCTTGGGACTTGGGCATCTCTCTCTCGGTGAGTTTGAAGCCAGCCTGGGCTACAGAGTGAGTTACCAGGAAAGGCTCCAAAGCCACACAGAGAAACCCTGTCTCGAAAAACAAACAAACAAAAATGGTGTGTGGGCCATTGAGGTCATGGGGAGCCCCTGTTCAGTGAGGTGTGAGTGTGCCTGAAATGAGATGGAAATTTGGAGGAAATTGACATTTCCTTAGACCCTCTGGGTATAAGTAGCCAAATTCAGCCTCCCCTCCCCAGTGACCCCTGCTCTCTTCTGTCTCTCCACTTCTATAGGTACCCTCCCACCTAGTGGCCCCCGGAACAGCTCCTCAGCGCCTCCTGCCAATCCTCCCAGTGGCCTCATGAACCCCAGCCTACCGTTCACATCTTCCCCGGACCCCACGCCGTCCCAGAACCCTCTGTCACTGATGATGTCTCAGATGTCCAAGTATGCCATGCCCAGCTCTACCCCGCTGTACCACAATGCCATCAAGACCATCGCCACCTCAGACGACGAGCTGCTGCCTGACCGGCCCCTGTTACCCCCACCCCCACCACCGCAGGGCTCCGGGCCAGGTATGAGGCGGCAAAGCTCTCTGGGAGCGGCAAAGTGGGTCTGTCTAGGAATTGCCCCTGTGGAACCTAGACCAGAGTACTTTTGTGGGGTGGGGAGGGATGGGGGAGGCACCTCCTGGGTGGGCACAACCTCTAATGTCCTGTTCTCTCCCCACAGGCATCAGCAATAACCAGCCCAACCAGATGCACCTGAACTCTGCTGCTGCCCAGAGCCCCATGGGCATGAACTTGCCAGGCCAGCAGCCCCTGTCCCATGAGCCCCCACCAACCATGTTGCCCTCTCCTACCCCTCTGGGGTCCAACATTCCACTGCACCCCAATGCACAGGGGACAGGGGGCCCTTCTCAAAACTCGATGATGATGGCCCCAGGAGGCCCAGACTCCCTAAATACCCCTTGTGGCCCTGTGCCCAGCTCCTCCCAGATGATGCCCTTTCCTCCTCGGCTACAGCAGCCCCACGGTGCCATGGCCCCCACTGGGGGTGGGGGTGGGGGGCCTGGCCTGCAGCAGCACTACCCTTCCGGCATGCCACTGCCCCCCGAGGACCTGCCCAACCAGCCACCTGGCCCCATACCCCCCCAGCAGCACCTGATGGGCAAAGGCATGGCTGGCCGCATGGGCGAAGCATACCCCCCCGGGGTGCTCCCTGGGGTGGCATCAGTACTGAACGACCCAGAGCTGAGTGAGGTGATCCGGCCTACCCCTACCGGCATTCCTGAATTCGACTTATCCAGGATCATCCCCTCTGAGAAGCCGAGCAGCACCCTCCAGTACTTCCCCAAGAGTGAGAACCAGCCCCCCAAGGCTCAGCCCCCCAACCTGCACCTCATGAACTTGCAGAACATGATGGCGGAGCAGACCCCCTCGCGGCCTCCCAACCTCCCAGGCCAACAGGGGGTCCAGCGGGGGCTGAGCATGTCCATGTGTCACCCTGGACAGATGTCCTTGCTGGGCAGGACAGGTGTGCCCCCACAGCAGGGCATGGTGCCCCACGGCCTGCACCAGGGGGTCATGTCCCCACCACAAGGCCTCATGACCCAGCAGAATTTTATGCTGATGAAGCAACGTGGTGTGGGGGGTGAGGTCTATACCCAGCCTCCCCACATGCTCTCCCCACAGGGCTCCCTCATGGGCCCCCCACCCCAGCAGAACCTCATGGTGTCCCACCCTCTGCGGCAGCGCAGTGTGTCTCTGGACAGCCAGATGGGCTACCTCCCAGCGCCGGGCAGCATGGCCAATCTACCCTTCTAGCAGGCCCCTCCAAAAGGGGTCTGGAGCTGGGGATGCTGAGAATAACTTTAAGGGTTTTTTTTTTTTTTTTTTCCATCCAGTGTTGGGATGGATGGCCTGGGTCCAGGGGTAGGGTGAAGGGGGGGAGGCGGGGCTCGTGTCGGGGAGTGGCATTTGTGGAAACCTGATGTGCTGGCAGCTTAGGGGGGGAGCGGCAAGAGTTGGGTGGGAGTTGGAATTGGGTTCCGCGCCACTTTCGGCCACCAGGACTGGCCCTCCCCCGTCCTTCCCGTTCCTGTGAGGCTTCTCTTTCCCTCTGTCTTTACAGCTCCCTCCTCCTTCAGCTGTGTCTTCCACCCTCTGTCCCTTTGTGGAACTGTCACCCCATCGCGGTGCTCCAGGTCCATGTTTCCCCTCCCGGTTGGTTCCTCGGCTCTCGGCCCCGTTTTCCTGGTCTTCCTCACTTCCTCTCCCTGCTGACATGGCCGACCTCCTCTCCCACGCCCCCTGCGGGCGGCTGGCCAGGTGGGCAGGTGCCCGCGGAGCTGTAAATAGAGCTGCGCTTTTGTGCCAGTGTGTGCGTGTGCCGTATTTCTGTGTTTTGATAGAAGTCACACACAAAAAAGATTAAAAAAAAAAAAACCCGTCCCCCCCTTCAAATGATCGCTCCCACCATGTCCCCCGGACCCAGAGACATGCAGTCCTATGCACCCTCCACCCACCCCACCTGTCAGCTGAGGTCAGACTATCTATCTAGGCTTCCATTTGGTGAGCCCGGGAGGACTGATACCTCCCCCTCCCCCCACGATGGCCGCCTGTCTGCTGCTGAGTGATTTCCGGGGAGCAGGTGTGCACACGAGCATGTGTTTACCCACACCAGTGACCTAGTCCCGCCCACCCACCGGCCTGGGCGCCTCTGCTGCTACACCTTAGCCCGAACTTGAAGCCCTTGTCCTTCCCAGTCTATGAGAAGGGAGAGAAGGAAGGGGCAGCCTGCGGCCCCTCCGAATGGAGCGATGGAGGGGTTCGCAGGATGTGACTACAACCTACGGCTTCGGGAGCCTTGGGCCAGGTAGCCCCTCGGGGCACAGACTCTTCCAGAAACCACCACTTGCTTCTCACCAAAGAAGGAAGGGACAGAGTGTGGCTGAGTCAGTCAGTCTACCCCCCCAGCCTCCACCCCTAGCCTGGAGTGAGGAAAGGCAGTGTGGGGGAAACATCCTGCTGCCTGTCCACTCTGGCAAGGTCCTTCTGTCCAGGGCTCAGGGCCATGTACCAGATCTGTCTACACCCACCCAGGCACAGCCACTGCCTCCCTGTTACTTCCCAGGAGAGCCCCACCCACCCACCACTGGTCAGACTGAAGCCATACAGGCATGGGCGTTTTGCCTCCCTCGGCCCCAGGAGTAAAATTCTCCTTTGCTCACTTCCTTCTTCCTCCTTCCTGCCTTCGAAGGTGGCAGGCAGCTCCTTGGCCAAGGCCTCTCCCTGCCCTGCCTCCAGGGCCAAGGGCCATTCTAGACAGGGTGTCTTTCACCAGGGCCCTGTCCCCAGCCTTTCTGACCTGCAGGGCCTCGTTCTGCCTTGGCAGCTGTAATACAAAGGGAATTTGTGCCCACTCCCAGTCTGGTGCTGTCCATTGTCAGCCGGGTCAGGCACCCTCCCCTCCAGAGCTGGCTGCAGGCCCCTGGCTTCCCCTGCCCCTCCCAGGGACCAGAGCCAAGGTCTCTGCGTCGAGAGGTGGGTGGAAACCTGTCCTCCTTCCTGCCAGACACTCTGCCCTCCCTGCTTCCATCTGGGCCTTGTGCCCTACACCCGTGTGTTCCCAGCCTGTCCAAACTGTCTTACTGCCTTGCTCCGAGGAGAGGGCGCAGGCCACAGAGGTCCCGATGCCCCCTTCTGGTGTCCTGTCTCCCACCTCTTCCACTAGCTTCCCAAGGTGATCTCCACAGGCCAGCCTTCTCCTCTCCATCCATGGCCATACCCCAGCCATTTTGTACCATTATATAAATATATATATAAATATAAATATATAAATACAATATGTGAAGACATCTTCTTGGTTTTTATTTTGAAACACTTTGTAGGCTTGCTCTGGGGGGTCTCTGTGCTGCCTGTACTGAATTGACCTGTTTTATAGGTGCCTTTTTATTAAAAAGAGAAAATTCAAAAATGTAATCTCATGCCTTTTTTGTTTCTGTGTCTGGTTTCTCTGCTGCCCAGCTGGCTGTTGGATGCTGGGAACAGAAAAGGGGATTCCAAGATGTCTCCATTCTGCAATGGGGGTGTTGTCTCTGAAGCTATAGAACTGATTTCCCTAGTGGGGTCCCCCAGGGAGCTTGTCTGTTTGGCTTGAGTGGTACCAGGCAACCCCCCACCCCCTCCTCCATCAGTGGCTGGGAAGAGGTGCTCAGAATTAGCAGCTAGGTTTCCCCTAAGCAGGTGTGGAGTAGCTTCCTCCGGTTCCACCTGAGTAGTACCCTCCCAGGGGCACAGCACTACCTCCCTGGGGCTCGGGGACTTCCCTGCCCAGGTCGGCTTCTCACATTGCCCCCACCTGATGAAGACAGGGGTCTCTGTCTTCATTTTCTCCGCTAAGTGCCCCCTCTTCTAAGGCTAGGACCCCTTTACTATTTTACTTTCCACGGGCCCTGAGGACTGCAGGAGAGGCAAGATGGCCTCCTTCCCATCAGCGCCCAGAATCCACTAGGTAGGGCCCCATCTCTGTTTTTTTTTTTTTTTTTTAAGATTTTATTTATAGCATATACAATGTTCTGTCTGCATGTATCCCTGCAGGCCAGAAGAGGGCACCAGATCTCATTATAGATGGTTGTGAGCCACCATGTGGTTGCTGGGAATTGAACTCAGGTCCTCTGGAAGAACAGCCAGTGCTCCTAACTTCCGAGCCATCTCTCCAGCCGGGCCCTGGATCTTATCTCCCTGCCAGTCCAGAAGCTTTGGTCCTTGGGCAGAGAAGACTGCGGGGTTTGAATTTTACTTGCCCCACTTTGGGGCCTGGAGAGAACGTGTCTTTCCATTTCTCCACTGGGCTGCTTTCCTGCTGGCTTCCCTTCTACTCTTCTGAGGACACTGGCCGGCCTCCAGGGCCTCCTGGAGCCTGTCCTTGGTCTGTAGTCCAAGATCCAGTAACCTGGGGCCGTCCCAGTGCTGGTTTGGTTGGAGCTAGACAGCTACCTAAAGTAGATCAGCCTCAGCTTCCTGCTTGATGAAGAGAACAGCAGCGTTGAAGATCTGGCACAAAGTCTGTATTTAGGGGACGAGCATGTTAAGGCCATACTCTGCTGCCAGCTGGCTGTTCCTCGGTGGTATGGGAGTGCTGGGGAGCTGTGGTGGTCAGCAGCCTTTAAGATGACAGAGTGAATTCTGGGAGGAGACTCTGGGGTCCATAACCAGAGGAAGACAAAGCCGAAACCACCGGGAGAGTGGTTCTCCCTAAGGCCAGGGGAGAAGTAAGCTGCTTCTTAGCTTTGGCTGGTTAGGATAGGAAGTGTGTGCAGTCCTCTTAGCCCCAGGTGATGCGGGCTCTCTAGATATCTCTTGCTTTGTCTTTGGGCTGCTTTCCCCTCCCTGGGCTCTAGTTTAGCCTGAGGGCTGGCAGAAAAGTTTAGGGATATTCTAGAAAGAGTTCATCTGGCTGCCCATATAGGGACACTGGCCCAAATAAGCTCTCAGAACCCCAGTTGTTGTTGAAATGACTTCTAGCCCTTTCACTCCAGGCTCCCAAGGAAAAGAGAGACAGAAAGCAGTGTGTGGAGGTTCTGGGAACTAGAAGGTGGTAAGAGAGGTGGCATTCTCTGACTCAGAAAGACTGCTCTTGCGCCAGCTGGGGAAAAGCTGGCAAAGGGAGGCTGGGCCAGCACAGCCCAGCTTCGTCAGAAGCCGAGACAGGTCACTGCGGAACTTCACGCCAGCGAAGGTGTAGAGCATGGGATTGAGACAGCAGTGAGCCAGGCCCAGGAACTCACACACGGTGATGGCCACAGAGAGATAGCCGTTCAGTTCGCAGCTACTGTCCACGGCCTTCAGCCTTTCCAGCGTGTCTAGGAAAATGACAACGTGGTAGGGTGACCAGCAAAGGAAGAAAATACTTGTCACTAAGATGGCCACCCTGACTGCTTTCTGTCGCTGAGGACGCCTCTGGGCCTGGCATAGCCTGTGGACCACTCCCACATAACACCAGCTCATCACCAGCATTGGTAGCAGGAAGCCCCCAATATGGTAGAGGAAACGGGAGGTGAACCAGGCTCTGGTTTCAGCTTCGTTCTCTTGAGAGAAGCTGCACTGTGGCAGGGAGTCATTGTTATGAGGTTGGCCAACCTTGGCAAAGAGGACTTCTGGCAAGGCAAACAGGAAGCCAGCCAGCCAAATGGTCGCGCAGGTGATGTGGATGGAGAGGAGGCGGCGGCGGCGGTAGGCATGGACAGCATGGACGATGGCCAGGTAACGGTCAACAGCTATGCAGGCCAGCAGCAGGCTGCTGCAGTAGAAATTGATCTTGTGCAGGGCGATCACAATTTTGCAGAGGAAGGTCCCCAGCACCCAGCCCACGGAGCCCTCGGCCACTGCGAAAGGCAGGATAAAGACGAGGAGAAGGTCGGCCAGCGCCAGGTGGAAGAGGAAGGTCTCTGTCGAGCTTCGAGTCTGCCGGTGCCGCTCCAGGATGACAAGCACGAGGATGTTCCCCATCATCCCCAGGAGGAAGATGAGGCTATAGGCCACAGGCATGAAGATCGCCTTGAAGGAGGTCAGCAGGGGTCCCTCCACTGTGGAGCAGAAGCGGCTTTCCTGTAGGGGGATCTCGGTGCTGTTATTGTAGATGGCAAATTCCTTGTACTGCAAGGACAAAGAGAAAGAAAAATAAGAAACGATAGCCCTATTTTTTTTTTTTTTTTCTGAGACAGGGTTTCTCCCTGTAGTTTTGGAACCTGTCCTGGATCTCACTCTGTAGCCCAGGCTGGCCTCGAACTCACAGAGATCCACCTGGCTCTGCCTCCTGAGTGCTGGGATTAAAGGCCTGTGCCACCACCGCCACCTGGCACCCTATCTTTTTTCTCTGAGAGGAAACTACCTGTGACGCTTCCTGTTCTTCTGGGCTAAGCACTTCTTGTCTGCACTAGTCCATGTCCCCTTGGTGCGTCCTTGAACAAATCATGCTGCCTTTTCCTTCCTGCTTTCCAGTTTTTTTTTTTTTTTTTTTTTTTTCATTTTAAACAATTTATTTCAAATCTCATTGTTATTAATTCAGCCCCTTAAAATATATATATTTATTCTAGATGTAGTGTTACATGCCTTAAATCCCAGCACTCAGGAGGCAGAAGCACCTCTGTAAGTTTAAGATCACCTTGGATTATACCAGGTAACTTTAACTCTTGAACCAAAACTTGAGGTAATGAACTTTCTCATATCAAACATATGCCAAATTTATCGAAGAGCACATCCATCTGGAATTCAGAAATTCTGGATGATACTGAAGTTCAACTCCTCTGACAAGTCCCCAAAATAACTAAACATTTATCTCACTTTCTATGTTTCTTAAATACTTTTATAACTAGACTTTTAAGTTTTTTATGATAATTATTATTTTACTTGGTCAATTTCTAAGGGATAAAATAATATTAATCTTGTTTTTATGTAGTTTCAATTAAAGATATTGTGCCTTTTTTTTTTTTTTGATTGTTTTCTGTGTCCTACAGAGTTGGTTTTTTTTTTTTTTTGTGATATATATTTTTTATTTTACAATACCATTCAGTTCTACATATCAGCCATGGGTTCCCCTATTCTCCCCCCTCCCACGCCCTCCCCTTACCCCCAGCCCACCCTCCATTCCCACCTCTGCTTTCCAGTTTTTAATCTTAGACAGGATTTCCCTGTATATCTCTGGCTTGTCTGGAAATCCCTGTGTAGACCAGGTTGGCCTCAGATTTATTTTGTGTGCATTGGTGTTTTTCCTGCATGTACATCTGTGTGAGGGTGTTGGGTCTCCTAGAACTGGAGTTACAGACAGTTGTGAGCTGCCATGTAGGTGCTGGGAATTGAACCCGGGTCCTCTGGAAGGGCAGCCAGTGTTCTTAACTGCTGAGCCACCTCTCCAGCCCCCATGCTATGTTTCTTAGATTTAATTTTTTATTATTATAACTTTTGGCAGTGCTGGAGATGGAACCCGGGGCTCATGCACGCTTAGCAAGCATTCCCATCCCACCACTGACCACGTCCCTGGCCTGAAACTTCGAGGATTTTTCGTCTGTAAAGGGGACCAGTAGTCTCTCTCAAAGTGGTGGAGATTAAGGTTGACGGCTTGTGTTTTGTGTTCTGAGCTACGGAAGGCGGCGTGCTTAGGGATTGCAGTCAGTACCGACGTTTGAGGACTGGGCCTGATTGGAACAAGAAGCCAATAATCCAGTTCTGAAAGGACGGCAGGGAGGGAACCTGGGATCCTGCCTGTGGGAGGGATGGATGGCTGGGTGCTGGTGCGGTGGCTGCCTCCCTCTTCCTCTCTTGATTATGGCTGAAATCGAGGAAATGGCCTCCCATCTGGTTTAATTCACACAAGCTTGAGGTGTAGTCTTTCTTTCTCTTTTTGTAATTTTACTCTTATTTTACAGATGTGTCTAACTCAAGAGGAGGTTTACTTGAAGGCACATTTGCCTATCTGCAGAGTCCATACCTCTACCACTGAGTGACACTGCCTAAGCTTCCCCTCGGAGGCTGCTGGGAAAGGGGCAGAGACTGAGTTTCCAGTTACTTCCCAACCAAGAGCAAACTCTCTCGGCACAGGAACCCAGCAGAGGCAAGAATGAGTCACACCCAGGGAGACCAGGCGCAGGGAAGGGAGGGAGCCCGTGCGGAGTGGAAACGAAGGGGGCGTGCCTGTTACATCTCCGGAAGTTCCTACCTCCACATCCTCCTCCCCCTCGGTCGCCGCCCTCCATCACCCCAGCTCTCAGGTTGTTTGCCTGCTAACCACAGAGGAAGACAGCGCGCCTGTTTTCATACCTTTCACTCACAGCTGCCCTGCACCTGCTCTTCCTCACCTCCCGAGTCTGTTCTTCCTGCCCTCCCCTGGTCAACCCCCTCCCTGGGCAATGCAAAACCAGTTATACCCAACCAACAAGGGGTTCAGAAGTGATATAAATGATGAGCCCCAGGGAGGCAAGAGACAGCGGCTGTTCTGTCCCCCAGGCTCTGGGCAACCCATGCTGACCCTGCTTCAGGAGCGTCAGGGTCCCCTGCAAGCAGTGGTTAGTTTACTGGTTACCTCAAATCTTTCTTGTCACCCAGGCACACTATTGCAAGTCACACACTGACCTTCACTGGGGGGTAAACCTATTCCTCATCTTGGTCTTTTGGTCCCTGGAGCAGGTGGCTCTTTAAGAAAAGATGGGGACCACAGGGTGTCATGATGAAGCTGTCTACCACCCTCTCCAGTGTCTCCTTCTTCCCTCACCTCAGCCCCGCCCTTCAGCCTATCTCTCCATGAATCCTTTGTTTTAAATCATTTTAGATTTTTAAATCTCATTCATGTCTATGAGTGTTTTGCCTGCCTGCATGTATGTGCACCATGTGTGTGCCCGGTGCCCACAGAGGTCAGAAGAAAGCACAGACTCCCCTGAAACAAGTTACAGATGGTGTGAGCCACCCTGTGGATTCTGAGAACTGAACCCCAGTCTTCTGCAAGAGCAGCAAGTTCTCTTAACCACGGAGCCGTCTCTGCAGCCCTAGAGGTCCGTTTCTTACTGACTTTTCTGTTCTTGTCCACTTTCTTCCCAGGGGACAGGGTAAGTTTTCGCATCCACAAATCCCAGCCAGGTGCTAGGCAGAAGTCTGAGGTGGGAGCAGGATGGCTTAAGCCCAGGATTTGAGTTCCATTGACTCAAAACAAACAAAAATTACACAGCTCCATAGGACTAGTGTCCTGCTTAGAGTCCTTAGAGTTCCCCATCACCTGGAAGAAACACTTGTCCTTTTGTCTTTGTCTTGTTTTTCCTAATTTTATGTTCAATAATGAAACCATTAATAAAAAGCCATTTTGGTGAGACTGTCCATCAGCTGAAAGATGGGTCAAGTCAAGCTTCACACAGCAGAATGCAGCACATTCTTGGAAGGAAATGTAAGTTTATGGTGTGTCTGTCCTCTTAGGGAAAGACATTTAACACCCACGGCTCAATTTCAGAACCAATAACAGGGCATCCATCCAGCACAAAGGTCCCGGGTGGCATGCCCATCACAGGAGTGCCTGGGCTTAGGGCTCCCAGCTCCTCTCCTTGTCTTTAAACTAGAGCTCTTCACTTTTGACTCCATGGTTAAAACAAACAAAGAAAACTTGTAGACTTGGCTAGGCATGCTGACATATGGAGAGACAGGACAGAGGATTAGGAGATCAAGGATGCTTTCATATACACGGTGAGTTCCAGGTTAACCTGTGCTGCTTGGGTCCCTATAACAAACAAACAAAGTCTGTCCCTTTCTGGAGCAGAGCACTCGCCATGTGCAAACACAGAGCCTGTGTGTGAGTGAGAAAATGCTTCTCCACTCATTTGAAAACAATGGCCCCATGGGATGGGGTCTGAATGTCGCAGAGAGAAGGCCTTGACATTCCTCTAAAGTGGGCTGGAGGTATATCTCAGCAGGTAGGATGCTTGCCCAGCAGATACAGAGCCCTGACTTTGAGCCTCAGCCCTGCAAAAATAAAAATTTCCAAAGTGTCTATTCCTTTGATGTGTCAAAGCTTACCTACGACTTCACTGCCTCAGGTCCTCTCTGCCTAAGGTACGCATTCTATCAGCTGCCTGTCCCCAGCAACCCAGACCGCTTCCTGCCACCTTAGCCCAAGTTCTTCTTGTTCAGGTCTGCCTCTCTACACTTCTGGCCTTCCTTCCAGGCCCAGGTCGACCCCATCTTCCTACATCCTTCTAAGCCCCTTCTGCTTGGAACTCCAGGCTGCCTGGGGCCCAGCAGGGATTCACATCTCCTTTGCATCTTTCTGTAAATCCTGCCTCTGGGGCCTAACTTGGGCTCTTATAAGGAGTTGTTACCAATAGAAACAAGAGCCTTTTGACTCTGACTCTGCTATAGGAGGTGGAGGGGAACTGTGGCATGAGCTGTCCTTGTGCAGAGCATAGACATCGGACAGATGGTGGAGATATGCTGAAGGCCCGGGACAGGGAGGCATCTGGATGCCACTTACCTTGGTAGCAACTCAACCTGGCTGTTCACCTGTCCAGGGGAGCGTGTGAGTCTAGCCAGACAAGCAGTCCTTTGTGATCACTGCTCAAGTTTTTACCTTACAAAGCATCTAGGTTGATCAACTCGTTGTCTGTTCCAAGTTCAATCAGTGGGACATCTCCACTGGAACAGGTTTTGGGGGTGAGGATCTGCCTCTTCCTCCATGTCAAGAGGTATTGTTTTGGCAATGTCCTCAGAGGAGGGGAAGGTGGGAGGAAGCTAGCGTGGTTCCTATCAAAAGGAGGTGTCAAACAGATGATTTGGAGCTCACGAGGGTTGAAGTCACTTCCTATACGCAGGGCCTTGGGCACTCCTCTCCTCCGAACCATGGAGAGAAGGCGTAAGGAAAGGTTGGCTCTGGCCTAGTGGCAAGACGGGGAATCAGACACCCGGAGCACAGTGGGACACTTGCCATCAAAGGGAGCTGGCCTGACTAAGCACCGGAGGAGCACAGTGTCAGCAACGGGATGACCGGGATGAACGGCTCACTCATTCTTTGCTATAAAAAGCGGCAGAAACCCTAAGGTGTATCCCCATTGTGAGGGCAACACACACCCTCTATAGACAGAGACACGTGCCCAGATGGGACCACGCCACCATGCTTCATAAGCAGGCACCCAACAGAGCACAAACAGCTCGCAAACTATGGGGACTTATGTATGCCAGCCATAGGGACGCATGCCGCCGCATCAGAAAATACAAAGCCTGGAATGAAGACGGGCTCGAGGAGCCAGGAATGTAGTTAGGAAAGCACCGGGGCCTTTGGGGCAGGAGGATGGGTAGCTGTTCCTGGTATTAGGGGTGGGGCAGGGAGAAAAGAGGTAAAGAGATGCAAAGTGCTTCTCCCATGAGGGGATCCACAGATGTTTCCCTTTCCTCTACCCAAGATTCGGGTCCTTCCCTGCACAAGTGAAGCCTCTAAGCTCCGTGTATTTTCTCCAAGTAATGAAGCTGCTGTGTTTCCCGGAGCTGTTCAGCAGGACGGTCTGCTAGGACAAGCGGTTCTCAACCTGTGGGTCGAGACCCCTTTGGGAGTGGAACAACCCTTACCCAGAGGTCACATATTAGATATCCTGCACATCAGATATCTACATTGCAATCCTTAGCGGTAGCAAAATTACAGGTATGAGGTAGTAGTGATGAAAATAATCTTATGGTTGGGGGGGGTCACCACTGCATGAGGGACTGTATTAAAGGCTCACAGCATCGGGAAGGTTGAGAACCACCGTGCTAGGGTTTACTGACAGGATTTCTCTGACACCAAGTAGGGGGACATTCCTCAAGGATCTACAGTGGATTTTCTTAGCACCCAAGCCTGCTTTGGATGGGGGCATGGCTGGGGAACACTGAAAATGCAGAGCCTCCATAAGCAGAGACCGGAGCTCAAATTCACCAGGTGGAATTATTGCAAATTAGAGACGTGGACTGGAGTTTAGCCTGTAGCCTCTGTTAGTGAGGAGGCTGAAAGATCATTTGAAGCCGTGAGTTTGAAACCAACATAGTCAGCATACTTAGACCCTGACTCAAACACATAAGCACACACACACACATACGCACGCACGCACGCACGCACGCACGCACGCACACACCTGCTTGGGCAGTGGATCATGAGAAAAAAGACTTGGGAGTTTGTTGACTGACAGATGAGTCACCAGTGAAAAGCTGATGGAAGGCTGTCATGTCCTCTTGATGAAGTGAGTGCAGCCTCCAGAATTTCCAGGTACTAGGCATGTAGGAAATAGGAAAGAGAAGCCTGAAGTCCACGAGAACTGTCTTCAAGCACTGGGAAGGGCCTTGGGTTGGGAGGACAGGGCTGGACTCTGATGTGAGCCTCAGGTGTAGACCAGGAGGAAAGAGCCGGTGGAGGAACAGCTTTATAACAAGCACCATCGTCCAGCATGGGATGTCTTTGAGCTCAAGTGCAAGGGAAAATTCCTGCCTCAGGAAAGAGTCTGGGCCCCACACCTCGCTTCTGCCCGCTCCCTGATGCTCTGCTTGTCACACCCTGCCTTTCTTAGCACGGGGTGTCCACCTCCCCCCAGCAGCCTTTGCTTCTCCAGCCTACCCTGCAGCCAGTGGATGTCCCAGGCTGACCCGAGTTCCCAGCCCTGAGGAGCCAGAAGAGCTTCCTGCCCGATACACTCCTCTCAGGCCCAGCCCTAGCGCTCCAAGGCCTGTGCTGTGCGGTCCTTTAGCAGGATCTACACACAGAAGCTGAGTTTTGCCTTTTTCCTTTGTAGTTCTAGGAGTGAACTTTCACAAGGTAGACAAGTGTTTTACTTCTGAGCTACATCTCCAGTCATTGTCCCTGGCTGCCTTTCCACTTGCTGTTTTGATGTGTGTGTGAGAGAGATTGTGTGTTTGTGATTGTGTGTATGAGAGACTGTGTGTTTGTGATTGTGTGTGAGAGACTGTGTGTTTGTGATTGTGTGTGAGAGACTGTGTGTTTGTGATTGTGTGTGAGAGACTGTGTGTTTGTGATTGTGTGTGAGAGAGACTGTGTGTTTGTGATTGTGTGTGAGAGAGATTGTGTGTTTGTGATTGTGTGTATGAGAGACTGTGTGTTTGTGATTGTGTGTGAGAGACTGTGTGTTTGTGATTGTGTGTGAGAGACTGTGTGTTTGTGATTGTGTGTGAGAGAGACTGTGTGTTTGTGATTGTGTGTGAGAGAGATTGTGTGTTTGTGATTGTGTGTATGAGAGACTGTGTGTTTGTGATTGTGTGTGAGAGAGACTGTGTGTTTGTGATTGTGTGTGAGAGAGATTGTGTGTTTGTGATTGTGTGTATGAGAGACTGTGTGTTTGTGATTGTGTGTGAGAGAGACTGTGTGTTTGTGATTGTGTGATTGTGTGTGTGTGAGGCCAGAGGTAGACGTCAGATGTCTTCCTCCATTATTCTACATCTTATCTTTGGAGACAATGACGTCACTGAGCCTGGAGCTAATTGATTGGCTAGATTTGCGGACCAATAAGTGCCAGGGATTCCCCCCGCTCCCCCGCCGCACCCCTTCCCTTTTTAAGAATTTATTTATTTTCAAGCCAGGCAGTGGTGACCCACACCAGCACTCGGGAGGCAGAGGCAGGTGGATCTCTGTGAGTTCCAGACCAGCCTGGTCTACAGAGTGACTTCCAGGATAATCAGGGCTACACAGAGAAACCCTATCTCGGAAAAAAAAAAAAATTATTTTCGTTTTATATGTATGGGTGTTTGCCTGCATGTATGTCTGTGCCCACATGCACAGAGCCTGCAGATGCCAGAAGAGGGTGTTGGATTCTGTGGTACTGGAGTTACAGATGCTTGTGAGCACCATGTAGGTGCTGGGTATTGAACCCAGGTCTTCTGGAAGAACATCCAATTTTCTTACCTGCTTGGATCTGAACTTAGGTCTTCACACTTTCACAGCCCCTTACTTTTTTGTTTATTTTTGTTGTTGTCTTTGGCTAGCCTGGAACTCTCCAACACTGCCCAGCTCGTGTTATTTTAAGATAGTATCATGTCACTAAGTTGCCCAGGCTGGTTTTGAACTAACTCTGTAGCCAGTGTCTTGAATGTTTGGTCCTGTGCCTTGGGTCTCCTGAGTACTAAGGATTCCAGGCTTGTGTCACCAGGCCCCGCTGAGGCTGTGTCCTTTTATGTCCCTGTGTGGGTATTTCCAGCCACCAGTTAGGATCTGGGAGTAGGGTGGGCAGGGCATCTCTCATTTCAGCCCTCAGCAGCTCACAGGGGCATGATCTGGAGGAATGAGATTGGGTTATGGGTATGCAGATCTGCTCCTCTCAACACTCTTCCTTCAGAGGCTCTGACTCCCCAAAACCCTGGCTCGGCATGCGACCTATGTCCTCCTTTTTTCCCAAAGGAGCAAACCTACCAGGTCCTCTTCTATCTCTGCCTAAGGGTTTGGTCATTAGGAATATGCAGTGCTTTTGGTTTTTAGTATTTTTTTCAAAAGATTTCTTTTTATTTTATGTGTGTGTGTGTGTGTGTGTGTGTGTGTGTGTGTGTGTGTGTGTTTATATCTGTCATGTATGTGTGAGTGTTCTCGGAGGCAACTAGAAGAAGGCATCGAACTGGATGTGAGTGTTGAAAACTGAACTTGGAAGAATAACAAGTGCTCTTAACTGCTGAGCCATGTCTCTCCAGCTCCAGTTTTTAGTTTTTTGAGACAGGATATCACTGTGTAGCCCAGGTTATCCTTGAACTCAAGCTAACCTTGGACATATGACTCTCCTGCCTCAGTCTCTTGGGTGCTTGGATTATTGCCATCATGCTTGGCTCTGGGGGAGACATTAAGCAGCCCCTACCTCTTCGTCACATCTTCAGGTTTAAGGTGAGTTCCCCCTGTGAGCCAGACTCTGTCTCCACCATGAAGACAGGCACATAGTCAAGGTACGCACACCTGCATCTCTCAGTAGCCTCTTAAAACCACCTCCTGAGCCAGCACTTGCTCTAAATGTTTTAAAAATTAAGCTTTGGTATATTTATCTGTGTGCGTGCACATTTAAGGAGATCAAAGGGGAGTTGATTCTCTCTTTTCATCATGTGAGACGCAGGATTAACTCAGGTGTCAGGCTTGGAAGCAAACACCTTTACCCACTGAGCCGTCTGGCTGGCCCTTCTGAGATAGTGTCAATTTGAAATATTTTGTCTTTCATTCCCAAAAGAAAATTCATTCCTGCATTCTGACTCTGTGTTCTAAATATGTGGTTGCTCTTTATGTATCTGCCAAAGAAATGGGACCAAGTAGATTGTCCCTCAGGAGGGCACGTGTTCCTAACGCAGTCTCTGCGATCTGAGTGACAGAATCTAGACTCCCCCTAACGCAATCCCTCCCAGTCTGGCCTCAGGTTTCCCCTCATTTCTGATTCCTCTAACCACCCCCAAATGAGGCTTCCTCTGCTGGGGCTTCTATGGGACTTTTCACGTGGTTAGAATGGGGGAGCCTCTCTCCCCTTCCCCCAGGTAAAGCCCAGAAGCAGCCTGAGCAAGTTTTGGTTCCTCTTTTTCATTCCCGCAGTGAAACGAGACAGTTGTGTGTGTGGACAGACCGTGACCTGTGATGCTCTGGTCACACTGAGTTGATGGCTGGCAGTGATCGTCTTGGCGGGGCGGGGGGGGGGGGGGGGTCAGGGCAGTTAAACTCTGGAGCTTGGACCAGCTTCACCCTGTTCTATGGCATCCCCACCTCCTGAGGGCTGGACATGTACATCATGGCTAGCCTCTGCAGGTGCCCGACCGAGGCCCTGGTTCCAGACATGCCCAGCCGAGGACCTCTGGTCTGAGGTACGAAATGATGGTTCTCCTAGGCAGGGTCTTCTCCAGGTCCACCCAGACCCCTGGCCAGTAGGGTGACTTCGTGGCACACCTACTTTAGACACCAGAGAGTAGAGTCTTCCTGGTTTCTAACCGTCTAGAATTTTTGTTCAGCTCTTGTGCTCCTAAGGATCGGTTGCCCGCCTTAACCAAGCAGGTGTTCAATGAGGTCAAAGGTGATCTTTGAGTTCAAGGGGACAAAGGAGGCTGGTGCCATGGCTTGGTGGGTAAGGGAGCTTGTTATATAAACCTGATGACCTGAGTTCCATCCCTGGAATCCATGGTGGAAGGAGAGAAGGGATTCTCAAATGTTCTCCTCTGATCTCCATCCACACAGAGGTCAGGGCACACATGTGTCCTCCTACACATACACTGATGATAATAATAATAAATTCATTACTGTAAAAGATGGGCAAGGCATGGTGGAGCACACCTTTAATCTCAGCACTTGGAAAGCAGAGACAGGCAAATCTCTACGAGTTCAAGGCCAGCCTGGTCTACATATAGCAAGTTCCTGGATAGGCAGGACTACAAAGAGATCTTGTCTCAAAATTAATTAATTAATTAAAAATAATAAAAAGAGAGGCTTGTGAGATGGCTCAGTGGGTAAAGGCACCTGCCACCGAGCCTGAGCTCAATCCTTGGGACAGACACGCTAGAAAGAGAGAACTAAATCCCACAAGGGCATGTGCACATGTGGGCACGCACACACACACATGCACACACACACATACACACACACACACACACACACACACACACACGTTATAAATAAACACATGTAAAAAAATTTTTAAATAGGACAAAGGGATGGTTGTTGCTTGACTTATCTAGATTCCTGTTTCGGAACCCCAAGTTGGAGAAAGGAGGCCAGCAATCAGCTGGGTCAAGGGCAAGGGGTAGGGAGCAGGAAATGAAATCAATGGGAGACGCTCTGCAGACTCCCCAGAAAAAAAAATGGCAAGTTAAGACCTTAACTTCCTACCACAAGGCAGGAAACGCTCCTTGGGAGAGCCGGGGACACATGAGGCCTCGGTTTCCAATTCCAGCACAACAAACAAGCAGCGTAAAAGAGAAACCCGCAATTTTATCGAGAAGCCACTAATGCAAGACTCTTCTGCCTGCTCTGCCATCCAGGACACCTACGCTGTGACAGAGTAGGGCAGTGTGCCAAGGCCAGTCATGACCTTTCGGGAGGTGGGCAGGGCCAAAGAGGAGGCTCTGTGTTCCAGAGTGCCAACCACCCCTGAAAAAAGAGAGCATATGGGAGGTAGGTGAGGGCAGGGTGTGCCTGATTGAAGGGTTCCTTAGGATTCCTGGGCTCCTCGCTAGACCCTAGCCCATGTCCAGGCACACCGCTGAGGGCCTTTGGTTTGATGTGTGTCATGAAGAAGTTGCCAGGCTTCTCTCCTTGGGTAGGTTTGCTTCATGTCATAAACCCCCTCTGCTGTCCCTCTGCCCCCTACTACCACCTGTCTCTAGTAGGTCACACAGTGAGTCGAGGCGTGCAGTTAGGGGAAACTCCTGAGGTTTCTCAGAAGCCAGGAGCGGCCAGGTCTCCAGGTGGTTACAAAGGCATCCAACTGGGTCAGAGCTGATGGTCAGTGTGATGCCGTGGGCAGAAGATACCAACTGACCGGACGGGGCCAACCAGTGGAAGGGATTGAGGGCGAGGGTGGGAGCGTGCCAGAGAGTGCCACTGCCTTGTAGAGCAACTCGGTTTGAAAATCTGATCCAGGTGATCTAATTTAAAATTAGATCCAGATGAGACTTAGCTGGCATCATGGGGGTGCCACATGGGCTGTCATGGGGATTCTGCACTTAGAAGGTTTAATGCTTTCTTTTGTCATCTTGAATTTGTTTGTTTGAAACAGTCTCTCTATATAGTCTTCTGTCCTCAAATTCACAATCCTTTTGCCTGAGCCTTTTGAGTGCTGTGGGATTACAGATGTGTGATACCATGCCTGGCTTTGAAATCTTTCGTTCCTTTTCAACAAGAGGCCTTATATTTTGGTTTTTTCATTGGACCTGCAGACTACAGCAAGTCCTAAATAAACACATGGATAGATTTGAACTAGGGTTGGACTACAGAGGCGAGACCAGCTATGATGAATCCTAGCTCTCACATCTGTCCACAGGCCACAGGCACTTCTCAGCTTGAGACGAGTAAAGGAGCATCTCCCAGCAAGCCTGGGGGCAGAGTGGGTAGAGCGCAGATGCTGGAGAGCTGAGGGAGTTGGGGACCACCTCAAGGAGTGCTCAGGGCAGGAGATCTGATGGGACCCAGGCTCTGGAGCTTTCATGGCCGAGTCCAGAAAGCAGCTCATAGAGAATAGGACCACGGTGAAGTTTCCAAGTCCACCACTGCCCAGACCCCAGAGCCCCGGGGGTTTCTGCTTGAGCTGCCCCTACAACATCCTTTGGTAGCACAGTGGCAACCAAGTCAGGTGAACCGCTGCGCTTCCCTGGAGACTCTTGGGTGGTGCCAGAGAGTGCCGCTGGGCACCACTTTTTAAACGCCCACCTAAGGAACTCTTCCAAGAATACCTTATCTCCAGAGATGACAACATCATGCTCCATGACACTTTCAGGAGTAATACAGCTTAGCACTCCCTGCTGCATGACTCTGGCTGCTGGGATCCTCTTCCTTGCTACCATCTGTTTTCACACTTCCTTTATCTATACTTTTGTCTAAAAAGCTTCCAGTCAGGGATTCGTTCCTCCCTCTTGTCTAGACCATAAGCTATTTGACAGCAAAGATCAGGTTCTCAACTTCTCCATCCAACTCAGAATGTTGTACCTTGATAACAAAATCATACAGCAAGATGAACAAGTACATATATTTTTGAGACAAGGTCTCATGTGTTCTAAGCTAGCTTCAAACTTGTTACGTAGCTGAGGATGATCTTGAACTTCTGATCCTCCTGCCTCCGTCTTTCTCATGCTAGGATTACAGGCGCGTACCATCATACCTAGTGTATGTGTCCTGGGGATGAAACCCCGTTTTAGGCATGCTTGGCGCACACTCTACCAACTGAGGACTTTCCCAGTGAACAGCTACACCTTGGCTGATGGACTAGCAGCGCCAGCATACTGACATTCAGAAAATGTCCAGCTGGGCGTGGTGGCGCACGCCTTTAAACCCAGCGCTTGGGCAGGCGGACCTCTGTGAGTTCAAGGCTAAGCTGGTCGACAGAATGAATTCCAGGACAGCCAGGGCTATACAGAAAACCCCTGCCTTGAAAGAAAAAGAGAGAGGGAAAGGGGAAGGGGGAGAGAGAGAGAGAGAGAGAGAGAGAGAGAGAGAGAACTTCCAAATGCTTTGCCATTCTAATTCAGAGACAAAGAGGGGACCTTCTATTGAAGAACTAAGAGGCAGAGTTATGCACCTAGTCCCACAGCCAGGGATGCAGAACCTCACTCTATGTCTGCAGTCTCCCTCTGGTATCTATTAATGGTGACAGATAGGTGGACAACAAAAGCCTGAAAGTGTAGGCACCCTGCCTTTGCCTACGTTCTATAATCCTTGCGGAGGGACGCCCAAGCTGTGCCCTCTCCTTGACACAGAATATCTAAAATTCCAAGCAGGACCTAGACACCAGGGAGCCGCATGTTTCTACTCACCAGGTCGTCCAGGTTATAGGTGATGAGATCCATGTCCAGGGTTAGTGGGTAGTTCATAGCTGCGGTCTGTGTCACCAGACTGGTCCCTGTCTGATGCTGAGAAGCTCTGTGCTGGTGCCTATGGAGAGGTGGCAGGCGTCAGCTGCAAATTTAAACAAATGAGCTGGGTGCTGTCTCCTGGGGCCGCATAGGGCCTGCCACTTGCCTCTCAACTCATCATTTTTTTTTTTTTCCACTGGGTCTTTTCTGGTGTGTGTGTGTGTGTGTGTGTGTGTGTGTGTGTGTGTGTGTGGTGTGTTTTCCTTTCTTTTTTCTTTTTCTTTTCTTTTTTTTTTTAAGAAAAAGGGAAACTCCCCCACAGTGTCAGCAATAGTCAGGCTTTTCAGCATCTTTCCTGGCAGCTGTGGTCTGGACTGGGCCGGGGGTCTGGTGTGAAGGCAGCCCTTCGCTCCTGCCTGCGGGACCTCTGTGAGGGAAGCTCACAGACTTGGGAAACTCCTCATCATAAGGGACAGGAGAAGAGTGCTTCCAGCCACCTCAAGGTCTTCACTTTTCTCATCACTGGGGTGACCAGCCACACCAGTTTGCCTAAAACCAAAAGAAAGTCCCTGCCCTGGGAAACCCCTCAGTCCTAGGCAAGCCGGGGGCCTTGATCAGCCTGTTACTGCCACCATCCGATTGTCCAGTCAGGAAGGAGGACCCCTCCTTCCCTTTTCAGCTCAAGTTTGAAAGAGATGTAAGTTAGAATTTTTTCAAAGGGAGCAACCCTAAAATAATACTAGAAGACCAAAACATGAAATTACCAAATGAAAGCAAAACATAAACCCAGCTACAGAGCGGTGCTCTGAAGTAACGGTGTTCCACCCGCAAATAAACTTGTAGGCAGCCTGGCTAGAAAGGACATGGGCAACCACCTAGGCACCACCTCCCTTCCAATTTTACACAAGAGAGGACCCTATAGCCCTGAGGCGGGGGGGGGGGAGGGGGAAGAGAGAGAGAGAGAGAGAGAGAGAGAGAGAGAGAGAGAGAGAGAGAGAGAGAGAAACTTACCCAGGATCCTGTAACACATCAATGGCAGCCACCTTGTATCAAGGGTCCTGACTCCATGTTTATCATCCTCTGCTCTCCAAGGCAGCTTCTCTACAGGCTCATAGCATCTGCTTTTCCTCCTGCTCTGTCCCATCGTGAGTGGTAGACATTGATCCATTTCCCCTCCAGGTTTCATCCTGGTGGGTTTTCTTCTATGGCGTGGGGGCGGGAGGGGGGGAGCAGAGGGGGGACGGTGAGAGGGGGTCCATTTCTTGACTTGGTCCACAGTAGTGTAAGATTGCACCCAAGGCCCCTACCTATGGTGTACTGGGTGTTTTGTTTTTGGGTTTTTTTTGGTGTGTGTTTTGGTTTGGTTTGCCCCAACTATGTAATCATCCTTCCCTTCCAAGCCAAACCACTACCCACACACTGTCGTCACCCTGCCCTCCCAGGCAAATGACCTTTCAAGGGGATCCTATCCTGACCGGAGTTCTCCTTCACCATCTCCTCCATACTCCAGTCTCCCCTTTCCCAGCCTGCATACCTTGGTTACAGTCCCTACTTGTCCTCAACATAGAAAACAATGTTCCTCAAGGCTTAAAGTGGGAAGACTTTGAACTCTGTCCGGGCTATTTCAGGCTCTTCCCCCTCTCCTCTATTCCCTGCCTTCAGAAACTGCTCTTTCAAAAATGTCTACATTTTAATTTATTTTAGTGTGTGTGTGTGTGTGTGTGTGTGTGTGTGTGTGTGTGTGTGTGTGTGTGTAGCATGTGTGGGAGAGACAGAGACAGAGAGAGCACCTGTGGAGGTCAGAGGACAACTTGTGACATTTGGTTCTCTTCTTCCACAGTGTGGGACCTGGGGACCAAACTCAGGAGGTCAGGCTTGGCGACAATGTCTTTACCTGCTGAGCCATCTTGCTGGCCCTGAAACCTGCACTTGAGGAGGAAGAAGGCCAGGACAAGGGAGGGCTGGAGCGTCTCTCTAGCCCCTCTAGTCCTGTACCCTTCTGGGACACCGTCTCAGAGCTTCCTGGGTCTGGAAAGGACCAAGCACTGCTCATCCTTCCAACCCTACCCCACTGTCTTGCCCCTCCAGCCCGTACACAGGGTCAGCTTTTGCTCCCCGGAAAACACTGCTCAGAAGAGACATCACATGAGACTCTCCTAGGCATGGAAAGGGACTTTGAAAGACGGGCCAGTCACCCCTTGCTCTGCCTCCCACCTCCAGGGAATGCAAGAGCAGAGGTCACTGCATCTTCATCAAATAAACAACCCGTCACGGGGGGAGAAAGCCGCTTTAGGAAATCAAGTTTCCTCAGATGTAAGGGTGAATGTCCGTCACCACAGTACTTGGGAGGGTGAGGCAGGAGGATTGTGAGTTTGAGGTGAATGTGGACTATGTGGTTAGACCTGTCCAAAAAATAAATAAATAAAACAAAATAAAAAGAAGAGGGAGGCATCTTGTTTGAGAGCAGGATGGTTTGGTGTTAGAAACTGACTCCCGGTGCTGAGTCAAAAGGTGTCTTCTTGCGTCATCCCAGCAGTTCTGGGGCCTCACACAGGACCATGTAGCATGTCTCCCAAGTGACCTCTGACTACAGACACCATGTGCTTGTGAGTCTCATGTTTCCAAGAGCCATATTCTAATGTCTTCAACTATTTTTCAAAGAACTGATTTTTGGGTCCCTTATCAGCCTGTTCTGTGACCTCTGGGTGATTTCCGGTCAATGGTCCAGGAAGTCTGTGTCTAAGATAAACTCAAGGAAACTGAGTTTCCTTGTTCAAGACTCCGAACATATTTAGTTCCAATTAGCATGACCTCATAAAACCCTGTTAGTGGGTTTCATGCTGATAGCTCTAACCCATCATTTGATTTTATAAAGGGAAACTTCTCACCTGTAGATGTGATGACGACATAAATAAGCCATCCTTGGGTCTAGCCAAGTTTTGATAGGAACTCTTAGCAGGACAAAGCCAGAACCAGCATCTTGCTTGGTTTACCTAGAAAAGTCTGGGAAGACTTCACAGAAGTAGGACCCAAGCTGGGCCTTAGGGAGGTGCATGATGGGAGGGTGGTGATGGGGTTGGAAGGCTGCATGAAAAGGTGTGTGGAGCCGGGCAGTGGTGGCGCACACCTTTAATCCCAGCACTCAGGAGGCAGAGCCAGGCGGATCTCTGTGAGTTCGAGGCCAGCCTGGGCTACAGAGTGAGTTCCAGGATAGTCAGGTCTACACAGAGAAACCCTGTCTCAAAAAAAAAAAAAGTGTGTGGAAAAATTGAGCCATCCCTGGCACACTGTAGGCATCCCTGGCACACTGTAGGCATCCCTGGCACACTGTAGGCATCAGCAATAGGCTGTGGTGCTGGTGAGGACAATGTGAGGAGGCAGGAGGAGTCTGGAGATGCTCTTGGGGCTGTCTCCTCCCTCATTCTCAATCACTGGCCATTCCGGGCTGTGTTGTAGGCTCAGAGGAAACGTCAGAGGGCTCAGGACGGTGTCTCAGAAGCAGCGGCTGCAGGCCCTGGCCGGGAAGTCTACCTGCGGTGTGGTGTCGGCTGCAGCAAAGCAGTTCCTGTGCCACCTCCCCAAGGACGGGGCCGAGCCGTGTGGAGCTGCTGCACCTGGGGCTCTGCCGGACTCATCTCTGCTCCCTCCACTCCCTGGTCTGGACTCATTCAGACATCCTCCCTTCTGGTCCTGTCGGATGCAAGGATACATTCTCATCTGGGCCCTTTAATCTTAGCCTTCTTGATGGTTAACCCTTAGCCCTAAGTGGATAAACACCTTCAAGCCACAGGCTTTGGTAATGCTTCAGAAGCCTCCGAGGGTCACTGTCTGTGTTTGGAAAAAAAGGCTCGCTAAATCTTATTAAAGATGTATTTACTTAAATTAAATTTTATTATTTTATGTGTGTGAGGAGCATTTTGCCTGTTTGTATATATGTATGTGCGCTATGTGTACCCGTGTGAGCCTCTGCCTGAGGAGGCCAGAAATGGGCGTCAGATATCCTGGATCCGGAGTTACAGAGGATTGTGAGCCACCATGTGGGTGCTGGGAATCAAACCTGCATCCTTTGCAAGAACAAGTGCTCTTAACCACTGAGCCAACTCTCCAGCCTCAAGGAACATTTTATTGATTGATGATTGATGTGGGTACCAACCCACAGTGGGCAGTACCACCCTTGGGCATGTGGTCCTGAGGGGTATGGAAAAAAGGCTGCTGAACCTAAGCCTGGAAGCCCCAAACAAAACCAAAAAGAGGTGGGGCCACAGTGATCCCCGCTCCACGTATTCACACCGTTACACAGATGGGTCTCCTTTGCCACTTGGTTCTGCCATCAACTGCTGCCACAGGCTCCCCTCCCCAAAAATGAAGTTAATTGGTGATGAACTGAAACCTGGAAAACAGTGAGCCAAAACAAATCCTTGTGAGCTGATGATTGCTGATAGTTGTTACGGCAACAGGAAGCGCTCTGATACATCACCATAGGCTCTTCAAACCCATAGAGCCAGACCAGCTTCCCTGGGACAGAGAAGGCAATGCCGCCTACACCACGGTCGGTCCTTGACTTAAAAGATGTGAAGGCAGGGGTTTCACCTGTTTTGTTACAGTCAGCTGGGATGGGGCCCTTCCAGGTAAGGAAGTCCAAATAACATTTCAATTTGCTGTTTGTGTGTGGTTTCTACCCTGCAGACAGCCTCTGAGGCTGAATTATTATATCCCAGGTTTCTCACTAAAATGACCAGCACTGGCTTTGCCAGGGCTGGATTTGTGCCTGGGTTAGGTGTGGGTGGCTGCTTAAATCCCAGCTCAGGTGGATTTTTCCCAGTAATTATGCCTTGCTGTTAATGGAGTATATTAATTTCCATTTGTTCCACCTACTAGATATAATCACTTGTATCCACAGAAAAATTGAATCGTTCCACAGAGGCTTAGAGTGTTGCTGGAGGGAATAGGTCCCCGACGGCCTCAGCCTTTTATTAACTGGAATGTTCTCCTGGGTAGAGATCTCATTGTTTCTCCGGTGGGTCCCCTTCGATGGTGAACAATGGAGTTTCACAGCTCACCTGCCTTAGAAGGAGTCGGTGTCCCTTCAAGTCCCTAAGAGAGAGCATAGTAACACTTACACATCGGCATTCACCAAATTACACAGTCCTACCATTTCCAAATTTAGCTGTCTTTTTTTTTTTTTGGTTTTGGTTTTTCAAGATAAGAGTTTCTCTGTGTAGCCCTGCAGACTGGAACTCAGAGAGATCCACCTGCCTCTGCCCTTTTCCCCAGCCCTCCAGTGCCGGATTAAAGGTGTGCACCCCCCCCCCCCCACTACACAGGGTTTCTCTGTGTAGCTTTGGTGCCTTTCCTGGAACTCTGTAGCCCAGGCTGGCCTCGAACTCACAGAGATCCACTTGCCTCTGCCTCCTGAGTGCTGGGATTAAAGGCATTGACCACCACCGCCCAGAAATTGCTTTTCTTAATCTTTATATTTCACTTAATCCTTCTTTCTTTCTTTCTCTCTCTCTCTTTCTTTCTTTCCTTCCTTCCTTCCTTCCTTCCTTCCTTCCTTCCTTCCTTCCTTCTTTCTTTCTTTTTTTATTTTTCAGATAGGCTCCCCCACATAAACTGGGCTGGTTTTGAACTCATGGAGATCCACCTATCCCTGGCTTCCAAATGCTGGGATAATAGGCATGCACCATCAAGCCCAACTCACTGTTTTTCCCCTCTAGAGGTCAAACCAAGGACACCCCCCCCATAAACTAGGTAAGTGCCCTGAGATGCATCCTCGGTCCTCCATCTTCACTTTTCATATAAAACTGTCCAAACCCTTGTAGAAGTTATTGGCCTGGTCCCTGTCCATATGTGGGGGCCGGGGGGAGGGTGTTTGTGGAGAAACAGTCCCGTTCCTCCTCCTCCTCTTCTTCTCAAGATTTTAATGAGAATGGTTTAGAAGGGCAGCACGAAGGCAGCTCCGTAGGCACCAAACCTGAGACCGGGAGGCCACACAAGGCCACACAAGGCCCCACAATCAGAGACTCCTCTTTGGGAAGGATATGTACTTTCTTGACTATCTCAGGGGAAAACTATGGCTAATCTCTCCCAGGGGCGGTTTCTCAGTGCTGTGTTCCATGAGCTGAGCTAAATTCTTTATGCTCTCAGTTCCTTTCATCCTCTGAGCAGCCTTTAAGTGTAATAATTATATCACCACATTACAGACGTGGAAACTGAGCTTCAGACAGCAGCAGTAGGAAGGGTAACAGCTCATTCAGACAGACACCAGGACTCAAAAGCACCATCAACACAGGAAGTGGGTGGTAAAGATTGTCATTGCTGGGAGCCAGTGCCCACGCACCACTCTCTGTCTTTAGGTAACAGGTAGTCTGCAGGGAGGAAACCGGTCCAGGTGCTCGGTCGGCACGTCAAGGTTACCGTAAGGTTACAGAGGCCATGTATGTGTGTGTCCGGGCACCTCCGCCCAGGGCAGACCAGGCTTAGAGAGCGAGTCAGATGTCTGGATCAGGTGTTTGTGTGATAAGTACCAAAATGAGCCCTGGCCAGAGACAAGATAAAACTGGCGACAGGGTGACTAACAGGGAGGGCAGGACAGACGTGTGGACACATTTGTACACGTATCGATGCATGTGGTGAGAATATTTTCAACGGTACCACGTCAGAGCAGCATGGCTCAGTCGAGCAGTGTGGAAGGTGCTTGGGGAAGACACAGGCAGCCTGCTCTCCCAGGAGAGCTGTGTGTGAATGTGCTGGGTAAGCTGTGAGGCTGCGTGGTTGATGGAAAAAACGTGGACATGATATCCAGAGGCCCAGATGGAAGGCCCAGCACTTCTTCTTTTCAGCAAGGGACAGCTCTGCCCAATATTCTAACACACACTAAACACCAAACAGAGCATTCCTCGGACAGCGGTTCTCACACTTTGACTCAGTGGCCTGGAGGACTTGATAAACAGCCTAGCCAAGTGGCTGAGTCTGGCAATCTGGGTGGGCATCAGAATCGATGTGTCCAGCATGTGTCCAACCGAACTGTTGTCCTGAGAACTGCAGTCAGAAAGCCCGCACCCTAGTCACGCAGGATCTCCTTACTCACACATACCAGCTGTACTCTTCTTCTGACACAGCTAGTATGCCAGGCTGGAGCTCCCAGCCCCTCCCCACAGAGCTCTCAGCCTCTCCACACAAAGATCACTGCAGCTGGGACCTTTCTAGAACAAGGACAGCACCTCCCACAACTAGCATAACCCACCCGTTTCTTTGCCCAGAACAAGCTTCCCCCGGGGTTCACTCTGGTGCAGCTGAGATTTTCATCACGCTATAGACTCAGGCTGCCTCACACCTCTGGTACCTCTCTGGCCTTAGTCTCTTCTATTCTGTGGCTGTTGTCTTGTTTATGTATGTATTTATTTGTATGTACGTGTATGGGCACGTGCATGCCATGGACACGTGTGGAGGTCAGAGGACAACTTGTAGGGGTCGGTTCTTCCTCCCGCTGTGGGTTCTGAGGATTGAACTCGGGTTCTCAGGCTTGGCAGCAAGCACCCTTACCCACTGAGTCATCTCACTGACCTTGTTTTGCATTTTGTTGTTGTTGTTCATTTGTTTGACAAGATCTCACACTTTTGCCTGTTGCCGGCTGACCTCAGACTCACAGAATTCCTCCCGCTTCCGCTTCCCACACGCTGAGGTTACAAGAGTGTGACACTGGGTATTCTTCACGTCTGCTCTGACTGCAGCTTAATCTCTGCTGCTAGGTCATGGGTCCCGTTCCTGTGACTGAGAGCATAGTTGTCATAGAGAGGGTTCCCACTGCTGTGAGGAATCACCACGATCAAAAGCAACTGGAGGAGGAACAGTGTATTTGGCTTACTTATCCTGAGTCATACATAGTCCACTGAGAGAACCCCAGGCGGGAACTCAAACCAGGCAGGAACCTGGAGGCAGGAACTGATGCAGAGGCCAGGAAGGGAGGGGTGCTTACTGGACTGAGCCTCATGGCTTGCTCGGCCTGCTTTCTTTTTTCTTTTCCTTTTCTCTGCTCCCCTCCCCCCAACCCAAGACAGGGTTTCTCTGTGTATCCCTGGCTGTCCTGGAACTCACTCTGTAGATGTAGACCAGGCTGGCCGGCCTTGAACTCAGAGATCCACCTGCCTCTGCCTCCCGAGTGCTGGGATTAAAGGCATGTGCCACCACTGCCTGGCTCTACTGCCCGGTCTTTTGGAGACTTTTCCTCAGCTGCTGCTCCCTCTTCTCAGAGGACTCCAGCTTGTGTCAGAGAGACATAGACTATCCGGCACGACACATAATAGACGTTATTAATAGTACTTAGTTCATGTAAGATACTTATCCTTCTTCCTCCAATACCCCTTCCACCTCACTCTTCTGCTTTGATTTTTCATTTTTGATTGTTTATTTATTTTTGAGTCAGAGTTTTAATGTGTAGCACTGGCTGGCCTGGAATTCACCATGTAGACAAGCTGGACTCCAGCTCACAGAATCCACCTACCTCTGCTTCCTGAGTGCTGGGATTAAAGGCACACGCTACCATGAACTATGTTGTTTTTTTTTTTCTTTTTCTTTTTCTTTCTTTTTTTTTTTTTTTTTTTTTTTAGTGATGGCCATTCAACCAGATTCCTTTTGTGGATCCACACATAAGATACTAACTATCCTTAAATTAGAAATAGAACTTCACCGGCTCTTTTTGCGTAGGTGATGGTTAATGCAGAGATTGCTAACACAGTGCCGGATGCAAGCTTAGCCCTCTGCGGGGCACCAGCATCGCCACCTCCAAGGCTCAGGAACATCTCAGAAGAAAGGATGGAAAGAATGTAAGACGGGGATGGAGAGGAGTGACATGCTGTCTTCTGAGCACGACGTGCCTGTGGCGCTCATGAGCTCACTGAGGAAAGTCTGTCATGTATGAAGGAGGGGACATGAAGCCCCCCCTCTCTGAGGAGCTACAGGCAGCTGATGGTAGCTGGGGAAGGATGCCACTTCTAAATGACCCCTCACCCATGCTCATGCTAGTGATTCCAACTAAAAGTGCTCACACATGTGTGCATGTACGCACACGCTCGCGCAATGTGAAAACAGAAAAAGGACTTACCAGGAAGAAGAAGGGGCTTGGTAGGAGGGAAGGAGGGTAAGGAAGGCTACTGGGGGAAATAGGGTCAAAGCAGATTATATATGTCTGAAATTGTGAAAAAGTAAAATATAATACAGATGTTTTATGTATTGGGAGACAGAGGCAGATGGAGCTCTGTGAGTTCTACATAGAGAGTTCCAGGACAGTCAGGGCTACATAGGAATATGTGTATGAGTCTTTTTTTTTTTTCTAAATAGAAATCCTCCATAGGTACAAATTGCTTTGCACACGCACACACAAACAAATTTTTAAAAAGGGGATTGTTCAATGTGTGGTGGCTCACACCCGTAATCTCAGAACTACAGGGACTGAGGCAGAAGGATTACCATGAGAACTAGGTTACCCTGGGCTATGGCGAGACTCTCTTTTTTTTTTCAAGACAGGGTTTCTCTGTGTAGTTTTGGAGGCTGTCCTGGAACTTGCTCTGTAACCCAGGCTGGCCTGGAACTCACAGAGATCCACCTGCCTCTGCCTCCCAAGTGCTGGGATTAAAGGCGTGAGCCACCACCGCCCGGCTGGCGAGACTCTTATTGGAAAACATTTTAAAGAAAGAAAAGGTTGGGTGGAAAGGAGGAAGGTTAGACGAGCTCTGAGGGAAGGCCTGGACGCAGCAGAGGGCTCCAGGGAGTGGCACACGTCTGATGAGGGGCAGAGAGCAGCTGGTATGGGCTGGAGCAGGCTTAGGGTTATATATGGGAGAGGCCAGGAGGCGAGGAAGGAGGGATTGAGAGGCCCCGAGGGCTTTGGGACCACAGAGGAGGCAACTGGGAACACAGCAGAGACTTTACTGAAGAATCCCACGATGACCCTGAAACTCAGGGAGGTTAATGCGGTCTTACCTCCAAGAGCCATTTAGTCTTCACCAGGGACAAACCAGGTTCAACAGACCGCCAGCATCCGTCTCCAGCGGGCACAGGCGGTGGGACCTTTGATAACCCGCAATTAATTATTCCTTGGGCCTGACCATTCCAGGTACTGACCAGGTGCTGGGAAAGTAACGAGAAACACAGCCACACTTGGTGGAGCTCGTGCCATGCCGAGGAGAAGGGCATTAAACACATAAACCACACACTTGGTGCCAAGAGAAGCTCATTACGGGGTTGTAAAAACCTATACATTCTGTGTAGAAAAAGGGCAGTGTAAGCTGGGCAGTGGTGGCGCACGCCTTTAACCCCAGCACTTGGGAGGCAGAGGTAGGCGGATCTCTGTGAGTTCGAGGCTAGCCTGGGCTACAGAGTGAGTTCCAGGAAAGGCACAAAGCTACACGGAGAAACCCTGTCTCAAAAAAACTCAATCTTCATAAACTAATAACTAGACCACAATCCTCCCAGATTCATTTAGGGTTTGACGCTCTCTCGAATTCATTGCCTCCCAAGAATATTTCATCTCAGCCTATGGAGAAAGTCAATTGGGAGTTCTTAGCATGTTTTGTTTAGGAGGGAAGGGAGCCTCCATAGACCTAAATCTATCCAGCTAGAAGGAATCTCAGCGGGTTCTGATGTGGTCCTCTGTGCTTGGCTGAACTCGGCCGCTAAATGACTGACTGACACTTCTCGTATTTGAGACAGCGTCTTACTATGCACAGCCCAAACTTGCCTTGATCTCCTCATTCTCCAGCCTCAGCCTCCTCAGGTCCGAGATCACGTTTTGAGCCACCATGCCTGACCCCTGGTGCTTTCAGAGCGACCGCTGTGAAGGGTACAGACTTGGGCTTTCCTGTTGTAAGTCCTCAGCACCTTCACATGAAGTTTGTGACAGGAGGCTGTGGTCAGAGACAGGGTGGTCAGAGGCTTGGGCCTTGGGTGGCCCAGAGTAGGGCAGGAGGGACGAGGTGACCTGGAAGCAAAGGCAGGAAATGAAAGCAGCTTCCTGATGTGGTTGTCCTGCCAGCGAAAGTGAACCAGGCCCCCAGGTGGAGGTGACAGGCCAGCGAAACTCCTCACCGCATTTCGGGACCTGGTGAGGCGGCCCACCTGCCCTATCAGCACCTTAATCATGGCTCCTGAGAGAGAGGTTTCCAAATGACTCGGCCCTGCTGCCCCAGGAAGGAAGTGTTCTGGGCTGCGAGTGGGGGCCTGTGCCTCCGTGTGGGTCAGGCCTTTGAAAGTGAGTTAGTGATGACCCAGCAGTGGGGGCAGGGCTGCTGACAGAGTGAGCCTGGCTTGGGGAGAGCGGAGGTGGAAGGACCATCTGGCCTTCCCTCACAGAGGCTCACAGTGAGAAATCCTGTCCGCAGCACCCGTTAATCATGACAGACATGGCCAGCTCTGTGACACGGCACTGTAGGTCTTCTGTATGCCGTCCGGATTTATCACTTTTGTTTCTCGGGTAATAGACGTCTTGAGAATGTTTCCTGTGTGTTTCCAAATTTACACCCTGCCTATCAACATCTCGTCTACCAACCAGGACTCAGTACCAACCTCTACTGATGTCTGTATCCTTTTCCACCTCTGCACAGCTGTGGGATGTCTTTCTGTAGACTGTGAATACGTGTGACTCCCACTGGATAGTAAATAAAGCTGTTTTGGCCTATGGCAAGAAAGCTTACAGCCAGGCAGGAAATCCGAGCCGAGATACAGAGAGAAGAAGGGCAGAGTCGGGAGAGGCACCTGCCACCGCCTGAGGAGCAATAAGATGCCAGCAGATCAGTAACACCATGGCTACATGGCAACATACAGATGAATAGGAATGGGTTGATTTAAGATGAAAGAGCTAGCTAGGAAGAAGCAAGAAGCCATAGGCCATAGAGTTTGAAATTAATATCAGCCTCTGAGTGATTATTTTATAAGCAGCTGCGGGACCTCGGGCTGGGTGGGACCGAGAAACTTCTGGCTACACTGCACCTTTGCTTATAGACTGTTCTGGAATCTGAGCAGTACATCTCCACACCTCTGTATGACCAAAACCTAAACAACCTCAAGGCCACCTCAGTGTCCTTTCTTCCACAGTCTCCAAAGTCAAGGGAGCACCTGCCTCACGTTGATCTAGCCCTTTACCTGTGCTTCTCACTGCCCACCTTAGAGTCTAGTTACTGAAGATTAGACACTCTTACTAGCATGTGAGAGGCTCTGGTGGCAAGACCCTTTGTGATCCACCCTAACCCTAAGCCAGAGTTTGACACCCTATAGGTGTTTAATCTTTGATTAACTGAGCGGATGGAGAGAGAGAGAAAGGGGGAGTGCAGGCAGGACCCATGGAGGAGGGCAGGAGGCCCAGGAAAGGGCTGGAGTTTTCTAGTTTACCATGACCCAGGCCTGTAGAACTCATGTTGGGGCTTCCAGCACAGTTGGAGTTAGGACTTAGCGTCTGGGTGGAGGCTTTGGTCGTCAGTGCCCCATGATGATGCTTGACAAGTGTCTGTGCTTGCCCTCATGTGTGTGTGAGATGCAGTCCCTACCCCGAAGGGGGCTTGTGAATGTGCACAGTATCTGCTAAAGGCTGGGCAAGTGCGTCCACGAGTTACCCAGCTTCCTCAGATGGGGTAAGGTGGGCATTGACCCCACTCACCTCTGCTGCAGAGATGTCTGTGTAGTTGCCGAATGTTCCCTGCTTGATCAAAAACATTTTGAAAAGTTACGTTCACGTATTCATTGTGGGGAGAGGGTGAACACCGTGGTGTGTGTGGAGGTCAGAGGGTAACTTGGAGAAGTCGGTTCTCTCCTTCTACCGCATGGGTCCTGAGGATGAGACTCAGGCCATCAGGTTTGGTGGGAAGTGCCCTGACAGGCTGGGCTGTCTCTCTGCCTTGATACTTAACCATCACAGTGCCCAGCTCACAGGCAGACTCAGTATTCAGCATAGTTTGGTGAAGGGATGGATGAACACATGCATGGAAAATGAATCAGTAACCTCTGGGGTTTACCTCCTGGGGCTGAGGCTGTACCTCAGTGGTAGAGGACTTGCCTTGAAGGCTTGAGGCCCTGGGTCCGAACTCTAAAAACCTAAACAAACAAACAACCAAAAAAACTAAGCACTCACGTGAAGTCTTAGTTCCCATTAAGCAAGGGGCCTAGGTAAGGAAATGAAGAAGGCAGGTGGAATTCCTCGGGCAGTGATGCGATCCCACAGTCCTCCAGGGTCCTCAGCTGGCCAAGAGCAGTTATTTCTGAGACCACAGCCAGAGTATCATGGGATGCTCAGCTTCACAGGAGGGCGATTGCCTTAGTTTACCACGAAACACCTAGCGCTTGAGACTTCCCAGACATGGGATGGAGACGAGAAAGGGACAGTGGACCAACCCCCACAACCCAGCCCAGTGCCTAGAAAGTGAACTTGCTCTCCCGGAGGCAAGCTCTGGTCAGTTGCAGAGGGGACTCTTCTGGACAGTGGGGAAGTGGCTGAAGTGAGCGGCTGAGGGTGGGGAAGAAGAAGCCTGTGATGGTCCTCACCAGCTCCCTACCTGAGTTCTTGTCTGAGGCAGGCTAAGTTGGAAAGACGTCAGAGAGAAAGTCTCAGAAATTCGCAGTGGGCCCCAAAGGCTAAAGCAGGGCACCTCTGAGACCCATGACTAGTGAGCTGTGAGTGGTGGGTGCCAGTGTGTGTGAGAGAGAAACTGACTTTAGTCATAGTTGGAGGACTCTGGTGAGGCCAGTCTCTGTTGTTCAAATCTTAGATGGTCTTTTAATAAAACAAAAAACAAAAAACCAAACAAACAAAAAAAAAACCCAGAGCCAGATATTGGGGTAAAAGCTGAAAGGTCAGAGAAGCAGAACAGCCAGCCTAGTTCTTACCTCTATAAAATCCTCAACCTGAAGAGTGAGTTTTAGGCTGGGCAGTGGTGGCACATGCCTTTAATCCCAGCACTTGGGAGTGAGTTCCCTGGGCTACAGAGTGAGTTTCAGGACTGGCTCCAGAGCTATACAGAGAGACCCTGGAGAGAGAGAGAGAGAGAGAGAGAGAGAGAGAGAGAGAGAGAGAGAGAGAGAGAGAGAGAGAGAGAGAGAGAGATCTGGTTCCTTTCTCTGCCCTGCCACTGCCTGGCTCTGTTTCTCTCCTATACTGGATCAATCTCATGTAGCCCGGTGTGGCCTTGAACTCACAGAGATCCAGACGATCTCTGCCTCCCGAGTGATAGCATTAAAAGTGTGTGCCACCACCGCCTGACCTCTGTGTCTAATCTAGTGGCTGGCTCTGTCCTCTGATGCTCAGGCAAGTTTATTAGGATACACAATGTATCACCACAGATCTCACTCCAGGCTTTCCTCTCAGGTACATTGGCCCTGCGGGGGCTTCCTGAAGATCCATCAGCTGGAGGTCTCTGAGGGTAGCTGTCTACTACCCTGCTGGGCACAGGGCAGGATACAGGCCTCTCTGAGAGTGTCACATCTGTGTTTAAGTGAAGGCAGCTAGGGTCCAAGCAGGCAAAGAATTTTGTTGCTTTGGGAGCTATTAGTTGCAGACTAATTTGTTTTGTTTCTTTCAAATGGCTTTTTCTAATTACTTCTGGAAAATCTAATTATACAATATAAGCATACATGATTTTTCATTATTACAGTTATTAAAATTTTAAAAATTGTATTTATCGTATTACTTTATATGTGGGAGTGTTTTGCCTGCATGTACTTGTGTGCATACCACATGTGTGTAAGTATCCACAGATGTCAAAAGAGAGTCTTGGATCCTCCAGGTCTGGAGTTACAGATGGTTGTGTAGCCTCTGTTAGACACTGGGAATCAAACGGAGGTCCTCTGGAAGATCAGCCGGTACTCTTAACCACTAAGCCAACTCCCCAGCCCCCGATTTGTTTTATGTATATATGTGTGTGTGTACCAGAGTGTCTCTCTCTCTCTTTTTTTTTTTTTTAAATCTTTGGGTCCTGGGAATTGAACCCAGGTCCTCTGGAAGAGAAGCTGGTATTCTTTACCTGCTGAGCCATCTCTTCAGCCTATGAGTGTCTATTTTTATGTGTATGTGTACCAGTGTGAGTGCAGGAGTCCGTGTAGGTTAGAAGAGGGTGTTGGATCCCCTGGGACTGGAGTTACAGGCAGTTGTGAGCCCCTGTGTGAGTGCTGGGAATTGAACCTGTGTCCTCTGTAAGAGCAGCAAACATTCTTAGTCACTGAGTTGCCTTTCCAGCCCAAGAATATATGATTTTTAAAGTGTATTTACATATTATTCTAATGTTTAAAATTTTGCTTTTCAAGACAGGGTTTCTCTGTGTAGCCCTGGTTGTCCTGAAACTCAGTCTGTAGACCAGGCTAGCCTCAAACTCAGAGATCTGCCTGCCTCTGCCTCCTGAGTACTGGGATTAAAGGCATGCACCACCATCATCGGACACTATTATTTTAATTTTTAAAAATTATTTTAATATGTATGTATATGAGAATTTTGCCTGTATGTATGCATACTACATGTGTGCCTGGTGTTCCTGGAGGTCAGAAGTGGGTATTGGATCCCCTGGAACTGGAGTGACAGAAGGTTGTGAGCTCCCTGTGGGTGCTGAGAATTGAACCCAAGTCCTCTGGAAGAGCAACCAGTGTTTTTAGTGGCTGAGCTATCTCTCCAGTCCCAATGCTTTTTAATTTTTAAAATTAATTAGTTAAAAAATTTAAAAATTTATGTGCATTGGTGTTTTGCCAGAGAACTGGAGTTACAGACAGTTGTGTGCTGCCATGTGGGTGCTGGGAATTGAACCTGGGTCCTCTCAAAGAACATTCAGTGCTCTTAACTACTGAGCCATCTCTCCAGCACCCTAAAAAATTTCTTGAGACAGGGTCTCTCTACATAGCCATGGTTGTCCTAGAACTCACAATATAGACCTGGCTGACCTAGTATTCATGGAGATCTGCCTGCCTCAGTTTCCTGAGTGCTGGAAACCAAACTTGGGTTCTCTGGAAGAGTAGTAAACCCTTTTAACAATTGTGGTGTCTCTCCAGCACCGCAATATTTTATTCTTAAGGCAATATGATACATAACTGGAAAACAGGAGAGATCAGAGATAATCTTACAGTGAGCACTAATATAACTCTGGAAACCATCTTTCTTGTTTTCGGTTTTTGAAGGCCTTTTTGGTTTCTTGAGACAGCGCCTCAAGCAGCCCAGGCTGGCTTTAGACTCATTCTGTATCCAAATCTTTCCTTGAACTACCAATCTTTGAGCCCCTGCCCCCTCAATGTTAATTTACAGACATGTGTAGTGGTGACACACGCCTTTAATCAGAAGGCAGAGGCAGGCAGATCTCTGTGAGTTCAAGGCCATCCTGGTTTTCGGGGAGGAAAACTCGGCTATCCATGTCTAGCAGGCAAAGTTCGCCAGGTTTGAGATCAGTTGTTGGGACCATGTATGAGTGAGTTCCATGACCATCAGGACTACACAGAAAAAAACTGTCTAGAAAAACCAAAGAAGGGATTGGGGATTTAGCACAGTGGTAGAGCGCTTGTCTAACAAGCACAAGGCCCTGGGTTCGGTCCTCAGCTCCATGGGGGAAAAAACAAACAAAGAAAGAAACAAACAGGTATGTGCCACCATGCCTACTCAAAAATCTTTTAAAAAAATATTCAATTTATTGTTTTTTAAATTCTGTGTGGATATATATGTCTGCCAGTGTTATGTACATGTGATGCAGGTACCTACATAAGCCAGAGGCAACAGATCCTCCGGAGCTGGAGGATCTGATGATTGTACCACTCAAGGGTACTGGGAACTGAACTGGTCCTCAGGAAGAGCAGCAAGTGCTCTTAACTGCTGAGCCATCTCTCCAGGCCCCATCTTTTTTCTTCTATATACAACTTGCAAATTTCTAATCATAAGTTATATGTAATTTTGTAAAGCTTCCATTTGGCATGGTCTCAAACACGGGAGGTTTTCCCGAAAGAAACGTAAATGTTTAACAGCATTTTTCTCAAAATTACCAAAATGTTTAATTATTACAATTAATATTAAATTAGTTATTAGAATTATTATGCATTTGGTTATATTCAATCAGTGCTTACTATTAAGAACCCTTTGTTCTCGCTTTCTAGGTCTAGGCTCTGAGGGTGCTGCGGTGAACATGGCAGATTCCATCTCCAAAGTCTTCCTGACACTCAGATTCTAAGGGGACGGACAGTAAATAAATCATCTGGACGGTGCCCTGGGTTAGCTCTACAACAGGAGGGTATTAGTGTCAGTGGGAAAGGTAGTACAAGCTGGGGGCACACCTTTAATCCCAGTGCTAGGAAAGCAGAAGCCCGCTGATCTCTGAGAGTTCAAGGTCAGCCTGGTCTACATAGTGAGTTACAGGCCAGCCAGGGCTTCATCTCAGAAACAAAAAGAAGAAAAAGGTAACCCAGGAGAGGAGGGGAGAAGAGCTGGGGGTCAGGGAAGCCCTTGTATTTACAGCAGAAATGTGACGTTGCTTTTGGTCAGGGAATTTTGTCGAAGTCCTGGAAATAAAGCTAGGATATTTGGGAAGGCAGAGCCGCGCACTTTGGAGGGTGGGTTACTCCAAGAATATTGATCTGAGGATCTAGAAAGCCAGCACAGAGGCAGGATTTTAAGCCAACAAAGTGATTTTAGGCCAAGAAGAGATTAAAGATTGTGGCTTAGGGCAAGTCAGGGGTCAGAGGTGACAGAATAATGTAAATTCACCAGATCCCCGTAACTATTCTCTGTGAAAATCAATATTCTTTTTAAAAATTACTGTGTGTGAGTGTTGGATCCTGGAATTACAGACAGCTGTGAGCCGCCATGTTGGTGCTGAGAATTGAACCCTGGGAATCTGGAAGAGCAGTCAGTGCTCTTAACTGCTAAGCCATCTCTCCAGCCCCCGGAAATCAATATTTTTGTCATTATTTTACAAGTGATGAATCTGAGGTGTAAAAGGGGTTTTTAAAAAACCTGTCAATGGCCACATTGCAGAGCTGGGATTTGAACTGGTACCATGAGCTTAGCCCCTGCATTACAGAGGTGTGCCCAGTCCAGTGGGCACTTTTTTCAGGTAGAAAAACTGGGTCTTAAGGTAAGTAATCTGTTAATATTGGTGGCAGGGCTGTGGTAGAAACCCTCTTCCTGCTTTTTCTTTCTTTCTTTTTTTTTCTTTGTGCAGGCACTTGATCCCAGGCCTTAGGTGTCCTTTCTACCACTGAGTTACACCCCCAGCCCCAAGGGAGCTCTGCTTGAAACTTTCATTTATTTATTTATTTATTTGCTTTGGTTTTTTAAAACCTGGCTTCTCTGGGTAGCCCTGGCTGTCCTGGAACTTGCTCTATAGACCAGGCTGGCCTCAAACTCGCAGAGATCTTACTGCCTCTGCCTCCCGAGTGCTGGGATTAAAGGTGTGAGTCACCACCGCCCGGCTAAACTTATTTTTATTACACTTATTTATGTGTGTGGGGGTGGGGTGGGGCACATGTGCCAGGGTGGTATGTGTGTGGGGGGCACATGTGCCAGGGTCGTATGTGGGGGGGGCACATGTGCCAGGGTGGTATGTGTGTGGGGGGCACATGTGCCAGGGTGGTATGTGTGTGGAGGGGCACATGTGCCAGGGTGGTATGTGTGTGTGTGGGGGGGGCACATGTGCCAGGGTGGTATGTGTGTGTGTGGGGGGGGCACATGTGCCAGGGTGGTATGTGTGTGGGGGGCACATGTGCCAGGGTGGTATGTGTGTGTGTGGGCACATGTGCCAGGGTGGTATGTGTGGGGGGCACATGTGCCAGGGTGGTATGTGGGGGGGGCACATGTGCCAGGGTGGTATGTGTGTGTGGGGGGCACATGTGTCAGGGTGGTATGTGGGGGGGGCACATGTGCCAGGGTGGTATGTGTGTGGGGGGCACATGTGCCAGGGTGGTATGTGTGGGGGGGGCACATGTGCCAGGGTGGTATGTGTGTGTGGGGGGCACATGTGCCAGGGTGGTATGTGTGTGTGTGTGGGGGGGCACATGTGCCAGGGTGGTATGTGTGTGGGGGGGCACATGTGCCAGGGTGGTATGTGTGTGGGGGGCACATGTGCCAGGGTGGTATGTGTGTGGGGGGCACATGTGTCAGGGTGGTATGTGTGAGGGGACACATGTGTCAGGGTGGTATGTGTGTGTGTGTGTGGGGGCACATGTGTCAGGGTGGTATGTGTGTGTGTGTGGGGGGGCACATGTGCCAGGGTGGTATGTGTGGGGGGGGCACATGTGCCAGGGTGGTATGTGTGTGGGGGGCACATGTGCCAGGGTGGTATGTGTGTGGGGGGCACATGTGTCAGGGTGGTATGTGTGAGGGGACACATGTGCCAGGGTGGTATGTGTGTGTGTGTGTGGGGGCACATGTGTCAGGGTGGTATGTGTGTGTGGGGGGGGCACATGTGCCAGGGTGGTATGTGTGTGGGGGGCACATGTGCCAGGGTGGTATGTGGGGGGGCACATGTGCCAGGGTGTGCTGTGAAAGTCAGAGAACAGCTTGTGGGGTCCATTCTCTCCTCCTACCATCTGAGAGCGAACTCGGGTTGTCAGGCTCGGTGGCAAATGCCTTTGACCCACTCACTAGCCATGTTGTCACCTTGAGGCATCTGGGTTGTTATTGTTATTGTTATTGTTATTATTGGGACAGGGTGTCACTGTGTAGCCCTGGCTGGCCTGGGATTTGTTATGTAGACCAGACTGGCCCCCAACTCACAGAGATCTGCCTGTCTCTACCTCTCAAGTGCCACACTTCAAGGTCTGTGCCTCCATGCCCAACGGAGCTCTGCTCTTTCAAACCAGCCTGGGACTTGTAGGACATTTAAGACGGGATGGAAGCTTCATGCCTCTCCTTCACGCCACATCCACACTGGCAGGCCAGGTCAATGTCAACGCCTCACTCTTGCTTCCTCCTCGTCTGGGGAGGGGATCTATGGTTGGATAGGACTCTTGACCTCCAGATGCTCAGGTGTTGGCCCCAAACTCTCTAGCCATGGGTGACCTCCATCTTCTGAAGTGCTGATCCCCCTGCCTTCCCCTCCGAGTGTTGAATTACAGGCACAAAACACCTGGTTTATGTGCTGCAGCTTGATTGAACCCAGGGCCTGGCATACGCTAGGCCCACATGTTACTAACTGAGCTACGTCCCCAGTTCTAGCCAATGCTTCTGGATGGCCACCTGCCTCGGCTTCCCACGGTGCCCACCACTGAGCTATTGACTCTGGAAGAGCAAGACATAGGGTGGCTAAGATGCCTGGTAAGACAACCGTGAAGCCCTCTGAGTTCTAACCGGCCGTGTTTCTGGGGCCTTATCTTGATTACACTTCCCTGCTGTCTCTCTTGGGGCCCAGCACTGGATAGGAGTCTCAGCAGAAGGTGGACGACCTGAGTTCTCATTCCAGCCAAGCCAATAACTCAGCTTCAGCAAGCTACTTCCTGTCTGTGGACCTCCATTTCCTTCTCTGTAAGACTTGGTAGTGGTCCAGACTCAGCCACCTACACTGGGAACCTCTGGAATTCAATGGGTTTGAGGCTGAGTCAAGAATTCCGGAAGGGGTAAGACTTGAGGGGCCAGGGTGTGTGGGGGGTTGTTGCCAGGCAACTGGTGCTGATTACTTCCTGTATGGGTGCCAGTAGGTACCGCTTGGCACTAGCATGAGGGTGTTGTGTCTTCACACTCCCTGCCCGCTCCTGGCAGGGATGGCTGAACTCTACAACAACATGATACCTCCTGTGTTCAGAAAGGGAACCGTATGCAAAACTGTCAAAACAAACTTTGTGAGCTTTTCACAAATGAAAACATCACATTGAAAAACGTTTGTGTTAGACAGGCAGTGGTGGTTCACACCTTTAGTCCAAGCACTTGGGAGACAGAGGCAGGTGGATCTCCAAGTTGAAGGCCAGCCAGGTCAGGAGTTCCAGGACAGCCAGGGCTACACAGAGAAACCTTGCCTTGAAAAACAAAACAAAACAAACAAAAAAAGAATTAAGCCGCGTGTGGTGGCGCAAGCCTTTAATCCCAGCACTTGGGAGGCAGAGGCAGGTGGATCTCTGTGAGTTCGAGGCCAGCCTGGTCTACAGAGCAAGATCCAGGAAATGTGCAAAGCTGCACAGAGAAACCCTGTTTCGAAAAACAAAACAAAAAAGAATTAAAGCTGGGTGTGGTGGCCCATGCCTTTAATCCCAGCACTGGAGAGGCAGAGCCAGGTGGATCTCTGTGTGTTTGAGGCCAGCCTGGTTCACAAAGCAAGTTTCAGGAAAGCTAGAGCAGTTACACAGAGAAACACTGTCTCCAAAAAACAAAAACAAAACAAAAAAAAAAAAAAAAAAAAAACAAAAAAAAAAAAGAAAGAAAGAAAGAAAGAAAAAAAGAAAAGAAAAGAATTAAGCAGCTAAAAGAGGAGAAGGAAGAAGAGTAATTTGTATCTAGTTCTGCCACTTTTGGGCTCGTCACTACTGTGAACTGAACTGTGTCCCTGTAAATCTCATATGTTGAAATCTAGTCTCCCTTCTTAGGACTGAGCCCAAGGGAAAGGCCATGTGAGGAAACTCTTAAAAACAGACCACCCTGAGCTACATAACATGAGACCCCTGTCTCAAATAAAAATAAAAATCAGAGGCAAAGTCAGCCGGATTGACACATAAACAGCCCTTAGTAGGGCTGCCGTGGAAAGGCAGGAATGAGATGAGTGAGATGAGGCCGTCCTCTGAAAGCGACCTCCGTCCTTCTCGTCCTTCTCGCCTCTCTCTCTTCCTTATGCATTCCGCATTTCCTCATCCTTTCATTTCATGCATGGGGCCACCTGAGAGCTGGGATTACAGGATGGCCTCATCATGCCCACCTCCATGGATGATTGATTACTTATTTCGAGACAGGGTTTCTCTGTGTAGCTCTGGCTGCCCTGGAACTCACTCTGTAGCCCAGGCTGGCCTCAAACTCCCAGAGATCCACCTGCCTCTGACTCCCAAGTGCTGGGATTAAAGGCATGAGCCACCACTGCCCAGCCCGCTGATGATTTTTAAGATTATGTTACAAGCAGTCTGCTCCTATTTAGTTTGTGGTTGATCTGAACTCCTAGATCTTTTCTTTAAGATTTATTTATTTATTATGTATACAGAAGAGGGTGCCAGGTCTCATTACAGATGGTTGTGAGCCACCATGTGGGTGCTGGGAATTGAACTCAGGACCTCTGGAAGAGCAGCTGGTGCTCTTAACCTCTGAGCCATCTCTCCAGCCCCCTAGATCTTTTCATACAAACTTCTGCATAGGTCATTTCCTCCCCTCTGCTTCTGGCACCTCTGCGACTGGGTGAAAATGAGTCAAACAGGCTGGGGATGGTAGTTTCTGCCTGGAATCCCAGCACTCAGTTAGTTTAAGGTTGTCTTCCGCTACACACTAAGTTTGACCCCAGTCTGGAACACACGAAACCTTGTATAAATAAATACAATAAATATAAATAAATGTAAACGTGAGATACCACGTGGGTGCTCATTGTTTTTGTTGCTGTTGTTTGTTCATTGTCTTTTTTTGTTGTTTTGTTTTTTGTTTTCGGAGCTGAGGACCGAGCCCAGGGCCTTGCACTTGTTAAGCAAGCGCTCTACCACTGAGCTAAATCCCTAACCCCTGTTCATTGTCTTTGTTTTCCCCTTGTGTGTGGAGGCCAGAGATCAACGTTGGGACTTTGCGTATCTTCTTCCTCAATCACTCTCCACACCCTCGTTTTTGTGATGCTTTAGCTTTTAAGTTTTATTTTCTGTGTCTGAGTGTTTTACCTGCTCACGTGTATATATGTCCCTGCCTGGGGCCCATAGCGTCAGAACACAGCATCCCTGGAACTGGAGTTGTGGATGTCTATGAGCCCTTGTGAGAGTACTGGGAATTGAACACAATTGACTTGGCACATCTGTCTATTTTTAAACAAAGGCCATGCCTGGGTCCATCTCCACATTTTACAACCTGTTCGTTTTTTTTTTAAGTTGCAACCTGTTCGTTTTAAGGCTTTCAGATGCACAACCTTGTCTTGACTGTAGGCCACTCATTAGGTGACCTAGGCTGTTAGTAATTTTCTGCTCTAAACTTCTAGCTGGGGTGGGCACATGGCTAGACTGCCAGCATGGCCCAGTGTCCTCTGTCTGTCTGGACCTGGACCTAAGCTGACTCAAGAAACTTTTATTTTTAAAAAGAACCATCAGATTTTATTCCTTATGATCAGCACTGATGATTTTGTCTTGGTAGGCAAGGAAAATGCTGAATGGGGCAAGAGTCTTGTGTGATAATGCTCCAGCCGCAGCCCTCTGAGCAGGTCAGGGAATCTGTCAGTCCCTCAGACCTTTGTAGAGTTTGTCACAACAGAGCCGGGAGACAGCTGAGGGCTGAGGCATGAGGACCTGAGTTCAACCCCCAGAAGCCACACACAATACCAGCCATGGTCACCCCAAGCTAGGGAAGTGGAGACAGATGGGGCCCAGGAGCTCACCGCCCAGCCTGCCCGGCCTGATGTGTGATCTCCAAGCCTCATGAGAGACCTTGTCTCAAAGGAGGTGGACAGCGTTCCTGAAGTCCGTCCTCTGGCCTCCACACACATGTGTACACATTTACAAGTGAATACACATACATGAAATATTTACAAGTGCATACATATACATGAAAAACACACAGAAAAGTCTACGCTGTCAGAACTACTTTCCTCATGAAGTTAAGATCACGTCCTCATTATTTATCTGTTGTGAATAAGCTGTGGGGTTTTCCCCAAGTGGCAGGGTGTGAAGCGCACAGATATCTGCAGAAATAGTTATGGGAGTCGAGCTGTTGTTTTATTTATTTTATTTTGTGACATCCTCACTGTGTGACTCTGGCTGGCCAGTTAAATCAGTCTAGTGAGGAGCTCACAAAGATGGGCCTGCCTCTTCCTCTGTGGTGGTTTGTATGTAGCTTTGTTTTTTATTTATTTATTTTTGTTTGTTTTGTTTGTTTGTTTTTCGAGATAGGGTTTCTCTATACTGGGACTAAAGGCATGCTCCACCACGGCCTGGCTCAGTGTTAGGTTTTAATATATTCATTTGGAATGACATCAACATTCAGACCACAGCAAAAGGTTATTAACTGATGATAGATCTATTATTATTATTATTATTATTATTATTTTTATCTTTTGGAAGGGTTTCTATATCGCTCTGTCTGTCCTAGAATTCTCTATGTAGCTCAGGTTGGCCTCAAACTCACAGAGATTGGCCTGCCTCTCTAGTGCTGGGGTTAGAGGTGTGTGCCACCACACCTAGCTGATAGAGTTGTTATTATTGTAGTAATTAATAAATAAAGCATTTAATGTTTTTACTCAGTTTTTTTTTTTTTTTTTTTTTTTTTTTTTTTTTTTTTTTTTTGGCTTTTCGAGACAGGGTTTCTCTGTGTAGCTTTGCGCCTTTCCTGGGACTCACTTGGTAGCCCAGGCTGGCCTCGAACTCACAGAGATCCGCCTGCCTCTGCCTCCCTAGTGCTGGGATTAAAGGTGTGCGCCACCACCGCCCGGCTAACTCAGTTTTAACTTCTTTCCTTATTTGGCTTTTTGACATAGGACCTTCACATGTAGCCTAGGCTATCCTCAAACTTTCATTTACTCTCTTACCTCTGCCTCCTGAGTTCTGGGATTACAGGGGTATGCCACCTCTCTTGGCTTTACATTTTTGAAAAGTTAGTTATTTACATTGTGTGTGTGCTTGCACATGTAAATGTTATTTACATTGTGTGTGCTTGCACATGTAAATGTTATTTACATTGTGTGTGTGCTTGCACATGTAAATGTTATTTATACTGTGTGTGTGCTTGCACATGTGCCACAGTGCATGTGTGGAGGAGGTCAAAGGGCAACTTGCAGGAGGTCAAAGGGCAACTTGCAGGAGTTTCTTCTCTCTTTTCACCATGTGGGTCCCGGAGATCGAACTCAGGACTCAGACTTGGCAGCAAGTACTGTTACCCAGGGAGCCATCCCACTGGTCCTAAACTTTAAACTTCTAGTGCAATAAAAAAAAAAAAAAAAAAAAAAAAGTGATTTCATGCCCTCAATAACTGTTAGGACCGTAAAGGGACCCACCGAGCTCAAGGATGAAGCCGGGAGAGTTGTCCCTCGAGTCCTGTGCTAAGAAGTTGTTGTAAATAGTGTGATGATTTTACCCCTCTGAGGCAGGGGCATGGCGGCAGGACAGTGTCGCCTTTGGAGGTGGAGGTTAAGGTCCTGGGTCTGCTCCTCGCTGGCTGTGGGATCCCCACGAGGCTCTTGTCATCTGGATGGAGTGCAGCTTCTGCACTGGGAAAATGGACGGCTTTATGAGCGGCATCCCTGGGGTGTGGTTCAGCTTTTGAAGGGCCCAGTCACTTGCACAAACCTCTTCAGGAAGGGAGGGAGGGAGAGGGACTTATTCTTCATTTACGGAAAGGGAAGTTAAGATCGAGAGGTGTGAAAAGAAAGAATTGCACAAGGCCTAGCTGAGGTCAGTACTGGGAGCAGGAACTGAGGTAAGGCCTTAGTCACCTGGGCTAGGGCTTGGTGCTCACAATGGGCCTGTTGATAATATTCCTAAGGGTTGGGTGTGGCGGTACAAGCCTTTGACCCCTCAGAGGCAGGCAGATCTCTGTGAGGTCCAGGACAGCCGGGTCTACGTAGCAAGTTCCAAATCAGCAAGGGCTACATGGTGAGAGAGACCTTGTCTCAGACAATTAAAGTATTTGTATGTACACAGCACTTTTAAAAATTCAGCTTTTGGAGCAATGCCATGCTTAAGAAAGTAAGAATGGAGCTTGAAAGATATCTCTGGCTAAGAGTACTGGTTGTTCTTACTCAGGCCTGGGGTTCAGTTCCAGGTATCACTCCACACAGTGGCTCACAACTATCTGTAACTCCAACTTCAGAGGTTCTGATGACCTCTTCTGGATGCCACTGATACCAGGGATCAGGAGGCTCAGGTTCACTCATACAAATACAACAAAAATAAATGTATTCTTAAAAACGTATATGTATCAAATGATAGGTTTAAAAAAGAAAAAAAACAGCTGGGTGTGTTGGCGTACACTTTAATCCCAGAACTTGGGAGGCAGAGGCAGGTGGATTTCTGAGTTGGAGGCCAGCCTGGTCTATAGAGAGAGTTCCAGGACAGCCAGAGCTACACAGAGAAACCCTGTCTAGAAAGAAAGGGAGCCGGGCAGTGGTGGTGCAGGCCTTTAATCCCAGCACTTGGGAGGCAGAGCCAGGTGGATCTCTGTGAGTTCGAGGCCAGCCTGGACTACCAAGTGAGTTCCAGGAAAGGCGCAAAGCTACACAGAGAAATCCTGTCTCGGAAAAACCAAAACCAAAACCAAAAAACAAAAAACAAAAAACAAAAAAAAAAAAAAAAAAAAAAAAAAAAAAAAAAAAAAAAAAAGAAAGAAAAGAAAAGAAAGAAAGGAAGAAAGAAAGAAAGGGAAAAGTAAGAGTAAAAAGGCAAAGAAGGTCTATAACTTTCAGGCTCCAGGGTGGCCCTGCCCATTGTGTCCTGATATCCACAGCTGTGGAAGCCCCCACAGCCTCCACAGTCTTGTGAAAGAAAGGGATATTGTTGACACATTCCTTTCGTGGCTGAGTCATAAGAGATATGGCTTCCACCTTGCTCAACCTGAGTCCCCTGGGGAAGGCCAGCAGCATTGACAAGGCAGTCTCTGGGGAAAGTCACCTGCCCTCAGGCCCCACCCACCAGGATTCCTTTAGTTGAGATAAAAGGCCCCAGAGGGGTGGATAATGAGAAGGTTGAAGAACTGATAAGTAGAGCTCTGGCAGTAGCCTAAGTTAGCCCCTGGCAGTGGAACGCAGCCCTGCCAAGCCTAAGAACACGGCATGGGGTGATTTTTTTGTTTTTTAAACAGCAGGTACAGGGTACAAAGTGTTTACAGGTCAGTAGGAAGTCATATTCCATAGGAATGTTGATATGCTTTAGCAAGGACATGCTGGCCCAGTACCTGCAATTATAGTCGTCAGATTTTTAAAATCCTCTGTCTTTCTGAGCTCCATGGTCTGCTGACAGGCAGACAAGCCATGTGAACTGGGCCCTTTATATTTTTCAAGACCTTGATGGTGCCACTAATCTCTTCAACTCTTCCAGAAATGTTGTATGGTTATTATTCACTATTTTAATATGTAGAGTGTTCTAATGGTTTCCACTTGGCCTTTTCTATTATGAAACTCAATGTGGGGATTCTACCATCTGGGAAGTATACTTTATCCACTCAGATACTTATAGTATTAACCTGATCTTTTGTTTGTTTGATTTTTTTGTTTGTTTGTTTTCAGAGACAGGGTTTCTCTGTGTAGCTCTGACTGTCTTGAAACTCACTCTGTAGACCAGGCAGGCCTTGAACTCAGAGACCCACCTGCCTCTGCCTCCCAAGTGCTGGGGTTAAAAGTGTGAGCCACAGCCACCTAACGTTAATCTGATTTCTATTGCTATAATAAAATGCCAGAGGCAGGCTACTTTATGAAGAAACGAGGTTTCTTTTGGATTACTGTTTTGTAGGTACAAGGTTGAGAGGCCATATAAAATGATAACCTCCCTTGCAGACCCATCATTCCTACTATATTAACTCAGGGAGTCTGTTTTGAAAACTGAATTTCCCACTCATGCATTATCTTCAAATAATAGTCACCACAGAGTTTATTAAGACTGTTGAAGCTGTTCGGTAGAGGCACATACTTTTAATCCCAGCACTCAGGAGGCAGAGGCGGCAGATCTCTGCGAGTTCAAACCAGCCTGGCTCAAATAGTGAGTTCTAGGACAGCCTGGGCTATATAGAGAGACCCTGGTAAAAAAGAAAGAAGAGAGAGAGAAAGAGAGCAGGTGTATGTGTGTGGGGGGGTCTGTGGGTGTAGATCAGTTTGTTCAGTGCTTGCCTAGCATGCTCAAAGCTCTGGGTTCTCTCCCAGCACTGTATGACCTGGGTGTGAAGGTGTGCTTCTGCAATCCCAGCACCAGGGAAGCAGAGACAGGAGGATCTCTGAAGCCAGCCAGCCTGTCCGGCTGAATTAGTGAGTTCCAGGCTCACTGGAGAGACCTTGATTCAAAAAATAAGGCAGAGAACAATTAAGACATCTGACATCATCCTCTGCCTTCCACATATGGGCTTGCACACAAATTTTCCTACTTGTGTGCGCGTGCGCGCGCGCATGCACCCACGTATACACAAACACATGCACATACAGAAATGCTGATGTGGGGCCAGGGCATGCAGAAAAGCCTGTGGACTGTCTCCAGCACCACATACAACTGGCGTGGTGGCACACATCTGTAATCCCAGGCAGGATCCGGAGGCAAAGGCAGGAGGACCAGACGCACGTGGTGGCGGTGGTGGCGGTGGTGGCTTGTCCCTGTAATCCTAGCCCTGGGCAGGCTGAAATAGGGTTGCTGTGAGTTTGAGGCGAGCCTGGGCTACACACATAGTTCCAGGCTAGTATGGGTTCGTATGACTCAAAGACTCTGCTGTTATCAGCAGTGCATTTCTGAAGACCTTGTAAGGGAATGGACCCTGCCAGAACGGGCAGCGATTCCACACGAGTCCACTCCAGCATTGCCCTGCCAGGTTGGGAGTTCTGACCTCTTGGCCTCATTCCATCTTTGGGTATAACAGATGCCCGGGACCCTTTGAACCAAGCAAACAAGCACCTTAACCTCAATGAGGTAACCACTCAGATGCAGCCGGAGAGGAGACAAGAAAGGCCTCGGGAGGGGGATGACAAAAGGGTTGTCCTTAGGTCCTGGAAGCGTATGCACACACCAATAACATGCAAAATATCGAACGCACTTATAATACAGTGCCCACATTCTTTTTGTTTGTTTGGTTGTTTGGTTGCTTTTTTGTTTGTTTGTTTGTTTTTGTTTTTTCAAGACAGGGTTTCTCTGTGTAGTTTTGGTGCCTGTTCTGGATCTCGCTCTGTAGACCAGGCTGGCCTCAAATTCACAGAGATCCGCCTGGCTCTGCGTGCTGGGATTAAAGGCGTGCGCCACCACGGCCCAGCTAACACATTTTTAAAAAGCCCATTCACAACAGCTTCAACATCAGCCCCTCTCCCTCCCAAAAAGAGAACCTTAAGGGTACGTCTAACTAAAGGGGTGAAAGGCCTATGGGGTGAGAACGCCAAGACACTGAAGGAAGAAACTGAAATAGAGACAAAGAGATGAAGAGACCCCCCCCCATGCTCAGAGAGCGGCAAAATTAATACCACGAACATGGCTGTTACTGAAAGTGAGCTGCAGAATCAACGCAATCCCCATCAAAATTCCAGTGACACTCTTCACAGAACTGGACAAAACAATCCTAAAATTGAGATGGAAACACAAAGATTCTGGGTGGTCCACGCAATCCTAAGCCGAAAGAGCAGTTGGAGATGTCACAATAGCTGATCTCAGAACTATAGTAACTGAAACTGTTTGACAGGCACACAAAAACTCACCCAGATAACTAGACTAGGATGGAAGAACGCATGGTGGGCTGCTGAGATGGCCCAGAGGGTAGAGGAACCAGCCACCAATTCCCGTGACCAGTTTGATTGCCTGGACTCCACCTGGTGAAGAGAACCAACTGCTGAAAGTTACCCTCCGATCTCCACACACTCACCATGGTACTTGTATGCCCACGTATGTCCACACACACATACACGCTAATAACAAAGCAATGTAATAATTTTAAAGAATAGAACAGTGTCTTAAGTTGTGGGTCATGATCCTCACTAATAAAAGCAAGGAGCCCGATGGTGGTAGCACACACCTTGAATCCCAGCACTCAGAGGCAGAAGCTGGAGGAGCTCTGTGAGTTCAAGGCCAGCCTAGTCTACAGAGTGAGTTCTAGGACAGCCAGGGATTTGGAGAGAGACCCTGTCTCAAGCAAAGAAACAAAGGATGTGAGGGTTGCCAAGATAATTAGCAACGGGAAGATTCTGAATGCACACCAGGCAAAAGTAAATTCAAAATCAAACGTGTGATGAAGGCACTTTCGGCAGAGCTCCTGGTGCGGCGGCGGCACACAGCTGCAGCCGCGACTCTGAACACAGGACACACATGCCTACTCTACATTGTGAGTGCCGTCACGTCACACAGTGCCAGCGAATTAAAACACCTGGGCTTAGAGTCGAGCCTCGTTAGAAACTGCGCTGTTCGTAAGTCACAGCAATGTATATACGAAGTGTTCTCACCTTCCAGAAACATAATGGTCGATTTATGGAACACCAGGACTGCTTCCTATCGGCTTTCTTCTGCATGTAATTACTGAATTAGCATATATTTGGATTGTATTTTGGTAGAATGCTTGATTTTATTTTTTTTATTTTTTATTTTTTTTTGAGACAGGGTTTCTCTGTGTAGCTTTAGACTGTCCTGAAACTCACTCTGTAGACCAGGCTGGACTTGAACTCACAGAGATCCGCCTGCTTCTGCCTCCCTAGTGCTGGGATTAAAGGCATGTGCCACCACCGCCCGGCTAGAATGCTTGATTTTAAAAGTTGATATTGAAGGCAGATGTAGGGAGCAACCTATTTATTTATTTATTTATTTATTTGGTTTTTCGAGACAGGGTTTCTCTGTGTAGCTTTTCCTGGAACTCACTTGGTAGTCCAGGCTGGCCTCGAACTCACAGAGATCCACCTGGCTTTGCCTCCCGAGTGCTGGGATTAAAGGCGTGCGCCACCACCGCCTGGCGGGAGCAACCCCTTTAATATCAAAAGCCCGCCGGGCGTTGGTGGCGCACGCCTTTAATCCCAGCACTTGGGAGGCAGAGCCAGGCGGATCTCTGTGAGTTCGAGGCCAGCCTGGGCTACCAAGTGAGCTCCAGGAAAGGCGCAAAGCTACACAGAGAAACCCTGTCTCGGAAAACCAAAAAAAAAAAAAAAATATCAAAAGCATACATTGGAAAAGGACAGCCAGTCGTGGCGGTGCATATCTTTAATCCCAGCACTCAGGAGCAGGTAGTGGATCTCTGTTAGTTCGAGGCCAGCCTGGTCTACAAAGCAGGTTCTAGGACAGCCAGGGCTACATAGTGAAACTTGGACTCAAACAACAAAAGCAAAGGATACTATGTTGGCAAGCGTGGGGGGGGGGGGCGCGGGCAGAGAAAGAGGAACCGTCACACGCTGCTGGGAATGGAAACCGCGGCAGCCCCTGAGGAAGTGAGTGTGGAGCTTCCTCAACATGCTACAAACTGAACTCCCAAGTGACCCAGCTACGCCACTCCTGGGTACATCCCAGAAGGCCGGTAAGTCCGGGTACCGCAAGCATAGATGCATGTTTATTGCTGATCCAGTCACCGTGGCTGGAAATGGAACCAGTCACGATGTCCATCACCCGATGAATGTGGTACTCAGAGACAACAGATTTTTTTTCAGGGGTAAAGAAAATGTGATTCATGGGGCGGGTGAAACAGCTCAGCAGGTAAGGGTTCCCTCCACCAGACCTGACCACCCGTGTTCCGTTCCCCGGACCCACGGGGTGGAAGAAGAGAACTGATTCCCCAAGCCGGCCTCTGACCTTCCTTCACACAGGCACCATGCCCGTGCGCACCCCCGTCCATACCCCGCCACAACCCGGTAAATAAGTAAGTACATGTCCTTTTTTTTTTTTTTTTCTTCCTAAAGGGTGCTGGATTTGGTGGATCTCAGTGAGACCCAGGACACCCAGCACAACACAGAGAGACTCTGTTTCAAGACAGAAGAACAAAAGTAGTAGTTCATAGTAAAGTGCTTTGTCTGGGATGCATGAAGGGTTTCCTCCCTCAGTAACACATAAACCAGGCATGGTGGTGCTCAGTCTTTATCCCAGCATTCGGTGGTAGAGAAAAGACGATCAGAAGTTCAAGGTCACACAGAAAGTTCAAGGTCAGCCTGAGTTAGGGATGCTTTCTCAAAACAAATACATACAAATAAAAAAATGTCTGTGTCTACAGCCACAGCCAGAACCAGTAAGTATATTGTCCGGGAAGCAGGACCACTGAATGGTAAGATAAACCTATCATGAGGTATTTTTTTGGTTTTGTTTTTAATTTTTTTAGACAGGGTCTCTATATAGCCCTGGCTGTCCTGGAACTCACTCTGTAGACCAGGCTGGCCTCAGACTCACAGAGATCCGCCTGCCTCTGCCTCGGAGTGCTGGGATTAAAGGTGTGCGCCACCAAAACCTGGCATGAGGTAATTTCTTATATAATTTGATGGGAGGAGCTGAGGAAGTGAAGGGCAAGGCCAGGAGGCACAGGATCAGAAGGGAGCACACACAGCTCCCGAGGGAGGACTGGGATGGGAAAGCTGCCACACTGGTGGGTCCTCCCGGAGCACCTAGCGGTGGGTCTGGGGTCTGATGGGCAACTGAGTCAGCAGCATGGGAAGGGTTTCTGACACCAGTCAGAGCAGAGCAAGGGACGCTCACCAGCCCGACTCACTACAGTAACCACGATGACAACGACCTTCAGAGAACTGCTGCGTCATTTCTGCCTTCCTGATCTGACGAAAATTCCTCCTCTGGTCAACGCTCACCTGAAACCATTCAGGGAGGGGATTCTGGGAAACAGCTCTAACGCAGCAGAGTTCAAACACTACAAACCACAGCGCTGTGTAAAATGTGAACCTGAACGGGATCCTGAACCGTGAGAAAACCTGCAAAGATGGGAGGGGTCCTTTTGTGGGTGTTTGGGTTTTCATTCCGGGGTAAGGAATGCCCCTCAAATCTACGGTGTCAGCACATTACCTGTATGCTGGGGGTGGGAGTGGGGGGGGTGGCGTTGTTTTTATAAAATTGCAATGATTTTTTTTTTTCCGCATGAGACAGGGTTTTTTCATGTAGTCCTAGCTGTCCTGGAAACAGACTCTGTAGACCAGGCTGGCCTCAAACTCACAGAGATCCACCTGCCTCTGCTTAGCGAGTGCTGGGATGAAGAGTGGGCACCACCGCCCGGTTCTGCAATGAGTTTTACATGAACGACTTTTAAAGAGATGGTTTAAAGGGTGATTCTGTGTTTGACAGTAGACTAACAGTTGTGTAAGAGAGCGTCATACTTAGAAGCGATATGCTTGGGGTCAAGAGGTTGTACAGTGGCAGAATCTTACCTAGCACCTAGGAAGTCCTGGGTTCAAACCTTAGCACCGCCACTAAGACGGGAAAAAGCAAAACAAAAATGTTTAGGCCAGGCATGGTACTGTTTGCCTTGAATCCCAGCACTTGGGATACAGGGGGTGGGGGGTCTCTATGAGTTTAGAGCCAGCCTGGTTACATAGTGAGTTCCAGCCAAGCCAGGCTATATATTGAGATCCTATCTTAAAAATAAGTAAATAAATAAACAAACAAATAATGTGCTTGAATGCTAACTGAGGGTAAACTTTCAGGGGGTCCGCTCTTACTCATTCACACCACCTGTGAAATGGCTTCGTCACCTTTGTGTGCCTGACGCTCTAACCCACCAAGGAGGAGGATGTGATTCCCCTTGTTCCCATCCCAGACAACCTCTACTGTCCCCACAAAGATGCTTCTCAGCATCCCCTTGCTCCCCAAGCCCCATCATCACACTGCACTAGCCTGCGCACCCCGGTCTCTTCTTCTCAACCTTGAAGTCTTTGGAGGACAATGCGCAGTCTCTCAGGCCTCAGCCCCTGAGTCTGGTACAGCCAAGGGTGACCTGTTCTTCCTCCTTTGGGTCATATAGGGAGGCAGGGCTGGTGACACAGGCCTAGCGGCCCAGCTACTTGGGAGAACTGGAAGTTCAAGGCCCACTTGGGCTACAAAGCAGATTCTAGGCCAGCCTGGGAAAGTTAGTGAGAACTTGTCTAAAAAAAGAAAGAAAGAAAGAAAGAAAGAAAGAAAGAAAGAAAGAAAGAAAGAAAGAAAGGAAGGAAGGAAGGAAGGAAGGAAGGAAGGAAGGAAGGAAGGAAGGAAAAGTTAAAAGGAACTGGGTGTGCAGTTCAGTGGTGGATCATTTGTGTGCGGGGACCCCAAGTTTATTTCCCAGTAGCAGGGGATGGAGAAGACCAGAAAAGGGTCACATTCAGGAACATTTTTCCAGGCTGGCACCAAATTCAGGCTCAAGTGAATCGATGGAGAGCAAAGATTTGGAGTTTCAAATTTCCATCTAGAACTATTTCTATGCCATTATAAATGTACATGCACACTGCACATCTGGATACCCACCCCAGATACACATTCATATCGATACTGCTACAAACGTTACAATTTACTTTCTCCCTTCCCTCCTCCCCCTCTTTAGTGCTGGGTAATCAAACCCAGTGCCTCGCACACCAAGCACATGTCTTGCTGATGAGCTACACCCCAAGCCCCCCTTTCCAAAGTCTAAGAGTGTACCAGAGAATTACTGAACTGGTACATAGACAGATTGACATCATTGTGTACCCAGTGGCACAGGAATCAGCCATGTGATGGGCACTCATTCATTTATTTAATGACTGCATCAGAAGAACATGGAAGTGGAGAAGCCATCCCTGTGGGAAACAGAAGGAACTTTGGCAACGCATTGGTCAAAGAAGTATGAACTGCTGAGCCTTGCATTACAGGCGTGAAGTCAGGGTCAGCTGACTGGGAGGAGACTGTTCCAACACCCCAGCTTACAGAAAGGCTTGGCCTGTTCAAGGAACCAGATTGAAAGCACAGACGGAGACGGATCCAAGCATGGAACTGGATCATAACCTCTGACGGGCATGACCCCTGCACACACCTCATCAGTGGACCCGAGGTTCCTCCTGCTGTGTTAACGTGGTCCCCGCACCACAGCCAAGTGCAGACTGCACACAGCCACAGCCTCCAGGAACAAGGAGAGGGGTAGAGTACGGACTTGCTTATCTCAGAGGAGAAAGTCCCACTGGCTTCCTACAGACAACAGGAAGTTACTCAGGCAAGCGCAGATGAGATGTCACTCTTGTTTCTGAGGTTGGTCATCTCCCGATGCCACCAACACTTTCACTTTCCCCATCCATTGCTCATGCACAAAAGGAAGCCGCATGGTTCTGCCATTCTCTCTCTGTTCTGAGGGTCTTAATTAGCCCACACTGTCTAGTTCCATTCCCCTCTTTGTAAAGACTTAACTTCATTATTTTTAATTACGTGTCTGTGTGCATGTGCATATGTGTACACAGTACAGGTGTCTGTGGCGGACAGAGGCATCAGATCTCTTGGACCTGGAGTTACAGACAATTGTGAGCTGCCTGACTGGGGTGTTGGGAACTGAACTTGGTCCACGGAAAGTACTCTTAACCACTGGGCCATCTCTGCAGCTCCCTCCCCATTAACATCTTCTGTTTTTGTTTTTCCGTATTTCAGGACAGGGTTTCTCCGTGTAGTCCTGGCTTTCTCGGAACTCATAGGCCAGGCTGGCCTTGAACTCAGAGATCCACCTGCCTCTGCCTCCCACGTGCTGGCATTAAAGGCGCCCATCACCACTTCCTGGCATCACCTTTAACTTCTAATACCCATCTATGTCCTTCCCAGACAGTCACTGCATCCACTCAGAGAGGATGGGCTAGATGAGTCAGGTATAGTGGTCTGTGCCTGTAAGCCCAGATTTGGAGAGGTGAAAGTAGGAAGCTCACAAGCTTGGGGCTAACCTGGGCTACACAGCGAGGCACCGTCTTGGAAGAACAGAGGCCAGAGAAGTGGCTTAGGGGCAAAGCATTTGTCTGGCATGTGAGAAGCCCTGGCGGGGGAGGAGTTCAATCCCACACAGGGCAAAACCAAAGACTGTAATGTTTGATAGATTCTAGCAGCCATCCACACAGACTCATCTCTTCATATCCAAAATGTTGGTTCCTGGCTCTGCCCGCTGCTCTCAGCAGGTTTCCTTGAAAATACATAGTAAATAATTGATAGGTATAGTTCACCTTACATGAATTAAATGAGTGGTGACCCAGCTGACACGTTTCAGACGCAAAGGAAGTGCTTACGCTGGCGATTTCGTGCGGTGCTCTGCTTACCGCCGGGAAACCCAGATGTCACACTGTCTGTCTGTTGCTCAGCATTCATTGGATGGAGCGTTGGAGCTGTTGCTGCAGGTCACACACCTTTGCAAACACTTCTGCAGAGCAAATGGAAAGGGGGGGGGGTGAACGTTGTAAAATACACCGCGAGAAATTAGAAACTGGCCAAAACCCTGAATCTGCAAAAATAGTGTCAGTTTCAACGGTAAACCAGATAGAGAGCCGGGCGGTGGTGACGCACACCTTTAATCCCAGCACTCGGGAGGCAGAGGCAGGCGGATCTCCTTGAATTCTGAGTCCAGCCTGGGCTACAGAGTGAGATCCAGGACAGCCAGGGTTACACATAGAGAAACCCTGTCTCAAAACCAAAAAAAAAACAAAAACAAACAAACAAACAAAAAAAAATAGATGGTACCCCAAGACTGGGAGCCAATTGGGGGCTCTTTCTTTTTCTTTTCTTTTTTTTTTTTTTTTTTTTTCTGATAACAGGGTTTCTCTGTGTATCCCTTGCTGTCCTGGAACTCACTCTGTAGACCAGGCTGGCCTCAAATTCACAGAGATCTGCCTGCCTCTGTCTCTCGACTGCTGGGATTAAAGACATTCATTACCACACCCAGTTGAGACACTGTCTTAAAAACAAAACAAAAAAAAAAAAAAAAAAAAAAAGCCACCACCACCAACAACAACAAAAGAACAACGAACTTTAAGAATCGAAGGAGGGGAAATGCTCTGAGCATTTAGTACGTCACAGTTAGCATTTCTGCTTTTGTTGTTCTAGTGACAGGCATGTGTCAGGCCATGATTGTTTTGTGTCTAATCTTATATTTGTTTAAAATTTTCTATAATAATGCTTCTTTCACCATTATTCCTCACAGATTCAGGTAAAAATCCCCTTTCCTACAAGAGAAAACACAGATGTCCACACTCTTACCCAAACTCCTTTAGGGACTTGAGGGACAAGCAGAAGGCAAGCTCAGGCTGGCGCTGCTCAGTGGTAGGCCACCTGTCCGGCAGGCACTGGCTCTGACTCCCTTTCCAGCGCGGCAAAACCAACACGGCCCGGCTGTGTGCCATTCCCCTTGAAAGACACCACGTGTGTGTGTGTGTGTGTGTGTGTGTGTGTGTGTGTGTGTGTGTGTGTGTGTGTGTCTGTGATGTGTGGGTGAATACTTATGTGTTTACCCACGTGTGCACGTGTGAATGCTTATGTGTTTACCCACGTGTGCACGTGTGAATACTTATGTGTTTACCCATGTGTGCACGTGTGGAAGTGAGAGGTTGGCACTGAATCTTTTTTTTATACTTGCTACTGCCCGGCATTTGTGTGGGTGCTGGGTCTGACTTCCAGGCTTCAGCCTTGCAGGGTACACACTTTCCTGGCTGGACTAGCTCCCCCACAACTTGGGTAACTTCCATCTCCTTGCTTTCTATTCTCAGCTGACCTCACCTTTTGACTCCTAGGAATATTGGCATTCTTCTATTTCCTTGAACTCTCTAAACACTGGACAAAGGCTTTTGCTAAATGCTTAAAAAAAGAAAAAGAAAAACATCTACGTAATGTTCTTATGTTGGCCGTGCTTTTTAGTCTGCTCAGAATTCTACCCATGATTTGACATTTAACCCTTACCTATCTTTAGATTCAATAGGAGCCTTTAGAGGCTTTTCCTTAGGCCAACCACCTCTCGGGTGCCTCCACTCAGTCTAAGCTAGGTCCGCGTGACAGTCTCCTGTCCTGTGCTATCCCTTCTGCCTTGTCCTCATGTGTCATGGTACAATTGGACTGCATGTATGGCTTTGGTGACCTTCTCCCTCACCAGACTTGAGTGCAATTGTTCCCAGTGAGCACTGGGAAGCACTCAAGATGGCCGGCTTTCTGTATTGTTTCTAAACTACTGCTTGGCATTTGCTGAGGTCAACAGTGAGCTTGTTTTTATTGTTTCTGGAGTTATCTTTCCGAATCATAGCTCGAATGAAACCTGCAGCTGACCGTCCATGGTTGGCAGTAGAGGGAGATGCTTACATGGGGACCTAAAGACTTAGCAACCCAGGGCAGAGTGTGGGGCCTTATTGGCCAAGAACCCCAAGTTTAACTGTTACCTCAATATTTAGCTTTTGGTCCAAATAAAAAAAGAGGACTTCATTATATCAGCCTACAGACGTGAAAAAGGACAGCAATAAAAAATTACTTTTGAAGTCTTAATATGAATGAGGTGGTTTGAATAAGAAGGGCTCCCATTGGCTCACATATTTGAATACTTGGACCCTAGTTGGTGGAACTGTTTTGGGAAGGACTTGGAGCATGGTCTTATTGGAGGAGGTGTGTCACTAGGGGTGGGCTATAAGGATTCAAAAGCCCATGCCAGACCAGTCTCTCTCTCTCTCTCTCTCTCTCTCTCTCTCTCTCTCTCTCTCTCTCTCTCTCTCTCTCTCTTCCCCTCCAACTTTTGGATAAGATATAAGCTCTTATATAGGCATGGTGGTGCAAATCTTTAATCCCAGGACTCAGGAGACAGAGGCAGGTGAATCTCTGAGTTTGAGGCCAGCCTGGTCTACAGAGTGAGTTCCAGGACAGCCAGGACTACACAGAGAAACCCTGTATTTGAAAAACAAAACAAAACAAACATATCTAAGCTCTCCGCTACTGCTCTGTGCCACGCCTGTCTGCTCCCCACGGTGATGATCATGAACTCACTCTCTGAAACTGTAAGCAAGCCTCCAATTAAGTACTTTCTTTATAAGTTGCTTTGGTCATGGTGTCTCTTCGCAACAATAGAAAAATAATTATGACATTGAAGAAAAATTTAATACCGTAGGTCGGCAGGGTGGTGGTGGCACCCACACCTTTAATCCCAGCACTCTGGAGGCAAAGGCAGGCCGATCTCTGTGAGTTTGAGGCCAGCCTGGTCTACAGAGTGAGATCCAGGACAGCCAGAAGCTATTACACAGAGAAACCCTGACTCAGGGGGAAAAAAATTCTTTTTATAAAAGCGTTTTCTCAATGGATATGGTGGCCTTTGATGCCAGTACTTGGAGATAGAGGCAAGCGGATCTCTATAAATTTGAGGCCAACTTGGTCTACATAGTGAGTTCCAGGCTAGCCAAGTGCTATATAGTGAGACCCTGTCTTAATAAAGAAAACAAACAACAAAAAAAGCATATTTTCATGGTATTAGAAACTTCAAAAACATGGTTCTTGGGGTAGATGAGGTAGCTCAGTGGGTAAGCATGCCTGTCACTGGGGCTGGAAACTTAAGTTTGCTCTCAGAACCCACCTCTTTTTTATTTTGAGACAGAGTCTCACTCTGTAGACCAAGCTGGCCTCAACTCACAGAGATCCACCAGCCCCTGACTCCCACATGCTGACATTAAAGGAGTATATATATCATCATACCAAGTTAAAACTTTACATAGCCCTGGCTGTCCCGGAGCTCTGTGTAGACCAGGCTGGCCTTGAACTTCCAGAGATTCGCCTGCCTCTGCCTCTTGAGTGCTAGGATTAAGGGCGTGCACCCCCATACACACAGCTAAAACATCTTTCTTAATGATTTCACTCATTTTCTTCTGGGAGAATATGTCTTAGCATATTTAACCAGAACATTAAAATATAATTAATATTATTAAATGTTTAAATAATTCAGATAATACTCTTATTTGAATAAGAGTCAGGCTGGAAATGATGGCTCAGATGTTAAAGGTTAGGCTCACAACCAAAAATATAGTAATAAGAGTCTATTTTCATATGTAACTTTGTTTCCACTTGAGTGGTCTTATAAATAACATCACATCTTTGTAAACCTTTGTACATATCTTGGGTCATTTTCTTACGACAATTTAATAGGAAGAGAGTTGCCATTTGTCTCCAAGCATTTTTCCTGAAAGTGGTACCCACTCACCATTGTTGAGAGGCTTTCTTGTTGGACTTTCTTTTGGGACCACCAGCTCCCAAATAATGACACAGAGACTTATTATTAATTATGAAAGCTTGGCCTTTCTTTATCTTAGGATTGTTCCCAACTAGCTCTTATGACTTAAATTAAGCTGTTTCTAATAATCTGTATTCTGCCACGTGGCCCTTTACCTCTCCTCCATTCTGTATGTTCTGTATGTCCAACTCCCTCCGTGTCTCACTGTCATCTCCTGACATGCCAGCCTCTAACCCTGAGTTCCTTTCTTTCCCCAGAACTCCCACCTATTCTCTCCTGCCTAGCTATTGGCTATTCAGTTCTTTATTAAACCAATCAGAAGGCACCTTAGCAAAGACACATCTTCACAGAGTACAAAAATCTTATTCCATAACACGCCATCCTGCTAGCAGAGGTAAGGATGGCCACTGCACTGCATGAGGTTAGCCACTGTACTGCATGAGGATGGCCACTACACTGCATGTGGATGCCCACTGCACTGCGTGAGGATGGCCACTGCACTGCATGAGGATGGCCACTGCACTGCATGAGGATGGCCACTGTACTGTGTGAGGATGGCCACTGTACTGAGTGAGGATGGCCACTGTACTGCGTGAGGATGGCCACTGCACTGTGTGAGGATGGCCACTGTACTGTGTGAGGATGGCCACTGCACTGTGTGAGGATGGCCACTGCACTGCGTGAGGATGGCCACTGTACTGCATGAGGATGGCCACTGTACTGCGTGAGGATGGCCACTGTACTGCATGAGGATGGCCACTGCACTGCGTGAGGATGGCCACTGCACTGTGTGAGGATGGCCACTGCACTGCATGAGGTTAGCCACTGTACTGTGTGAGGATGGCCACTGCACTGTGTGAGGATGGCCACTGTACTGTGTGAGGATGGCCACTGCACTGCATGTGGATGGCCACTGCACTGCATGAGGTTAGCCACTGTACTGTGTGAGGATGGCCACTGTACTGTGTAAGGATGGCCACTGCACTGTGTGAGGATGGCCACTGCACTGCATGTGGATGGCCACTGCACTGTGTGAGGATGGCCACTGCACTGCATGAGGATGGCCACTGCACTGCATGAGGATGGCCACGGTACTGCATGGGGATGGCCACTGCACTGTGTGAAGATGGCCACTGTACTGCATGAGGATGGCCACTGTACTGAGTGAGGATGGTCACTGCACTGCATGCTTGCTGCTACTGGATTTTTTTCTTTCTTCTTCTTTTAAAAAATTTTGTACAAGTTCTGTAGATGAAAACGGTACCTGGGATTTTTAAAATTTGCATTTCTTTTGTTACTACTGAAGTAGAACTTTTTCCCACGTGTCTTTCAGCACAATATGTTTCCTCTTTTGTGAACTGTTCAAGCTCATTTATTTTTTTAAACGTGGGCTTCTTGATACTCACTATATATATTTATATATTATAAATCCGATCAATTACTCAGAGTCTATCGCTTCCCTCACACACCTGACTCAGCTTATATGGGTCTGCCCCTCATGATATGGAAAGAGACACTCTGGATAAAGTAGATACATATAAACTTCTATAAGTAATACATAGGTAATTGGAAAGGGCTCTTCAGAGAAAAGAGGGGTGAAAAAAGGGGCGCAGGGTAAAACTACCCACTCTGAAAGGGACATCAGCCTGCTCTGAGCAGCTCCGATAGCTGGGAAAGATGACTGACAGGTAGAGCCCTTCTTAAGAATTCCCAAGCATTTATAAATCTGCAAGTTGGGCAAGGGATGTGACTTTCTTGATAGAGTGCATGTTTAACGTTCGATCCCCAGAACCACTGAAACCAGGTATGATAGTGTACATACATAATCTCAGCTCTCAGGGTGGAGACCGGAGTTACAGGCTATCTTCAGCTACCCTGGGATAACTGAGGCCCTGTCCACAAACAAACCAACCTCCAACTCTGCTCTCTGCATCTCACACAGTGATAAAGACCCACATGGTCTTGAGTTTGGAAAAGATTTCAAGACTATAGAGGGCAGATGAGCAGCCCCCATCTACTTATGCAAGGAAAAGAAAACGTTAATATAACATGTCTTAATCAGGTAGGGCTTAATATTAGCACAGGCTAGCCAGCTCTGAAACAAATGAGTGAGAAAATGTGCACACGGTTCCAGGTAGTTTCTTGTCTTTAATAGGCATGTTTAAGCGAGGCTGGGCTGGACTAAGTGATTTAGTTTCTAACCAGACCATGGAAGGGGAGAGGTGTGATCTCATAGCACCATGACATCACCAGTCATCCAGCTACTTGTGAATCAGAGCCCCTTAGCATGCAGGGAGGGCGCCCTGGCATGAACGGGAAGCCCATAGAAGTCAGGCTCTGAGGCTGAAGGTAAGGGTGGGGAATACCAGGCCGGAACCTGACATTTTGTCCTCCTAACAGATCCCCTTCAAAGAAACAAGAACTGAAATGCAGGCTGAGTTGGCATGCAAAGCAGACCGGCTATTTCAGTCTTAATCATGAGCAGGGCCACCGTGGGCCATCTGAAACGGAGGGGCAAAAGGAAACTGAACACTGGGCCATGAGTAGGCTAGGATGAAGAGTTGAAACTGTCCAAATAGCTGGACACTCTTAGGCACTGGCTATGCTGGGAGCTGGGCCAGAGGGCAGAACTTTGGACCATTCTGTCCTTGCCTAGAGCAGTGATGCATAGTCATCTCTCTTCCTCGGGATTCCTGCAGCCCCCTTGGCCACCCAGCCACGGGACTCCAGGACAGGAGTCTCAGAACGACATTGCTTCTTGTGACAGTGCTGCTATGTCACCCGGGGCATAGACACCCCCCCTCCCAGCATGGGGTCACAAGAGCCTGCTGCCTTACCAGGGAGCTGGTATCTCTCAACCTAGAGCGACTGTGGCTGAAGCAGCCAGCTACGTCACCGGTCACCCAGAGTGTTTACATACTCAACAGCCCAGTCATGCCAGGTTGGCCGATGTGCCTCAAGTTCATTCTGCTTTCTTTGGCCTTCCAGAGCTGGATGGCTCTGATGGAAAGAATTTGCAGAGGCTGTGAGATTGCTCAGTGAGTAAAAGCTCCTGCTGCCAAGGCCGACAACCTGAGTTTAATCCCCGGGAACCGACTCCTCCAAGTTGTCTTCTGACCTCCACCTATAGGCTATGGTATTTGTGGGCACATGTGCAAAGGCACAGAAAATAAGTAAATAAAGAGCTGGGCGGTGCTAGCACACACCTTTAACCTCAGCACTTGGGAGGCAGAGGCGGGTGGATGTCTGTGTGTTCAAGGCTAGCCTGGTCTACAGAGAAAGAGTTCCAGGATAGTCTGGGCTACGCAGAGAAACTCTGTCTCAAAACAAACACACAAGAAGTAAATAAAAATGTAGTGTTTTTTGTTTGTTTCTTTTCTTTTTTTTTCTTTCTTTCTTTTTTTTTTTTGTTTTGTTTGTTTGTTTTTCGAGACAGGGTTTCTCTGTGTAGCTTTGCGCCTCTCCTGAGACTCACTTGGTAGTCCAGGCTGGCCTCGAACTCACAGAGATCCACCTGGCTCTGCCTCCCGAGTGCTGGGATTAAAGGCGTGCGCCACCACCGCCCGGCTTTTGTTTGTTTTTTAAAGAAAGGCTTTGCAGGCTTCCCTCTTGAAGAATGCACTGGTTAGTTTTTAAAGTCAATTTGACATAACCTATAGTCACTGGGAAGGGGCAACCTTGGCTAAGAACCGCCTCCGTCAAGTTGGCCTATAGCCATCGTCTTGATTGATGATTGATGTGAGAAGCCCCAGGACAGGTGAGCCTGGGTTGTATTAAAACAAGTGAGCTGCATGAGCCGTAAGTGAGCAAGTGAGAGCCAGTGGGAGTCTTCCCGCACAGTTTCTGCTCCAGGTTCCTGCCTTGAGTTCCTGCCCGACTCCCCTCGGTGATGGACTGTGGCCCGGAAGTATAAACTGAAGTAAACCCTTCCCTCCCCAAGTTTCTTTGGGTCGGTGTCTATCAGAGCAACAGAAATCAAAACAGAGCAAAGTGCCTTCCCTGCCTCTCTCTTCTAAGCCATTTTCCTCTCCCTCTCACCTCTCCCCAGAAAGTAACCTCTCCCTCTCACCTCTCCCCAGAAAGTAACCCCCAAACTATAACTAGTATTCTGATATCTACACACTCAAGTTTCTGTTTATCTCTCCTATAATCATCCCAAGCTGGATTTCATTCAACAGGCTGACGAGATGGCTCAGTGGTTAAAAGTACTCGCTGCTCTTGCAGAAGACCTGGGTTCACTTCCCAGCACTCACATGTCTGCTTACAACCATCTCTAACTCCAGTTCCAGGGAATCGTTGCCCTCTTCTGGCTTCTGTGGGCACCAGACATGCATGTGGTGCACATACATACATGCAGACAAACACTCATATACTCATATACATAAAAAAAATAAAAAGAAATTAACTTAAAAAAAAAAAAGGTAAGCTGGGCTGTGATAGTGTATATCTTTTATCGAAGCACTCAGAGTCAGAGGCAGGCAGATCTCTGAGTTTGAGGCCAGCTTGGTCTACAGAGTAAATTCCAGGACAACTAGGGCTACACAGAGAAACCCTGTCTAAAATACACACACACGAGCCCAGCGTGGTGGCGCACGCCTTTAATCCCAGCACTCGGGAGGCAGAGCCAGGTGGATCTCTGTGAGTTCGAGGCCAGCCTGGGCTACCAAGTGAGCGAGCTCCAGGAAAGGCGCAAAGCTACACAGAGAAACCCTGTCTCGAAAAACCAAAAAAAAAAAAAAAAAAAAAAAAAAAAAAAAAAAAAAAAAAAAAAAACACACACACACAAACTAATAAATAAATAAATAAATAAATAAATAAATAAATAAATAAATGAAAATTTCATTCAAACCCAGTTGCCTCCTAACCAGGGAAGCTGGTGGAATATTTAGAAAAAGTAAATTAATATGAGTTTGAGTCCTATGAATGTATGTAGCAGGCACCAAATGTATTTGACTTAATTGAAATAAGATGCAAAGATACTATACACTCATGAGATCCATTTAATTTAGAAATTATGTATGCATAAAAACTGACAAAACCTCACAGTCCTGCCTTAGACCTAAGTTTGGATGGAGGCTCTGCCAGTCACTTGCACGGCTTGCTTCACTTCTCTAATCTGCCTTACCTATAGAGAGGAGGTGATAAAAATATGTACCAGAGGGCTCTTGCGAAGATTAAATACGATACTTGATGTAAATGAGCCACACTTGTTCATACTGGATGATCAGTCACCAGTGGAGGGCTGGGGCATGACCAAATAATAAAGGAACTGGCCATGGAGCCTGACACCGGTAGGGTCCCCAGAACCCACGTTAAGGAAGAAGAACACCAACTCCACAAAGTTGTTCTACTGCCACATGCATACATACATCATGTACACATACGCACAGTAATAGCAAAGTAAAAATTGTTAAAAGAATTTTAAAAAACATTTATATTTATAAAGGAGAACAAAAGAACATTATAAATTTTGTTTCTAAGATTAAAAAAAAATGTAACCACTGAGCCATCTCTCCAGCCCTCCCAGAAGAACATTTTTGAAAGCAATATAAAACAATCATATAACTTTGGAAAAGTATTTAATAATATCTACTAAAAGTGGTCAAATCATACATATCCCTGACACCCAGCAATTTCATTCTTAGAACCATATTCAACATGGGATTTTTGTGTGCATTTGTTCCCCCAAACTATACATGAAAATGTTCTTTTGTTTTGTTGTTTGTTTTTCAAGACAGGGTTTCTCTGTGTAGCCTTGGCTGTCCCGGAACTCACTCTGTAGAACAGGCTGGCTTTGAAAGCATAGAGATCTGCCTGCCTCTCTCTCCTGAGTGCTGGGATCTAAGGGCATGCGCTGCTGCTATTGCTGCCACCACCACCACCACCACCACCACCATCACCACCATCATCACCACTACTACCACCATCACCATCACCATCACCACCACCATCACCACCATCACCACCACCACCACCACCACCACCATCATCACCACTACTACCATCATCACCATCACCACCATCATCACCACTACTACCACCATCACCATCACCACTACCACCATCACCACCATCACCACCACCACCACCACCACCACCATCACAATCACCACAACCACCATCACCATCATCTCCACCATCACAACCATCACCATCACCATCACCACCATCACCATCATCACCATCACCATCACCACCACCATCATCACCACCATCACCATCACCACCACCATCATCACCACCATCACCACCACCACCACCACCACCACCACCACCACCACCACCACCACCACCATCACCAACTACACCAGAGTGATCTCAGCAGTGTTATCAGCATGGACGACTTGTGGGAAACCAGCCTCTAAGTCCAGGTGCAGGAGAATGAAGGTGTTTTCAAGCAGTGGAATAGACACTCAACACGAATCAACAAGCCACAGCTTCCTGTGACAACAGAGTGAATCTCGCCAATATAATGTTGAGCCAAGGAAAGCAGACCCTCTCTGTGGTTCTATTTCCCTGACCCACAAACATTCCAATGAATCTCTGGTGACTGACATTATGATGGTGAGATCCCAGGCCATGGTGGTCCACACCTGTAATTTCAGCACTAGGGAAATGAAGCAGAGTGGTTGCCTCAGCCTGGATTACATATTGGTACCCAGCCACCAGGGCTACATTAGAAGATCATGTTTGAACAAAACAATGACTGTCATTGAGGCTAGTGACTAAAGAGGACATGAGGACTCTTGGAAGACCAGTATATTCTGTTTCTTTGATTGGGTGCTGGTTCCACCAGTGAAATTTGTGCTGTGGTGCCCTTACAATCCTAGTACTTTCTATGTGTATAGCGTATTTTGATAAAAAAAAAAAAATTCTTAGAAGATAGTGTAAAGATAACATGATCATTTTGTCAATGTGAGTTGGTTTGAGCCCATTCTCAGAGACTTCACAAATGCTCAAGCAGTTTGCATATGTTCCTATTTTTCTCAGTCCCTTGAATACCTGCTGAGCACAGGTGTGGTCTGATTTCAAACCACACAAGAGCTGGTGTCTAGACAGCTCTGCCACCTCGAAGGACTGGCTCACTATGTCCTGGGTCTTCCCAGTTCTTGTCTACCAACCACGGGATTTTCCAGTCTGCAGAACTGCAGTGCATATTTCTGTCTAATGAATAGGCATATCATTTGGGTAAAACCCCAGCATGTATGACTGAGAATAGCTGTGTTCCCAATATAAATCGAACAATAACATACTTAAACAAAACAATACTTCTTACACTCATACTGGAAGCTTCTGCTGCCTTCTGCAACATAAGCTCTACGAGAGCAGCAATTTTGTTTCATTCATTTCTCAATCTCATTTTACTCATGGTTGTCATATGAGCATCTAGAACAGTCCCTGGGATATGAGACGCAAACAATAACATTTTCTTTTTTTGAGACAGGTCCTTCCTTTGTAGCCCCAGCTGGCCTTGAACTCGTGGCCAATCCTTTCATTTGCTTCCCAACTGCTAGGAGTTCATCATGAGCCACCACTCCAGACTAAACAGGGTTAAAGTTGTTCTTTTCTTTTCTTTTTTCTTTTACCAGGACTTCATGTAGCCCAGGCTAACATTCAACATAGTACACACCTGAGGATGGCCTTGAACTCCTGATCCTCCCTCCAGTGCTGAGATGACAGGTGTGTAACCCCATATCTGGCTTAATAAAAATTTCTGGATGTATTTTTGTAGTTTTTTTTTTTTCTTGCCTCAAGTTCATTTGTAAAAACAGCCTAGGACACCAGTTGTCTACACTGTTTGTTTTGAGGGAGGTTGTCGCCCAGTTCATTTATTGTCACACAAGGAGACAGAGAGCTTTATTATGGGGCCTTCACAGAGTCCTAGGCACCTTTTGGAGCCTGACTGGAGATGCAGCTGAAGCCTGAAATGAACCAGAGCATCCTTAGATTGGGCCTTGGTCTTCAGTTTGCTGAGCCTGTGGCGTGGTGCCCTTACAATCCTAGTCACAAAGCAGCTTCCCAAGCTTGGGGTGGGCAATGAAAGCAAGTTGGTAGAGTTTGCAGTTGGAATTTTGGCATCTTGGGCTTCATCTCCTGAGGCATCATGCAGGCCTGGCCCAGTACCCATGGCCTTGACATTGTTGGCATTTTCTCCAGGCCCTTCCTCCTCCTCTTGACAAAACACAAGGTCCTCAGAAACTCCAGGTCAATCCCCTTCAAAGATTCAAAGCTTTGTGATTGGGGTTTCTTGATGCTATTTCTGTGCCATTTGGGGGGATTGGTGCGTGTGGTGCTGCCGGTGGCTGTGTCAGAGGAACAGCAGGTGGCAGTTGAAGTCCAGGCAGCAGCCACCAGAAGAACAACTCTCTGATGGGAATGTCTCATTTAAGCAAGGCTTGTGAGAGAATACAGACTCCAGAATGTCTTTTGTTTCTGCTGTGCCTTTGCATGCTGCTGTTGCTATTTTTCCCTGACATCTAACGTTGGTTGAATTGGGTGTGGGGAAATTCCCCGCTGCCTGTATTGTGGTATGTTTATCTCATGGCTACACCATGATCCACTGGGCATTTATATCTGTGGATGGCCAGGAAGATGATTTCCTCCTTAAGCTGTATTGTCTAATTGACACAGAGTTTAGATGAATAAAAATAAATACTAGGATATGTTTCATAACTAAGGCTTATTGTTCTATGGGGCCTGTGAGCCCCTTTGGAGCTGCTTTGGATCACAGCTCAGATTTAAGATTTAGGAAAATATTTGAGTCCAGGAGCCAGGATAGCTCAAATTCCTTTAATTTTATTGCTGAGAACCACTACCTGATACAAAACTTCAAAATAACTTTACATTAGACCAGATGCCATGCTAATGGTTTTTAAGATAAACATTCCCAATATTTAGTTCACAAGGATATACAGCTGTACTGTCTGGCTAGTTTGTAAATACAAAATAACCCAATTATTGCTAGCTGGCAAATGATTACACCCAATCCTGACCTCAATTTGTAAAAATAAATTCTGACTAGTCAAGGCTACAGAAAATAACTTGCCTCTATAGCCCAAAATGAGGGCTGCAGGCATTCTTGGTTAATCAGAAGTTATACAGAGGGCAGAAAATACACTTTAAGTTTTAGGCATTTTGGTCATAGTATCATGGGAAGTGCCAGCTGAACTGATATTAGAAGATATTTGGTAACCTATCCTGAACTAGACAATCTGCAACACCCTTAGCTCTCTTTGTCCAAAAACCCAGCACTTACCAGGCATCTTGGAGACCTAAAGAGAATTTGGAGTTTATGATTCCCAATTATAGAGTGTTACTTAAAAATGTTTATATAGTCATGAGTTAGGTGAATTACCTTCCCACTGCCTTAGAATATCCAGGGCATCAGGTCAAAATCGGCTAATACACTCAAAAGTATAGTGTATATAAATACACAGTTTTCTCACCCTCTGGACTTTTCAGTAGTTTAGGTTTATGATTCCTTTAAAATTCCTTTTAAGACTACCTCTCAAGATAGATAATAAAGTAATTGATTCTTTCTTTTCTTTTTTGTTTTGCTTTGTTTGTTCGAGATAGGGTTTCTCTATGTAGCTTTGGAGCCTGTCCTGGATCTCATTCTGTAGACCAGGCTGGCCTCAAACTCACAGAGATCCGCCTGGCTCTACCTCCTGAGTGCTGGGATTAAACCGCCACCTGGCTTGATTCTTTCTTTATAATTACAATTTGCATCCTGTCAATTAAAAGAGTTGGCTGGGAAAACATGCTCCTTGTTTGCTCACGGCAGGCTGCTTTGACAAACTGCACAAGAGTGATTGGGATGTCTCTGTCTTTAGGCGTGTCTTTGTCTAGGAATGCCACCTTTTTATGACTCCTGTATTGCCTGTGAGAGTTTTGTTAGGATATATAAGCTATAAAAAGACAGGGAGAACAGCATGATGAGAATAAGAGAAAACATCAAGAGGGTGAGTGTCTTTTCCCTCAAAACCCCTCAGAGAGAAAAGTCGTAGCTTCGCCACACCGTGGATCTCCCTTCGGGCCCTGTGCCGTCTAGAGGCTGGTCCTCCAGGCAGTGATGTGGTGTGGTTCTTTGGACTTGGTCATGTGTGCATCATTATCTGTGGCTCCCAGAAAGGCTTTTTTTTTTTCTTTTGAGACATGTTCTCATGTATCCCTAGCTGACCTAACCTGAAGCTGAGGATACCTCTTAATGGATCCTCCTGTCTCAGCCTCCTATTTGTTTGAGTTACAGACGTGTGCCACCATACCCAAATGACAAAAATTTCTCCAGTGAAATCATTATATTCAAAGAGAAGTAGCAAGGAGGATGAGAGTGTACTTTCTAGAATCAGGCTACCTTGGTTCAAATCCCACCTCTGCCACTTGCTAGCAAGGTGACATGAAACAAATTATTTAATTTATCCATGCCTCAGTTTCCCCATAGGTGGTGAGGATTACAAGGAAGTTTAAAGAACACATGCTAAGACAGTATGTGGAATTGTTTGGTGAGAGTGTGCCGAAACGTTCAGTAGAATCCAAATAAATAAAATGCTTTTGAATAAAGTCAGGACCCCAGCAAAATTTCCTGTAAGTATAGGCAAGTTTATTATAAAATTTAAATGGGAAAAAATTAAAAAATAAATCAATAAATAATTTATATGGAAATTTATATGGAATTTGGCTTAGTGGGTAAGAATGCTCACTTGATGTTGGGGTTTGAATGAGAAATCTTCCCCACAGGCTCATACACCTGAACATTTGATTCCTGACCGGTGGTTCTGTTTGGGGAGGTTGTGGGACCCTTAGGAGGCAGAACTTTGCTGGAGGAAGGATGTCACTGGGGGTGGGCACTTTGGTGGGGGAGAGTAGCCTTTTCTTCCTGTCTTTATGATTAGTCAGTTATATTTTGTTTACTAGTGGTGCTGGGTTTTGAACCTATGGCCTTGCACCTACTAGATAAGTGCTCTATCACTAAAATAAATGTCCAGCCCTCCATATTTATTGATTTGTTTGTTTGTTTTTTGAGACAGAGTCTTACTGTGTAGTTCTGGCTGGCCTGGAACTTTCTATATTGACCAGGCTGACCTCAAACCCACAGAGATCGCCCTGCCTCTGCCTCCTGAGTGCTGGGATTAAAGGTGTGCGCCACCACACCTGGTTCTCTTTTTGTTTTAATATTTTATTTATTATTAGTGTATATCTGTGGATATGGTGTATGTGTGTGGTGGTGTATGGTATAGAAGTAAGTACTGACTCTCCTTCCATCATGGGTTTCAGGAATAGAACCCAGGTCCTTAGGTTTGTGCAACAAGCCAAGCATATTTTACCCACTGAGCCATCTTGCTGTCCTGAGTTGTGGGATGGTTCTTCTGTACACTGTGAATGTGTGTTGCTCTCTTTGGTTGATAATAAAGCTGTTTTGGCCTATGACAAGGCAGGACAAGGTCAGGCAGAAGAATCAAACTAAGGACTCAGAGGAAGAGGTGTGAAATTAAGGGAGACACAAGGAGCCACTGAAGAATCAAGATACCAGGGAATAGTAAGCCACGGACCATGCAGCAATAAATAGATGATTAATAAAAATGGGTTAATTTAAATGTAAGAGTTTTTTTTTTTTTTTTTTTTTTTTTTTTTTTTTTTTTTTTTTTTTTTTTTTTGCGGAGGGTCCGGGGGAGTATCAAGATAGGGTTTCTCTGTGTAGCTTTGAAGTCTGTCCTGGAACTCACTCTGTAGACCAGGCTGGCCTTAAACTCACAGAGACCCACCTGCCTCTGCCTCCTGAGTGCTGGAAATAAGAGTTAGTAATAAGCCTGAACCATTTGCCAAATATTTATAATTAGTATAAGCCTCTGTGTGGTAGTTTGGTAAGTGGCTGCTGGGTATTTGGAAACAGGTAGGACAGAAACTCTGCCTCTGTTTACAGTCCTATACCTTTTTAAAAATATTATTATTATTTGTATTTCAAGACAGGGTTTTTCTGTGTAGCCCTGGCTGTCTTGGATCTCACTCTGTAGACCAGGCTGGCCTCAAACTCACAGAGATCCACCTGCCTCTGCTTCCTGAATGCTGGGATTAAAGGTGTACACCACCACTGCCAGACTACATATCTTGCTTTTTGAGACAAGGTTCCTCACAGGGACCTGGGGATCACCAGGTAGGCTATGTTTGTTAGCCAGTGAGTCCCAGGGAGTCTCCCGTCTTTGCCTTCCCACTACTGGGATTACAGGTTCCTTTTATGTGGGCTGCAGGGGTCAGACTCAGGTGTTTATGAGTGAGAAGCGAGCACTCCACCAACTGAACCAGTGCCCCTGCACTAGCAGGAGAAGAACTCAGCCACAGCTGTCTGGCATGGCATCATCAGTCAATAAATACTTTGTTTTCCTTCAGATCATGTACATCGTTCCCCTTAATAAATATTTTTAGAATTATGAATTAACCGGTAATGGAAGATAGGGGAAGGATGGACGAGCAGTAGCTTTAAAGATCCATCACCTAGGCAGTTGCTGTCACGGAACTTCTCTTTCCTTTCTTCTTTCAAAAAATTTTATTTAAGTATCTGCGTGTGTGTGTGTGTGTGTGTGTGTGTGTGTGTGTGTGCGCGCGCGCGCCCTCAAAGGGCACCAGAGGGTATTGGGTCCCCTGGGACTGGAGTGTAACTCCATGTGGGTGCTAGGAATTGAACCTGGGTCCTCTGCAAGAACAGCCAGTGTTCTTAACCACTGAGCCATCTTTCGAGTCCTGGAACTTCTTTTCTGATGGGGAAGCAGACATGTCAACAAGTATGCATAAGGCTCCTGACCATTTTTGTTCTCTGTCCTTGAGAATACATAGATGGAGGAGAATGGTCAAGACTAGGAAGTCAGGGTATGGACTGTGGAGGGCTGGACCTGGGGCTCAGTTGGCAGGGTGCTTGTACACAAGGCATGTGATCCTAAGTTTGATCCCCAGCACCCAATAAACCAAGCATGGAGGTGTGTGCCTGTCATCCAACCATTTGGGAGATAGAGTCAAGATGAGACGTTCAAGGTGATCCTTAGCTACTCAGGGAGTCTGAGGCCATATGACCCTGTTTTTTGACCCTCCTCCAGAAAAAAAAAACAAAAAAACAACAACAAAAAAAAAAACACTAAATGAATAAAAAGATAGACTGGGGAGGGTCCCAAACGCATTTCAGCTGTGTGGTTCCAGCAGGCTGTCAGGTGCAGTGCTACGAACACATAGTCCCTGTTACTCAAGGGGCCATGAACCTAGAAATCAGACCAGCTGCTAAAAGAGAGACCCCCATCTCAAGCAAAACCAAGAGTAGCGTGGGCCTTCTGTGGGTGGAGGAGAGCCATGCAGCACCCTGGGGTTAGTGTGGAGGAGGGGTGGCCACCAAAGAGGGAGGGCCAACTGAGAATACATAATCCCCGGTGAGGAGGAGACTGCGGCTTACCTGTGAGTTGATACTGATGCAGAGGTCAGCAATGGCATGGCTGTGACATGCTTTCCTCTGATCTAGACAGACTCTCAAAAGCAGAAGTAAATCCCTACAAAGAAGGAAAGCGTGAATCCTCCATTTTGACTTGTATCTACTTTCTAGAAATCAAATCATTGCATAGGCTTCTTTATTAGAGATAATTGTTTGGTTTTTTGGCTTTTTGAGACAGGGTCTCACTATGTAGTCCTAGAACTCACTATGTAGACCAGGCTGGCCTCGAACTCACAGAGTTCTGCCTGCCTCTGCATCCCCAGTGCTGGGATTAAAGGCGTGCACCACCATGTCTGGCTAAGACAGTTCTTAACCTCTTCAGAGAACACAGAAGCATTACAGGGGCTGGAGAGACGGCTCAGTGGTTGAAAGCACTGACTGCTCTTCCAGAGGACCCAGGTTCAGTTCCCAGCACCCGCACTGGGCGGCTCACTGCTTTCTGTAACTCAGCTCCTGGAGAAACTGATACCTCCCACCTGCACTCACCTGCACATGCACACATACACATAATTAAAAATAACAATAAATCTTTTTAAAAAATAGGTATACTTGGCAAGGGAGATGATGACTCAGTGGTTAAGGGTACTTGTTGCTCTTCCAAAGGACTCAGCTTCAGTTCCCAGCACCTACATGGTGGCTCAGAACCATCCATAACCCCAGTTCCAGAGGATGGATTTGACACCTTTCCTCAGCTCTGCAGGCCCCAGCGCACACTTGGTGCACATCTATACATGCAGGCAAGTACTCAGACACACAAAATAAAATAAACTTGGGATGAAAAGAAGGGGGCACCGGCAGGGACGCCTTTAATCCCAGCGCTCGGGAGGCAGAGCCAGGTGGATCTCTGTGAGTTCGAGGCCAGCCTGGTCTACAGAGCGAGTTCCAGGACAGCCAGGACACAGAGAAACCCTGTCTCCAAAAACCAAATAAAAAAAAAAAAGTGTATTGCCGAAGAAAAATACTTAAATCATTGAATGCAAATGTCTTACACTTACTCATTGTGTGTGTGCGTACACTCTCCTACCAAGGCTCACATGAGGAGGTCAGAGGATAACTTACGGGACTGACTTCTCTTCTTCCACCTTGTGGGTCCTGGGGATGGAACTCAAGTTGTCAGGCTTGGTAGCAAGCCCCTTTGTAGACTGAGTCATTTTGGTGGCCCAGCTGCCACTGCTGCCTCCTCCTGGTCCTCTTCCTCTTTTCCTTCTTAAGAGTGAGTCCTGTGTAGCTTAGGCTAGGCTCCAATTTGCTTTGTAGCTGAGGATTCTTTAATCCTCCTGCCTCCACCTCCCAAATGCTGGAATCGAGGCTGTACACAAAACCAGTGACTTCTATAACCGTTAACTAAGAAAGGCTACAACCTGCTTTCTTAAGGTCCATTAAGGATGTTGTAACCTGGGGATTTGTGCATCTCTTTATTTCCCCACCTGGCCTGTTTCCTGTATCTAAGGCACTTTGATTGCCATAGAAACAGAAACAAACACAACTAATTTCCTCTAATTGAGCCGCTGGATTCCACCCTGTGCTCTCCGCGGGCACAGCTGTGTGACCTGACATCTTTCCACCATACTCCTCCCCCAACTCTGTCTCCTCATCTCCCTCCCCCGGTCTGGCTGCACTCTTGAAAGTGTGGATAGCTGTGTGAATATTTGCCTCCAGCTCACACATCGAGTGTGCAAACCAACCTCTCACCGTAGGGACTCAAAAGCCCAGATATTTTATGGACCCATGTTGATAGGTCGTTGGCATGAGGGCTATTTTGGGTATTACTGGGTTTTTTTGTTTTTTTCTTATTGGGTATCTGTATAAGAAAAGAATAGTTTTGGGGTTACAGAGATAGCTCAGTTAAGAGCACTGAGTGCTCTTCCAGAGGACCCAGGTTCAATTCCCAGCACCTACATGGCAGCTAGCAAAGTAACTCCAGTTCCAAGGGATCTGATACCCTCACACAGACATACATGCAGGAAAAAATATCAATGCACAGAAAATAAAAACAAACCATTTAAAAATGAAGAAATGTAATTTTTGCCCATGGGTGTCTAAATAGCCTAGAGCATCCCAAAGAACTGAGAGGGATACATATTAGTACAGAGTGTTGGTCTGAAAGGATGCACACCAAGTGATTCTTGGGATTCTGTTGATGTCTTTGTTTAGTGTTTTGAGACAGGGTTTCTCTGTGTAGCTTTGGAGCCTGTCCTGGAACTCATTTTGTAGACCAGGATGGCTTCAAACTCACAGAGATCCACCTGCCTCCGCCTCCTGAGTTCTGGGATCAAAGGCTTGCGCCACTGCCATCCAGTTTTTTTGTTTTGTTTTGTTTTTGTTTTAGGATTCTGTGGCCGCGAAGCACCTGAAGCACACGGACTGCAGGAGAGCAAATGGAAGCTGGAATGTCCATGTCTGAACGATCTTCCGTCTTTCCTTCTTCACTCACTCTTCTTCCCTCCTAACACTTCCTAGATTGGGGAAGGGTTTGATCACACACCACAGCAGGGTTGGGAGTAGATGTGACTCTAAACCAGTGGTTCTTAACCCATGGATCATGTCCCCTTTGGGGGTTGAATGACCCTTTCACGGGGGTCGCCTAAGACTATCGGAAAACACAGATATTTACCTTACGATTCATAACAGTAGCAAAATCACAGTTATGAAGTAGCAATGAAAATAATTTTATGGTTGGGGGTCACCACAACATGAGGACCTGTGTTGAAGGGTTGCAGCATTAGGAATGTTGAGAACCACTGCTTTTGTTTGTTTATGGTGTTTTGCCTGCGTATATGTCTGTGTGAGGGTGTTGGATCCTCTGGAATTGAACTAACAGACAGCTGTGAATTGAACCTGGGTCCTCTAGAAGAGCTCTTAACTGAGCCATCTCTCCAGCCCTGAGAACCAGTGTTCTAAACAGAATCCCTGGAATGTGCTGAAGCAGAGGGTGTCTCCACTGTCAGTGCTGACGGGGAAAGGGTGAAGGACTGCTCGGATAGTCACTGCCAGGAGACGTCGGCTCACCCCTGCCAGGAGACGATGGCCCGCCAGGCTCCTGCTCGTCAGCCATGCTGCCCGGTCCTCAGCACACACACACCCTACTAAAGAGGAAATTGCAAAGGAGAACTGAAGAGATGAAACGCAGATTTACAGTGAGGGACGTGTTTACATTCTACAGGACCAGTGTGAGTGTATTTTTAGGGTAGCATGTTCTAGCCAAGCAAGCTTAACATGAAAACATCGCAATGCTGGGTGTGGTGGTGCACACTTTTGATCCCAGAACTTGGGAGGTAGAGGCAGGTGGATCTATGAGTTCCAGGACAGCCAGGGCTACATAGAGGAGCCCTGTCTCAAAAAGACCAAAAGCAAAACAAAAACACACAACAACAAAGAAATAATGTATATAAAACTTTTATAAATAGATAATGGTAACTGGCATAGAATAAATTTATTAAACCATTTGTCTCTACACCAATTCTAAACCCCTAAACTTTTTGAGGGGTGTGTGTGTGTGTAGTACGCATGCATGCTCACATGTGTGTGAATGTGTGTGGGTACACATGTATATGGAGGCCAGAGATTGAAATCTGGTAGTTTCCGGGTCATTTCCCACCTTACATATTGAGGCAGAGTCTCTCTGTTGAACACAGAGCTTGCTGATTCCCAGGACCCTGCCTCTGTCTCCCAAACACCAGGATTCTAAGTGGACCATTACACCTGCCCAGCGTTTACATGGGTGCCGGGGATCTGAACTCAGGTCCGCAGGCTTGTACAGGGAGTGCTTCACCCACTGAGCCGCCGCCTCCCCAGCCCCCCCTCCCAAAGCTTCTTGTCTTTTTAATTCTATGTTATGTGCATGTGAGTGCAGTTACCCATAGAGGCCAGCAAAGGGCGCTAGATCTCCTAAAGCTGGGATGACAAGTGGTTGTGACCCCCTGACGTGGGTGCCGGGAACCACACTCAGGTTCTCAGCAAGAGCAGTGTGCACTATTAACCTCTGAGCCATTTTTCCAGCCCCCACTTGTATGAACTTTACTTTGGGATTTTCATGGTTTTTTTCCTGACACATTTCCTATAGTCCACTCCCACGTTTCTTTTAGGTAGAGCTTATTTATGACAAACTCTGTAATCGGAGGTTTCTGTCCCACCAGCCACTCCCAAATACCCAGCACCTGCTTCCCAAATTACCACACAGAGGCTTATATTAATTATAACTGCTCGGCCATTAGTTCAGACTTATTACTGACTAGTTCTTACATTTAAATTAACTCACAATTCTTATCTATGTCTAGCCATGAGGCTTGGTACCTTTTCTCAGTACGACATTCACATCTTGCTTCCTCTGCATCTGGCTGGCAACTCCTGAATCCGTCCTTCCTTTTCCCAGCATCCTTAGTTTGGTCTCCCTGCCTATATTTCCTGCCTGGCTACTGGCCAATCAGTGTTTTATTAAACCAATTCAAGTGACAAATCTTTACAGTGTACAAGAGGGTTATTCTAGGTTATTCTACAGCAAAACTCTCTTCTCAGAGTTTATTTTTAGAGACCCTGTCACAGCTGGCCTAACACTCAAGACAATCCTCCTGTCTGAACCTCTGAAGTTGCTGAGACTACAGATGTGAGCCACATACCCAGCCCAACACCAGGCTCCTCCTCCAGTTTCTAATCTTCTTGGAGGGTAGGGATGATAATTGTCACCTTTGTATCACACTTCCTCAATTATAAAATTGTAAAATGTTGGGCCTGACCTTTGTAACCAATTATTTATGGGTCATAGCCCTAAGGCTTGGGACTTAGCTGTTGTACTGGCCAATCAGAATATTCTAACTCCTTTACCAAAGACTCAGTCAGGAATACATACAAGGAATGGACCCAGGTGACCTGTGAGAATCTATCCTGGGATTTTTGCCAGATCAAGAAAGCAGCTTGCCGGGCAGCAGTGGCACACACCTTTAATCCCAGCACTCGGAAACGCAGAGCCAGTCTGGTCTATAAAGCGAGCTCCAGGACGGGCACCAAAACAACACAGAGAAACCCTGTCTCAAAAAACCAAACCAAACAAAAATAAAACAAAAAACAAAAAAGCAGCTCTTTCAGGGCAGTGATGGCCCATGCCTTTAATCCCAGCATTCCAGAGGCAGAGGTAGGCAGATCCAGAGACCAAACTGGTCTACAGGACTTCCAGGACAGCCAAGTCTACACAGAGAAACCCTGTCTTGAGAAAAACAACAACAACAAAAGAAGAATGCAATTCTCTCTACATCAGTGGTTCTCAACCTGTGGGTCACCACACCCTTGGGGGTCACATATCAGATATCCTGCATATCAGATATTGATTTACATTATGATTCATAATAGTAGCAAAGTTACAGTTATGAAGTAGCATTGAAATAATTTTATGGTTGGGGGTCACAACAACATGAGGAACTGTATTAAAGGGTCAATGCATTAGGAAGGTGGAGAACCACTGCTCTACATAGAGTTCCTTTATTCCAGAAATATTGTAATACAATTCCTGAATTTATCCAAAGTATTAATAAAATATTATACATCTTTATTCACTGTCCTAATAATTAAAGTTTTTTTTTTTCTTTTTTGAGACAGGGTCTCTACGTACGTAGCCCTCACTGTCCTGAAACTGGCTATATAGACCATGCTGGCCTTGATCTCAGAGATCCACCTGCCCCTGCCTTTGGAGTGCTGGGATAGAGTATTTGTTTCTCTCTTTTCTTTTTTTTAAGACAGGGTTTCTTTATAGAGCTTTGGAGCCTTTCCCGGAACTCACTCTGTATATCAGGCTGGCCTCGAACTCACAGAGATCTGCCTGCCTCTGCCTCCCGAGTGCTGGGATTAAAGGCATGTGCCACCACCACCCAGTGAGTCTTTCTTTCTTTCTTTCTTTCTTTCTTTCTTTCTTTCTTTCTTTCTTTCTTTCTTTCTTTCTTTCTTTCCTTCCTTCCTTCCTTCCTTCCTTCCTTCCTTCCTTCCTTCCTTCCTTCCTTCTTTCTTTCTTTCTTTCTTTCTTTCTTTCTAATTAAGAGATTTTCTATTCGTTTTACATATCAACCACGGATTCCCCTGTCCTCCCTCCTCCTGCCTCCCATCTTTTCCCCCCATTCCCATTCCCCAGCCCCCATTCCCACCTCCTCCAAGGTAAGGTCTCCCCTGGGGAGTCAGCAGAGTCTGGTACATTCAGTTGAGGCAGGTCCAAGCCCCTCCTCCATGCACCAAGGCTGAGCAAAGTGTCTCAGCATAGGCACTAGGTTCCCAAAAGCCGGCTCATGCACTAGGGGATTGTTTGTTTCTTATAGATGAGAACAACTATGTTCATCTATATTTGTCTTGCTAGGGAAAAAACACATAAGTAAGTCTCCAACAGCGGGGGGGCCTCAGTCCTTTTGGCCAGCTAAAAACGCATGGTGGTCTTCTTGCCTCAGCTTCTTACACTCAGAGAGGGAGACGTGAGCCACCTCGCCTGGCTGTTGTTTGTTTTCTAAGATTTTTTATTGAGGGAAAGCAAGGTGGCTCAGCCAATAAAAGGGCTTGCCACCAAGATTAACAACTTGGGTTCAGTTCCCCAGATACGCATGGTGGAGGTAAGGAGCCAACTCTACAGAGTTGTCCTTTGATCTCTACATGCATGATGTACCATGTACTTGTGCACAGGTGATTATGTAAGCATGAGCACGCTCGCGAAATGAGAGAGAGAGAGAGAGAGAGAGAGAGAGAGAGAGAGAGAGAGAGAGAGAGAGAGAGAGAGCACACACGCTGCTCTAATATAATAAAAGGATAAAAGGTTTTGGGTTTTTTTTGTTTTTTGTTTTTGTTTTTTGAGACAGGGTTTCTCTGTGTAGTTTTGGTGCCTGTCCTGGAACCTTGCTCTGTAGACCAGGCTGGTCTCAAACTCACAGAGATCAGCCTGCCTCCTGAATGCTGGGATTAAAGGCGTTCACCACCGCCACCCGGCTGGAGGCATTTTCTTAATTGAAGTTCCCTCCTCTGATGACTTTAGCTTGCATCAAGTTGACATAAAAGTACCCAGCACAATGTATAAAGTTTATTTTTAATGACTGTAACTCCCCAGTCTCGTCCCATCCCTTTACCCCTCCTCCCTACAGGCTCCCGTCTCACATGCAGGACTTCTTTTTGTTGTTGTTCATCTTTTGAGGCCCTGGAAAATGTTTTAGGTTTATTTATTTTATTTTATATGTACGAGTGTTTTGCCTGCATTTATGTGTGTGCACTGTGGTGCCATGGAGGGCCAGAGAGGGTATCAGATGGCCTGGAACAGAAGGTGTGGATGGTTATGGACCACCGTGGGGGTGCCGGGTTCCCTGAAAAAGCAACAAGTGCTCTCAACAGCTGAGCTGACTCCCCAGCTCCGAGGCCCACTTCATTTAACCAGGATCATCTGTGTGGCAGAGGGTTTCCAACTCTCCACTGGAGCTGGGTGAACTCCTCAGTCGGCGCATGACCGAAGACAAGGACTGTCCCTTCTGCAGGATCCATCAGTAGCTGATCGTTCAGCAGGGAGGGCTAGAGCCCCATAAACCCTTTCCCGATCTCTGATTGACTGTCAGCAGGCTCAGTCTTATGGAGATCCAGTGCGGGCAACCACCCTGCTGGAGTCTTGACCACACTAGCTGTGCCTGCCCAGAATACAGCAATTCACGGCTCTTCTCCCCAACTTCTGGTTCTTTCTTTCCTCCACCACCCTTGCACAATGTTCCGTGAGCCTCAGAGGGGAGGGTAGATGTGTCCTGCTTAGGACTGAGCACTCAGCTACCACTTATTCCCGACAAGCTAACTCAGGTATATTCCTGTTGCAGGTGAGTTTCAGCCAGTTAAACAGAGGTTGAGCTTCAGCCAGTCACAGGCTGCCACCTGATGAGCCCTTGTCTGTACAAGACAAATGCTTCTTGTATTCTGTTCATATTAGGCAAACAATAATTGCAGCCAATCAGGTGGTTTCTGTGTATTTCCTTTTCTCTATAAATGTAATCTGTGTAGTGGATGTGTGGGACAGTATAAGGAACCAACTTCACTGGGAATACTGCCCTAATCCTAAAACCTTTTCCCTTCTCAAATAAACTTTATTGAATTTAACTCATTTCAGATTTTTCTTGAACAACTAAATAACCAAAATTATGATGTAATTATCCTTGTAGAGGTGGGGGAGGGGCAAAAGAAACAAGTCCCCATATTTCCTAATAGAGGCTCCAATAGGTGATATTTGAAAAAGCAAAATCAGGGTAGGAAATGTAGGCCAGCAGTAAAGAAAGCATGTGCCCAATCTCAACACCCAGCACCACAAACAAAGCATCCAAATGAATCTCCAGAAAAAGCAGGAGGCAGGAAGGTCACTGTGTCATACTATATGCACCGGAAGTCTGAGCAGTGTGGCTCACCAGCTAGCGGGTGGACTGAGGGCAGGAACATTACTTGAACAGAGCTCATACAAGTAAGAACTTTCTAATACATGTACATGCATGGCAGGTCTTCATCCACTAAGTAACCACTCCAGCGCTTGAACTGTTTGGTTTTGTTGTGATATAGGCTCTCACTATATACCTTTGGCTGGCCTGGGGGTCACTCTGCAGATAGACCAGGCTGGCCTCCAACCCATAGAGATCAACCTGCCTCTGCCAATTCTATCTTGTTTGTTTTGTGTGTGTGTGTGGGGGGTCATAATATTTTAACTGATTATTTGGGAATTGCATGTCATGAGCCCAGATCACACTCACTGCCCAGCCCTCCCAGGTCCTTGTGATCTCTCCCTGACGCACCACCCCCCCCAAAAAAAAAGAAGAAAGAAAGGGGGAGTCCAATTTGTGTTGCCCATATACTCACTGGAGCACGGTCAAACTCCCGGTGGCCAGCCCCTTAAAGAAAACTGAGTCCTCCCCACCTGTACTCACCCCCTCCCCCACCAGAAGCCATCAGTTGTGGCGAGCTACACTTCAACATCCTTATCACAGTTTTAAAAAAGGATTTGTTTATTTTGTTTTATGTGCCTTGGTGTTTTGCCTGCATGTGTGTCTTTGTGAGAGTGTCAGATGCTCTGGAACTGGAGTTACAGACAGCTGTGAACTGCCATGTGAGTACTGGGAATTGAACTTTGGGTCCTCTGGGAGAGCAGCCAGTGCTCTTAACCGCTGAGCCATCTCTCCAGCCCACCACAATTCCCCCGCCCATGGATCCAGCTCCTTTTATTACATTTTTTAAATTAATTAATTTTTTTTAATGCCGAATGCCATTTATTGAAGGAGGGAAGAGGTCTTAAATACAGGCTTACAGCACAATGGGAAAACCCCGGAGGGCAGAAGTTTGCTACTGATGTTTTACAATCTTGCATCTAAGCTGTTAATGCCCATTATGCAGGATACACAGACAAGGAACTTCCCTTAAGCATTCAGGAGGGTGGAACCTGGCAGGGAATTAGCATAGGAAGGATATCAAGGTCATGGTCAGCAAGCAAGGCAACAGTTACCCAAAACAGGGGGCCAGGACCCTACAGGTCCCCCTTTTACTAAAAAATGAGCTTCTGGCTTAGGTTGTGTGGGACATCAGCAGGTCACCTTACCTGTCATGGAGACGCCTGCCCAGGCCATACAGGTGCTCTGTCTTAGGTTGGTGGGCGCCCCCCCCAAGGTCTCTGAATACTCACTATCATACAGGCTCAATCGTGTGTGAGCTGCAGAGTTAACTGCTGCCAAAGATCCCAAAGTGGCATTGGGTTTGCAATCTGTGTGTTTGACACAGAAAAGACCAACAGAAGTCCTAACTTACCCATAGCCAGTAGGCTAAAGGCAACTGAGCCATTCCCTTCCTTAATGAGCCTTACTGCAAATTGGAGTCCTTGTAAGATGGTATTCCAAAAGCAAATGGAACTTGAGTTTATAAATTTATAATTTTCAAAGCCAATTGAAATGTATATAACTATTGAATTAAATTTATCATGTCCAATAGAATGAAAGATTAACTAACTGTGGTAGCTACATTTGCTGCCAGGGTCTCCACTGTGCTAGCTATAGTAAGCAATTATGAAATGGTAATCCCAGAAACAGTAGCAGCGGTGGCCACCACTGCTGTAACAGCAACAATGGCAGCAGCAATGTCAAATTCTCTTCTGCAGCATGCCACCACAATTTTTTAACATAACTTTTTATTGATTCTTTAGGAATTACACACCATGCACTCCAACCCAGTTCATTTCCCAGTCCTTCTATATCCACCCATCACCCCTGCAGTGTTCTGCCACAAAAAAATTAAAGTGTTAATCAGAAACAAAACAAAAACAAACAACAAAACACCATTTTGCTCCCCTGTCTTTCCCACCTCTCCAAACCCTCTCCATTTGTCTTAGTGGCTTTGGGACCTGTGGTGTGTCATGCACTTGTTTTACTTCCAAATGTTCATTACAATGAGTTGTTGGTGTGGTTCAGCGCCTCTGGCTTCTAGCACACCATCAGTACTGCACCTTCACTAAAACTCCTCTCGAATAGCCTGCTGTTGTCCTCCCTATGGTTCCCAGGACCAGTCCCTTCACACATTCCAGCAGGTCATAGATCAGGTAGATTTTTGGGGTGGGCCAACTCAAAGGTCTGGATATGGGTGTGGGTGGTAGCTGATTTGGTAAGTCCTGGTTGATGTGACTGCCCCCATTAGGCAAGGGGCAGAGCTGTAGATGTAACCAACTGTCTTATTAAATAAGAAACACAGAACCAATGTAAAAGAGAAAGCCGAGAGGTCAGAGCTCAGAGCTAAAACCTTACCCTTCCTCCTGCGGTGGTCCTACTTCTCCGAAAGAGACCTGAGCCATCCTGTGTGTTTGTCTTTAAATAGTCTTTCTGTTCTGCCTTCTCATTGGTTGTAAACCCAAACACGTGACTGCCTCGTCACTGCCTGTAAGTACAGTCCTCCAGGTCTTAAAGGCGTATGTCTCCAATGCTGGCTGTATCCTTGAACACACAGAGATCTACCTAGCTCTTCTACCAAGTGCTGGGATTAAAGGAGTGCACCACCACTGCCACGCTCTTGCTATGGCTCTAATGACTCTGACCCCCGGGTAACTTTATTTATTAACATACAATTAAAATCACATTTCAGTACAAATAAAATACCACCATAGTGCAAGCTCTTCCGTGTTCACGGTGAGGAGTAGAGCCAGCTCTTCTGCTGCAGTGTCCATTGAGGGGTAGGGCCAGCTCTCCCAGGGCCACTGAAGGGCAGTCAGCCAGCATGGCCCTCAGATTTCAACAGGCATAGTTCCTATGCCTCTTTCCCCCACCCCCACCCCCGCAACCCCTAGGTAACATGGGCCATGGAGATCAACACAGACCTAGCTGCAACAAGACCATGGACCCAGACAAGGCCCTCGGCAGCAGTTTGGACTTGGACATCACCATGGTCCCAGTGGCAGCACAGCCCTCAGACACCTTATTACAATTTTTAAGAATTCTCTTTGATAGCTTTTTGTTTAGGCTGTTACTTTAGGGCGGGGGGATAGGGGATGTCATATAGACCTTCTATGTCCCTCTTTTGTTTTTTTGGTTTTTTTTGTTGTTGTTTTTTTGAGACAAGGTTTCTCTGTGTAGCTTTGCGCCTTTCCTGGAACTCACTTCGTAGCCCAGGCTGGCCTCGAACTCACAGAGATCCGCCTGCCTCTGCCTCCTGAGTGCTGGGATTAAAGGCGTGCACCATCACCGCCCGGCCCCCTCTTTTGATTTTTGAGACAGGTTTCTTTATGTAGCCCCAGTTGTCCTGGAACTCACTATATAGAACAGACTAGCCTCAAACTCACAAAGATCTGACTGCCTCTGCCTCCTGAGTGCTGAGATTAAAGGTGTGCACCATCACTTCCCAGCTTGTGAATTTTATCATCTGTTCCCCTAACTCCCATCGAAATGGGCCCAGTGATTACGGGCTGAAACCTCTGAACCCGTGAACCAAAATGTTTCCCCCTTAAGTTGTTTTCCTTGGGCATCCGTCAAAGCAATGAAAGGTGAATTAACAGTTAAACTGCAGTTGGCTGCACACAGAGGTGACCTTGAGCCAAACTTTATCACTCGGATGTGGAAACACGGTGCACATTTATCAGTGTAGTAAGGTCTTACTAAGGTTGCTGAGTCACTGAGACCATGTCAGTGTCTCCTACAAGTGGGTCCCAGGACACTCTAACAGTTCTCTCTCCTCCAGGTCTCTTTGCTCCCCAGAACTTAATAGTAGAGTATTTTTAGTACACTAGCCATTTTAGTCCCAGTATCAATTTTTATAACATTTAACTATGACATATTTCGTTTCTGTCACTTTGGAAACATGCTTAGGGTTTCCTTAACTTTCACGATTGTGACAGTTTGGAGGGGTCTGGTTTGTTTGTTTTTACAAGTTTTGTACAACATCCCTCAGTTTGAGCGTACTGGTGATCAGACTCACGTATTGTGGGCAGGCGGGAACAGCTCAGAAGTGGTCCTTTGTTCTTGCTGTTAATGTTGACTGTTTTTATAAGATGGCTCTAAGACTTTATCACACTCTATCAGGGTATGTGCCAATGTGCACGCGCCTGTGTGCCTTGCTCCGACAGCCTCTCCTAACCTCCTCACGGCCACACCCCCTCCCTCTCAGCCCCAGGAGTCCCTCTAGTCCTTTCTGGCCCTCTGAACTCCCACCTTGATCTCTACTCTGCTTTAGGACAGAATCAGCAGAGAGAGAAAAGAGAAGGAAGACAGGCAGGAAGTAGGCTTTTGCCTGCTGTTTCTTTAAGCACACATACCCCCCCCATCCCACCTCCCCTATCTTCCTATTTGGTGTCCCTTCATATAAGAGAACTTTGCAGCGAGCCTGGTCATCCTCTGCTGTCTCTCGGTGTGTAGCTATGTATGGGAAAGGGCTGTTTATCATCTGGGGCTTTCATTAGACACGGCTGAGTTGTAACCTTTGGAAATGTCCAGAGGCAGAAGGTTTGAGCCTACTCATTTTCACCTGAGGCCAGACACAAGATCTCCATCTTTCTCTGGAGATAGCGGCAAAGAAAGAGCTACGTGGAGCCATGAAGGGATCTGGAGGTCTATGTAGGTGTTACAACTCTGAGGGAAACAGCTTCCCCAATGCAAGTATTACAAATCTGAAGGGAAAGGAATCCTGGCAGTTGGGGGCCAAGAATACTACAAAATCACACCGCACAACAAACCTCATGCAAGAGATTTATTGAGAAAGACTCAGAGGTGGCTGCCTCTACTCAGATGAGAAGCAGCAAAGAATTAAATGGGAGGCAGGCTTTATATAGGGTTTCTTGGGAGTGGGGCGGGGCTTTCCAGAGTGGCCTGGAATTGGTGGGATTCTATGGCCTGATCATGGGCAAGCTCAGGAACTGACGGGTTGTTTTTGTTTTGTTTGGTTTGGTTTTTGTTTTTGTTTTTGTTTTTTTTTTGGTTTTTCGAGACAGGGTTTCTCTGTGTAGCTTTGCGCCTTTCCTGGGACTCACTTGGTAGTCCAGGCTGGCCTCGAACTCACAGAGATCTGCCTGGCTCTGCCTCCCGAGTGCTGGGATTAAAGGCGTGCGCCACCACCGCCCGGCTGGTTTTTGTTTTTTAAGGCAGAGTTTCTCTGTGTAGTTCTGGTGCCTGTCCTGGAACTCACTCAGTAGACCAGGCTGGCCTCAAACTCACAGAGATCCACCTGCCTCTGCTATGCCGGCTTCAGTTGACTTTGAACCAGTCTCTCATCTGTCATTTCTGTTTATCCCAACTTCCAAAAGTACCTATGGAAACTCCAGAAGCCTGCAGGAAATTCTTTGGTGAAATCATGTTGCTTCTTAGCTTTTCCTCTGTCGGCTGACTGTGTACACTTCTTAGTTGTGGCAACTCCGTTACCTTTCCTCCCCTCCCCTGCCCTCCTCTGCCTGTTTTTTGGCTTTGTCTTGTTGTAATAGATCTCACTGTGCAGCCAGCGGGCCTCTGACTCTTGGTGATCCGAGTGCTGGGGTCCCAGGGGTGCCACCTTCAGATGGTAAAGTCTTTTTTCTGTCACTTTAGTGAGGTTTTGGAAGGAATGGGGATTAAAGGAATGTTTAACTTGATGTGTCTTTGCAAGTCCAGAATGAATTTCCAACTTTTAATCACCTCCATATTTCTGTTCCCAGAATCCAGGAACAAACACCCAAATGTAATTATTTTGATTCACATGCTCTTTAAATTAAAAAGTTTTAACAAATTTGAGTATGGAGGCATGTGTGCACGTGTGTATCCGTGTACACACAGGCAGAGGCCAGAAGAATACTTTCAATATCTCCTCCACTGCTCCCCACCTTAGTTTTTGGTTTGTTTCATTTGTTTTGAGACAGTCTCTCTCTCTCTGAACTGGAAGCTTGCCATTTCATCTAGGCTGACTGGCAATCAAGTTCCTGGGAGCCACTTGTCTCTGTCACCGCCGCCCCCAACCAGGAAGTTGCAGGCACACATGGCCATACCTGGCCTTTTGCATGTGTGCTGGGTTTTTTTGTTTTTTGTTTTGTTTTGTTTTTTTTCTTTTTTGATTTTCCGAGACAGGGTTTCTCTGTGTAGCTTTGCACCTTTCCTGGAACTCACTCTGTAAACCAGGCTGGCCTTGCACTCACAGAGATCCACCTGCCTCTGCCTCTGGAGTGCTGGGATTAAAGGTGTGTGCCACCACCGTCTGGCGTACTGGGGGTTTAACTCGGGTCCTTTTGATTTCACGGTAAGACTGCTTGCTTGTCCCCAATCCCCCAGATGCCATTTTTTTTTTTTTTGATCTCTCATCCTTTTATTTCTTCGTGTTTTCTTCCATTTGTTTCTTCCTATCATGGACCTTGTTATCTTTCAACGTATGCAATAGCAGTAGTAATCTTGGCTTCTCCTTCAGCGTTGCATTGAATTCATCTACAGGAGCTATTCTCTTCCTCCTACACTTCTCCACAAGCAGACACATTCTTGTGTCACTCTCAATCCTACCTCATACTTTGCTTCTTCATTAGGAGAGCTTCCGGTTTTCCTGTCTCTGATTTAGCCCCACCCACCACCCACCACCCAACCCCGCCATGCCTTTACGTTCTAATGTCTTGTTCTAAAATACAAATATATTGTGTAGCAATTTCCTCTGAAAAAGCTAGGTAAGACTCAGCAAGTTCTAAAGACTAGGGGAAATTCTGAAATGAGGCACATTAAGACTGAGGAAGAGCCGGGCGGCGGCGGCGCACACCTTTAATCCCAGCACTCGGGAGGCAGAGGCAGGCGGATCTCTGTGAGTTCGAGGCCAGCCTGGGCTACCAAGTGAGTCCCAGGAAAGGCGCAAAGCTACACAGAGAAACCCTGTCTCGAAAAAAAAAAAAAAAAAAGACTGAGGAAGAAGCCAGGCAGAGGCTCACACCTTTAATCCCAGCATTCAGGAGGCAGAGGCACAGAGATCTCTATGAGTTGGAGGTCAGCCTGGTCTGCAAAGAAAGTTCCAGGACAGTCAGGACTGTTACATAGAGAAACCCTGTCTTGAAAAACCAAAACCAAAACCAACAAACAAAAAAAGGACTGAGGAACTAAACAACTCAGAAATTTCAGGAAGTCCCTGAAACGAACCAGAAGCAGTAGGTCATGCCTTCTCCCAGATTAAACCGGGAGTCAGGACTGCTGAGGAGGTAGAGACCAGCTGAGCTGTCTGGAAGAGACTTAGACCAACTGAACCCCTTGAAAGAGACCCTCCCTGGCCTGTCTGAGCTGCCTGTTAGTGGTGCAGTGAGCTTCAGGGGTCCAGGTTTTGTGAGCCATCACCCATGCTGGGTGGACTTCCCATGAGGCAGCTGCCTTGAGTCATCCCTGTTCCTGTAAGTAGCCTCTTACCCATACTCCTTTTAGTAACCCCAAGAAAAAGTCATTGGTTCACCAACTTTGGTGGTATCCTTCCCTGCATCTGTCATCGGTTCCCTATCTGTGTAAGCAGATGTTTGTTTATATCTCACCAGGAATAATGACACATAACATGTGGCACAGCACTGCTAAAGCCGTTTCCTAGGGTAAAGGTTTCAGTACTTGAGTCTGGCAGTTTTTCAGGAACCATGTGCTCCTGAAGTCTCGCCGTTCCCACTGCCCCTTGTATCATTTTTTTGTCACCTGTCTTGTCCCTCAAGGCACCTGAATTTGACCACCTGCTTTAATGACTTTTCATAGCCACTGGATACAGAGCAGACTCCTTAGCTGACCCACAAGGCTGCCCATGATCTGGCCCTTGCTTCCCTCTCTCTGGCCTCTTCTTTCCCCTATAATTCTATTCTCTATCCAGCCTGAAACACTTTATGTCAACCCTGTCAAACTCCATTTTGTCTGTGGGCCTTCTGTATTCTATTCTTATCCCGTCCTTATTCCTCTGGCTAATTCTGACTCATCTCAGAGGGCTCAGTATAGACTTAATTTTCCCTTGGCAGCCATTCATTATGCTGCTCTTGGGATCCTTTATTTGCTTTGTACTAGTGTGTATTACAGCCAGCGTGCTAGTGTACAGATGTAATTCCACCATGCAGGACGCAGAGGCAGGAGGATCACTGCAAGTTTGAAGTTAGCCTGGTTTACATAGCAAGTTCCAGGCCAAGCAGGACTATGTAGCAAGACATTGTCTCTTAAAGAGAGAGAGAGAGAGAGAGAGAGAGAGAGAGAGAGAGAGAGAGAGAGAGAAGTCAAGAGGTTAACAATATGGCTTCAGGAGGGAGGGGGGAGGGGGAGGGCTTGCTCTACAAGCACAGGGACCTGAGTTTAAATTTCTAGCAGCCACAGAAAAAGCCAGGCATCACAGCAGGTATATGTAACCCCAGCTCTGGGGAGCAGAGACAAGGATAGGGACAGAGGGGTGCCCATTGGTTAACCAGTTTAGCCAAAATAAGCTATGGATCTCTGTAACAGACCCTGCCTCAAAAAACTAGGTGAGGAAGCAATTGAGAAAGGCAGTTCCTACACCAATTGCTAGCTTCCAAAATCACCTACACAGGCAAGTGCATCTGCACACAGGAATAGCCCCCCACACACACACCAGTAGCTAGGCTCTGGTGATATATTGTGTACCCTAATAAATTTGCCTGAGGATCAGAGGACAGAGCCAGCCACTAGATTAGACATAGAGGTCAGGCAGTGGTGGCACACACCTTTAATCCTATCACTCAGGAGGCAGAGATCCATCTGGATCTCTGTAAATTCAAGGCCACACTGGAAACAGAGCCAGGCAGTGGTGGCATAGACCTTTAATCCCAATACTGGGAATCACAAATGCCTTTAATCCCAGGAAGTGATGTCTGGGCAGAGAAAGGTATATAAGGCATGAGGAAACAGGAACTCTCTCTGTCACTGTGTGTCACATATGGTGTGTGGGTTCACATGGGTCCATGGAATGAAGACTCAGAGGCATCTTAAGAATGAATCTAGCCTTTTATGGCTGCAAAGGGGTCCAGCCTCGAAGGACTGAAGCACTATCTCCTCCCCTAGGGCATTTTTATTTCTAATTACAGTTTAGGCAGTTAATTTCCATACCTTCAAAGCAACATAAAAGGAGCTTCCAGAGACCAAATGCCAAGTGCAAATTATTTGATTTCTCAGGTTCCTCGGTTGTCCAGGTTTCCTGAACCAAGTTTTGCACAGGCCTTTGATCCCTGGGAGATTCTCTGATCCTTGACTTTTCAGACAAGATTCACATAGGGCAATAAGAGAAACAAAAGGTGTGGTTAAACAAAGGAAGGATTAGGTCTAGGTGCTCTCTAGAACCAGGCCAGGAGCTCAGCAGGAATACACTACATCTCTCTTTAGGCTGAGGATTTTGTAGAGGTAAGAACTAGTGGCTGGCTGTTCTGCTTCTCTGATCTTTCAGCTTTCACTCTGATATCTGGTTCTGGGTTATTAAAAGACCATCTAGATTCGAACCACACTAGGCATAGTGCCATGTGCCTATAATCCTAGCACTTGGGAGTTTAAAGATAGCCTCAGCTATTTAATGAGTTTGAGTTCATGAAACTTTGTCTTTTTTGTTTGTTTGTTTGTTTGTTTGTTTTGAGAAAGGATTTCTCTGTGTAGTTTTAGTGCCTGTCCTGGATCTTGCTCTGTAGACCAGGCTGGCCTCAAACTCACAGAGATCCTCCTGGCTCTGCCTCCCAAGTGCTGGGATTAAAAGCGTGCACCACCACCACTGCCTGGTGAGACTTTGTCTTAAAAATAAAGCAATGCTGGTCATGGTAGCACATGCCTTTAATCCCAGCACTTGGGAGGCAGAAGCAGGTGGGTCTCTGTGTCAACTTCATCTAGAGATCCAGAACAACCAGGGCTGTTACACAGAGAAACTCTGTCTCAAAAAGCCAAAAAACAAACACCAACAACAATAAAAACACATACCACACAATAAATATTGCAAGTATTTGATTACTGCTCATCTTTATGATTATTAATTAATTTTGAGATAGGTTTTCACCCTATTGATAAGTTTTAGGCCCCCTGACAGAGGCCTCTCCTCTGACACAGCAAAATGAATCAGACCGAACTGGAAAGCCCAGGTTTAACGGGTAAAGCTCTCCTGGGTGATTCCCCTGCCCACAGGGAGGAGACTGGGACTGGAGACCAGAAGAACCATGTGTCTTTTTTCTGGGATACTGCTTATATACTCTGTGGGAGTGGTCTTGAGCCTCTCTTGGGGAGGAGCTGTGTTTGGTGGGCTTTGAAGGGGTGGGTTTAGGGAAAGAGATGGGAGGGGAGTTGAGGTGGATCTTCCACCAGACTCCTTCCATGTAACACCTATAGCCCAGGCTAGCCTGGAACACACTATGTAGCTCAGGCTTGCACTGAACTCAAGATACTTCTGCCTCAGTCTCCCAAATGCTGACGTACCAGGGATCAGTACCACACTCATCTTTGATTGATTTTTATTTTTAATTAATAAATGTATTCTTTGGGCTTGAGAGATGGCTCAGTTGGCTGCTTTTCCAGAGGACCCAGGTTTAATGCCCAACACCCATATGGCAGCTCACAACTATCTATAACTCCAGGTTTATGGGATCTGAAACCCTCACACCGACAACCATGCAGGCAAAAGACTAGTGCACATAAAATAAATAAATCTAATAAAAATAAATGTATTCCTCAAGCAGCTTTTGGTGGGTCAGGCCCAGAGATGAGTTTTTGATACAGACCATATCTCCTTTCATCTTCACAGTAACTCCAGAACTAGATACTTGTTATGGTTTGAGTCTAAAATGTCCCCTATGGTTTAATACTCAGTCCCCAGCTTGTAGCTGTTTTGAAGGCCATGGAGCCTTTAGAAGGTGCCGTGAATGATGGCATGGGTCCCTAGAGGTAGGCTTCGGAGAGTTCTGCCTGCATTCCCAGCTTCTGCCTGGACTTCCTGTTTCCTGATCCATGTGGGGACATCAGTCCCCATGCCCTTATCTCAGTGAGCCCTGCCAGGCTTTTCCTGCCGTGACGAACTGAACCTCTCTGAACCAATGAACCAAAGCAACCTTTTCTTGCCTTAAATGGGCTACAGAGAGCAAAAGTTACTAATGCAGTTCTGTTGTGTTGATAGAATTTTTTTGGTGTGGAAATGTAAAGCACATTACCCTAAATCATCTAGCTATTAAATGACAGATTGCAGACCCAAATATAAGTTTCTGTGGCCACGCCCCCTGTACCTTCAACTGTTTGGGTTGTCACTGTCTCCCTCACCTATTCACTGTGTCTCAGAAAACAATTACTACTCTTTTATTTTTTTTAACGGATTTTTTTGAGAGACAGTCTTTTTTTTTTTTTTTTTTAAGATTTTTATTTATTTATTATGTAGACAGCATTCTGTCTGCATGTATGCCTGTGGGCCAGAAGAGGGCACCACATCTCATTACAGATGGTTGTGAGCCACCATGTGGGTGCTGGGAATTGAACTCAGGACCTTTGGAAGAGCAGTTAGTACTCTTAGCCGCTGAGCCATCTCTCCAGCCCCTATTGCTCTTTTCTGGACATCAGGCTGGACCTGGCTTGTCCCAGTTCTCTGACAGATGACCTCATTCTCCCCCACCCTTGTGTACAGGCTCAAAGGTGGGGGAGCATCCACATGGTATTTTGTAGTTGGTTGTTTTTTGTTTTTTGTTTTTTTACTCTTTGTTCTTTTGGGAGGCCCACTACCCAGCTCCCAAATAAATCACACATGGAGACTTTTTCTTACTTATGAATGCTTGGCCTTAGCTTGGCTTATTTCTTGCCAGCTTTCCTTTTCTTTCTTTTTTTTCTTTTTCTTTTCTTTTCTTTCTTTTTTTTTTTTTTTGGAGACAGGGTTTCTCTGTGTAGCTTTGTACCTTTCCTGGAACTCACTCTGTAGCCCAGGCTGACCTCGAACTCACAGAGATCCGCCTGCCTCTGCCTTCCGAGTGCTGGGATTAAAGGCGTGCGCCACCACCGCCCAGCTCTTGCCAGCTTTTCTTAACTTAAATTATCCACATATACCTTTTGCCTCTGTGCTTTTACCTTTCTCTATTTCTATATATCTTTCTTTCTTCTTACTCCATGGCTTTCTCTGTAACCGGGTGGCTGGCCCCTGGAGTCCTCCTCCTTCTCTTGTTCCCTGATCTTCTCCTCCCAGATTTCTCCTCCTTTTTATTCTCTCTGCCTGCCAGCCCCACCTATTTCTCTCTCCTGCTCAGCTATTGGCCATTCAGCTCTTTATTAGATCAATCAGGTGCTTTAGATACGCAAAGTAACAGGACTTCACAGAGGTTTAAACAAATGCAACATAAAAGAATGCAACATTAAAACAAATGTTCCACAGCATAAACAAATGTAACACATCTTAAAATGATATTCCACAACAGTATTACACAGCTTCCCCTCAAGCAGTGCTCTCAGATTTAGCAAATAAAAATATAAGGAAATTATTTAAATTAAAATTTCAAATATGGGGCTGGAGAGATAGCTCAGAGGTTAAGAGCACTGACTATTCTTCCAGAGGTCCTGAGTTCAATTCCCAGATGGCTCACAACCATCTGTAATGAGATCTGGCACCCTCTTCTGTGTACATAATGAATAAATAAATCTTTAAAAAAAATTTCAGGCCGGGCGTTGGTGGCACACGCCTTTAATCCCAGCACTCGGGAGGCAGAGCCAGGTGGATCTCTGTGAGTTCGAGGCCAGCCTGGGCTACCAAGTGAGCTCCAGGAAAGGCGCAAAGCTACACAGAGAAACCCTGTCTTGAAAAACCAAAAAAAATAAAAATAAAAATAAAAAAAAATAAAAAATAAAAAAATTTCAAATATGGGTAGGAGGGTTGGCTCAGTGGGTAAGAGCATTTATTGCTCTTGCAGAAGACCCAGGTTTGAATGCTCTGTTCACATCAGTCAGCTCACTTATTACATTTATAACTGTAGTTCTGGAAAGTCCCGCCCCCTCTTCCAGCCTCTGAGAGCTTTGCATGCGTGTGGCACACATAAATTCATGTAGGTACACATGCATACACATATATCTTTTTTCAAATAAACAAAAATCTTTTTCTAGTATATCCCCATTCATTACAATTTAATTTTTTTTTAAGTGCTGTGAATGGAACCTTTGGCCTTACACATGCTGGTCAATCAAGTGTCCTATCACTGAGCTATATCCCTAATCCCATAATTCAATCTTTGAAACATATTTATACTGAAAAGAACATTGTTTGTGTGGAATTCCAGTTTAACTGGGTGTCCTGCATTTTGTCTGGATGCTCTACTGCGGCTCTCCCGGTTTCTCTGAAAGGTTGGTCACTCATTCAAAACAGTTGGCCTTCTGCACCGGTGGGTTCCACCTCTGTGGTCAACCACCTGAAGTTAGGCATATTTGAAAAAGCAATCGCACCTACAGACCTTTCCTCTTGTTACCATTTCCTAAAAATAGAGTACAACACCTGATTACATGTCACTTACATTAAATGAGATTTAAATGATGTAGAGATGACTTATACAACAGGGTGTACATGGGCGCTACACAAGAGTATGCCCAGGCACTGTGGGGATATTTTGTTGTACCCTAATAAAATTTGCCTGAAAATCAGGGAACAGAACAAGCCACTAGATTAAACATAGAGGCCAGGCAGTGGTGGCACACACCTTTAATTGTAGCATTCAGGAGGCAGAAATCCATCTGGATCTCTGTGAGTTCAAAGTCACCTTGGACTACATGAGATTGATTTAGTCTAGGAGAGAAGCAGAGCCAGGCAGGGGTGGCTCACACCTTTAATCCCAGTATTTGGAGATCACATGCCTTCAACCCCAGCACTAGGAAGGAAGTAATAGGGCTGGGCGGAGAAAGGTATATAAGGCTTGAGGAGACAGGAACTAAAGCCCTTTTTGGCTGGACCCGCTTTGGCTGAGGACTCAGAGACATTCAGTCAGAGGTTTCATGGAGTTGGCGAGGTGAGAAGCAGCTGTGGCTTGTTCCTCTGTCTCTCTGCTCTTTCAGCATCTACCCCGATCTCTGGCTCGGGGTTTTTATCGTAAGACCTTTTGAGAATGTGTGCAGCAGGGCACTGGAGTGTTATCTGGGTTATGCAGCACATGCCCCACAGGGGATGCTAAGAACTCACCGCTTTCTAACTATTTTGCCCCCTTACTATTCCAAACTGTAACACCACTCTGAGTATCCAACCGTGCGCTAACCCATAGCACCCTAGAATAGCACCCTAGAATAGCAAGTCCGTTCTCCCTTTCACCATCCCTTTCTTTTTTTTTTTTTTTTTTTTTTTTTTTTTTTTTTTTTTTTTTTTTTTTTTTTTTTTTTTTTTTTTTTTTTTTTTTTTTTTTTTTTGTGATATATATTTTTTATTTTACAATACCATTCAGTTCTACATATCAGCCATGGGTTCCCCTATTCTCCCCCCTCCCACGCCCTCCCCTTACCCCCAGCCCACCCTCCATTCCCACCTCCTCCAGGACAAGTCCTCCCCCGAGGACTGTGATCAACTTGGTAGACTCAGTCCAGGGAGGTCCAGTCCCTTCCTCCCAGACTAAGCCAAGTGTCCCTGCATAAGTTCCTGGTTTCAAACAGCCAATTCATGCATTGAGCACAGGACTTGGTCCCACTGCCTAGATGCCTCCCAAACTGATCAAGCCAATCAACTGTCTCACCTATTCAGAGGGCCTGGTCCAGCTGGGAGCCCCTCAGCCTTTGGTTCATAGTTCATGTATTTCTATTCATTTGGCTATTTTTTTTTCAATAATTGAGTAAAACTGAAATTTATTATATGCCACAGTCGTCCTAGGGACCTCCATGCTATATATATATATATATATATATATATAGCCTTTATGGTTCTATGGGTTGTGGTCTGATTGTTCATTTTATATCTAGAATCCACCAATGAGTGAGTACATACCATAACTGTCTTTCTGGGTTTGGGTTACCTCACTCAGGATGATTTTTTCTAGTTCCATCCATTTACCTGCAAATTTCATGCTTTCATTGTTTTTCTCTGCTGAGTAGTACTCCATTGTGTATATGTACCACATTTTTTTCATCCATTCTTCCGTTGATGGGCATCTAGGCTGTTTCCAGGTTCTGGCTATTACAAATAGTGCTGCTATGAACATAGATGAGCATGTATCTTTATGGTATGTATCAGCATTCTTTGGGTATATGCCCAAGAGTGGTATGGCTGGGTCTTGAGGTAGTTCGATTCCTAATTTTCGGAGAAACCGCCATACTGATTTCCACAGTGGTTGTACAAGTTTACATTCCCACCAACAGTGGAGGAGTGTTCCCTTTGCTCCACATCCTCTCCAACATTGGTTGTCATTGGTGTTTTTGATCTTAGCCATTCTAACAGGTGTAAGGTGGTATCTCAGAGTCGTTTTGATTTGCATTTCTCTGATGATTAAGGATGTTGAGCATTTCTTTAAATGTCTTTCAGCCATTTGTAGTTCTTGTTTTGTGAATTCTCTGTTTAGCTCTTTAGCCCATTTTTTAATTGGACTGTTCAGTGCTTTGATGTCTAGTTTCTTGAGTTCTTTATATATTGTGGAGATCAATCCTCTGTCAGATGTGGGATTGGTGAAGATCTTTTCCCAATCTGTTGGCTGTCTTTTTGTCTTATTGACTGTGTCTTTTGCCCTGCAAAAGCTTCTCAGTTTTGAGAGGTCCCATTTATTAATGGTTGTGCTCAGGGTCTGTGCTGTCGGCGTTTTATTTAGGAAATGGTCTCCAGTGCCAATGCGTTCAAGAGTGCTTCCTATTTTCTTTTCTATTAAGTTTAGTGTAACTGGATTTATGTTTAGGTCTTTGATCCACTTGGACTTGAGTTTTGTGCATGGTGACAGATATGGATCTATTTGTAATCTTTTACATATTGACATCCAGTTATGCCAGCACCATTTGTTGAAGATACTTTCTTTGTTCCATTGTATAGTTTTGGCTCCTTTGTCAAAAACCAGGTGTTCATATGTGCATGGATTAATGTCAGGGTCTTCAATTCGATTCCATTGGTCCGTATGTCTGTTTTTATACCAGTACCAAGCTGTTTTTATTACTATAGCTCTATAGTAGAGTTTGAGGTCCGGGATGGTGATGCCTCCAAGGGTTGCTTTATCATATAGGATTCTTTTAGCTATCCTGGGTCTTTTGTTTTTCCATATAAAGTTGAGTATTTTTCTTTCCAAGTCTGTGAAGAATTGTGTTGGGATTTTGATGGGGATTGCATTGAATCTGTAGATTGCTTTTGGTAAGATTGCCATTTTTACTATGTTAATCCTACCTACCCATGAGCATGGGAGATCCTTCCATTTTCTGATATCTTCTTCAATTTCTTTCTTTAGAGATTTAAAGTTCTTATCAAAAAGGTCTTTCACTTGTTTAGTTAGTGTTATCCCTAGGTATTTTATATTATTTGTGGCTATTGTAAAGGGTGATGTTTCTCTGACTTCTTTCTCAGCCCTTTTATCATTTGTGTATAGGAGGGCTACTGATTTTTTTGAGTTGATCTTGTATCCTGCCACTTTACTGAAGGAGTTTATCAGCTGTAGAAGTTCCCTGGTAGAGTTTTTGGGGTCACTTATGTATACTATCATATCATCTGCAAATAGTGAAAGTTTGACTTCTTCCTTGCCAATTTGTAACCCTTTGATCTCCTTTTGTTGTCTTATTGCTCTAGCTAGAACTTCTAGTACTATATTGAATAAATATGGGGAGAGTGGACAGCCTTGTCTTGTTCCTGAATTTAGTGGTATCGCTTTGAGTTTCTCTCCATTTAATTTGATGTTTGCTGTTGGCTTGCTATAAATTGCTTTTATTATGTTTAGAAATGTTCCTTGTATTCCTATTCTTTCTAAGACCTTTATCATGAAGGGGTGTTGGATTTTGTCAAAGGCTTTTTCAGCATCTAGGGAGATGATCATGTGGTTTTTTTCTTTCAGTTTGTTTATATGGTGTATTACATTGACTGATTTCCGTATGTTGAACCATCCTTGCATCCCTGGGATGAATCCTACTTGGTCGTGATGGATGATTGTTTTGATGTATTCTTGGATTCGGTTTGCCAATATTTTGTTGAGTATTTTTGCATCAATGTTCATGAGGGAGATTGGTCTGTAGTTCTCTTTCTTTGTTGCATCTTTGTGTGGTTTGGGTATCAGGGTAATTGTAGCCTCATAAAAAGAGTTTGGTAGTGTTCCTTCTGTTTCTATTGTGTGGAACACTTTGAAGAGGATTGGTATTAGTTCTACTTTGAAAGTCTGGTAGAATTCTGCACTGAAACCATCTGGTCCTGGGCTTTTTTTAGTTGGGAGACTTTTGATGACTGTTTCTATTTCTTTAGGGGTTATTGGTCTATTTAAATGGTTTATCTGGTCTTGATTTAATTTTGGTATTTGGTATTTATCCAGAAAATTGTCCATTTCTTCCTGGTTTTCCATTTTTGTGGAGTACAGGTTTTTGAAGTATGATCTGATGATTCTCTGGATTTCCTCATTGTCTGTTGTTATGTCTCCCTTTTCATTTCTGATTTTGTGAATTTGGGTGCTCTCTCTTTGCCTTTTGGTTAATTTGGCTAGGGGTTTGTCTATCTTGTTGATTTTTTCAAAGAACCAACTCTTTGTTTCATTGATTTTTTGTATTGTTCTCTTGTTTTCTATTTCGTTGATTTCAGCCCTCAATTTGATTATTTCCTGGCGTCTATTTCTCCTGGGTGAGTTTGTTTCTTTTTGTTCTAGAGCTTTCAGTTGTGCTGTTAATTCATTGGTATGGGATTGCTCCATCTTCTTTATGTGTGCATTTAGAGCTATGAATTTTCCTCTTAGCACTGCTTTCATAGTGTCCCATAAGTTTGGGTATGTTGTACTTTCATTTTCATTGAATTCTAGGAAATCTTTAATTTCTGTCATTATTTCTTCCTTGACCCATTGATGTTTCAGGTGGGCATTGTTCAGTTTCCATGAGTTTGTGGGTTTTCTATAATTTTTGTTGTTATTGAGTTCTAACTTTAAGGCATGGTGGTCTGATAAGATACAGGAGGTTATTCCAATTTTTTTGTATCTGTTGAGATTTGTTTTGTGTCCAAGCATGTGGTCAATTTTTGAGAAGGTTCCATGGGGTGCTGAGAAGAAGGTATATTCTTTTGTGTTAGGATGGAATATTCTGTAGATATCTATTAGGTCCATTTGAGTCATAACATCTGTTAGGTCCTTTATTTCTTTGTTAAGTTTCAGTCTGGTAGATCTATCTTTTGGCGAGAGTGGTGTGTTAAAATCTCCCACTACTAATGTGTGGGGTTTGATGTGCGTTTTAAACTTTAGTAGTGTTTCTTTTATGAATGTGGGTGCTTTTGTATTTGGAGCATAAATGTTTAGAATTGAGACTTCATCTTGGTGGATTTTTCCCGTGATGAATATGTAATGTCCATCCTGGTCTCTTTTGATTGATTTTAGTTTGAAGTCTATTTTATTAGATATTAGGATAGCTACCCCAGCTTGTTTCTTAGGTCCATTTGCTTGGAAAACCTTTTCCCAGCCCTTTACTCGGAGGTAGTGTCTGTCTTTGGAGTTAAGGTGTGTTTCTTGTATGCAGCATATGGATGGGTCCTGTTTTCTTATCCATTCTGTTAGCCTGTGTCTTTTTATAGGTGAGTTGAGACCATTGATATTGATGGATATTAATGACCAGTGATTGTTAATTCCTGTTATTTTTTTGGTTGTGTTGTGTTGTCCTTCTGTGGTGTATGTTGGTGTAGGATTATCTATTGCTTGATTTTTCATGGATGTGTTTAGCTTCTTTGGGTTGAATTTTCCCTTCTAGTGCTTTCTGTAGGGCTGGGTTTGTGGACAGGTATTGATTAAATCTGGTTTTATCCTGGAATATTTTGTTTACTCCGCCTATGGTGATTGAGAGTTTTGCTGGGTATAATAGTCTGGGTTGGCATCCGTGGTCTCTTAGTGTCTGCATGAGGTTTGTCCATGATCTTCTAGCTTTCATAGTCTCTATTGAGTAGTCTGGTGTTATTCTGATGGGTTTGCCTTTATATGTTACTTGGTCCTTTTCCTTTGCAGCTCTTAATATTTTTTCTTTATTCTGTGTGTTTAGTGTTTTGATTATTATGTGGCGAGGGGACTTTTTTTTTTGGATCCAGCCTATTCGGTGTTCTGTAAGCTTCTTGTATCTTCATAGGTATTTCTTTCTTTAGGTTAGGAAAGTTTTCTTCTATGATTTTGTTGAATATATTTTCTGTGCCTTTGAGTTGGTATTCTTCTCCTTCTTCTATCCCTATTATTCTTAGGTTTGGTCTTTTCATGGTGTCCCAAATTTCCTGGACGTTTTGTGTTAGGACTTTTTTGTCTTTATTGTTTTCTTTGACTGACGAATCTATTTTCTCTATCATGTCTTCAGCATCAGAGATTCTCTGTTCCATTTCTTGCAATCGGTTGGTTATGCTTGTATCTGTAGTTCCTGTTCGTTTTGTCAGGGTTTCTATTTCCAGCATTCCCTCAGCATGTGTTTTCTTTATTGTCTCAAATTCATTTTTCAGATCTTGGAATGTTTCTTTCATCTGCTTAATTGCATTTTCTTGGCTTTCTTTGATTTCTTCCCATTTTTTGTTCGTTTTTTCTTCCATTTCTTTAAGGGAGTTTTTTATTTCCTCTTTAATGGAGTTTTTCATTTCCTCTTTAAGGGAAGTTTTTATTTCCTCTTTAAGGGAGTTTTTTATTTCCTCTTTAAGGAAAGTTTTTATTTCCTCTTTAAGGTAGTTTTTCAATTCCTCTTTAAGGAAAGTTTTTATTTCCTCATTGAGGGAATGTTTTATTTCTTCTTTAAGGGCCTCTATCATCTTCTTAATGTCATTTTTAGGGTTGATTTCTTCTGTTTCTTCTGTCATGGTATGTTTAGGTCTTGCAGGTGTAGAATCACTAGGTTCTGATGTTGCCATATAGGTCTTTATGTTGTTGCCTGTATTTTTGCACTGGCGTCTACTCATCTCTTCCTCTGTGAGGTGCAGGTGGTGTCTGTGTCTGAGAGTGCCTCTCTTGTTCTAATTTTTAGTCTTGGTTTAGTAGTGGTTCTTGGTTAAATTGGTGCTATTGGGCTATTTCTTCAGGGGCAGCTGATTTCGATCGGTGAATTATATATACTTATGATTCTGGTGATCTGGTTTGGTATCTGGGTAGCGCCTTCTTCTGTGTTCCCAGGTCACGTTTTGTTCATTTGTCAACTCCTCAGCTGATCTTGTTTCCTCAGACTTTAAACTGTAGGCATCTGAATCCTCTCCCAGATGGGTTTCAGCTGAGCAGGGTAGTCTCACCAACACCTCCAAATTGTTGGGTTTCACAGGATCAGCACCTGGGCACTGGGTTGTCCTCAGACGGAGTGTTCAGATTCGTTCTGGTTCTGACCCACCGAGATAGCTTCTTCCCCAGATGTTGGGGTTAGGGGCGTCCCTGTTCCAAGCTGCGTCTGCTTGTCTCCGTCCCTGGGCCTGTTTACCTCTGCAGTCCACCGCCGGGCCTGTATGTCCCTGTCAGCTGCCACTGGGTCTGTCTGCCTCTGGGGGCCGCCACCGGGCCTGAATGTCTCCGCAGGCTGCAGCCGGGACTGAATGTCTCTGTCGGCTGCCGCCGGGCCTGAATGTCCCTGTCGACCGCTGCCGCCGGGCCCGTTTACCTCAGCGGGCTGCTGCTGGGCCCGTCTACCTCCACGGGCCACTGCAGGCCTACCTGCGTCTGCTTGTCTCTGCTGCCGGGCCTGTCTACCCCTGTGGGCCGCCGCTGGGCCTGAATGTCTCTGCCGGCTGCCGCCGGGCCTGAATGTCCCTGTCGGTCGCTGCCGCCGGGTCCGTTTACCTCAGCAGGCCGCCGCTGGGCCCGTCTACCTCTGTGGGCTGCTGCTGGGCCTGAATGTCCCTGTCGGCCGCTGCCGCCGGGTCCGTTTACCTCAGCAGGCCGCCGCTGGGCCCGTCTACCTCTGTGGGCTGCCGCTGGGCCTGAATGTCTCTGCCGGCTGCCGTCGGGTCTGAGTATCCCTGTCGGCTGCCACCGCTGGGCCCGTCTACCTCCACGGGCCCCCGCCGCAGGCCTACCTGCGTCTGCTTGTCTCTGCCGCCGGGCCTGTCTACCTCTGTGGGCTGCCGCTGGGCCTGAATGTCTCTGTCGGCTGCCGCCGGGCCTGAATGTCTCTGTCGGCCGCTGCCGCCGGGACTGAATGTCCCTGTCGGCCGCTGCCGCCGGGCCCGTTTACCTCAGCGGGCTGCTGCTGGGCCCGTCTACCTCCACAGGCCGCCGCCACAGGCCTACCTGCGTCTGCTTGTCTCTGCCGCCGGGCCTGTCTACCCCTGTGGGTCGCCGCTGGGCCTGAATGTCTCTGCCGGCTGCTGCCGGGCCTGAATGTCCCTGTCGGCCGCTGCCGCCGGGTCCGTTTACCTCAGCAGGCCGCCGCTGGGCCTGTCTACCTCCACGGGCCGCCGCCACAGGCCTACCTGCGTCTGCTTGTCTCTGCCGCCGGGCCTGTCTACCCCTGTGGGTCGCCGCTGGGCCTGAATGTCTCTGCCGGCTGCCGCCGGGCCTGAATGTCCCTGTCGGCCACTGCCGCCGGGCCCGTTTACCTCAGCGGGCTGCTGCTGGGCCCGTCTACCTCCACGGGCCGCCGCAGGCCTACCTGCGTCTGCTTGTCTCTGCCGCCGGGCCTGTCTACCTCTGTGGGCTGCCGCTGGGCCTGAATGTCTCTGCCGGCTGCCGCCGGGCCTGAATGTCTCTGTCGGCCGCTGCCGCCGGGACTGAATGTCCCTGTCGGCCGCTGCCGCCGGGCCCGTTTACCTCAGCGGGCTGCTGCTGGGCCCGTCTACCTCCACGGGCCGCCGCAGGCCTACCTGCTCACCATCCCTTTCTTTTCCCTCTGCTTAGCCAAGATTCTTGAGAGAGTGTGACGTCACTTCTGTTTTAGTCATTTGAAAGATAGGATGATAAAGAGTCGTCATGCCAGGGCTAGGGAGAAGGCTTAGTGTATGGAGTAAGTGCGGAGCCGGGTGACACAGCTGTAGCCCTAGCACCGAACGGGAGGGACCGGTGGATACTGGGGCTTGCTGGCCTGCCAGTCTAGTCAACGGGTTCCAGGTTCAGAAGAGCCCCTGCTTAGAAAAATCAATGATAGCGAAGGGATTGAGGGAGACATCCGTTGTCACTCCCCAGTCTCCACCTCTCCTGCAGGGGTGAGTGCCTGCACGTGCACATTCCCCCACCCCACCCCCACACAGAGTAGCAGTTTATAGCTGTGGTGCAGCTCAGTGGTGGAGCGCTGCCTAAGAAACAGCAAAACCAAGAGGTGTGCCGGAGGAGGAGGAGGAGGAACACAAAAGCGCCTTATTATATTTTATATTTCACCAGAGCAGCTCAAAGGACTGTGCAGAACAAATCTGAAGAAATACAGCTGTGGAAAAGCCAAGAACTGGGTCATCTGCCCCTGGATGCGCACCGTAGTCACCCACGGCACCGGTCAGCACTGCTCCCTTGGGCACGCTTGTGGATGAAGTCTAGACAGAACCTGCTCCCCGTGCCACTTAGGGAGGAGGAATGGGGCAGAGGCTTGGGTGCAGGCAGGGGGGGAGACAAGGTCTGCGGAGGCATCTCTTCGGTCTAGGCAGGCAAACTATTCGCATGCACGTTCAAAGGAAGAGATCAAGCCAGGCGTGATTCAATGGTGCAGCCTTTAATTCCAGTGCACGGGAAGCAGAGGCAGGCAGATCTCTGTGAGTCTGAGGCCAGCCTGGTCTACAGACTGGCAAGTTCCAGGCCAGGCAAGGGTGCACCGAAAGACCCTGTCTTAAAACAAGCAAGAAACAAAACAAACAAACAAAACCACAAGTAAATAAATGAACAAGAATGAATAAATCAGAAAAGCTACACAATTTGCAATTTAGGATAGCCAGGGCTGGAGTCCTTGTAATTGTTTGGCTAGAACATTCTAGGCATTGGGACAGAATATACTTAGTCTTTGCTCTCCTGAAGCTTATTCTCACAGGGGAGACGAATGACAAGCAAGTCAGCAAATGAAGAAATAAAATAATTTGAGGTTTTGGTTGTGATTTGCTGTTGTTGTTGTTGTTGTTTTCAAGATAGGGTTTCTCTGTGTAACAGTCCTGGCTGTCCTGGAACTCGCTTCGTAGACCAAGCTGGGCTCTGACTCACAGAGACAGAGATCCCGGTGCCTCTGCCTCCCAAGAGCTGGGAATAAAGGCGTGTGCCACCACCACCCCGCCAACAACTGGAGCTTTTGATGAGGATTTTAGAAAAACCAAATCTCCTGAGAGACAGACAGCAGAGGGAGGTTTGGAGTCTGTTTCTTTGATGAACGAGATTTATCTGGAAACCTAAAGACTAAGGAGTGGAGCGGGATGCTGCAGGGAAAGACAGCCCAAAGGTCCCAGCTGAGAGAGCTGAAGTGTAAACAGGACCCTCTGAGGGAGGGAGGCAAGAGGGTCAGGAGGAGGCCTCAGTCAGAACACTAGAGCAGCAAACAGGACGATTGTGTCAGAATGTAGGTGGGGACAGCTAGGTGAGAGGGACTGGGTGGGCTCAGGGCATTAATTTTTTTGTTTGTTTTGGATTTGTTGTTGTTGTTTTTCAAGACAGGTTTCTCTGTGGGACAGTCCTGGCTGTCCTGGAACTTGCTTTGTAGAGCAGGCTGGCCTCGAACTCAGAAATCTACCTGCCTCTGCCTCTGTCTCCCTAGTACTGAGATTAAAGGTGTGCACTACCAGGCTTAGCTAATTTTTAATTTTTATGTGTATGTGTTTTGCCTGCATGTATGTCCTCTGCAAGAGCAAACCGTGCTTTTAACCACTGAGCCATCTCTCCAGCCCCCAGGAAATATTTCAGAGATGAAACCCCACAGACTTAGTGCCCCGGGAAACTAAGGGGAAGGAATGAGCAGCTGATTCATGAGCCCGTTAAAGTAAACATGTACAGAACATCCAGCAAATGCTGGGGCGTGTGCATGCTGCTGGACACAAAAGTGTCTAAGACACAGAGGGAGCCAGTCCTCATGGAGGGCAAACATATAGTTTTACCCCGGTACCGATTGGTCTGCACAGTAATAGAAATTTGCTCACTGGCGCCACAAAGGTGAGAGTGATTAACTCCTGCTTGCGTCCCTGAATGAAGCGATATCGAGGAGAGAGGTAAGGCTAGATTCTATAGGAGATGGGGTCTAGATGGGAAGGAAGGAAGCTGAGAAACAGAATTCCAACACCTTGATTTTTCCCTTTGGGCTTGGAGCACTCACCTGCTTGGAGGAGGTCACAAGTCATGAGGCTTAAAGGAATGGTATGTCTTCTTGGCTGTGCTCCAAACCACTGATGTGGCTGAATTTACACCTTAAACATCTGGCTTGACGACCTGATCCTGGCTATGGGACATTCTATGCCAATGTGAAGGCAGACATAGCTCCCAAAGTCTTTATCTCCCCAGGATATTAATATTCTATTATTCATTCAGTAGCATTAGATTTCTTTTTACATGTGTTTATTTGTGTATGTATGTATGTGTGCCATGGGATGCATGTGGGGGTCAATTGACAATTCAAGAGTCAGTTCTGTCCTTTAACCAGGTGGATCCTGGGATCAAACTCAGGTCATCAGGTCATCAGGTTTGGTGGCAAAAGGTCTTCACCTTTTGAGCCATCTTGCTGGCACCGTCCAAAAACATTTACCAGCATTTATTGTTTACTTGGCAGAGAATATGTAATTGATGAATGAGGGCTAGGGAGATGGCTCGGTGGTTAAGAGCATGTAAGAACCCCGACCTCAGATGGCTCATAACCTCCTGTAACAAAGGGATCTGACACCTCTAGTCTCCAGGGGCACGTGTGTGTGTGTGTGTGTGTGTGTGTGCATACACACACACGTGTGAGCATACACACAATTAAAAATAAATCTTTTTAAAATGACTGATGAGTGAATGGCAAAAGCATGAATGGTTGAATGAATAAGTAAATAATTATAGCTTGTTGATGCTAGAAACAAGATTTAATTAAGAAGTTGAGCCAGGCGGTGGTGGCGCACGCCTTTAATCCCAGAACTCGGGAGGCAGAGCCAGGCGGATCTCTGTGAGTTCGAGGCCAGCCTGGGCTACAAAGTGAGTCCCAGGAAAGGCGCAAAGCTACACAGAGAAACCCTGTCTCGGGGAAAAAAAAAAAAAAAAAAAAAAAAAAAAGAAGTTGAGAACATCGATGCAAAAGCTAGCTTCACCTTTAGCATCAAACCAGCTTTGAAGCCATCTAGATGGCCCACAGTCAACATGGCCATTGTTTACTGTGGCATGCAGTGAGTCAGGCTCCATGCTAAGCATGCCACATGCTTTTCTCGCTTACTTTCCTTACACTCCACCCCCAGAAGCACGTGTATCAGCCTCATTTCACAGATGAGCAGACAGGCTTTGGGAGGGCTTATTACTCCGTGATTCTTCCCCTACTTCCAAAAGACACTGTTCTGCCGTGAAGACTGCTTGTCTGTTCACACCTGTTTCTAGCTACTGCCAAAGGCAGCAGCAGGGCAGACATCTGAGGCTCCCGCTTTGGGGGCTGGAACACCAAAAATAAGTGTTTTCAAGGAGAGAAATGACTGTGGCACCAAACCGGAGTCCACCTTCGTCATTTCACTCCGTCCTGCAGAGTAACCAGTCAGCAACGGTAGAAAAGCTCTCCATAAACCAGTTTACAAATAGAACCTGTGTGGGGCATGGGGTGCCTGCCTGTGGGATCCCAGCACCAGCCAGCAAGGCTGAGGGGAGAGATCGTGAGTTTGAATATAGCCTGGGCTACAGAGTGAGACCCTGGCTCAGAACAAAACAAAGAAAACGGAGGGGGGGGGGGTTGGTCTGCTAAGAGAAATGGAGAACTGTAAGACACCATGTCTAGATTTAAAACAAGCTTCAAATCTACAATAATCTACAACAACACAGGAAATCCAGAAGAAGCAAATAAAGCAGTGTATAGGTCAGGTACAGTTCGACAAGGAGCTTGGGAGAAGACATGCCATCTGGAGCCATCTGAGAGAAGGGAGAGCATCATTGGTTGAACTCTAAGAAAATAACTAGCCAGGTGTGGTGGCTCATGTATTTATTTATTTATTTATTTATTTATTTTAGATTTTTGAGACAGACTTTCTTGGTGTAGCTTTGGAGCCTGTCTTAGAACTCACTCTGTAGACCAGGATGGTCTTGAACTCATAGACAGCTGCCTCTTCTGCCTGCCTCTGACCCCTGAGTGCTGGGACTAAAGGTGTGGCCATTGCCAGGCTCAGCTCATGCATTTAATTCCAGCACTTAGAAGGAAAAGGCAGGCAGATCTCTGTGAGTTCAAGGCCAGCCTGGTCTACAGAGTGAGTTCCAGGCCAGCCAGAGCTGATAGTGAGACTTTGACCCCAAAGATTAAATAATTAAATAAATAAAACTTATTTATTAGTGTTAGACATCATGAAAGACTCTTCAAGTGCATTGTTTTGGTCTATTAGTCAATCAATTCAGCAAACATTTCCTGAGCTTCTACTATATGCATACAAGGCCCCTTACTGTGTGTCACTGGCAAAAGAAAGATCAACATGATTTTGTTCCTGTCCTCAGTGTGTTATAATTAAACATGTTAGCCAGGTGGTGGCAGCGCATGCCTTTAATCCCAGCACTTGGGAGGCAGGAGCAGGCAGATCTTTGTGAATTTGAGGCCAGCCTGATCCACAAAGCAAGTTCCAGGACAGACAAGGCTACACAGAGAAATCCTGTCTTGAACCCCCCCCCCCAAAAAAAAAAAAACAATTAAACATGTTTATGAACAGCTATGGCACAAAGCTATAAACACAGTAGGCCATATAACTTACTGTTCAGTCCATACTGAAAGACTTTAGAAAATTAACAGCTGCACTATTGACAATTGCCCTGGAAAAATCCAGACTCTTCTGAGCCAACCTGTCAGGAGCACCTTAGCAAAAAAAGAACCCGGTGTAGCAGGAATGCAGAGGAGCACTCGGGACAGATGAGCAATACTCAGTGGGAGAAGTGGATCTGAGTCGGGCTGGGCCAAGCCAATAAGCCAGACATTTCAAATAAATGGCACACAGAATGAGGGGAGGGGCATAACTTCAAATCCCATTATGTATGCTCACAATTGTGCCAGAATGCAGGGAGGTGTATTTGTGATCCCAGCACTTATGAGGCTAAATAAAGCAGGTAGACCAGAGAAGGTCACTGACTTTAACAATGAAAAGAAAAAGGAAGGGCTGGAGAGATGGCTCCACAGGTAAGGGCAATGGCTGCTCTTTCACAGGATTCAGGTTCAGTTCCCTATGTCTATACGGGGGCTCACAACCACCTGTAACTCCAGCTCCAGGGACTCTGGTGTCCTCTTCTAACCCCAGGCATGTAAATGGTGCACAGACATACAGACAGGCAAAACACTCACATACATAAAAGAACTCATTTTTTTTTTTAATCATGAAAATAGTCTTAGCAGTAACTCAGAGCAGTAGGTCCAGCTCCACTTTTGGAGCCTCTTGCTTTGAAGAGAGATGGGGACTTCATTTTATTCTGTCTGTAATAGAGAATCGTTTTAAGGCCTTTGGAGCTAGCTGGTGATCTGACTGGAAAATTCCTGTGGCTTTATGTGCACAATGGGCTAGAAAGGGAGAGGGAGAGGAAGTCTAGGAAGCTACCTAAATAATCCAAAGAAGAGAAAAGAAAAAAGAAAAAATACTCCTGGTTTGGGATGGTGGCAGCAATCATGGGGGTGGAGATGGGGGTGGAAGTGATAATATAGAGGAAAAGTTGCAGGGCTTTCCCCAGCTGGCAGAGCTGCTATTCCCAGGAGACCGTCAGCAGAGCCGATGAGGGAGGGAAGATTGTTTCAGTTTGTTGATTGAACGGAGAGAAACCTGTGGAAAGTCAAGGGGGTCATCTGCAGTGTAAGATTTGAGAGTCATCTGTAGAGTAAGATTTGAGAGTCATCTACAGAGTAAGAGTTGAGGGTCATCTGCAGAGTAAGAGTTGAGGGTCATCTGTAGAGTAAGAGTTGAGGGTCATCTGTAGAGTAAGAGTTGAGGGTCATCTGCAGAGAAAGCTCCAGGCCAGCTTGGGCTACCTGAGACCCTGATTCAGACAAAGGAAAGAATGGTGAAAATTTTGAGCATGAATCCAAGTGGGGATATCTGACAAAGTGAGATTCTAAGAACTGGAAGGAGTGACAGAGTATTTAAAAGAGAGAGAGAGAGGCTGGGCATGGTAGTGTATGCCTTTGATCTCAGTGCCCAGTGAGGTAGAAGTAGATGAATCTTTTTGAGTTCCAGGATAACCACAGCTAAATAAACAAATAAATCAATGCAATAAGAGATAGATTGGGGCCAGCAGAATGGTTCCTCAGGTAAAGGCGCTTTGCTGTCAGTAGATGCCAAGTCAGCAACTGGAATTTAACTCTGGAACCCAGGCGAAAGTAAAAAGAGAGGACTGAGCCTAGAGAGATGTTGTCTGACCTGCACACATGCACTGTGAACATCTGCACCCTGTATACACACAAAACAATGTCATTTTATATACGTATTTGAGACAGGCTCTCTCTAGTTTTGTAGCTCTGGTTTTCCTGAAAATCCCAGTTAGACCAGGTTGGCAAAGTCTTGGAGATCTGCCTGCCTCTGACTCCCAAGTGCTGGGAATCAAGGTGTGCACCACCACCGCCTGGCTTCAGGCCTCATTTTTAAGATTACAGTTCTACTTCCAGTGGCTGTGCACTCTTCATGATTGTTTGAGCTCTTTGCTGTCCATTCAAGAGAAGAGTATTCAGAGACAGCATCTCGTCACAGGCTCAGGTACAGCTGGGACCTGGTACCCATCCCAGCATCCCAGCAACTCAACAAAGCCACAATGTTATTTGTCAGGAACTGTTCCAGAACTAACTTGGAAAGTCCCCAAGGGGACCAAGGCATCTGGCACAAAAACCCTGTCAACTTTTTCTTGATCTGAATAGACCAAAGTAAATTTATGCCTAAAAAGCTAGTTTCCAGATTTCACTGTCTTTTCAGCCACATGTTATTTTCAAATTAATAGGTAAAAACTAGTGATGCATAGTAATCTTATGAAAATGAAGGAGCAAAATGAACAGCAAGACCTCTGGATGATGAGCAGACCAAAACATGTGCCCTGATGAGTGAGGCCCAAAGACACCTGGTAGGCTGAGCTGCCTAGCTGGTGGTAGTGAGGGGACGTTACCTGTCATAGAGACTAAAACTCTGCAAACTACATCTGGCTGTTTGGGGAAATGTGGCTAACCCATTTCCACCCTTGTTTGTCCTATTGCTAAAGTACTTTTCTATTTGTTTACCTTGGAGGTGGATTTCTGAATCATTTTCCTGAAAAAGTATATATTTTATAAATGTAAAGATACTATGTGCATTAGCAAATATCTCATTTTTAGTTTGACTTTTCTATGTCTATGCGTGTTTTGCCCGAATGTATGTGCAGGTGTGGTTGGGCCTGGTCCAGAGGAGGGTGTCAGATCTCCTGGAACCGGAGCTAGTCAGTTGTGAGCTGCCATGTGGGTGCTGGGAATTGAACCCAGATGCTCGGCAAGAGTAGCAATTGCATGGGGCGGTGGTGGCGCCCACCTTCAATCCCAGAATACGGGAGGCAGAGGCAGGCGGAGCTCTGTGAGTTCGAGGCCAGCCTGATCTACAGAGTGAGTTCCAGAACAGCCAGGGATAGACAGAGAAACCCTGTCTCCAAAAACAAACAAACAAACAAAAAAGTAGCAATTGCTTTTAACCTCTGAGCCATCTCTCAAGACCTTCCTTTGTATTTTTTAAAATCACTTTTAATTTTGTATGTGGGCAGACATTTGAGGTTGAGGACAATGTAAAGTATTAAGTTCTGGACCTGGGGTCAAACTGAGGTTGTCAGGTTTAGTGGCAACATCTTTACCACTGGGCCATCCGGCCACAAACCTTTACCTGATTTTTTTAAAGACAGGATCTCACTGTGTAGTCCTGACTGGCCTGGAACTCACTATGTAGACAGGAAGGCCTCAAACTCCCAGAGATCTGCCTGTCTCTGCCTCCTAAGTGATGGGAGTAAGGGTGTGAACATAAGCCTGGTCCAAAAAAAAAAAAAGTATTTTTTTTCCAAAAAAGGTATTTTTCAAAGACATTAATGGATTTAAGGATTCACCTTAAAAATAAGAATACGAGGGGGCTGGAGAGATGGCTCAGAGGTTAAGAGCACCAACTGCTCTTCCAGAAGTCCTGAGTTCAATTCCCAGGACCCACATTGTGGCTCACAACCATCTGTAATGAGATCTGGTGCCCTCTTCTGTGTACATAATAAATAAATAAAATCTATAAAAAAAAAAAAATAAGAGCTGGAAGCTTAGCTCAGTGCTAATCTGAACTAAGGAGAAAATATGCATGGTGACCATTTGACCTCACAACCAGTAAAATTGAACCCATACCAAAAGGGTCCAAATGGAGACTGGGAGGTGGACATGCATGCCTTTAACTCCAGCACTCAGGAGGCAGAGGTAGGTAGATCTATGAGTTCTAGGCCAGCCTGGTCTACAGAGTGAGTTCCAGGACAGCCAGGGCTACACAGAGAAACCCTATCTCCAAAAACCAAAAAAAGGTTTGTGGTAGTTTGAATGTAATTGGCCCCCATAATCTTGTAGGGAGCGGCACTATTAGGAGGTGTGGCCTTGTTGGAGGAAGTATGTCACTGTGGAGGTGGGCTTTGAGGTCTCACATATGCTCAAGAGACTGCCCAGTGTTTCAGACCTCTTCCTTTTTGCCTGCAAGATGTAGGACTCTTCAGCTATTACTCCAGCACCACATCTGCCTGCATGCCGCCATGTCCCACCATGATGATAATGGACTGAGCCTCTGAACTGTAAGTGAGGCACCCCAATTAAAGGTTTTCCTTTATAAGAGTTGCTGTGGGAAAGGTATATAGGCATGAGTATACAGGAAGTAGCTCTCTGGAGGCTGAGGAGTTGGTAAGGTGAGGTTGGCTGTGGCTTGTTCTATTCCTCTGATCTCTCAGCTTTCACACACACACACACACATACACACACCCGCAAAAAAAAAAGAGTTGCTGTGGTGTCTCTTCATAGCAATAGAAACCCTAATACAAGGTCCAAATGGTGCCAATTTAAGTGTGAAACTCCTATTCTTCCCACCAGAAAAGGGCTGCCATAGACAGCTAAGTAGAAAGGGTATTTGACCACCTTAAAAGTAGGCCGACTGTTGACGTGCTGGCAGTAGGGCTCCTACTGAGTGGGGACAGCTATTTCATACAGCTTCTTTCATTTGTTTCCTTCCTTTAGTTTTCGTCATTACTCAAACCCAATCCTCTTTGAAAATTATTTGTGAAGGTTAACACACACACACACACACACACACCTGCCGCCACATGTTGAATGGGTATGGGACTGTAGGGGAAAGGGACCCCACGAGAGACAGGCGTCCTTCCAAATCCCTACCACTTAAGAATGGGACAGACAGGGGCTGGAGAGATGGCTAAGGGGTTAAGTGCACCACCATGGGCTGCACTTGTGGAGGGTCCTGGTTTAGTTCTCACTCACGTGGTGGCTCTCAATCATTTGTACTCCAGCTCAGGCGATCCAAGGCCCCTTTCCGGCCTCAGGCCCCAGGCACACATCCGATACACAGGCATACGTAGGCAAAACAGCCATACACATCAAATAAAATACATTTTATGTTTTTGGTTGTGAGCCTAGCCTTTAACAGCTGAGCCATCTCCCCAGCCCTAAAATACATTTAAAAGAAAGAAAGAAAAACAACTTTAGGCCTGGTAGTGGTGGCGCACGCCTCGGGGAGGCAGAGGCAATCAGATCTGAGTCTGAGCCAGCCTGGGCTACAGAGTTCAAGGAGAACAAGGGCTACATATAGAAACCCTGTCTTTAAAAACCAAGAACCAAAAACAACAAGAAGGGACAAACAAGGCCTCATACCTCTTCTTTTTTTTTTTTTTTTTTTTTTTTTTTTGGCTTTTTGAGACAGGGTTTCTCTGTGTAGCTTTGTGCCTTTCCTGGAACTCACTTGGTAGCCCAGGCTGGCCTTGAACTCACAGAGATTCGCCTGGCTCTGCCTCCCAAGTGCTGGGGTTAAAGGCGTGCGCCACCACTGCCCAGCCCTCATACCTCTTCTTAAGGGATCATTTAGCTCACTTAGTTTCTCTCCAGGTGTGGGCCCTTGCATGAGTAGCCATTTTAAAATCTGGATGGGAGATGTCAAGCTTTAAAAACTCAGACTTGTAAAAGGTAAAATAATAATAATAATAATAATAATAATAATAATAATAATAATAATAATAATAATAAAAAGTGCTTAGTGTGGTGGCACACTCTTGTAAATCCCAGCCATGAGTTCCTGGCTAGCCAGAGCTACAATGCAAGAAGCTGTCTTGCAACAAAGCACAGTCTTCTGGAACTAAATCACCAAATGACAACAGGCTGTTATTTGTTCGGGGCTTGCTATGGCAATGAGGTCAGCAAGCATCCACTGGCCTTTGGTAACGACTTGAGCCCTCAAAGGGAAAAAAAAAAAAAAAAAGTTAAGCGCTCCTGTAAAAGAAAAAATTGGGGTGGGAGGGAAGAAAGGCTTCAGGCTTATTCTGATTGGATGTTGTTGGCAAGAAATCAGGAGGAGGGCTAGAAGCAGGGAATCATTGGTTTAGAGAACATATTTGGCTCTCTCTGATTGGTCTCAAGTTGGAAGCCGCGCCAAAAAAAAAAAAAAAAAAAAGAAAAAAAAAGAAAAGAAAAAGAAAAAGAAAGAAAAATGGGAGCTGCCAGTTCGTGACTAAGTATTGACTGTCCGGGGCCCGTTAATGTCGGTGTTCGGGGATGGAGTCTAATGTCACATATGGTTTGGCCATTGTCAGTATTTCCAGCCTACCAGCTGTGTGAGACTCAGGATTTTGCTTTCCCTTTGGACCAGCTCAATTTTACCTCTAAATGTTTGTTTTACTTGGAACAAGACGGCTTGTTTTCCTGTGAAGACCTTGGGATCTGAAAACCGTAGAAACACATGCACAAGCATCTCTGCAGGTGAGGGTCAGACAGGAGAAGCTACCGGTTTCACACCATTTCCATAAGGGAGTCCTCGCTCGCGGAGGCGGGCCGCCCTTCTTTCTAGAAGAGTGTCACTGCGGGCAGGAACAAAGGGGTCACCTCGCCCGCACTCTGGGCTGAAGTAGCCCACGACCGAGGGCGCGCTCCCGGCTCCCGCTCTTCCCGGGAGCGGGCTCGGGGCCGGTGCCCCTTCCTGCAGCGTCCCCAGGAGCGTGGGCCCCGCCGGCCCCACTTCCGCGCGTCCCTGGGTGGAGGGTGCGCCCTGGCCTCGCAGCAGCCAGCCTCCCGGCCATCTCAGGTCAGCTCCCCGGTCCCGAGCCCGCCGCAGGCTGCCCTCGGAGCGCGCCCTTGGTCGGGAGTCAGCGGACCTCCCTCCGGGCCCGGACCCGCGAGCCAAGCTTGGGAGGGACGGAGACAAGGACGACGGGACCCGGCCACCATTCACTCCCCGACTGTGTCTCCTCTGCTCTGCAGGCAAGGCCTCCCCGTCCGTCCGTCCGTCCGTCCCTCCCGGGAGGCAGCCCCGTGGGTCCCTGAGCTCGGCCCCGGCAGAGAATGGTCTCTGCCGACCCTCGTCCGCCGCACCGAGGAAGCCGTGACGCCGCCGCGGTGGTGGCGGCGGCGGCGTTTGCAGCTGCCGAGCTCTCGCCATCTTGTAGGGAGGAGGAGGAGCCGCGGCCGCCGCCATGCGGAGAGGCTGGGAAGGAAGGAGGGAGGGAGGGAGACGGCGGCGGCGGCGAGCGAGGGAGGGGGCAGAGGAGCCGAGGCAGCTCAGCCCCGCGGCGACTTCGGGGGCGCCGACACACGGAGCCGCGGCCGAGGTAGCGCGGGGTGGCGGCGGCGGCGGCGGCGCGGGCGGCGGGCGGCGCGGCGGGGGCGGGGCGGGGCGGCGGGCGGCGCGGCGAGGGGCCGGGTGGGGGCGGGCGGAGGTTTCCGAGGAGGAAGGAGCCGCCGCCATTTTGGGAGCTTCGAGTCAACAATAAAGGACCGAGGGTGCGGAGCGGGAGTGGCCTCGGTGGTAGGCGTCGGGCCCGAGCCGCGGGGCGTGGGGGTGAGGCGGTGTGGTCGGGGTCGGCAGGGCCATGGAGGTGGCGGGGAGCCCCCTCGGGCGGGCGGCGGGGTACGCTTGGGGCGGAGGCCCGAGGCCCAGGCCCGGCCCGGGGAGGACGGACGGGCGGCTGGGCGGGCGGGCGGGCGGGCGGGCGGCCGCTGAGTGGAGCGGGGGAGGCGGAGAGGAGTGGAGCGGTGGGAATGTGTGCGGCCCGGTCCGGAGGTGGAGCGGCCGAGGGCCCGGGGCAAGCCGTGTGGCCACGGGAGAGGAGATGGAGCGGCGGCCGGGACCCGGCTGCCCTGTGGGGGGCGGCAGGGCCGTGCTGTCCAGAGACTGGGCTCGGAGAGGCCCCGCAGCTCCCGGGCTGCAAGTAGGCCTTGCAGGTCGGTGGGAACCGGGGGCTGTAGGGAGACTTAGAGCAAAGGAGAGGCTTTTTTTTTCCACTTCGGGGGTTCTCTTCCGGGCTCTCTGAGGGGAGTCCCTATTGTTTCCGACCCGCGGAGCTGGTTCCGGCTCTTGTGGCGCAGATTGGATTGCAGGGCACCGGACCCTTTTGCGTTTTGATGGGAGAGAACTGGATTTGGAGAGTGGGGTTGGGGGAGGGGGCGAGGAATTAGTGCCCTACGGTTACCGGACTCCAATCCTTGGCTTGGCTCTTCCCTTTCCCATAGCCCCCTTTTCCTTCAGAATAACCCTAACTTCCTGCTGAGGCTTAGAGAAATTGCGCTGCATCTGCAAACAAAAGCCCTTGTTGGAGCAGATGATACTGTCTTGGGTGTGAAACTGTCAATTGCTAACCACGGTCTGGGAAGTGCTGTAATTAACTCCGCCAGGGGCTCCTCCCAACTAAGTCTACGTGCCTTCGTGGGTTTTTTTTTTTCTTTTAATGTGGGAATATAACTTGCAAATCTAAATTGGGAAGGGTAGGAAGAATATTTTCTCCCCTGAGATGTAAAGCTGCGTGCAGGTGTCAGTTTAAGAAGGGAGCAGTCTCACTTTGGATTTAAGGCAATAGGAGGTCTTACTGTGCATGATTGACAGTAGTGATGGTGTCCTTTAGTATTCAGAGATTGCCCCCTTCATCCTCTTAGCACTTTGCAAACAGGTAAGCCTTCCAGTTGGACGTACCTGATACTGTTGATCATAATATGAACCTGTCAATACAGAAAATACCTGTTAACAGAACAAACAACTTCATGTGATAAGCCACATTTGTGAGCAAGTTGATGTATAAAGTTTTTTGTTTCGTTTTAGCAGCCAGTATTTGCTAACAAAACTTGAGATATCTTTTGACTTTATAATTTTGGATGTGGGACACATTGGTGGTGTATGGCAAAAAAATCACCAGCACCGATTAAGCTAGTGTTTGGGGAGAGGGTAAAATGTAAGGGAGTTACTAGATAAAACCAAAGAAGTTGGGCTTGTGTTCTGGGCCTTGGCAATTTTTTTTTACTAAATCTTGAGAATTCCATTTGGGGAACAGTTTAAAATAGAGGAGGTTGACCAACTCTTTCTTAAAATAACTGTTAATTAGACTTAGTACTCTGGGTATTTGGGAGAATTTTATTAAAGTTAACAATTTTGTTTAACCCCCTGGGGTTGCCCCCTTAACCACAGGAAATTTCTTTTTTTAAAACAATGTTATTTTAAATTAGGATATACTTTCTGAAAAATGTTGAAAGGCAACACTAACAGTTTTTAGTTTGAGCGTGTTTGTTTGGTTGGTTTTTTTTTTTGTTTTGTTTTTGTTTTTTGTAGTTAGAGGGAGTCTTAGTTTTTCAAGCAAAAGATTTTTTACATGTAGATTGCTCCATACAGATCTTTTGACTGCTTTATTTATTTTGATAAGGACAAAACTTTATTAAAAAGACAACTTCTGTAGTTGAAACTGATAAATCTTTTTGTATTTTTTGAAACAGTTTTCTCATTTAAGATCTTGGTTTTTGCTGTCAGAAATTAAATGTTAGTGAATTGTCTTGCCTTGTTCAAATTTACATTAAGTAAATTGAGTTTCAAGTCTTAATATAATTAAATGCAATGATTTTTGGAGGTGGTAGGACTTGGAGAGAATTGATCAAAGGAGATTGAAGACCAGATTGTTATTTGACAGTGAATTTGAATTTTATCCTTAGTATCTTTCTGCCTCATTTTCTCTAGGTTGCTTTGATCTCAAAATTTTAAATGTGTGAGGTTGGAATCCATGTAGACTGAGTTTTTAAGGCAGTTTCTCACTCTGTCTTTACTGTCTCAACTAGTGGTTTGGCCTGCATGTGGCTGTTAGGAGTTCTTTAAAAGGGAACAGCTTCTCACCCTGACTTTGCTGTTTGCTAATTTCATTTTTTTTCTTTGTTTCAGATTAAAGTGAGTGAATTCAGATATAATTCAAGCTTGTTAGAGGGCTTAAAAAAAAAGTTGATCCGGTGCATGAGAGCAAGTTAACTCCTGCTGCTTACTGTTCAGAGACTCACAGGTGCTTGCCTGAAATTGCAATAAAGGACTCATATATTGAGCAAGACTTATTTATCTCTTCATTTTGGAGAGCCTCATAAACTGTTATTACAGTTTCTCTACTGACTTTGAAAAGTTTTGAAGTTTGGAAGAGACACCTTTGCAGTTAACAAAGCATGAGCACAGCCAGAACAGAGAACCCTGTTATAATGGGTCTGTCCAGTCAGAATGGTCAGCTGAGGGGCCCTGTGAAGCCCAGTGGTGGCCCTGGAGGAGGGGGCACACCGACACAGCAACAGATGAACCAGTTGAAAAACACCAACACAATCAATAATGGCACCCAGCAGCAAGCCCAGAGCATGGCCGCCACTATCAAGTAAGTGTTAGAAGCAGAGCTCAGGAGACCTACAGTTTCTGTGTATTTTTGTTGTTGACTGCCTCGTGCCTTAAATTAACCCTTTTGATTGCAGATGGAGGGCGGATGACTTTGTTATGGCCAATAGGTATTTGTGATAGAATAATGTATTTCTGCCATAATTAACTGAGCAAGTGATGAACATAGACATCTATAAATTACTATGTTTAGAAATAAATGTGCTGTTTGTTTAAATGTGAATAAAATGATTCCATTCTGGTGTTTAGAGACAGGCTTACTCTGTAGCGCAGGCTGACCTGGAAGTTGTGGCGGTCTTCCTGTGTCAGTCTCCCAAGTACTAGGGTTACAGGTGTGAGCCACCACCACACCTGACTCTTTTTCCCCCCTTTTTGGCTTCTAATGTTACACTACAACTTGCCCTACTTTATACAACAGTTAGAGGCTATTTGAAAGTTTGAAAAATAAAATTTGTTTAAAGTAGCAAAAATTTTTTGTTTTGAAATTGTATATGCATGGGCATTTTGCTGCATGCATGTCTCTACTGAAACTGGAGTTGCAGGTGGTGGGGAGCCTCCTGGTGGGTGCTGGAATTGAACCTAGGCCAGCGCTCTTAACCAGCCCCCTGGAAAAGCAAATTTAAAGATTCAGACTTTTGGGTTTTGTTTTTTTGTTTTTTGTTCTTTTGAGACAAGGTTTCTCTGTGTAGCTTTGGAGCCTGTCCTGGAACTCACTCTGTAGCCCAGGCTGGCCTCCAACTCACAGAGATCCGTCTGGCTCTGCCTCCCGGAGTGCTGGGATTAAAGGTGTGCGCCACCACTGCCCAGCCGCAGACTTACTTTTTAAAGACCAGAGTCTCACTGGGGGTGGGGGAAGCACATGCCTTTAATTGTAGCACTCGGGAAGCAGAGGCAGGCGGATCTCTGAGTTCGAGGCCAGCCTGGTCTACAGAGCAAGTTCCAGGACAGCAAGAGCTACACAGAGAAACCCTTTATTTGGGGGGGGGGAGGGTGCTGTCATTCTAAAGATTGATTTATAAGGAATTAACATTTAAAACTTCACCCCAATGGAAGTTGGGCTTCTGTTAAGAATACAGACCTATGTAAAATGGTTTAACATTTACAAATCTTCATATAGTGAGTGATACTTGGTTTATTGACTTGTGTTTTTGTTTTTTGTTTGTTTTGTTTTTGAAATGGGGTCTCTGTGGCCCTGCCCTGATTGAATGCTGGCATTATAGGTGTGTGTCACTATACTGAATTTGAACTGTATTATGGATCTTTCTGGGAAAAGTAGTCTGCCCTAGCCCTGGCTACTAGAATGTATAACTTACTGCTGTGTGGTTTATTGTTGGTCTCTAAGAATTCCCACTGTTTTGTTGTTTTGATACAGGACCACACTACGTAACCTTTAACCTGAAACTCTCTCTGTAGACCAGGCTGGCCTGGAACTCAGAGATCTGCCTGCCTTTGCCTCCCAAGTGCTGGGATTAGTGCCACAGTGGGATTAGTTTTAACTAGTATAGAAATGAGAATATTTTATAAATGAAGTTTATTTTAACAAAAATCGGAAAATTGAGGCTCCTTTCGGCGGTTCCTAAGGGCAGATATGTACTTCATTATGAAAGTATTGTTCACTTAGTTTTTGATTTGAGATAACAGTTTTTCTTCTGGCATTTTCTGAGTGTGTTATCTCTTGAAGGATTCTGATTTCATCAGCTGTTTCAGACTCTTCAGTACTTACCTGTGTCACCTATTTCCTCATTTTGCTTTCCTACTCTTAAGATATATCTGAGTGTATTGTGGGCCAGTTTTTGTGTTATATCTTACATATTATGCATTGTTGAGTTTGACTATGGCAAGCTATTTTACTAGGTTGTTATCTGGTGTTTTTGCTTAGAAAGTTCAGTGGTGTCTACAGAAGCAGAGGATCATGAGTTCAAGGCCAATGTGGGCTATATAGCAGGCTTTTATTTAAATTAAAAGAAAGGTACCTGTGTTATACTGTTTGCTCTTTATGCAGGCTCTAGCATTAGATAAACCAAGCTAAGTTCTTATTGTGTTAGTACTGGCTTTTTTACATAAATTACCTAATTTGCTTTTTTTTGAGATAGCTCTTCATGTAGCCCAGACTGGCCTCCAAGTAACTATGTAGCCAGGGGTAACCTTGAACTCCTAAACCTCCTACTTCCACCTCCCAAGTGCTGGAATCACCTGGTGTGTGTCATCATTTCATCATTGTATAAATTACTGATAAAATTATTAGTTTGTGAGAGAATAGAGGGTTGGGAAGTAATTGGTGACACATCACAGAAGGATAAGGAATAGAATCAAGACAACATCTGTTAGAAATGTCAGGACTTTGTGCTTTTGCATTTTGAGTCAAGGTCTTCCTTCCTGTTGTTCAGACTAGCCTGGAACTTCCAGGCTCAGGTGGTCTCTCTGCCTCATTCTCCTGGATAGCTGGGACTACAGACACTCTTAGTTTTAACGAGAATCAGCTAGTTAGCAGAAGTTACAGGCTTGGATGATGGAGGGTACTGTGCTGAATAAGTAAGGTACTTACTGTTGAAAAGCAGCACCTGTTGATTTTAAGTTCTGGTTACTAGGTTGCCCACTGGGAACTCCCTGGCTTTTCCAAGGACCTGGGTTCAATTTCTTAGCATTAAATAAAGAAGGAAAAAGAAAAGGTTATAGTTACTAAGTTCTGCCGAACTGTTACCAAACAAGAACTTGAAACATTATTGCCAAGGTGTGTCTCCCTGAACTGTTGTGGATTTGGCAGTTTTTCAAGAAAATCCAGAAACAGCCTTTTCATGAAATCTAGGTGTTAAATGTTTGTGGCTAATTAAAATTTTTTAAAATACCAGTAATCAAATAAAACATGTTTTGATAAACACTTACACTTCTAATCATAGGAGGATGGATGCTCTCAGCACTTCTGTTTGTAAGTTCATCTCCCTTAGATGATTTCCCAAAGAGCATGTTCGTTAATGCTCTTGTTAATTAAGTACAGGAGTGTATTAAACTTACTGTGCTTTTTAGAGAGGTGGTACTATTTGAAATAAACATTTGCATTAAGGAGGAAGCTATGAATTGTGATAACTTTATGTTTACTGTATTCTCTCTAGACCTGGTGATGACTGGAAAAAGACTTTAAAACTCCCTCCAAAGGATCTAAGAATCAAAACTTCGGTAAGTTGGGTTGTAGAGTTCAAAAATGGGAGAGTGGGGCAGTTACAAGTAAAGTGGTTACGTGAGGTGACACCATGTGTTTAGTCCTTTTCTTGTATTTTGTTTCATTTTGAGATAGTGTCTTATATAGTCCAGGCTTACTGCAAACTCTGGGTTCTCCTGCCTCAGTCTCCTTAGTGCCGAGAGTCTAGTTAGGCATGTCCCAACAGGCTAGCAGGTAGATATTTGAGCATCTTCAGGCTTTTCAAAATAGGATTTCAGTATGTGGCAGAGGCTGTATAAATTTAATCTTAAAGCAGTTTGAAATGGTTGAAACTATAGTTAATAGGTAGATTGATTAAAAAAAAAATCCTACCAGTCTTTGGGATTATGTAATAATAAGGTGTTGCATATATTAAAAGTAATGTGTATATGTATAGTGTAAAAGTAATGTGTGCATATTCATATCTCCTTTTTTGTTTGGTTTGGTTTTTGTTATTTTGAGACAGGGTTTATCTGTGTAGCCCTGGCTTTCCTGGAGCTTGCTTTGAGGACCAGGCTGGCCTCAAACTCAGATCCACCTGCCTCTGCATCCTGAGTGCTGGGATTAAAGCTGGGCACTACCCCTCCCCCCACCTTCCAACTGCATATCTTAGCCTAATTTTCTAAGTTTTTTTCCTTAGCCTCTCAGATATTCAGACTAGGTATTGTATCCACTGTATATGAATGTGTAAGAACAGGCATTCAGAGTTCTTCTATCCCAATATTCTCAACCAAGGGTGATTTTTTTTTTTTTTTTTTTTTTTTTTTTTTTTTTGTAACCAAGGGAACATTTAACAATAACTAAGGTATTTTGTTGTTGTTGTTGTTGTTGTTGTCACCTCTGGATCCATATAGAAATGGCCTCAAAACAATTACTGGCCACAAATATCAAAGCTCTTTGCTTCAGAAACCCAGACATAGCCAAAGATACTGTTAGCTAGTGAGTAGGAGAACTAGGGTTGGATTTCATATCTTGTCATTAACTGAATGTTATTTATGTAGAAATATTCTGCCTTAGTCAGTGGTCATACATGGCTTTTCCCAAAGCTCCATGTTTAAGTGGTGTGTATTTGTTGAGTTATTCTCCAGGGAAAGCTGAAATAGAAATTAAAGCAATAGTAATATGTATTTGTAAGATGAAGTAGATAAAAGGTTCGGGTCCATCAGGCACTTTTTTTTTAAAGCATGCTAACTATGAAAGAACCAGGATTGTATTTTATTTTATTGGTTTGTTTGATTAGGATGTGACCTCCACAAAAGGAAATGAGTTTGAAGATTACTGTTTAAAACGGGAGTTGCTAATGGGAATTTTTGAAATGGGCTGGGAAAAGCCCTCTCCTATTCAGGTATGTTTACCTTTTTTGTTACATGAAAGTTATGTATCATGCGTTATACACTTCAACAAACATTTTTAAAAATACTCATTTTATAACTGGGCGGTAGTGCACGCCTTTAATCCCAGAACTCAGGAGGCAGATAGATCTCTGTGAGTTCAAGGCCAACATGGTCTAGAGTGAGTTCCATGACAGCCAGGACTACAGAGACCCTGTCTTGATAAACAAACAGAAGTTATACATATGGGCGTTTTGTCTGCATATATGTCTAGTACCTGTAGAAGAAAGAAGGGGGCCTCAGAACTCCTAGAACTGGAGTTAAAGATGCCTGGAAGCATAACCAATACTGTTAACTATTGAACCATCTCTCTGGCCCCTACTTGATTTTTTTTTTACCTGTGGGAATAGTGTGATTGTGTGTGTGTGTGTGTGTGTGTGTGTGTGTGTGTGTGTGTGTGTGTACACATGTACAGTATTTTTCTGAATTTTTTTAGTGGTTTTTTTAGGCAGGGTTTCATCTAGTCCATACTAGTCTTAAATTGGAAGTGTAGCCGAAGCTGGCCTTTGAGCTTTTGTTTCTTGCCTCAGCCTCCCAAGTCTAGGATTACAGGCAAACATCAACACTCTCAGCCTTTTCTTGAACTTTATATATATATATGAGAGAGAGAGAGATACACAGACAGTTGTGAGCTGCCATGTGGGTGCTGGGAATTGAACCCAAGTCCTCTGGAAGAGCAGTCAGTGCCCTTAACTGTTGAGCCATCTCTCCAGCCCCTTTCTTGAGCTTGTACAGGTTAAATTATAGAATCACTTCCCTTTACTTGTGAGTCTCTTGGTATATATTTCCTAAGAATGGGGATGATGTGTGTGTGAGAGAGAGAAAGAGAGCTTTTTTTGTTATTGTTTGGTGAGTTTAAATTTACTTTTTTTTTTTTCTCAAGACAAGGTTTCTCTGTGTAATAGCCTTGGCTGTCCTAGAACTCTCTCTGTAGACCAGGCTGGGATCAAAAGCCATGGGCCACCATGCTCAGCCTATTTAATTTTATTTTATGTGTGAGTGTTTTGGTTGCATGTATATCTGTACACCATGTGCGTGCAGTGCCATGCAGTGCCTGAGGAGACCAGGCAAGGGTGTTGGATCCCCTGGAACTAGAGTTAAAAGTGATTGTGAACTGCCATGTAGATTCTGGGAATCAAACCTGGGCTCTTCTGGAATAGCAGCCAGTGGTTTTAACACCTGAGCTGTCTGTTCAGCCCCTAGCTTTTGATTTAACATTGTGTGTATGTCTTTAAGAGCGTGTGCACAGATGTGTGGAGGTCAGAGGACAACTTACAGCAGTCAGGGTCTCTTTTTCTAAGTAGGTACTGGGGATCATATTCAGGTTGTTGCACTTAGCATCAAGTACATTTATCTACTGGCCCTGTTATTTTTTAGACAGGGTCTCATGTATCCCAGGCTGACCTCAAACTCTGTGTAGCCAAGAGTAACCTTAAACTTCTAATCCTTCTATACAAGAAAGTTAGGGTTATAGGTTTGTAAAATTTTATATTGTATTTATATAGTTCTGGGAATCGAAGTCAGGGTTTTGTGTGTGCTTGGGGAGCACTCTACCAATTGAGCTATATCTCCAGTCTCTTCGATTTATTTTTTTAAACAGACATCTCTGATGGGTCCCTGTGATTAGGCTCAAGTCATACTTTCTCAGCAAAAATACTGCAAAACTCCTGTTACAGGTTTCTCAGGGTATCAAATTTGAAGGTGCATATAGCCTGATGGGTGATGTCATTAATTTGGATTAGTTTGTCCAAGTGTTGTCTGATTTTTTTTAATCCATAATGAATGATGGCAACTACTTTTTGCCCCCTCCTAGTCAACATTCTAGAGAATATTTAAAGACCAAACAAATTATCATTGTCTTTATCAAACTTTCTTCATTATTGTATTTTCCTAATTACCATCCTTACTCATGATCTCATCAGTCTGGGTTGTACTGAGTTTCTTGTAGTAAGTTTCATCTCAAGCAATCCTTCCACATTTGGCCCATATAAAGAAGAACTTGCCCTTATATGTGCCTTTAAAAGAGTATTTGGGGTTTGTGATGTTAGGAGTTGAACTCAGGACCTTGGTCACGCTAGCCAGGCACTCTACCACTGAGATCTACTACCAGCCTTTCTCCTTCCTGCTTCATGTATATTTGTGAGGACTCACGATTTTCTTTAAAAGCATGCTTTTGTGTCTCAGTTGTTACAAATTTCACTCCTTCGGGGTGGTTCATACATGTATTTGTGATAAACTCTTCATTTTTATTGAACGGTTCCTTTTGGTGTAACATGATACTTAGAATTATTTATCTTATGCTTATTACACTCTGACCTTGGAATCTATGAAGTACTTTTTTAGTTTTTCAAGACAGGGTTTCTGTGTGTAGCCCTGGCTGTCCTGGAACTCTACTGTAAGACCAGGCTGGCCTTGAATTCAGAGATCCACTTGCCTCTGCCTCCAAAGAGCTAAGATTAAAGGTCAGTGCCATCACAGCTGGCTGAGAACAGATAATTTTAATATTACACAGTGGGTACCTTTTTAATTGGAGTTGTTTGCATTTTCATATTATATATCAAGGAAGATAGGACAGCCTAGAAATGATCTTCTAAGATAGTGGTTTTTAACCTATGGGTGATGCCCCTTTTGGGGGGGGTGGGGGGGGTGGGGGGGAGGGGGGGGTGGTCCTCAAATAACGGTTTCACAGAGTTGTCTAAGACCATCAGAAAAAGAGTCATATTGGGCTGAAAGATCAGAGAAGCAGAGCAGCAGCCACTAGAGACTTCTTATCTCTATGTCTGACCCAATTGGGGGAGGAGGGGATCCTGTCTCCACCTCCTGAGATTAAAGGCATGAGCCTCCCAAGTGCTAGGATCAAAGGCATGAGCCACCACTGCCTGCCTCTATAGTTAACTAGTGGCTAGCTCTATCTTCTGATCTCCAGGTAAGCTTTATTTTTCAGAATACAAACAAAATATCACCCAACAGGATGTGGCTTCTTTGTGGTTTGAGACAGGGTCTCCCTGTGAATTCCTGGCTGTCCTTGTTATGTAGACTAGACTAGCCTTGAACTTAGAGATCCAGCTGCCTCTGCCTTCTGGGTTCTGGGATTAAAACTGTAGACCACCACACCTGATGCGAGCACCTGCCGGCATGTGTGCCTGCATATGTGAGATATTAATTTATTATTAGACAGAAAGGGACCTTGTTTACTTCTGACTTTGAACTCCTTATGCAGCCAAGAATGACTGTAAACTTTATACCCAATTTATGCAGTACCAAGGATCAAACCTAGCATCTATGGAAAGCATAAAATAGTGATTCTTAGAATCATTCAGAATTAAGAAAGCAATATGAGAATTGTAGATCCAAAAAGAAATTTGCAGATCACCTAATACAGGAGTCCAGTCATACAATGAATGGGCTGCCTTCTACTGTTCATTTTTCTTTATACAGAATCTTGCCGTATAGATAAGCTAACTTTTAACTGAAGACCCTCCTGCCCGCCCAAGTGCTAGAATTGAAGGCATGGACCATTGGGCCTCATTCCTACCTACCCATAGTCATTCCTTACTCCTTTTCTTATTTCGGCTTTTCAAGACAGGTTTTTTTTTTTTGTGTGTGTGTGTGTGTGTGTGTGTGTCTGTGTGTCTGTGTGTCTGTGTCTGTGTCTGTGTCTGTAGTCCTGGCTATACTAGAACTCATTCTGTAGACTTAGGCTGGCCTCAAACAGATCTGCCTGCTTCCTGCTGAAATTAAAGGTGTGTAACACTGCTCAGCTGTTATCCCATTTTCTCATTTTCCTTTCTTAAAATGAATGATCATCTTTTTCTAGTATTTAAGACTGCAGTTGTTTCATTTTTCAAAGTTGGTTTGTTTTTTAATTTTATGTATGTGAGTGTTTTGCCTGCATGTATATAAGTGCACACTGTGTGTGTGCACCTGGTGCCGTGCTGGCTAAGGCTAGAATATGGCTCTGGATCCCCTGGAACTGGAGTTAGAGCCAGCTAATTGTGAGCTGCCATGTGGTTGCTGGGAATTAAACCTGATTTCTCTGAAAGAACTCTTAACCACTGAGCTATCTCTCCAACCCCAAGAGTATAGTTTTAAAGGACTTTTTTTGTTTGTTTTTATTTATTTATTTTATGTGTGTGACTGCTTTGCCTGTGCCTGGGTATGTACACCATGTTCAGGCCTGGTCCCAGAGGTCGGAAGACAGTGTTAGATTCCTTGAAACTGGAGTTGGCGATTCTATGGATTCTGAGAACCCAACCTGGGTCCCCTGCAGGAACAGCAAGTGTTCTTAACCACTAAACCATTTAATGGATATCTTCCCCCAAAATATTAAAGCCTTTTAGACTAGATGTTTAAGCTGTGTATATTTGAATTGTGGGTTGGTTTCTACCCCCACCCCCCACCCCGTTACTGTTTTTTTCTTATTGCGGTTCTGTGTATGTTTGAAGACAGGGCCTTACTCTGTAGCCCGTGCTGGCCTGGAATGCACTGTATAACCCAGATTGTCCTTGAAATTGTAGCAATCCTCTTGGCTTATCCTCCCAAGTACTGGAATTCCAGGTATGAGTTATCAGTTCTCAGATAAACTTTCTGCTGTGTGTGTTTGCACAGGCCAGAGGGCGGACTTGGGTGTTACTCATCACTTACCATCTACCCGTTTTGTATTGATGTTTGAGACAGGTTTTCTTTCTCTAGTGTTAAATAGTCACCAGATAGGCTAGACTGGTTATTGGTGAACTCCAGGGATCTGTCTGTCCTGCCTCCTTAGGGTTTACAAGACCTTGCTGTCACACCTGGCTTGTTGTTGTTGTGTTGGTTTTGTTTTTTACTTTTTCGGGACTGGGTTTCTCTGCATAGCTTTGGCTATCCTGGAACTCAATCTGTAGACCAGGCTGACCTCAAACTCAGAGCTCAATCTGCCTCTGCCTCCTGAGTGTTGAGATTAAAGGTGTGCACTACAGCTGCCTAGCCTCCTGATCCATTTTTGAGAGATGGAATTTAGTTATGAATTAGCTGTAAGATTGTTGGAGAATGAGGCATATGAAATTGTCTTCTCTAGATGTAGCCACCTGTGATGGGTGCTCACTCTGAGCCCTGTGTCCAGAGAGTGATTTTATTTTAAAGGTAGAGCACACTCCTTGGGAGGGCCGGGGAATCTGCTATAGCTAGCTCTGCACTGCACTCACTTTGAGATTCTGAGTGAGTGTGTGTGTGTGTGTGTGTGTGTGTGTGTGTGTGTGTGTGTGTGTGAGAGAGAGAGAGAGAGAGAGAGAGAGAGAGAGAGAGAGAGAGAGAGAAGAGAAGAGAGGAGATGAGATGTGATATGTAGAGATCAGAGAACAATTTTGGATGTCGGTCCTTGTCTTTTACTTTAAGGCAAAGGGTCTCCTGTGTCCTTCCCCTCCCCCTAATTGCTGTATATGCCAGGCTAGGCTAGCTGGACCTTGAGGACTCTCTGTCTCCACCTCTCATCTCACCATAGAGTTAAGGGATTACAAATAGGGACTATCATTCCTGGCCTGGCTTTTATGTGGGTTTGGGGAATTCAAACTCAGGTCCTTGTGCTTGGTCATGTTAGTTAAACACTATTACTAAACTAATATTCACGCCCTCAATTTATTGGACAAGGCAAAGAAATGATGGTCCATGATTGAGGGGGAAATGGAAACTTCTTACTGTTAGCATCAGAATTCCATACTAGGTCAAGAAAGTTGGATTGTTTTGTCAACTAGGTCTAACAAGGCTGAATAGCTTATACAACATGATTACAGCCTTCTGACTCCTTTAGTGAGTTGTTACTTGAGCTGAAGTAAGAGCTAAAGAACCGAGTTCTCCGTCTTCAAGTCTAGCATTTCTCTGTTGTTATCACTACAACAAGTGTGGGTGTGTTCCTCTTTTTGGTTTTGGTGTTGTTTCTGTTTTTTTTCCGAGACAGGGTTTCTCTGTGTAGCTTTGGAGCCTGTCCTGGAACTTGCTCTGTAGACCAGGCTGGCCTCGAACTCAGAGAGATCCTTCTGCCTCTGCCTCCTGAGTGCTGGGACTAATACCTAACTGAAGTTAAGATTCTTAACCAGGATTTGAGAGGAAGCATTTACTCCAAATGCAGGTGGATGGGCATTTTGAACTTTGGTGGATGCTACTCTATTCTGAAGCATCTCTTAATATTAGAGAACCAGGAATTGTGCTGTTCTTCAGTTGTAGCAATAGAACACTAACAGGTTCTAACTCAAGGAAAAAGACATTTATTGAAGGAATATCAGGAACTCAAGATTAAGGAGAAGATAAACTCATAAAACTTCATTTGTTTGTTTATATTTTATGTGCATTGGTGTTTTGCCACGGGTGTCTGGTCCCCTGGAACTGAAGTTACAGACAGTTGTGAACTGCCATATGGGTGTTTGGAATTGAGTCCTAGTCCTCTGGAAGAGCGAGCAGTCAGTGCTCTTAATCGCTGAGCTATTTCTCCAGCCCCAATTCATACCCTTTAAAGAACTTTGTAGCCAGGCATTGAGAAACCCTCAATACCAACTGTCTTAACTTTTTATTTGTGTTTTTGCAATGTGAGGAATGGGTTATATCCCCAACCTCAATCTTAATTTTTTTTAATGCTGTGGAATCAAGTAGTGTGTGGGTAGCCTGTTAAAACCTGCAGCCTGTGGTAATAATGGCAGCTTCTGATACAACAGAAGATTAACAAAATAGAAACAAAGCAGGAAGAAGGCATTAAGACCAGAAGGCAATCCCAACTCTCAAGAGGATCACAAGTTCACAGTCATCCACAGCTACATAAGGAGGCCAAATTCACGGCTTTTCTTGTTGACTACTGTGTATAGTAAGCAGACATTAATGCTCTCTGTGAAACTAAACAGAAAGCATTATCATCTGATGCCTGTGACTTGGATTGTAGGTAGAAAATGTATCATTAAGGACTAGGGATGTAGGGGGCTTGCCTAGCATGTCTGAAAAGCCTTGGGTTTATGAGCAGTGTCACATAAACCGGGTGGCCTGGCACTGTCAGCCAGGCCTAGTGGTCCATGCTTGCAATCCCAACACTCAAGAGGATCAGAAGTTCACAGTCATCCACAGCTACATCAGGAGACCAGCTGGGCTACATGTGATCCTGTCTCTAAAAGAAAGAAAAAAATATGGTAGGGGGTGGAAGTCATGGCTGTTTGTGACTTATTCTGTAATAATTTTAAAACCATAGAGCTATTCCTTTTGGTAATTGATATAGGCATATGTCAGTGGTTGTGAATCTGTATTTTCCTGGCTTTTGTTTGTTTTTAGTTTTAAAAATTTGAAGTTACATATTTTCTTCTAATACATACATATAAATATGTAGTTTAAATATATTTAACCATCTGTTGTAGTTTACTTCCAATGAGAAGTAAATGAGAGAGGTGAATGGACTTTCCTTACTCTGTTTTATCACTTTGAACAGGACACTTGTCACTGAACATTTTTTTCAGCATTTTGTTTTATTTTGTTGAGATAGTTAGTGTCTTAATAGCCCAGGGTACCTCAAGCTGATGGCAGTCCTCGTATCTCTGCCTCCTGAGTACTGGAATTAAAGTTTTGAACCACCATGAGTAACACTTTTTTTAAGCTTTTAGGGTTTGCTAGAAATACTCCTGATAGTGGGCTGTAGAGGTGTGTACCCCTTTAAAGTCAGTAGCCTGGGTTTCATGATTTCATGATAGCCTGGGGTACATAGTAACATAACAACTGTCTTAAAGAAAAGCCTGTTGGTAGAGTGCAGTGATGAATGCTTTCCTGGTGTGCACCAGGCACTGGGTTTAGTGCCAAGTGAAGAAAAGCCACCGCCACCTAGAGTTTTAGCATGTAGTTCTGGCTGGCCATAAACTAAGAGATCCTCCTGCTTCTGCCTCGGTGCTGGGATTAAAGATGTACACCACCTCCATGCCCACCCCCATGAATTCTGGTTCTTAGCCTTTATCAACAAGTATGAGTAGGAATTTTGCCTTTTTTTACGGTGGCATGGTATATTATGCTAAAGGATAGCTCATGTTTTTTTTTCTAATTTCATTTATTGTGAATGTGACTGCCATGACACACATGTGGAGGTCAAAAGACAGCCTTTAGGAGTTGGCTCTTTCCATGTATGCTCAAAGTCAACAGGCAAGAACTTTGACCCACCCCAGCCAGCCCTGTCTCACTGGACATTGTATTTCTTTTTAAACTTTCTTGTTGTTTTGTTTTTTGCTTGTTTGTTTGTTTTGACACAAGGTTTCTCTATGTAGCTTTGGAACCTGCCTGGAACTGGCTCTGTAGACCAGGCTGGCCTAGAACTCACAGAGATCCGCCTGCCCCTACCTCCTGAGCACTGGTATTAAAGGCGTGTGCTACCACCACCTAGCTAATCTTTTTATTTTTAATTTCTAAAATTTTTATTTGTGTGTTTGTGAGAGAGTGTGTGTGTGCATACTTGCAATGGTACACATGGAAATCAGAGGACATGTTTTGGGTATGGGACTCAAGTCAGCAGGGTTACACATGCAAAAGATAAAAATCTGTTTTTAAGAAACAAACAGAGCTGGCAGTGGTGGCGCACACCTTTAATCCCAGCTCTCCAGAGGCAGAGGCAGGTGGATCTCTGTGAGTTCCAGGCCAGCCTGGTCTACAGAGCAAGTTCCAGGAAAGGCGCAAAGCTACACAGAGAAACCCTGTCTCAAAAAACCAAAAAACAAACAAACAGAACTTTTTAGTATTTGTATTCTCAGAAATACTACCCAAGTGATCTGTCATCATTTAAGATATGATTTAATTTTTATTTTAATAATGACTAATGAAAACTTTCTGTGTTTTGAAAGGGGCTCTTCCCTTTTTTGTGGAAGAGTTTGAAGAAAAGCTATCATTTAAAAATTTCTCACTTTTCTGAATTACTCAGAAGAGCATAATTTACCATTTTTCTTCGTTCTGTATCCTTGTGGATAGGGAGAGTTCGAAGCAGGGTTTCTCTGTGTAGCCCTGGCTGTCTAGAACTCTCTGTAAACCAGGCTGGCCTTGAACTCAGAGATCTGCCTGCCTCTGCCTCTGGAGTGCTGGGATTAAAGGCGTGCACTGCCACCACCTGGCTTCCACTTTTCTCTGAAGCCTCTCTGTTCCCCTGTAGCTGACTTTTTAAATTCCATGGCCCTTTTCCTTCTTTCTCCCAGTAGTTGCTGAGATCCACGACTGGCCTACTCGGGGTTTGTGTTTAAACCTAACAAACTGTCCTTGAGCTTTACTTTAAAAAGTGGTCATATGTATGAATGTATTTATTTATTCTCTCTCTCCCTCCCCCCCCACCTCTTTCTCTCCCCTCCCCCCAGGCTGTGACTCAGTAGGGTGCCTGCTCAGCCTGCTTGGAGCCCTGGGTTTGATCCTTAGCACCAAATAAACTGAGCAAGATAACTGACTCACTTACTGGGAAATGGAGAAAAGGAGGATCAGAATTTTAGGGTCATTTTGTGCTACGTAGCAGGTTAAGAGGCCAGCCTTGGCTACAAGCGACCCTTTGCTTCCTCTCCTCCAAAAGCCATATATAGATGGTTATTCTCAATTTAGATAATATAAAATATATTTGGTATAATTAGCAAATTACTATATTTGGCCTTTTTATTCAAAAATATTTTGAATTTGGAGCTCCAGAGCCAATAAGCAGGCTCAATTCTTTGACTTTCCTGCACATTTTCAGAATGTGGGGAAGGAGGTGGGGAGGGGGGTCAGAGCACAGCTTTCAGGTGTTGGCCTCTCCTTTCCTCATGGGATCCAGGGATGGGTCAGCAGGCTTGTACAGCAAGTGCTCTTCCTGTCTTTTCTGAGCCTGTTCAGTTATAAAATAAACTCTTAATTTACTCTAGGAACTGCCAGGGGTTGGGGTGGGGGGTGAGGCTAAAGGCTCTAAAACAAACTACAATTTTCTAAAAACATTGTCTTTGAAGTATTTCACTGAGTTTGGCAGCTCATGCCTGTAATCTTAGTACTCAGGATGCAGAGGCAAGAGGCTCCCCACGAGTTTGAGAGCAGCCCGAGCTGCAGGCGGAGAGAATCCATATGAAGAAACAAGTCAGGGAACGCCGAGTGTTTCTCACGCTTTGACTTTTTTGAGATGAATAAGGGAAAAGAAGCTTTTGTAAGGAAGACAAGTTTCTTTTCTCCCAAACGTGAAGGGTTCTATGCCTAAATATGTCTAGCTCCTACTGTTTTTTAGTAACCTTGTCTTTTCTAGTGTTTCATGACCAAAGCTGTTTGTCTCTGAAGTGCAATGAAGTTGAGACATTATATGAAGCTTGGGGATAAGAAATGAGTGTTTGCATAGTTAGCTGACTTGTAATGTCAGTTTTGAGGTTGGAAGAACATAGTTTTTGTTGTTGTTTTTTCTTTTGAGACTGGGTTTCTCTGTGTAACAGCTCTGGCTTTCCTGGAACTCACCTCTGTAGACCAGGCTGGCTTTGAACTCATAGAGATCTAACTGCCTCTATCTCCTGAATGCTGGCATTAAAGGCGTCCACCACCACTTTTTAAATTTAATTACTAGATTATTACATAGATATTTGCCTTAAGAAAATTATAGAGGGTTTTTTCCCCCTGAATTTTAAAAACCTTGGTTTTTATGGAGCTGGAGAGAGATGGTTAATAATTAAGAGCACTTGCTCTTGCAGTGGACCTCAGTTGGGTTCTCAGTATCTACCTCAGTGACTCATAACTGTCTATAACTCCACCTCCAAGGACTTGGACACTTTGTTCTGCAGGGACGGACACACACACACACACACACACACACAAAATTTAATTTTTTTTTAACTTTACACGAACGCTTTCTAACCACCTTGTCTTACAAACTTAGAGCTCATTAAGTGACAAGTCTGTGAGCAGGTTGTAGGAAATCTGTAGCTGAACAGTGGGTTCTGTCTTAATTTGTGCCTATTTCCCTTTTAATTTCTATGTGTGTGCTTAGTTTTCAGTCACTTGGTTATCCTTTACTGTGTCCCAGATTATAAGTATTATTTTTGTTGTGGTTATTGAAAACATACATGACACAGTAAGCTCAAAAGGGAAAGTGAGGGGAGCAGTGGGGGCGCATCCTTTAATCCCAGTGCTGGGATGCAGAGGCTGGTGGATCTCTGTGAGTTCAGGGCCAGCCTGGTCTACAGAGCGAGATCCAGGACAGCCAGGGCTGTAACATGGAGAAACCCTGTCTTGAAAAACCAAACAAGAAAATGAAGTTTCACTTAAGTGATGGCATCTTCAGTTGAACATGATTCAGGACGAAGAAGTTGGGAAAGACACTGGAGGTTGATAAAATAAAAAATAAGTGCCTCCTAGGACCCAGGGTTAAATGTTTTTAGGTTACTGCTATATTTCTATTTTGTGTAAGGAGAAGCTGTCTAATCTACAATTTTTTTCTTGCTTTGGGTTTTGTTTTTTGTTGTTTTGTTTGTTTGGGTTTTTTGTTTGTTTGGTTTGGTTTTGGGGCTGAGCATTGAACCAAAGACCTTGCAAATGACTAACCATGCATTCAGTCACTACATCTCCAGTCCAGTGTTCAGTTTTTTTTCTGGCTTTATTGGCCTGAAAATAGCATATGCTATATACTCTTTCCTTGGAGTTGTTGGTGCTATTTTTTCACACAGGCTCTTATATAAGTCAAACTGGTCTTCACTTCCTGCCCACTGGATTACAGGCGTGAGCTACTGTGTCTGGCTTTTTGTTTCAGGACTATTACAGCTCTTTGAGATTTCCTTTTCCTCTGTTACTTTCTTTGTATACACATATAGGCACTCTGGTTTTTTGTTTGATTTTTGAGACAGAATCTTTCTCTGCATAGAGAGATTATCTATGGCTGTCAGGACCAGGCTGGCCTTGAACTCTGATCTGCCTGCCTCTGCCTCTGGCATGAGAGGTGTGTACCACCAAGCCTACGTCACTTGCCCTTTCTGTTACTCCGGGATTAAACTCAGAATATTTTCTGTGAACAGTTTTGGGAAATTTTTGGTTCATAATGGTGTTAATGATCACTTCTAATCAGTCCACTTGGGTCTTTGCCATTCATGCAAAATCTGAACAGGACACTTGAAAGCAGTATGGAGAAGGGTATTTATTCTTCAATATAACTTGGAGAAGAATCTGGTTATGGACTGCTTTTATTCACAAGTAATTTTTCCGTTGCCTTGTTTTAGGAGGAGAGCATTCCCATCGCTTTATCTGGTAGGGATATCTTAGCTAGAGCAAAAAATGGAACAGGCAAAAGCGGTGCCTACCTCATCCCCTTACTTGAGCGGCTGGACCTGAAGAAGGACACTATTCAAGGTTAGTTGGACAGAATGTGTGAGAGAGAAACTGGTTACACTTGGAGCGTTGTAGGTTTTACTCTTGGTCCAAAGTTATGCAATCCAGACTTGTTACAGACTTTATTCTGTTCTTACAGTATTTGGCTTAATTGTCTAAAAGTGATCCCAACTTTTAAAGGGGATTTCCCACTTTCAGGGTAGTTTTATATGACACACAGTTGAGCATATCCGTGTGTGTGTGTGTGTGTGTGTGTGTGTGTGTGTGTGTGTGTGTGTGTGATAAGAAAAGTAAATTTTATTGCCCTCTAGTTAAGAAAACTGAATTGTTGAGAGGTTAAATGAGTTGTTACTGCTTATGGCCTATGAAACTGAATTCCCTTGTGGGAGCTGTGTAAGCAGGGCTCCTAAGTGCTTCTGTTGTAAAGGCTTGAGCTTTGGGAGTTTTAAGAGCTTAGACGATGGAAAAGAAGCAAATTTCTATAGTTTCCTCTGGAGTCAGTTCCTATAATTAAGATTTCACCTCTAAAACTTTCTCAAATTTTCCAACTTTAAGTTTATAATTACCTCACTTTACTTTCATATGATGTAAGTAGAATCTGAGCAGGAGGCATTTATTATAGTTTAGTGAATCTCTTCTGTCAAATGTAGTTTAAGACTCTTAGAAATATTGTCTTATGTTATGCCTGCGTGATTAGACTTAATACCCCAGTGAAACTATTTTTATAGCTTCTTAAGCTTCTAAAATGTGACATGTTCTCTCCTCCCCTTCCTCTGTTCTTGGACATTTTCTAGCTATGGTGATTGTGCCCACTAGAGAACTTGCTCTCCAGGTCAGTCAAATTTGCATCCAGGTCAGCAAGCATATGGGAGGTGCCAAAGTGATGGCGACCACAGGAGGAACCAATTTACGGGATGATATAATGAGGCTTGATGACACAGGTAGGGAATGGCTGAAGGAGCAGCACTCTGACCAATGTAGTCACAAGTGCCTGTTTTTGACTTAACGTTTTAGACGCATTCTTAATTATGTGGGTGTAGGAGGTGGTTATGCACACATGTGTGCAGGTGCCCAGTGGGGAAGGCATTGAATTCCCTGGGGCCAGAGTTACAGGCAGTTGTGTACCACCTGATGGAGGTGCTGGGAATTGAACTTGAATTCTTTGGAAGAGCTTAACCATCTCTAGCCCCCAAGTGTTTTCTTTTAGAGAATAAAAAATATTTTTAAGAAAAATTAACAGTGGGGCCGAGTGGTGGTGGCACACGCCCTTAATCCCAGCTCTCAGGAGGCAGAACCAGGTGGATCTCTGTGAGTGGTCTACAGAGAGAGTTCTAGGACAACCAGGGCTACACAGAGAAACCCTGTCTCAAAAAACAAAAAAATAAATAAATAAAAGTTAACAGTGGGACTAAGGGTGGGTGACTCAGTTGGTAAAACGCTTGCCTAGCATATACAAAGCCCTGGGTGTTCCTGTCCCCAGCACCAAATAAACTGGATTTGGTGGCATGTGTCTGTAATCCTAGCACTAGGGAAGTGAAAACAAGAGGATCAAAAGTCAAAAGTTGAAGGTCATCCTCGCCTACATAGTGAGTTCGAGGCCAGCCCAGAGCACATGATGCCCCATCATAACAAAACAAGGTATCCAGGATCAGAAGTGCTGCAGTAGAAAATGAACAGTGAAAAAAACATTTCTTTGAAGAGAAATAAACAGATAACTAAAAGGATACTCACCTTTATTAGTATTTTCAGGTTTTGTTTTTGAGACAGTATCTCTATGTAGGCCTGACTGTCCTAGAACTTGCTATGTAGACCAGGCCGTTCTCAGACCTCAGACTGCAAAGATCTGCCTGCTTTTGCCTCCTGAAAGCTGGGATTAAATATTTTTTAGTGTTCTTTAGTTTGGTTCAGAGTACTGAATTTATATTAAAATTGTTCTAATTTTCAAGGCTAAGAAGTATTAGCTATCAATAATGCACATTTATGGAAAGTAGGCTTTGTTATAACATGAGTGTACAACATACATGGCAGAATATTTCAGATTATGGATTTCTATTTTCAAGTAACTGGGTAAATAGGCTATACACACACACACACAATGTTTTTGTGTGTATATACATACACACATAGAAAGTTTTTTATTTTGCTGTGGTTTGTAATATTCAAAAAAAAGTAAATTTAAATATTTTGGGAGATTGGCTAAATACAGTGAGGTATAGCCTGAGTGTAGTTTCCCAGAGTAAGTAAAGAATGGCTGACTTGTATTCAGTTTTCATGAAAGGCTCTCCATGGTGTAATGCTGAGTATAGAAGAGTCAACAAAATAGCAAGAGCACATTTAAAATCAAGTATGGTCAGAATGTTAATATGTATTATTTATTATTTGGTTAACTTGGCAATATTTTTTAATTGTACAGTTTTTGTTTTTAGTAGCCATTCTGTTTTCCCTTTAAAACAGTCTGAGCAATATTGCCTAGATTGAAGGCCTGTCTTTTGTATGGGAAACCCTGTGGTCTGGCTGTTATTTCTTGCAGATTATCATACGACAAAAGCTGTATGCCACTTAGTTGGAATGGTGATTTGGGAAACTAACCTACTCAATGTAGAAATGAAATAAATATTATCTAGATGTCATGGGGTGAAATGGGAGTGTATACAGCCCAAAACACATCTTTTTACCTTTTTGTATTTTTTTTTATTTTTTATTTTTTTATTTATTTATTTTTTGGTTTTTCGAGACAGGGTTTCTCTGTGTAGCTTTGCGCCTTTCCTGAAACTCACTTGGTAGCCCAGGCTGGCCTCGAACTCACAGAGATCCGCCTACCTCTGCCTCCCGAGTGCTGGGATTAAAGGCTGCGCCACCACCGCCCGGCTTACCTTTTTGTATTAATTTGTATCTCTATAAACAGTGTTTAGAATGATAAACACATACTATAAAATTATGTAGATTTTGTGTGTGTTGTGTGCAAGATAAAATTAATAAGAATGTATGTTTCTGAAATCTCTTTTTCCTGTAAATCTCATGTAGTACATGTGGTGATCGCTACCCCTGGCAGAATCCTGGATCTTATCAAGAAAGGAGTAGCAAAGGTTGACCATGTCCAGATGATAGTATTGGATGAGGTAATGTTTCTTCATTTAAAAGGACTTTTCTGTACTATCAAAAGCTTTACTTACAGTTTTCAGTGAATAAAGCAAAAGCTGTTTTTGTTTGACCTTTCGGTAAACATATCCAGATATTTATGTTACCAAATAACCAAGCCAAGTTCATTTTAAGTCTTCCTATTCAGTGGTACATTTTAAAAGCATGTAAGGCCTGTCAACTCTTTTTTATATCTGCTACTTGATATTGTTCTCTCTTTTTGAAATTTGTTGTCTCTTTGGGTTATAACCTAATATAAATTCCTTTTAAGAACTTAGTTAACTGAGGCCAGATATTTTACCTGGGAGGTAGAGTCATATGGGTCTCTTGAGTTGGAGGTCAGCTGGTGTACACAGCAAGTTTCAGGCCAGTCAGGGCTACACAGTGAGGCCCGGTCTTAAAAATAAAAACGTACCCAGCTGTGTCCCTTGGATCTAGCAGTGCTTTATGCATGTAGCTTGTCAGTATTAATGTCTTGGAATATTTTCCTGTTTGGTTTGTTTTAGATTACTGACTGTCTAATGAGGAATAGCACCAAATATTATGTCAACATTAAGTACACCGTAACATGCTTTTACTTAATTTTTACAGTCTGATACGATCAAGGTGTCTTAGAAAGTTGTTGTGGGATGTAGATAGCCTGTTTTCAGTTTCAGCCCAAATGGTTGGAATTCAGAACTTGGTTTGGTTTGGTTTTGTAAACTATGACCACGGAAGCTCTTATAAACAAAAACATTTAGTTGGGCTGGCTTACAGTTTTCAGAGGTTCAGGCCATTATCATCATGTTGGGACACGGTGCTATGCAGGCAGACATGGTGCTGGAGAAGTAGCTGAAAGTTCTGCATCTTGCACAGGCAACAGGAAGTGGTCTGTCTCAGTGGGCATGGCTTGGGCATGTATGAGAGCTCAAAGCCCACCTCCACAGTGATACTTCCTCCAATAAGACCACACCTACTCCAACAAAGCCACACCTCCTAATAGTGCCACTCCCTCTGGGGACCATTTTCTTTATTATTTTAACAATTTTCTTTAGGTAAGGATTATAGCCTCCTCTCTCTGTTTTGAGACAGTTTCATTGTATAACCCAGACTGACCTCAAACTCTCAGTTCTTCTACCTCAGCCACTTGGGTACTGGGATTACAAGCAAATGCTTCCATACTTGGCTCCTTTTCTCCTGAATTACTGAGGATTTGTCTTGGTAACCTTGAATACTGTATGTGTGAAAGAATTTATATTCATAGCCAGGAACAGCCTATAGTTGTGGTTTGCCCTTTGTTTATATGCTAACCAAAACTTTTAATGCCTTACTCATTAAAATTGCCTTTTCTTTGTATTACAGGCAGATAAGTTGTTGTCACAGGATTTTGTGCAGATTATGGAGGATATTATTCTCACACTACCTAAAAATAGGCAGATTTTACTATATTCCGCTACCTTCCCTCTTAGTGTACAAAAGTTCATGGTAAGTATGAAATCTGTGTCGTCACGGTACTTAAGAGTGTGTGCTTTTACCTGTAATTATATCTTATTATCAGAGTGTATGCTTTATGCTATTTCAGGATTTTCTTTTCATGTGGTCAGTAAAGATTGGTTCATGGATTTATTGTAATTGGGGATAGCTGAAGTTTTCCTGTGTCCCAGCCTGCTGGCAGTTGGGACAGATCTCTCCCACTTGTGTCCCCCAAGTAAACACACAGAGGCTCATATTACTTAAGAACTGTATGGCCATGGCATGGCAGCTTCTTGGTATCTGTTCTTAAATCTTAAATTAACCCATTTCTATTAATCTATAAGTTGCCACATGGCTCGTGACTTACTGGTATCTTACATGTTGCTACTCATGGCGGTGGCTGGCAGCATCTCTGACTCAGCCTTCTTCCACCCCGCCTTCTCCCTCCTTGTCCCGCCTACACTATCCTTCCTGCCCGGCTACTGGCCAGTCAGCGTTTTATTTATCAATCAATCATAGCAACAATATATTCACAGCATACAGGACATCCCACAATTGGGTTTTTGTTTTGTTTTTGAGACAAGGTCTCACTATGTAGCCCTGGCCAGGAGGCTAGCTTCCAATTCACAGAGGTCTGACTCCCCCTTCTAAGTGCTAGGATTAAAAGTGTGTGCAATCACATCTGGCCTAGACATTTTTTTTTTTTTTTTTAAATTATATAAACTGAATCTCTATGAGTTCAAAGCCAGCCTGGTGTTCCAGCCATCCAGTGCTACATAGTGTCATAGACATATAGACATTTTATATTTCTCTCTCTCTCTCTTTCTTTTTTTTTCTTTGTTTGTTTGATTTTGTTTTTTTAAGACAGGGCTTCTCTATGTCCTGGCTGTCCTAAAACTCACTCTAGACAAGGCTGGCCTTGGACTCAGAGATCTGCCTGTATCTGCCTCCTGAGTGCTGGGGTTAAAGGTGTGATTCACCATGGCCTGGCTGTGAGACTCTGTCTCAGAGAGAGAGAGAGAGAGAGAGAAAGTGAGTTCTAATTTTATTTAGTTCTTCATGCCAAGGTGACATATTCCATAGATGCTGGGTAAATTGGTCAGAGCATTATCTTATACACAAAACATGTCCTAGAAACTACCTGTGTGGTCATGGTTATCTTTCTGTTTCAGCCTTCTGAATGGTGGGATACAGGCATGTACAACTACGCCCATTTCTAACATAGCTACATTTTGAATCTGAGATCTACCATTTTAGGTTAATTTGTTTATTTTATGAATACTTGTTTTGAAAAAAAGATGCATCCATTACAGCAAGACACACACACACACACACACACACACACACACACACACACACCATAAAAAAGATAAAAATTTAGGGAAAGAAATTGAGTTCAGACACCAGGCAGTGGGAGGCAGCACTCAGAGGCACAGGCAGGTGGATCTTTGAGTTCCAGGCCAACCTGGTTTACAGAATGAGTTTTAGGACAGCCAGGACCACACAGAGAAACCTTGTCTCAGAAGAAAAAAGAAATTGAATTCAGGGGTAGAGCTCTTTACCTAGCATGCCTGAAGCCTTAGGTTTAATTCCTCAATACCTTCCCCGCACCCCCAAAAAATAAGCAAAAAAAAAAGAAATGTATGCATTTTCAATTTAAACAAGAATCCCAGAATTTACCTTAAGATTTCCTTTACTCTCCTCTCCACCCCTCCAGAATTCCCATCTGCAAAAACCCTATGAGATTAACCTGATGGAGGAACTAACTCTGAAGGGAGTAACCCAGTACTACGCATATGTAACTGAGCGCCAAAAAGTACACTGCCTCAATACACTTTTCTCCAGGGTAAGTAGTGGGCTTTCCTGCTGAGTCTTGTCCTCCACCAATTCCCAGTAAACCAGACAGTTGTATCATTTCTCCATTGTCTTCGCTGTAAAAAAGTCTTAGTAGTGTTTCCTAAAGACAGCTTTGATTGGTTTAAAGTTAAAGCTGATTGACACAGGTGCTTTACTTTTATTGTTAAATAATTTACCTTAATTACACTTCATCCTGATTGTTTAGATTCAATCTTTGTGAATACACCTAATTGCTAAAATTATTTATGACCTCAAAATCAGTACTGAAGGTGTTCTGGTTATTTTGTAGACATGTGCAATGTGGCAAAAAAAAAAAAATTGGTCCCCGATAAGGTCCAAGAAGAGGACAATCTGCCTTCTTGTCTTAGTTCTCACAGTATAAATAAGCATCCGTTTTTCAGTCGTTGGGCCTTTTTCAAATTTTGGTGCTGTTCGTGACTTCATTCTAAAATGGCCCTACACTATTGCTGAAATGTGTCCTGTCCTCTTCAGCACAAGAAGGCTGACAGACTATGTAGGGAAAATAGGTATTGGGTAAGCTTTTTGTAGTCATGGCTTATATTGGTTTGAGACTATAGATATATGCTTAAAGAAATGAAAACACATGAAATCTCATGCTTATCTATTGACAAAATTAACCAGAGGCTCACAAGTACCTAACTCTGTATTTTCACTAGAAACAGTAGTTCTTTTTATTCATTTTACTTATTTTAGTTATGTATATGTATGAGTCTGTGTCTGGGTGGGGTTATATGCACATGCGTGCAGCTGCTGGAATGGAAGAGTCCAGAAAAGGGTGTCAGAGCCCCTGGAAGTAAAGTTACAGCAGTTGTGAGTCCTGAGTTGTGTGTGCTGAGAACTGCACTTGACTCCTGCAGCAGCCGTGCGTGCTCTCCCCTGCTGAACTCTGTCCAGCCCCAAAGCATTGCTTCTTCTTGCTGGTTCAGTGTTAGCAGTGGCTTTATAGGGCATGATTTCTGTGACCACTGCGTCTGTATTTTTGTCTGGGGCAGTTAGGTGGCCCCTGTGAAACACTCTGCTGCAGCAAAACCAATTCTTAACGCCAGGCGGGTGCCTTTAATCCCAGCACTTGGGAGGCAGAGCCAGGCGGATCTCCGTGAGTTCAAGGCCAGCCTGGGCTACAGAGTGAGATCCAGGACAGGCACCAAAACTACACAGAGAAAACCTGTCTCAAAAAACAAAAACAGTTCTTATCAGCAACTGTTTACTAAATTTTTACATTTTTTTACAACTTCCCATCTCTCTTAGGAGACTCTCAATTTTAGACTTCTTAAAGTTTTTGTTAAATAATATATTCAAGATTGGCCAAACACGTGTTTTTGTCTTTCTCATACTCTTCTTCTGTGCTTAGCTGCAGATCAACCAGTCCATCATTTTCTGCAACTCCTCTCAGAGAGTTGAATTACTGGCCAAGAAGATTTCTCAGCTGGGTTATTCTTGCTTCTATATCCATGCTAAAATGAGGCAGGTGAGTGTGAGTCTAGAGCTTGCATAGATTTAAACCCCCCAAAAAAATATTGTTTTAAGTGTTTGTTTTCTTATTTTTGGTGATCCATAAATGCCTTTGTTTGAGAATATACTGCTTGGCTTAGGGTGTAGTGATAGAGCAAGGTCCTGAGTTCCAATCCCCCATACCAGGAAAAGAATGAACAAAAGAACTATTCTTTAGTAGACTAACAACCCTTCATTTAAACCACCAAGTCTTAAAGAACAGTATAGAAATGTCAGCTCTCTTTGTCTATGCTTGAAATCCTGGCACTTAGAGGATGTAGAGAGGAAATGAAGAATTCAGGTCATCCTCTGCTACATAGTAAGTTTGAAATTAGCCTGAGCTGCAGGAAACCCTGTGGGGAGGGGGAGGGCACAGGAAGAACACAGTGGAATGCATTCTTTCCCAGGTAATTTCTACATTTGTTCTGTTTAATGCAATAACCTTAATAGATAGATAGCTCCATGTAGCCATTTAAATTAGTTAAAAGCAACTACAATTTAAAGTTTTGTTCCTCAGTCAGATTAGTACATTTCAAAGGTTCTGTTGGTTCCCTGTGGCTAGTGACTCCTTTGTTGGAGGATAACAATACATACATTTTTTTTCTTACAGAAAGTGCTGCTATAGAATTTAATACACAGTAACTTCTCCTTACTTAGGATTTCTTGAAATCATAAACAATACTAGATTGTATATACATGTGTACTATGATATGGTTTAACTATTAGATATAATAAAAGGTTTACTAGAATAATAAAACAGTATATAACAATGTATTGTCCTAAGTGTTAGATGAATGTGATCTCAGCCTATCTTATACCTATCCTCCTTGGGCTGACACAAAATGATAAAATGTTCGCCTGATGAAATGAAGAAGACCACACAGACATAGTAAGTGATGCAGTTTTTGACTGCTACAGAAAGGTTACTTGAACACTGATAACCAAGATAGTTAAAGGACATGGGCAGTGTCTATACACTGTAGATGCACTGGACACAGTGATGATTCACATCGTAGACAAATTACATCACTCCTTAGAAGTGTGTTCTTTAAAACTTAGGGATTATTTCCAAAATTCTCATACCAAAGTTGATTATGGATAACTGAAATCAAGTTAAAAACAAGGATGAAGCTAAGCTAGTATATATGTGGTCTGTAAACTATTTTTTTAATTGTAAAAAAGATATTTTGTATGAAGAACTGATTGGATAGGAAAAACCGTGGTGGACATTTTGAGTTGCATATAAGTATTACTCAAATAGTTTATCCTCCCTTTCCCCTCAGGAACATCGAAATCGTGTCTTTCATGATTTCCGAAATGGCTTATGCCGCAATCTTGTTTGCACTGGTAAGTGTTTTGTATTTCTTGGGCCACTGTTTTCTGTAACATAGTGAAGCCATGACATTGCAGGTCTTACCTGGGCAATCATATTATTGAGTGGTTAACTTATTTAAATTGCAGGGAAATATTTGGCTGTTTATAGATGTATCCATTATATTTTCCCCTGTATTTGGGAAACCCATAAAGTAGCTTATTGATGAATGTTAAAGTTGTTAATCAAATTCAATTTACATAAGAAAATAGAAACTAGACCGGGCAGTAGTGGCACACAACTTTAATCACAGCAATTGGGAGGCAAAGGCAGGCAGAACTAGCTCTGTGGTCTACAGAGCCAGTTCTAGGACAGGCTCCAAAGCTACACAGAGAAACCCTGACTCGAAAAATCAAAAAGAAAAGAAAATAGAAACTGCATTTCCATCAGGCACCTCCCCACTATTTTTCCACTTTTAAGTAAAAAGTTGGGGCTTAGGATCTATGAGTTCAATCTCTAACACTAAAATAAAGAAAAGGGAAGACATTGATAATAATTAACAATACTTATATAATACATAAAGTACTACACTGATTAATTGGTTTTATTTATTTATTTATTGAGTCAGGGTCTCATGTAGGCCAAAATAACTGCTTTTCCTCTCCTGAGTGCAGGGATTATGGGTATGCATCAATATGCCAAGTTTCACTGGATGCTAGGAACCAATCCTAAGATTAGGGTTTTCTGCACTGCACTCAGTCAGCCTGCTTATATGTGGAATGTAGAAATAGCCATATATATAAAATCCTACCCATTGGGGTGATTGAGGCAGTGTGAGGCCAGCCTGTGCTACAGATTGAGATCCTATCTCAAAAAAGCTAAGTAATAAATAAAAATAAAATGTTGCTTCTCCTTTAAGAAATGGTGATTTATTCAGAAAATATGGAATTAAAAGCAAAGTTTGCATACCATATAATCTTCATTGGAAGTACTAGGCTTTGCCATAGCAGCTCAGATAAAAGCCTTAAAATAGTATACAAATGGAGGGACAGTAAAAAGAAAATATTAAAAAAAATGCTAGTTGGTGCCAAGTGTTGTAATCAAGCACTGGGATGGGGCAGAAGGGTGTTTCAGGTTCAAAGCCCACCTGGTTTGCTAGCAAATTCAAGGCCAGCCAAAGCTACAGAGTGAGTGAGGCCTGTCTTAAAAATTGAGCGTGATTGACAAGGGAGTAATGTGAAGTGTTTGTTATTACTAGTTCTGGTGTTTATTAGAGTATAAAAGTCATGTAGTTTCAGATGAGATGCTGTATTAATTGACTTTATAAACTGGGTAAGTTTGAGATGTGGAGAAAAGGGGATTTCAGGTTTGAGACTTGGGTAAAAAAATGGGCCATAAAGGTCTAACAAGGTATGGCAGTGAGTGCTCGTATTCCTAGCATGAGTTCAAGACTAGCCTGGGCCACCAGGGACCTTATCTCAAAAAGGAAAAAAAGCAACACCATGAATGGTTTTGGAAGGGGATGTAGAGAGAGGCAAGAGGACCCAGTTATGACCCTGTTTGAGGGTTTGTGATGGGTGGGCACTAGTCATCGAGATAAGTGGGTGAATGACTTCTAGAATTCCCTTTCTGAACTATTCTGAATTTGTAAGTCTCAGATTAAATAGACAGTAGACTCATTTATGCAATCATCTTCCTGCATTGCTGTTCCCTAGATAGTTTTTAAGACTTTTCTTTTACAGGAACAGAAAGTTGTTTATGATAATGTATGTAATCATGGAAGAGTGCCAATAGTAACTGAATGCAGTAATAAACATAGGATACATTAGAAATCAATGCATTGTGGTTCTAATTGTTTCAATTCAAAAATAAAATGAAAATTATTAATTTTTTTTTGAAGATCTGTTTACCCGAGGTATTGATATACAAGCTGTGAATGTGGTAATAAACTTTGACTTCCCAAAGCTGGCAGAGACCTATCTTCATCGTATTGGAAGATCAGGTGAGTGACAAATATAATCACTAACTTTTCTTTTGTAGAATATAATAGCTATGAGAGCAGTGCAATCACAGAAGTTTAGTTGTCTGATGCTTTTTCATTAATAAATCTTTGTGTCTAGAGACAAAGTTTAGCTACTTAATTAACCCAGGCTGTCCTGGAACTTAAAATGCACCTGCCTCAGCCTCCTAAGTCTAATTACAGTGTGTGGTGGCTTATGTCATTCATTAAAGTTAAGCTGGAGGCCGGCAAGGTGGCTCAGTGAATAAAGGTATTTGCGGCACAAGCCCAGTAACCTGAAGTCAGTCCTCGAACTCATGGTAGAAAGAGCCAGCTGCCAGCACACGTGCATGCACACACAAACACATAGTAATAAAATTAAAAAGTGCTTTTGAAGGTAGGCTGGCTAGATGTGGTACACTTGGGTAGAAGAAGCTGGTGACGTCGGCATCAGAGGCCAGCTGGGTTTACATACCGATCTGAGGGCAGCCAGGACTACATAATTGAGAACCAACCCCCCGCTACACACCAAAAAAAAAGTAAACTCAAACTGACATGGTGACACACACCCTATCATCCCTGGGCTTAGGAGGCTGAGGCAGGAGGACCATGAATAAAATTGGGGGCCGGGGTTAGACTGGAGAGGTAAGAGTTGCTGTTAAAGAACCTGTAAAGCTCTTTAGTTTGATTCCCACGCCCACATCAAGTAGATAAAACCACCTGCAACTGCAGCTTGTTAACACAAAGTTAGGCTGCATAGTATCTCACTCCCCACCCCCCCCCAAAGGAAAAAAAGGTTAAAGTAATCACTGTATGCTTAATTTGAAATGGAGTACAAGAAAGCTGTGTTGATTAGATGGTGTGAAGTGAGTGTGCTCTTCAGTTGTGTATTTTGACAGCAGTGCAAACAAACATCCATTTTGTCATTTGATGAAAATAAATTAAGTATAGTGCTATCCCTTAGTGTTCGTGTGAAATGGGTTCCAGGACTTTTGCCAGCATCAAAGTCTGGTATTTTTAGTCTCTTTAAACATGTGGTATTTGCGTATAAGTGGTACACATCTTATACATAAGTACTTCTTTGCAATAGCTTGTGCACACAAGCTGGCTTTGTAAGCGGTTCTTATACTGTGTTCAGGGAATAGTGCCCCAGAAAAGTCGGTTCCTGTTGAGTACAGTTGATGAGCCAAAGGAAAAACCATAAGTTGTTTTGTTTCTTTTTTCTGTCTTGTTTCGACCATTCAGAATGTCACCAATTGAAAATATTAATGCTGTTATGTTTTGGCAAATTACAGACTTGAACATACATGTTGCTTTAACTCATTTTATTTACCACTTTTTAAATTTTTTAGCATAGTTTAAATTCATTAAACACTTTTTTTAGGTCGCTTTGGTCATCTTGGCTTAGCCATCAACTTGATCACATATGATGATCGATTCAACCTGAAAAGTATTGAGGAGCAACTGGGAACAGAAATTAAACCTATCCCAAGCAACATTGACAAGAGCCTGTATGTGGCAGAATACCACAGCGAGCCTGTAGAAGACGAGAAACCCTAACAAGCACGTATGTATCTGGCCAGAGTGATCAGCACCTTCAGACTTAGGAAAGAAATAAGGTCCTCCTCCTCCGGCCTCAGGAGCTATGCCCAGCGTCAGAAATAGGAATGAGAACCAAGACTCGCGTGGGTGGGGCAACCATGTCGTTAGAGAGTAAGCCAGTGCTGCTCGGGGACACCTTCCTGAGTGTGGTAGGAGTGGCACCTAACACAGATTGGGGGCTCGGAGTAATGAAAGGCAAAGGGCAGTGGCAGTCTTGGTATAAAAGGATTTCCTGCTCCCCTTTTTTACAAACCCTGTCCTTTTTTTTTTCCTTTGGATGGGTGCATTAATAAATTAGGTCAAATTACCAGTAATGCCTTGTTATCAAATATGTAACACATTATAGACATGTCTTTTTAAAATGCCCCTCTGGTTTCTCACATTCCATTTGTGGCTGTGCTCAGGTGTGAGGCAGAGTTTTCCTTAGAGAGAGACACCTTGACTGGGCTTGACGCCTCACTTTCCGGTCAGAATGCAGACCTTTCGTGCTGGAGATTGAACCCAGGACAGAGAGAACACTGCACTGCACTGCCACTAACCCTGCGGTCCTGCGGGGGGAGGAGGCGTGACTCCCTGCAGCGTGTGCTGCCCGGAGTGCTGTAATCCCAGCACTGGAGACTGGAGAGGTGTGAGGGCAAAGTCATTCTGTCTCCAAAATACAGTGAAAGGCGTGGTTTATTTGTTCTTGAGAAAGTTTGGGGAGCCAGAGGTGCGGTGCCTTCAAACTCTTCATCTACTGTAGGATGGCCTTGAGAATCTGATCTTCGTGCTTCCACTTCCCAAGTGCTAGGATTAAAGATGTGTAAATACCACCACACTTGGCCTCTTAATTATTGTGAAGGAGACTGCCATTCATTCTTCTTCTATCAGAATCCTAGGGCATGGGGGGAAAGTTGTTGGTTGGGTTTTCCCCCCTTTTCCTGAGACAGAGTCTGTAGCCCTAGCTCGCCTAAAACAAACTCATACATTAGTCTCTTGACTCAGACCCTCTTGCCTTGGTCTCCTGAGTGCTCAGATTGATGCGCGTGAGCCACCATATCCAGTGGAGGTTCTTGCAGGGAACTCGTAGACCCCAGTAGTGTCAGGAGAGTACTGAAGAGAGTTTGGGAGGGGGTTGTGAAAACATTCTCTTGTTTTAGATTGCTTTCATGGGTGTTAATTTTAAATTTCTAAACTTTTTTCATAGGCTTTGACAAACTGCAAAAGGCTCCTTGGATCTGTGACACATCATTTGGGGGGGGTGCTCTTCTCTTTGTGGGTTTTTTCATCTTTATTTTGGAACTATGAAGAGTTATATAAGAGCTCAGACATTTTTCTTTTTTTTTTTAACTGGTAAAGAGAAAATGAGAAGAAGAAGAAGAAGAAGAAATAGACGTTTTTTGTTCCACTGTTTGCACTGTGTGCTGACTGAACATTCGTTGCACTAACTGCTGGGTTTTAAAGATGTTTTCTGGGGGGAAGGGGACATGGAAAGAGGAAAAAGAAAAGGAGGGAGAAACCCTGAAAAGAGAAGAACCTTGGTGACCACACACACCTGTCTACAATTCTCCAATAGCTGACTCTACTGCATTTCAACTTCTCCCTGATTAGTCATCCGTTTTTTAAGCCTGAAGAGCTTATTACTTATTTGTGCGAAGTGCCTTATGCTACGAGACCATTAAGAATATCATCTTTACACACAGCCCAAGGAATCAACAAAGTCATGTTCTATTTTCTTTTCTTTTCTCTCTTTTTTCTTTGCCTGTTCATTTTTGTTTCGAGTTGAAGTCTCTTCCTGTTGTACCAGTCCTCATGCCCAGGGCCGGAAGGTGGACTAGTGATGGTAGCGCCATTTTCCTTTTCTTTATATGGAGGAGTTGATTCACAACTGCAGTCCATCCACACTGTAAATACATGTATTTAAAAAAAAAAAAACAATACCAAGTAAAATTTTCTTCTGGGCTGAGTAGACGCACCATCGTCGCTCCCAAAGGAAAGAGCAGCCTCTCACTGCAGGAGCCATGTGACAAGCCTCTGTGCTCTACAGCAGAACACTACCCTGGCTCACACCTCCATGAGCAGTGTGGCACTTCACGTGGAGACTATCAGAGCCTTGACCCTCTTTCCTCTGTGGCAAAGCGCGTCCCGTAGAAAATTGGATGTGTATACTTGTATAAACTTTGTAAATAGTTTTTTTTTCTGGGTTCATATATATATATATATATATACATATATATATATTATTTTTTTTTGGATGAAGGTTGCTGGGATTAAGGGGATTAGAGTGATTATGGGAGCAGCTAAAGATGAGAGGGGCTCAGTTTCCTGCAACACTAAATTCTAAAAAGTGCTTTGACCTCTGACTCTAGGAAGCAGACCTCTGTGGAGCCCTGGGTTGGAAAGGGACCCAGAAGCCCAGAATGCACTGTCTGCCACCACACTGCTCTTGTAGTGCAGAGAGCAAGGAAGATGAGAAATCTGATTCCTGAGAGCTTTGAGAAGCTCTCTGATTGGGTTCTCCTGCTCTAAAAGTTTGAGGAACTTCCCAAGTTCTGCATAGGGGAACAAAGATTAATCTTCCTTGGAGTGGGAGAAGGGTATGGAGTGCAGTTTGAGAGCAGAGTGTGTGACGCATGCATTTGCACTTCAGAGGACCAGCCAGTACCAGCTCCCTGGGCTTGGTTGTGACGCTCAGCTGTCCTCAGTCACCTACGGTGTGGGAGTGAGTTGCCCTTGGCCCACCTTGATACATACACTTTTGCAGGAATGGGCAACCCCTGAACACTGTTAACTTCATTGCTGCAGAAAGCTGCTTGCCGTGCGTTCTCTGTGCTGCTGTGACGAGAACGCTGTCTGTCATTCTGCACTGTAAATCGCTGGCAGATGCTCTAGGTGGGAGTGTTGCTGTAAATTGTGCCCCTCCCAACAAGCTCGATGTTTGGCCTGATCTCCAGGCAAAAGGAGTGAGATGAATCAACCAGTGAGCTTTTTGGTTTTTTTTTTTTTGTTTTTTTTTTTTTTTTTATGTTTTTAATTCCCTTTTAACCCAGTGTACTAGGTCAGTCAGGAGGCATCTAGGGAACAAAAAAAGCAAAAAACAAAATTTAAAAAAATACTGATTTCCATATTCCATCATTTTTCAAAACCTTGGAACTGACAAGGTATGTGTATGCTTTCATGCTTAACTCACCTGAATAAAGGAATCAATTATTCAAAGATGCTTTTTGACTTTGCCTAGCTCTAAAGCAAAACTATTTGTGACTCAATCCCAAATTCCTTGGGAATGAAAATCCTGCAGATGCCTCCTGATGAGACATAACCCTGACTCCGTAACAACTGTAGCAAGAGCTGCACAGTACAAACCCCAGAAGGCAAGTCCAGTATATGTTGGTTACTAAACATAAACCAAATTAAGGAAGTCACTTTTTTAGGGAGGGTGGGGGAGGGGTCTTAAAAAATATCCTTTTGACCAACAAATCTTGCCCTTGTACTGATGCGGCTCTCTTTCTTCCTGCCTTTGGCGAGATGAGAGGGATCATCCATGTAGAACATTGCAGGAAAGGAGTATAAATGCATTTGGTATCTCGCCAGAGGGCATGTGGGTGAGTCAACAAAAAATGCAGCCTCTTGCCAACCTTGGGCTGCTCTGCCGGGTGCCACATGCCTACAGGTCCCTCTTAAAGCACAGACTCCACATGGAGAGCATTACTGAATACAGCCTCTGATGAGTTGTGGCACTTGGACTAGCTGGCACCACCGCGGGACAGCGGGGAGGCTGCGGTGGGTGTGGTGCCCAGCTCACTCGAGCTGGTAATGGGAAGATGCCCTACTGACCGGGTCAAAGCCTGGTCTGTATTTTTGTTGTTTTTTTTAATCCCTCCTAATAAGGAACATTGCTACTATTGGTAATTGTCTTTCAGGTTCTTTCCAGTAATTTTTAAAGTAATGGTTTTGTTTTTTCCAGTGGTTCATTTGGATGAGAGAACTACATCTTATTTTTAGTATTCAGACTATATCCACCTCAGTGGTTTTAGCTTCTGGTCATATAGTTGTGTAATAAGTTATAAGACTGTTACACACCTTGCTGCCTCAGGGCCTGTTTTGTTTTTCTCTTCCTTTATGTTCTGAAGGTGAACAAAACTTTCCGTTAGGAATGGAATACATTTACCATAAAATGATTTTTCCTGGAAAGGAGAGCCTAGCTAGTTCTAAATTATTTCCAAATGGGTACTGTCATTGTAATCCTGGGTTGGCCCAGAGTGGTGGGGTGGGGTGGGTGGTTGTCATAATTCCTCTTCAGAATGAGGTGAGGGCATCTTTCCTTGGCCACTTGCTTTGTGTTGGACACCATCGTGCTCAGTTAGAACAGAGCACAGCACAAAGCTTTGATGAAAAGTGTTGGAAACAAAACATCTCATTCTGATTGTTTGGTTTCTTTTTTTTTTTTCTTTTTTTTTTTTTTTTAATGGGGGTGGGGGGAGGGTACTGTGTCCCAAAAGGGAGGGAGTCTGCACTAAGGATTTAGAAACACTTTGGAAGCTTGTAACCTCATGGGAAACTGCCTTTAGCCACACTCCTGACCTTCAGATGAGTAACAAAAAGATGAAATAAGTTCTTGGGAATTAAGCCATGTTATTTTAATTGGGTACATTTTTTTCAACTCTCTGTGTATCTTTAAAATTGTTACTGTGGAATGATTTTCTTGCCAAGTATCTTTATCAGGCAAAATTATTGGCCTCATGGGAGGTGAAATAAGCCAGCTTTGGGGTGAATTTATGTGGACTTTGGTGAGTTTGTAGTTCTGCTTTATATTCATAAAGATAGTTTTTTAAAACTCCCAAAGCAAATCTATTTTCTTCTCTGATATAAAAACTCATCTTTGGAATAAAGAGTTAAGTGTCCAAGGGTTGTAACCAGTATGAGGTCAGAGGGAGCTGGCCTGGCCTGGACTCTGCCCCTCCACAGCTGACAGACTCCACCAGAAGTGTATTTAAATCTCCAGTAGACAAGGCTGGGCAGGGCAAGGGAGGGGTGGGCCTGGGTTAGTTAAAGAGACAGGCTGCTGTATTTTAACCAGTGGTTCTTGGGAAGGGGGCCTGGAGAAAACAAAGTCACTTCCCTTATTTGAAGCAAAACAAATTAGAAAAAATTACAATTTTTGTTCAGTAAAAAAAATTCTAACGTCCCTAGCCACAAGGGACCAGTTCCACTTACAACAGTGGGAACTTAAAATTTTGAAAACATTTTGGGGAAAGGGAAAATTGGCTTTCTGTTTAATTGGCAAATGTTCCAGTGGGGGGTATGTTTTTGTTGGGATGTGTTACGTTGTATGTACATGTCTAGGACCCGAGTCTTCACAGTTTATATGTGGTTCAGAAAAGATGGTTGGTAAAATCTTGATTATTTCTTTTTGTTAATTTATCTCAATAAAAGCCCACTGGAACTCCAAGTGTGTCTTGTATGTATGTTCTTGAAGCAAGTTGTGCCCCCAGGAATCCTAGAACATTTTATTGTGGTATTGGAGGTTGTGCATCAGCGGGCTTCTTGTGTGCCTACTTGAATAAACTTGTAGACTTAGGTCATCCACCCTAGATTTCCTGCCTCACACAGTTTTCATAGTATAGGTGAAAGCCAAGATCAGTTGGGATTCGAAGTCATCAGCTCCCAGAATCATTGTCAAGCAGAATGTTCAGAGTCTTACAGAACTACAAGGAATGTAGATGAGATGCCAAACACTCAGAAGACAACCTTTGCCAGTCTTCCCTCGGAGCTGCTAAAATGCAACAAAATCTGCTAGTGAAAGATCAACCTCAGGTGGAGAGATGGGGTCGGGGAGAACAGGACTGGGAGGCAACATCGGTCACCGAGTGTCCTTAGCTTGACTCCATCTACATTTCCAGTCTTTACACATTTGTATAAATGCCCATAAACTGACAGACTATATGAGTGGCCATGCCACAGCAATACTGTATATACAAGAACAAATGTCGGACTCAGCTGAAAGGTAACTGTCCAGAGCATTGTAGGATTGGGGGGAAATAAGCCCTTTTGAGATTGCTGTAGGGCAGAGCCCATGCTGTAGGAGGGTGTGGATTCCTTGGCCACACTTCATCCTCCCCTTGAGTCTAGGGTCCAAATGTCTCTGCCTCCCAGTTGCTTCCTCACTTTCTCCACAGATTGACTTGTGGGAACTGAGTTAGCATCAGATCATTGGCTTCCATTTAGACTTGCTTGCCAGGGATTCCCAGCCCCCTTAACACCCCCTCAGAAATTTGGAGGCAGGGAAGAGAATACAGCCCTCTTGTAACAGTTCCTTTTTGGCAGGATTCCCTCTGGCTGCTTTGTTGTGAGATCGCAGACTCAGTTTCCCACCTCTCTCTCTGTTCTCTTGTTAGGTCTCCTGTGCCTACTCAGAAGCCCTCCTTACAGGAACCTGTTAGGAATGTGTCATTTGTTTCTTGTCCGGATCCAGATTGACGGGCACATGGTATTAGTGGCCCCAGGCAACAAACTGGAAACAACTAGATTCTAGCTGGGTGGTGGCGCACACCTATATTCCCAGCACTTGGGAGGCAGAGGCAGTTGATCTATCTCTGTGAGTTCCAGGACAGCCTGGTCTGCAAAGCGAGTTCTAGGACAGCCAGAGAAACCCTGTCTTGAAAAAAATCAAAAAAAAGGAAAAAGTAAATGAGATTCTAGAGTTAAGTTACATCTGATGAATGCAGTAAGCTTATATGTGCTTGTGGGAAAGAACCAGGCATGTAACTGGACAGTCCATGGCACACAGTGATAACCTCAGTTCTAATTGTGGCTGGTAGTCAATGACAGGGCATGAGGAAGTTGGCTGAGATTTTTAGCAAGAAGATTAAGAGCATGCGATCAACATCTAGAGAGTGTATGTAAGAAGACCTGGAAATTTTAAAGAAGGGTCCTCTCTTCATCTGTAGATAACGTTAGCTAATTGATTACCTTGCTCTTAGGCCTGAAATGGATGTCAATCTACAGAGGTTTTACTTAATTTGTATAAGCAGAGGTCCAGGCAATGTGGTGGGAACTGACAGCCTCAGCTAAGTCTACAGATGAGTCCTTTGACCCACGTAATAAGGAACATCCTGATAGAAAAGTCCAAACAGAAGCTGGGTTCGGCCCACATCTTTATTTGTTTTTGTTTTTGTTTTTGGTTTGTTTTTTTTGTGAGAGGGTTTCTCTGTGTAGCTTTGCGCCTTTCCTGGAACTCACTTGGTAGCCCAGGCTGGCCTCGAACTCACAGAGATCCGCCTGCCTCTGCCTCCCGGAGTGCTGGGATTAAAGGCGTGCGCCACCACCGCCCAGCTAGCGGCCCACATCTTTAATCCCAGCATTCCAGAGGTAGAGACAGGCTGTTCTCTGAGTTTGAGGTCAGCCTGATCTATGTAGCAAGTTCCAGACCAGCAAGGGCCAGCAAGTGAAACTATCTTGAAAAAAAAGAGGTGAAGGGAGGGATGGGGGATGAAGGGGAGAGAGCCAAATGGAAGCCACCAGAACTGTCAAAACAGTAAACAAAAAATAGCACATTCTGCCAAAACAAGATTGAGAAGATGAATGCTACTACCATATCTCCATCTCATGCATGTATTTGGTCTGTGCAGAAGAAAATTCAGGAGAATGACAGTGGACTATTGTAAACTCCAGCTGCCATTCCAGATGTGGTATTCGGGGGTTTTGGCTAAACCAAAGCTGTATACCCTCCACCACCTGATTTAGTGAAAGCTTTTTGCTCCAGACTGACAACTATTTTCAGAACAGCTCACTTTCAGCTGATGCCCCCCTCATGTGCGGAGAGGCCTTACCTCTGGATCTATGGGACACTGTGTTGGTCTACTATGTCAGATAAAATAAGTCTTCCACCAAAAATCATGGACTTGCTTCTTCAGTGACATTTCTAGAAACCCCGTGGACTGGGACGTGTTGCAACATCTCTGTGAGGATTAGACAAATCGCTCCGCTGACCATCCCACAACTTAGAGACACAAGGTCTACTGAACTTGTATGCCTTCTTCTAACCATTTGCTGAAAAATCAGAGTTGTTGCTGGTTTTGAGGGTAGTAGAGGACAAGAGGAGACTGCAACAGGAATAGGATGTATCAGATGTGCATTTGGTCCTTAGGGTCCATCTCAGTGTCTGTGACAGGAAGGGATGATGCTCTATGAAGCCTTTGCCAGAATCACTTAGGTGAACCACAGCACAGACCCTGAGGATTTTGATGGACAGCTGTGCCATCTTCTGCATATATTATTTTTCTTTTTCTGAGACAGGGTTTCACTGGTGTAGCCCTGCCTATTCTGGAACTCCCTCTGTAGACCAGACTGGCCTTAAACTCAGAGATCTGTCTGCCTCTGCCTCCCAAGTGCTAGGATCAAAAGTATGCCACCACTGCCTGACTACTATTCTACGCTTGAAACACAGCTCCTAATTTGCTATCAGCAAAACTTGAGTCATCAGGTACTACATTAAGTATGTGTTACCAAGTCAACGTGCTTTGAGCTGCCCACCACACACGACATATCACCTAGTTCATTAAACTATAAGGCAGCTTTGAGCTTTGTTGGTCCAGAAGTTTTGGTTCTCATTGGAGGAATACCTCCATCAAGGGATTCGATGATGGCTCCATTAAATTAGCGACAGATGGTTCCCTGCCCACTTGGGATTAAGGAACCAACAGGCAAAACAAACACTATATTCAGTGGCCGATCTTGATTGGAAAAAATGAAACTGGGTTGTAGCTGCACTCGGAGGCTAAGGAAGAATACGTCTGTGACAAGGTAGGTCCCCAGGGCTCCCGTCCAATAGGATGACCAAAGTGACCCTGTCTTAGGGTAGCCTAAACAACTAACAGCCCAGACGTCTCAAGGAGGAAGGTTTCACCTCAGATGTATCTTACTGGCAGAGTGCTTGCCTACTGAATGCAAGTCCCTGAGTTTGATTGCCAGATCTGAAAAATTATTTTGTTTTTTTTGTTGTTTTGGGGTTTTTTGAGACAGGGTTTCTCTGTGTAGTCCTGGCTGTCCAGCAGACCAGGCTGGCCTTGAACTCACAGACATCCACCTGCCTCTGCCTCCCAAGTGCTGGGATTAAAGGGGTGTACCCCCCCTTTTTTGTTTGTTTTTTAGGATGTGGGTTGTTTCAACAGGCAAGGCTTCAGTACAAGCCAAGTACTCAAAGGAAGCAAAGTACAGAGCATTTCTGAGCGCCCCGCCAGCTGCAGAAATGTGGCCCACTGCATGGTTCTGAGTACTTCTCCATCTTTCATTTATTTTTCAGTTCTCTTCTCCCCCACTCTCCCACCGCGTCAGCTATAATAATAAAGATCAGCCTCTCGTGCCTCAGCCAAAAGAGGCTTAAGCCTGGACTGAGGAGAAAGCGACATGAAAGAATTGGTATCTGCTCCCACAGTGAGGGTTAGCATGTTTTTAATATTTTGTTTTGTGAGACAGAGTCTCACGTATCCCTAGGCTAACCTCCAGCTCAATATGTAGCTAAGGATGATCTCAAACTTCAAATCCCAATGCCTCTTGTACCAGGCTTTTTAAGGAATCTGTTTTGGGGGTACTGGGGTGACGGCTCCATTGGCATAGTGCCCACCATACAAGCATGAGGATCTGGGGCAGCACCTTTGTGAAAAAGCCAGGTGTGGTGGCACACGCCTGTGATTCCAGCCTCAAGGGGTGGAGAGCAGAGAATCCCTTCAGCCTGCTGGCCAGCTACCGTCACTCCATCTGTGAGCTCCAGGTTCAGTGGAGAGCCTGGATCAAAATAATAAAATAATAATAATAATAATAATAATAATGTAATGTGGAGATGGATTTAGGAAGACACATCAACCTCCGGCCTCTACCCACACAGAGGCACACATATGCACCAAACATACATGCAAACACTGTTTCAGAAGAGACGTGATTAAATGTCGGGTAAGCAGGTGTAGATGGCATGTATGTAGGTGTATGATGATTTTGTCATCCGGCCACTTGAATCTCCATGTCGTAGATGCCAATTTAGCCAATTCCCCTAAACCTCCTCCCCTCTTTGCTTTCGGATCAAAACTGGCCGGAAGAAAATTTGAGCAAGATTTAGAAAACAGAACTTGTGGGAGAAGAAAATGTGGCGAACGATGTCACTGTGGCCTGAAGGTCGCACTGCACCAGAGGGAAGTAGAGAGGAAGCAGAGCTACACCAAGCAGCCGCCCAGAGCTGCCTTACCCAGAGGGTAAGAGCAGGAGAGGGAAGAAAAGGGGAAAACAAAAGGCGTGAGAAGAAAATACAGGCACTGGCCGCCAAGTTTTCAGACCTAATGAAAGACACCAGGCCCCCTGATTGATCCAATAATCATGGCCACGCTGTCCTCTCTCTCCCCACCCTGTCTTTCTTTTGACAGGGCTGTGCTGTGTTGCTTAGGCTGGTCTCGATCTCTGTTCGCAGAAGTCCCTCTCACTGTAGCATCTCCAGTAGCTGGGACCACAGGCATGCACCCCAACGCCGCCGGGCTAATGCTTACTTTCTAAATTATGCTGCTGTGTGTTTTGCATCTTTTGTTGCAGGGGGTGGGGCATCGGACAAGATTAGATAAATATAAGCTAATTCAGTGAAAATAAGAAAGCCAAATTGGCTGGGCATGGTCGTAGCACACGCCTTTATTCCCCGGCACTTGGGAGTCAGAGGCAGGAGGATCTTCTGAGTTCAAGGACAGCCTGGTTTACACAGTGAGTTCAAGGACAGCCAGAGCTCTTACACAGAGAAACCCTGTCTTGGGGTGGGGAGAGGAAGAGGGAGAGGGGGGAGGGAGGGGGAGAGAGAGAGAGAGAGAATGCCAAATTGCCGAGACTTTTGTTGTTTTTTTTTTTGGAGTGGGGAGTTGTTGTTTGAGGTGGGTTTCTCTGTGTAGCCCTGGCTGTCCTGGAAATCACAATGCAGACCAGGCTGGCCTTGAACTCACAGAGATCCACCTGCCTCTGCCTCCAGAGTGCTGGGATTAAAGGCGTGCACCACCACATCTGACCACATCTGACCTATTCTACTTCTGCTGTTTTACCCTGCTCTTTTGGTCTCTCCTAATCTCCCCTTACCCCCAGCCTGTCCCTCCTGCTTCCTCTCCTCTCTCTCCTCTTTTCTGGATCGATTTCCCTTGCTGGGCTGTGGCTCCTGTGACCCTAGGCATCCCTAGCTGTCCTTTACGCTGCTTTGTTCTCATGAGTAGTCGAGCCAAGAGGACACTGCGGGACATTGTCCTGCACAATGCTCTGAGGCTGCTCTTTGCTCCCCTGACCCGTGCTGTGGAGGTGCCCAGGTGGGCCCTGCGCTTATGTCTCAGGCCACAAGCTGGTGTCACATAAGCAGGAGGGTCCAGCTTTGTGGTGGTGACTGAGAAGGAGGTTCTCCTAGAGAGACCTGTCTGTCTGAGGCAGGGTTACTACTGCTGTGATGAAGCCCGTGACCAAAGCAACGTAGAGAGGAAAGGGTTTATCTGGCTTACACTTCCACATCACTGTTCATCATAGAGGAGGTCAGGACGGGAACTCAAACAGGGAAGGATCCTGGAAGCAGAAGCTGATGCAGAGGCCATGAAGGGATGCTGCTTACTGACTTGCTTCCCAGGGCTTTCTCAGTCTGCTTTCTTATAGAACCCAGGATCGCCAGCCCAGGGATGGCACCACCCACAATGGGCTGGGCCCTCCCCATCAATCACTAATTTAACAAATGCCCTACAGGCTTGCCTACAGCCTGATCTTATGGAGGCATTGTCCCCTCACCTCCCATGATCCTAGCTTACGTCAAGTGGACATAAAACTAGCCAGCACCCTGATCATGCCTTAAACATACCTTCTCTCAAGCCAGTGGAATATTCTCCAGCCACGTGACAGGCCTGCACAATGGGGTAGGAGATTAACGGGCGCATCTCCACCCACAAACAGAACAGACACTTCCCTCAGCTGGCCCCCTGTGGACTGCATCACAACAGCCTTTGAAGAGAGCTATCCTTATTCCCACTTGGCCAAAAAAAGAAAAAGAAAGAAAGAAAAAAGAAAACCAAGGCTCCAACAAAGTCTATCTGACGCCTCTCTACTTATGGAGACCAAATATGGCGGAACCAAGGCCCGTGCCTCTGAGGCTTTCACGGGGGGTAGCCTTAACCTCAGCAGGCCCAGGTGGGTGGTCTGGGGATGGGCTTGGCTGCCCCTCCACGCAGATGTCTCTGTGGCTTGACGGGCTATGACCGCAGGTGGCACTGATTGACGGTGAGTGGGAGGTGTGAGGCCATAGCAACCTCAACCACAGAAAAGAATTGTCACAGTCAGGAGCAGCTTGGCCCTGGCCTCCTTTGTATTTCTTCTTCCACCGTTTCTCACCACAACAGAAACTTCTTATCTGCAGGTGCACAGCTATTCTAGGAGGATGAACGGTGTGTGGCTTCCTATTAGCGCTCAGAGGATCAGTCATACCACCCGACCCGCCATCCCACGTCCCTGTCCCCTCCCATCACCGGATACCCACAGCTCCTCAGGCTAGAAGCTGCTGTTCAGTGCCGGCATGTGGTCACACAGGCCCTTTCCCTCCTGTCAAATGGGGCTGACCCCCCAGCGCTTGGTAGACTTTTTTAGTTTTCAAATGACTTTCCATTGGCTACATATAGCAGGACACAGGACAGTGCGTGTGACACATGTAGCTGCTTACCAGAGTCTTTTTTTTTTTTTTTAGTTTTCCAAGACAGGATTTCTCTGTGTAGTTTTGTAGTTACCAGGCTGGCCTTGAACTCACAGAGCTCCATCTGGCTCTGCCTCCCGAGTGCTGGGATTAAAGGCATGGGCCACCAGAGTCCGGCTAAAGAATTTTTTTTTTTTCCCCGAGACAGGGTTTCTCTGTGTAGCTTTGTGCCTTTCCTAGAACTCGCTTTGTAAACCAGGCTGACCTCGAACTCACAGAGATCTGCCTGCCTCTGCCTCCTGAGTGCTGGGATTAAAGGCGTGTGCCACCACAGCCTGGCGACACCTTCTTATGTAGACACCATGGCCTTTAAAAAAATTACTTCTGGGCTGGAGAGATGGCTCAGTGGTTAAGAGCACTGGCTGTTCTTCCAAAGGTCCTGAGTTCAATTCCCAGCACCCACATGGTGGCTCACAACCATCTGTAATGAGATCTGGTGCCCTCTTCTGGCCTGCAGGCAAAACATGCAGACAGAACATTATATACATAATAAATAAATAAGTCTTTTAAAAAATTATTTCTTAGCCAGGCAGTGGTGGCGCATGCCTTTAATCTCAGCACTCGGGAGACAGAGGCAAGCAGATCTCTGTGAGTTCGAGGCCAGCCTGGACTACCAAGTGAGTCCCAGGAAAGGCGCAAAGCTACACAGAGAAACCCTGTCTTGAAAAATCAAAAAAAAGAAAAAAAATTTTCTTATTAATTGTTGTTGCACACTTACGTGTATATGACATGTATATGTATGTATACGTTTTGTGTGCGTGTGTGCTCCTAAATACATAAATACAAACAACCTGCTCGGTTTATATAATGTTACTTGTATGTATCTTCTCAGGGCTGGCCATTTGAATTCTTCCTGCACCCTCAGCTGGCCACAGTAAAGGCAGGCAGGCAAAAATACTGCAGGGCTCCAAAGCGGGGGCTCGAGTGAGGACCTAGGTTTGGATCTCCAGCACTCTGCCTGTGGTCCCAGTGCTGGAGAGGCAGAGACAGGAGCATCCCTGGGAATGTCTAGCCAGCAAGTCTAGTCAAATCAGTGAGCTCCGGGTTTTGTGGGCAACCCTTCCTGAAAATTAAAATAGAGAGCAATTGAGGAAGATAGCCCATTCTGACTTCTGGCCTCTAAATCCATGCAGGGGTTAAGGGGATGGGGTAAGAACATGGAGACATTAGCATGTGGCTGGAAATGTCATGGAGATATGGAGATGAAGAATGGGAAGTTCTTTTGTTTGTTTGGTTTGGTTTTTGGTTTTTGAGACAGAGTTTCTCTGTGTGGCCCTGGCCATCCTGGAATTCGCTCTGTAGACCAGGCTGGTCTCGAACTCAGAAATCTGCCTGCCTCTGCCTCCTCCTTTAAGCAGCAAAGGGGTTTGTTTGTCTCATTTAACAGGAGTCTAGGACTATTGTGAGTTAAAGAGGTTGACTATTGTGAGTTAAAGATGTTGTCTAGTGCAAAGAGGCTGAAGCAGGAGCATTGCTGTGAGTTTGAGCAAGCCTGGGATGCTTAGTTCTTGGCCAGCTTGGACTATGAGAACTTGTCCCAGAAAAAAACAAAAACAAGGAGCTAAAGAGATGGCTCAGTAATCAAAAGTGCATGCTGCTCTTCCAGAGGACTTGAGTTTGCCAGTACCCACGTCAGTCAGCTAACCTGGAACTCCAGCTTCCAGCTTCAGGGATACCCAATGCCTCTGGCCTCCACAGGTGGATGTGCAAACATGAGCACATGAGCACATGAGCACACACACACACACACACACACACACACACAAATAAAAAGAATACTTGTTCTGGAACTTACTCTGTAGACCAGGCTGGCCTTGAACTCACAGAGATCCACCTTCCTCTGCCTCCTGAGTGCTGGGATTGAAAGCATTCACCACCACCATTTGGCAAAAATAAGCCTAATAAAAATAAAAACCCAGTAGGGCATGATGACAAATACCTTTAATCCCAGCACTCTGGAGGCGGAGGCAGGTGGATCTCTGTGAGTTCGAAGCCAGATTGATGTATATAGTAAGGTCCAGGCCAGGCAGGGCTCCATAGTGAGATCCATCCTGTCTTAAAACAAACAAAAGCAATTAGATAAGACACCCTGAAACAGTTAACAATGAAAAGTCCTGCAAAGACAGGGACATACCCGGCCACGGGCTCCCAGCCTGTTAAGGCGTGGCCAAGTCCTCATTGGGTTTGCTAGGATTTAGCTCTGATTTAAAATGTCCTTCTTCGAGGTTTATGAACACTGGAAAGAAATCTCAGGGACTGCACAGCCTATTGGGCAGAAACGGCCGTGGGGACCGCTTGACCTGCGTTGGACCACCAGGTGGCACGGACCTTGCTGACATGAGCTGTGAAATACCTGGTCTGTCTAGCAGGGAGCTGCTCCATCACTTGGGCACGGTGAGTCCCCTGACCCCATGCCATGTTCCCACGGGGTGACAGGAAGCCGCAGTGGTTGGGGTGCTAACAAGAGTTTGGGCAGGTAGAGTAGGCAGAGGCGGTGCGGAAAAGCTACAGCTGGCTGGTGTGGGGCAGAGGCAGCCTCCACCCCCTCTCTGCAAAACTGCTGCCCTGTGCAGAAAGGAAGAAGGATGCCCGAGACACCCTGCCGCACCTGCTTGGCTGCGCAAGGGCTGGGTTTTCGATCCACAGGTGGCTGTGGTTTGAGTCGAGTCCTTGGCCAAATGGGAGGCTCTGCCCTGGGGGTGAGGGGCGCCGCATGGATCAAGTCAGCAGCCAAACCGCAGAGAAGCAAGTCCCACGTGCCTGGCCACACACCCCTGCACCCCTCCTTTTCTAGGGTTCAGGTATAGCTCCCCTGCACCCCTGCCCTGTAAGCCTTGCCCTTTCCTCACTAGGGTCTTTCCTGTCCAAGGACCATGCCGGCGTAGGACACAGAACTCCAAGAGGTCCCACCGCCAAGGAGCCGCTTCTGCCGCCAGGCTGCCCACGGAAACAAGTCCCCATTGCAGACCTTGGACAGTTCTCTGGAAGGGGAAGCGGCAGCCTGTTGGCTTGCATCTGGCTCCCTCGGGCACCAAACCTTACACCTTGGGTCAACCTATAGCCACATGAGGTCTTAGGGCTGCTGGCCAGAGCTCACCCTCTGTGCTAACGGCCAGAGCCATCTGTCTGTGCTGCTCTTTGGACCTCCCAGGGCCGTTCTATTGTTCAAGCCTGGGTGTGAGGGGAACCTAGCCGGCATGTGTCAAGAGCCCATGGGGTTCAGCTTACCCACTGCTCTCTGTGCCCCAGGGCAAGTCAAAGGTTCCTCTGAGCTTCGGTTTCTAGCAGCAAAGGCAGATGTGAAGGCACTGTCTTGCCTCACTCTATGTGCGCGCTCATCTCACCCCATCCCCACTGTCTCAGCCCGCAAGTCTCTCTGAGGCCACTGGGAGCAGCCGTGAGGTGGGAAGAGAAGGGTCAGGAGGGGCGGATCTGCCTTCCTTGAGGGCCCAGTGTCCTTGGCTCTGGCTTCAGCCACCACCCACAGTCACATCAGTGCCTGGAACCTTCTAGGACAACCAGATCTTGACCTACCAGTATGGGCTCTCTCTAGCTGTGGGATTTCCCGCATGTATGGAGGCAGACAGAGGGCATCCACCAAGGCCTGACCAAGGGTATAGGGGCAGCCAGGCGTGTACTGGGAGGCATGAACAAGAATACAGGGCCCCTCATCCTCTCCTGCTCTACTTGGGGACCCTTCAGCGGGCACATCTACCCCTACCTGTCCAGTGGGTCCCAGCATTCCTCTCCTTCCCTCCAAACTGAAGTCCTGGATTAAGGGCCCATGGGTCCAGGTCAGAGGTCTGAGGGCCTGCCTTGGGGAGAGGAAGCCCCTCTGCTCAGGGTGGGGACTTTGTATATTCAGATCCTGCCTGGTGGGAGTGGGGAGTCTAGAGACAGCTAAACCAGTTTCCCCAAACCTGGGAGGTGGCTTCCCAGCGGTCCCAGAATTGAATCAAAACCAACTTTATCATTTATTCGGTCAGCAGTGTATGAGGTGAGGGGCATCCCTCTGTCTCCAGAACCTTCCCCAGGCGAGGCAGAGCCAATCTCCGGACAGCACATTCAGGACTGTGGCGGCCCCTAGTGGCCATGCATGGTCACTGCAGAGGCCCGAGCTGCAGGCCAGGCCAGCTCTCCCTGGGCCCTGGGCCTGGGGTGTTGGTCCTCCAGGCCGTGCCCGCCTACAACTCATCCTTTTTAATATATTTTATCGGCATGTATTGATTATACACAGTGATGGTTTCATTATGACACTTTCAAAAAATATATGTATATAATATACTTTGATCATATCCTTTTCTATTACCTTACATGACCCCTTCCATATCCCTCTGGTCCCCTTCCTCTTCCAGATTAGTCTTTCTTTTCCTTCCGCGCCTCTCTTTTGGATGACTCAATGAGTTTCATTAGGGTGGCTTACGGGAGCATGGATGAGAGATTATTTACAGGAACGTGGCACCTCACCAGGGCTACACGACTAAAAAAACCCCATCTCCCTCCCCTAGCAACCATTAGCTTCCATAAGCCCTCAGGGAAGTCTGGAGCCCCGTGTGTCCCTCCTCCACGTCAGGATGTCCACAGGCCCAGCCTTGTCCAGGTTTTGTGCTGTGAGCAGCAGCCACATTGTTGTAGCTGGGAGATAACTTCTGATAACAGTCCACCCATCCTCCAGCTCTTACACTCTACACTCCCTTCCCTGATGTGTCTCAAGCCTTGGCATCAGGGACACAGGTGTCCCATTTATGACTGAGTGCTCAACGGTCACCGAATCTCCCACTTCGACCAGTTCTGAGTCTGCAGTCACTGCTGCCCACGGCACAAAGAAAGTTCTCTAGGCTGAGGCGTGGCGCACGCCTTTAATCCCGTCACTTAGGAGGCAGAGGCAGGTAGATCTCTTGAGTTTAAGGCCGGCCTGGTCTATATAACAAGTTCCAGGCCAGCCAAGGCTATGTGGAGAGACTCCGTCTCAAAAACAAACAAGCAATCAAATACAGTGAAGTTTCTCTGACAGAAGCATTGGTGAGGAATATGGGCACAACTATTTCAAGGGGAATTTCTTGGGCATACCGTATCCATTTAACAAAACAACTATTGCTTCCACCCCAGGGCCTCTCGCGTCCCCAGCCCAGGGCTTTTGACCAGGTTTGCAGTATCAGACACGAATTCCTGCCTGGGTCGTAGGCCTCAAGTCTAATCAGAAAGCGATCGGTTACCCCTATGGCACATTCACGGCTATTTCACCTTGGCTGGCGGATCACTCGTGTGGCACCCAGAGTCCATAGCTGGGTGAAACCTTCTCCAGAAGTCTACAGAGCACCTTCCCAAACTATGAAGTCTAGCCAGCAAGGAGGACGCTCCCTGACCATTGCAGGTGGGGGAGGGCCACCCTTGTACAACTGCTCATCCTCAGTATGTGTCTTAGTCAGGGTTTCTAGTGCTGCGACAAAACGCCATGACCAAAAAGCAAGTTGGGGAGAAAAGGGGTTATTTGGCTTACACTTCCAGATCATAGTCTATCACCAGAGGAAGTCAGGACAGGAACTCAAACAGGGCAGGATCCTGGAGTCAGGAGCCAAAGCAGAGGCCATGGAGAGGTGCTCCTTACTGGCTTGCTTCACATGGCTTGCTCAGCCTGCTTTCTTATAGAACCCAGGACCACCAGTCCAAGGGTGGCACCACCCACGATGGGCTGGGCCCTCCCCCATTGATCACTAAGTGAGAAAATGCCTTACAGCTGCATCTCATGGAGGCATTTCCTCAGCCGAGGCTCCTTCCTCTCTGATGACTCTAGCTTGTGTCAAGTTGACACACAAAACCAGCCAGGACAGTATGACATCAGAACAGTGGACACCCAGGCAGAGGAGAGGAAGATGAGGTCCAGGTGAACAGCCAGGGAGAATGCTTGGATCTGTTGTCCCCCAGAACATACATGGCCTTCTGAGGCCTCAGGGTGCAAGGAATGTGGGCCTATGGGGTAATCCTGAATGGTAATGATTGGTGTGCCCTGAGCTACATCGCAGGAGAGGAGAGAACCCCCTAAAACAGGGTTTGGGGCCCTCAGAAGTCCAGCCTCACTGGCCTGGCCTCTCCTCAGGAGGAATTTAACTAGACCAGTGGAGTGGCCTTAGTGTTCCTGGACCACTGTGGTGACTGCTGGCCTCAGCTGGTACTCCTGAACTGCACTGTCTGGAGTCTATGTTCTGCTAAGCTTCCTGTCATGGTGCCTGTAAGAAGAATGGCCGCACTGACCACCTGGGTGCCTTTACTTCCTCCTCTGGCTCCATCTTCCACCTCATTAAACTTTGGCCCCGCCCTCACTGTCCTCTGTGGAAGGCAGTGCCTTGGGGGTCAGGGCTGGGACATGGGTCCTTCCTGAAGCCTTTTCTAGTACTGAAGTCCTGTTCTGGGAATGAATGAGGCCCCACATGACCGAGGGTGCGGTGCTGGGTAGGAAGGCAGGTGAGGTGTTCATTTCGATGGAAGAAGGACGCCTCCCCAAGACCGCTGTCCGTCACTTTAGAGTAACTGGGCACTGCCACATCACCCCGAGGTAGGAAGGAGGGTGTTACTAGGGCTGGCTGTGCCCTTCGGTCTCTTACAGCCCCTGGCATCATGAGTTCTCTTTTACAGTCAAGCTCCACAAAATTGTTTCCTGAGGTCACTGATTCTGAGCAATGTTTACTGAACTGGGTCCACGATCGGTTTGGATCTGTCTGAGTTAGCTTTAACTGTCAACTTGACTTACCCTAGAGTCCCCTGAGAAGGGGGTCTCAGTTGAGAGACTGTCCAGCCAGGCTGCTGTGACATGTCTGTTATTTGATGTAGGAGAGCTCAGCCCACTGTGGGTGGCACCATTTCCTGGGCTGGTGATCCTGAACAGCGTAAGAAAGCTAAGAGTGAGCCTGGGAGTCACTACATAGTGACTTTAAGGCCAGCCTAGACCACATGAGACCCGGTCTCAAAAAACAGAGTAACAAAGCACCACTACCAGCAGCAGCAACAAAGGAGGGAGGAACCTTAAGAGGTGAGGCCTAGATGATGTCCTCGGGGCCCTGGCGGCAAGCTCGGCAAGCTCGTGAAGGAGACTGCGGGAGACCAGTCTCTCTGTGTTGCTGTTCCCGGGCCTAGGATGTAAGCACGTGGTCCTGCCAGCATGTCATCAGAGGCCCAAAGTAATAGGATCACTCAATCTTGGACCCTCACTAATGGCCCCAAAGACCAGGTCACTCCAGAACCATAAGCCAAACATAAACCTTTTCCCTTTATAAGTGAATTGCCTCAAGTATTTCATTAGAGTAATTCAAAACAGATTAACACAATACTCTGATATTTTCTACTATTGGCCTAGTTGCTATCAAATATACAAATCCTGTCCAAGTAGTGCTTGCAAAAGGTATTTTGTCGTCCTGAAGAATGGGAGGAGGAATTATACGAGCCAGAGGGGTCAAGGTCATGACAGAGGAACCTACAGAGACAGCTGACCTGAGCTGATGGGAGCACATGGACTCTGGACCAACAGTTAGGGAGCCTGCATGGGACTGACCTAGGCTCTCTGCATGTGTGTGACAGTTGTGTAGCTTGGTCTGTGTGTAAGGCTCCTAGCAGTGAGATCAGGTCCTGTCCCTGGTACTTAGCTGGCTTTTGGGAAGCTGTTCCCCATGCTAGATTACCTAGCCCAGCCTATATGCAGGTAGGGGGGAGCTCCGTCCTGCTTCAACTTGATGTGCCCTGCTCTCTGTTCAAGCCCATGGGAGGCCTGCCCCTTTCTGAATAGAGACAGAGGAGGAGTGGATGGGGAGGGGGAAGATGGAAGTCAGGGGGAGGGAACAAGAGGAGAAGAGGGAGGGGAAACTGTGGTTGGTGTGTAAAATAAATGGAAAAAAATGTTAATTAAAAAAAGGTAGCGGGGTGGGGGGGTGGGGGGTGAGGGGGAGTGGCACACGCCTTTAATCCCAGCACACGGGAGGCAGAGGCAGGCGGATGGATCTCTAGGCATTTTGTGCCTCCAGGCATCAAGTACTCATGACCTGGGGACTACTTATCTAGGTATGGGTAATTGCTTATATATAATGTCACTGTATTATGTCCAACAAAGTCTCTTTCAGTCAATAGATCTAATGGTTCTTGTAGCATGCAATTAAGAAACCACAATTGCTAGGTGGTGGTGGCGCACTGCAGACCTTTAATGCCGGAACTTGGGAGGCAGAGCCAGGCGGATCTCTGTGAGTTTGAGGCCAGCCTGGTCTACAGAGTGAGATCCAGGACAGCCAGGGCTGCAACACAGAGAAACCCTGTCTAAATCAAGTTTCCCATCAGACTTTGCTCAGGGCTACACAGACCCAAAGCAAACTTAAGAGAACTCACTCAGAAGCCACTAGGTGGCCCTGTCTTCCAGCCTCTGAGGCCCTGCGCCCGTTGAGGAATTGGCTAGCTCTCTTTTGCCTTCTCACTGCTTCAGACCTGGCTCATGCACACAGTCCCTGAAGGGCCCATTGCATCCCCCATAAACAGAAATGAAATAGTCAACAGTCAAAATTAGTAGCAATCTCAAAATAGATGAAGATACGTTCACTCTGCTGAGAAAAGCTTCCAGTAAGGCTACTGAGTATGTGCGAGTAGCGTGCTGGTTAGCTGTGGAACTAAAGCCCAGTCAAGTGCCCAGTCAAGTAACACATGCAAGGCTGAGGCAGGAGAATTTTGAGTTCAAGGCTAACCCAGGTTACTTAGTAAACCAGGAGCCAATCTATATAATAGGTTTTCTGTCCCTCCATAATAGGTTTCTCCACTGATGCAGTAAGCCAGATCAAGCCGAATTGAAAAAGTATACCAACATCCAACTCCCTGGCGGGTTCTCCAGTCCCAGAGATGGAGGCCGGAGAAGCCACAGGCCCAAACTAAAGCAGGGGAATTATCTAGCTGTAGGCGAGGGGTGATGACGTGTCCACCACAAGCTGGGGTTGTGCCCAGGTATGGTCAAAAGCTGGAATGCTTAGGTGGGGACCTGGGCTCCTGGTGGCAACAGGGGGGGAAGTTGCAATAGTCGCCAGGAATGCAGAATTGGACTTTTTGTAGCCTTTTCTTTGTTGGAGATTCTCTGAGAGGGCGGGGTTTAGAGAGGCAGACAGACAGACAGACAGAGTGGGACTTTCCGGAGCAAACGGGAAGTTCCAATCAAACACTGTAAATTAGTGGAACTTCTGGGTTTGGTAACCAATCAGACGCCCCCAGAGGCTTACATAGAAAGTGTGTCTCCACAAGGCAGGTGGGAACATTTGTGCGCCACAAAAGCAGGGAATGGAAACAGTGTGCAGCTGTGGAATTCCTCTTTGCCCACGTTGGGGATTGCATGTGATACACTGAACAAAACTGATGTTAGACATATCTTGACCCTTGTTTTATTGCTACAGAAAGCTAAATTTAAATTTTTGATGATTTAATATCTATGTATGTATGCATGTGTGTGCTCGAGTGCTCTCAATTTGTGCACGTGTGTGGAGAGGTCTCTCTTACCAAGTGTGTTCTGGGGATCGAACGCAGGTCATCAGGCTTGTCAGCATGTGCTTTTACCCACGGAACCATCTTGCTACCCCACCCCACCCAGAATGGCAAATACTGCCTTTGATAGATAGATAGATAGATAGATAGATAGATAGATAGATAGATAGATAGATCCTGCCACTGGACACCTTTCTCAAGGAAATTTCTCAAAAAGAAAGGGAACATGGGAAGCTGATTGTTTTTGAGACAGGGTCTCATTGTGTAGCCCTGGCTGTCCTGGAACTCACTATGTAGACCAGGCTGGCCTCGAACTCACAGAGATCTGCCTGCCTCTGCCTCCAGAGTGCTGGGATCCAAGGTGTGCCCCATGAGGTGTTTATACTACCAGACCTGGCTACATGAGGTGTTTCTAAGAGCAGCTAAGAGCTGGTTTGCAGGCACCCCGCCTGACTCTTCACTTGAACTTTGTTGGCTCTTCCATGCAGCTTTCCTTTTCTCTTTTCTTTTTAATATTTATTTATTCATTACATATACAGTGTTCTGCATGTATGCCCGCACGACAAAAGAGGGCGCCAGATCTCACTACAGATGGTTGTGAGCCACCATGTGGTTGCTGGGAATTGAACTCAGGACCTTTGGAAGAGCAGTCAGTGCTCTTAACCTCTGAGCCATCTCTCCAGCCCTCCTTTTCTCTTTTCTTTTCATTTGAGACAGGCACTAATGTAGCTTAGGCTAGCCTCGAGCTTTCTACATAGCTAAGACTGGATGCCATGCCTGGCTCCCTTCTGAAGTTTCCTGCATCTTTTAATGGGTGTGAGCTTCCCATTGCTGTAACAAAATCCCTGGAACCATTCAATTTAAAGGAGGAGGTTTGGGGGAGGTGTGATGCACAAGACCTTGGGAGGAAGAAGCAGGTGGATCTCTATGAGTTCTAGGACAGCCTGGTCCACATAGTGAGTTCCACACTAGCCAAGGCTAGTGAGAGCCTATCTCAAGAAACAGACAAAAAAGGAGGAGGAAAGGTTTCTTTTGGCCCATATTTTCAAATGTTTCAGTCTATATTTGGCCCACTTGCTTTGGAGTCTGTGGTGAGACAAAAGGGGAATGCACTATGGACACGCTCCTGGTGGCCCACTTCCTCAGCCAGGGCCCACCTTAAAGTTTCCACCTCCTCCCAAGGTTAAGCCATCCTAATCATGAAAACACTGATAAGGTCAGAGCCCTTATGATCTGACCATCTCCCAAGAGTCATTTTTGAACACTTGCATTTGGGGACCAAGACATGTCTGTACATGATGACCTTGGGGAACCATTTCAGACCCAAAGCAGAACAATGGAATTCAGGGTTTCTGTGACGTGTGTTATCGGGTTAATCACAAGATGGATGGCTCTTCATCTCAGGCCACAGAAGACCATGGGTCTCTAATCAGAGTCAGACCCTGAACAAAGACTGTGACTTACTGGACTAGAATACAGTTCAACTGTCCTCACTGACTCTGAATTGCTTGATTCTGATGAGTTACACCTGTTGATGACTGTCCTTCAGCTTCCTGGCGTCATCCTTTATTATGTCCAGCATAATAATCTCTCTGGTGTCCTGTTCCGCTCCAGAGTGCTAAGCGCTCCTTGGCAGCCATCTTTTCCATATCAATCCTATTCTATCTGAACAGAGGAGCAAAATGCCAAGGAAGAATTAGCAACCAGTTAATTTGACATTGTGCATTGTGAATTGTGAATCCATACTAAAGCCAAAGAAGTCCCTTAGAATGGTGACAAAAAGTGATGTCTGGGTCCAAGGAGTTAGTCACGCTCTTAAAATTGAGAGGCTGAATAATTTTTCATTAGTCCTAAAGCTACTTTGCGCCCCTGCAGACTATAGGCAGACTTTGTGAGTAATCAGAAGTCTAACTGGAGGGAGCCTCCTCACAGGTAGCCAAACACAGCGGCTGAGGTTTTGGCCAATCACAGGCTGAGATCTGCTCTCAGTCCACAGAAGGCAAATGTGCATTGGTGAAGCCGTCACCCACCGACATCCCTTCCTTTTGCTGTTTGTCAATCTGCCTTGCAGGTGGCAGGCTAAAGCTCTCTAACCCTGCACTGCCTCGAGGTGCCATCTGGTTCCTGATTCCCTCCTTTGCTCAAGTAAACACCACTCGGTGTAATTTGTCTGGTTTTCCTTTTAGCGGTGACAACCAGTGCTAAGCCTGGTGGCTGCCAGCCTCAGCCCTACAGGAAAGGACATGCCAGCCACAGAGCTCAGAAGGAGCCATGGCTGCCAGGAAGCTCCTCCCCGCGCCTCCCCCCACTCCCACACCTGTTTCAGGCCCAAGACCTGGATGGCCTCTATTGTGTCCTGGGAGCACCCTCCCAAGGGCCCTGTGTCTCTGTCCAACACGCCTCCCCTCCTCACCCGCACCATGTGGAGCCACGAGCTTCTGAAAGCCTAAGCCTGCTGCTCCGCTCACAACTGGCTCTCTTTGGGGAACTGAATGCCTCTGTGTCTTGACCTTTTCACTAACTGGTGTAGGGTGGTTGTCTGGGCTTCACCCCTGAAGCACCGCCCCAGTAGGCAGCAGGTGACTGCTAGGTACCTGCCCCTGCCCGGGGTGTGGCAGAGACGGGGACCCCTTAAGACCTGCAATGCATCCGCGCTCACACAGTTGGCTATCTCGTGATCCTGGATGCTGGATGCTGGACCACAGACCAGGTCAGAGTTCTTCAGAGAGCCGTGTTGGACTGCGCCTCACCTCTCCTGATCCTGTAACCGGCCCCCTGAGCTTGCTGTAAGTTGACTCAAAATAAACCCCTTTTGACTATCAGATAAACTACGTGGAATTGCCTCATTAATTGCCACTATAAAATGGTGCCAACATGTCCCTTCAGCCTGCCACACAACCTCCCCTGTACTGATGCCAAGTCTCTGGATGCCCCATATGGTGGAATGGTGTCCTGACTGTATTCCTCAAGACTCACTGCAGATAGCATCCTACGGTGGGTCTCCCTGACCCATCCCGAAAAGGCCGTCCTGGGTCCCCACAGTGTCTCCTGTAGATAACTATCAGCGTCTGAGTTTGGCATCACACTGGAGAAGCCTTGAGCCACTCTGTCTAAAATGTTAAAAGAAGTGCTTCCTTCTGACGTGAGTGACTTGGGAGCCACCCACAGACTTGGTGTCTAACTCATACATGGGTGACCGCAACTATGGCCCTGGCCCTTGGGTGCCCACACATCTGACTCTGAGGAAAGTCCCTGAGCGTGTGACGTCAGCTGGGATTGAGAAATGAAAGAAACAAACACTAATGGTGGCTGATGGGGTAGTTAGTGGCCACTGTGGCTGGAAAGTGCTAACAATACGATACGATGAAGCACACATCCCACCTTGGGTGGCCACACCTCATGGCCTGGACTTTGCCTGACCTGGGTAGGCAAGTGAAGCAGGCTGTGCCCCGCAAGCCAGAGGTGCCAGGGCTTGCTCATTCGGTTCCAGCCACAGCCACTGTGCCCAGGATGACCTGGGAGCTGCACCTGCTGCTTCTGCTGGGACTGGGACTCGGGTCCCAGGAGGCCCTGCCGCCACCCTGTGAGAGGTAGGAGTTTGGGGAAGCTGCAAGGCAGGGGTGGCAGGCTGGGATGAGAGCTGCCCTCTGAGGGCCGGCCTCTCAGAGGGCAAGGAAGAGGTAGGTCCTGTGCCAGACACCAAACTTAATGTGTCGGGGTGACCCCAGAGCTGTTGACCACAGCCCGCCAGAGCTCACCACCCAAGCTGTTCCTTGGACTGAGCAGGGCTGTGCCCTCCATGGTTTTAGCAAACCTTTCCTCGCCTGGTGTAGGACCTGGAGTGTAGGACCTGGCGAGAACCCATGAGGTTCAGCTTGCCCTGCAGCTCCCTCTGTGCCCCAGGGCAAGTCAAACCTGTCCCCTGAGTCCAAGCTTCTGCCGGCAAATGCACGGATGAGAGCACCATCCTGCCCCCTGGACATGGCGCTGCCAGTCCCTCTTCCACACGGACTCCCACATCACCAGCTCTTGAGAGAAGGGTAAAACCAGAGCCTAGGAGGGAGAAGAAGCCAAGGGAAGCTGGGGGGCTGAGTAATGACTAAACAGAGGGGGATACGATGGAGCGCGTCTCAGAGGAGGCAATGGACAAACGGAACCCTGGAAGGGGCCTCCTTTGGGGACAGCCAGGCAGGGTCTGCAGTGCAGAGGCTCCCAGGTGTCTTTCAATGGTCACCAAGTCCCAGGAATCTGGGACAGAAGCAGGAAGAGGCCATGAGGGGAAAGGAGACCAGGACAGGGTGGGGCGGAGTCTATAAGGGGTGCGTTTGAAGACGGAGTTGTGGAGACTTGTTGATGACCAACTGTGTAGCACAGAAGGAGAGGCAGGATCTGGAATAATTAGTAGGACCTGTTTGATCAGCAGTAGCCAGGATTTCAGAGTGGCTATGCGATGCAGTCTCTTGAGTCCTGTTAGGCTATTTACAGAGTGGGCAACGTAAATGCCCGCTGCTTGTCCCTGGCATGTCAGGGCTCTACTCGGACAGTCACGTGTGTGCTTGTGGATGACAGCCATCGAAGGGACAGATGTAGAGGGCAGAGTCCAGGACAGAAGGAACTCCACCTTCCAGCTGTCCTCTCCCAGGGCACGTGCACACGGAGTACTGCCAACCAGGAGGCTCCCCTGAGTCTCGGTGTTGTTTTTTTTTTTTTTTTTTGGGGGGGGGTGTCTTCACAGTGACCTTCCCAGGTCTCCAAAGGTTCAACGGATATTGTGTGGCCTGTTGCCCCCACCATAAATCACAGCATTAGTCTAAGATACCCAGTGCTCCAAGCCCCATGTAAACGCTCACCAGGCGGCACATTCCAGTGTCTTTGCGCTGTTCTCTCTGGTGGCTTCGGGGCCTGGCGATGTGCAGGTGGGAACGAGTCTCTTGTGCAGTGTAGAGCTTTTCTGCTATGAGGAAGGATCCGAATGGTCTTCCTCCTGGGTTCCTGGCAGGTTGTCTCTAAGCCTTTGGAACTTCTCACATGTCTTCGTTGCTCATCATGGGTCTTCATGGCTCACGAAAATAAGGTGACTTTGTGGCATGTGTGTCCCCAGGGAGCTCATGCTTCCGGGACAACTCAAGAAGACAGCAACCCCTCCAGAAACACAAGAATATGTTTGGAAACTTGGGCCTTTGGGTCACAAGCTATCATTGGAGCTTCAGGAAAAGGAAGGTTCCTGAACATCGCATTCAATCACATGACCGGTGACTCAGTTAAGTGTGCTCTTTATAATGAATGAGACCCTGACCAAAACTCTAAATTCCAGACACTGGTGAGACTTTCAGGTTGGAGACGCAGCAGAAAGTTGGGAGGGTGAAGCGTCACGATTCCACAGTCAGGGACATCACAGGAGTCGGGCGTCGCCCTGCACTGTCATGCGGGTCTTCATTTGGCTCATCCTGATGGCTCCCGATAAGAAAAATATAATTAGCTGAGCAGTGGTAGTGCATGCCTTTAACCCCAGCACTCAGGAGTTTGAGGCCAGCCTGGTCTACACAGCGAGTTCCAGGACAGCCAGGGCTACACAGAGAAACCCTGTCTCAAAAACAAAAGCAAAAGAAAAATACAATCACAGACATAATGATTTCCTGGGTTCTGGGTTCTAGCAAATAATGGATTCTAAGGAGACCATGGGAACCCCTACATTTATACACAGTACAAGTGGTATGAGAACCCTCCAAGCTTATGACTGTCCTCTTCATAAAGGAAGGGCTGATCCTTTAACCTTTTGTGTGGAATCTGCATGTCTCCAGGTGGCTTGCGCCAGAATTAAATTGCTATTGGTGTTAGTATGTGATTTAGGAGAATGATGCCAACCCCTGAGGGGACTGTTTGGAAAAAGGAAGGACAAAAGGTCAGGTGATAGGCTGAAGGGATGGCTCAGAGGTTAAGAGCACTGGCTGCTCTTCCAGAGGTCCTGAGTTCAATTCCCAGCAACCACATGGTGGCTCCCAACCATCTATAATGAGATCTAGTGCCCTCTTCTGGTGTGCAGGTTTATATGCAGAGCACTCATAATATATATATAATATGTGAGAAAGTTTTCATTCTTGGGTGACCACAGGGTTGCCTTGGTACTGAAGAATACTCATGCCAGCCTGGTCTACATAGTGTGTTCCAGAATAGCCAAGGCTACATAGAAAGATCTGGTCTCAAAAACAAACAAACAAGAAAAACAAAACCAGAGTAGTAGTGCTGTGGTAGGTTAGCGGTGGGGGTTTTGAGATGATGGATTCAATCTCTAGGGAAGGGACTCTGATAAATGAGGCAAAGGACACCAATAAGAAAAAGCAGGGCCTGGAGAGATGGCCAGTGTTTAAGAATACACACTACTGTTGATATGTAGAACTGAATGGTATTGTAAAATAAAATAAAAGGAAAAAGAAAAAAGAAAAAAAAGAATACACACTACTCTTTCAGAGGGTTGGAGTTCAGTTCCTGGCACCTACACCTGGCAGCTCACACCTGCCTAGAACTCCAGCTTCAAGTGACTCCTTGGGCACTTGCTCACACACACTCTCTCTCTCTTTCTTTAAAAATCTTAAAAAAAAATATAGAAATAGGATGTGGGGGTAGCTTCGCTGGGAAAGATGAAGTCCTGGTCTTGACCCCAGCACTGCATAAGCAAAGCATGGTGGCTCCTACCTCTAATCCCAGCACTCGGGAGGTGGAGAATTACAAATTCAACGTCAGTCTGAAGGTCATCCTCAGCTATTCAGGAAGTTGGAGGCCACCTTGGGCTACATGAGACCCCGTCTCAAAAATTAAACTTGTGAGATGGCTCAGTGAGTCTCACTGTGTAGCCCAAGCTGGGTTCCAATTCTCAATCCTCCTGCCTCACCCACTTGATTGTAGGCATACAGCACCACACCACTCCCAAAGGGATTGATCACCTTCTGTGGAGCAAAGATCAGGCCCTGGCACAGCAGCCTTTGAACACCTTCCCAGCATAATCTCTGATACTTTGGACTAGAGACTTTCTAGCTGGTAGTAATTAGTAGCTTACTATCAGATATTAGTTGAAATTTCCCCTAAAACTAAAGGGCATGAGATATTGTTGGCAACTGAAAGACTATGGCATCCTGGGAAATGTTGGAATAATGCTCTCAGAAAGAGGGCTGTGCCCTATGAACACCCTCAATGGACCCACAGTTTGTTTTATGAATGTCTATTTCAAGGTGAACATGGAGTATGATGTTTTGATGGAAGAAAACAAGAAGTCAACTCCATGGGCTGAATTGAGACTTTGCCATTGAATTTGGGTTTCACCAACTCCTGAGCAGGCACTAATGGCCCGGTTCATAATGGTCAGGCAGAAAGATAATGGAAAAACATTAACCTTAAAGATTTGAAGATATAGCTCAGTTGGTAGACTACCTGTCTGTCATACAGGAAGTCGATAAATGGGGCAGGGTGGTCCATTCCTATAATCTCATTACTCAGGAGGTGGAGGCAGGAAGATCAGAAGTTCAAGATCACCCTTGGCTCCATATCTAGCTCAAGGCCACTCCAGGATGCATAAGGCCTTGAATGAAGAAGGAGTAGGAGAATTGGAACAGGCAGTTAAGACATTTGTCATGTACAGCAGGGAACAGTGAGAGATAAAGATGTGAAAGACACAGCTTGCACACCTTCACACATGTGTGCTCACACTCAGCATTTGGGGAGCTCTGAAGGACTGTCTGCTAGTACAGGCCCCTGCTTTTCTGAATGACTTAGAGAGCAGGTATGGAGGACCTGACTAGCCAGTTCTTTTTGTGGGGAAAGGGAACAGTTCAGCTGTTTTCCTGTCGTCTGAGCTTGCTCTCTTCCCTGATGCCTTGGTCCCAGGAGCAGGACTGTGGCTACACATGCCAGAAGCCAGGGTGGTTCCCAAGTGAGGAGAAGCTGGGACTATCAGTCTTCCTGTAGAAGTTCCCAAGGGCCTGCAGTTTGTAACCAGGCACTTCAAACTATAAGCAGCCTGAAGACCCTCCCATTTATAACTGGCGTCTGAAGTGACATTTGATTAGACTGTGCCCTAAACATGTGAAGCTGATTAGTATCAGAACTGAATTGACTACTTCACAGCTATTTTGACCTTGGCCAAGATTCTTTTTTGATTAAATAACTAATTAATTAATTAAATTTGTATTAATTAATTTTGTTTTTTTGAGACAGGATCTCTCTATGTAGCCTTGGCTGTCCTGGAACTCACTGTGTAAACCAGGTTGGCCTCAAACTCATAGAGATCCACCACCTTTGCCTCCCAAGTGCTGGGATTAAAGACGTGTGCCACCATGCCTGGCTCATACTTTTATTTATTATTTTATGTTTAGGAGTGTTATGCCTGCCTGCCTGTAAGTGCATCCTATGTGTGCAGTGCCTGTGGAGGCCAGAAGAGGGCATCAGATGCCCTGAAACTGCAGTCAGAGATGGTTGAGATTTGCCATGTGGGTGCTGGGAACTGAACCCAGGTCCTCTGCAAGAGCAGCAAATGCTCTTAGGTGCTAAGCCAACTCTCCTGGCCGCTGGCCAAGACTCACAACAGCACCATCCTACGTATCTGGACATTTCCACTTAGCATAGAACTTACATAGAATACGCAGTGTTGGGATCAGTCAGACTATGACAGAATTTGAAAGAATTGATGAAGACTAATGGATTTCAAGAGACAACCAATCTGGCCTAATAACCTCTGTGGGTGTGTTTTACACTAATTTGATAGCCCTCCTTGATCTATTGTCGTGCCTGAGGACCAACTTGGTGGAAGTACTTAGTTCAGAAACTACTACAGGTCTTCTCAGGCCAGCCTGTTCCTTTGGCACTCTGTCCAGGGAATGCTCTTGCTCCATCTCCCAGTGTATTTGATCATCAGTACCAGTGTCCCCATATGAGTCACTTACATTAGGCAGTTAAGTTACCAACATGTCAGCACCCACCACGTCACGTGCCGTTCAGTTTCATTATAGACGACGAGTCTGTGAAAATCACAGGGAAATTTTCTGTGCCTCATCTATTTGCCAAATATCGTGTGCATGCATCACTGCTGGCGTGGGGCTGTGTGTGTTCATTATTTTCTAGGTTGGTTGGGAACAAAGTCAAAGTCAGTCACCCTATCTCAGTGCACAAGCTTGGACCAGATCTGGTTCCCATGGTGCCTTATTATATTACGGAGCCCAGGCCTCCCCAAGGGAGGGCACAAGTGGTCCTCGGAAGATTAGCTATCCTTCCCAGTGTCCCAAGGGGTGTGTCTTCTGCCCTTGGAGTAATGGAGGTCAGAGTGCATGCATATTTTAAGTCTCCAGAGAATATGGTAGAAAGCCACGAGATTGTCCCTTGCAGCTGGCAGCTGGGGCGGAGGGTGTTGCCCATGACTACTTGGCCTCAATATTCATTAAATAACCAGGAGGCCCTGCTGGAGCCGTGCACTGCCCATCCCCAGGGTTGGATCCTGGCATTATCTAGCATTATTCATGGACTTGGCCTGATCCTCCTCTCCACTTCTTCAACCTTTGTTCCCCTCCTGGGAGAGATCTCCTGCTCTAATTAATTAATCTTTTCCTCTGAATGCTTCTCTTCATTAAGTCCAGGCTGAGCTTAGCCGCACACGTTTGTTAATCTCAGCACCCAGGAGGCTGAGGCAAGAGAATCTAGGATTTGAGCCAAGCATGAGCTTCACTGAAACAACCTATCTCATTAAAAAAAAAAAAAAAAGGCAGAGGCAGGTGGATCTGTGTGAGTTCAAGGCCAGCCTAACTTGCACAGTGAGACCCTGTCTCAAAAATAAACACAGAAAATAACTAGAAACTATAAGCCCAGTGCTCATCAGTTAAGAGCACTTCCAGAGAACTTCAGTTCAATTCCCAACATGTCCATTTGATGTGAAGTCATTTGGTGGCCTCTGGGGACTGTATCCTTCCCCACACTCTTTCTTCTTTTTTTTAATTAAAAAATTACATGTGTATGTGTGTGGCCATGTGCATGTGAGTGCAGTGTCCTTAGAAGCCAGAAGAGGGCATCAGATCCCCTGGGTTATACGAGGTTGTAAACTACTTGCAGAGGATACTGGGAACTGAATTCAAGTCCTCAGCATCACCAGAATGTGCTCTTAACTGCTGGTCCGTCTCTCCAGCCCCCTCCTCCCTCATCTCTCTCGCCCTTTCTCTCTTTTGAGTCTCGCTCTGTAACCCAGACTGGCTTCAAACTCCCGTCAGTCCTCCTGCCTCAGTGCTGGGTTTGCAGGTGTAAGCCACCACAAATACTTACGAGAAGCATACCCCAGTGTTTGTTCTACACTGGTACAGTGCTTTCTGTCCCAAGACAGAACTTTATAGAGTTCCGAGTATTTTCATTTACATCCAAGTCTGCACAGCTGCTTTCATGACCCCTTTAATATCTACAGCGATTTCTGGAAAGTGATTTAATAGTTCAGTTTGTTCGCTGCCCATCTGCCAGCCATTTGCTATGCCCTATGAATCATTAAAACCTACCCATAAAGACTTTTTAAAAGAAAAATTGTATGTGTGTAGGGAAGGAGGAGGTGTGTGTGTGTGTGTGTGTAGGGAGGGGTGTGTGTATGTGTGTAGGGAGAGGTGTGTGTATGTGTGTGTGTGTGTGTAGGGAGGGGTGTGTGTATATGTGTGTAGGGAGGGAGGGATGTATGTGTGTGTGTATGTGTGTGTAGGGAAGGAGGGGTGTGTGTAGGGAGGCGTGTGTGTGTGTCTGTGTAGGGAGGGAGGTGTGGGGAGGAAGGAGGTGTGTGTGTGTGTGTGTGTGTGTGTGTGTGTAGGAAAGTGTGTGTGTGTACATAGCCCTCTGCATGTACATGTGTGAGACCAGAGACTGATGGCTGATGTCTTCCTTTTAGGCATAGGGACTTTTACCATTCAATTTTGCCATTACCATGAGGACAACAGCATAGACCATGCCTGTAACTGTTCTTACCTTCTGCCAAACCACCTATCAGCAGAGGACATGGCCTTCCAGAAGGACCCTGTGCACACTCCTAAGCCCAGTAGCTTTCCGTGGGTCATAGAGAGTTGTTCACAGGACAAGCTTCTTCAGGGCTGTCTACAGATGGCCCCGGGGGAAGGACGCTGCCTGCCCATAGAAGCAATAGGCACCTCCCTGAATCCCCAAGCTGTGTGCTCTGGAACAAATGATTGCATCATAGAAAGGGTTTTAAGGGCACAGCCTACTCCTTCTCCTTCTTTTCACAGGGTTTCTCTATGCAGCCCCATCTGTCCTGGATCTCTCTCTGTAGACCAGGCTGGCCTCGAACTCAGAGATCCGCCTGCCTCTGCCTCCCAAGTTCTGGGATTAAAGGTGTGCGCCACCACAACAAACTTGGGGAAGATTTATTAAGGCATGTCCACAGCCAGGCCTAGAGACACAGGGCTTTAATCCCAGCACTGGGGAGGCAGGGGCAGGCAGGTCTCTGATTTGGATGATTATGGATCTCTACATATCGAATTCCGGGACAGCCAGGGCCACATGAGGAAGACGTTGTCATTGTTGTTGGTATTGTCATTGTCCCCCACACCCCAGTCCCCTTTACTGACCATTCCACCCGACTGTCTCTGCAGCCAGATCTACTGCCATGGGGAGCTCCTTCACCAAGTTCAGATGGCAAAGCTCTACCAAGACGACAAGCACTTTGTGGACATGTCGCTGGCCACGTCTCCAGGTAAAACCACCTTGCCTTCTCCTGAACCTTCTACCTACAGTAGGCAGATGTGGGAGCAGCATAAGCTTCCCTGATCAGGATGTGTCTCGGGGTACCCCACGGACCCCTCGATGTCCCCTGCTCTCCAGAGGAGGTTCTGCAGAGATTCAGCGAGCTGGCCACGGCACACAACCACAGCATCCCCAGGGAACAGCTTCAGGAGTTTGTCCAGCGTTACTTCCAGCCCGTGGGACAGGAGCTGCAGTCCTGGATCCCAGAAGACTGGACAGACAGGTACCACTCTGGAGAGAAGGCAGGGACAGGGTCCCTCTCTTGGGGCTGCCTCCACGAACCTGGTGGGGTCGTCTTTTCTAGCCCTCAGTTCCTGCAAAAGGTCTCAGATGCCAAGCTGCGTGCCTGGGCGAAGCAACTGCACCAGATCTGGAAAAAGCTGGGAAAGAAGGTATCAGTGGCCTGGGCCTGCTTCATGGCCTGGCTAACTGCTCCGGGGATGGGACAGAGCCATGCCTGTTGACCCACAATACCCGAGAGCACAGATATTTCCTAAGAACACAGCCCACATCGCTGACCCCTAAATAGAATCCTTCTAGAAAGCTTAAAGGGAACATCTGCTTCTAATCCCTCACACCCTCCAGGGAACCATCCATGCCGACCAAGCTAGTCCTGCTACCTGTGGGCTGCCCAATGCTGGCCCCCTGCAGCCTGGAGGTGCATGGCAGAGGTTCATGCCCTCTGCCCCCCCCCCCTTCTTGAGCTTTAGGAATAGCCCCAGTCCCAAGGATAGTCATTTTGGCTGCATGTGGCCAGCCTGTGTTCAGCCCAGTGCTGAGGGCCTCTCTTTCCTGCCCGGTGGTCAGTCCTAAGACTGCACAGGACCAGCCAGTCCAGTAGGCCCATACCTGACCCCCATTCTGCTGCTTGATGACAATGATCCAGGCAGGTTGAACTCCCTGATAACACATTAGACGTGGCAGAAACAGGCCGAAGAAGGACCCGAGGGGCTCCATGCCGGTCTTCAATACTCCCGATTTCCTCAACTGCCCCTGGGGAAAGAGCATGGGTTTCATTATTCAAGAAGGAGTGGGAGAGAGTATTTCACCTTCTTTGGCTTCAAGTGGCAGCAGGGATGTTGGGGGGAGACCTCTACTAGCATTGCCTCATCTGGATCACCACAAAGGACACTGCCAGTGGTCGCCGGCCTGATGCCATGTGCAGTGGTCGGGCTTCAGCATACCATCAAGTTGAGCCAGGACCCCAGAGGCTGGCAGGTGCAGAGTGAGGACTCTAAGACTCCCAGAAGTTGGCCTGGGCTCCACGGCATGGCAGAAGGGAGGAGAGAACCAGTCTCCCCAGCCAGGGCTGCCAGGCCCTCTGCCCCCACCCTCCGCAGGCGCCACCCTCAGGCTGATGCTGGGCTCCCCTCTCCCCTCTTCCTTGACTCCAGATGAAGCCGGAACTTCTTACCCACCCCGAGAGGTCCTCCCTGATCTACTCAGAACACCCCTTCATTGTGCCTGGAGGGCGTTTCGTCGAATTCTACTACTGGTGAGTGTCCATGCCCGAGAGGCTAGGGGCTCATGGAGGCTGGCAGAACCATGTGGTGGGGAACCCAGGGCCAGCACCCTCCAACATGGGAGTGAAGGGCAGAGGGGGAAGGCTGGGTGATGTGTGCCGACTCCCTCCATCAGGGATTCCTACTGGGTGATGGAAGGTCTGCTTCTCTCCGAGATGGCCTCAACGGTGAAGGGCATGCTACAGAACTTTCTGGATCTGGTGAAGACGTAAGAAAGAATCCTAAGCAGGGAGCTGGGCTTGCCTTGCTGCTGGGCCAGGGAGTACTTAAGCAGAGTCCCTCTTGGCAGCTACGGACATATCCCCAATGGTGGACGTGTGTATTACCTGCAACGGAGCCAACCCCCACTCCTGACTCTCATGATGGACCTATACGTGACTCACACCCAGGATGTCAGCTTCCTGCAGTGGGTACCCTGCCCATGCTGGCCTGCTGGCATATCCTATGCTGGAGACTCCCCAGGGCCAAGGGCAGTGGCTATGTACATGGTCTGAGGTGTTGCTTGCCCCACCCAGGGAGAACATTGGAACCCTAGCCTCGGAGCTGGACTTCTGGACTGTGAACAGAACCGTCTCTGTGAGCTCAGGAGGGCAAAGCTATGCCTTGAACCGTTACTATGTCCCTTATGGGGGACCCAGGTGAGAAACTGGCCTGCCATCCGCCCCTTGTCTGCTCACTCTGATGGGAGCATCTCTGTGGACCTAGAGCTGGAGGGGGTGACTAAGCTTATCGGACGCGGCCCTGAGAGCCTTAGGTCCCCTTATGCTGTGTGTGTCAGGGGGGCGGGGGGCTGAGTTAAGATGACGGAGCCTTCCGGTTGAGCCGAGTGGATTAGTACCTACTGATGCCAAGCCGTTGTCCTCCTCTTCGCCAGGCCAGAGTCCTACAGCAAGGATGAGGAGCTGGCGAACACTGTGTCAGAAGGTAAACAGGAAGAGGAGGAGGAGGAAGGGCTGATGGGAGGGGGGTTGAGCCTCCGCACACTTCTGGCTTCGATCTGTGGCTGCTTGCCCCTCCAGTCAGTTCTGGCCTGGGGTTGCTATTCTGTCCTTACAGGGGACCGAGAGACTCTGTGGGCTGAGCTTAAGGCTGGGGCTGAGTCTGGCTGGGACTTCTCTTCACGCTGGCTTGTCGGAGGCCCAAGCCCTGATTTGCTTAGCAGCATCCGAACCAGCAAAATGGTACCTGTCGACCTGAATGCTTTCCTGTGCCAAGCAGAGGAACTGATGAGTAACTTCTACTCTAGACTAGGTGAGTACCCCGTGAGAGGAGACAGTCCAGGGTGGGCTCCTGCACCAGCCTTGGCCATGGAACTGGAGGGAGAGCTCCCCAGCCAGCTGGAGCCTTCGCCTTGACAGAGGCATTGACGGAAGACAAGGTCTCAGGAGCCCACCCTTGTCTTCACACCCCGGTCCCGTTTGCTCTAGGAGGACCTCTAGGGCCAGTGAGGGGACACTCTGGTGCATACATCAGATCTCTCCATTCCCCAAGGCTTTCCTTAGCTCCTTCAGAGCAAAAGTCGTCAGAATGATGAACTTGGGAGACCCTGTGAGCTGGGCAGGGCCATTAGTTCAAGGAGCCATGGATTCTAGCGGGCACTGGGGAGTCACCGTCCTGGTCCCTAGGATTCTTAGCCTGTGTGGGCACCGCGTACGGAAGAGGGCAAAGTAAAGACATCTAAAGCCAGGGATGCAAGGGCCGTGCTCAGGTTCCCGCCTGGTGAGGCTAACGGCAGTGTGCCACACAGGGAACGACGCCCAGGCCACAAAGTACAGAAACCTGCGGTCCCAGCGCTTGGCCGCCATGGAGGCCTTCCTGTGGGACGAGCAGAAGGGAGCCTGGTTCGACTATGACGTGGAAAAAGGGAAGAAGAACCTGGAGTTTTACCCCTCCAACCTCACCCCACTCTGGGCTGGCTGCTTCTCAGACCCTAGCGCCATTGACAAGGCTCTGAAATACCTGGAGGTGAGGGGGCTGGGGGCGGGTCTGGCATCCTGGAGGCAGGACCCTCCCTTCCCTGCTGGGGTGCCTGACTCAGCCCGCAAGTCTCTCTGAGGCCACTGGGAGCAGCCGTGAGGCGGGAAGAGAAGGGTCAGGAGGGGCGGATCTGCCTTCCCTGAGGGCCCAGTGTCCTTGGCTCTGGCTTCAGCCACCACCCACAGTCACATCAGTGCCTGGAACCTTCTAGGACAACCAGATCTTGACCTACCAGAATGGGATCCCGACTTCTCTTCGCAACACAGGCCAGCAGTGGGATTTCCCCAATGCCTGGGCCCCCCTGCAGGACCTGGTCATCAGAGGTAGGAAAACAGGCAGCTGGCAGGCCCAGCCCGCCTCTCCTTCCCTCCAGTCCCAGGCCCCAGATTAAGAACATGTGAGTCCATAGGTCCAGAAAGGAGATCTGAGGGCCTAGACCCCCTTCCTGCCTTGGGGAGAGAAAGGCCCAGGCTTCTGTTCTGCCCAGGATGGGGTCTCCGAATATTCAGGCCTTGTCTGGGGTGGGGTCTTAGGTTTGGCCAAGTCAGCTTCCCCACGGACTCAGGAGGTGGCTTTCCAGCTCGCCCAGAATTGGATCAGAACCAACTTCAAAGTCTACTCCCAAACGTCAGCAATGTATGAGAAGGTGAGCAGCTGGCTGGGGGTATGCCTGTCTCATCAGGGTCTCCTTCCAGGATACAATGAATGCGTCAGGCATTGCCAGGCCTAAGACAGCAGAGCCGACACAGTGCGGCCCCCAGTGGCCATTCTTGGGCACTGCAGGGGCCTGAGCATCAGCCTGGTGCAGACTTGTGTTCCTTCAGGGGGGGGTTGTCCCTATAGCTAGGGTGGTTGGCTTAGGCGCAGTACCCACCTCTAACTCAGGCTTTTGTCCCTAGTATGACATGAGCAACGGTGGACATCCAGGTGGAGGAGGGGAGTATGAAGTTCAGGTGAGCAACTAGCGTAAGCTGGTCAACACCGTTCCAGGCAACTCCTGGGATCTGCTGTCCCCCAGAACATGTATGTGCCCTTAGGTCTGAGACGCTCAGTGAGCCTATGAGGGGAGATTCTGAATGGTAACCATCTGTGCTCCTGAGGCCACAATCATTGGGGAGGGGGGATCCCCAAAACAGGGCTTGGGGGCCTCAGTGATCTGGCCTCTCTCCAGGAAGGATTTGGTTGGACCAACGGAGTGGCTCTGGTGCTTCTGGACCGCTATGGCGACCAGCTGACTTCAGGGACCCAGTTGGCTTCCCTGGGACTCCACTCCCTAGTGGCCGCCCTTCTTGTCAGCCTTCTGCCATGGTGACCACAAGGAAAAGAATGGCCTCCCTGTGGGAACTTCCTCCACTGGCTCCACCCTTCCCTTCTCCTGCCTCACACCCCCACCTCCCAGCTGTCCTGTTCACAGCGCACCGGGACAAGAAGTGATCAGGAGGTCAAGACTGGGGACCGGATTCCCTCCGGTAGCCTGCACTAGGCTGGAAAGCCCTACTCCCGAGAAACCTGAATCCAAATGCCTGAAGCACCCCACGGGGTGCCACATACAACCTGGACTTCCACACACACGTACATAGTCAAAATGCTTTTTATTATTGTTCTGCTGAAATGCTTACAAATACTGCAAAACACCCAGCCAGGCCCCAGCAACCAAGGGTCCAGTGCTGGGGAGGGCAGGGAGGGTTGCTTAGTGTTAAGGCGCAAAGGCTGAATGAAGCCAGCCAGCTGAAGACGTGATCCCCACTCTTTCCCCATCGCCCTTGGGAAACTGAGGGAGGGTACCACAGCTCAGGGCCTCTGCTTCCGCCCTCCCCACCCACAGCTCAGGCTTCCTTCGGGACGGCCCGAGCCACCCTCCTTCCTCGCTGGGAACTAATCCCGTCAGACTGGGAGGACAGATCTTAGCTTCATCTCCCTCAGTGCTGCCGTTCCTCTGGTCTGGGATCCCCCAACACCATCCCTTCTGGCTCTAAGCAAGGCACGGTGGAAGGCGAGGGCTGGACCGGGGGGCTTGAGACCAACGCAGCAGGGGGGGCGGGGTCTCCTCCTGCCACGTGACACGCCCCCAGGCCTGGGGTGGAGAGATGATGGCACGTACCTTCACGTGGCCCACAGCCGAAGCAGTGGGCTGAGCCACAGAGTGGCCGTGGCGATTAGTGTGTAACCATGGTGATGGAGCAGTCACCATGGGGACCATGGTGATGGGGCTGGACCTCCAGGATGACACCTGAGGTCTCTGGTCCTTGAGCAAAGTAGTGGAAAGTATGGAGAGGTGGGAGAATGAGGAGGCAGAATGGGGCTGGGGAGTGCAGGCCTGAGTGGTTCCCCAACTCTACCACGTGGCTCTGCTCGGCACCCCCCAGGCCCCTGCACGGGGGTGAGATGAGAAGGGGATCTTTGGCAGATTCTGGTACCATAATTTGTCCTTTACAAAGAGAAAACAAGCTGGAGCGAGCGAGTGCCAGGACCGAGTTGAGAGGCCAGCTCTGCCACTCCTCCTCAGGCCTGCCAGACCCAGGAGGGAACCCCGAGCTTCTGGGCTCCCCAACACACAACAAAGCCCCTCCCTCTTCCTCTCCTCTCCGCCGGTCCCTTAGGGACCCAAGCCCCACCCTCAAGCACCACACTCCTCACAGAACAGTTTGTCTTCTTGCACAAAAGCCCTGGGGGGGACTCTACTACATCCTGAGCCTTTGCGGCCCAGTGCCCAGTGTGCCGCCGTCGCCAGGGATAAGCCGAGCAGCAAGTGGCAGGGCATGGGTCCTGCGGCCGACCTGGGGACCCAGGAGGGGCATGGTAGTTAGTTCATGAACTGAGTGTAGCCCTCAGCTCCTGTGACGATGACGTCCATCCAGATGCGCATGGCCTCTGCAGATGGGGCCACCATGTAGTACAGCCGGTCATGGGTCTTCACGCAGAAGGTGAGGGCAGGATTCGGACTCTGCCAAGGCAAGACAGGAAGTGCTAAGGTGGAACTCCATTGCCCAGAACATTCTGTTCACCTGCCTCTTGTCTGCCTCTTTCCTCAAAGTCCCAGGAAATCCTGAATTTATGACTGAGCGAGCCTTTTTTGGCCGGGTGGTGGTTGGAGGGGGCGGAGAATACAGGGGTTCAAGTGAGGGTTTCTTTGTGTAGCCCTGGCTGTCCTGGAACTCTGCAGACCAGGCTGGCCTCCAACTCATAGAAATCCACCCATCTCTGCCTCCTAAGTGCCGGGATTAAAGGCGTGTGCCACCACCACCTGGCCTAAGGCCGAGTCTTAAACAGGCCAGAGCCGAGTCCCCAGGGGTCCACAGGTTTTTGTTCTAACACGTGGCAGTATTAGGCTCTCTAAACCCTGGCAACCCCAAAAGGCGCATGCCTCAGTTCCAAAATGAATATAAGAGAATCTGTCACAAGGGTTGTCCCAGTGAGAACCAGATTCCCTTCTAGGGCAAAAAGAGGCAGGAAAAGGCTCTAAGTAGGAGGTTGGCCCAGACCCTAGAGGAGCAGAGGTCAGGGTTAGGTAGGGTCTGAGGGCTGGCAAGAGGCAGGGCAGCTTGCATAAGGCTAGCTGGCTCAGCCTCCAACTCCTCTTATCAATTCCAATCTAGTGTGCTGCACTTGCCCACCGACCCCTCCAGCCTGTACTGTCCACCTCCCTCCGGGCTACACCAGCTGTCAGGGCCAGAGAGGAAGGCAACAAGCGGGGTCCAATCCACAGGAGCTCCTTGCTCCTCCTCTCTCTGGCCTGGAGCTCGTTAGGGGAACGGAAGGGGGAGTCAGGGGTCAGGGGCCATAGGACATAGGAGCTGTTAATGTGAGCAGTTCTGGTTAAAGGCGTGTGGGCTAGGGGTACCTCAGTCACCATAGTGAAGTGGAAAAGCCTTTTCTGGGAGGGGGAGAGGAAGAAAGGAAGAGAAAACTGGTAAAAAGAGTGAGGAGGAAGCGGAGCCTGGGCAGAGGACAGGCCCAAGGCCGCTGCGCCCAGAACACGCTGCGACACCCCTTCCCGGTGGCTGTCCCCGCAGCCACACCCTGGTCCCCGCTGCCTCACCTTGGCTGCGCTGCGCAGGTGGTCATAGTACACTTCCTCGATGGCCTGGAAGTAGATGACCCCCTTCAGCTTCGTCTCGTGCTTGTCTGCAAAGGAATGAGGGTGGACTGAGCGGAACAGAGCACCGAGCGCCCCCCGGGTCTGAGCTCTCTTCCTCATCTGGGGAATGGCTTGCAGTCTTGGCTTCTACAACTCCAACCCTGAGTCCCAGAGGGAACCTCGGCACAGGTATAACATAAATTGGAACTCTGCTGAGGTGCGATCTACCGGAAGACAAAGCTACAGCCCGCGGGAGCAAAACTGGCGAAGCTCTTCTGAAGAATTCGGCCACATCCATCAAAAGTAGGGCGCTTGGAATCCTAACAATTTGCTGAGGCTGAGGCAGGATGATTTTGAGTTCTAGGCCAGCTTAAAATAATAATCTCTAAAATGCTAGTCAGTGGTGGCACAGGATTTTAATCCCAGCACTCGGGAGGCAGAGGCAGGTGGATCTCTGTGAGTTCAAGGCCAGCCTGGTCTACAGAGTGAGTTCCAGGACAGCCAGGGTTACACAGAGAAACCCTGTTCCCAAAAAACAAAACAAAACAAAAACCCTCTAAAATAATAATTACATTAAACAAATCTAAATAATAAACTAGAAAAAGACTTTGATCTTTCTAGGCCAAAGTTCCAGGCCAAGCAGAACTATATAGTGAGACCCTGTATCAACAAACAAATAACAAAAAATAATTTATTGGATGTATATAAAAATAACAGCTTTACAATAGTCACTACAGATTGTTTTGTTTTTCGAGATAGGGTTTCTCTGTGTAGCCCTGGCTGTCCTGGAACTCGCTCTGTAGACCAGGCTGGCCTCGAACTCACAAAGATCCACCTGCCTTTGTAGTGCTGGGATTGAAGGCGTGCGCCACCACTGCCTGGCAGCTTGTTAGAAGCACACTAACTATCCCCCAGTGGAGATGGTTAGCTAATTAGAGTGTTCCACTAGAGTGGTGGAAGGGCACATAGCTGCTGTTCTAGAAGATGATACAGAATTTGTGTGTGTTTGTGTTGTACAGGCACATGTGTGAGGATGTGCATGCCCGTGCACACACACTCAAAAGGCCAGAGAAGGATGTCACTCTCTACCATATTCCCTTGAGACAGGGTCTCTCACTGAACCTGGAGCTGGGTTGGCAGCCAGCAAACTCCAGCCATCCTCCTGTCTCCACCTGTCAGTGCTGGGGTAACAGGTATACATGGGGTACACAGAATACTGGGATTTGCACTCAGGTCCTCTATCCACTAGGCATCTCTCCAGCCCCAAGAAACATTTGACACAGGTGTAGGTGGGGGAATAAATCTATAAAACCCACCGAGTGTTAAGTATACAGTTGTAGATGTATTTGAAACAGAAAAACTGCTAAGAGACCTTAAGGCAAACAGGACAAGGTATTAGCTGCTACCATGTGTGTATGAGAAGGGGATAAGAATGTTGTTAGTTGGAGTATGTGCACACCTAAACCCCCAGCATTTGAGAACCACAGGCAAGAGGATCAAGAGTTCAAGACCAGTTCTGACTACATAGTGAGCTTGAGGCCAACCTGGGCTACATGAGACGGCGTCTTACCTTAAAAACAACAACAACAACAACAACAAAAAACCAAAACAACAAAAAACACTGATCCAATGGTACAGCCGACACTAACTAGCTCCGGTCCTGCGGGAGATGACGGTGCCCATCACTGAACTCCGAAGTGAGAGCTATTAGGAAGCTCCTCCCATGGTCCCTTCCCACACTCCGGGTTATTTCAGGCCCAATCCCCTGCCCTAGCCTCCTAAAGGTCCTGCCCTAGCCTCCAGCCCTGCTACTCACCTGCCCCGACGACGCGGGATGAGTCTGAAAACAAGCCTGCTGCCTCAGTGTACAACGCCTCTGACGGTTCCTCTTTGGAGAACCAGCTACCTCTGTGTCCTGGCACAGACCAGTGCCAAGGCATCCCTCCAGCTTGCCTCACAGCCTCCTCCACACTGAGTTCTGTGGCGTCGCTACACTTCTCACTTGGAAAGGCAGCCTCACTCTTCCTACACTAGGACCAGCTCTTCCCGCCCATATTCTCGGCAAACTCCTCACCAACCTTCAAGACCCACTGCAGACCACTACAACAGAAAAACATGAATCCTCGGCGCAGTCCTCGACACGCTGAATCTGAACCTTTGTTTTCTACATGCGTGTCCTCCTGCAACAGCAAGAGCTACGTGCCAGGCACGCAACAGGTGCTCAGTCATTGTAGAATGACCGAGGCCTAGGCACTGGCATCTGAAAAGAAATCACAAACCCTTTCTGCCGGGAAGCTACAACACGGTGAGAAGGTACAGGCCCGCAGCCTCGTCATGTGCCAGTGTGGCTAGGGGTTCAGGAGTACCCTGCCCCATCTGAGGGTGTTAAGAGTGTGGGAGGCAACAGCCCATTCCGAGCATCCAGCGGAGCCTGGCACGGAACGCGGCATCTGTCACTACAGCGTTACGCTCAGGGCTGATGTCACAGGGCAGACAGGGATGAGTGGAAGAGGGTGGGACCCACTCCAAGGAAGGTGGAGCCTCCGAGGGGCTCACCCAGGTTAGTCTCTGTTGTGATTTCCTGAAGGAAGGAAGAGGGGGCAGGCCCAACAGGCAAGGCACACCCAGGTCCTGGCGTAGCCCCACACCCGTCTCAACATTTCCTCCTCTGACATAAGAAGCCTGGCCACCCTCCCGCGGCCCCCCCCCCCTTCTTTCACTGGAAATAGTAACAGGCTGCTGCCCACACTTCCGTCCCGCCCACCTATCCTTGGTCTTGTGCAATCTGGCTTCAGCCTCCTTGCGTGGTGAGAAGCCTTCTCTCCACAAATCTCAGTCTCGGAGTCAAATGGCCCTTGGGCCACATCATTCTTGGCCTTTGGGCACTATCTATCATTGCTGGCGACACCTTGGGCTTACAAATGTCTGTTCCCTTGGCTGGCTTCCTTCTCTGTCCCCGCTGCCCGCCTAAATGTGATCTCCTTTTGTTTCACAGACACGAAGCGAGATCACTTGTGCCAAGTGCCAGCCCAGCACCTGGCATGCACTCAGAGCCAGCTCCCTGCTTCCTGCCCTTCTGCCTCTGCCGATTTCAAAGTCCTGCTCTTCCCCACAAGTGGCCGTCTCTCCCCTCTGCTCTGCCTCGTGGGTGCTCTGACACCTTGGACAATTAATTAGGCTTTCTGGGCCCCATTTTCCTTACACATAAAGTAGGAGTACATTCTGGCAAAAATGAGATGAGCCGATGCACATAGAGTACTGATCGTGCAAGTGTCTGATGAACAGGACTTGCATTCGCTGAGACTAGTACTCCCAAGACATTCAACTAGGGTCTCCCTCACAGCCTAGCCTTTCTCCCGGACTTAGCTCAACGCACCTCAGCCTCCACATGTCCGAAGTGGAGCCCTGCTTCCCAGGCTGACAAGGTCCCTCTACTGTCCTAGCCTAGGCTTCCGCCTCTCCACATCCAGGACCCAGGGTGATCAGGGAAGGCTTCTCAAGTGGGTAAAAGGTGAGGGGGCAAGCAGGGCACTGGCCTGGACATTCATGACCCCCAGCCCTCCCCTTTCCAGTTTCGTAGGTGGTGGGGCTCAGTGACTGGCAGGCAGGTGTGGCACGTGTTACCCCCCAGCTGACGCACTTAATGTCAGGGCAAAGCCCCTCAGGCCTCTCTTGTCCTCTGCTAACATGACCAGCAATGTTCCAGAGAGGCTCATTGTGAGGCAAGGACAGCCAGCCCACAATGCATGACAGACTCATGTCACGCACGGGAAGGGGCTCAGGGGACCACTGATCACGGCACAGTCTAGCCCTCGTTGACTAGAGGGCCACCCAGCACCTCATGCTCCAAGTAGGAAAATCCAAGATATTCTGGGGGGTCAGAGTCGATGCTAGAGACTGGGGGAGGGAGAGGAAGAGGAAGAGCAGAGTTGAATAAGGCCCCTGGCTCCTGGGTCGTCCCAAGAGTCCTGGATACTGCTTAACTGATGACCTTGAAGTCTCTGAGGGAGACCAAGGGGCAGTTCCCAGGCCAAATTGTGTACCCAGTGTCTGAGTGCTGCCCTGTTAGCAAACCCACTCACTGTGCTTTAACTCTCGGCTTGGCAGCCGCCTTCCTGACAGTGTGCACCAGGGAGAGAGCATGGCCATCTTGTCAGCAGAGCCGAGAGCAGGGACTGGAGTTTTAGATGCTCCACAACGCCGCAGAGCGAAGGAACACGTGATGAACGAAAGAATGAATGTGAACTGGGTACCCTACATTTTCAGTGTGTGTGTGTGGGGGGGGGGGACTCAAAGCCCATCAGAGCCTCTGCCTCTCTAGCTGGAAGCTTGGCCTCCTGCTAGCAGACCAGCCAAGCCCGCTGTCGGAGCCCAGGGGTCCCAGCCCTGACTGGCCCGAGGGCAGCCTGTGGGAACTCACCCACGTAATAGGAAAGGGTGCGCTTGAGCCGATCAAAGACAAACCAGCGCTTCTTCCACGATTTAATCTTGCCGCCCATCTTGATCAAGTAGCCGCGGCAGACCTGGTGGGGAGCAACACCGGAGAACTCTACAAACATGGAAGCCCCTGGGCCTCCCTCCCCAAGCAGCTCCTTCAGGACCGGTCACCGCCGCTGCATCGACAGAGGCCACCCCCAACGTCTCAGGCCAGCACACAGGATACTGGGGCAGACTGAGATCACAATTCCAAGGCGCGCCCCCCCCACCCCCAACGACAACGATGACGACGAAACCCCCTCTCCCAACGGCCTGAGCCACACCGGTCTGGTACCTTGCTGCTGAGCACCACATGTAGGCAGGTGTCCACCCCGTGGCCTGACGACTCTATGTGGGTCTTCAAGTCAAAGTCCTCCTTCCGGTTGGGCAGGTAGCGGGTAAGAGGCCGGGCCTGGGGACGAAGGGCGGGGATGGCAAAGTTATTTCTCTTCCCTCATCAGTCCCTTGTTCTTAGGCCTGAACCTCCCACAACTTCCCATCACCCGCTCTGGACTCCTGTGGTTGTTGCCCCTGGTTTCACAGGACTTGGCACCGGCGTGGAGACCCAGCCTGCCTGTGCTGACTCTACCCAGGCCCAGGCAAAATGCTGAGCAGCTCCTTGCCTCAGTTCCCCACCTGTGACAATGACAGCCTCCTCTCTTGTCCCTCCTCTCCCTCCCGACAGAATGAACAAGAGGCCAGAACGAACATGTTGTTCCCTAGGGGTGGGATGCAGTTCAGTGGAGGAGCTGCTCCCTAGCACTCTCAAGGCCCCGCGTTGGTCACCTCGGCAGGGAGGGCCCAGAAGACCCCAGCCTGGGAAGGACTATGGAGACTCAGTCAGAAGGAGCAGCCCGGCTGAGTTCTATAGTTCTCACGGGGTCAGGGACCAGGCACACAGGTAGACGTCCTTGCCCAGACCCCCTCTCCTTCCCCCTGCTCATATCCCAGGTAAAGTCTGGTTTTGAGCAATGAGAGAATTTTGCCTGAGGAGGCCAGTGTCTCTCAGAGATACAAACTAGATGCTAGTAAGGCTGTCCACAGGTGAGAGAGACTGAAGCCCTAAGGCCCCGTGAGGGGAAAGGGCTGGGACACAAGGAGTGCGCCATTCAAGACGGGCAGCTGGCAGAAGGTGTGGCATAAACTCACAAAGCTGCAACAAGGCCCCCGAGAGGCCAAGGCAGCCATTCTGGGTCTTAGCAACCAGCTCCTGTCAAGTCTGTAGCCATATCCAGAGTCCCACGTCTTTGTCCCTCTCTATGACTTGGTACTGGTTTTTCAGAGGTGCCTTTCTCCAGACCCTAGCTGATTCCAAAGACATACAGGAGGCCTGCGACAGCTTCACACCCCACCCTCCCCAACACGCATGCACACACTCATGTACACACACACACACACACACACACACACACACACACACACATATGCACGCACGGGCGCGCATGTGCACACACACATGTGCACTCTGACGAACCCTAGTGGGTCTGCTTTTTGTGTCCAGCGAGTCCCAGGTAGAACACTGTCTGTGCCCAGCCCACAGTAATCTTTTCTGGGGAGCAGGCTCCACAGCCGGCAGGGAGGCCGACTTCCTGTCCCCCGCCCCCCCACGCCAACCACTCACCTGGGAAAACTGTTTCTCCCGCAGCTTCACCTCCTTCTCCACCAGCTGCTGCCTGCGGGCGCTCTCGCTCTGCAGCCTCCTTTCCACCTGCTCCCGCCTCCGCCGCTCCTCCTCCAGGGCCTGCCTCCGCAGTTCCATCTCCCGCTCCTGCCCGAAAAGCCAGGGCTCAGTGCCCTCAAGCCTGGACAGAGCCACAAAGGCACCGACCCTGGACAATGGCCTGGCTGAGCAAGCATGTCCTCAAAGACCACCCTCTCCTGGCTACGGATCAACACTTCAAACACTGGTTCAGTCACCGCTCTATGGCTGCGACCCTACAAAGTCCCTTACCCTCTCTGACCTCACTAGGAAGATGGGCTTCAACTTGTCTGCTTCTGGGAGCGGGGCAAAATTTCAAAGAAGTTAGACCTGCCATCAGACTCCAGCACAAAAAAAATAGCACTCAATGAAGTGGGTCATGTATAACTTTCTTTCATTGAGACAGGGTCTCATGTTACTCTGGCTGGCCTAGAACTCACCAAGATCCACCCACCTCTGCCTCCCAAGTGCTGGGATTAAATAAAGGTATACACCATCACACCTGGTTATAACTTACAAAATAAACAAATAAAAGATTGCATTTTTATTTATTTCTCTCTCTCTCTCTCTGTGTATGTGCCTGTGCACTCAGGTGTGACTGTGCACTCACGTGTGCGTGTCATGCATGTGCAGGTGTCCACAGAGGCTAGAAGAGGGTCAGATCCCTAGGATCTGGAGTCATAGGCAATTGTGATGTCAGTGTTAGGAAGCAAACTGGTCCCCTCTGCAAGAGCAGCAAGGCCTCTCAACGGCCGAGTGTCTCTCCAGCCCCAGGCTCATACATCTTTATCTGGATTCCTAGGACGAGTGTTAGCTAATCACTGTTTTTGACAGCTGGTACATACAGTCCTTTCCCAATCACTGGCTTAATAAGGCTCTCTAAAATTCTACATGTAACATTCACTGTTGAATTTCAAATAAAAAATTATGGGGATGAAGGTCACAAGTGAATTTCACATGTCTTCATCAGTAGAGACCCCTGCACTATTTTTTTTTTTTTACAGCTCAAAAGTTAGCATCATCTCCAACTTTCCTCCAAGAGAGGTTTGTACATTTGCCTTAATGTGGTGCAAAAAACACGAAGACATCCTTTTCAGGTGGTTCTCCATCCACAGGGTCAGTCCTCTTTTTTTTTTTTCAAGCCCCTGTGATTCCTCCGTTCCATTTACTGGTTCTCAATTAAGAGATTGAGGGGGTTTTGTTGTAGCTTGCTTGGTTAATTTGGTTTGTTTGTTTTCTGAGACAGATTTCCCAGCCAACACCTCTGCCCTGGCTTACTGCCTTTTTTTTTTTTGGTCCTCTACCTCAACCCCACTTTCTGCTTTTCCTAACTATCCCCAAGGAGAATGTTCCTCTACTTAGGTTCCCACACAGGATGGGGCACGAGGCCGAAGCTCCCCTATAGGAAACCCATGGCTGGACATAGTGACAATCGCTTGTGTTCCACGGAGGTGCGACACTGTCGCCTGCCCAGGCCACACCTGAGAAACGCAAACGTCCACTGTCTAGTTTGTGTGTGTGGAAAGGCTTGGGGTACAGGGCAGGCACTGGCAGGCGGGGCTCACCACCTGCGGCCTCCTGGCTCCAGTCAGCCTCACCCTGGACTCCATGAGCCGGCTCTTCTCTGCATGGGCTTCCTTCAGCATCTTCTCCATCTCCTCTATCTTGCCCATGTCCAGACCGCTGGCGCTAGGGAGGGAAGGGGAAGAGAGAGCTCGTCAAGCGCGCGTCCCAGGGCTTCTGATGCAAGCAAGCAGCGGGCTGGAGGTGGGAGGCACCTGGACATGTTGTCAGGGGAGCAGACTGAATTGCCTCCTGTCGAGATGCTGGTCTCCATGCTGTCTGAGCTCTCCAGGCTCAGCGTGTCATAAGCGTGTTCGCCCTCCTCGCCACGCTCCCTGCCAGCGGGCAGGTGGTGCAGGATGGACCGGTGCATGAGCGCGGGGAAGCCGGAGGGGCCCGCCGGGAAGGGCGCGGCACCATGCAAGGCATCCCATTGGCACTGGGCCTCGGCTGCCGCTCTCTGCTTCAGCTCAGCCAGGCGCCGCCGCTGCTCCTCAATCACCTGGTGCCCTGCGGCGGGAGGGACAGGGGGATTCATCGTGGGGATCCTCACTCATCGGGGGAAGGGAACACGCTGGAGCATCACAGACAGAGAGGAGGCAAGCAGGAAGAGGCAAACACAGAGCAGGCCCTGCCCCACAGCTGCCTTGTGCCCACAGCTCCGGGCCGGTGGCCCCTGCAGTTGTGTGGGCCGGTGTTTACAGTCTGACTGCAGGCCTCTTCCTGCATCCTGAGCGCGCGCGCGCGCGCGCACACACACACACACACACACACACACACACACACACACACACACACACACACGGCACCGCAACTGCCCTGGTGGTGCCCAGGCAGCATGCCAGCCAGCTGTTCCAGCTCTCAACGGAGGCCCGCAGAGATGAGCAGGGCACATGCACCCACCACGTCTACTGGGGAAGGAGGAGGGGAGCTGGTGGGAACCCCTGGACGGCGCAGGCCCCCAGCAATGCAGAAGCAAGTGCAGCCAGCGCAGGAGAGAAGGTAAGGAAGGAGACTGGAGGGCACAGCCAAGGGCAACAGGGAGGTGAGCCGGAAGGGAAGCCAGCCAGGCACCCTAGCCCAGCGAGGTCTGGACCGGGGTGGGGTGGGGGGATGTCAGCAGACAGCGGAGCCTGGGCAGGGCGGAGCCTGGGCAGGGCACATCATGCTAACGCAGGACAGGGGGCTGCCTGGCCAAAGCGATGTCCTCAGGCACCAATGCTCTACCTGCTGGGTCGTCGGGTGGGGGGGGCTCGGCAGGAAGTAACTCAACTGGTGTGGGGGTTCCCCCCGGGCAGAGGGTGCAGGAGAGAGACACAGAGGGGATAAGAGGAGAGAGAGGCACAGACATGGGCTTTCAAAACAACTGAGACACACACAGACACTGTCTGAAGAGCCAGTGTCTCAGGAAACCATTTCTGGAGGTCATCATCACACCCACCCCCCAACTTCTTCCAATGTCTACCCCACTCGGTCAACAAAAACGTCCCCTCATCGGATGGGCCCTCTAAGATGTCACAAGCCCTCAGACCCTTCGTCCCCTGTCCTTGGGTCTTTTGAAAGCTCCCAGGAAGATCTTCTTCATGAGACCTGAGTCTTTTCCGCTCTTGCCCAGATCCCAGTGATAGGAAACACCCTGTGAGAAGGCTGAGCATGCGTGAGGTGACGGAGGATCTGGCCACGGAATGGAGGCAGGGGCAGGCTGGCATTACAGCTTCTTACCCTTCTGCTGTAGGGCCAGCTGGCGCTTGGTCTCAATGTCCTGCAGCGTGGCTGCCAGGTTGCGAGGAAGGCTGCTGGTGCCATTCTGGGAGAGCAGGGCACTCTGGGGGTGGGGGGAGAATGTAGGAGCGCTAGTATTGGGGCCCAGCAGACGCCACCCCCACCCTACGGTCTGCATGAACAGCCTTAGCCTCTGCCCAACATGGCTGTCTCCATCCCCAACACCACACATGTCCTCAGACCTTTGGTGATGGACTACGGCCCAGGGTAGCCACGCTGAGCTGTGACGAGGATGACGAGGAGCCTGAGGAGGAGGGGAGAGGGCCACTGCGGGTCCGGGGCAGAGGGCTGGTGGCCTCGCCATCCATCTTGGAGCGGTAAACCTGGAAGGGAAAGAAACTGCCCAGTGATCACCCAGCTTCCTACTGGCTGTCACTTCACAGCTCCTGGATCAGCTGGGATCCAAGGTCCTACCCCAGCCCAGGGCCTCTGGGACCTCCTGGCTCCAGCAGTCAACAAGGCTGAGCCTCCTAAGCCAGGCCAGTGGGCAGACGCTACTGGCAATTGTCCAGCCTCCTTCCCAGGCCCTTCCTCCCTAAGCTAATCTCCAGCCCAGTCCTGGATCCGAGGAAGGACCTATAAACTGACCCATGCAGAAGTCAGTGTCTGCCAGACAGAGCTGGGCAGAAGACTAAGCGGAGGCCATGAACAGGCTGTGTGGCCTTGAGCCACACACCTCCCCGCCCTACACCCGGGCTTTCTCATCTGCAAAGGAAAGGGCAGAGCTGGACTAAGTAACAGCCAAACTGCCCGACTGTGCTGACATGGGGCGAATCTGGTCTTTGGAGTCAGGGGCGCCGGGTCTCCATACTGCTACCTAGCTGAGTGGCTTGGGTGAGATCACTTTGTTTCCCCCTATGCCTCAGCCTTTGATCTATACAATGAGTGCTAACACTATCTACCTCAAAGGCCTGTCTGTGGGGGGGATTCAATGCATCAAAAGTTGTCAAAGTCTCCAGCCAGCTGGGCATCTGATAGAGGTACCACATGTGTTACATGAATAAGAGCCTCCCGAAGGGACCACATGGTGTTAGCTGAGGTCACAGCCTCAGAAGTACAGCTCCTTCACTGAAGAGTGAGTTTTGGAGGTGGAATTACAGGCTCAACGGCACGTCAGCGGAGCAAAATTGGGTGGAAGACTACCCAAGCGCCCTTGCCTCCCACGGTCAGCACAGTGCTGGAAGACTCGGACAGGACAGTGGTCACACAGGTAACTTTCTACGGCTGTCACTTCCGCGAACCTCTATTGCTCTTGTCTGCCTCCACGCGTCACCCCTGAGGAGACCAGGAGAACGAAACACCAGCCGTTCCCGTGGGTCACACTAGCCCCACTTGCAGCAGGCCCAGGGGCATGTCAAGCCCCCCGTTCCGAGTGAACAACTCTGGAGAAAACTCCCTTCCAATGGTCAGTCAGTCCCGATACCCTTGGACTCAGGGGCTGGACGGCCCTGGGTCCCCAGCTTCCCAAAGTATCAGGATGGCAAGATGGCTGCCCAGGAAAAGACCCTGGCTGCCCTCTCCGGGCTTACGGGCCCCTCCTCGCCCTGCTGGGTAACCCCGTGACCCAAGGTACGCATTGTGCCCGAAGGACCGGCAGCAGGTGCTCAGAGCGGCCGGGAACAGGACCTGGGAAAGACAGGCGGTAACGGTTACCTGCAGCTGACGGGAAGCTTTGGCAGGCAGAGGCGGGGGAGAGGAGCGAGGGGAGGCGGCGGTGGCGGCGGCCAGGCCAGTCCCCAGCCCGGCCATCAGCTCCTGGTACCACCGCTCTAAGTCTACAGCGGGGAGCAGCAGCTTCTCCATCTGGAGGGGTGGGGGGGAAGGCGAGGATGGAGAGGAAGGGCCAAGACAGGAGGGGAGCAACGGGAAGAAGAAAAGGGAGGAGGAAAGGTAGAGAGGGAGGCCATGCCAGGGGAATGGGAAGGAAGGTATGAGGGAGGGAGGGAGGACGGGGGGAGAGCAGAAGGAGAAGGAAGAGAAAAACAGTGAGACGACAGCCGCGCTAACTGTGCTAAGAGCAAAGAGAAACAGTCAGGGCCCAAGTTCCAGAGCACGGACCGGAGAGCGATGCCAGCAGCCGGGCAGCCGGCACCTGCAGGCGTCGGGCACGGCCCTAGGCCCTCCGCTGGCGTCAAACGCAGAGGCCAGTGAGCAGGGGTAACACACACAGTCACACCAGCCGTGGAACGGGGGCGGCAAGGACACACAGACCACCAACCTTAGATGAAGGCGTGACGGAAGCGAAGGAAGAGAAGGGCAGCGTGGGAGGAAGACGGGTGATGGGAACCAGGTCCTGGGAGGCAGAAGCCCAGGAAGACAGGCCTGGCGAAGGGGTTGGGGGCATGGGTGAGGTGCCCCACATCGCTTTTAGCTGCTCAAGCGTCACGTACTTGAGAGGCGGCCAGCCACAGGAGGGAATACAAAAGGTTAATGGGAGTGGAACCCAAGACAGCGGCCCTGACCACTGGGGAAGGGGAACGGCGGAAGTAAAGAAGGAGACCGACCCTGGGAGAGCGCCAGCATCCTCTCAGCAAAGTCTCTCCTTGGAGACCAGGAGACAGGGTGTGTCCCTCCCAGGCCACTAAGGTGCTGAGGAGAGCTCCCAAGGTCCCCATGGAAGAAAGTGAACCACGCTCCACCCTCGATGCCAAGCTGAAGAGCCTGCCTGCCCCTGACCCCCACCCAGGCTGAGAGATAATGGAGGCCCTTGGGCACAGGTGGGCACACTCTGTGGCTGGTACCTCGCTGCCAGGCAGGGACGGGGGGAGCCTGCTGGGGCAGGTAGCAGAAGCAGAGGGGTCCAAGCGAGAGCACAGCTGGAGGACCTCAGCCAGGCTCACATACTCCTAGGGCGCTCAGGGTGGGGGGGAAAGATGATGTTAACAGGTTCAGCCAAGCATCCCACACCCCACACGTCATGCCAGGCTAGAGTCATCACTTCACATCGGTGCAGAATCCACAGGGGGATAGGGCCCTCGGCATCTGACTGTGGGGAAAGTGGGCATGAAAGGGCAGGCAGAGCCTACCGTGAAAGGCTCCGCTCGACCTCTACTTTGGAGACGAGCATGGCAATTTAGTTGCTGCCCCAAGGAAAACCAACATATCCATCTATGGATTGGCCCTGGGCTGAGAGCAGGTGAGGATGCCCAGAGAAGGCCTTCCAGAAGCCCAACGGAAAACAGGACCTAGCTCCTACCGCCCCGTCCGCCTCTATCCCACTGGGCATCCCCAGTTGGGCACACACATGCAGCACTAATCATGGCACTGCCCAGGAAGAGGACAGGTCCCCAAGGGTCGATCATCAGAACAGGGGAGTGGAGATACCACTAGGGCTTGAGCAAGACAAGCTCTGAGAAACAGGCCTGACATTAGCCGACAGCAACTTCTGACCCAGCAGGAAAACGGGCTGGGTAAGTACTTGGGAAGGTGTCAGCCCACTTCACTGGAGGCTGGTGGACCGGGACTATGATATTCCGTCACCTGTCCTCAAGCCCTGAGATTATCTGGGTGCTGGCCACCCACAGGAAGCTTCACCTAAGCACAGGATCCTTAGGCTGCCTATCCAGGGTGTCCCATCTAGCCCCAGAGCCAGACTATCTTCTGGGGTCAAAGAAAAGGAAGATGAGCCAGAGAATTCAGTGTGTTGTGAACAACCAAGAACGACATGCAGACTGCATGCGAATTAAAATGCAAATTAGCGCTATCGTTTCTCGTATGGGCTAGACGCTCCGTGCACGGCACGATGGTATCTCACAGACTCTCAGACTGCCAGCCAAAGGATATGCCACATGCCCTTCAGCCCTCCCTGGGAAGAGCGGGAGGCAGGCGTCTGGGGGGCAGGCAGACAGGCAGAGGGCAAAGCAGAACAGGCAGCTGCGGTTACCTCGTGTGCTTTGGGACAGAGCTGAGTGGAAGCAGGAGGGGTTAAGGAAACAGAGGAGGCCCCAGCCTGAGAAGACCTTGGGGACGGGCCCAGAGCCTTGTTCTCCAGCCCCATCTCTGAGGACTCGGAGATGAGAAGCTGAGCCTACAAGAGGATATACATGGTGAGAGAAGCCTCACCCGAACGCTCAGCTCAACCCCCTGCCCCAGACCTAAGCTGTTTGGGCAACAAGACAGAGAAGAAGAGGGAAGAAATATCAGGAAACCAGTCACGTCCTGACTGGACTTCGCACACCAGATGTGAAGATTTAAGAAAGAACCATTCAACTCAAGGCCCACTTCCAGGCCGAAAGCCTAGATTCAGACAGAAGCCCAAGAGGCCCAGGGTAAGGACCCCTGCGTCCCTGTATTCCTCTTCAAGGGAGGTCCACCCAGTCCTGAACCTTTCTAAATTCTCAGCTCTCCACCACCACGCCTCCTAGGGCCCCAGGGCCTCTCGTAAATACTCAGCCACCCAAAAGTGTGAGGTGCTCAAGGCAACTAGAGGCCTGTGGCTGTGGAGAGCCAAAGGTCAGGCCTCAACCACCCAGGAGGAAGGTGGCACACCTTGCTCCAGAGTCTCTCAGCTCCCCCGAGCCTAAAGCTGGGGCTAACCCAGCCAGGTTACCTCTTTGAGGGTCGAGGTGGTCTTTGGAAAAGGCCTGCCGCCCGTGAGCGAATGATATCTCCTCTCAAGCGCCGTCAGTTTCTCTTTCTCCTGGAGGCCAGAACGGCAGGGTCAGAGCCATAGGAGCAAGAGAGGGGATTTCCCCCCCCCACACACACTCCTGTGCTGGCAATCCCACCCCAGCTTTCTCTCCCTCGACCACCATGTCTCTCTTGGGACCCAAGGCCAGATACCTTTTGCAGAAGCTGCAGGGCAGCATTCTTGTCCCGGGCCAGACGCTCTGACTCCTGCACTGCTTGGGCCCGGATCTGGCCAGCCTGACTGTCCAGTACAGCCAGGCGCTCCTGAGGAAACGGGATGCAATCAGGCCCTGGAGGGACATAACTCAGCCCAAAGCTTGGCTGATTCTCCTGTCCGAAGACCCAGGACTCTGTAAAGGCAACATCACACTCTCCTGCTTGGCCTCCACTCACCCCGGAAGAATTCTGGCTAAAGGGGTCAGCTCCTTCTCTTGTTCCCCCCTCCCCCACCCAGTGACCCTTGTGTCCTCAGGCACATTAGCCAGAGACCAGTCCTCTCGTCTAGTCCCTCATCCCACAGCCAACGGTTCCCAAAGCCTGGTGACACCGAACAGTTAGACCTCTGCCATGCCCACCCCACCCCGCCCCAACACACACACACATCATCCCTGGAATCCAGGCTCTCCACTTCCTGCTGGGCTTTGCTCTCTCTCTCTCAATCTTTAGCTCCACTCTACATTTCTCCACAACATCTTCCTAAAACAGCCTTTGAATCTTGTTTGCTCCTCCGAATTTCCTCACCATCCTAAAAAGAACACTTTTTTAAACACCGTATACTTAAGTAATTTCGTTTGCTTGACTTTGGTTTTTTGGTCTTGCTGTATAATCCAAACTGGCTTTAAATTCACTAGATAATCCAGGCTTGCTTTAACACACTCTGTAAGTCCAGACTGGCCTTAAACAGACTTTGGAGCCTAGGCAAGTCTTCAACTCACGGCAATCCTCTTGCCTCAGCCCTCTGAGATCTGAACCGTCATGCCCCACCTTTTCCTTTGGATTTGAGATGAGGTCTCCTTGGGCTGGACTTGAACTCCTGGACTCAGGCAGTCTTCTTGCCTCAGCCACCAGAGACACTGAGACATATCCTTAGAACTCAAGTGTGGACCACAACACTGGCTCTTCAGGAACTTTTAAAAAAACTCAACAAGTGGGGGCTGGAGAGACGGCTCAGGGGTTAAGAGCACTGGCTGCCCTTCCAGAGGACCTAGGTTCATTTCCCAGCATCCATACAGCAGCTTACAACTGCCTGTAACTCCAGTCCCAGGGGAGCCAACACAGGCATGGTATTCACACACACAGGAAGGCAGAACATTCCGATAAAACAAACAAACAAACAAAAAAGAGCAAGGCCGGATCACCCATCTCCTCAAAACCTTTCAGTGGCTCTCTTTACCACCCACAGAGCAGAACACAAACTCCTGACCCTGCACTGGAGGGCTGGCTCTCAGGACTGGTACCCCGCCTGCTTGTCCCTCCACACACGTGGCTCCACCAAGCTGTACTCTACGCTGTACCTCTGTAGACTCATCTGTCACCCTCTCGGCCCAGGAGGGCCATTCCAAGTCTTTCCCACTATCCTGAGGCCTCTCCTCCAAGGCCAGGCTGAATGCTGCCTCCTCTCCAGAGCCGCCCGTCCTCGGCTGCTAGTCCATTTCCCTGTTCCTGCCTATGCATTCACATTAGTCTAGATCCATCCACCTTGTCTTACTGTGATCCGTGACTGCGTCTCCACCACCACCTCCGCCCCCTCTGTAAGATCAGAGGCAGGACCAGGGTCATGTCTGTCTCCACAACCCCACAGGGCTTACCCCAGTGCCTGGCTCAACAACCATGTGCTAAAAGAAAATGAAAATATTTTGAGAGGAAAAGATGAGAGCTAGGCAAAATATGTCCAAAAATTAATCTCGGACAGTCTCAAACCACCACTCTTCGGAGCAGCACACGGGAGGGGAGGCACGAAGAAGGCAGCTATCCTAACCTTGCAGTCAGCCCACGCAAAAACCGGAAACATTAGACAGGAACCCTCGCAGCACCAGCCGCCACGGATTCGGAACGGAGGAGGACTGGGGTGCGGCTGGGTGTCTTTTTATCTGTTACTTCATCTAACCTTAGGAAGCAGGTGTCTTTATGCCCCGTTTTAGAGATGAGAACACGGATGTGTTTAGAAGTTAGAATCTCTTGGGTAGTTAGTGGTAGACTCAGGACTAGAACCAGACCCGTAGGATTCCAGGATCAGCTTTCCCAACCACTCTCAACCACAGTGGACGGATACAATAGCTCTCCAGGGAAGACAGAGCCTGAGGAGACTCTGGAGATACAAGGGAAAGCTCAAAGGGAGTATAGGAAAGAATGTCATCTCACACACACACACACACACACACACACACACACACACACACACACACACACCCAGGTCCTAGGCTGGCCACAAAGAGGAAAGACACAGTCCCTGAAGCTGAGTTCCTCCCAGACCTCCAGTGAGTGGACCAGCTGAGTCCCTCCATGCCTGCCTGCCTGCCTTCTCTCCAGGTGAAGAGGGAGAACATCGAAGAGCCAACCCAGACCACATGCAGCACAGCAGAAACGCCTTGGGCCTCGAAACCTAGTGGGCTTGGGTTCCCACTCTGACTCGGGAAGTTTATACACTGAAGGCTGTGTGCAAACCGGTTACTCATCTATAAACGAGGCAGAGTGCCCACCTTATGAGATACCCTAAGAACAGCACGAGAAAACCCAAGGGAAGCTCCTAGAAGGGTGTCTGCCACATGAGCTTGGGAAACGTTAGTTTTCCTCCTTTCCTAGATCAGGACAAGAGGTGCACTTTAAGAATGTATTTATTTTATGTGTATAAGTGTGCCTGAGTGTATGTCTGTGTACCATGTAGGTACAGGAACTGGAGAAGGTCAGAAAAGGTGTTGGATCTCCTGGAACTGGGGTTAGAGATGATTATAAACCACTATGCGGGTGATGGGAATCGAATGGGTCCCCTGGAATACTCTTCAATACTGAGCCATCTCTCCAGTCCCCCCAATAGATGCATTTTTAGGCAGAAGAACTCAGGGAGGGGAACAAGGGATCTGGGCCTATGACATCCAGTCCCCCCCCCTTACCACCAAACCCAGGCTGGCCGACAAGCCCCCGTCTCGCCACATCTGAACTCTACCCCCTAGACCTCACTGTCCTCGCCTCCCATACTCAGTCTAGCCAGGAATCTGCACGTGACCATTGTATGGGCCTCTGACACGGGAATCATAGACTTGGCCATCACCTAGGCCATCCTCCCTAACCCTCTCCTGCTTCGGAACACCTGCCCCATCCATCTGTCGCTGTCTACACTTGGTGTGGCTGAGACCAGCACAGGACCACAGCTTTAGCCACCAGAGGTGACCAGAGACAGCGCCCCATCTTCTCACTTTGCATATAGTCATGCCTGAGCTGGACCAAAAGCAGGAGATTCCTACTGTCAGGTAGACAGGCCAGCATCCAGACCTTGGGTCTCTGTGCATCCCAGCACTTCCAACAGCTCTAGAAAGGCAGGGGCAGGGATGGAGGTATAGCTGAATGGCAGAATATGGGCTTGGCATACAGAAGGCCCTGGGCTCAAGCGCAACATTCAAGATGACATCCAAAGGTAGTCAAGACACCTCAGCCAGTTTCCTCCTCCATCTCCATCTCTCCTTTACTGGCCAAGCCACTGCCAGCTCCCCACGTGAGCCAATTCCACTTTCCTTTGAGAAACTGGAGAGCCACGGCTTAGTACTACTGGCTATTCTTGCTGAGCCCTGTTCACCTTCACACTGCCTTTACCTATGAATTTCACACCAGCCCTACAGTTCCCATTTTTACTGACAATCACTAGGAAAAGACACACAAAAGGCTGTCGTCTGTGTCGTTAGCTTTCACAAAGTCACAGGCTGTGGGGCTCAACCCCAGGTCACCAGGGATGTGGGGGAGTGAGCAGCGCGCACCTTCCTCTTGGTCACGCTGCGCAGCAGCTCAGCCTTGCTGCGCAGCAGCCCCTGGCCGGCCAGCTCCCGCTCCTCCTCCGAGCGACTCTCCCGCTCCAGCTGCTGGAACTCCAGGTCCTCAAAGAGCTTTGTCTCAGTCTCCAGAGCGTCTGCCTCCTTCAACGACAGCGACACCCGGGGTTGGGTGGGGGTGCTCTCAAAGCCACTCTGGGCCAGGCCACAGAGCCATGAGTTCATGGGGGCTGGACCCGGGGAAACTGGGGAAGAAACCGGCCCCACCGCCCAAACTCCCTCTGCTCGGTTGGCGGAGCCCTTTTCGTGGACATCGCGGTCTGGAGCGCTGATCCCCACCCAACCTTGCCGGTCCCCTTTCCAAGCCACTGCACCGACCCTAGTGTCCGGCAGGTACTTGCAGGGGCCAGGTGGTCCCGTCCCACCGCTCTCCTGTCTTCGGTCTGGGCGGTGGCCCACGGGGGCCAGGGGGAGGGGGCTGGTGGAACTGACCCTTCTCAGCTGCTCCTGTAACTGTTCCCGCACTGATTCGGGGCAGTTATCGAGCTGCGTCTGGAGCTCGGCGTAGAGCGCCTGGCGGGCCTCCAGGTGCCTCCGTCCCGCGGCCAGCTCCGCCCTCTCCTGGTCGGCGGGAGGGGAGGGAGGCGGGGCACAGGGGAGAGAGAACACACACTCCTCAACTCCGGCCCGGCGCGGGGGGGCGGGGGGGGCGCAGGGGAGGACACCCGGAGTGGGGGGGCAAGCACCGAGACAGAAGACAGCAGGAGAGGAAGGAGGGCACGTGGGAGAGGAGGCGTGGAGCAGAGGTGTGAGACGGGACTCAGGCCGGGGGTGGGGTGGGGGGGGACGACACGGTGTAACAAAGGCAGAGGTGTGGGGGCAGGGTGGAAATGTTGGTCCCTTTAGAAACTAGTTTAGGTAGGTCCTAGGACGGGACCTTCCGTTTCCGCTCCAAACCAAAGTCAAAGCTGGTGCGTCGTGGCAAGAACTGAGCCTCGAGCTCTGCCACCGTCCCGAGACCAAAATTTAACCCTGGGGAAAATGGGAGTGGTGGGAAGAGTTAAATCCAGGAGTTGAGGGTGCAGGGGGAGCTGAGGATAGCAGAGCTACAGCGGTGCGGCAAGGGGACCCCAGCCCAACCCCCACGGCCTCCCTCCCCTCCTGCCCAGGGTGGGGGTGGGGTGCCAGCAAAGCAGGCTGAACTTCAGTAGGGATGAGGGTTGCAATTAGTTCGGCCCGTTGCCATGGTAATAGGAGCCCCAGGAGTGGATACAGGGAGGAGGTGGATGGCTCTGTCTGGGGCGAGATGACACCTCTGAGGGCGGAAAGGGGGACTAGGGGAGGAGATGGTGAGTCACCCCTCCGAAGGACAGGCAGAGGAGAAACTGTGAGTACTGATTCCAAAGCCAGAGTGGGGCCACGGGCTGGAAAGCTGGGAGGGAGATCATGAGAACCTTCTCACCACCACCATCACCGTCACCACCTCCAACACCTGGACCAACCAGAGGGGAGGCCAAGTCCAGGCCTCTGAGCAATCTCGGTTAAGTGAGGCTAGCCAGGTTGCTTGTGGAATGCCTCACCTCTAAGGAATATAGTCCCATGCTGCAACTGCCCAGCTCACCTACCCACCTACCCAGAGGGAAGGCCTTGATCAGGCCAGGCCCTGAGGTCCAGACACCACTGCCTTTAAATTATCCTGTGTTCTAGGAGGCCTCCAGGAGGAAGGGACCGTCTAGATTCAGCAAGGATGGGTAGCCACTCAGTGGGCGGAAAGGCCCTGTCCAAGCCCTCCAAGGCTGTGCCCACATCTGGACCTCCATATCACTCAGCTCCAAAGGGCGAGGCAGGAAAGACACACTCCAACCCCTGCCCTTCAACATTCTGGAGGCAGCAGCCCAGGCCTTTCCAGTAGGAGGCGCTGTCTGGGCAGAACAGTTCTTGGACCATGCACACCTTTCCCCAACACACACACACACACACACACACACACACACACACACACACACACACCCTTCCTCGTACCTCTCCTGCCAATGATCCACTAAGCAAAATTTAGCTGTGCCTTCCTGCCAGTTCCTTTCTGATCATGGGGTCCCACACCAAGAAAAGAAGGAGGCAACATTAGAAGGGAGAGGCCAGGGGCACAAAGGCACCCATGGAGTTAGTAAAGCTGGCATGACCCAGCCCTGCCTGGGTGGCCTGGCAGTTAGGGGCATGCGGAGAGCCCAGGACAGTGATTAGAAGGGGCGTTAGTGCAGGCCTGGTCGGCAAGCATGGGGTTAATTTGGCACAGAATCTCGGAGTGTGGTTTTGGGGGCCAGAGCCAAAGCTCCATTTAAAAAAAAAAAAAAAAGAGGAGGTGGGGAGGCATTGAATTAAGATTCTCAAAATTGAGAAAAAGAGGAAGATAACTCTCAAAAAAAATAGTAATAATCCAGAAGGAAAATTAAACTTCTTAGAAAAATACTGTCAAATCCAGAAATAGATGAACCCTCTCCACTTCAGAGCTTTTGGCACGCTGTTGGGCGTCTTGGACATGGCTGGCACAACCCCCGTGGGACGCAGCAGCCCCTGAAGACGGGCACGAAATCTGAAAGGGGCAGGAGCTGGGACTATCTGGGACGGGAGGCTGCAGACCCTGATGACAGGAAACAGAGACCTGTGGGCCATCTCCCAAAGACCACATCCTAAGCACCTGAGGCATGCTTGAGGGAGGGCTTCTCCTCCTGGTGGGTCCCAAACCTGAATCATGCCCCCCACCCCAGCAGCACCAGTCCTTCGGCTGTGCCCACTGCCCAAGAAAGGGCTTTTAGCACTTGCTAGAAGAACCACACAGGCTCCAGAATGGCAGGCACCCAGGCAACCAGAGGTAGCACAGAGATCCAGATAAATGAGACCCCAAACACCAGCCCAGCCCCTGGCAGTACCATCCAAGCTTGTACCTTCCAGAGAGAAGAACCCCTCATCCCTGGAGGGTTACAGAGACCATCTGGTGAGCAAGATGGATGTGGAGGGATGCACAGAGACCATGTGGTGTGCAGGTTGGATGTGGAGGGATGTACAGAGACCATGTGGTGTGCAGGATGGATGTGGAGGGATGTACAGCCCTAGGAAAAGCATTTCTCGTACTCTTCTGGGCCACTGGTGGTCAGGTATGGGTTACCTTGTCCCTCTCCTTCTGGATGCCCGTCTCCAAGGCCACCAACTTCTCCTGCAGCTGGTCCATCGCCCTCTGTTCTTTCTGCAGCAATGTTCTCTCTGCCTCCCTCTCCCCCTGCAGCAACGCCCTCTCCATTTCAGCCTAGACAGACACCAGGACCCTCATCAAGACAGGGAGCTCGGGGTGGGGTCCCCCCACAGGGCCTGCACACATCCCAGCCGGCTCACCTCTCGGGCTGCCTCCTGCAGCTGCTGCTCCAGCTCCTTGACTCGGACCTTCAGCTGCTCTACTCGGCCCAGCACCTGAGCCCTCTCCTCTTCCACAGCCAGCACCTCTCCCTGGAGCTTCGCGCTCGGAGCATCTTCATGCTGGAGGGGAGAGAGCCACCCATGGAGGAAGTCTAGAGCCTTCCAGGGTCAGGCAGACTAAGAGGGTGGATCGCACATTCCTCAAACTACTTGAAAAGGGTAAACGAGTCTAAAACAGGAGACCACTTTCCTCCCAGCCAGGAAGCTCGGCTATAGGGAAAACATTTACCGGAGTGCCTGAGCTGGGTGGGGCCCCCAAGAAAAACAGGCCATAAAGCACATTTATAGCTTGGGAAAGTCATGGTCACCTCCCTTTTCCTCCTCGCTCCCAGTTCCTCACCTCTGGTCTCAATCAAACCTTGATCCTTTCTCACTATCCCTCCTCACCCGGCCCTAGCATTCTCATCAGCCCCTGGCCCCGCCCCCCAGCCCCCTAACCTCCTGCTGGGTGCTCTCTGTGCTACTGCACTCTTCTTTGAGATTTTCTTCATCAGAGCGCTCCATGCTCTCCCACAGGCGCTGGGAGGCAGCTCCGGACTCCTCACCGCTCCTTCCAGAGACCACTGTGGCTCCTGTCAAGCCTCTGGAGGGCCTCCGGCCTGCCAATGCCAGCGCTGCGGTGGCCTCTCCAATACTGGGCAGTTCCCCAGATTCGGGGCCCCCGTCAGCCCGGCTGTACTCGGCACACAGGTTCAGGATGGTCTCCAGGCGTTGGCGTTCCTAGGGACAATGGACGGGCAGAGCATGAGGAGCAGAAGTCTGAGACCCAGTGTGGCCTGAGTCGGGGTGTGCTGAACACCAGGGATTCTGGGCCCAGCATCGTGAGGACAGCCTCAACCTCAGGATCTGTGGGAAGGACAAGTGTAGTGTCGCACACCTTTAATCCCAGCACTCTGGAGGGCAGAGACTGCTGGCACATCTCAGAATCTGAGGCCAGCCTGGTCTACATTCAAGTGAGATTCAGGCCAGCCAGCCAAAGACTAGTGAGACACTAACTAAACAATAAAAATAAAAAAATGAAAAATTCAGCCGGGCAATAGTGGCACACACCTTTGATCCCAGCACTTGGGAGGCAGAGGCAGGCAGATCTTCATGAGTTTGAGGACAGTTCTGTCTATAGATCTAGTACCAGAACAGCCAGGGCTACACAGTGAAACCCTGTCTCAGAAAACCAAAATTAATTAATTAATTAGAAACTCTTGTGGGAGGGGGAGGGAAAGAGGGCCCCTCAAAAATGGGCAAGAGACCGAGGCAGTTATACCACCTGTCCATGTGGCTGGCGCGTCCCATCGTCCTGTGTACTTTCCCTTTCCCTCTGCCCTAGGACGGGGCTTCTTCATAGTCACACAAGGACCCATCCAAACGCACACATGGGAACACACCGGGGTAGGCAGCCTGAAGGCCACGCTGAGACGCGGAGCCATCCGGGTCCTCATGCCGACACAGGTTCATTCACAGACCCCCTCCCTCCCCACAAGGCCACACTGATCCACCAGTTCTGCTACCCAGGCACACAGAAGACGCTCCATGCGCCCTAGGAGGCACATCAGCATTAACAGGTAGGTACACACAAAGACACCAGCCCTGACCTGCACACACACAGATAAACACAGTCTGCTGGGTGGGCACCTGCAGACAGACGAGGCCGGAAAGCAGACCACAGGCCACAGGACCTGACAGTCCAGACACAGAGAGAAAAGGCAGCTAGGACGCTGTTGTCCTTCCCTGTCCCACCTCAGCTCCAAGCCACTCGGGCAGCCAACCCTTTGCTCCTTGCCGGCAACGTAAGCTAGCCAGGTGTGAGCAAGTACTCTAGGGTCTGTCAATCTATTCTCCCACTAAATCCTGACGCAGAAATGGTCACCTCTCGGGTGCCTAGGAGGTGAGGGAACAATGGTAGTCATGTTCCTGGTCTCTATCCTCCTCATCTATATATATATATAAAACCCCCCAGCCTTGACTTTCAAGCCCAGATCCTGACCGAGTTTCTGGGGTCTCTGACATCACATCGCTCGCTCACACCACCTACATTTGAGCCTCAACTTCCCATCCCACAACACTTACCCAGCTTCCTTCCTGCTGCTGGCCAAGTTGTGTGGCAAAAAACCCAGGAACCAAGCCTCAGCACCCAGGAGGCTGGGCCTATGCCTCACCCCCGCCCTAGGACCCAGATAAGCAGCCTGGCTAAGGTAGGAGAGGCAGGGTGCGGGCGGGCGGGCGGGCGGGCAGGCAGCCTCTGGCTTAAAGTGGCAGGTGGGGCAGGTTGGGGCTAGTGGTGAGGTGTGTACCTGTGTGTGGGGATGGGGGTGGGGAGGCTGGGCCCAGCATTGCTATGCCAGGTTCACCGTCCCTCTCAGGACGAAGATCCAGGGTAGCCACAGTATAACAGCGATAAGAAGATGTAACAAAGGAAGACTAGGGGTCCTGGCCCCCCACGAGGATGCTGCCCCACACCCTCACTCCAAAAGGACCAGCTGCTTCCCACATTCTCCGGGCAAGTGTCCTCCTCAAACCAATTCCAGGGTACCCATGTCCCCCCAAACCCTGGGCTTCTGCTCTCAAGAGACGGAAGGGAGAATCCATGTTCTTGTATGTGGGCTTCGAGCATATAGACAGCAGCCAATACCCCTGGAGTCCTGGAGCTCCCTATGCTATTTGGGGGAATCCCAGCCCCCTCCCAGCTCAGATGCCATCTCTAGGACAGCTGCCCAGAACCACACCCAGACTCGGCAGCACCACATTTATGCACACAGACACATACAATCACAGAGGCAGGCTGGGGGCTGCCCACCCTGTTCTCACCTCTTCCTTAGTACCATACTCTTAGAGGACCCACCTGGGCCAGGGTAAGTGGTTCACGCCCACTCGGAGAGGCCAAAGAGAAGCGGGTGTGGGGGGGGGGGGAAGCTTTCCTAAAGCACGAGCCCCAGATAAAGGTGCTTTGCCGTGCAAGCCTGATGACCTGAGTTTGCATCCTGGGACCCATGGAAAGGTGGAAGAAAAGAAGGACTGTAAAAACTGTCCTCTGGCCGCACACTCACCATGCCATGGGCCCCCATCAGCACCCGCACTGGCAATACAGAAATGCTTTAAAACAGGAAGTCGCCAGTTCTGGTGGTGCAGGGGAGTAGGATTTGCTGCAGAAGACAGAGGCAGGAGGATCTGGAGTTCGAGGCCAGCCTGGGACACATATAGCCAGGTGGAGGTGGCGCACGCCTTTAATCCCAGCACTTGGGAGGCAGAGGCAGGTGGATCTCTGTGAGTTGGAGGCCAGCCTGGTCTACAGAGCGAGTTCCAGGACAGCCAGGGCTGTCTCGAAAAACAACAACAAAGATGAATAAGAAAATAAAGAGCCACTGAGGAAGACACTATCCTCTGACTTCTGGCCTACACTCAAGACACACCCCTGCAGAGGCATGCACACACAACACATGCAAAAGTAAGTGAACAGGTAAAAAGCCTTAGAGATTTCAAAGAAGGTTCCTCTTCACAGTACCAGGATCGTGAGATACTGGTCACTTATCCTGAAGGTTTATCCTGAAGAAGCCCAGGCCCTGTGCATGGCCAGCTGGCCTGCCCCCATCTTGGCAGAGGCACTGCCCTAGGCAGCGGCGGCCTCCCTGGCATCGGCTCACCAGTCTCTCCATCTCCTGTTCCCGGAGCCGCTCTTGGCGCTGCCGACGGTGGTACTCCAAGAGATCGTCCTCATTGTCACTGATCTCCGTGATGCTGTTTTTCCTCTCCCTTGAGATGGGCACCCGCAAATCCCCACTAGAAAGCTTCCTCTGGGCACGGGGGCTCTGACGAGGTGAAGCCCCAGTAAGGGAGCCCAGGCTATAGGCTGGACTCAGCCTGCCACTGAAGCTCCCTTTGCGAGGTGCCAGGGACTCCCCGAGTGTAGGCGAGGGACTCCGAGTCCTGCGGCCCCGCGCTCCCAGAGTCAGGGAGAAGTCCTCTGGCGAGGTCCCATGGGCTGCCCAGCGCCGGGGTCGGGGACTCTCAGCCACCTCCCTGCTTAGCTTGGGATCTGGGGTAGTCCGGGCGGGCAGTGGAGACAGGGCCCTTCGAGACAGAGATGGACTCAAGGGGGGCAGTTCTCGCATACTGTCCAGGCCTCGCCGACCCAAGCGGGGACTCTCAGGAGGCTGGAGCGTCCGGGTGGCTGACCCATCTGAAAATGTCCGGCCCACCAGTTGTCGAGAGGGGCTGGTCGTTAACACCCGCTCTGTGCCTGGAGGCTCCCGGAAAGGACTGGGAGGGCGGTCCTGGAGTGTGCCAATCTTGTTGCGGGGAGCAGGAACTGGAGGCTGGAATTTGGGGCTGCCAGGAATACTGGTGGGCTGGCTGCGGGCACCAGAAGGTGGGTATTCACTCAGGCTGATGGCCACCACGGGCAACTGCCCACCCAGTCGGGGGCTCTCAGTGGTCCTGCGGGCCTCCGCCAAGACGGTGGCCGCAGGACTGTCAGTCAGAAGACCCCGGAGACCAGGGCTGGGAGGTCTCTCGTGACCCCCTTTCCTGCCCAGCCGGGGACTTTCAGAGGAACGGGTTACACTTGGACGAGACTGTGGGGGCTGCAGAGCCAAATGGTAGCTGGAGGAACGGGCAGGCACCAGTGGGGGCACAGAAGGTCCTGGCTCCTGCCCGCTGGGTGAGTGGCTGGCACAGCTCCCACTGCTGGCTGGTGAGGAGAGCGGAGAGAACGCTGGAGAGGTGTTCTCGTAGCTGGAGCCCATAGACATGGCACCGGGGCTGGTTGGAGGGGACAGCAGGTAGCGCCCGCCATTAGCCATCGGTGACAGTGGCGATGTGGCTGCAGGCTTCTTGCCAGCAGCTCCAGGCTCCTCCAGTACCAACGAGTCCATGATTTCCTGCAGGTCCTTCTCAATAGAGCTCACCAGGGAAGTGTGGCTGGCACAGGCTGCCGGCCCTCGGGTTGCAGGCTGCGCCGTGTGGTTCCCGTTCATCAGACTTTCCGATTCAGCTGAGGGGAAACGCAAAGAGGCCTCAAGCTCTGGTTTTTTGGCTTTAGGGAGCCACGCACATGCACAAGCAAGAACGTACCACCCAGCCTCATCCTAGGGCAGTGCGGCCAGAAGAGCCGAGTTCTGGCACCAGGCTGCTCTGCCACTGACCTGTTCTGCAGCCTTAGCCAAACTCCGGTGCCCCGAGTTCCCCTCCCATAAAGGAAGATGATAGGGAGGACCTTCCTGGCTCTAACACCGAATGACTCAGGACAGAGTCAGCAACAATACCAGGTACTTACTTCTAAGCCTAGCTGTTTCTAACTCACCCCAACAGTACAGCCCTCCTGGCCCTGGTGTCCCCAACTTTCTGTACCTCTCTTAGGAAAAGCAAGTGGGCTCACTGCGAAAGAATGCGGACCAACTATGGAGCTGGCCAGAAGTTCCAGGGCTTCTTAGTCTAAGAGGACACGAGAGACTCTCAATGCGACCGTAGGAGGCTCCAGGGCTGGATGAGCAGTGGAAGCCGGGCCAGCTTATCCAATCCAGCACAGGAAAGGGATCTGCTAATGGCTGGTTCCTGGAAGCCTGGCTGAGGAGCCTCGAGGTACAGCTTAGTGTCTCCAATGATTCCATTAAACCACACCAGCGAGAGCTGGCTGTGGCCTGGCGCTAGCCCTTGTCAACCAACCAGGAGTTTAGACCCAAACAGCTAAAGGAGTGACATGACCAGGCGGGGGTGGGGACCAAGCGAGCCCCCAGGGGACTGAAAGACATAGGAGTAGCAAGTGGAGAAAAAGATAGGTTCTCACGGCTGACTTTGGGTCCTAATTAGTCCGCGGGGTCGCCGTGTGTTCCGGTGACCACCTGCCTTTCCCGAAGTCACCAGACTCTGTAGGCCACTAACCATCATCCCACCAAGTGAACCTGGCATACATGGTCCCCTGCCACAGCCCCAGCATTGGCCCCCTCTAGTTCCACAGCCATCTGAATGCCACTGCAGAGCTTAGGGTGGCTTACACACTGCTGGCTTCCCCATCTGTACCCCACCCCACCCCAGGCAGCTGGCTGAGGGGCCTGTGTGGATTCCTAGAACAATCACCAATTCTCCTCTGAGGATCAATAATTCACACACAAGCTGCAGCTGCTCTCTGAGTCATCGGGAGGTTGGCATGGCGTGGCCTGAGGGCTGAGTAGTGCCGCCATCGGGCATGATCACCAGCAGGTGGGACCCAGAGGCCACTAAGGATTCATCATCATATCCAGGTCCCCTTGAATGACGCACTCTGGTGATAGCACAAGAGGGCCAGCGTCCCAGACACTGAGTGGCATCTTCCAAGGCAGCAGGGTTCCAGGCTAACAGAATCTTAAATATTAGGCACATAACTTCCCAGCTTGAGCCAAGCAGCACTGCCTTGGCTCTTTTCCAGTGACCCTATGGCCTAGCATTCTCCACCAGTCCATGGCAGGTGGCAGTGAGCCCAGACCATTGGTATTGTCCTGCCCTAACCCTCCAAGAGTAGTTGGAATGGGCAAGGACGCATGTCCAAGGGGTGCCACTTACCCAGCCTCGTGTCCCAGCTGGATACTTACCAGAGCCAGGGTTGTAGGAGGGCCCTGGGGCCCGGCCCCCTGTTGGAATCATACTCTTCATCCACTTGGCTTCAGCGGGGTGGTTAAAGCGCAGGAAGGTGGACTGACCCAGACACAACATGCAGCCTGCAGAGAAAGCAATCACTTAGAAGCCACCCCAGCCACAATGCTAACACGCTTACCCTCAGCTCCCGAGAGCCAACCCTGCCTGTACTCACACTGTCCGTACAATGCATATCTGACCTGCCTCTCCCTGCGATGGAACCCACTGATGAACTCCACAGCAAATGTCAGAGTAGGAAAGATCACTGGCAGATAAGTTCCCAAAATCAGAGTCCTCCCGCTAGCTCCTCACTAGCTACGACATCTTCAGGCGACACCACTCCACCTCCAAGCTAGTTCTCTCATAAAAACGGGACACTTGATACTACAGAGCTCCCAGAGTTACTAAGACTGTACATGTGAAAATTCTCTAGAAGTAGAAAAAGGTTTTCAGAAAAAAATGAACACTCAGGAGCTGGAAAGATGGCTAGTGGGTCAAGAGCACTTGCTGTTTCTGCGGAAGACTGGGATTTGGTTCCCAGCATCTACAAGGTAGCTCAAAACCAACCGGTAACTCCAGTTCCAAGGGCTGTGATACCTTCTTCTGAGGTCTGAGGGCACCAGGCATACATGTGGTACCCTTACACACGAGCAAGCAAAACACTACACATAAAATAAATAAATCTAAAAAAGAAAGAAAATAAAAGCAACCAACACCGATGCGTCCCTGTGATCTGTTGAACTGCCCCTTAGGTAAAGGGGTTAGTCTGAGAGGCAGCATCTTCCAGAGTCTGTCTGTCTGTCTGTCTGTCTGTCTCTCTCTCTCTCTCTCTCTCACACACACACACACACAGAGAGAGAGAGAGAGAGAGAGAGAGAGAGAGAGAGAGAGAGAGAGATGGTGATATGGTGACAAGTAAAACACCACAGATCAGTCAGGTGCCCTGGCGGGGCTCAGAATTTACTCCAATCCCTTCCTATGCTGTGACTTAGGGAGGGCTACCACCCTCTCGGAGCATCTAGGGAGCGAGCTCTTCACTTTTTTGGACAAAGCATCCCTGGCTGTCTTTTGGTCTGCCGCAGAATCTAGCCAGTTTTATGCCACTGGGCTCAGCTTGAGCCAAGCACATTCCCAGGCAAGAGACACAAGCCCAGTCCTGCCCAGGAAGTACGAGTGCAGAGAAGGAGGTGGGTATGTGGGAGCCAGAAAACGTAGCCAGGGGCTCAGGAGTGTGCACAGCAGCAGGTGTGCCCACAAGCGCCTAAGCCTGGCTGGCAGGATTCCTCCTCCTGGCCATGCCAGGTGTTTCCAGGCTCCTGCAGAAGACGCTGCACTGGAAGGTGCCAGAGCCCTAGGGCTCTCTACGACCTAGCCTTCTAATTTGTCCACACTCCCGGCCCCAACCTCCTGGCTACCCAATCTGGTGCTACTTAGAGCCCCATGCTTCGCGCCCGTCCGGGCTAAGACTGGCAGGGAAGCCTGCATTCCAGGACGTTGAGGCAGTTCAGCTCAGGGAAGGCTGCAAGGGCCAGGGACATCCCAGGCCAAATGGGTACTTTGACAGGACCCCCCCACACACACACTGAGCTCAGAGGCCTGATCCTGAGACCCTGGACATTGAGGGGCTGACAGTCTAAGACGCCCACCCACAGCAGAAAACTATAGGGGACAAAGCCACCCACTACTTTGGCACGCCCACAGGCCCTCCCAGGCAGACGGCACCATCAGTTCTAAAGGCTGATGGGTGGTTGAGAGAGCAGGGAAAGCCTGGCCCTGCCAAGCCACCAATCAGAGGAGCTAATCCCATAGTAATCATAACTGGCATAAATAATAGTCACCCAAGCCATCCACCTAATTACAACTACAGCTGTTTCAGAGACAGCCAGCCGCCCCCTCCCCTTTCAGGCAAATATTTAACAGTCTAATTAATGATGAGTTTTAAGGGTCTAGACAGGGTCACTCAACTCCAGGGCGATGGGGGCAAGGGGCTGCGGCTGACCACACGGTCCAAACTGGGCAGCAGGTGGGGAGGCTAGGCGGAGTCTATCCAAATAGTGCCAGAGCCACCCAAGGAGCACTGGGTAGCTAGGGACCCTCTACCCTGGCACCTACAGCCTGGAGTCACTGTGCTGCCCTGCCCCCCACAGGGGGTGTGGCCATGTTGCTCCGGGCTATAAATAGTGGTGCCAGGCACTGGCGCTGTATTAATAGAGTGGGCAGGAGGGCAGCGGAACAGAGACCAGAGGAGCTCTGGCCCAAATTAACTTACTATTTGTACTCAGGGGCCCCAGGCATTGCTCCAACCCTGGCACCTCCTGCCCCCAGCGACCTGAATAGCCCGTCGATGTTAGGAAGCCCCTTGCTCAGACTCCACATCCCCAGGACTAGCTCTCTCCAGAATCCCAGGAAACCCTGGTCATCCAACCAGAGTCAAAGTCCCTGCTTTGTCCTCCCTGCCTAGAAGGACTCAGGGTTCAGCGGTGTACAGGTGGGTGGAGGAGCTGCACATCTGGAGGGAAAACACTAGGCAAAGGAGAGGGTGGATCCTGTTTGCGAGATGCAGAAGGGAAACACCCCACGCCGACTCACACACCGACACTCAGAAACCATACAGGCTCACGGCCATATGGGCAGACATGCTGCACACTCGGAGCGACAGCCACTGCCCGGCTGGCCACACAAATAGAATGGACTGGCCACAGGGAAGTTGGGTGATGGGAGAAAGACCGTGGCTCTTCCCATCGGAGACTCTTTTAGTCATAGCACAGGGTCCCTCAACCTAAGCAGGACCCCTCAACAGGCTCCGGAGGCGGGTCCCATGGAGCAGGCTGCTTCCCCGGTGGTGGGGAAGATGGGGTCTGCACAGGCACTCGATAACTCAGACCCCCACTCAAAGGCGTTCTGAGCACAACCACCCGTCAGATTCACAGCCTCAGGCTCCCAAAGAGGGGCGAGGACCCCATTCTCTTCCTTGCGTCCCCCCCTTCCCAGGACGCCCCTCCCAGCCGGAGCGTCTACGCCCGGTTGCCTGGGGCAGTGGCTGGCCGGGCTGAGGACTCACCGCTGAACCCGGACCTCCAGATCGTTGGCTCCCACTAGCCCGGGCCCTGCAGGTCGCCCGCCTGCCCTGGGCCTTTGAGGGGGCGGGCCGACCTCCCGCGCCGCCGGCTCCAGGCGCGGTGCGAGCAGCCAGGCAGCGAGCAGCCGCCAATGCCCGGGGAGGGGCGGGCCGGCCACCAGTGGCGGGGGAAGGGAGCCAGAGAGGGAGGGACAAAGGCGAGGAGGAGGGGAAGAGGAAGTGATGGAGGAGAAGAGTGTGGAGCTGGATGGAGAGGGCGGGGTGGGAGGGAGGATGCCACCAGGCGGCGGGCTGGGGAATCCGCGCTTGGGGCCGGAGGGATAGTGGGGCAGGCAGGAGAGGTTCCCAGGAAGATGACGCTGGAAGTTAAGGTGAGAGGTAAACAGAGGCCAGAAGATGGAGAGCCAGAGGTCGGAGTGATCCTGGGCTCTGTCTCACCTAGAGTAGGAAGCCTGTGACTGAAGCCCATGGCTGGGGGCCAGTGTCACCTTGAGGCAGTCACAACTTCTGGCCTGGTAGCCTTGGATTCCTTATCCACTGGATGCGGAGGATGACCACAGTGACAGCAGAAGACATTTTAGGACTCCACAGAGGAGGGAGAAAAGAGTAGGAATCCCCCATGGGGTCCAGCTATGGTCGCTAGGGTCAGCTATGACCCTCAGTCTAACACTGTGTGACAAGGTCACCCTGGATTGAATGCTCAGGCCAAGGCAGTGTTCTGTGCAATACAAGCAACACTCATCTCAGCTCCTGTCACCACCTAGCTGCTTTTTCTTCTGGCCCCCACCCACCAGGGCTCACCCCCATTGACCCAGGCTTCATGGTGTCCTTCTCCAGAGCCAGCCCACAGGCCAACCCTCCTTTTTCTTATGTGGTAGCTGCGGCAAAGGGCTGGGCCCCTATGAAGACCCCTTTCTGGGAGGTAGTAAGTAGTGGGTACCTTTAATCTCAGCACTCGGGAGGCAGAGACAGGAGGATCACTGTGAGTTTGAGGCCAGCCTGGTCTACAGAGTTAGTTCGAGGACTGCCAAAACTACACAGAGAAGCCCTCTTTTGAAAAACCAGGAGAGGGGGGGAGGAGGCCTTTCTGGGGCTGAAAAGATGGTTCAGTGTTAAGAAGCACTGGCTGTTCTCCTAGAGGACCTGGGTTCAATTCCCAGCACCCACACGGCACTTTATAACTGTAACTCTAGCTCCAGGGGATCCACCTCCCTCTTCTGGGCATTCTGTGGACACGAGGCACACATGGTATACAGACATACATATAGGCAAAACATTCATATACATAAAATGATATATATATATTAATTTAAAGACCCTTGCTGTCTGGAGCCCCCACGGTCAAGCAAACAAACATTATGAACCAGACTGGTACACACCACCTAGCTGGGGCCCCAGGGAGTTGCTTTTAACCTAGAGACCTGGTTCTGTACGCCAGACCCTCACAGGACAACTCAGACACACTGTGAGCTTAGCAGCCCGGGGAGTTCCAACTGTCCTCTCCAATACACACCCACACTGCCCAGTCACACTGATACCCCCTCAGTCAGGCGCACACTGAGCCAAACAAACACCCACATTATACACGCTCTGTCACACACAGTTATTGTCACATTTCCACGTCCCCAGCCCTCTCCCCTCTTAGTTTTAGACTTATTTGAGCAGAGCTAGCCTTTCAAATCAGCCCCTGGGGGGACTCTGAAATAAAAAGCCAGCTTCCTTAGAGAAATAATGAGAGAATTTTCCATTCTTGTTCAATAGGTCACTGTTGCACCCACTCACTCACTGGCATACTCTATACATGCCCACGTGCAAACACACACCAACACACTCACAGGTACACAGGAAACTTATTTCCCTTCTGAAGAAAAAAAAAAAAAAAAGAAGAACCATGTAGGGTCAAATGTAAAACGAAGGGAGGCGTCAGAAACAAAGACTCCCCAGGAAGAGTGAGTCACCCGTCTGGAAACTGTGATGGCCAGCTGGACAGACCCAGGCAGACGGGGCTAGGCGGCCAGGGAGAAACCGGTGCAGAGGGCAGGAACAAGGAGCCGGGAGCTCGCTCCCAGCCTTCATGCCTGCCCTCCTTCCCTTGAGTTTCCCTAGTAAAGATCGTTATCAGTCCTCACAGAAAGCTTGGAGGCTCCCTGCCCAGTTCACGGAAGGAATAACATAACCCGGAGGAAGAGGGTGAGCCCGAAGCCCTGGCTCACAGGATGGCAGCGGGCACCCCAGGAATCCTGGCTATCCCGGAGCTCCTTCCCACCAATGGGAGCATTTAAGACAGTGGCAGTTCCTGGTGGTTGCTGATGGGGGAACCTACTGTCTAGACAGCCCAGGCCCTGAGCTGTGTGGCTCTCTGGAGTCTCTCTTCCTTACTCCCCTCCCAAATCTTTCATGTGGTTTGGAGCTGTGGTCCTAGGGTGGAGCAGCCTAGACCCCAGACTGAGATGCCTCCGCCTCATTTCCTTGGTCCCTCTCCCAGCTCCACCCCTTGCTCTGTAGAGAAGAGGGCAGCATGGAATGTGCCAAGATGCCTGGGTACAGGGGTGGCTCCCTCACATGTTCACTTCTCTAGGCTAAAGGTTGCCATCTGTTTTCTGGTCTCCTCCCCCTCCCCTGGCCCAAGCATACTCCTGACTAGAAGAGCCTGTCACGACCATCTCTGCTTGCCCTGAAGCGCGCCATTCCAAGCTGCCTATGGCTGGGCATAGTGCCCAGAATGATGCTTCTTCTAGGGCCCGGCCCAACCAAAGAAGGCTTCTTGTTATTCCCATGATGTCCTTTTACCTCTCAAAGAAGATCCCCCGTATAAGGCCAGAGTAGATAGACAATATGCCCGGAAAAAAAGTGTGTGTGTGTACATGCTGAACCTAGGGCCTTGTGCTGCTAGATACGTGCTCTACCACTGAGCTACACTCCCAGTCCTCTTGTGATCCTCTTGTACACATGACATGCCACGGAGTTCTCATAGACAACACAGAAATACACACAAAGACATTTCAGTGCCGTCAGTTCTGAGTTCACCCACCACCCATCTGAATACACTGGTCTGTAAACACAAGGAAAGACACAAATAAACACCAAAATACACAGGCCCAGAGACACAAACATATCCGGAGATACATAAACACAGTCCAGTTACCCAGACACACAGAGATAGCACATGCACCCCCGCACCACCCAGTAACCAAGGAAACGCACTCCCAAGAATGTCCGGACTGAGGCCAGGCAGGGCTGGGCTTGGTGCCTTGCTCCAGCGATGAGACAAGGAAACCCTCAGCTCCTCGAAGCCAAGGGGGGCAGGGGGGCTAGGAAGAACACCCATTCCTTTGTGTCTCCGCCTACCCTGCCAAGCTTCAGAAACAGGCGAGCCCAGACAAGAAGACTGGGGTGGGGGGGTGGGGGGGGGGCAAAGGGAGTTTAGGGTCAGAAGAGAGTAGGAGGGCACATACTTGGCAAGATGGGCTGCTGGCCTCAGGAAAGTGGGGTCACTAGGGCCACAGGAAATGCTTAAGAATCCCACCGTGGCCTTAGACCCCCTCTCTTCCCAAGAGCTAAATGATGCCCTAGGAAGATGGACCACAGCATTAATGCGTCCGCCCCATTCACTATCCATAGGGCAAGAATGCTTTTACTCCAGGGAAATGGTGGCCTTGGGGGATGTAAGACAGGGGCCAGGAGGTCTCAGAATTTGCCCGGTTTCTTCCTTCCTTTGATGCTCCGTGTCTCACTGACATATCCCTGAATCCTGGAGCAGATGCTCTCCCTGACCCTGAACAGGACTGCCGGGGACGGGAGAACATCACAACCAAAGCTGCCGCTTGTGAGGACTCCTCTCACTCAGAGTGAGAGACCCCGAACCCCAGCAGAAGACAGCCATGCCCCCAACCACTGGAGGACTGGCCTCCAGGAAACATGTTATCCAAGATCTGCCATCCATACCCTGGGAGCAGAAGGGGTGAGTGGGGCCTGGTTAATTCCTATGCCAGAGGTGAAGAAAGTCGCACTGAAACCCCCACAGAGCTTGGGGAACAGTGGAGCGGGTGGGGTTTCCCCTGTAAAGGGCTTCTAGCCAATGGGCTTCTGCTTAGAGCCAGGCGCTGATCAAGCCCAAGCCTCTATTCTTTCTTATATGAACCTGATTCACAGAGATCCTCCTGCTTCTGCCGCCGGAGTGCTGGGATTAGAGCTGTGTGCCATCACACACTTCGAAGTCCCTTAATAAAAAGGCTCACAAATGGCTGGGTGTGGTGGCACACACCTTTAATCCCAGCACTCGGGAGGCAGGGGCTGGTGGATCTCTTGTGAGTTTGAGGCCAGCCTGGTCTACAGAGTGAGTTCCAGGACAGCCAGGACGACACAGAGAAACCCTGTCTCGAAAAACCAAAAATAAATAAACAAATAAATAAAATACGACTCACAAATGACCTAATGATGCTTAGAGCCTATTTGCAAGGAGAATATATCTGGCCTATTCAAAGTACTGCCTAGCCGGCCCTTACCTGCCTAGGAACCATGGTAATGAGGGGACTTTACACACCAGGACCTCCCTTCCCAACAGAGCAGCCAGGTGCCTTAGGAAACGAAGGAGCAGCCACATCCATGACCCCAAGCTACTGTGCAGCAGGAACAGGCACGTCGTCCTCACTCAGATTTTTCCACCAGAGTCTGCCCTTGCCCCACCCCCTCGGGGGATTTCATCCTCTAAGGCATCTCAAAACAACTTCCTCTTGACATCACAGGACATCTCTGGTCCTTCCTCACGGCTGCTCCACCGCTCCTTCCCTACAATTCAAGGCCACACTATACCCAGGCGCCCCCGACAGCAGGAATGAAAAACCTCTTCTCTCCATGCGGTGTGTGCAGAGTGTGTGTGTGTGGGGGGGGATAAAAGAGGTCTAGGAGAGTCTGGATGCTGGGGTGGGGTGGGGTGGGGTGGGGTGTGCTTCAAGACCTCTGACATCGACACTGAACCCGAGTACAGCTAGTCATCCAGCTGACGTAGGGACCACTGCAGCAGGCCCCGCCCCTTACCTAACAGGCACAAGCTATGGAGCAGAGACCCCCTGTTGGTGTGGCGAGATCAAACCTTACCCTGAGTGAGCCGGGTAGGCTGCCGAACAGGGAGGCCATCGATAGTGCAGACGTTGCCGCAAGGGTAGAGGGTGAGAGTGCCCCTCTGATTCTCGATGTAGCAGTGCTCTGGAGCCAGGCCTGGACCCTGCAGCGAGATATCCCTGGCTGCGGAGCCAATCACTGTCCTCCCTGGAGACATGGAGTCAGAACGGTCACTCAGGCTGAGAAGTCAAGGAGACGGCAATGGGGCCCCTGTGGAAATGTATTTCTATCTCCTACTTGTGTTGAGACTCTGCCCTGGTCTGGCTGTCCCCAGTTTGTCCTTGCTGGAGCCAGTAAGTGGTAGAAACTCTCCCAAGTGTGAAAACTCTGTGTCTGGGTGGGATGATCCAGAGAGGGGCCAGAGAACCCAGACAGCCCAGCAGCAGAGAAGGGGAACCTCCATCTGTTGCCCTGTCTCCCTTTTTCTCCTCTTTCCTACTCTCCTGTCTTCTTAGAAATGCCCCCTTCTCTCTCTAGTCCTTCTGTTACCAGCTGCCTCCTCTCTCCCTTCCTCTCTCCTGTTCTCTCTCTCTCCCTCTCCAGTGTCGCCTCTCCCCTCCATCCTTCCCTGGTAGAGCCCCCGGGACTGGCATTTGGAGAATGTGGAGAATGCAGCATCACCCAGGCAACAGGTGCAGCCAGGAAGGGAGAAGGGCAGGCAAAAGCCGTGCCAGGGCCTCCTCTTAGGATGTGTGCCCTCGGTTCCCATTTTCTCATGTTCCACATAGTTGTCTCCCATGCCAGACATCATCCTGGAGCAAGGCCAGGGGTGGCGGCTCACTTCTTGACCCCCACAGGTTACTAAAAGCCAGTTTACCTGCCAAAGTCGGCAGACAGTCAAGGAGGCAGAGACAAGGCAAGCTTGTCTCGCACAAGGCAGAAGGGCCCCCCCCACGTACAGCCTCCGGGGCAGGAATGCCTTCCGTGATGGAGAAGGGCAGACGCCATGCCCTGCCAGCTCTTAGCTTACCTTCCTCCAGCGGCAGGAGGGTGATGGCTGTGCTGAGTCTGCCGCTGCCCAGGCTCACCAGATGAGGTTTGTCCGTCTGCACCTTGAGTCCTTTGCCTGTCTCAATCAGGTCCAGTGGACCTTTCTGCAGGTAAAGTGGGTGGAAGGTGAGGCTTAGAGACTCCAGGCCAGGACCTGAGCACTCTGCTCCCAGTTCCACCTACCCCCACTCCAGCCCCTGGCCTGCTCCGAAAGACTCTTGAGGTGGGTGAAAGTCAGCACAAAAGTCTTACGCCGAGCGTTACTGCACTAAGTTCTAATTACATCCGAATCTGGGCCACGAGCTCGTCCCACTGGATTTATTCTCAAGCCTAGGCTCAACTGCCCCTTTTGTTTATGAAAACAGAAACAAGGAGGGGGCACTGTAGCTAGTGGGAGGGGACTCAGTAGAGGAGGGCCAGTCTAGCTCCTAGCAGGCTTGTCCTGGCTACCCATAGGGCTGTGGCTTGCTCTGGCTAAACTGAACTACAAGGGAGGATGGCGGCACGAACCAGGAGAGTGATCCTGCCAGAGAGACTCTGTAAACCGATTTCAGACTTTCACAGACGTGTTTCGGGCTGAACCAATTAACCTGACGCGGATCAACACTGAGCTGGTAAGAGGCTTGCAATCAGGGATGGGCGGCAGGCAAAATACTGCGGCTCTCATCCGTGGACTTGGACGACTGATGGGTAAAAGAGATGAACCCAAGGCTGGAGAAATGATGCAGTGGTTTAAGTGTGTTCTGCTCTTGTAGAGGACCCAAGTTCAGTTCGCAGCACGCACATCAGACGGTTCCTGTCATTCCAGCCCCAGAGGTATTCGAGTCCCCTGCCCTCCTTGGGTACCTGCACTTCACATGCATGTACTCACACATAAACATAATTCAAAATAAAAATAAAACTTAAAAAAGAAAAGATCTGGGGGCTGGAGAGATGGCTCAGCGGTTAGGAGCACTGGCTGCTCTTCCAGAGGTCCTGAGTTCAATTCCCAGCACCCACATGGTGGCTCACAACCATCTGTAATGAGATCTGGCATGCAGACAGAATACTGTATACATAATAAATAAATAAATCTTTAAAAAAAAAAGAAAGAAAAGATCTGAACCCACCCTCACCAGGAGCCCTCTTTTTTTTTTTTTTTTTTTTTTTTTGGTTTTTTGAGACAGGGTTTCTCTGTGTAGTTTTGGTGCCTCTCCTGTACCTTGCTCTGTAGACCAGGCTGGCGTCGAACTTACAGAGATCCGCCTGGCTTTGCCTCCCAAGTGCTGGGACTAAAGGCGTGCGCCACCACTGCCGGCACCAGGAGCCCTCTTAGCCTATGGCCCCAGCCCACGTACCTGCACCACAGCTTCGGTCTTGCCTGCAGGGCCTAGCTGGTTCCTGCTGAGAGTGTCCATGGTCCTGGGCTTCTAGAGCTCCTGGGAACACAGTAGAAAGCAGGTAAGCGGGAAGGTAAGGAATGAAAAAGGAGAGAATGGGTTCTTTAACTTTTTTTTTTAATTAACTTTTTTTGTTGGTGTTTTGCCATGAGTGTTATCCCCTGGAATGGGAGTTACAGAGAGTTTTGAGCTGCCATGTGGGTGCTGGGAATTGAACCCAGGTCCTCTGGAAGAACAGTCAGCGCTCTTAACCTCTGAGCTATCTCTCCAGCCCCCCAAAATGGGTTGTTCTTGTGGCAGGGTTCTCAGGGCAAAGCCAGCAGCAGCCACTGTTATCCCCAGTACACACACATAGAGGAAAGGTGGAGAAAAGCTAAGGAGCTTGGGGGAGGAGGGAACCGAGGGAACACATCCTCTGCCTCCATTCAGTTCCCAGCTACAGCACACGGACACTACACCATGCCAGTCCTGATCCTTGCCGCCACAAGCACAAACAGCCCCATAGCTCTAACCCACGTTTCTGCGTTTTCTTGCTCTACACTTCCCAGATCCCAGGACTTAGCCGCAGAGGACACCTGCCACCCTATCCCCCGGGCCATCTGGAGCCTTAAACCGAGCAGGCAGGGCCTACCAAGAGAAGAACAAAGTCCAAGGGAGCCCCTCCAAGGACACTGATAGCGGGAGACCAGCCAGGTGGGTATCAGGGCTGTTCTGAGCGCCACCCCTCCCCAACCTTTCCTTGTCCTCCTCTCCCTTTGTCTTTTTCCCCCCGAGGGTCTTTTTTTTTTTTTTGGTTTTTCGAGACAGGGTTTCTCTGTGTAGCTTTGCGCCTTTCCTGGAGCTCACTTGGTAGCCCAGGCTGGCCTCGAACTCACAAAGATCCGCCTGCCTCTGCCTCCCAAGTGCTGGGATTAAAGGCGTGCGCCACCACGCCCGGCTTCCCCCGAGGGTCTTAATAGGATGTTTTCTTAAAGGAGACAGAGAGGAGAAACCCAGACATTCCTGTCATGTCTGTATGAGAAAGCTACCTCTCTTTGTATAATCAGCTATGAAATCTCAGTACCAGGTGTCAAAGACTCTGGGCTCTTCACTGGCAACGTCCAGAACCCAGACTTGAATCCCCTGCCTATCTATTACACCTCGATAGATCTGTTAGTTACATTTTTATAAAGTATTTGAAGACCAAGTAGTATGCTAGTCTGCACCTCGTGCAAAGCACTCTGGGAATGGCACCTACTGAGAACCATGTAACTTTGAAGTCTCAGGCACTGACCACCCCACTCCCCACTCCTCGGTCCCAGGTTTATGATTTTGGTATGTGACCTTTGTCTATGAACATGCTGCCAGCCCATCAGGGTTTCCTTCCACTTTCTCCCCCAGCTACCAGACAGGTGGCTTGCAAAGGAAGTCAAGACAGGAGCCGACATTCCAAGGAGTGTCTGCTCCTGAGAGTGGATCTCTCAGGCCCTCAGCCATGGAGTTACTAAATTTACCCTTCCCACTTCCACCCTTCCTGGCCTGGCCTTCATCATCTCAGTCACCATTTCCACCCAAGTTGGCAGAAAAGAGGCAGGAACAGTGCCTGGGGCCCACCCCAGGACTGCCTGGGAAGAGGGAAGACAGAGGTCACTAACACACACAAAGGCCCACACTGGCCAAGCTGCTCTCCAGAAGCACTGGCTGCAGGGAGCGTTCTAAAGACAGAGTGCTATAGGTTTGTCCGTCTCTCTCCTTTTCTCTTTCTTTAAGATTAAAGGCACGTGCCACCACCAGCCATCTCCAGGGCTTTTTGTATGCTTGGCAAACATTCTGCCAAATGAGCTATAACCCCAGGACCCCGGGGGGTTCCGTTGTTGTTTTTTTGAAACGGTCTCTGTCTGTAGTTGTCCTAGGACTTACTATGGAGCCAGGCTGGTCTAGAACTCCTGTTTTTCCCCTCTCAATTGCTGGGTTTACAGGCAGGGGAGCCGCCAGGCCTGGACTGGGTTAAGTCAGTAAACTCTTCTCATTTGAGTCAATCTTCTATAAAAGCAGAATAATAATAATTAAAGAAAAATTAGCCAGAACAGGGCTTGTCTAGAACAGTGCTTGCCTGGGGCTAGGAGTAGAACAGAGATAAACTGAATAGGCACAAGATTCTTGAGGCGCTGTGTGCAACAGAAATGTTCTTTTTGTGTGTGAGTGGGGGTGTGATGTGTGCACATGTGTGTCTAGGAACACGTGTGCAGAGGCCAGAGGAAGATGTCAGGTCCCTGCTGGGTCTCTCTCCAAGTTATTGCCTCGAGTCAGGGTATCTCACTGAACTAGGCTGGTGGCCATCAAACCCCAGCAATGCTCCTGCCTCCTCCCCACCCCCAGCTCTGGAGTTACAGACACTGGTGCTGGGCACTTGAGCTCAGGTCTTCACGTTTGATCAGCTAAGCCATCTTCCTGCAATAGGAATGTTCTAAAATTAAGATCCGATGATGGTTTCGTAGCTCTGTAAATATGCTAAAAATAATTTCACACTTAAGTTGGGTTGATTTTATGTGATATAGATTATTCCTCAAGAAACCTGTGAAGAGAGAGATTGGGAGCTGGGGAAATAGCTCTTGGGTTAAGAGGACTTGTTGCTTTCCCAAAAGATTGGAGTTCTGTTCCCAGCATCCACAATGGTGGATCACAATTGTTGGTACCTCCAGTTCCAGGGATCCCACGCCCTCTTCTGGGCTCCGTGGGCTCCAGACACATACCCGGAGCACAGGGTATACATGCAAGCAAAACACCATCTACATAAAATACAAATCTAATTTGTTTTAAAAATGAAAGACTATCTGAAGACCCAGGCAGTACACGAAATCACACTGCATGAACCACCAAGCAATCTAAAAGTCGCAGCTATGATCAGCTCTGGCAGGCACTCAGGTCTGGGCCTCAGTCTCCTCATCTGCCACACTGCAGTATTTGTTTATCACCCTGTGAAGCACACACTTCCACGGGATAAATTCAAGTGGAGATACAGACTGCAAAGGGAGGTGGTTAGTGGGTGAACAAGAGTTCTAGGCGAGTCAGAAGGGCATAAATAAGAAGGTGAGGTGAGAGGGAGAGATAAGGAGAGGTGTAGAGAGAAGATAAGAAACCACACAGCAATTGGAAGGTGCGAGGCTATGGCCTCAGCTCAGAAACCTAACCCACGGCAGAGGAAAAAGATACCAGACCAACCTGACCCAGGCTCAGAAGACGCTTTGACACAGGGATCTATCTCACTAGGGCCCAGGCACCCTCTTCTCTGACCCTATTCCCTTGGAGAAGCAGTACTGTCCTGAGGCCCTCCACTGACTGGCTCGCTATGGTCCCACCAGGAGGCTATCTGTATCTGGGGCTGTAATTGCCCACTCTGTAGGGCACTGCTTGGGAACTCAGCTGTGCCCAGGTGCCCCCCCAAAAGGCCTTTGTGGTACAGCTTCCACCGCTGAGGAGCGGGCCTGGCTCCCTGCAACCCTCCTGCACCCAGATACAAATGCCCAAGTGCCTCCTAGCCAATAAGGTGGCAGGGGTCTTGCTGTGTGAACATTATGAATTTAGGGAATGATGCCCTAGAGTATCAGGTATGGGGGGGACTCCCACAGGTAACCCCAGCCCCATCCTCAATGTGCCAAGAGCCCACAACACTGACACCTGTCTGCAGGTCTCTGCGCCTGAATAACGGTAAAGGGAGTCCTGGGGAGAGGCAACCAGCTCTCGAACCAGCAGGCAGTGAAAGAAGGCCCTGGGCTCCCGAAGCCCAAGATGAAAGGTCCAAAGCCAGCCTAGGAGCCAAAGGCCAGGCCCCCCGCTCTCACCAGGGTCCCACAGGGCCAGCCAGTGGATCGCAATGGGCCATGCACAGCTGTAAGCCAAGGCCTTTCCGGTCACAGTGACTTTTGTCTTCCCTGCTCACATCCGCCCTCGAGGAAGGGTCACCGGCAGAGGAAGGAGTCCGGACAGGAAGGAAACTGAGGCTGGGCGGGCAGTTTACCTAGGAGAGGCGGAGCGAGAGTGTCCACCGACCAGGCGTGTGAAGAAAAAATGAGAAATAAGAAAAATAGGCAGAGAGAAAAGGCGATCTGTGGAAGCGAAGAGGTGCAGGGATTTGGAGTGTGAAATCAAGAGCCCGGAGATGAGGAATAACGAAAGCTGGCTAGGAGAGCTGGGTGTGGTGGTGCATGCCTGTAAACCCAGTTCCCACTACTCCGGATGTGGCCACAGGAATATCAGGCATTCAAGGCCAAGCCAAGGCCGGGGCTACATGAGACCTTGTCTCAAAAAATGACAGCAATGCTGGGGACGAGGCAGTGAGCTCAGAGGAGACTGTGGTCCCCCAGGGGGAGCCTTAGGGACCCCCAGAAGCACGCGCGTGAGTGCGCGAGTGCGACTAAGGCTATCGTCCCCCATGGAAGAGGTAACAGAGGAAGAACTATGCGCTTCAGATCATCTTGGAGGGGAAAACCGTGGGTCAGGAGGGAAAAGAGGGAGCCCCAAAAGCGGGAGAGGAGAGACGTGGACAACCCAGGACAGAGAAGACAGCTAGGAAGAAAGAGTAGTTGGGGTGGCGGGTATTGGGGAGAGATACTGGAAAGGTGCACTTCTCCAAAACCCGCAGGCTTCGTGCATCTCCGCACACCAGAGGCCTGCCCCTCCCGGGGCCACCGGGTGGGACAAGGATGCAGTGTTGGGTTGCCTGCTGTGGCTGCCCCGCCCGCCCGGTCCGGGGACAAGCGGCCTTTCTTCAGCAGGGCTGGAGAAGAAGTCGCTTGTTTGCATGGCAGGGAAAGGGGGTGGCCTCGCAGCTGCAGGAAGGGGGCTGGTGTGTGGAAGGACGTGCGTGTCCGCGGGAGGTTGCGTGTGAGCGGAGCCGCCTGCTCGGGCAAAGCTTGCCCGCGCGTGGAGTGGCGTAGTGTGAAGTGTATGGACACCGGTGGTGTGACACTGAGCTGTCGGTGTGTAACGTGTCTTGCGGGTGCACGGAGGTGAGGCGTGGGATGCTGCGCGTGGGAGCCCTCGAGCGGATGCTCGAGTTAGTGGCCAGTCTTGTTTGTGTGGCTGCTGTGGGGGTGAGCCCAAAGTGTGATGAGTCAGTCCCCCCGGAGTCTCCGGGACCGCTGAGCTAACGGGCCCAGAATGCAGCCCCACCCGGGCTCCCTGGGTCCCCCACCGGGCCGCGCGGTCGCGGGCCAAGTCCCCGCTGCGCTGGCCTGGGCGGAAGCGTCCGCGGCGCCTGGGCAACTCCGCTCCCCGCGGCCCCACCCAGCCGCCTGCCCGCGCTTCCCCGTCCCGGGGGAGCCGGATGACGGGGCTCGGCCTCCGTGGGGGAACTCCGCGCCGCATTTGGATCCAGACCGCGGAGGCGGAGCGAGAGCCTGAGGCTCAGTCATCCCAGGTCGCCCTTGGACGCTCCGGGGACCCTCAAAGACACGGGGGTCCTGGAGGAGCGCCCAGGAGACCCTAGATGTGGAAACCCCAGGACCCCTCCCTGACTCCCACTCCTCAGAGCGGGACTCCACATCTTTTGAGTCCATCCAGGAAGCTGGCCCTGGGACAAGAGTGGAGACGCCCAGGGGATCCCCCCTCCAGTTGTGGAGTGGGGACTTGTGGGATGCTGTAGGCAAGTACACGCGCGCGTACTCCACCCGAGGCTCGGCGAGTGTGGGACACTGGCCGTCGGGGTGCCCACAGGAGACTCGAGATCCCGCAAGCTGGGGGGGGGGGTGACCTCCGCAGGGTCCCAGGGCCCCCTCTGGCGGTGGCGCTGGCAACGACTCGGGAGGGCAAAAGCAAATAGTTCGGAGAGCGGCCCGCATAGCCCCTTCCGCCGACACACTCACCTGGCACGACCCCTCTTTCACCCTTCTACCCAGCTCTCTGGGCCAGAACTGATCTCTCTGGTCCCGGGGACTGTCCCTTCTGCAAACCCAGCCATATACGGTGAGTGGAGCCCCAAGGCGTAGTGGGAGGGGCACGCTTACCTTGTGGGGAGTTGGGGGGACACCGGTCCCTTTGCCCGGCTGGGCCGCGGCGGCCTCAGGCTGGCGAGGAGGACACTGTTGCTTTTCCACAGGAGCCAGCTGAGTAGGAGGAGAGGGAGCCTGTCCCGCCCCCCTCCCGCGAGTCCCCGCCCCCATCCCGTCCTGTCCGCCTGGCCAGCTAGAGAAGACGCCCTTGTGGGGCTGGAGCCCAAGGCCCCCACCCAGCCTTTCCCACAGCAGCACCTCCCCCGCCTGCACAGCGCTCGCTTTGTTCATCTGTACAGCTGGGCTCTCCTCCACCACCGCGGCCACCACCGCACACACCCTCTCCCCCTGCCCTCCCCTTCCGACCCTCCGAGACCACCCTCCACTCTGGGCCTCGAGGCTCTTCTTCATGACCCACTCCTACCCAAGATGTTTGAATCTTCCACTGACTCCCAATGAGCCCTACCATAGTCCTACCCCAGATTCTCAACGTCTCTTTCAGAACATCTACTGAGGGCACCCAGGTCTTTCCTTTGTCATCCCCTCTCCTTTCCTATTCCAAGCCCCATCATACAGAGCTGTAGGTAGAATTAATAATTGCACGCCAGGCTTCAGAATTTAACAAGAAGGCATGTTAAAGTGTGGTTCAAACGACACGACCTCGGAAAGCTGAATGGAGTCGTCCCCATAGCCTCACCTCCATCACAGACCTGTTGGGTTACAGACAGCTGGAGGCAGGGCAGAAAGACACCAAGTTGGCTGGGGAGCGAGAGTGAGGAAGAAAGGAGGCGAGCAGTCTATAAACCAATGGTGAAGCCATTCGCCAATTCAACCCCCACCCCGAAATCCAAGCTGACAGTGGAGCCCTACCTTGCAAAGCCTGCTCTCGCCCCAGGAGACCGCTGGGAGGCCCCGTGGGAGCTCAGCTCAGCTAGACTGGGCCTCTTTAACCTGCAGGAAAGGACTGGCAGACACTCTTCCTCAGTGAAGGAAGGAGCAGGAAGCCCCCGAGTCTGGCCTAAATTCCAGATGGGATAGGTTGGAGAAAAATTCAAAAAGAAAGTCCTCTGCAAAATGGACAAGCTCTGTTCTGACCCAGTGGCTTTTATTTTGTGCCCTCTCTCCCTTACCCAGGGCGGGCAGGAGGCTAAACTGTAGGAGTCTGGTCATTCATTGACAGGACTAGCATTAGTGTGGGGGGGGCGGGGGGAGAGGGCACAGCTGGCTATTGAAGGAGAGACAGCCAAGCAGTGGACAAGAGGGAGGAGAGAATCCCACCTGCCACCTACTTCAGCTAACAGAGGTGAGACATAAACTGTGGGCATCAGGAAGCCCCAAGGTGTATGTGTCTGCCTCTTTCTACCCTCGTGTGTTATCTGAGGCTCATGGAACAATTTCAACTGTAGTCAACCTTCTTGAGGCACACCACAACAGTAACTTTCAGGCTGTTCTAGCATCTTTGAGAAAAAAAAAAAAAAAAAAAGAAAACAAAACAAAACAATCTTGTTCCATATGTAAAGACCTAGCATTTGGAGCGGGGGCTCAGACGGGGTATCTTGAACTCTTCATGTTTTTTCTTAACCTCCCGTCACTGTTTACTGGCATGATCAGGAGGACTGTCAAGCAATAATTAAACCTGCCGGAGGCAGATGGTGCTGAGGCAGGGGTTTAAAAACACCTAACTTTTCTGTGTCCTTGCAATGCAGAGACCAGCTGACCCCATGATCAAGGTTCTGTAAAATCTGTCCCATCTCTTGCTATGTCCGGCCTCTGTTCCCACAGTTAAGGCACTCAGGGGACTAAAGACCTCTCGCCCCCGCCCCTCCACGCTCATCCCACTCCACATCTGGAGCCCATCAAAAAGCTCAGTGCTCTCTCTCACAGTTATGCAAGAGGTCGAGCAGCTGGGAGCTCAAAGGGGGAGGAGGAGGAGAAAGAAGAAAACAGCTTTCCAAGCATGCTTCAGACTTTCCGAAATGGAGGGGGTGGGGGGCAAAGGCTGGGTGTGGAAGAAAGGGGGGTTCTTCAAAGCCTTTTGCACTTGCCTGTGACTGTCGGGAATGGATTTCCACACCCCTCCTGTTTTAACCTTGGCACGTTTCCCATTTTGTCCCTCCTCTCAAATTGTGCTCCCTCTGCCTCCGGAAGAGGGTAAAAGTCACTCATGTGGCCTGAGGCCTCTGCAGTCTACTCCCTTTCCCAGAAAGCTATCCCTCTGGTTCAACAGTTTCCTCAAGATTGAAACATTCTTTCCTTCAGGGAAGCTCCTTAAGCAGGAAGGCAAACAACTCAAAATAGCTTCAGGAAGTCCCTGAAACTGACCAGATTCACTAGACCCCTCCCTGCCAGGGTAAATAAAAGCTGAGAGTCCTTCTCCACCCAGCTGAGCTGCAGAGAAGACTCCGGAGACCAGACAAGCGGACTGGAAGAGCTTTTAGACCAACTGAATCACTTGGAAAGGACACTCTCCAACCTGTTGACTGGCCTTCAGGCTGTGCTGTGTGCCCCAGGTTTCCAGCTTTTGTGAGCTGTCACTGTGCTGGGGTGGTGGCCTTCTGATGCAGCTGTCTTCAAGTCATTCCTGCTCCTGTAAGTGACCCCAATAAAACTCTTCAGTTCACCAAGTTGGACTTTGGTGGTATCTGTACTTTGGTCTGTCATGGGTTCCCTATCTAGGGTGAGTAGACATGTATGTTGTGTCTTCCCGAGAAAAGTTTTGTCATACAACACCTCGGTGACCCCTTTGGGTCTTGAACATTATTGATGTAGGTGTGGTGGCACTAATGACACCAGATACCTACTCACTGCAGCCAACTTGGTGGAAAGCATGCCCAAACTTTACCTTAACAGTAGCAAAGCAGCTCTTTTATCAGTTGGTCTTAGAAAATTTGCACAATCCACATTTGTATGCAAATACAATCAAACTGTGTGGGAAATTTGGCTAGGACTAAAAACTGGTCTTGTCTGCCTCTGTGGCTCAGGACCTGCCTATGAGCAGAGGAGAACAAGCATTCAGGACTTGGGGTACAGCACAGATGAAGAGTGCATGTTGTTTGGTATGTGGGTCGTGAATTCGGTCCCCAGCACTGAATGCACACTTACTTGGGAAATAAAATCAATTGTTCCTCTCGCCTTGAATTTGCAAGGCCACTCTTTCAGACAGTTCCTGCTCTGGTTTGTTAATCAACCTGATCAAATGGAGAACACCCAGGTGTTTCCCAGAATTGGAGCTGGACATTTAGGGACTATGAGGTGTTTCCAACTGTTTGACATTTTAACACAACTCGTCATCTATAATGATCACACTCAAGACCCATGTAATTGAGTTAAAAGGGTGTATGTGGGGGCCTTGGAGAGATGGCTCAGTTGTTAAGAGCACCAGCTGCTCTTCTAAAGGACCTGGGTTTAATTCCCAGCACCCACATGGTGGTTCACAATACAATGTCCTCCTATGGCCCCTACTGGTAACAGACGTGAACATGATACACATACATACAGGTAGGCCAAACCCTCATACACATAAAATAATAATTTTAAAAAATTAAAGCAGCATGAGATAATAAAAATCATTTTAAAAACAAAGAGGGAGCTAGAAAGATGGCTCAGTTAACTAACTGCTCAAGAAGCCCTAAATCCAGTTCCCAGCACCCAAGTCAAGTGACTTACAAACCCCTGTAACCCCAACACCAGGAAATCTGATGCCTCTGGTCCTTGCCAGCATCTGCATTCATGTGCACCTTCCCATACACAGGCATATACACAATACACATTATTGAAACTATTAAAATAAAAATTAAAAGTCAATCAAAACAGCAAAAACGTTCATATTTTGAGTAAGTTTATGGTTTTGTTGAATCACATAGCTATCCTCAGTCATCCAATCACTTAGTCCCCGCCCAGTGAGTAGCAAGGTAAAAGACTTTCCCTTTTTGGCAGGGGATAGGATGCTTCTAAAACTTCAAGGTAGTGCCAGGCAGTGGTGGCGCATGCCTTTGATCTCAGCACTCAGGAGGCAGAGCCAGGCGGATCTCTGTGAGTTCGAGGCCAGCCTAGTCTACAGAGCAAAATCCAGGGCAGGCACCAAAACTACATGGAGAAACCCTGTCTTGAAAAACCAAAAAACAACAACCAAAACCAAAATCAAACAATAAAAAATATGAGGTAGCTTGACTTCTGTTTGTGAGCAGGAAAAGCCTAGTTGGGCAAGGTGTCTGGCTTTCGTAAAGGCTTGCTTTGTGTCAATCACAAACTCCCCAGTACAAAATGAGACATACGCTAGGGATTCTCTCCATCTTTGGATAACAGCAATGCACACCAACAACGATTGTAGATTTTCCACATATTGCCTTGAAGAAGTCCCAGAGATACAAGTATGTTTATAAAAGTGTGCAAGGGAAGGAATGGGGGGGGCATGGTTGTGAAGAAGTAAGGGAGTCACGGCAAAGGCTATGTTTTTCAGAAGCCTACTAGGCAGGAAACCCTACACCAGCCTTTTCTTCCTTCTCTCTCTCTCTCTCTCTCTCTCTCTCTCTCTCTCTCTCTCTCTCCTGGAACTCACAGAAATCTACCTGCCTCAGTTTCCCAAGGACCGGGATTAAAGGTGTGCCTGGTGCCCACTGGGACCAGAAGAGGGCACTAGATCCCCTGGAACTGGATTTGTGGTTGAACCGTTGTGGAATATTATTTTAACTGGGCAAAGCTGTGTTACATTTGTTTATGCTGAGAAATAACTACTTTAGCTGTGTAAAGGTGTGTTACATTTGTTTATACTACATTTGTTTAATTACGTAAAAGTGTGTGGCATTTGTTTCCCCTTGCCTGCCCAAGGAACCTGATTGGTCTAATAAAAAGCTGAACAGCCAATAGCTAGGCAGGAGAGGGGTAGGTGGGGCTGGCAGGCAGAATGAATAAATAGGAGGAGAAATCTAGGAACGAGAGAGAAGAGGAGCATGAGGAGAAGAAAGAGGACGTGGGACACGCCTGGTGCCAGAAGCCAGGCATTCCCCAGCAAGAGACGAGAAACAGTGAAGGTAAGATATACAGAAAAAAAAAGTAAAAAGCCCCGAGGTAAAAGGTAGATAAAGAGAAATAGGTTAAAAGAGCTAACCAGAAACATGCCTAAGCTAGGCCAAACATTTAAAACTAATAAGTCTCTGTGTCATGTTTTGGGAGCTGGTTGGTGGCCCAAAAGGAAAATCCGGGTCCAGTAAACCACAGTATGGGTTCTGGGAGCCAAACCTAGATCCTCTGCCAGAGCATCAAGTGCTCTTAACTATTGAGCCACATTCCAGCCTCTAGATGTAAAGTTTAATAAACTATTTAGCCTGGCTTAGTGGTGCACACCTTTAATTCCAGCGCTCGGAAGGCAGAGGCAGGCAGATTGCTGAATTCTAGGCCAGCCTGGTCTACAAAGCAAGTTCCAGGACAGCCGGAGCTGTTACACAGAGATACCCTGTCTTGACACACTCCCACCCACCCCCACCCCCACCCCGCCACTCCCCCCCCCAAAGCTATTTAGAGCTGGGCAAGTTGATGCACTGGAAGGTAGAGGTATTAGGAGTTCCAGGTTAGCTTGGACTACAATGTGAGACACTATCTCAATAATATAATAATAATAATAAAAATAAAAGCAAAAACCAAAATAAGGTATGGTGTTAGCTCAGTGGATAAAGGTGGCTGCCACTAAGTTTGGGGACCTGAGTTTAATCCCTGGAACTTTTAAAGTTGCCTTTTGGCCTCCACACATGTACTGTGGCACAAATGTGCCCTGGCCCCACCTAAGTAAAATAGAATAAAAATTTTAAATTGAAATTAAAAGGGAGTGGTGACTGCAGAGATAGTCAGTTGGCAAAGTGCTTGCCACACATGCCTAAGGACCTGAATTCAATCCCCAATACCCTTGTCAAACCCGGGTTACTTTAACTTATCCTTGTAATCCCAGTTCTGGGGAGGTGAGATAGGCAGATTCATGGAGCTTACAATACAAGGTGGATGGCTCATGAACACCTAAAGTGACCTCTGGCCTCTACTCTACATGCATACACACATTGCACCCATCCAAACATACATTATCTGTTTTATATTAATCTTAGGAATCTCTTAGGCCTACCAGTTGTGAACAACTTCAAATTAATTGGAGGGTAGTTTCCTTTGCCAAAGCTGTATGAATTGATAGATTTGAGCTTTTGGCTACTGTTCCAAAGGTATATTCTGTGCCTTTTCTACATGGGATTAACTAATCTGGGATAGGAGCTACAGGCCTCCTACATGAACCAGAAGGGTCAGTCAGATCTTTAGTCAGATCTAGTACTGTTGCTAACCTCCCTCAGAAGTGGCCAACAAAGTCCACTGGATGCCACAGGTTTACTGGCCAGTCAGGGCATGTGGCATGGACTGGGTCTTCATTTCATTAGATTAAGATTACAGTCCAGAGCTGGACGGTGGTGGCACACACCTTTAATCCCAGCACTCAGGAGGCAGAGCCAGGTGGATCTCTGTGAGTTCGAGGCCAGCCTGGTCTACAAAGTGAGTTCCAGGAAAGGTGCAAAGCTACAGAGAAACCCTGTCTCAAAAATTACAGTCCAGGGAGGCAAGTTTAGCACTATTAGATCAGGTAATACTTCATTAAAAAAAAAAAAATTAAAAATTTTAAGCCTCCATCACAAAAATACTGTCATCCCTGACACTTAACTATTTATTAGGGAGGAGAATCTGCCTTCTGAACAATTTGTTCACATTCAATAGATTTTTTCCAAATAAAACACAGTAAAGAAGCCTTATTTGAGAAAAGGTCTCACTATGTTGTCCTGGCTGCCCTGAAACTCATTATGTAGACTAGGCTGGCTTCAAACTCAGAGCTCCTCCTGCCTCTGCCTCCGAAGTGCTAAGATTAAAGGCACACACCATGTCTAGCAAGAAGCCTTTTGAAGGAATAACCAATTTCTAAAACATCCCTAATGTCTTCCTGGTTCATTTATTCATCACTGTTTGACAAGGGGAAGGCTCCAGAGTACTGCAGAATGTTTAAGAACTCTTCAATTAGCACTTGGGAGGCAGAAGCAGATGAATCTCGGTAAGTTTGAGGTCAGCCTGGTCTAGAGAGCAAGTTCCAGGACAGCCAGGACTGTTTGAGACCTGTGGCAATAAACTAATGAACAAAAAAAGCTGGGCAGCGGTGGTGCACACCTTTAGTCTCAGCACTCAGGAAGCAGAAGCAAGCAGATCTCTGTGAGTTCAAGGCCAGCCTGGTCTATAGAGCTAGTTCTGGACAGCCAAAGACTACACAAAGAAACCCTTGTCTTGAAAAACCAAAAAGAGAGAGAATGCGTCATTTGTCTGACTCTAAACTGCTCCTGACAAAGTGAAGAGTCTGGATCTGGTGAAAGCTCTAAGCAGCTTTATTTAATCCTACTCAGAAACTATGCTGTCAAGAGTGTGTGTGCTCAAATACACACAACAGAGAGGGCACAGTACCTAGAAAAGGAGACAGGGAAATGAATACACTTGGATAGGTTATTTTCTTTTAAAAAAAAACGTATCATTAATCTTTAATCTTAGATCCTATTACAGTACCATGAATCAGCAAGCAGACATCAAAGTTAAAGAGTCCAGTAAACATTTTATAATACTCTTTTATTTGATTAAAGAATTTGCCTTCGTTGTGTACAGTGGAATGTTATATTCCCTATGTATTTTACAGGGTTACAAAACGTCTCTCATTTTAAATATTACCCCAAAAGTAATTTCAGAAAAAAGTCTTTGTGAAATTAAACTTGACTTTAAAAATCATAGGGACAAACAACTCTGAAATACAACTGGATTAATAAGATTTCTTGTCTACTTAACTACATGACAGACTTCTTATCCCAGTCCCCTTCCTCAGAAAACCTCACATGAAAACCAAGCTGGAGATAAGGATTCTTCCCTGATGCAGTTTAGGGGAAAGGGAAAGGCCAGAACTTTCTTTGGCAAGCATCCAGCCACAGCCATTTTTGTGTGACTGCTTCATGGATAGTATACTCTTGCCATGGAGGGCCAGCTGTTCAGAACGAGAGCCTGCTCTCCAGCCACCTGAGAGTGTGGAGGTCATCTACTGTAATTTTCTGCTTCCCATTACTGGTGTCTACAGCCTTGCAGCAAAGGATCATCCAACCTGCCCACCCAGTGCAATGCTTGTGGGACTGGCTGATCCAGCCTCCATTAAAAAGGCAATGTCAATGCAGCTGAGAAACAATTACTACATGATGACACAAAAAGGTTGAGAGAAGAAAACAGGATTTCAGAAACAGGGACAGATAGGCAGGTGAGGTGGAAGGAAACGGGGTATATTGGAGTAAGCCCTCTGGACATATCAATATAATCCCTTGTCTCTCAAAGTGCTACCACTCTAACGGTGAAGATGGGGTCTCCTCGGTGGTTCAGGTCTAATGGGGAATGGCACAGACTCCTCACTAGCCTCATTTCTGCTGGAAAGGAGACTGACGAAGAGCATCTGGGAAGAGCAGGAGGAGGAGGTGGACATGAGGAATCTAAGTGGACGGCAACACCATGAGTGACTACTATACAGTAACTGCCCCACATGTGGTGAACTGGAAGCTGGGTAGCTCTGTCAGCAGACATGATTACATGTGGAAATGGATGTAGCCATCTTATTAGGCATCCTGAAAAGGTGTGTCCATCTGCAAGCTGCTTCTCAGCTACCTTTCATATTGACAGGAGTGGGATTCACAGCACTGCTTCTAACTGGAAAGGCAGGTCTTACAAGGGAACAACTTGGCAAAGAAATGGAACAATGGATGGACACAGGAGAGGAAATAAGACAACCTTGTATTGCAACTTCTAGACTCTACATCCCATAAGCAGTTCACTGGTACTGTCTAAAGTCAAGAATGGGCTAGGTAAACTTGTTCTAGGAGTACCGAACACAATACCTACAAAGAGATGACCCCAGCGCATGACTGAGTGTACTGAAAAATAAACCGAAAGGGGTATGGAAGATTCAGATCTATAGAGAAAACTTTTTAAAACAAAGTATGAAATAGAACTACATTTAGGGATTAAAGTCAAGGGGAAACTTATATGAAGGCAGAAGAGGTGTTTACGGGACATTCCCTGGAGAGCTTGCTTTCCTACTGGCCAGTAAAACCTGCAAAGAAATCAGCAACCTTTCCCTTTATGTTAGTGTCGTTTCTTTGTCAAAGAATGTCTCTGTGACACCAGAACGCTGGGGGAGTTGAGGGTCCTTGCGCGCGGAGGATGTACACTGTATCAGGAAAAAAGGGGGTCTCCAATGGCTTGTAAATTTGGAAAAAGTCTTCAGCCACTTTTGGCTTCTTCGTTATTCATCTGAAATTCTTCCTTTTCGGCTTTCTTCCCTTCTTGGTATTACAGGATTTCGTATTTGTCCACTAAGAAAGTGGTCTCTGTGGAAAACCTGACGGGGCTGTTTCCATCTACCTGGGTCACTTTGGTAACCTAGGAAAAGAAAAAGAATGTGATAAGAAGAAAGACGGTGAGTCCACAAGATGTTGACTACGTTTCCATTAGAAAATTCATCGACTTCTCTAAACATGGCACTGAGAGCAACCTAGAAATACTAACAGGCACTCAGTCACACTTGCAGCTTGTGGCAGCATCTAATCTGCTCTCCAGAGAAAAAACACTGCTGTAGTACCACAGAGCAGCTGCCACAGGTCAGGTTCAGAATGAGTGGTGAGGCCCAGGGCTGCCACACAAAACCCAGGGAAGCCAGACATTCTATAAGGATGATCGGTTAGCATTCTGACCCCAAATGCAGTGTGTTACCTCTCCTGCATTAGCTACTAAATCTATTTCTGTCGCTTGTATCCAAAGCCCCACTACACGGCAAGGTTTTTCTTTTCTTTTTAAACTTCATGTATGTCTTTATGTGTCTGGTACCAGCAAAAGCCAAAAGTGGGCATTGGATAGGCTGGGACTAGAGTCACAGATAGTTGTGATCCATCATGTGGTACTGGGAATTGAACCCGGGTCTTCTGGAAAAGAGCACCCAATGCTCTTGACCACTGAGCCATCTCTCCTGCCCCAGAACTAGTGTTGTTGTTTTCCTCCTCCTCCTCCTCCTCCTCCTCCTCCTCCTCCTCCTCCTCTTTTTTTCTTCTTCTTCTTCAAGACAGGCTTTCTCTGTGAAGTGCTAGCTGTCCTAGAACTCACTGTGTAGACTAGACTAGCCTCAAACATAGAACTCAAGAGATCCACCTGCCTCTGCCTCCTGAGTGCTGGGATTAAAGGCGTGCGCCACCTAGCTTAAGACTAGTCTTTTCAGGGCTGGGGAAATGGCTCATGATGGTTAAGGGCACTAGCTACTCTTCCAGAGGTCCTGAGTTCAATTCCTAGAAACCACGAGATGGCTTAGAACCATCTGTAATACAGATGCCCTTTTCTATCATGCAGACGTACAGAATAGAAAGAGCACTCATATATATAAATAATTTTTTGTTTGTTTCTCAAGACAAGGTTACTCTGTGTAGCCTGGAACTCACTCTGTAAACCAGGCTGGCTTTGAAATCAAGAGAGGTCTGCCTGCCTCTGTCTCCCTAGTGCTGGGATTAAAGATGAGTACCACCATGTCCAGCTCTGAATTATTTTTATGTGTGTTTATTTATGTGCTTGATGCCTGCAGAGGTCAGAAGAGGGCACTGGATCCAATGGAACTGGGGTTACAGACCATTATAAACAACCATACTGGTGCTGGGAACCAACCCAGGTCCTCTGCAAGAACCGAAAGTGCTCTTTAATTGCTGAGCTATATCTTTCTAGCCCCTACAAAAAGAAAATTTAAATGTATTTAAAAAAAAAAAAAAAAAAAAAAAAAGGCCAGGAGTGGTGGTACACGCCTATAATCCCAGCACTCAGAAAGCTGAAGGGACACCTGGTCTACACAGCAAGTTCTAGGCCAGTCAGGGTTACATGGTCAGACCCTGTTGTAAAATGGGGAAAAGAAAAAGAAAAAAAAGAAATGTGATGAGCAAGTCAGAAATGGAATCTGCAGAACACATCAGCTTTGATTTTTGCCTTGACATGAAACTATCAGACACTTGCTCTATCTTCCCCACACCTGCCCCCTGTTAGAGCAGAGTACCTGTATGTTGCAGTAATTTTTTTTGGAGATGAAGGAAACTTGAACAGGGAAGAAGTCATTGGGCTGCCCAGGAATGCTGAACTCCAGGCTGCCACTCTTATTTTTGGCATCAATCACTGGCAGACACCACTCCAAAGTATTTCGCCGACTGTCATGTCGATATTCCCCATCAATCTCACCAATCACTGGTGCACCAACACCCGATCTGTCATGAGAAACATCTGGTCATTGTAGTTATCTAGAGCTCAGAGAACTCCAACAAGGAAAGGAAAACCAACCTCAAATTTGATCAGCTGGGCAGTGGTGGAGCACGGCTTTAATCCTAGCACTTGGGAGACGAGGCAGGTGGATCTCTGTGAGTTAGAGGCCAGCCTGGTCTACAGAATGAGTTGCAGGACAGCCAGGGCTACACGGAGCAACCCTGTCTCAAAAAACAAAAAAGCTGGTGATGGAGAGATAGCTCAGAGGTTAAGAGCACTTGCTGCTCTTCCAGAGATCCTGAGTTCAGTTCCCAGCAATCACATGGTGGTTCACAACCATCTAAATGAGATCTGGTGCCCTCTTCTGGTGAGCAGGCATACATGTGGGCAGAACACTGTATACATAATAAGTAAAAGAAAAAAAAAAAAAAAGCTGGGAGGTGGTGGCACAGGTCTTTAATCCAGCACTCAGGAGGCAGAGGCAAATGGATGGATCTTTATGAATTCAAGGCCAGCTTGGTCTACAGACAGAGCTAGTTCTAAGACACCCAGGGCTACACAGAGAAACCCTGTTTTGGGGGGAGGAGGGGAGTATGTATCTCAAATTCTGCCTCAATTTTTCTAAAAATTATGCTGCTTAGTAACTTCAAGGATCAAAGCCCTAACTCCTTGGCTAAGGCTATCACTTCCTTTGTATAAAAAGATATCAGAATGATAGGCATTTAAGACATAGCTTTGGGCGCTAATTAGGCCTGGGAGCTAGCAGAGAACTGAGACTGCAAATGTCTAAAAATGCTTTCATTGTAAAAATCACTTTATGGTTTGCTAGCCTGTTAAGGACTTCTGAACAATGTGCGTCTTTAAATAACAATGAAAAATAAAGCAGGTTGATAGTATGGGGAGACTTTGCATACCAATAATCGAGGTGTAATTGGATTTTTGAGAACATACTTTACTGAAGCCAATGCTAGTAAGTTTATCTGATTTATGATCTAGTGAATTATTTGGTAAATGAAAAGTGAAAGCATGCCAACAAAGTCTGGCCAAAATAGAAATAGACTGGAAAAAGAGGCGCACACAGTTGTTTTCGGTCACAGAAGAATCAGGGCTAGTTAGGATGTACTTTGCACTCCCACAAATGGCTGACAGGCAGTGTCACCTACTCCTACACATTCTAAATTTACCCTCTTTTAACTCAACACTCAGTGCTTACATTAGGAGCAGGGTAAGGAAAACAAAGCCTACTTTAACTCTTTCCCATCAACTTTACAGTGCTCATTCCTTCTCTGCTCCAATTCCAATTCTGACTTTTAATCTGATCAGCTCTAGATACTGGGGTAAAACGTCTCCAAAGATCTCTTCTCCAGGCCACTGCAAAACTGAACAAAGACACAGGAAACCACCATAGCCACAATTACAGAGCAGCCAGAGGCCTAAAAACCATGGCACCCTAAAATAGTCTAGTAAAATAAATCTCAACAGAGTTCACCTGTCAGCAATACCCAAGTCCTACCACTCTCCAAAGTAGCCATTTATTGTTCTGGAGGAACAACTGACTTGTGAAGTTGGTCACCCTATTATTTTACTTCTTACAAAATAGGGTCTTTTTTTTTTTTTTTTTTTTTTTTTTTTTTTTTTATAGCCTTGAAATTGTAACTCTCCTGTCTCTAACTCTCAAGGACTGAAACTACAGGTGTGTTGGTTAATCCTATTAATGGGGACACTGGTAATATAGCATATTTTTTAAAAATGGAAATAAGAATGACTAAAATTAGATTTGACCAAGATAAATCCCCCAGTAATCAAAGGAAACAAAACTAGAAATTAAGTATCATTTTGTTGCAATAAAACTGAGGAATACAACAATAGAGATACTCTGATTCACAATTAAATCCTCTATTTCCTTGTAGCAGTGGTTGAGAGGTAGAGGAGAAAAGCTGAGATGCACTGTTGAAGTAATGTCAGTGCACACTCTACTGGGAACGTATAAGGAAGCAAATTTAAGGCACAGAATACTTCCAGAGGACCCTAGAGAATATGCCATTGAAATATACATCACTGGAACTAAAACTTTGAGCTGTATGTGTGACAGGAATCCTGTTTGCAATAGGGTCTCATTCTGAAGCCTAGGTTGATTTGAAATGCAAACTGGAGAGGATCCTCCTGTTTTGGTCTCCCTAGTGCTGGGATTAGTGTTTAAGCCACCACAAATAGCTTGACATGCATGTCTATCTTGCTGTGCTGACAGTTTCCTAGGTGTATACATGTCAAAACTAACTGCACTGCTAACATCACCCTGGCAGGGTTTCTCTATGTGTAGCCCTGACTGTCCTGGAACTCACTGTATAGACCAGGCTGGCCCCTAACTCAGAGATCCTCCTGCCTCTGCCTCCCAAGTGCTGGAATTAAAGGTGTACACCACCACATCAAACACAACTTTTTTTTTTTTTTTTTAAAGAATCAAGTATCAGCCATGTCTATTAGCTGTAAACCTAGCTACTCATGAGACTAAGGCAGGTGAATCACAAATTCAAGGCCAGCCTGGATATTTAGTGAAACCCTATCTCAAAACAGGTAAAAAGGACTGGGAATGTAGCTCAGTGGTAGAGCTCTTGCCATGCTTAAGCCCCTAGGTTTAATCTGCATTACTACAGCTGAGAAGAAAATAAGCAAACATTTCAGAATGGATATTCAGTCAAGTACTGCCTCTATTATTTATCCCCCAGCCCCAGAAACCAGCTCTAAACCCACGAAGGGAAGAGGATTATTAGGAGAATTTCACTTACGGCAGTGGGATGGTGATGACCACATCATTGAGCTCTAAATTATCTTCCTGTAGTTCATACTCTATGTTGACATCACAACCATTTCCACTTTCAGAGGGCCAGCAGTTAACTGAGAAGAAAAACAAGGCCATAACCCCTCAGTTTTAGAAATAGAGTAGAACTGCTTCTTGGCCTTGGGGCTAAGATCAAGAGGTTGGAAGAGTGGAAAAACGTTAAGTTGGCAAATACCAGCTAACCGACAACTGCGGGTCTATAGCACCCTAATGTAAACTACACACTGATGGTTCAAAACCAGCTGTAACTCCAGCTCCAAGTGATCTCACGACCTCTTGCGGCCTTCACAGGCACCTATTCATCGGTGCATACGTTCATGCACACACACATACACATAAATAAAACCTTTAAAAAATTAAAATGATTAGTTAAACTATCCCAAATGCAGCAGCAGCAATTCCATTCTGAAGACAGTCACTTTGCCAGAAAGAACTTGCCATGTCAATGAAGAGAAGAGCATGCCCGTCAGAGGCACCTACTTGTCAAGGGAATAAAAGATTCCTCTGTTGTCTGCAGTCTCCACTTTAGTACCCCTACGTCACTGTTGACTGGAAATGACTTCTCTGGGTTTTTCAAGCCAATCAGAGACTCTGCAGTGAAAAGCTTTTTATCCACATTTGGATGGGTCTGAGAAAGAGAAAAGAAAGAAATCTGAAGTTCAGAGTGACAGGTGAATGGGGCCAACAAGATGGCTTAGTAGGTACTTGCTAAGCCCAATGACCTGAGGTCAGTCCCTGGAACCCACAGGAGGAGGAGAAAACCAACACTCTTGAAAGTTATCCTTTGACCTCGACACACATGACACATGTATGCCCATACAGACACATATATACAAGCATACAGAGTAAATAAATAAATGGACTAAAAATAAATAGGAGGTTGAAATGCAGCCCAGTTGGCAAAGTACTTGCCTACCATGCATGGGGCTCTGGGTTCAACTGCCTGTAACCCTAACACTCTGGAGTTGGAGGTAGGATTAGGACATTAGAAATTCAGGGTCATACTCTGTCACACAGACCCCTCTGGGCTTATATCCTTATATAAATAGGATTCGTAATAAGTTACAATTCTTTTCAATTTTGTGGAAAGACGTGCCTTCTATAAAGACTTAAGATTTTAGACCAGAGGTACACAATAATACCTCATCTCAAAAAAACCCTGAAGGCCAAGGCTATCCAGTTGAGTATAACGCTAGCTCGAGCAAGAGTCTGTGTTCCATTCCCAAGACTGCAAAACAAACAACCCCAGAAAAAAGACTGGGCTAGGTAGACAAAGTCTAAATACTCAATATAAAAAGCCTCTACACACCTGTAGCTGCACCCCTTTCTTATCTTCATTTTCTACATGAAGACGAATCCGGCCAAATTTGTCATCTGAGATCCTAAGCATGATCATGCCATGCAACTCCATATTCTGTAACCCTCCATCTCTCCCACAGGTTAGTGTGATCTTTTCTTCAATCTTCATATGCACACTATAAAGGAAAAGTTTTGTCAGAAACATAGAAAGTAGGCTGGAGATGTAATTAAGTAGGTAGTGTTTATCTAGCATGCAACAAGAACTGGGTTTGATCCCCAGCTCCATATAAAACCAACTGTGATGTTACTGCTTTGGTGCACTTGGGAGGTAGGATTGGGAGAATGGTTCAGGCTACCCTCGGCTCATGAGCTCAAGGCCAATCTGAACAATAATAGACTTGGTTTTTGTTTAAAAAAAAGGGGAGAACGGGGCTGGAGAGATGGCTCATTGGTTAAGAGCACCGACTGCTCTTCCAGAGGTCCTGAGTTCAATTCCCAGCAACCACATGGTGGCTTACAACCATCTGTAATGAGATCTGGAGCCCTCTTCTGTATACGTAATAAATAAATAAATAAATCTTTAAAAAAAAAAAAAGGGGGGGAGGCTGGCGAGATGGTTCAGATGTTAAGAACACATACTACCCAAGTTTGGTTCCCAGCACTCCAGCTCCAGGAGATCCAATGCCGCCTTCTGGGTCCTTTTTTACCGGCACTGTGTGCACATACCATCACCCTCCCCAAATACAAATATATACGTAATTTTAAAAGATTAAAAATAAATTTTAGAAAGAAAACAAACCAGAACTCAATGTTACTCTGGAGTATAATAGTAATTAGCCTCAATGAAAGCTTTATACTCCTTTGGGGTCAACAAGATGGCCCAGTGGGTAAAAGCACAGAGCTTAGAGACCTGAGTTCAATTTTGGAACCTACAGTGGGAAGAGAGAACCAACTTCAAAAAGCTGTCCCCAACTTTCCATACTATACTGTGCATTAGTGGGCCCACAGTTACACACACACAAACCATTTTTAAAAAACAGACTTATGCCGGGCGGTGGTGGCGCACGCCTTTAATCCCAGCACTCGGGAGGCAGAGCCAGGCGGATCTCTGTGAGTTCGAGGCCAGCCTGGGCTACCAAGTGAGCTCCAGGAAAGGCGCAAAGCTACACAGAGAAACCCTGTCTCGAAAAATTAAAAAAAAAAAAAAAAAAAAAAAAAAAAAAAAAAGACTTATTTATTCATTAGGTGTTTTGCCTGTATGTATGTATGTATGTATGTATGTATGTATGTGCACTACCACATGCATGTTTGATGCTCGAGGTGATCAGAAGAGGGCAACAGATCCCCTGGAACTGGAATTAAGGATGGTTGTGAACCATTAATGTGGTACTGGGAATTCAACCAAAGTAATCTGCTAGAGCAAAAAGTGCTCTTAACTTCTGAGCCATCTTTTCAGCCCCACAAACAATTTTTCTTTAAAAAAGCTTTATACTTTTGATCTAGCAAGTCCTTGTGGTGGTTACAGATTAACACTTTGCTGGCCATGGTGTTTGCAGACTCTTATTAGTCCTTTCCAGAATTTATTGTAAAGATAAATTCTCATGCATGAAACAACACAGTATTATCCACTAAAGAGTGGTTATAGTAGCAAAAGTTTAGATGTCCACCTATATGGGGGAGGAGAGGGTATGTATACAAATGAATATTATATAGCTGTGAGAAAAAATAAAGGAAAAAACCTTCATCATGAAATCATGTTCAAGTAGACAGGGTGAAACAAGCCTACAATCTGAGCACTAGGGAAGCTGAAGCAGGAGGAGTCTCACAAATCTGAACATGGACTACTACAGTGAGTTGCCACATGTTTCAAAACAAAAGGAAGAAAAGAGACAGTAATGTTCAAAATTAAAAAATAAAATTTAAGATGGGTGGTGGTGGCACATGCCTTTAATCCTAGCACTTGGGAGGCAGAGGCAGGCAGGTCTCTAAGTTCAAGAACAGCTAAGACTGTTACTCAGAGAAACCCTGTCTGAAAAAACCGAAACCAGACAAATGTACAGAAATCCATTACTCTGTAAGCAAATTAAAAATATAATAAAGCCAGGTGTAGTAGTATATCCTTTTAATCCCAGCACTTGGGAGGTGTAGGTGGATCTTTGTGAGTTTGAGGCCAGCCTGGTTTACATAGCAAGCTCCTGACCCTGTCTCAAAAACAAACAAAAAACTTAATTTTTTGAAAAGGAACTTGAACACTGGTACTTTGTAAAGGTGGATGATACTTCCTCTAGAACACATGGGCTATTAAATAAAAATCTACCTCCCCCCCAAAAAAAAGCCAGGTGGTGGTGGCACACACCTTTAATCCCAGCACTGGGGAGGCAGAGGCAGGCGGATCTCTGAGTTCGAGGCCAGCCTGGTCTCCAAAGCGAGTTCCAGGAAAGGCGCAAAGCTACACAGAGAAACCCTGTCTTGAAAAACCAAATAAATAAATAAATAAATAAATGGTTATGTGGACAAGATCAAGCCAACAAGATTAGTAAACATTTTGGCAAGCAGCAGTGATAGGATTCAGGGACTTACAAAAGGAAAAATTATAAATAAAAAGGAGAGGTCATGAATGTGGAAGGAGGACATATTAAAGAGTGTCCAAGGGAAGTAAGAGTGAGAACTTAGGGGTGTGTATGATCCAGATACTGCGTATACATGTATTAAATTGTCAAAGAATATAAGGTATTCTAAAACATAATAAAATTTAAACAAAAGATACACTTTACCAATATTTACCTATTGTTAATTAATATCATATCCCATTTGGTTCATCATCTGTATGCTCATCCTCTCTCTTTAAATATTATATATATATACAAACACAATGATGTTCCCCCATGAACTACTAAGAAGGTGGTTATAAACACTGTGATAGTTTGAATGTAATTGGCCCCCATAATCTCACAGGGAGTGGAACTATTAGGAGATGTTTCAGTTGATTTCCTGCTGCCTGCAAGATATAGGACTCTTAGCTATTACTACAGCACCATGTCTGTCTGAATGCCATCATGATGATCATGAACTGAACCTCTGAAACTGTAAGCAAGCCACTCCAATTAAGTGTTTTACTTTGAAAGAGTTACTGTGGTCATGATGTCTCTTCACAGCAATAGAAACCCTAACTAAGACAAACACCTTTCACCTCTAAACACTTTATTCTTACTGTACTGTGTATAGTTTGGTATCAAAGTGCTTGCCTAGCATGCATAAGGATACTCCCTTATATAACCATATTAATGCCATCATTAACTTCATAAATTTATACTGAATTAATACTTCCATTCAGCCTACCAACAGTATGTCAGTTGTCTTGTTATCACAAGATACAATACAGGATCATATCCAGGGTAAAGCACTGCATTTAGATGACACTTAGTGACAAGTAAGTAAATTCGTATAAGTAAACTCTTGGGTTTTCTTCTTTTATACCTCCAGGAATTGAACCCAGTACCTTGAAATAGGCAAAAACTATTGAACAGCATCCTAGCCTGCAAATAAGTAAGTTACTTATTAACTATAATTTCGCAGGAAAAATCCAACTGAAAATCTCTAGTTGTGGTGACTTGAATGAGAACGACCTCCATTACATAAATATATTTGAATGTTTAGGCCACAGTGGTTCTCAACTTGTGGGTTGCAAGCCCTTTGGCAAACCTATATCTCCAAAAATATTTAATTTACAATTCCTAACAGTAGCAAAATTACAGTATGAAGTAGCAATGAAAGTAATTTTTATGGTTGGGGGTCACCACAACATGAGGAATTGTATTAAAGGGTTGCAGCATCAGGAAGGTTGAGAACCAGTGGTTTAGGAAGAATTAGGAGATACGGCCTTTGTTGGAGGAGGCGTGTCACTGGGGGCTAGCTTTGAGGTTTCAGAGGCACAGCAGGCCTAGTCTCTTTCTCTCTGCCCGATGTCTGAGGATCAGAAGATAAGCTCTCAGCTACTGCTCCAGCACCATGCCTGCCTGCCTGCAATGCTCCTCCCAACCATGATGATCATGAACTAACCTCCCCAAACTGTAGGCAAGCTCCTAATTAAATGCTTTATTTTATATGTTGCCTTAGTAATTGGGGGGGGGGGGGGGGGGGGGAGTGTTCAAGACAGGGTCTCTCTATGTAGCCTTAGCTGTCCTCAAGCTCACAGAGATCTGCCTGCTCCTGCCCCTGGAGTGCTGGAATCAAAGGTGTGTGCCACCACTGCCAGGCTTTTTTGCTCTATATAATTCAGACTATCCCCTCAGAAAGACACACACACACACACACACACACACACACACACACACACAAGAAAGAAAGAAAGAAAGAAAGAAAGAAAGAAAGAAAGAAAGAAAGAAAGAAAGAAAGAAAGAAAGAAAGAAAGAAAGAAAGAAAAGAAAAAAAAAACTAGCAGAGAGATGATGGCACATGACTTTGATCCCAGTGCTTGGGAGGCAGGGGCAGGCAGATCTCTCTGAGTTCAAGGCCAGCTTGATCTACAAATTCAGAACAGCCAGGATTGTCACAGAGAAACCCTGTCCCAGAACCCCACCCCCCAAAACAAAACAAAAACCTAACTCATATTCGTTGCTCTACCATATGAAATTTACATGGTTGGGAAGACTTTTCTACAAACACTGAATATTTTACTATAGAAATACGTAACAAAAAATAATCCTACTGCTATGGGCAATTAGTAGGTACAATCTATATATATCCTATGATAGAAATATGTGTCTATATACATGTGTGCCTAGTGCCTGGTGCACCATGCATATACCTGGTGCCTACAGAAGCCAGGAGAGGGCATTGGATTCCCTCAGAACTGGAGTTACAGATGGCTGTGATCCACCATAAGGGTGCTGGAAATGAACTTGAGTCCTCTGGAAAAACAGCCAGTCAGTGCTCTTTACCACTGAGCCATCTTCCCAGCTCTTGAATTATTTTTAAGCTAGGTGAACCACAGTGGCTATAAAGAATATTTTGGGCTCGCTCTTGTTTTTTTGTCTCAGCCTCTTAGATCTTTCCAGAAACAAAGGCTCTAGACTCTACAAGAGTCTGAATCTTGGGATTATGTAAGGCTCCACTTTACCTTCACAAGAGTCTGCTCTGTGCTTGAAGTAATATCACTTAGAAGAGTCTTAAGCTAGCGGTAGGAAAAAGTCTTAAATTCTCTTTTCTATGTGATGCTTGCTTAAAAGTATGAGGCCTCTAGTGGTTAAAAACATATTCTGCTTTCTCAGAAGACCTAAGTTCAGCTCCTAGCATCCATGTGGAATGGGCTCATAACAGCTTTTAACTCCAGTTCAAGAGGAATCCATTGCCCTCTTCTGGCTTCTGTGGGTACCTGCATTCACACATGCACAGACCAATACTCACATAACTTAAGCATTCTTTTTTTTTTTTTTTTTTTTGAGACAGGGTTTCTCTGTGTAGTCCTGGCTGTCCTGGATCTCACTCTGTAGACCAGGTTGGCCTCGAACTCACAGATATCCACCTGCCTCTGCCTCCCAGAGTGCTGGGATTAAAGAAAGGCACGCGCCACCACCACCTGGCTTCGACATAGTTAAAAAAAAACAAAAAAAACAAAAATAAATCTTAAAAGAAAAAAAGCATGAAGTCTCAGCTTTTCTCAAAACAACCAAAATAGCACAAGTAGCTCAGTGAGTGAAGAGATTTATCTAGCTGTAACTGTTCAGTTCTAACGGAACACAAAAGAGTAAACAGTCCCCTTTACACACAGCTAATAGAGGTGTCCTTCCCGAATCATCTTTTCAGCTGACCTCAAAGCTATCAGTAACAGTAGGTCTGGTTAAGGACAAGGAATTTGGGTCTTGATTATATGAACCTGATTAACCTATCACTTAGAAAAACATCAACAACTGTTTCAGTCCTGAGATAAAAGACAAATCAAATTATACTGAATTCAAATACTTAAAGGACAGCATGTTAATTTCCTTTAAAGACCTTTACAAACTTTAAAGGCTGATTCTCCTTTATAGTTTTAATTAGGGGGGAAAAAAACAGGACAAAATATGGGGCTGATGTAGCTTTAGCCCTGTAATTCAAGTTCTTTTTCTTTTGAGCTAGGTTCTCATATAGCTGAGGCTGGCCTTGAACTCCAGATCTTCCAACTTCCACCTCCCAAATTCTGGGATTACAAGCACATACCAATGTGCCATGCTTAAGAGACAACCTACACAGTAAGCATAAAGTTACCTTTCCTAAATTAGCCAATAAAAGGCAAGTTCTAAACTTCAAAGGAAATAAATGGCTGTGAGTTTTCATGTTTAAAGTGGGGAAAATATACCTTAAGTTAGTATCTGGAATATGCTCTAAATAAAAAAAATCAATAAAAGTTAAAAGGCACAAGAATATGCAACTAGGAAGTATGCAGCCCAGGCAGTGGCAAACAGTGCACTCAGCATATGTAAAGAACACATACTGCTATTCTAGAAGAGTCCCAGCACCCACATCAGGTTAGCTCACAACCACCTGTTGTGTTATTTTCAAAGTGGGGAGAAGTTGTCAAACCATACAACAGGGCCCATGTGGGAGGTTTACTGAGGGGAGGGGAGTGAAGGGGCAGAGACAGGTCCCTGAGGAGGAAGGAAGAGAGAGATGGGAGGTGGACAAGGGCCCGTCTTTTATAAGGAAAGGTATCAAATGCACACAGCGGGTGCTCTTAGTGGCTGCAGCTGAGGATGTATCCTGTCAGGACCCTAAGGACGGGCCAGTACAGGTGCCTAATGCTAACACCTCTAACTCCAGCTCCAGGGCGGTCTACACTTCTAGCCTCTTCGGGCACTTGTACTGTATAAACCCACACACAGACATACACATAATTAAAAATAATAACAATAGCCAGATATGGTAGCACATATCTTTGATGCTAGCACTTGGGAGGCAGAAGCAGAAGGTTCTGTTGTGAATTAGAGGCCAGCCTGGTCTACACAGTTGAGTTCCAGGCCAGCTAGGGCTACATAGTGAGACTCTGTCTTGAAGAAAAACAATAACAACAACAAAAACAATAATAAATTTTTAAAAGGACAATTTTTTCCCTTGAGACAAGGTTTCTCTGTGTTACAGTTCTGGCTCTCTTGGAACTCAGAGATCTGCCTGCCTCTGCCTCCCAAGTGCTGGGATTAAGGCATGCACCGCCACTGCCACCACCACCCAGCTAAAGAGACAATTTATAAAAATTATACTGTTTGTTTTTGAAGAAGTCAGTCATTATTACCTTTCCATATTAATGGGTGGAGCATGCACTTTGGTTGCTTCCGAGGCACGTTTCCCCATATTAGAAGACATAATAGTTTCACCTTCAGATTTCAGTTTGTCCACAAAGTTATCTACTTCCTTTCCTTTGGCTCCAAGTTTCAAAGCCTTGCTGGGGCCTGAAGGTCTAAGAGAAGAGTACAAAAATGTACATACATGATAGAAACACAACAAAGCCCCAAACATTAGTTAATAGCCTTCTACCACAAAGATTCCTCTGAAGGAATGTGAAGATCGGAGGAGGAAAGCCTGTTCCCTAGTGCTGGTGGACAATCAGAACACCGATGGTGCAATATAAACCTGCACAAATGGACAGCCATTATTAATATGTAAGCATCAAGTACCCAATACCAAAGGTATAATTTTAAAATCATAAATGATCTGATGAAATTAGCATCTTCCAATCAGATAAATATGACTATGCACAAAAAAATTTTGCATGTAATTTCATACAGCCCAGAGATTCTTCTTAAACATTTAAGACTGAAAAACCATATTCTGGTGCTAGAGAGATGGCTCAAAGGTCAAGAGCACTTACTCTTAAAGAGGTCCCAGGTTTTGTTCCCAGCACACACATGGTGGCTCACAATCATCTCTAACTCCAGTACTGATGTACTCTCTTGACCTGTGTGGGCATCAGGCAGCCATATGGTGCACATACATACTACATGCAGGCATACAAATTTAAAAAAAAAAAATCTATTTTATTTTTTAAATTGATATTCTTTTCTTTTTCTTTCTTTCTTTCTTTTCTTTTCTTTTTTTTTGGTTTTTCGAGACAAGGTTTCTCTGTGTAGCTTTGCGCCTTTCCTGGAACTCACTTTTTAAATTGATATTCTAAGGGCACCTACTGCTCTTGCACAGGACTTGGGCTCCATGCCCAGTACACATAAGGCTTCTCATACCTGTCTATAACTCCAGTTCAAGATGATTTGACACCCTCTTTTGGACTCTCAAATTATCAGGCAAGAATATAATGAACATACATATATTCAGGCAAAGAAGTCATACACACAAAATAATCTTTAAAAAGAAAACTCCAGGGCTGGAGAGATGGCTCAGAGGTTAAGAGCACTGACTGCTCTTCCAGAGGTCCTGAGTTCAATTCCCAGCCACCACATGGTGGCTCACAACCATCTGTAATGAGATCTTGTGCCCTCTTCTGGCCTGCAGTCATACATGCTGTATACATAGTAAATAAATCTTAAAAAAAAAAAAAAAGAAAAAAAAAAAAGAAAACTCCAGGCTGGATGGTGGTGGCGCACGCCTTTAATCCTAGTACATGGGAGGCAGAGGCAGGTGGATCTCTGTGAGTTCCAGGCCAGCCTGGTCTATGAAGTGAGCTCCAAGACAGCCAGGACTCTTACACAGAGAAACTCTTGTCTCAAAAAAACAAAAGAAAAAAAAAATCCATGTTCTACAGACCATTAAAACCCCCTCTGTCCCCAAATAAGACAAATGTCGTAAGAAGTGAGAAAATCATGGCATAATTTATAGAACTTTCTTTTAAATAAAACAAAAAATAACACAGATGTCTCTTCTATGCCTATCTTTTATGTCTCCAAATTTAGTATCACAGCTTACTTCATTAAGTCTCTCATTATTTACAGCCAACTTAGAAACCAAGTATCACTCCCACGAAACACACACATGCAGAGCCTTCCTCTGCATCCTAGGGTTGCTGGTAATACAGTAGACCATACCTGGCTGGTGCAGGGGCCACTTTTGGTTTATCGGTCTCAATGATTGTCTCTGTGATCATGGCTGCTGTGCTGCCTCCAGACACTGCAGAACTACCAAATCCCCCAAATCCTGGTGCTTTTTTGCCCTGTCTCTCTGCATCTCTTCGGGCCTGTTGTAATTCCTTTGCTTTACGCCGCATCTCAGCCTTAGCTTCACGTTCTTGAGTCTATGGAACAAGACATACTTGTTTGTAGTTTTCAGTACAGCCTACCTTAGCAAGCCAAACCAGGAAGATCAGATTAGTGAAGGCTAAGAGAAGGACACTCAAACTGGCAGTCTCAGAAGGCCTCACTCACCTCTCTGACTGCTCTGAACACTTTCTCCTCATGAGAATCCATTTCTGTGAAGGTTCTGATCTGTGCCAAGTTAACATTCTCCCTATATCCCAGGGCAACAATTTCATCAAAAGCAAAAATCAAATCAAAACAGTGCTCAGATATTTCATTTTCTTCTAAGGCGCGGCAATATTCAGGAATCTAATCATGGACAGTAACAAAAAACAAAGATTATTAATTTCATATCAGCTATGTTTCCAAGTCTTATCTTTTAAACATACATATGAAAAACAAAGCACTTGGGAGGTGGAGGAAGGAGGATCAAGAGTTCAAGGTCATCTTCAGCTACACAGCAAGTTAAGACCTGCCCAGACTACATGAAATCTGTCTCAAAAAAACAAAACAAAACAAAACAAAACAAAACAAAACAAAACAAAAAACCCCTCAACTAACAGATCAAACAATGGGACTGGCAATGGCTCAGCAGTTAAGAGCACTGGCTGCTCTTCCAGAGGACCTGTGTTCAATTCCCAGCACCCACAACTGCTTGTAACTCCAGGGGATCTGACACTCTCACATAAAATATGGATGGACGCAAAACACCAATGCAGATAAAATAAAAAATAAATCATTTAAAAAACAAACAGAAACCTCAATCCTTTCTTAGCTTCTAGTCTTTCCTTTAAGACTTTAGGGCCTACAGAGATGGTTCAGTGGTTAAGAGTAACAGCTGCTCTTCCAAGAACCCAGGTTTGATTCCAAGCATCCAGGGGGCAGATCTCTTGACTCTAGTTCCAAGGGACCTTATGCCCTCTTCCAACCTTCCTGGGCACCAAGCGCATATATATATACATACAAAGCAAAACACCACACACACAAAATTTAAAAAAAAAATTAAACTAGATGTTGGCATAAAGTCTTAGGGTGCCTGTGTTTATCTGTATCAGTAGTCTTAATCTAAAAAAATTTTCCAAATCTGGGCATGGTGGTGCATACCTTTAATCCCAGCACACAGGAGGCATGCACATTTTTATGAGCTCTAACCTGTCTACCACAGAGAGCTCCAGGCCAGCCAGAGGTACATAGTGAGACCCTGTCTACACACCTACAGACAGACAGACACACATACACAGGAGGGTGGAGGTCCAAGCAAGTTTCTGAAACACAGACATATTAAATTAGTTAAGAACTGGGGGATATGAAGGACTGGAGAGATGGCCCAGCAGTTAAAGAGCACTGGCTGCTCTTTCAGAGGACCAAGGTTCAATTCCCAGCACCCATATGGCAGCTCACAACTGTTTGTAACTCTAATTCCAGGAGATCTGACACCCTCACACCAATGCACATAAAATAAAACCAATTAAAAAAAAAAAGAGCTGGGATATGAAAGAAGGATTGTGCATTCTCTTCTGGAATACTTACAGCCTAGGAAGATACCCAACAAGTGGCTGCAAATGAATAAAAAGCTGTATGGGATGGGGTGTAGCTCAATGACAAGAGTGCTTGCCTGGAATACACAAGGCTCCAGCACTGCAAAAGAAAAGGAAGGAAGGAAGGAGCAAGCAAGCTTGCTTTCTTTCTTTCTTTTTTTTTTTAAATAGAAAAGGAATTGCATTGGTAAGTTGTTGAGATGTGGGTAGGGGTACAGAGTTCACAAATGTTACAATCAGCTATTTTAGAGTCAAAACTACTTTCAATGTAAAACAACACAAAGTCAAATCCAGGATTACAGGCCTCTTACCACTCTTGAGAAGAGCCTTAAAGTCTCCAAATCTTCTAAAATATTGCTGTTTTTGGTAGTGATCAATACCATGTACAGTTTCTCCATAGGTTGGTAGACATATCTTACACTCTCTGTTTCAACAAAAGTATGTTGTTTTCCAGTGTTCATGAGTTTTGGAAAAGCTGCCAATAAACCCTCAATCCGAGTGCGGGTCATCTCCACAAACTGTCTAGACACAATAGCCTTTCCCGCTTTCGTGCAGACCGCCGCTGCCAACAGCACCTGCCAAGAACACACGCGTTAGTAAGTACTCTTTACTTCTTCTTTACGCTGCTTGCTTTCTCAGCACTTCAGGAGAGCTTCCATACTCTAGCCCATTCACTGACATGCTTTCAAACTATACTTCACTGTTTCTTTAATTACAGCATGAGATTTATAAGACAAAGTTAAGGTAGAAGAAAACGAAGCAATTATTCCATAAATTATTCTAAAATTAAAAAAAAAATTTTTTTTTTGATTTTTTGAGACAGGGTTTCTCTGTGTAACAGTCCTGGCTACCTTGGATCTCACTTTGTAGACTAGGCTGGCCTCGAACTCACAGAGATACGCCTGCCTCTGCCTCCCAAGTGCTGTGATTAAAGGTGTGCGCCACCACCGCCCGGCTTAAAATTAAAAAAAAAAAAAAAATTAGTTAAAAAAAAAAAAAACTATAGCTTTGGCCTAGAATGTGCAAAAAGCAGGTTACACCACCCATACTACATACAAACACACATGGAGCACTCTCTCTCCAAAGTCTATACTCATTATATATATATATATATATATATATATATATATATATAGAGAGAGAGAGAGAGAGAGAGAGAGAGAGAGACTGACTGATCATGTATATGTGTGGGTGTACACATGTCACAGCATGCACCTGTGTGGAGGCCAGAAGACACCTTGAGGGAGTCAGTTCTCTCCCTCTACTATGGGTTCCAGGGATCAAACTCAGGAGTCAGGCATGGCGGCAAGTATCTTCACCAGCTGAGGCATCTCATCAGCCCTTTATACTCACACTCTTGAGTCAGTTATCACTCAGAGCTGGGTTGCAACCATACACAACAGATCAAAACTTTCTTAAAAAGTGTAGCGCTCTCGGTATCAAAGCAGAAGTCCAGTGAGGCAGACGAAAGGGTTATAAGAGCACCGCCTGAGTATGGTAGCACACGCCTAATTTCCACTCAGCACGGGTACTCAGCTTAGCCTAGATACCTGTCTCAGCCAAAGGAAACACAGGGGTGCATGAGAAGCCCCTGAGCTTCCTTTTCATTTTTACCTGGAATATGAAACCAATTTATTAAGTCTGAGTTGATCTGTCCTTTGATTAGCTTTTCCATCAGGCTCACCTTCTAGACAAGCAAACAAGCTGTGAAGTAAAAATCTACATAACCAGGTGTTTCACCTAAGTTTTGACACTGAGCAATGATTAAGACCCAAAAACCCTTCTGATGTCTCCATTTATTTCACAAAACAAATGCAGAAGGAAGAGTGGACCCTCAAATGCCAATAAGAAGAATAGGAAAGCTAAGCCATGTTCTAATGGCCTCTTTGGGAATACGGATCCAAGAGTTCACACAAGCAACAACAAAAGATTGATACATTTGGGAAGACTCACTGTTAGGATATAATCTTTTAAACAACAAACCCTGGTTAAATTTCTCAACTTTAAGGAAACCTGTCCATTACAGATAAACAATTTGAAAAATAAATGTCAATCAATTTAAACAAATATCTTCACAGTGGCAACGCTTCCATCTCTCAGTACTGAAAACTAAACCCAGGGCCTCTAGCATAATAGGCAAGCATGTTATATATCCCCAGCATTTTGTCTATTTTAAAGTTTTCATCTTATTTTATTACAGGGTCTTTCTAAATTTCCTGGCTGCCTTCAAACTTATGTTATTTCTTCAAAGCAGCTGGGATTACAGGTGTGCATCCATTTAGTTTCAATGTATTAGTAGTAGTTTTGTAATCAGTATATAAGGCTACAGTATCCAGAGAGAATACATGATCCAATCCCAGCACCTAGAGGCAGGAGAATTAGAAGCACAAGGTCATCCTGTTCTACACAGAGTTCAAGGCCAGTGTAGGCTACAAAAGACCATCTGAGAGGGGCGAGGGGAGAGAAGGAAAGTCAAAGAAAAGTTGGCTAGTTAAGGTATCTGGAAGAGAATTACGATCATGCTTATTTTTAAGCAGCAGAATAAAACAATTCATATTGAGCCAGGTGTGGTGGTGCATACTTTTAGTTCCAGCACTCAGAGACAGAGGCAGGTAGATAGGGCTCTCTGAGATCAAGACCAGTCTGGTCTATATATCAGGTTGCAGGACAGCTGGGGTTACATAGAGACCCTGTTTCAAACAAAACAAAATAACCCCCTCCAAATCCCCCAAGACTATTTGTTGTGATATTTTGATTGCATTCTGACAATAAAGTTTGCTTTGAGTCAGAGGGCAGAGCTAGCCAACAGCGAACCAAAATTAACTACAGAGGTTTTAGAGGACTGAGGACAGATAGGAGACAGGAAGTAATAAGGTGGGGCTGAGAGAGAATCTCAGCCCTTTTTGATGGAGGAATAGAAGAGATAGGAGGTCACTGGCGGCTTCTCCGCAGCTACTCTGATCATTCAGGTTCTTACCCCAATATGACTCCCAGTTTTTTATTGATAAAGAATAATTAGATAAATGCATCATCAATTCATATTGTAAAGTATTTCATTCTATATCCAGCACAAATAAGATCCCACCACCAAACAGATCTCTATTTTTACTGATTTACTTTAAGTGAACACTGCATTTTTCTCATGTGAAATCTCAAGAGCTGATACTATCATCTGCTCCACTTCTCAAGTAAGAACCAAAGTTTAGAGAAAGCTAGATTTAAGGGATTAATACAGTTCTCCTGCATCTCTGATTCTATTAACTCTATACTGAATTTACCTTATCAGCTTGGTGGTACCCAAGGCTAAGTAAGTGTTTCACCACTCATCTCCAGTCTGTTGTTTTGTTGTTCTGCTTTGTTGTGTTTAGAGAAGGTCTCCTTATGTAGCTCTGACTGGTCTGTAACTTTCCATTCTCCTGCCTCTGCTTCCTGAAAGCTGAGATAACCTGTACGTGCCACAATGTCATGATTTATTTTATACCTATTAGTATTACACTAGATTTATTTTATATCTATTATTATTACACTAGTTATCTCAGTGGTTAAGAGCATTAGCTACTCTTCTAGAGGACCCATGTTCAATTCCCAGGAGCCACATGGTAGTTCACAGCTCATTATAACTCCATTTCTAAGGTATCTGATAACTCTCTTTTGGCCTTACCTTCTTCTGGCCTTCACAGTGACCAGCCATGTACATGGTGCAGACATACAGGCAGCCAAAACACCCATACACAAAGAATAATTTAAAAAGAGAGAGAGTGACCCTATCCCAAAACAAACAAAAAATCAGTAGGGGCCAGGGTACCAGTGGCACAGGCCTTTAATCCCAGCACTTGGGAGGCAGAGGCAGGCAGATCTCTGTGAACTCCAGGACAGGAACCAAAACTACATGGAGAAACTCTGTCTCAAAAAAAAAAAGGGGGGGGGAGCACACCTTTAATTCTAGCACTAGGGAGGCAGAGGCAGGCAGATCTCTGTGAGTTTGAGGCTAGCATGATCAACATATCAGAGTTCCAGGGCTATACAGGGGAACCCTGTCTAAAAAACAAACAAACAAAAACTTGGTAGAGTTGCTGTGGAATAATCCTTCTGTACACTGCAAATATGTATTATTCTCATTAGCTAATAAAAAGCTGACAGGCCAGTAGCCAGGCAGGAAGCATAGGCAGGACAGCCAGACACAAAGGACTCTGGGAGGAGGAAGGGCAGAGTCAGAAGAGATGCCTTCCTGCCAGCCAGGCAGCTGCTGAGGAAGCAGGATGTGTAGAAAATGAGGTGACAAGCCATGAGCCACATGGTGAAGCATAGATAAGAAATATGGTGTAAGTGTAAGAGTTAGCTAATAACAAGTCTTAGCTATCGGTCGAACATTTATAAGTAAATATGAAGCCTCTGAGTGGTTATTTGGGAACTGGAGGACAGGAGAGAAATGTCCGACTACATAGGGTAAAATAATCTCTCAAACAGGAAAACTGTGAGACTCTATTTGAGTCATTCTATTAACCAGATAAAAGCAAATACGACTACTGAAGGAGGATCAAAGTTCCCTATACTAAATGTAGATAAACCTCAAAACAACTAGGATACAAGTTGCAGAGTCCATGCAGGTGACATGGTCTCCAATACTAATATAGCTAGAAAGGTTATTCTAAACAAGATAAATTTATCCTCTGCAAAATTAACACATCTTCTTAAATGCCTCAACATAGTAATGCTTCTCTTCATATATGCATTTACTGAAGTTTAGCAACCACTGAAATAGAGCGTATATTAAAAGGTAAATTCTCCTACCATGATTTTCATTAGTCTCACTATGTAGCTCTGGCTGGCCTGAAACTCACTATGATCAGAGGAACTCATAGAGCTCTGCCTGCTGGAATTAAAGGCATGCTATGACAGCTGACAACAGTTCAGTAGTTCAGCAGTAAGAGCACTTGCTGCTCTTGTAGAGAACCTGGGTTCTATTCCTAGCATCCACGCAGCAATGCACAACCATCTGTAACTCCAGTTCCAGGGGACCAGATATCCTTTTCTGCCCTCATCCAGACACCAAGCAGGCATGTGAAGCAAAACATTCACACACATAATATTTTTAAGAGTTAATAAAAAAGAATGAATAACTATGGTTCTCAAAAGCTTTTTGAGCCTAGCGGTGGTGGTCCATCCCTTTAATCCCAGCACTTGGGAGGCAGAGGCAGAGGCAGGCAGATATCTGTGGGTTTCAGACCAGCCTGGTCTATAGAGCTAGTTCTAGGACAGCCAAGGCTACCAAAGAAACCTTGTCTTGAAAAACAAAATAAAACAAACAAAAAACAGAAAAACAGGAGTTCAAGACCAGCCTTATCTACTTTAGAGTTTGAGGCCGGCCTGACTTACACGAGAACCTGTCTCAATTAAAACAAAGAGCAAGATCCTCTGGTCTCCACATTTACGTGCACATCCTAAAGAGAAGACAATTGTTTGGCAGACCAAACCATTTATTTTAAGACAAGGTCTCACTGTGTAGCCATGGCTGGCCTGGAACTCACCATTTAGGTCTGCCTCTGCAAAGTTAGAATTAAAGGTGTGCATCACCACACATAGCTCAAACAACTTAAATGTTTACATGGTTCCACTATACTGTCTGTACAGGTTTAATACATGGATCACTGGCTGGAGAGATGGCTCAGTGATTCAAAGTGCTAACTGTTCTTTCCAGAGGACCTGAGTCTGGTTCCCCAGCACCTACATGAGAAAGCTCACAACTACCATAACTTCAGTTCTAGGGGGTCCGATGCCCTATTCTGCACTCTGCAGAAGGCACTTACACACATGTGGTATACACATACACACTTATGATGTATTTTATATATATATATATATATATATATATATATATATATATATATATGGATCAGAAATACCTTGAATTAGGAAGTTTGCAGAATTAGGCTTCTGTTCTGCCTGCCACTAATTGTATAATCCAAGATAAGTCACTTGATTGCTTCTGAAATAACCCTAAAATATCGAGTTAACTTACATGAAACCAAAGTATCGTTGTGGTTTTTTGTTTAATCGGGTTTTGTTTTTTGGTACTGGGAATTGAATTAAGAACCTCTTACACCCATACATTATATCCAAACATTCACTCTACCTAGTACTGAGCTACTACTTCCACGCTTACTGGGTTTAAGTTATTTTTTTATTGTGCAAATGTATATATGAGCTATGTAGATGTCAGCAGACCTTTTGTGAACTGAATTGGTTCTTTTATTCTACCATGTGGGTCTTGGTGGTAAAACTCAGGTTTTCTACAAATGTTTTTAAAAAACAAAACAATAAAACCTAGGGGGCTGGAGAGATGGCTCAGCACTTAAGAGTACTTGTTGCTTTTGCACAGGACAGGGGTTCATATCCTAGCACACACATGGCAGCTCACAACAATTTGTAACTACAGTTCAAAGGATCCAATACTCTCTTCTGGCTTCTGCAAGCACCAGACACACATGTGGTACATATAAATGGACGCAGGCAACACACTCACACACAAAAAAAATAAATCTTAAAAAAAAAGACTGGGGAAATATTAAAGAGTTTGCCTTGCTCTACTAAACGAACACATGTAAAAATCAAAATTAAAAACATGGGGGCAGGGGACAGGCTGGGAAGATGGCTCAGTAGATAAGAGTGCCTCAAAGCTCTGTAGGCATGAGGACTTGAATTTGAATCCCATCACCTACATAAAAAGCCAGCCAGGCCGGGCGGTGGTGGCGCAGGCCTTTAATCCCAGCACTCAGGAGACAGAGCCAGGCAGATCTCTGAGTGAGTTCGAGGCCAGCCTGGGCTACAGAGCGAGATCCAGGACAGGCACCAAAACTACATGGAGAAACCCTGTCTCAAAATACAAACAACAATAAAAGAAAAGGTATCCAGGGCTGTAATGTGTAGCCTTGGCTGTCCTGGAACTTGATCTATAGACCAGGCTGGCCTCAAACTCACATAGATCCACCTGCCTCTGTCTTTGAGTTCTGGGATTAAAGGCATGAGCCACTACCACCCGGCCTATTCCTCAATTATCAATGAATTTAAAAAAGTTCCAAGAACATTTTAATAAACAAGATTTGATAAAGATTATCTGTATTTGGTTTCCTAAAGCTCTAATTTTAGTATTAAAATAACACACTCTAATATACACTATGAATACTCCCCAATACATAAAAAGAAATCACTATCCAGGCCAGTAGTGGTGGTACACACCTTAATTTCAATGCCGGGAAGACAGAGGTCAGCCTGGTCAACATAGTGAATTTCAGAACAGCCAGGTGGACAGTGAGAAAGTAAAGAATGGGGACTGGAGAGATGGCTCAGCAGTTAAGAGCACTTGTTCTTGCAGAGGACCTGGGTTAGACTTCCTGCAGCCACAGGGAGGCTCACAAGTGTCTCTAACTCCAGTTCCAAGGGATCCAACACCCTCTTCAGGTGGTGCACAGACATACATGTGGGCAACACGCTTCATATACATAAAATAAAAACATCTTAAAAATAGAAGAAAAACCATACGAACAAACAAAAACAACAGATATTAACCTTGTGGAACTGGGACTTGGGGTGGGTATATGGGGAATTTTGGAAATTTTATGTCTAATACCAAAACTTGGGGAAGCAAACCTACTTGCTGTATAATTCATACACCTGAGGCTGGAAAAGGAACTTCCAACCGTTTAAAGACCAAACACGAATCTCTTCTCTAACCAAGTTCTCAGTGAAAGAGGGTTAACAGAACTTAGTATGACAAGCACCAAATTAGTCTGTTAGGTCTTAGGTATTGCTTTCAGAACAAAAACATAAAATAAACAAACAAAACCTTCAAAAGATAAATCCCTAGCTGCTTGGGAACCGTAGAATCTCTTCTATTTCACGACTATCCAGATTTCAGTGGATAAAGCAAGATCTGGTGGAGTCAATTCTGCTTTCTCCCATGCTCGTCCACATCAATGTCTCCTACCTCGTAAGAGATGAGTACCCAGAGATAACGCCTCCGAAGGCCCCTACCAAGTCCCGAGTACAGCCCACCCCTCCTATCCCACTCAAGAACTCCCGATCACAATATGCCACCCGCGTGTCACGCCACCTGCACCGTAGTAGGTTCCTGGAAGACAGAAACCCTGTGTCGGTCACTCCGTTCCTCAATGTTCTACACACACCGGTCCAGCCACCAATGACACACGGTACGCGCTACCCCAGGACCCCAGACGCTTCGGGACCCCTGGGTCCTACCAACGAGCGTCCCAAGTTACTCCCTTCCGGGGTACCTACACTTCCCCTTTTTTTTAAAAAAACAAAAGGTTTTTTTAAAAAAAAAAAAAAGCCGAAAGAGACGCGGTGGTGACAGGCGGCGAGAAGCTGCCGCCGGGCCCAGCCTTGCGGAGCCGGAGCTCGCAGGGAGCCGGCAGGACGGGAGGGCGGAAGGCCCAGGCGACAACCCCGCGCCCGGGGCGGGGGGGTGCGAGTGCCGGGCGGACGCGGCGCCGCTGCCGGCGGAGGCCTGGTGGGCGCGGCAGCTCGCCCGGGTTCCCCCGGAGGCCGCGCCGAGCCCCGGCCGCCCCGCCAGCGGGGATCCGGGCGCGGCTCCCGCGGTCGGGGCCCGGGCGGCGAGAGGACCCGGCTCGGCGCTTACCATGGTGAGGCCGCAGGTGGGGCGCACCACGCTCTGGCTCCGCTGGGGCTCGGGCTGCGGCCCAGGGAAGCGGAGCTCGGGCCGCTCCGGACCTGCTGCCCCTGACAGGAGCCTCCGCCGCTTCGCCTCTTGCCAAGATGGCGGCCCCAAGCCACGTCTCCAACCGGAAGCGGCGCGGGTCAAAGGGCGGGGGGCGGGGCCGGCAGGCACCTCCTGGGTACCAGCAGGCTGCGTCCTCCGTTAGCCCAGCACTCGCAGGGAGTTTTGGCTGGGGTCCTGGAGCATCGTCATCCTTTTGTCCTGTCTTTGTGTTCACCTGCGTTTACTTGATGTCTCTGCTGACAGTTCATAAAGCCATTCCATGGAATACATAAAACAATCCGTGTGCGTGAGGGACTAGTATCCAGAATACATAAAGAATGTTTAGAACGCTACAATAAAGCCCGCATGGGGACCCCTCACCTGTAATCCCACCTCTCAGGAGTCTGAGGAGGAAGATCAAAAGTTGGAGTCCAGCCGCCTAAGCGCCAGTATTGAGTTAAAGGTCAACTTGGTATACGCTGGGAGACGCCTTCCCCCCCCTCCCAAAAAAAAAAAAAAATCAAAATAAAACCATCTAGGGACAGCAAGATGGATCAATCCTTAAGCCTAACAACCTGAGGTCCACCTCTGGGATCTACATGCATGGTGGAAAGTTGTCCTCCAACCTCCGAAGATGTGCGGTAGTGTGCCTGCACTTGCACCCTCACACACACATATCGCGCGCATATACATAAACAACAATAGTAAAGCTTTTTTGTTTTTTGTTTTTTGGCGGGGTGGGGGGCGGGGCAGACAAGGTTTCTCTGTGTGGCCCTGGCTGTCCTGAAATTCACTCCGTAGACCAGGTTGGCCTCTAACTCAGAGATCCACCTGCCTCTGCCTCCTGAGTGCTGGGATTAAAGGCATGCGCCACCCCTGCCCAGCTAACAGTAACTTTTTTAAAAGAAAAAAAGGAATAAAATACTGACATATGCTACAACCCTATTAACCTTGAAAACAGGTGGAAAAAGCCAGATTGAAAGGCCACTATATGCAGTGACAAACCAGGCAAATCCATAAAAGTTGAAAGTATCTAATTGGTTTCATGGAGTTCCAGAAGACTAGGAAGTGACCGCTAGTGCCTGAGCAGCTTATATTTGGAGTATAAGTATTCTGGAATTAGAAGCAAACATCCTAAAAGCCACTGAACTGTATACTTTATTTAAAATATATATATATATATATTTGTATATGTATATATGTATATTTGTTTGTTTTTTGAGACAAGGTTTCTCTGTGTTACAGTTCTAGCTGTCCTGGAACTCACTTTGTAGACCAGGCTGGCCTTGAGCTCACAGAGATCTGCCTGCCTTTGCTTCCCAAAGGCTGGGATTAAAGGCATGTGCCACCACCACTCAGCTTTATTTTGTTTTTAAATGATGTGCTGTGTGTCTATGTACAAGTATGTGCCTATGAATGCAGGGCTGCCTGATATGGGTGCTGGAAAATGAACTGGGGTCCTCTGGAAGATTTATTTATTTATTTATTATGTATAGTGTTCTGCGTGCATGTATGTCTGCAGTCCAGAAGAGGGCACCAGATCTCATAACAGGTGGTTGTGAGCCACCATGTGGTTGCTGGGAATTGAGCTCAGGACCTCTAGGAAGAGCAGCCAGTGAGTGCTCTTAACCTCTGAGCCATCTCTGCAACACATACTCTTAACTGCTGAGCCATCTCTCTAGTTCTGAATTGTATACTTCAAAAGGTGAGTTTTGTGTTTTGTGTTGGATCCTGAGAACTGGCTCGGCAGTTAAGGTCCTGTATTGCTCTTGCAGAAGGCCGATTTGTCAGGTTTGGTTGCCCCACCCACCAGCCTTCAAAAGGGAAAGAAAAGAAAATGTATGTTCACAAGTATCCTTGGTAAGGAGAGCCTTAGAGGCCCTATAACATGAGTTAAAGCGGAGCAGGAATCAGACTGCCCCTGTCTGACCCCTTCCCAGAGCCGACTGAGTGACTGGCTAAGTCACTGTACCTCTCTAAGTGTCAGTTACTCCTCTCTGAACTGGTGGTAACACTTATTTCATACATTTGTTAAGTTAGATATTATAAAATAAATTAGACTTGCATGCCTTTAAATTAAACTACGTCTTCTGCCGCAGTAATTTCTCAACAATATGTACTTATTAGTATGGACAATAAACATGTCACAAAAGTAAAACAAAAAAATTGCAATTCAAGTTTGTTTGTATGTTTGTTTTTTTGAGACCTGGTTGACCTAGATAGAACTCACTATGTAGATGAGGCTGGCCTCAAACTCACAGAAATATATTTGCCGGCCTTTGCATCCTTAGTGTTAAGATTACAGGCAATCTCATTTTTAACTTGAAGTAGCAAAAGAGGTGTGTGCTAGTTAGTAGCCAAGAAGTAGAATCAACCTGTGTCCATTAACTGAATGGATGGATGTGTGTGTGTGTGCACACACACTTGAGATGAATAATCTACAACAAACAGCATGCACAGAACTAGATAATAGTCTGTGAAAAAAAAAAAGTTTGTTTTTCCAGACAGGCTTTCTCTGTGTAATACTGACTATTCTGGAACTCACTCTATAAGTCAGGCTGGTCTTGAACTCACAGAGATCCACCTTCTTCTGCCTCCTGAGTGCTGGGATTAAAGGCATGCACCACCACTCCCGGAACATTCTATGAAATTAAAAAAAAAAAAAAAAAAAGTCGGGCTGGAGAGATGGCTCAGTGGTTAAGAGCACTGGCTGTTCTTCCAAAGGTCCTGAGTTCAATTCCCAGCACCCACATGGTGGCTCACAACCATCTGTAATGAGATCTGGTGCCCTCTTCTGGCCTGCAGGCAAAACATGCAGACAGAACATTATATACATAATAAATAAATAAATCTTTAAAAAAAAAAAAAAACAGTCAGACACAAGGCCAGGTATGATGACACACACTTGTGATCTCAGCACTTGGGAGGTGGAGGCAGGAGAATCAAGAGTTTAAAGTCTGAGCCAGAGAGATGGCTCAGCAATTTAAGAGAACAGGTTGCTCTTTCCAGAGGACTGGGATTCAATTCCCAGCAACCACATGGCAGTTCACAACCTTCTGTAATTCCAGTTCCAAAAGCACTGATGCCCTTTTCTTGACTCTGAGGGTAGCAGGTATGTAGGTGGTACATAAACATACATACAGGTAAACACACCCACACATATATACAAGTAAATAAATATATATTTTAAAAATTAGAAAGGCACTCAGAAATAGAAAATAAAAGTAAAAACAAATGCATGTTTGTTTTTTAAGAAGGAAGAAATATGATTTGCTGTTCTGTTGTACAGGAAGATTGACTATAAAAAACACAATATAGCTGGGCGGTGGTGGCAAATGCTTTTAATCCTAGCACTCAGGAGGCAGAGCCAGGCGGATCTCTGTGAGTTTGAGGCCAGCCTGGTCTACAAAGAGATCCAGAACAGGCACCAAAACTACACAGAAAAATCCTGTCTTGAAAAACCAAACAAAAATGAAAAAAAAAACCCACAACAACCACAATATAGTTTAGTGTGTGTGTGTGTATATATATATATACATATATATATATGTATATATATATATGAAAAAGATAGAAGGAAGAACCCTGTATTTTTTTTTTAACCACAAAGAAATGAGAACTGGCCAGGTGTGGTGCACTGGGGAGGTGTTGGCAGGCAGATCTCTGAGTTCAAGGCCAGCCTGGTCTACATAGTGAGTTCCAGAACAGTCAGGGCTACAGGGAGAAACCCTGTCTCAAAAAAAACTAACAAATGGGCTGGAGAGATGGCTTAGTGGTTAAGAGCACCGACTGCTCTTCCAGAGGACCTGGATTCAGTCCCTAGCACCCACATGGCAGCTCATAGCTGTCTGTAACTCCAGTTCCAGGGGATCTGACACCCTCACACAGACATACATGTAAGCAAAACACCAATGTACATAAAATTACATATATAAAAAAACCAACAAACTGAAAGAAATAAGAACTGTTGGCGGCACACACATGGAATAGCAACATTGGAGAATCAAAAGCAGGACAATCATGAGTTCAAGGCCAGCCTTGTCTATATAGTGAGTTCCAGCCCAGTCAGAGTTGCATCTTGAGCCCTTGTCTCAAATAAGGAAAAAAAAAATGGTTGAGGAGCTAGAAATTATATGATTTGAACATTCTGCAATGTACACATGTATGGAAACAACACACATGTCTCATAAATCTGTGCAACTTTTGAGTATCAATCTTTTTTTTAAAAATAAGTGTGTCTTATTTTCTCATCTCCCCAATTACTCCCCCTCGCCCCCCACCCACCCAGTTTTCTTTTTACTTATTTAGGCAAGGTTTCCCTCTGTGGCCCAGGCTAACCCTAACCTGGAGGTCTTGTCTCAGTCTCCTGAGTTTGGATTGCAGGTATGTGCAGGTCTGAACACTGTCCTCGTCGTCGTCGTCGTCGTGTCCCCACCCCCTTGAGGTTTTCGAGGCAGGTTTTCTCTGTGTGGAGTCCTTGTTGTCCTGGAACTCGTTTTGTAGGTCAGGCTGGCCTCGGAGATCCGAGTGCCTCTGCCTTCCTAGCGCTGGGATTCCACCACCGCTCAGCTAAATAAAGTGTTTTCACTTTTATTTTTATTTATTTATTTATTTTTATCACACTGTTTTATTGTTTTGGGACAGGCCCTCAGTAGCCCAGACTGGCCTCAAACTCACCAAGTTTGAAGCTGACCTTGAACTTCTGATCCTCCTGCCTCTATCTCCCAAGTGCTGGGACTGCAGCCATGCGCCACTTCGCCAGGCTCAAAATTCTCTTTAGCAAGTTAAAAACACAGGAAACAGTTAAATCCTAATCTCAGTTAAAGGAAGAATAAAGTACGTGACACAGGGCACCGTGAGGAAAAGAGCTATCGTATCATAGAGATGCTATAAAAGGGCTTTTAAACATTCTTGGACTTTCCCCCTGAAGAGTGTCTAAATTCTGATTAGGCTTATCTAGGACAAACTGCATGACAAGTGAGCCTTGTCTTTGAGGTGACAGTTTCCAGTCGGAGGGAAGAAATTCGACAGCCTGCCCTACCACCTTTGACCACTAGATGTCACAACCGACTCAGTTGCGGAAACCATGGACAAGCCGGCTGCTTGGCCCCCTAGAGCGCCGGGCCGCTCTATCCCAGCACCGCGTCCCTACTTCCGCCATCACCCGGAGGGGGTGGGGCGCGGGTGGGCGGGCGGTGCGGTAGGTCTCGCGATTATTCCTCCTCGCTCTCGCTCTATTTTTTTTTTTTTTTTTTTTTTAATTTATTTATCCTTTTGCCTAGCGACTGACAACAGACGGCTTACTGCTCTTAGGGATCCCTGAAGTGGCCGGGCCTGAGAGTGAGACCCCAGTCCTAGGCTGGGGTTCTTTCCAAACAGAGGAAACGGATCCAGAGGGGCTACAGGTAATCAATCGGTGCTCACGCCCGGACACTACCCACCGCGTTCTTCGCTCTCCGCGCCCAGCCGACTACTCTGGATCCTTGGCTCTCCAGGAAACCAATGGGATCCTGTCTTCAAAACGGGTTTCCGGAAGGGTAGAGGTGATGCTTTGGGGATTAGTGGATGGGGCTGAGACTGGAGTCGGCCTTCTCTCAGGACCATCTTTCCCTTCTCGGCTTAGAGGTGACCCACAGGCTGAACTCTGTCTAGACTCGAAAACCCCTGTAGTCCCGTACGGTCCCTCTACTCCCTCCCCAACATCTCCCCCCCCCCACCACCACCACACACACACACACACACCAGAAGCCTCAACAGCTGTGGGAAAACTGACCAAACCCGAGACGATCGCAGTCTACCTATGCATGCCGTGCTTCCCTTGAGCGGATCTTATATTAGCTTTTGTTTACTGCTGGAAAAGGTTGGATGTCTTTTTCCTCCGCAGTTCTCTCGGCGCTCAGCCAGTGCTAGCTAAATAAGCGTTGAAGCAGGCTGGCCGCTTGCTCTGGGGTCAGGGGAAGGTTTGGGTGGGAGTGAGTGTGTCTCTGCCCGGAGTCTTCTTCAGTGTATATCCCGTGGTAGGAGCTATGTAACGGACCTCCTTTTGCCTAGACCAAAATCGTTGAGAACCAGACTTACGATGAGCGTCTAGAGATTAACGACTCCGAAGAGGTTGCCAGTGTTAGCCCTCCAGCCCCAGGACATCAAGGTAATAGAAGAAGAAAGAGACAAGAAGGGAGGTGGTTTTCAAAACGCTAGCACAGATTGAGTTCAGTAAGCTCCTAGGTGGTTAACTTCACGAGCCGAGCACTTGCCGCAGTTTTCTCACTAGTGGAGGGAGCAATCCGTTCATCAGATTGCAGAGTCTTCGACTGCAAACCCATCCGCTATCACTGTGTGCTTCATGTTACTGCGCTGTAGAGATTCTGCCACCGGTTCGCTGTGCTTTGTTGTTTTTTAGTTATTATCTTTAAACATTTTATGTGTATGAGTGTTGTCTTGTTTTTCTTTTTGCCTCCATGTGTGTCTGCGTGCCTGGTGCCCTCAGAGGCCAGGAGAGGGCGTTGGATCCCCTTGAACTGGAGTTGCAAATGGTTGTGAGCTTCCCTGTGAGTGCTGGGAATTGAACCCTGGGTCCTCTGGAAGATTAGCCAGTGCTCTTAATCATTGAGCCATCTCCAGCAGGGTTCACTGCTGTGTTTTTCTCTTTAATTCATTAAGATGAGTCATAACCTGCCCTTAACCTGCCACTCCAACCGTTATTGCAGCAGAGTTTTGGCAGAGGACTTGACGCTATTCATTTATTCACTTACCTTTTTTCATATGTGGTTATTTTAGACGGTTTTTTGTTTGTTTGGTTTTGTTTTGTTTTTTTCCCCTCAAGACAAGGTTTCCCCGGCTGCCCTGCAACTCACTCTAGACCAGGCTGGCCTCCAGCTCAGAGATCTGCCTGCCTCTGCCTCCCCATTGCTGAGAATAAAGGCGTGCGCCACCACACCCAGCTCACCTAACATTTTGAATGCTTGCTATGTGCCATGTTAGCACTGGGTAATACAGTGGCAAACAAAAGACACGTCTGTATCCTGATGCTTGTAATGGTAGAAGACAGATGGCCAGTGTATAAAGTCATCATTACAAATGTCATGTATGCATTGATGTAGGCAAATTGTTTACTGCTATGAAACGTAATGGTGATGGGTGAGATCGATTTGTGGCCAGGGAAGACTCAAGAGAAAAGAGCACTGTATGATGAGAGGGGTATGATCAGAAAGGAGGAAGAGGCATAACAAGCAGAATGCAGAATTTCAGAGGCGGTGTTGCTGTTACGTGTAGAGTTTATCGGAGGGTTCACAGATGACAAAGAGGCAGCAGGTAGAAGTGCTGTGGTAGTGGCTGGGTGGAGCTGGGAATGGTTTGGACTGTGGCATAAATAGAGACATGACACAAATACAAGACAGGCTGTGGTTACAGCATCATCAGGGCTTGCTCAGATTCGGGTCCTGAGTTGGGGATCACACCCATGTATATTTTACCACAATAAACAAAAACTGAGGGGCTGGAGAGATGGCTCAGAGGTTCAGAGGGCTGGCTGCTCTTCCAGAGGACCCAGGTTCAATTCCCAGCACCCACTTGGCAGCTCACAACTGTCTGTAACTCCAGTTCCGGAGGGTCTGACACCCTCACACAGACATCCATATGTAGGCAAAACACCAATGCACATAAAAATAAAAATAAATAAATAAAAAACTGATTGTGATTGCCAACTCAGTGTTTATTATAGTAACATATACATGGTATAGAATACTATTTTAGCCCCTTTAAATGGCATTTAAAGTTAAATGGCTTTATGTACATTTACATTGTCTGGTAACTGTCACCACTGCCTTAGTTACTTTTCTGTCGCTGTGATAAGACACCATGGCCAAGGCAACTTAAAGAAGAAAGAATTTATTTGAGGCTTACAGTTTCAGGGGATTTCATGATTACTGAGTGAAATCATGGCCGTAGGAACAGCTGAGAGCTTACATCTTTAGACAGAACCGTGAGGTGGCTAACTAGGAATGGCATGGATTTTTGAAATCTCAAAGCTCATCTCCAGTGACACCCCTCCAAGCAGACCACGCTTCCTGATCCTTCCCAAACAGCTCCACCAGCTGCTAATCAAGCGTTGAAACATGAGCCTCTGGGAGCTGCTCTCATTCAAAACCCCACAGCTACATTTCTAGAAATCCCTCATGGTTAAACAGTGACTGCTGCCAGGCATGGGGGTATGTGCCTTTAGTCCAGTACTGGGGAGGCCAGCCTGATCTGGCCTCACATAGTGAATTCCAGGCTAGCCAGAGCTACATAGTGAGACCCTGCCTGAGAAACAAACAAACAAACAGACAAACAAACAAACAAACAGATCTCTTGACTCCTTTCTCTCTGCTAACCACTACTTTGCCCCTGTGAGTTGACCTATTAGGGGTACTTCATAGGTAAATCATCGTGTCCTTTTGTGGCTGGCTCTTGTCATGTATACATGCTTCAAGGTTTGTTTATGCTATAGCATGTATCATAATTATATTCAATTTTATGGCTGAATAATATTCTATTAATAGAGTCTATTGTGTGGATATATAACTTTTTTTAAAGAGATTTATTTATTATGTATACAGTATTCTGCCTGCATGCCAGAGAGGGCACCAGATTACAGATGGTTGTGAGCCACCATGTGGTTGCTGGGAATTGAACTCAGGACCTCTGGAAGAGCAGTCAGCGCTCTTAACCTCTGAGCCATCCCTCCAACCCCAATATACAACATTTTTAAATACCTTCATCTCCTGACAGACAGTTGTGTTGTTCACTTGTGGCTATTGTGAACAAGGTTGATATATGTGGTGCTGTACAATTGTTTGTCTGAATTCTTGTTTTCAGTACTTTTGAGTATATATATACTTTATTTTCCAAAATTACGGAATGCTTCATGGGTTTCCATGTGATCCTTGCACAGGGGCTGTGGGAATCTCTGCATCATTCCAAATTTTAGTATATGTACTGTGGAAGTGAACATGTTGAGTATTACTTAGCCACTAGGGTTTTTACTCCGTCATGTTTGGTTGTTATGTGTTTATTTCAAAATAGGGTTGTATTCAGTGGTGCCTAGGCTAAACTAGTACTCACTATGTATCTCAGGCTGGCCCTGAATTTGAGGTACCCTTCTTGCCTTAATCTTCAAGTGCTGTAAGCTACCACATCCAGTGACTTGAGCAAATTCATGCTCTTGCTAGCTGTGGACTTTTTTGCAGCTGGGTAATTTAATAAGTCAAAAATGTTGATTTGCATGTGTTTGACTTAGGGTTCATCTAATATGTTTTCATGCTGGTTAGTCTGACATCTGGTTATACTTTCAATTTCAGAATATGCTGTTATTTTTACAGATTCTCTTACTGCTCATATGCCCTGATTCAAATTCAGATTCACAACTAGCTGCTATTTGCCAGGCTCTAGGTCACTCTCTACCAGATAGGCTTTTCACTCGATCCTGTCACTGACCCCATTTAGACAATACTGACACTCAGAGAGGGTAAGTCATTTTGTGCAAGTGATAGAGTTGCCCTCAGACCCATGCTTCTATTAACCCAACACTCTTTCACTTTGTTAATCACATACCTCAGTTTACCCTGGTACAGTTCAGTTTCTAGTCATATAATTGCCGGTTATCAGTTAGTATTAACATCTAGCCCAGTGCGTAAGCAAAGGAATGTTTATAGTAATGTCTTGAATTAACAGAGCTATGACTAGAATTCAGTATCCTGTCTTTCCTCCCAAGTTTTGTTTTATTTTATTTTATTTTTGAGACAGGGTCTCACCATGTAGCCATGGCTGGCCTGGAACTCACTATGTAGATCAAGCTGGCCATGAGCTCACAGATCCACCTGCCTCTGCCTCCTTGGACCTGGGGCTAAAACATGCCATCACACCTGGCTTGTTTTTATTTGTGTGCGCGCGCCAGAGGACAACTTCCAGAAGTCCTTTCTCTTCTTTCACTGTGAGTGCTGGGGATGGAACTCAGGTCTTCAGGTTTAAAAGGCTATGCATGGGGTTTTCCCCCATCTGAGCTATCTCATTGGCTCCCTTCATGTTCCTATAAACTTTGTTACATCAAATATTGTCACTTTAGGCTGGGCATGGTGGCTTATGTCTTTTAATCCCAGAACTCAGGAGGCAGAGGCAGGTGGATTTCTGAGTTTGAGACCAGCCTGGTCTATAAAGTGAGTTCTAGGACAGCCAGGGATACACAGAGAAACCTTGTCTTGGGGGGAAAAAAGAAAAAGAAAAGAAATAAGAAAAAAAGAACCAACAATAAATAAAATGATCAATTAAAGAAGTTTTGAAGTGAACTTTTTGGTTTTGTTTGTTTTCACGATGATTTTTCACTAACTGGGAAACTCTTCCTCTAAGGCCCCCCTCTTTCTGCTGGCCTCCCTAACAAGACTATGGCCGACAACAGCAGTGATGAGTACGAAGAAGAAAACAAGGTGCAGTACAGCCCACAGCTTCCTCAGGGCTCTGGGGGTGGGTGTGAGGGGACCCGAGTCAGCAGGAAGCATTTCCTGAGCACTCACCTCTCGTGGCTTCACATTTACTGATGAGACCATCCCCGACTCAAGACTGTCATCACGGCTGGCTTTTTTTTTTTTTTTTTGAAATGTGCATTGATGTTTTGCCTGCATGTATGTCTGTGTGATGATGTCAGAAACCCTGGAACTGGAGTAACAGACAGTTATGAGCTGCCATGTGGGTGCTAGGAATTGAACTCATGTCCTCTGGAAGAGCAGTCACTGTACTTAACCACTGAGCCATCTCTCCATCCCCTGTAGCTGGCTTTTAGTGAGGAGCTTCATCTAAAATCGACAGTGTTTCAGAGTTTATTAATTATAAAAATTGACTAGGATACTTGCTCTTAAAAATACAGATTCCAGCTAGGCAGTGGTGGTGCACGCCTTTAATCCCAGCACTGGAAGGCTAAGGTAGGCAAATCTCTGTGAGTTTGAGGCAGCCTGATCTACAGAGAGTTTCAGGACAGCCAGGGCTACACAGAGAAACCCTATCAAAAGTGTGTGTGTGTGTGTGTGTGTGTGTGTGTGTGTGTGTGTGTGTATAAATGTATTCATTGTTTGGCTAGAGATGTCTCGGCGGTTAAGAGCACTGGTTGCTCTTCTGGAGGAAAGTTCCCAGCCCCCAGATGGCAGCTCACAACCTTATGTAACTCCCGTTCCAGGGAATCTCTGTTCTCTTCTGGCCCCTTTGGGTACCAGATACATACACAATAAAATAGTGACACATAAAAGTATAGATTCCTAGTTCCCTCCCAGAATCTCAAAGGTACTACCTAAGAACTTGTGTGTGTGTGTGTGTATAAATTTTGTTTTGTTTTATTTTTTGGAGACAGGATTTCTCTGTGAAGCCCTAGCTGGTCTGGAACTTGCTTTTGAGAGCAGGCTGGCTTCTAACTCAGATCCACCTGTCTCTTCCTCCTGAATAAGCAGTGCTGAATAAGCAGCGTAGGCAATTGGTATGCTAAGCAAGTTTGGAATTATTGGCCCAGGGATGATTTTATTTCCAGCACTTGTGGTGATGCCCACATTTTATGAAACATCGATGTCTTAAGAAGACACAGATGTCCCTCAGCTATTATCCTGTGAGCAGTCACTTGTTTTGAGAAAGGCTGGGAACGCCATAGTCTAGCCAGTTAGGAGTGGTGCCTGTGCCATGCATGGCACCGTTTTATGCTCGGCCTCCACTCCTGGCCCATTGCTCATGTCTTATTTGTCCTTGGTTATTGTGGCACATGTCTATAATCCCAAAACTTGGGAGGCTGAGGCAGGAGGATGAAGAATTTAAGGTCAGCCTGGACTCTGTAATGAGTTCCAGCACAGACTGGATTACAGAAAAACCCTGTCTAATAAACAACAAAACTCCTCACATTTTTATTGTCCTTTAAATAGGGGCATTGATGACTGGAGATTGGTACTTTCCTAGCATTCCTAAGGCCCTGGCTTTAATCCCCAGCACCATAAAACAAAGAAATGGGCTGGAGAGATGGCTCAGTAGTTACGAGCACTGGCTGCTCTTCCAGAGGACCCAGGTTCAATTCCCAGCACCTGCATGGCTGCTCACAACTGTCTGTATTCCAGTCCCAGGAGAATGAAACATCCTCTTCTGTCCTCCATGGGCACCAAACACTCATGTTGTGCACAGACATACATGTAAGCAAAACACCTATACACATAGAATTAAAAAGGAAAAAACAAACAACAAAAACTTTGGAAATTTATATGAGGAGTATTTATAGTAATGCAAGAAGCTGAAATGATACAAATTGACTACATTAAAACATTAGGAAGTAAGGTTTTTAAGGTCTCACTCTGTGACTAGTGCATCATTTTATCATACACAAGATAGTCTCCTAGTCATTTGTCTGTAGAAAGCATCTGACATTGTGTCAGGAAGTTCCCAAAGCATGACTTTGAAGAACAGTCAGAGAAAAGTAAGCCCTTTTCCTAGCTGGTCTCCACAGTTGGTGGAGCCACACTACATTCTTTGAGGCTTCATGCAGTGGACGGTAGTCAGTTCCAATTTAGTACACACCTATAACTAGAAGAAGCCATCTATTTTTGAACAATTTCTAAAACAGACAGTCAATTTTTTTGTTTTTTGTTTTTGTTGAGAGGATTTCTCTGTGTAGCCCTGGCTGTTCTGGAACTCATTCTGTAGACCAGGCTGGCCTTGAACTCACAGAGATCTGCCTACCTCTGCCTCCCAAGTAAGTGCTGGATTAAAGGCATTTGCTACCACCGCCTACCTTCCTGCATATATTTCTATGCATATATTTTCATGCACCATGTGTACCTTGTGCCCATGGAGGCTAGAAGAGGACATTGGATCCCTGAAACTGGGATTATAGATGGTTGTGAGCTGCCATGTGGGTGTTGGGAACTGAATCCAGATCCTTAACAATGCTCTTAACCCCTGAGCTATCTCCCCAGACCCTAAAAGCTACTTTTAAAGGAGGCTAGTTGACCATCTGTCAGGTCCCAAGGGAAAGCATGCTACAGGCTACAGGCCACAGAGACAAAGATAAGGACCCTGTCCCAACTGTCTCTGCAAGTGCAGATACCACTTGACCCTCTCTCAAGGACCTGAGAGCATAGGATGGGGCATAGCCAGCCAGCTCAAAGATGTAGGCTGGTGCCGGGTGGTGGTGGTGCCGCCTTTGATCGTAGCACTCAGGAGACAGAGGCTAGCGGATCTCCAGAGTGAGTTCCAGGACAGACAGCCAGGGCTACACAATAAAACCCTGTCTGGAAAAAAACAAAAACAAAAAACCCAGCAACAATGACAATGACAAAAAAAAAAAAAAACCTCAAAAAAACTTAGGCTGTAATGCCAAGGACAAAGGAGCCCTCATCCTGAACCAGAGTACATAGTCACTTACCTCACAGGGAAAGGTACTGTAGAGAAACCACTGAGCAGAAATAGGAATCCCCTACTGTCCAGAGCTGCTTGTGTGAATCCAGGCTCAGGGTTGAGTATCCACTTATTCTCATGATAGTTTCCAGCCCTTACTCTGAGCATTCTTACAAATTAGATGCTAGGTTTCTCTATGATCTTTATGAGTTCCATACACCTATAAAGTTTCTCTGCCCCACTTCTTCTTTCCCTACTCCCTAAACTCCTCAAGTTGTCACCCTTTTCCAACGTTTATTTTATTTTTAAATTATGTTTGTGTGTCTGTGCATGTGAGTGCAGGTACCCATGGAGGCCAGAAGAGATCAGATCCCCTTGAGCTGGTGTTACAGGAGGGGAGGTTGTAAGCTGCCTTTTGTAGGTGTCAGGAGCTAAATTCTGGTCCTCTGCAAGAGCAGTATGTGCTCTTGGCCACTGAGCTTTTTCTTCCACTCTATATGATTTGTTTTACCCTTAATTATGTATAAGTGTGTGTGTGTGTGTGTGTGTGTGTGCGCGCGCGCGCGCGAAGGAGGAGTGTGGGTATGTGAATGTGAGTGCAGGTGCCCTGTTGTAGAATATTATTTTAAGGTCTATTTACTTTTGTTTATGGTGCATTTGTTTAACTCTGTGAAGCTGTGTTACAGTGCCTGTCTAAAACCCCTGATGGTCTAATAAAGATCTGAACAGCCAATGTCGAGGCAGGAGAAAGGATAGGCAGGGCTGGCAGGCAGAGAGAATATATAGAGAAGAAATGTGGGAGGGGAGAAGCAGCAGCAACTGGAGAAGAAGGAAGACTCCAAGGGCCAGCCACCCAGCTACACAGCAAGCCATGGAATAAGATTTACAGGAGTCAGAGAACAGGAAAAGCCCAGAGGCAAAAGCTAGATGGGATAATTTAAGTTAAGGAAAACTGGCTAGCAACAAGCTAAACTAAGGCTGGACATTTACAAGTAAGAATAAGTCTCTGTGTGTGATTTATTTGGGAGCTGGGTGGTGGGCCCCCAAAAGAGTAAAAGCCCTATTACCTTTTTCTAAATTTAGGGCGTGAGGCTTCTGAGTAAAGTTGATGCATAGCTTCCAAGATCAAGTAACAGGTTCCTAACTATAAGTTGAGTAGAATTTGTACCCTGTTTCTAGTAGAAAACCATGGTTGGAGAATGTGCGGTTCTACTTAGCAAGAAAAGGTTCTCAGGCCCCTGGGGATGGTGCCATCTTTCTTTCTAGTGGCCAGGTGGCAGAGGTCTGTGGGCACTATGAGAACAGTGCAGTCAGGCATGGGAATGAAGTTCTCTTTCTGTAACTGTTCCTCCCCTGCCGCCCGCCCTGCCCAGGAGAAGAAGAAGCCCTCACAGTTGACGCCTCAGCGGGGCTTCAGTGAAAACGATGATGACGACGATGATGACTCATCCGAGACTGATTCTGATGACGACGATGATGATGAGGAGCACGGAGCGCCTCTGGAAGGGTAGGAAGGACCCTGCGCCAAGGGGGATTTTGTTCAGGTGGCAGTTAGAAGAGCTTATCTGGGAATAGACTGCAGCATCTTTTGATATCGTCTGCTTAGGGTTTTCTCATGTCTCAGGAGCCTGGCATGGTGAGTTGTCATTTCTTTCTGGCTCCACTGCCTGATCTGCTCCTGTGATGTCACCCAAACTATCTGAAACGTGTGGGCTCAGCAAATACACGGGGTTAACTGAAAGCATGGCCTCTGCCTTCCAGGAGCCCCCAGTTTGGGGAAGAAGTGCACTTGTGCATATACCAAAGCCTGTCTGTCTAGGGGGCAAACTACATGCACATAAGCGTTTCCACTGTAGGCTGAGATCCTTCGGGACAGGAGAGAAGAGGCAAGGTTCTCGGGTGGTGCTAAGTCAACAACAACAATAACAACAACATTTGACTCTGTTGCAGCCCCGTTGTCACAGGGAGTCATGATTCACTCCTGTAAGTTATAATCAACATCTACACTGGGGATATAGATACAGCTCAGTGGTCATGTATTTGCCTCTGTATGTGAGGCCATGGGTTCAATCCCCAGAACTGCAAAACAAACATATAAAATACAATTACTAGCCAAGTGTAATGGCACATACCCAAAGTCTCAGCTACTTGGAAGGCTGAGATAAGAGGATCTCTTGAACCCAGTAGTTTAAGGCCAACTTGGGCAACATAGCAAGGCTTCATCTTAAAATAAACAGATTAGCCGGGCAGTGGTGGCGCACGCCTTTAATCCCAGCACTCAGGAGGCAGAGGCAGGTGGATCTCTGTGAGTTCGAGGCCAACCTGGTCTCCAAAGCGAGTTCCAGGAAAAGCACAAAGCTACACAGGGAAACCCTGTCTCAAAAAACCAAAAAACAAAACAAAAAAAAAAAAATAAAAAATAAACAGATTAAGTATAACATAAAATTAAGAAGTTATGTATATAAAATTACCAGTGAACTAAATGGTAAAATAACCAATCAAAATTTTGTTTACTTGTTGAAAGTATATGTTGCAGCCAAGTGTGGTGGCTCTGTGCTTAAGAGTGCCTCCTGTTCTTCCAGAGGACCCAAGTTTGGTTCCCAGAACCTATGTTGGCTGGCTCAAATTCACCTGTTACTCCAGTTCCAGGGGATCCAGTGCCCTCTTCTGGCCTTTTCAGTGTACATGCATGTGCATGCACATGCACTAGCATATCTATATAAAAAATAAATCTTTTCAAAAAAGGTATAAAATATATTTAGTAAGTTGGACATGGTGGCAAAGACCTGTAATCCCAACACTCAGGAGGCTGAAACAGGAGTATGGCAGGCCTGTCACCATCTTGAGCTGCATATACAACAAGGCCCTATCTCAGAAGACCCAAGGGTTGGGTCAGCTGGCTCAGAGGGGAAAGGCACCTGCCACCAAGCCTGAAGACCTGAGTTCAGTCCTTGGGACCCATGTGGAAGGAGAGAACCAACTCCCTCCAGTTGTCTCTGACCTTCATGCACACATCTGTTCACTTACACACCATAGCCCTCTCTCACCTCCATGTGCATTCCCTGGCATGTGCGCCTGCACATTTGTGCATGCATCACATTCACCACACATGCATGCAAACACACGAATACTCAAAGATTTTTAAAAGTCATGTTGTGGGGCCTAGAGAGATGGCTCAGTGGTGAAGAGTACTGGATGCTCTTACAGAGGACCTGGATTCAGTTCCCAGAATTCACAGGGAAGCTCACAGCTGTCTGTAACTCCAATCTCAAGGGATCTGACACAATCTGGCCTCCTTGGGCATAAAGTATAAACGTGATGCACAGACATACTTGGCAAACACCCATACACATTAATAATAATAATAATAATAATAATAATAATAATAATAATAATAATAGGAGCTAGAGAGATGGCTCAGTGGTTAAGAGCCCTGGCTGCTCTTCCAGAGACCCTGAGTTCTATTCCCAGCACCCACATGGTGGTTCACAACCATCTATAATGGGATCCGATGCCCTCTTCTGGCATGTAGGCATACATGCAGACAGAGCACTTATACCTAAGAAAAAGTACATAAATAAAATTTTAAAAAATCACATGGGTTTTCTGAAGCTTTTTCCTTAGTTAGAGATCATTGAGAGGTAATTATCATCAATGTCAAAGTTTCTTTGTAAGCCACCAGGAAAGTAGGCAGGGGCAGGTGGTCAGTTCAGGCTCACATCTCTATGGTGCAGATCACATGGCCAGGGCCCTGCCACCTGTGCTCCTCGAGGGTGGCTTTGACCTGCCTGTGTCTCCCTCCCCAGGGCCTACGATCCTGCAGACTATGAGCATCTGCCGGTCTCAGCTGAGATCAAGGAGCTCTTTGAGTACATCAGCCGGTAAGCATTCGAGCATCTGCTGCACCCGACCTGGCCTGCCTTGCCTGAGCCATTCCACTCCCTAGTTCAAAGCAACACTAAGTGCTTCTGATGCTTTTTGGCCCAGACATTTCTGACAATTCTGACTGCTTCCACCTTCCCTCAACTGTCTCTTGTAGGTACACACCTCAGCTGATTGATCTGGACCATAAACTGAAACCATTCATTCCTGATTTTATTCCAGCTGTTGGGGATATTGATGCATTTTTAAAGGTACAGATGGTGCATCCTAAAAATGATTCTCCTGGGGTTTGCTCCAGCTCATCTGTTCTAATAGTTCCTCTAATTTCTCTGATGACAGTTGGCTGCCTTAATAGTCTTCATTGCATTAAAGTGCTTTTGTTCGTTTGTTTTGTTTCGTTTTTCAAGACAGGGTTTCTTTGCATAGCCATGGTGGCTGTCTTAGAACTCACTCTTTAGACCAGGCTGTCCTCAAACTCGCAGAGATCCACCTGTCTCTGCCTCCCAAGTGCTGGGATTAAAGGTCTGTAGTGCACCACCACTGCCTGGTGTTGCATTGAGTTCTTTTTTTTTTAAGATTTATTATATATACAGAAGAGGGCACCAGATCTCATTATAGATGGTCGTGAGCCACTATGTGGGTGCTGGGAATTGAACTCAGGGCCTCTGGAAGAACAGTTGGTGCTCTTAACCTCTGAGCCATCTCTCCAGCCCTGCATTGGAGTTCTTAGCCTTGCTGTCTCCTCAGATTCCACTCACTGGGTTATGTGATGCATTATTATGTATTTGTTCCCTAATTAACCATGAATTTAGCCCCATATTTATGCTCCATACATCATGTGGGTTCCTTCTAGATAGGACTCAGTCTAGTATAATAGAGGGGCATGCTTTTTACTGTTGACACACTACTGGAAATTCACTGCTGGAAATAATAATTTCAGCAGTTTATGGGAAACAGAAACCATGGCTCTGCTGTGAATCTCCCATTTCCCCTCAGTGCTCCTAACCTTTCTCTGAACCAGGTGCCACGTCCTGACGGGAAGCCTGACCACCTTGGCCTCTTGGTGTTAGATGAGCCATCTACAAAGCAGTCGGATCCTACTGTGCTCTCACTCTGGTTAACAGAGAATTCCAAGCAGCACAACATCACGGTAAGCTGCTGGTCCAGAGCAGGGCCCAGCGTGAAAGCAGGGGATTAGGTCAGAGGCTGCACTGACCATTGCCTGTTGAAAGGAGGTGTGGCTTCAGACCAGCCTGGGTTTTTTTCTTTTTGTTTTTCAAGACAGGGTTTCTCTGTGTAGTTTTGGTGCCTGTCCTGGGACTCACTTGGTAGCCCAGGCTGGCCTCGAACTCACAGAGATCTGCCTGTCTCTGCCTCCCCAGTGCTGGGATTAAAAGCATGTACCACCGCCCAGTGCTCAGCCTGCTTTCTTATACACCCAAGACTGCCTGCTTAGGGGCTGGGTCCTTCCACATCAATCATCAACAGAGAAAATGCGCCCCCCCACACTTACCCGCAGGCCAAATTAATGGAGGCAATTCCTCAACTGCTGCTCCCTCTTCTCAGATGACTTCAGCTTGTGACAAGTTGACATAAAACAATACCACCCTGGGGCTGGAGAGATGGCTCCGAGGTTAAGAGCACCAACCAACTGCTCTTCCAAAGAACCCAGGTTCAGTTCCCAGCCACATGGCAGCTCACAACTGTGTGTAACTCCAGTTCTAAGGGACCCAACACCCTCACACAGACATGCAGTCAAAACTCTAATGTTCATAAAGTAAAAATAAATAAAATTAAACAATTATTAAAAAAACAACACCAACACACACATCCCAAAAAATAAATAAAACAACTCAGTTATACAAAATAATGGGTGTCATTATAATGTATCTCTATCATTGTTCTCCTTATTTTTCTAGCAACATATGAAAGTCAAGAGCCTGGAAGATGCAGAAAAGAACCCCAAAGCCATTGACACCTGGATCGAGAGCATCTCTGAGTTACACCGTTCTAAGCCCCCTGCGACTGTGCACTACACCAGGTGATGATGGATGACTAGAGGTCGCTGTGTAGTCTTAGCTGGCCTTCAACTCAGTCTTCTTCCTGCTTCTGCCCCCTCATGACAGTACATGGCAGAGACATGACTTCACCACTGTAGTTTATAGTGACTGGCACCATATGTGACCCTCTGCTCCTGAGAAAAGGCCAAACCTGGGGGTAAAGCAGCTCCGCATGAGGTCCTTAAAAAGATGTCCATCACGCTGTGCCTCATCTGACTTAGAAGTCGGAAGGTTGGCAGCTGCTGGCACAGACTGCAGATGCAAAGATGAGCGTTCTCTGTATCAATACTTAGCTGGCTGCTTCAACTTCCACCCTGGTAAATTTGCTTTCCATTCCAGGTTCTCAAGTTGAGTGCCTGGGTTAGAGGTAGCTGACCCGTTGGTCAGTGATTCTCTTCATATTTACTTCTCCACTCTAGGCCCATGCCTGACATTGACATGCTGATGCAGGAGTGGTCCCCAGAGTTTGAAGAGCTCTTGGGAAAGGTAAGTGGGAAGGAGCAGGAGTGAGTGTGGCATCCATCCAGGGCCCAGGGTTTTCTCTCTTCTGTGTTAGCACTCTGGCTTCTAAATGGAACAGGAACCCATGATAGAAATATATACATACTGTAAAGCTTGATGGTTTTGCCAACTGATCACACCTATGTAATCAACACATTAGATTAGTAAACCATACACTGCCAGCCTTCCAAAAACCCCCTCTGCTCTCCCCGTCCAAAGTGACCACTGTCCTGTTTTTGTATTTTCTCTAAATCTTCCCCTTTTCCATCCCTGCACTGGAGGTTGAACCTAGGACCTCATCCGAGGTAGGCAGTGCCCCACCACTGAGCTAGTCCTAGGACCCGCCCTCTAAACCTGCTTTTGTGCCCTCTTCTTCTCTGCATGATGGGAGACTCATCCATGCTCTAGGTCTTGTTTATTCATTTTCATAAATGAATTGTAGACTGTTCTTGAATCTGTAGTGACGGGCATTTTAGAGAGTTTCCAGTTCCTGTGTATTGCAGTAACGCTCCTGGGATATTCCCTCGGCAGCCAGCTCTGATAAACATGTCTCCCCTGCGTTACTACTGTCGGCGCCACTTTCTCTGGAGGTGTTGTCTACGTCAGAAGCTGATGCCTCATTCTTAATTGCCAGATGTTTAAATCTTACCTGTCTGTCTGTCCGTCTGTCTGTCCATCCATCCATCCATCCATCCATCCATCCATCCTTCCATCCATTTTCTGTCTGTCTAACAATCATCTATTTCTTGGGGATTGAACCAAGAGCTTCCTGCATATTAGACAAGTACTTTGCCAAGTGAGCTACATTCTTGCCCTACACTCTAATTTTTATAACAGAGAAAAAAACTTAGGAAAAATAAAATTTAGGAAAAAAAATAGGAAACCATTTTGTTTGTTTGTTTTAGAGACAGAGTCTCATGGTGAATCCTAAATTAGAACTCACTCTATATCTAAGGTTGGCCTCCAACCCATGGGATTTCTGCTTCAACCTCCTGAGGGCTGGGATTACAGGCGTAAGCCACCAGCCCACACCAAACCAACTCTTTACTTTTAATTCTTTTCACTAGCATACAAACTAACGGCTTTCATATTGACGTGTTCACGCACACTCACCTGCAGTTGGTCCTGTATAGTGACGTGTTCACGCACACTCACCTGCAGTTGGTCCTGTATAGTGACGTGTTCACACTCACCTGCAGTTGGTCCTGTATCGTGATGTGTTCACGCACACTCACCTACAGTTGGTCCTTTCATATTGATGTGTTCACGCACACTCACCTGCAGTTGGTCCTTTCATATTGACGTGTTCACGCACACTCACCTGCAGTTGGTCCTTTCATATTGATGTGTTCACGCACACTCACCTGTGGTTGGTCCTTTCATATTGACGTGTTCACACACACTCACCTGCAGTTGGTCCTGTATAGTGACGTGTTCACGCACACTCACCTGCGGTTGGTTCTTTCCTGAGTCTTCTCTCCATCACTCTGTCCTCCCAGGGAACTCCTTTCCACCTTCCTGTCATGTGTATTCTGTGACCCTTCCCACTCACTCACACCCTCTTTTTTCCTTCTCAAGGGCCCCTTTCTCATTTCCTAGCCTCTTCCAACACTCACTCTTACAGAAGTACACACTTAGAAAAATTAAAATGAGAGGCCGCCTATGAGAGAACATTTGTTATTTGTCTTTCCATGTTCCTGTATATTTCATTTCATCTTTCTTTGTGGCTAAAAGAAATTCTGTTGTGTATAGGTACCCATTTTCACTCTCCATTCATCTGTTGATGGACATCTAGACTGAATCCATTTCCTGACTATTGTGAATAAATCAGCAATAAACATGTAGGCAACCTTTGGGCATGTGCCCAGGAGTGGTAGAGCTGAGTCATATAATGGACATTCTATTTTTAGTGTTTTGTTTTTCTTTTCTTTTTTTTTTTTTGTTTGTTTTTTTTGTTTTTTTCAAGACAGGGTTTCTCTGTGTAGCTTTGGTACTTTTCCTGGATCTCACTCTATAGCCCAGGCTGGCCTCGAACTCACAGAGATCCGCCTGGCTCTGCCTCCCAAGTGCTGGGATTAAAGATGTGCGCCACCACTGCCCAGCATGTTTTGTTTTTCAAGACAGGGTTTCTCTGTGTAGCCCTGGCTGTCCTGCAACTCACTCTGCGAACCCGGGTGGCCTCAAACTCAGAGAGATCCACCTGCCTCTGCCTCCCAAGTGCTGGGATTAAAGTCCTATGTCACCACCACCCGGCTTCCAGTCTTTTTTTGTTTGTTTGTTTGCTTTTGACAATTTCACAGTGTAGGTGCAGATGGCCTGGAACTTACTATGTAGACCAGGCAGTCCTGGAACTGGTAGAGATCTGTCCATGAGTTTTGTCTCCCAAGTGTTGGGCTTTTTTGACTGTGTCCGTCCTGTGTTGCTGCCAGGTGAGTCTGCCCACCGTTGAGATCGATTGCAGCCTGGCCGAGTACATCGACATAATCTGTGGTAAGCTCCTCCCTGCCCCTAGCCCTGTCTCTGGCAGCTGTGTTCTGGGCCTTTGGAAGGGCTTGCTGATCCCCGTACGGTGGTATCTTGATTTACAGTCTTCACTGGAAGCCAGCTGCACTGTTGGCAGCCCTCTAGGGTGGCGGTGGGCTGCACATTGAACCCCAAAGTAACATGTCCCATTTGGGAGAGGAGTGGCATCCTGAACAGAAGTACCTCCAGTTCTGGAGTGTGTTGGCGTCTGTCCCTGTGAGCTCTTCTCTGTTACAGCTATCCTGGATATTCCTTTCTACAAGAGCCGGATTCAGTCCCTCCACCTCCTCTTTTCCCTCTACTCAGAATTCAAGAACTCCCAGGTGAGACCGGCTGTCCAGGGCCCTGCTGTGCCTGTGTTCTCCTTGGGCTCACAGTGCCTGTTCCATGAAGATGTGAGCAGCAGAGAGGACTGGGGTGTGGGGGGAAGAGAGGAGGGGCTTAAACGGAACTTAGTGAGGAGGCACACGGAAGCACACGGCCTCAGGAGTGCGAGCAGGGAGGAGACAGATAAGGGATTGTTTTGAAGGGATGGGGACATCGCTGTCTCTTTCAAAGATAAACCAATGCATTAGTTGGAAGTAGACTTAGGACATGTTTTGGGACATGTCTCACTATGGCCAAGGCTGACCTGGAAGTGATGGTATAACCCAGGCTAGTTTTGAACTCACAGTGATCCTCCTGCCTCATCTTCCCAGTTGCTAGGATTCCAATCCTGTGCCACCTTGCTCAGTTTAGCTTAAAGGAGTTTTAAAGTGGTCATCCTTGTTAAAATGTAGCAACTGGCACTTTCCACACTGTCTCCTCTCCCTTTTCTTGCAGCATTTTAAAGCTCTCGCTGAAGGCAAGAAAGCATTCACCCCTCCCTCCAACTCGGCCTCCCAGGCTGGGGACGCAGAGACGCTGACTTTCATCTGAGCCGCCTCCTAGGGCGGCTTCAAAGTCAGATGAAGACATGGTCTTTGGTGGAGCTTAACATCTGCCTGCTGCACAGCTGGCTCGGGCAGCACAGGTCCTGCTGCCCATCTGCAAGCGCAGGGCACATATTTACCACTGGACTCCTTCCGCCCGCCCGCCCACCTCTGATTGCCTTCCCCAAGGAAGGACGCAGCCACACTGCTGTGGGCATCTGAGTTGGAAGAACTGGATTTCGGGGAGCCATAGGGCACAGATTGGGGGTGGAGCTTCCAAAAGCACTCTTTAGTTAACTGGAAGAATGTTCCGTCGGTTTGTGATAGAATATATATTTGGTTTTCACCCACGGCTCCTGACTCATTCCTCCCCCACTGTCCTGGTGATTTCCAGCGTGACTAGGATAGGACTCGGGCCTGCCTCTGCCTTTTAGACTCAGTCTTCCTGTCTCTGACTTGTACCCCCTTTTACCCACTCTCCTTTCTCCCCAAGCAGGCCACAAAGACTGAATCTCTTCCTCAAGGCAAGTTGTGGATACTTGCCCTTATAGTCTTGCATTCTTCTGTTTTTCTTTTGTTGGGGGTATGAGACAGGGTCTCATGTAGCCCAGGCTGGCTTTGAACTGGCTGTGCAGACTAGTCTTGAAAACCTGATCTTCCTGCCTCTATCTGCCTCCACCTCCCAGGTTGAGGCTTACAGACATTTTCAGGCAAGCCCAGCTTATTCTCAAATCCTTTGACCCACTTGGCTGATGATAATAGATCAAGACCCTCATTTAGATGAGGTCTTGCCCCTTCTTAGCAAGGAAGCAATACTGAGGAATTTGCAGACCCCGCCCCCCACAAATCCACAGTATTAGATCAGACCATTTTTGCCTGGTCACTTGTCAGCATAGCAGTCCATGTTTCAGCTGTGCCTTTGTGTGACGCCTCCATGGAAACTTCAAAGGTCAGGGCGTGGAGAACTTTCAGACAGAGGCAGGGAGGTTCTGAGAAGGTGGCATGCATCTTACGTGTCTTTTTTAATTTTAAAATAATCTTACTGGTTTATTTTAGACAGGGTGTCTGTACAGCCCAGAGTGGTGTGTAATTCACTGTGTAGCTCGGGCTAGCATGAACTCTCTCCTCTTCCCTTTGCCCCCTGGGTGTGAGGATTACAGACCCGAGTCACCATGCCCACTGTCCACCCTTCACCTGTATCTTTTGAGTGTCCTTATGAGAATCTGGGAAAGGTGTTTCTCTGAGTTCTGCAAGCTGTTGAAACCCAAGGAGCAGGTTGTGGGGACACCTAACTTACCTGTGGGTGTTAAGAAGCACAGGCAAGGCCTTTAATCCCAGCACTTGGGAGACAGAGGCAGGGCGATCTCTGTGAGTTCAAGTCCAGCCTGGTCTACAGAGCGAGTTCCAGGACAGCCAGGGCTACACAGAGAAAAAAAAAAAAAAGGCACAGGCAAGAGCATGGCCCTAGGGAGCGAGCCTAGCTGTGGCAGCATCAGGAGAGGAGCTACTTAGGTAGGGAGAGATAGAGGATAGATTGAGGAACTGCTGGAGTGCTGTCAGCCACTGCCAGTCAGGAAACCTGAAACCGTTCTGTTTTAACAAAGGACAGTGAACACAACAAAGTGGTCACAAAAGTATGGCAAGATGGCACAGCAGGTAAGGTGCTTGCCACAAAGCCTGCCAACCCGAGTTCAGTCCCTGGACCTCACAAGGAAAAGGAGAGAAGTACCAAAACGTGTCTTCTGGTAGCCACATGCACTTGCATGAATACACACACACACACACACACACACACACACACACGTAATTTTTAAAAAGTTTAGCGTGGGAAAACAGTAAAACAAGGGAGAATAGGGACTGATGGAAGTTCACGATTGGTACCCAGGACAGGAGTTGCTATGGCTGGATCCTGAGGGCTAAGGAAGATTGCAGAGCCTCGTCCTTCACTGCAGGGACTTTGAGCAAAGCTGTCGCTTCCTCTCTCACCTGCCTCCCATGACAGATACAATGCAGGCCAGGAGCATGAGAACAAGGAATTACACACACACACACACACACACACACACACACACACACACACACACACGTTTGGAAGGTCTGAGCCCCGTCTTTTGGAATTTTTATGGGGACCTCATTGCACAGGCTTGACTGACTCCAGGAGAAATATGTAGAAATATGACTAGCCCCAAAGACTGTGATCGATTGCTAGATGCTGGGGAGGGAAAGCTAGCAAGGCCCGTCTGCTTGCTCCTTCAGTATTCCCTGCTCTGGAGAAACAGGCCAGTAGAGGTAGAACCAACAGAGCCTGACAGAGACTAGACATGGCGGATGGAGAGAAAGGCCGCTTGGGCGTCAGCAACTGCACTCGTGGGTAATGGAGCCAAGTACTGACGGGAAGCAAGTGGGACCTCGGTGGATTGGGGGAGGTTCCACTGTCAGCCTGACAGACCAACACACACAGATGACAGGTCACGTTTCTACAGACTCAAACCAGCTGTGATACTCCATTAGGTTTTCAGGGAACAGACCACCGTGGCTGTAGTTCTTGCCCATGGTAGTTAACGTTCCATGTTAAACTAACAGATACCGAACTGCTGCTCCTGGGGATACACAGGCGCTCGCTGTGAGTGAAAACTCACTTAGTACAGAGAAGGTTGGCATGGCCCTACACGAGGATGACGCACAAATTCATGAAGTGCTCCATGTTTTTCCTCTGTTTGAATCTATTGTGTTTTGTACAGGACATTATCCTCTGTGCTGTTTTGTGGTTATAAAACTGCTGGAAATGTTTAAAAGAGAGAGAAAGGGAGGGAGAAGGCTGTGTATACACTGGCAGTGTAGATTAGTAGCTGAGCACTTGTGTGGCATGCACCAACCTCGGCTTCCGTCACTGGCACAGTGGAAAGGAAGGGGATGGGGTCCATTGTAAAACATACTGGGAAAACCAGGGTGGTGGTGCATGGCTGTGATCCCATGTACATGGTGGACATACTGGGAAAACCAGGGTGGTGGTGCATGGCTGTGATCCCATGTACATGGTGGACATACTGGGAAAACCAGGGTGGTGGTACATGGCTGTGATCCCATGTACATGGTGGACATGCTGGGAAAACCAGGGTGGTGGTACATGGCTGTGATCCCATGTACATGGTGGAGGCAGGCAGAGCAGACGGTCAAGGTTATCCATCCTCCTCTGTCCAGTAGTGAATTCAAGGCTAGCCTACACTACATGAGTCCTTATCTCAAAAAACAAACACAAATTAAAAAGTGTTGAAGGAATAAACAAAGACATACTTATTCAGTCAAGGTAGTTTACTGTGTGTGCGGCACGAATCAGTAACAAGAGAAAAATTACAAAACAAGATACCAAGAAGGGAAAATAGACTCTGTACTCTATTGTTCTCCGGTCATTTACATGTTGCTGTTTAAAAGCATTCTTAGCTCTTTGGGGTTATGTGGGTTCCTGCTTTCTCTCTGTCCCCCCAAATCTTGTGGCACTGTTGACTTATATACCCACTATGACCATCTCCTAAATAGGATGGGGCAGCCAGGGACTGGTCAGGGATGCTGCTGCGTGGGGAAAGACATGCAGAAAGAGAAACCATTAATCCTGAGTGCTCAGAACACAGTGAATTGCTGAAGGCCAAACATGGGGAGCCTGAGAAAGCCATGGGCCCTCCTCTCCCTGGGGAATGTGCTTAAAGTGGGAACACTTGTACAAAACGATGCATAGCTACACGTCGACCTGTCACCTCCTCCCGCTCATCTTGTGCTAACACCAGAGGCTGCCAGCCACCTGGGGGCTCCAGCCAGTGGAAGTCTAATGCCCAGTGAAGGAGAAGGTCTAGTGTGTGACCTTTGATGCCCAAAAGGAGATGGGGACAGACGGGCAGAGACATATGCAGCAAAGGGGACTCATTTGTGCTTGGCCAGTCCCTGGGCAAGGGGCCGGTTCCTGAGCAAAGGGCAGTCTGGTTCTCTACGACGAGCAGGGGGCTGGTTTCCCTGAGGGGAAAAGCTGCAGAGCATAGGCAGGACAAACATCCGAGCTGTGCAGGGACCCTCCTGTCCCCCACACAGGCACTCCTCTGCCTACTCACGAGGTACAGAGGACACTAGTGTGGAGCATGTAGTAGGCCAACCTCTTACATGTGGGGTGACACCTGAACACACCAGGTTCCATCTGCCTGGGCCCAGTTGTCACATGCAAGACCCCAGACTGAGTGAGCACAAGGGGCCTAGCTCTGACCAATGGTTTTGCCAAGGCTAGACCATGCCTTTCAGGTTAGAGTATAATAAAATCCATCATGCATGACCCTCAGGGTACCCCTACCGGGAGGGCCACGTGGCAGTGGCGTGGCTTCTCCGTGGTCACAGCATGGCCAGGCAGAGGAAGGCTTGAAGGAGACACCGGGTGGGGTGCTCTGGGGGGTCCACAAGCCGCCTGGGCCTCACGCCTCACCCTCAAGCTCAGAGCCAGATCTCATCACTGCTTACACTGGACACTCGGTAGATGTAGCCCAACATCGGGAGACGGATGAAGCCTGCGCGTCAGAGATGCCAGGGGCTTAGTGACGTTGGTTCTCTGGAGCCTGGGAGAGCCCTTCCTGCCCCAGCACCCAGGGGCGTTGGGTACGCGCACAGGGATGTGCAGAGGAGCTGAGGAGAACAGCAGGGCTCTGCTCAGTACCTTGGCTGGTGAGGAGGCCGCCATGCTCGGCTTCTAGAAGCTCCGGACGGCTGCTGTGCTGAGCCGCTGGCCTCTCTGTTGCTTTCCCTGTTGGGTGACAGATGGGGTGTCGCCAGGACAGGGCTTGGCCTAAGGGGACACGTGTCCTCCTAAGGACCAGGGACTCTCTTAGAAGTTCTAAAGATTGAGCCCAGGGAGAGAACCGGTCCCAGGCATACCTCTGAGATCCGGAGTGAGGTCATTGAGCTGAAGGTTGGATGGGAGGGACATGTTCTCACGCGGCAGGCGTACATTATTCAGTTTCAGGTTATTGGAGTCACTACAGGATAGACAAAGGCTGAGACAGACCCTGCTACCAGCAGGCACGCAGTCTGCTTTGAGGCTCAATCCAGACCTCCCAGAAGCCCAGGTGACCACCTGTCCTTTAGTTTCAAATCCAGTGCCCCAGGAAGCATTACCTAGATATCAGAGATGGACGCCGGGAGGGGCCTGAGGACAAAGAAACCATGCCACAGAGTCAGTGTGCCCTCCCATGCTGGGCTCTGCCCCCTGCCCGTTCAGACTCAAGACCCTTGAGCCAAGCGTCTCTCAAATGCCCAGGCCTGGTCCTGGGACAGGAGACGGCTCCAGTACCTGTCCCTGCTGTCTGCAGGGCACGCAGCCACACCCCCAGCCCTACCCAGCTCGGCCTGCCACCCCCCAACTTCACCGTTACTCTCCCACCACCCTCGGCCTCCTCTGCCTCTGACCCTACCTTTAGTTTTCCTCTCTTTCCTGCAGACCAGGCAGGCCACCAAGGTACTGAACCCCACTAGAGTGCCCAAGGCAAGCCCTCCAGCCACAACGATGCCCAGCAGTGGTACTTCCACTCGGGAGGCCAGGAGCCCTGCAGATCGTCCACTGGTTAGTTTGCAAGTGAGCAGCGCCCCCGACCCCGACATGCCACAGCTCCAACTACTCCGCCCTTGCCCAAGGTGGCTGGGAACAACTCATCCGCAAGATCCACCCACGGGGCAACAAGCCCTCCCTTTCCATTCAGGACCCCTGCACCCACCCGAGGGTTTGCCAGGCCAGTGGCTTACCTGGAGCCGGAAGTGAGGCACTGGTGACACCCACATCATTGGTAGCCACCACCGAGAGGTTGTGTGCCAAGCTGTGGAGCTGCAGGTGCACGGTGTGGTTTGTGAGCCAGGGATAGTTCTGAGCATCCAGCACCAGGAAGTCAGAGGCATTCACAGTCACTGAACCATCCTGGTCAATCCAGGTGACATTGGCAGGCGGGTTGGCCCGCACCAGGGCAAACAGGACAACCAGAAGGCCTGGGCCCTGACCTTCCTGATACTTGGCCCCGACCTGGGCAATCTCTGGTTTAACTAGAGCAGAGCACAGAAAAATGTGCTTTCGTTACAGGTCCCTCACTCTGGCCCTTTTCCCCAGATGTGGATGGAAACCAGGGCCTAGGAACGTTTCCCCAGAAGGAACGTTAAGGAACAAGTAGCTGGGCCTGCTTGCCCAGCATTAACTCACAGTGAGTAAGATAATAAAAGCCAGGGGACTGGGCATGTGGCTTAGTCGGTAGCGTGTTTGCCCACCATGCAAAAAGCCCTGAGTTTGATGCCGAGCAAAGCATAAAACCAGATATGGTGGTCATGCCTGTAATCTCAGCACTCTGGAAGCTTAGACGGGGATTTCCAGTTTGAGGCCATTTTTGGATACACAGCAAGACTCTGTCTTAAAATAACCCAGCCGGGCGGTGGTGGCTCACGCCTTTAATCCCAGCACTCGGGAGGTAGAGGCAGCGGATCTCTGTGAGTTTGAGGTCAGCCTGAGCTACAGAGCGAGTTCCAGGACAGGCTCCAAAGGTACACAGAGAAAACCTGTCTCAAAAACCAAACAAATTACCAGTTGGTAGAGAGTTTGCCTACCATACACAAAGTCCTGGGTTCAGTCATACCAGGCATGGTAGCACCTACCTATGACCTCGGCACTGAAGAGGTGGAAGAAGACCAGAAGTTCATAGTCATCCTTGGCTATGTAGTAGCTTTGAAGAAAGTCTCAAAGTATAAAAATAAAAAAGAGGGCCGGAGAGATGGCTCAGCGGTTAAGAGCACTAGCTGCTCTTCCAAAGGTCCTGAGTTCAATTCCCAGCAACCACATGGTGGCTCACAACCACCTAGAATGAGATCTGGTGCCCTCTTCTGGCCTGCAGGCACACATGTAGGCAGAACACTATGTACATAATAAATACATAAATCTTGAAAAAAAATAAAAAAGAATAGAAAGCTAGCCAAAGGGTCTGGATTTGCATCCTGGCCCTGCTTCTTAACGGCGGTGTGACCTTGGGCAGACTGTTCAACATGTTTGTGCCTCAGTTTCTCATTTGCAAAATAGGGACAAAAATAGAAATTCCCTTATAAGAGCAACAAGGATAAAGCAAGCTACATTGCAAAGTGTTTAATGTTTGTGAATGTCTGGTTAAAGATTAATGTGTCATGCATACCAGTAATCTCAGCACTAGGGAAATTGAGACAGATTTGCAAGTTTGAGGCCAGCCTAGGCTATGTAGTAAGACTGCCTCAAAACGAAACACTCAAAACTCAAAACTCTCCTGTTGGGGGGTCCAGTAATGGCTCTCCCTGCCCACCTCAGGAATACTTACATTGCACATTGAGAATGACAGAGGCGTTGGCTGACCGGCCACTCCCTGGGTCCTGTAGGGAGCAGTTAAGCTCATGCTGGGCACGCTGGGCAGTGACCGTGAAAGTGCTGGTGCCTCCAGAGAAGGCCTCCCCGCCCACACTCAGTAGTCTTGAAGTGGTGGCCTCCTGTAGCTGTCCATCCAGGTACCAGGCTAATCGGGGAGTGGCGGATCCCCCTGCCACCCGACAGGTGAAGGCATGGCGCTCATTCTCCCGAAGTGCTCTCTCAGCCCAGGTCTGACCATCAATCTGTGGCGCCAGCTCCCCCTGACCTGGAACACAGCAGGCAGCCTCTGGGAGGGGCTCAGACAGAACGTGGTGAGGACCAGTTACAGAGGGGCAGCAGGCCAAGAGACAGGCAAGCTGGTTTCTCTCACCAGGGCCTGGCTGGACTTAGGATAGGGATGTGGGGGTACGGGAACCCAGCTCAGGGGCCTGGAGTGGGTGTCTTGAGAAGAGGGGTAACAAGGAGAGCAAAGAGGGGGCTCTGGCCCCTTAAATGTTTGGCCAAAGGATGAACAGGGGTGTACCTGAACTTAAGAGGGCTGGCAGGAGCAGCAGTGTGTGCCGGAGGGTAGCTTGGCTTAGAGGCAACTCCATGGTGGTCAGGGATCGACCTCCAGGCTGCTGAGAAAAGGGTATAGCCTCCGTACCAGCCAGGCAGGTCTAGCAATTCCTGCAAGAATTTACCATGCACTGGTGTAGACTGGCCCACAGCGGCCAAGACACGGGCACAAACAGGCACGATCAACAAGATCCAAAGGAAGAGAGACACTCTGCGGGCACAGAAGCCAGCAGTGACAGTAGGTGATGACAGACAGACAGACACACACCACCACCACACACACACACACACACACACACACACACACACACACACACACACACACACACACATCCTTCCCCTTTCCTCCACGAGATCGTCCTTCTCCTGACCCGGTCCTCTCCTAGACTGGCTCTCCCTCCCAGCTCTCACCATGCACCCCTTTCCCAATCTCCGCTGCTCTGGTGGACTTGGGTTGAGAGCATCGCGGAGCCGGGGGTTGGAGGGGGGGCGGGGAGGTCGGAGGAGCATCCGGGGCTTCGGAGCATCCTAGCTCACCTGGCTCCCTCCCGGAGCAGCGCCCCAGCAATTGCTTAAATCTGGGGAGCGCCGCAGTCCGCTGCAAAGGCGGGGCCCACGCCAGGCAGGACCAATCGCTGCCCGAGCACGGGCAGGTGGCCGCTCCAGCCCCGCCTTCTCCCGTCCGCTCCAGGGTCCCCACCCTGAGGCTGGCTGGTGAGTCGGCGGACGCAAAGCAGACACAGTCGGCAGTCCAGGAAGTTTTATTGGGTCCTGGTTGGGTCAGGGTTCCCCTTCTCCATCATCCCGCGGCTGCGCTCAGCGCCCATTGGTGGGCGCGCGCAGCTGCCCCATCATGTCGGCCAGCATCCGGTTGCACAGCGCGGCGTACGGGTTGAGCAGCACCAGCTGGCGCCGCGCGAACGGGCTGCCCAGTTGCGCCGCCTGCTCGAAGTCCCTGCGGGCGTCGTCGTCCCGGCCCTGCAATCGCGCCAGCAGCCCGCGCTGCACGAAGCTCTGGCAGGCGGCACGACCCCGGCCGCGGCTCAATGTCACCGCGCGCTCCAAGTCCTCCAGGGCGCCTGCGGCCGTCGGGGGTGGGGGGGGAGATGGCGCGGGTCAGCGGGGTGCGGGCATCCGAGCCCCAGCCCACCCGCCGAGCAGCCCATCCCCGCAATTCACAACCCGCCTTTGTGTGGCAGACTTTTGAGCCAAGAGGGGTTGTCATTCCTAATAGGGAGGTGACGGGTTAATAGACGTGGCTCGGGGGCCACCCACGGGCAAAGCTGAGATTAAAGTCCAAGGCTCGCCCTGGCCTTGTCCCCGGTAATGTTCTACCACTGATGGACCCAAACGTGAAAGTTGCTGAGAGTATTTGGTCACTGTATTAGTGAATCTGCCACCTGCCAAAGAGCTGGAAGCTCACACCCGGATAAACAGCTAAGCATCTACTGTATGCTTGGTGACCCACTCTGAATCCTAGAGTTCAAAAATGTATCGTTGGGGCTGAAGAGGTGGCTCAGCGGTTAAGAGCACTGACTGACTGCTCACAACCGGCTGTAACTCCAGGTCCAGGGGATCAGACACCTTCACACCAACACACTTAAAGTTAATAAGAAACATATCATTAGCTGCACAACTGTTTCTTGCTATAAAGTCAATCTCCTCTTTTCGCCTTTCCCCCTTTTCTACTGCAGGCTATGAAAGCGGCATTCTTCTCATTTCCTCCTTCATTATCTCCATGGTCTTCATTACCCTGTATCTAATTTCACTGGAAAGAGGTCGTGGAGCCAGAGCTGGCTGCCCTGTTTTATTTTTGTGATTCTCAGAGGAATGTACTTGGGTTGAGTGTCAGAACTCAGAACCTCAGGCAGCCAGTTTGGGGGTTTTGTGAAGTCCACCAGCTGCTGTCTCTGGACCCTCCTTCAATCCATATTCTCTATAGTCTCCTAAAGCGGCTGCCAGGCTCCTGGCTTTGCTCAGCACCATCCTGGAGAAAGGCTAGTTCTGGTTCAGGAAACACAGTAGAGCTACGCTCTACTCCACCCAGGCTGCAAACTGAGCCCCTCTGGGACCAGGCATTGCTCAGTCCCCCTCTCCACAGCTAGTCTGCTGGAATCCAAGCCTCTACAGGTGGAGTCACCTCTGACACCCCGCTTTCCATCTGCAGGCTGTCACCAACAGCCTATGGCAGACAAGCCTGCATCTTCTACTGTCATTAGGATGGAGTCCAAATTCTCTAGTTTAGGTTCTAGGACACCCCCGCCAAATAGTCCTATCTATGACCTGGTTCTCTACCAGGTCTCTGGCTTACACTTCACACCCACCTGGCCTCCAATCCCTAGTCCTATTCCTCTCTGTCCCATGATCCCCATTCTAGTCACAGTCACCTGAATACACCAGGTTTGATCCAGTTACCTTCCCTGGCCAAGCTGAATCCTTGAGTGACCACCACCTTCTCAGTCTGACACTTGTAGTTTGTCACCCTTGGGTCTCTGCACACTTCTGCAAAGCTCCGCTTTCCATCCTTCCATGGGGGCTGCTGCAGCCAGCCTGGAGATCTGAGGCTCCTCGGACCTGGGCATGCTTTCTAGGCTCCTGGAGACTGTATCAGCTAATTCCTCATCTTTCAGAACTTGCCCTTCAGGAAGAGGTCCAATGCTGCTTTCTATTAGCTATTAGCCTAGTTATGAGTTCCCTGGGGAGCAGTACCGTGGGATTTAGAGCCCTGCCACCTCGTTCATAGCTGAGGCTAGCCACCCCTCACTGGAGGACACCGGGAACGCTATTTAACCTCTGTATGCTTCCTTTTCTTCATCTTCACAATGGAATTGACAACATATCTTTTTGGGTTGTCATGGGGATAGTTAGTACAGCCTAGTTGAGTGCATCATGCCTATCCACAGTGACTGCTATATAAATGTTTTATCCTCATGCCCTCCACTTTTAGCTTATTGTTGCCTGGAAGGCTCTTATTAAATGTTCCTTAAGTTCACGAACAGAATGTAGCCTCTTGGTTTCCCTAACTATTTCATGAAGCTAGCAGAATCCAAACCCTGTCCTGGATTTTATAGGTAAGAACATGGGTGTCAGGGAGTTTAGGGTCTCTGTTCCTATGCCCTCCCTCACACCCCTCTGCCCTTCAAGGGAGGGATCCTTTCCGTGGAGGATCTCTGGTGTCTTCCCCTCACCTGCTACATCCCCCTGGAGCCGCCGGGCTTGAGCCCGGTTGTTGTAGGCAGAGGCTCTCTCAGGTAGCAGGCCAATGGCGCGGCTAAACCTCTCCAGGGCTGTGTGGAGGTCCCCAGCTTCGGCGGCCCTCACTCCCTGCAGCTCCAGGGCCTTGGCCTGCTCCAACTGTGCTTGAGGGAAAGCTCCATCTGCACCGGGGAAGAAACAAGGTGGGGATATGTACAGTGGGGGAGAAAATGAAAAGACACCTTGGGCTGCAGCATTATGGCACCCAAACCAGAGCTGACCCAGCGTGAATCACAGCAGAGGTAACTTGCGGAGTCAGGGAGGGATAGGAGTAGCTGAGGTCATGAAAACTGTGAACTAGCACTGGCTAAGAGACCTGGGAAAGGGACACTTGCACATTGGTGACTTGTTCTAGACCACAGTCCCAGGTTGTGGAGCTTAGATTTGCACCCTTTTCTTTGGCTTGTCCTCATTTTCCTTTACACACTGCCTCTGACACAAAGGCCACCCTAACAGTCCCAGGTTGTGAAAAATCACTCCAGATCTGTCCTTCAGATTTTCAGCCTGAAGCTGCGGTAAGTAAGGCTCAGCCTTCATCTCCTGCAGAAGCAAAGCCCCGAACATCTTCATTACCAGGCAACGGACCACGCCGTTCCCCTGGGGGAAGAGCTAGCTAGCTCAGCGCCTGGCTTGTCATGGGCTCAACAAACGAAGCTCTGATGTTATGGCAGGGTATGTCAATCGAGCTGCCATCCCGCCGTTTGTCTTCCACCCTTGTTGCTGGGGGGAGGGTGTGTGTAACCCCCCATACGTCGAAGCTTTGAGCGTTTGACTTCAGCCAGCGCAGTTATGCTCAGATCACGGGAAGATGGGTTTAGTGGCGTAAGGGCTGAATGACGGAGAAACTCTGGCCACCTCTGGCAGAGCCATTCCTGCCAACCCTAAGCCCGGACCTTTAGAGGACCTCTCTGGTTCCAATCACAGACATAATCTGCAAGGGAGGAATCTGCAAGTCCGGCCTCACCACATCCTGTACCTCAGGCGCCAGCCAGCCGGCCTATGGAGAGGTAGATGCCAGGGTCAAAGATTTACCTTCATCTTCTTCTTTCTTTGCTTCATCTAGGTCCAAGCCAATGACATCTCCAAAGGGGGAATCAGGGTTGAAGATGGCCTGCAGCACTGCCTGGTCGTTTGGACTCCCCATGGTGCTCAGCTCCAAAAGTCCCGAATGGTAACTCAGGGTACAAGGGAAGATGGGTAACAGGGTAGGTAGGGCCTTTGGCTGGCAGTTGTGAATGGAGGAGGTTCTGTTTGGGGACCGCCCCCAAGTCAGAAGGGGTGTCTTCCAGCCCTTTGCTCAGCCTCCATGGCCAGGGTTAGTGACCTGGCCTGGTAGTTTTACAGTATTTCCCAACTGGACCCATACCCCTAGCCAGAATAAACAAATCCTGTTTCAGTCTTAAGGTGGAGTGGACACCGAGGGTACCAAATGCTTTCGTTTTACTATGGTCGGGTTAGAAACCACTAACTTCCTATTAGAGGAGATAGGTAGACAGAAAGGAAGTCCTTCGACCCAGAACCTGTGAGGTCCTCGATACACATCACTGCTCAGTGGAGGACACTCCAGGCAAGGGAACCATCTTAGAATGGTTCCCTTAAGAAGGGAGGTTGATCGAAAAACCAAAAAAGGGGGGGGGGGAGGTTGGAAAGCACCTCATTCACAAGGTAACTCATTCACAAGCCCCTCCCTTCCCCACCCCCACCGAGGCCAAAGGAATCGAGGCAGAGTGCAGCAATAAACTTGACATGTTTATTAATTAAACTATCACTTAAATAAAAAAAAGTGCATAGAAAATAAACATGTTTAAAAACTCCTTTTTTTGTTTTTACAACTATGTACACTTTTTACTTTTACATTCAGTCTTTCGTAGAGAGCTTTCAGCATTATTATTTTTTGAACTATTAAAGTATTCTCCTTCATCCCTGTCTCAGGGAGTTAACACTGATGGACTTTAGACACATTTTCCTCCCCCACCCCCGCTTTTTCTCTAACCAGAAGCTTGGAAGAACACAAGGGAAAAAAGGGAAACAAAACAAAAAACAAAAAAACCCCAAAAGATCCATTTTACATGATACAGCTGTTGAGAAATGTCTTAATTCTAGAAATGAAGCTTGTCACTGTTCAGCTCTTGAAACAATTATTCAACTACCTGTATTTGCTAAGGAGACTGTTAAGTTCAGGAAAAGAAACACCACAAATCTATTTTCTTGGTTGAAAGACAGAACTAGTGTACTTCAGAACAAGAAACCAGAAAGCACAGAACACAATTTCCCCTAAATGCAGGTGGTAACCCCAACATTCATAACCAAAAGTAGAGAAACGAGGAGTACAGGTACCGGCCGGCAATGTTCACGGCAGGAAGAGCCCAGGTGATCCGTCTCTCATTGCACTCTGACCTTGGGGACGGGCGTCTGTCATCCCTTTGTGGACTCCGAGGCTCCAGGAACCTGATGTTTCCCTGCCTCTACTAGCAACTGCGACACAATCCTTATCTATAGTGTTAAGAGAAGTAAAAGCCAGGGACTGAACGAGGCTTTGTTACACTGGTGCATTCCTATATTAGTTCCTATATATATATATATTTATATTTATTTGAAAACCAAAACAAACAAACAAACAGAAAGGTTGCAAGTTTTCCGAGTGTGAGACTTGACTGGTATTCATGATTTTTCATGATTCGGCACAAAACTATCTGTTCAATAACTTTGTATTGCTTTAAAACGAAGGAAAGGAAACGTAAAATTACACCCAGCCCTTTGCAATGACCCGCTTTTCCTTAAAAACAACAACAACAACAACAAAAACCCAACTTGGTTTCTATGAAAAAGAATCCCAAATCCAAAAAAAGTGAACATCTGATGAGGCTCTGACCTTTAGTATTTTCAGGTATTTGATTGAGCGTCAGTCCTTTAGAAAGATACATTCATTAAAATATTTTTTTTGTCTTTTTTATATGTGTGTTGTATTTTTTTAATTTTTAGGTTGTTTTTTGTTTTTTAAATTTTTTTTAGTCTTTTTTTTTTTTTTTTTTTTTTTAAATCAAGGTTGCTGCATGGTGCTCACTGGATTGGCCGGGGGTTGATAGAGGTGAGCTGGGTCCTGGCAAAGGAGGTTGGGTTGAAAACCTAAGAGGTGCCAGGGCTTCCCCCTAAATTGTGATTGGTCTAAAAACAGGGAAGGGGTTGTGCTGGACATGGTGGATAACGATGAAGGAGTCCAGGGACCAAGTTCCGGCCAAAGGGTCAGCGCCATGCAGCTACTCTGGTTCCACAGTTGTCCTGGCCACCAGGAGATGCAGCCACAACAGGTTCTAGCAGCAAAGCCTTAGTGAGCTGGCTCTGAGAACCCGGGGTCTGCAGCTGTCACTCCTGGGGATGGGGATCGCCCCTGGGGGGATTCTCGGGAGTGACCCACCACGCAGGTCCTCAAAGCTGCACTTTTGTGCGGAGGTTCTCTTGGTCACTTTCACAATGAAGTCAGACAGGTTTTGGAGACAGCTGTGCCCTTTGTTCTGCCGCCCCGTCCCCCTGGTGGGGAGACTGGCTCATCCCCCAAGTTGCTGGCAGGTATGCTGAGTTTTGGCAATGGACTCAAGGCTGAGCTGAAAGAAGGATTTCTCTTTCTGTGGTTGACAGAGGGTGGGAAGCAAGGCAAACCTTCTGCAGCTGGGAGGAGGAGGAAGGTGGGTTCCTCCCCTGTCCTCAGGGGTCGGGGTTGTAGAAAGAGGAGGAGGGGGGGGCTCACAGTACAGCATGGCCTAGCAGGGCAGTAACTAGGTCTGTTAGCCGAGTTTCCCCCACCCTCCGACTGGCCTTTGGGTCTCTCTCAAGGTGAATGCATGACCCATCAGTGCATTAATCGTTTCAGTAACAAATGCAGCTTCAATTTTTCTCATTAAAAAAAATAGGAATACAAGGATTTACAAAAAAACCTCACACAGTGCAATAAGAAAGGAAACCAGACACCAGTGGAACCCCTCGGGCCACTGCATCTTGTTCATGGGCAAAAGGAGGGTGGGAGGTGAGGTCTGGGCAGAGTGCTTTTCCCAGCCCCTGCTGGCACTTCTCCACGATGACAAGGAAGTCTCTGCCATCCTGGCCACAGTGCTGGGCGTCCCACGTGACAGTGGAAACAGTGACAATGTTCCAGCAAAGCCACCAGACAAAGTTCTTAAGGTCATGGAAGAAAAGGGAGCCCAGGATGGAAGGCACAGCAGAGCCGTGAGTCCTGGGCAGAGAGTGCTGGGCTGTATCATATTGCTTGGCTGACTTCCGCAGGAGAAAAGGACGCCCCACCCTCTACGTGGACTCCACTACCCTGAAACCTTGTGGCAGGTGCAGAGATCTGCTTGATCGCGAGTGGTCAGGCTGTGCTTCAGTTTCAACAGGCTGCCCCCGAAGAGGGCACGAGGTGTCAGTGGGTTCTTTGTAGGAACAAGGACTTGGCGGGCAGAGAGGAAGGAAAGGGGATGATCTATGAGGCAGACAGGAATGGCAAATGTCAGGTCGCCAACTTGTTGGCTGCTGACTCTGAAAGAGAAAAGGCGAGGGAAATGGAGCGCTGCTCGGCACTCTGGAGCTGCTCCCGAGGGAGGGGGCAGTGCAGGAGACCGGTGTGCCAAGGTACTGTAGCCTCTAGGAGTTTCCTTGGCAATGGAGGGCAGTGCCTAACGGAGCGGGTGACCTTCCTTCTCCATTATCGTAAAGAGCAGAGCCAGGGAACATCTAGGTCAACGGGCACGAACAAACTACACATGGAACAACAAAAAGTACACCTTCCAGGGGGAAGCTGGGCAGGAAAAACCAGACTCTGTGTGGACAGCTGAATATTTTCTCTAACTTCATCCTATGAAAATAAAAAATCATTAAAAACCGGTCTTCTTTTAAATTAGGATAATACCACGGTTTAAAAAATAGCCTCGTCGTTAAGTGCTTCTCCCTATGAAGTGCTTCGCATAGAAAAATATACAAAATATATTTACATTTATAAAACCTTAAATAGTAAACTGTAAACAGAACAGAGCAAAATCCAATGACTTAATTGAACAGGTTCAAGACACTAGCGTGGGGAGGAAAGAAACATTGGCTGCTGCTTGTCCACAAGTAACCGGGGCAGTAGTGCCATTCAATCTGCTCAGCCAGGCGGCACACAGCTGGCAGAGGCCCCTCAGCTCGGGAGGCCTAGTCCCCTAAGTCTGGGGCCTTGAGATCTCATTAGTGTTCTTTTGGCTGGACACTGACCATTTGGAAATTAATCATCCTATGTCTTTTAAGAAAGGGAAAAGAAAGTAAGCCTGTCCTAGGAAGGGGCTGGGGCTTATCCCGGTTACTGTACTCTGGCTGCTGCATGACTCAGATCCTATTTAAATTATCTTTAGCTTGCTTAAAAAAAAAAAAAAAAAAACCTTGCTACATATATCACTTTAAAACTCCCAGTGGAGCTTTATGAGATCTCGGAATTCTGTCTGGTTATGGCCAATGGCTCCTGTCCACTTCCCCCCCTGGAGTGCTTACAGGCTCAGGGGACTTTCTGTAGGCACTTCCTATCCCCAATAGGGAGTGTCCTTGAGCAGGGAGCTAAGCCCTGCCACCCAGAAAGAAGAATGGGAAAGCAGCAGATGAAGGATGGAGGAGTGGAGGAGGAGGGGAAGGAGGGATGGAGAGGGAGCCGCTCCTATCGTCAAGAAAGGTCACTGGCTGCGGTAAGGCTCACAGGTAACACTCCCACTTACAGCCACAGGCTCAATGTTTGGTAATTAATTGGCACAACCCCAAGACAGCCTTTTGACACCAGAGGTGCTAGGAAACCTGTCTCCCAACCAAAGTGAACTCACAAGTCGTAGGGAAAACCACCAGACCGTCTGTCTGTGAACAGATGGCCGCAGGCCAGGCCTGACTGGTAAACTACCAGGTATCCCCCCAGCCCTGTATCTGGGGCCTTATCTGACCATCGCTCACAGGGCGAGGGCTGAGGCGAGGACGACAAATGCTCTGAGGACATGCTCAGATCCCATCTCCTCCTGTACGAAACCCTCTCCACGCACGCTCCTTCCGGGTCAGTCTCCCGGAAGCCCGTGTCCCACACTTCACAACAAACACAAGGCCCCAGGAGAAAGCCAACCGTGGTTTTTTCTTTGAGACCCCCCTCTCTCACTATGATCACATGATGTGAATGTGGGACACCAGGGTGCTCGGCCAGAGGACCCTCAACTGCCCGCTCAATCCTGGAGCTCCTGGCTGCTGGGAAATCCTTCAGCATGGCTTTGGGTGGCCCTGGGTCCTGGCACTCCATCACAGGAAGACGAGCAGCATTAGTTCAGGAACTTCCGGCATTTCTTGGCGCCACAGTTGCAGGGCAGCTTGTTGCTGGCATCCTCGATGGGGAACTTGTAGTCATAGGTGAGCTCCTCCCCTCGGTAGATCTTACGCATGGCGAAGATGACTATGTGCTTCTGCCCATCGATATTGATGACCCGAGAGTAGCAGTTAGGCTCACAGGAGTGATTGATGAAGCGGGCGGCATTCCCATGCATGGTGGCATCCACTACCTCCGAGTCATCGATTCGGAACATGTAGCAACCAATGCCCTACACACGCAGGAAAAAGAACCATGTATTTACTCATTCATTTACTGACTCAGACCCACAGTCGTGCACATGCTAAGGAGGAAAGCACTCTACGTCTGAGCCACATTCCCAGCCCTGAACTTACTCTTTCTTTCAAGAGCTTTAGGACGTGGGTGGGGGCCCGAGGACAACTTTCACGAGTCAGGTCTTCCCCTCTACCACATGGGTTCTGAGGACAGAATTCCGGGCATCAAGCCTGAGCCACTTTCATTTTTGAGATAGGATTTCTCTGTGTAGCCCAGGCTGACCTTGAACCTGAGGCCTGAGGCTTCCCCCTCAAGCTCAAGTGCTGGAATGGCAGGTGTAGAATCATCACAGCTGGCTGAATTTATCACTGCTCAGGTTTAAGAACATTTCCTATACTGCTCCTGATGTTACCAGAGAGGAGCCAGTTTCTTCTAAAATTTCCAAATTTCTCTCCTAGTTCCTATTTTTCAAGATGCTTTGAGGAGGCATTTCTAGACTCTAGGCACTAGATTACAAGGAAGACTGTTCATGTCATAGTAAAACCTACAACTTCTGTAGCCATGCACTTTAGATCCTGGGATACACAGACCAATCATTGAAGAGCACCTTCATTTACTAATCCTTAGAGGAGTTCAGATGGGTTCATCGCCAAATATGGAGATGGAAAATAGTTTTTAAAGTTTTTGTGGACTCAACACCCCCCCCACCAAACAACAACAAAAGCAACAACCCACCTCTGAAGTGAAGCCATGTTACTATTTCTTCTGGGATCCAAGGACTGCGCTAAGAGCTCATGGCCCCTCCCTTTCTAGAGGGGCCAACGAGAATCTCGGGAGTGGCCGGGCACTCACCTTGCTGTCGTAGTATTTCTCCCGCTTGTCAGTTTGGATGGAGCGGATGACATTGCCAGCATACTCAATCACCATCTCACCTGCATCGATGTTTCTCTTACAGAAAAGACCGCGCCCGTGGATGGGAGACCTAGGCCATGGGCACAGGAAAGACCAGACACAAGGTTCCCCTTTCAAACTTCGGTGGTTTATTTATTTGTGGGTATGAGTATTTTGCTTACATGTATGTATGTGGACCACATACATGCTGCTGCCTGTGGAGGCAGGCAGAAGGCAGAACCTCCTAGAACTGCAGTTATAGACGGTTGTGAGCCACTGTGTGGGTGCCGGGAACCACACGTAGGCCCTCTACACGAGCAACTGGCGCTCTCAATGGTTGAGCCATCTCTCCAGACACCAAGATACAACTTTTCAAATCAATGAATTGTGTGAATGGGTGAAAAAAGTCTGCTGGTTCCCAGGAGAGACAGACAGACACCTGATCAGGGAGGTCTGGCCTCACCTCATTTGTGTGTAGTATACTGTACTGATAAATTACCAAACGTTAACCATTTCTCCACTGTAGCCCACTAGAAGCAGCAGAAGTCGTAAGTTAAATTCCCGTTCAACACTGAGAGCTGCAGTTATGACATGCCAGAATCAATAAATCTATTAAAAACCTCAGTGACTGAAGGAGAGAGGGATTTGGTCCACTTTCTTTGGAAAAATTTAAGTTTTCTGAAATCCTAAAATCGCAGCCCTACCTGTAGACACCGACTGCCTCCTTCGAAGTCTTTTTTAAGTGCCGGAAACGCATGGGCATCGGGAGATCCATGCTTGTTGCCCTCCTAAGAGATAAGAATGCTGTTAGGAATTCAGTTCTGAGGGGTGGGCTGGGCTGCTACAGGGTGGGTGCACTTGCTCCATGTCAGCCAAGAGTGCCTCAGGCTCTTCTACCTCTGCCTCCCAAAAGTCACCACCAGGCTTCATTTGGGGTTTTCTTGAGACTAGGCCCTTGTGGCCCAGGGTAGCCTCAAACTTGAGGCAACACTCCTGTCTCAGCCTCCTGAGTGTTGGGACCATACGCATGGGCCCATGGTGACCAGCTCCACTGTAATATATACAGACAGCTCTTTGGGACAATAGTAACAAATATCATAAGAATAGTTATTGGGATAGAAATGTTAAAGAAAACATGCATCCTAAAATTTTTCACATTCATATTTTTTTAAACTTGTATTTTTATGTGCATTGGTGTTTGGCCTGCATGTCTGTGTGAGGGAGTCGGATCCACTGTATCTTGAAATAGCTGTGAGCTGCCATTTGGGTGCTGGGAATTGAACCCAGGTCCTCTGGAAGAGCAGCCAATGCTCCCAACCACTGAGCTATCTCTCCAGCCCCTTCATATTCTTTATGTTACCAGCCAGCTAATGCTACGTTAGTGTAAACTATGTCTCAGTCTTCCAAATGTCACCCAGGAAACTGCCATCCCATCAGACAGGGCCCTGAGCACTGGCGTGAAAACAAGTTTTTCTTTTGTGTTTTTTATTTGTTTTGTTTTTTGAGACAGGGTCTTATGTAGCCTAGGCTGGCTTTCCTCTTAAGCTCAGAATGTAGCTGGCGATGATCTTGAACTTGAGATGCTTTTGCTTCTAATTCCTGAGTGCTGGGATTGCAGATGTGCAGCACCATGCCCAGCTGAGGAGGGGAGTTCTAATGACTACTAACAGATTCCCAAATTTGAATGTTTCCCTCTCCAGGCCACAAGCAGCAGCAGTCTCATGTTTATATAGTACACTGACCATTGTTAACCAAGAGCTGCAGGAGTCAGGCTGTCAGGCGACTGGCACCAGGACTTACCGGGCAGACTTCAGCTGTACCTCTTCCTCTTCCTCATCGTTAGGGTTGTATTCAGGAGGCTGTCGATGTTTAGAAGCCAGGAAGTTAAACATGTCAAATGCCGACTTCCTGGAGGCAAAAGATTAAGGTTTGTTTTCAGAGAGAGGTTCTAATAGTGGAGTGAAGATTGTCGTCACCAACGCTGAAGACCTCAGAAGGTCAGTGGGACAAGAACTGTCACTGGATAACAAGGCCGAGACCTCAAATGCTCGTAAGACCAAACGGAACTTGCCTCAGGTGGACCTCAGCCCTGGCTGAGCCGTGAGGGTTCAAGGGGGGCTCATTGGCCTCTTCCGGTTTGTGGAAACGGAATTTGTAATTCCGACAGTGCTTGGCACCAGACAGCTGCTCAATCAGGAACACAACCGCGTCATGGAGAATCCCGAGCATCCTCAAACCGTTCACACCTATAAAATGAAAGGTACCTGGGTGGTGAGTGGTGTAGCCAATGGGAAGCTGTATAACATTAACAAATAATAGAGTAATAATAATAATAACAAATAGTAAGAAAGTAATAATAGGCAGAGGCTACCCAAGGGTAGGTGACAACGATGATTTGGAAATTAGCATGGGAATGCTACTGAAAAAATGTCTTATTAATCTAGAATGTTCACCATAAATTGCTTCCCCCAAACTCTGGCATGTTCTCTATGTGCTGCACATATACAGGTACCACATGCCCTTTCATTTCATGCTCACAATGGCGCCCAACGTAGGAATCACCAGCTCTTTTTTTTTTGGTGAGTGAAGGGACCAGTATCAGCTCAAGACCCCCAAGACCAAGTTCTCAGCACAAAAGAGGTTTATTTGCCCCAAAGGGACAAAGGGCAGAGAACAGGACAAGAGATAGAGGGTGAGGGAGGAGGGAAAGAAACAAGGGACAGGGGAGGGTGTCTGCTGTGGGGGACAGAGAGGGGAGGGTGTCTGCTGCGGGGGGGGGGGGGACAGAGAAGGGGAGGGTGTCTGCTGCGGGGGGGACAGAGAGGGGGAGGGTGTCTGCTGTGGGGGGGACAGAGAGGGGGAGGGTGTCTGCTGTGGGGGGGGACAGAGAGGGGAGGGTGTCTGCTGTGGGGGGGGACAGAGAGGGGGAGGGTGTCTGCTGCGGGGGGGCAGAGAGGGGAGGGTGTCTGCTGTGGGGGGACAGAGAGGGGGGAGGGTGTCTGCTGTGGGGGGACAGAGAGGGGAGGGTGTCTGCTGCGGGGGGACAGAGAGGGGGAGGGTGTCTGCTGTGGGGGGACAGAGAGGGGGAGGGTGTCTGTCTGCTGCGGGGGGACAGAGAGGGGGAGGGTGTCTGCCGCGGGGGGGGGGTGGGGCAGAGAGGGGGAGGGTGTCTGCTGCGGGGGACAGAGAAGGGGAGGGTGTCTGCTGTGGGGGGACAGAGAGGGGGAGGGTGTCTGCTGCGGGGGGGGGGACAGAGAGGGGGAGGGTGTCTGCTGTGGGGGACAGAGAGGGGGAGGGTGTCTGCTGTGGGGGGACAGAGAGGGGGAGGGTGTCTGCCGCGGGGGGGGTGGGGCAGAGAGGGGGAGGGTGTCTGCTGCGGGGGACAGAGAGGAGGAGGGTGTCTGCTGTGGGGGGACAGAGAGGAGACAGATGTGCCCCAATGGCAGTTTACAAAGGTAAGGGGGAAACCCTGTTTTAGGATGAGGTGTTCAGTTTTAATTGGGCGTGTTAATTAGTGCCGCCAAAGGGGGCTTTTGATTGCTGGACTTCAATACTTTGATAGCTGGACCTTGGTCGTCAGCCTCAGGAGGAGGAAGTGGCCAAATAAGGGACAGACCTTGGGACTGGCTTTAGGAATGTAATCTAACGGCCTGCCAGAGCTCTGGTCGTCATGCTCAGGCAGAGTCCCTTCAGTAAGTCTGAACCAGAGGCTCGCATATACCAGTGAGCACTGTCACTTGAGCGACACCCCAGCCCATTAAAAGCTTTATTTTAAAGACAGCAAACTAAGTCTTATAGAGAATTTAACACACCCCAAGTCACATAGCTGGTAGCTGGGATTTGAGCTTTATATTCTCTAACTTCAAATCTGATCTCTGTTTTGTTTATAAGTACTAGAGCACCTGGTTCTGTGAGCTCCCATACACCAAATGTGAAAGGAGTGAACTTCACATTTTAGACACAGCCCTCCTGGGCTCTTACAGTGAATGTGGAAGCTATACACTTCATAGCTGTTTGGTTTTCCTCAGCCTCAGGATGGTAGAAGCTTTCAAATTTTCTCTTTATTTTATGAAAACATTTCTATAAATCTGCTGGCATGGATGGCTGAAAGTATTTTTAAAGCCAAGAAACAAGGCACTGAAATCAATGTCATGTTTCTTTCTGAGAGTAGCAAACAGTTAATGGTCTATATATTTTTATTAAGTATGTGAAATTTCAGCTAAAATATTACTTCTTAGGGCCTCTAATATGGCTGTGTGGATGTGTGATGTCCTAGGTTTAATTCCCAGTACTGCAGAAACTCTGGTATTATTATTAGATAGAGAATAAAGGTGCTTATTGTGGATAAGAGCTCCATTTCAGGAGTGTGTGTGAACTAGGACTTTATACAATCCCAACAAATACCAAGCGAGTGTTCGTGGCACACTTAGAAACAAAACCCTGCTGAGGTGGTGCTAGGGATAAGCCTGAAGCCTCACGGGACCCAAGCATGGTCACTGGGTAACATGCCCCAGTGGAGAAAGGAACCTTGAAACACCCTGAGTAAAAGAAGACAGTCATAGATTAGGATCTCACTTACACGAAATATCCAGCAGGCAAATTCAAAGAGAAAGCAAGCAAATCTCTAGGTGCCAGCAATGGGACCAGGGCTCAGGTCATAAGATAGTAACGTACAATGTGAACACACTGGAAATCACTGAATTTTATGGTAAGTGGATAAACTGGATGAGTTACACCCCCGAGCTGTGAATTATTTTATTTTTTATTTAAGTAGTTTTTTTTTCTTTAGATTCAACTCTGTGGCTTACACTAATAAGCTGCCAGAATATTTGGAGTCTACAGCAAACTAACAGCTGCTGCCGTTACCTGCAAAGGAGAGCTGCTTCAGACGGGCATTCGATCGGGCCTCCTGGACTTTATCTGTCAGTGACTTCCATGCATCTGAAAGGAAATAGAAGGAAACTAGAGGCAGGAAAGAATTGGTGCTGCCACGTCTTACTGCCAGACCGTGTGCCTGGCCACTGGTGTGGGAATCACACTGCGTCTGAAGTCAGTGCCCTGGCATTTTCCTCCAAGTCTCAATTCAATACATGAAAAACAGCCAGGAACACCCTGTTCACAGTGCTCCCCTACACCACAGCCAGAGGATACTCTTATCTTCCGAACCCCCAGAGTATCCACATTCCTGACACATCGCCATACTTGACCTTAACATTAATTTAAAAAAAGTAAACAGGGCTGGATGTGGTGGCGGCTGGGTGTGGTTGTTTCTGCCTTTAATTTCACCTCTCTGGAGTCGGTAGATCTCTGTGAGTCTGAGGTCAGCCTGGTCTACAAAGTGAGATCTAAGCCAGTGAATAGTGAGACCCTGTCTCAACAACCAAAGCTAATATACAAAAGAACGGGATTCATTATGATCCCATTTTCTTTTTAAAAAGAGACAGTTTCATACTGTAGGCTAGTCTGGAATTCACTGGGTCGCCCAAACTAGCCTTGAATGTGTGGCAATCTTCTTGGCTCTGCTTCCTGAGTGCTGGGATCACAGGTATGCTCCACCAGGCCAAGCTCACACTCAGTTTTGTTACATTTTCATACACGCACATGCTTATTATGATTGTACTTTGAGGACTCACATTTTCAAATTCTTTCTTCCTTTATTTACTTACTTAAGCAGTCTTACTGCATTGCCTAGGCTGGTCTTGACTGAACTCCTGGGTTCAAGTAAGCTCCGCCTCAGGCTCCACACTAGCTGGGCGTAGAGGCCTGCACGACCACATCCAGGTCTGAGTATCTCTGATTCTTCTCCCTCTCCCCTTTATATCGAAGTAGTCACCAAGACTGTCCACTCTTCCTTCCTTCCTTTCCCCACGTGGTCTTTATTTAATAATTTCATGCTTCCCAGTGTCTCCAATCAACATCATTGTCCCATCCCCACCTCAATGTGCTGGGGACCAAACCTAAGGCTCTGCACATGCTAGACAAAAGCATTTAACACAGTGGTCTGGACCCAGCCCTTGGCTGTTTATTTTAGTTTGAGAAGGTCCCGCTAGGTTGCACCAGGCCCGGTCAGCCTGTCTTGTAAAGAGTTGCTACACTGAGCTTCCTGAATTTCTGCTTTTACTGTACTTAAGTTTCCAAGATCTCATGGTTTGTCACTATGGGTTCTCTCTCAAACTTGTACCCACTTCACCTCCCAATTTTCCTTTCACTTCAAAGTCCTTTTCTCATCCAAAACTACTCAAAACCAAAGTTTCTCTAACTTCGTTCCATTCTCTTTGTGGAACGCTCCCTGCATTCCTCTTCAGCTAACTCAAACTCCATTTCCCCTTAACTGACCTGTGCTGTAGCCATCTTCCGGGGTTTGGGGAGCCCTACCTCACCCATTTCCCCTTAACTGACCTGTGCTGTAGCCATCTTCCGGGGTTTTGGGGAGCCCTACCTCACCCATTTCCCCTTAACTGACCTGTGACTGTAGCCATCTTCCGGGGTTTTGGGGAGCCCTAGTTTACTGCAGTGATCTTTCATTCCTTTAACATTCCCAGGACTTAGCCTAGGAGGCCTTCCTGAGTTCTCCAGCAGCTAACCAACACCTGCTAAGCTAAGGAGGAACAAGAAAGTAAAATCCCAGCCTGTCCTGTGAGCCCGCGGCTCAGTGAGTGAGACCGACTGGACCTAACATCTGCACACAGGGCTTTCTGCTGCAGCAGACAGAAGAGGCAGAGCTAGAGTAACCAGGGCAGAGGAGCACTGTGGGAGCACCCCTGGAGGAGGGGCAGCCCTGGAGGAGGGGCAGCCCTGGAGGTGGGGCAGCCCTGGAGGTGGGGCAGCCCTGGAGGTGGGGCAGCCCTGGAGGAGGGGCAGCCCTGGAGGAGGGGCAGCCCTGGAGGAGGGGCAGCCCTGGAGGAGGGGCAGCCCTGGAGGAGGGGCAGCCCTGGCGGGGACAAGGTGGAAAGAGCAGTTCTGCTAGGCGCATGAATGACACAGACCTGCAGCACCTCAGGCTTCTCAAGAATGACAGCTGCTTCTTCATCAAGAGAGTGTCTCCTGGGCAGGGCAGTGACCGCCACAGGGGCCCTGGCGGAAGGCGGACTTAACCACTCACCTTCAATACTTTCCGCACAGATCTGAAAACCGTCATCGCTTGAAATCTCAAACACAAGTCCTTTCTTGGGCTTCTGCTCAGTGATACTCTCCTTCCTCTTCTGTTCCTGCTGGAGCCAGAGCATCAGCGGAGAGCTGAAGCTGCTCTCCTCCTCCTCCACCGCTTTAGGTTCTGGAAGGGAAACAAGGGCATGGAGTGCTGTGTGCAGAACGCTCCACACCAGAGCTTCTCAACCTGTGGGTCGCGACCCCTTTGGGGAATCAAACAACCTTTCACAGGGGTCGCTCAAGACATCAGAAAACACAGACATTTGCATTATGACTCATAACAGTAGCAAAATTACAGTTATGAAATAGCAACAAAAATAAGGTTATGTTGGGGGTCACCACAACATGAGGAACTGTATTAAAGGGTCACAGCATTAGGAGGTTGAGAACCCCTGCTCTACACCCATCACCTCCATTTCTGAAGACATGCTGTATCTTGTGCTATCCCTCCTCACCAGGAAGAGCACTGAGGCTCAAAGGAACTTGCCCTGGGACGCAGCTACTAAGTACTAAAACGGTGAGGGTATGTGTACATGTGTGTGTGTTATTTAATAGGTGCTTTTTGCAGCAGAGCTTCTGGTACGACAATGTGATCTTTTTTTTTTTTCCCCCTCCAATACACAACTGCTCTCAATAGGATCAAGACCAAGTCAAACCAAAGTTAACAAAAATTCCCTTTACTCCAGGTGAATGTCTCAGATACTCTTCTAGGCCCAGATCACCTTATGTGATTCTCACAACAACCACTGAGACAATTATTATTGACTCCCCTCTCTTTTTTCTTCTCCCTTTTGGGATAAGGTTTACTGTGTACTCCTGCCTGGCCTGGAACTTGCTATGGAGACCATGATGGCCTCAAACTCACAGAGATCAGCCTGCCTTTGCTTCCCAAGTGCTACACTTAGAAGCATGCTGTACCAAGCCGAGCTTGACTCCCTTTTAAAGGTAAGAAAACTGAGTTGGGTGTGCCTGTGACCCTCTGTTGTGAAAATGAGGAAGGATGATTAATGCTGGCCTGAGCTGCCTAGAAAGTTCCAGGCCAGCCAGGACAACCCAGCGAAACCTTATTCAATGCAATGCAATGGATGAATCAATACATGAATAAACATGGGGAAACTGAGGCAGGCCATGTAAAAGCCAAGTTCCTACAGCTAAAGTAAACATGTGATTTGAACTCAGCCGCCATGCCTGCCTGTAATCAGGACTCAGGCTTGAGGAACTAGCTACTCATCAAGATATGGTTAACAGCCCAAATCAAGCCTAAGCCTTTCTCTTCTGGGAAGTCATTTTTTATTATCATTTATTTACTTGATTAGTTTTTCTAAGACAAGAGCTCACTCTGAGGTCCAGGTTTAGCCTGGGCCTCAGTATGTAGCCCAGGCTATTTTCAAACTCATGACAACCTTCCTACCTCTGCCTCTGGAGCCAAGTGCTCAGGTTCTGTGTGTCTACTATGCTAATGATAAAGTGACCAATTGCAGTAGGCCAAGAAGAAAGCGCTGTGACATGCACGTGGTTTTAAGATCAAATCCCAACCACCTAAGAGAGACGGCCTCAGTACCTGGAAGGGAATTCACCCTAAGTTGCCATCCATATATGAGAAACAACTCAAGAGCCAACTAAAGGTTATTCCCAGCCACCTAAAGTGTCACTGCCCTTAAATCCAGTTGAGCAGGGGCGGATCCACCCTGGCCTGTGATGCCAGACCACGATTGAGGGAAGATGGGAGAAAGGGCTGAGTTTGACTCCAGGACTTGACGCCACTTAACTTCATGGCACTTCGGTGGGTTTCCTCTCCTATCTAGAGTTTCAGGAGATATCAGGCAGTTCTTTTGTTTCTAGGCTGGGACTTGTGATGTAGCATAGGCTGTCCCTCCAGCCCACTATGCAGCTCAGGCTCGCCCTGAACTCACAATTCTGTCTCAGAGTTCCAAGTGCTGGGGTTGCAAGTGCATGCCACCATGCACAGCTAACATACATGATTTTTAACAGACCTTCTAACTTTAGAGTTCTCTATTATAACCCATTAACCAACCACATACCTGAATTTTCTTGCTCACTTGCTGGATTTGTTGCCTGAATCTCTGGAAGAGCAGCCACTGGTCTGAATGAAAATAAAACCAGACATGAGAGAAGAGGCCAGCTGGTTTTCAATTCAAAGATAAAACAACTGTTCATAATCTGCCACATATTCTATCAGTTATTTAAAACAGTTACTAAGAAAGTGGGCATAAAATGCTTTACAATTTTTTATTATTAGTGTGTGGGGGTGGGGGAGTATGTATGCCTGGGTGTTGAAAAGCTCCTTCCACTGTGGGATCCAGGGATCAAACTCAGGCCATCAAGGTTTTAAATTTGTATTTGTGTTTGGTGTGTGTGCCGTGACTGTATGGGTGCCCACAGAAGCTGGAGAGGCACTGGATCCAAGCAAGGATGCTCCGTGAGAACAAAGAGCACTCTTACTGCTTTGCCTTTTCTCTAGTCCCAAAACCATGCTTATGAGAGTTCTTCCCAAACATCGGCAGGAAGCATCTGATTCTGAGATTGGGGATGGTACCTCTGAGGTTCTTTTCATAATCTTATAGTAGGAAATATACAAAGACACTTGTCAGGACAGTGCTATATAATTTAATTTAAAAAAGTCAGCTGGCTTAACTAAAAACACAGGTAAGCTGTATGAGCTAGTACACCACCTATTTCCAGCTTTTCAAACTTAGTAACTCCTTAAACAGCCCAGTGCATACTAATATGCATGAAGTTAACTAGTTAAGTAAATTACCGTAGAGCACACAGCAGCACTGGAAGCTGCAGAGAAACACCTGGAACACAGCATGGACACATGCCATTCCAGGAAGAGGTACAGGAAACAATGGAGTGAAAAAACAAGAACAGTAGGTTCAGCAGCATCCATTTAATATAAAAGTCAACATACGAGTACACACATGGAAACAGCTGCAGAATAAAACCAAACCACGGGGCTGGAGAGGTGGCTCAGTGGTTAAGAGCACTGGCTGCTCTTCCAGAGGACCCGGGTTCAATCTCCAGCACCCACATGGCAGCTCACAACCGTCTGTAACTCCAGTTCCAGGGGATCTGGACACCCTCACACAGATATACACGGAGGCAAAACACCAATGCACATAAAATAAAAATAAATAAATTATAAAACAAACAAACAAACAACCCCCAAACACCAAAGCGACTTCTAGGAACAGACTGAGAAGGGGTGAACAGGACACACAGGAACCATCAGAAATCATTTAAATAATTCTGGCTTAGAAAAAGGGTGTGTGTGTGTGTGTGTGTGTGTGTGTGTGTAGGAGGTGGGACAGCAAGACGGCTCAGAGAGTAAAATGCCTTGCTGTGTAAGCCTGACCGTTTGCATTTGACCTTTGGAGCCCAGGTAGCGTCAGGAGGAGCGAAATGACGGCAGAGCCGTCCTCTGACCTCTGCCCGTGCCACACACAAGTGCATGCACACACACACAGACAAGAACTACAATTCTAAAAGATCAAAGATATTTACTTCAGTTTTGTTTTACAAGCCTGTCTGTACTTAGTTTCATTAAAATAACATGGGACCGTTTTTGGGGGGTGGGGGTGGGGTGCGGCGGCAGCCAAGTTCTTACTATGTGGCCTTGACTGGCCTCAAACTCATAGAGGTCTGCCTGCCTCAGCCTCCCCAATACTGGGATTAAAGACATCCATACCATGAGATGCCTGTCAAGAACACTTCTGCCAACAAAACAAAACCCAATGCAAATCAAGAGGAAGCCTGTTTTACAAGTGGTGGATATAAGAGAGATCTGCAGCTCACCCCACAGGCTGCCCACACTCCTTCTGTGAAGGCTGCTCCATGCCAGCTGCATCCTGCTGCTCCCTGTCAGCTCTAGGAGTCCTAGAACAGAATCGGTTATATCTCTTTTCAAGAAACCATCAGCAAATATGTATTAGACAGATAAAGTTCACAAGCCTGCAACAGTAACTAAGGTCACAAAAGCTAGTAAGAGGGCACAGGGACTTTCTAGGAGAAGGGAAGTCTCCTCTATGCTTTATATGTTATACTTCTAATGAGGTTTTTAAGAATGAGAAGACTTCATGAGATGCCACAGCAGGAGCCCTTGTCCATCAGACAGGACCATCATTCTCTCGAATCCCTAAACCTCAGCAAAATAGAAACAGGTGTCAGCACTGTCTAAGATCACAGCAAAGGACAATCAAAGCTGAAGTGCTCAAACCATCTACCGATGAGCTAGTTTTGGCTCCACTGATCACTAAAGGCCAAGTGATGGAAGTAACCCCCAGTACCAAGCGAGCAGCGTCACACCCACAACACAGAACCCCACACTGCAGCAGAATGGACCTGCCCATCACTTACCGTGTGGCTGGGGGCTGGGGCGCCGGGTTGGCGTCTTGGTCTGGAATGTGTGCTTCAGAAGAACTGGACCGCAAATGGGAGACTTTGTGCTTCTTGCCGTTCCCTTTGTCTAGGGGCAACTGAATCCTTTTGACTTTTGGTTTTGGTTTAGTGGTACCCGGCACTGAGGAACTTGCTGACTGCTGACCAGAGGATGGGGCACTCCCCGGAGAGGAGGAGCTGGCTTGCTTAGCTGAGGGTAAAGCCTTGCTCGGCTCTGGCCTCACACCGTTAGGAGCATCTGGCGTCTGGGTGAAGTTGGATGGCTGGGTCCCCGAAGCAGAGTCGGGATCCCGTTCCCGCTGTGAAGAGAGGATGCTGGTTTTGCCAGCTAGGAGCTGGTTCACTTGCTGCAGCTTATAGTGCTCCTCGGCCTCCCCGGAAGGGGATGCGGCCGTCATGCCCGTAGTCTGAGGGGAGGGGAGCACACAGATGCTAGATGCTGCTGTCACTGCTGCCGCGGAAGGAGTCTGTGATGCCCCCAGTTGTGGGAACATTCCTGAACTTGGTGGTAAAGCCAGGGGCTGGTCCTGAATGCCCAGGCTCTGCTGGCTGGCTTTGATTAGAAGATTGCTTATTGAGCCAATGTCTGGGGTCCCAAGCAACCTCTGGTTGGACAGGGTGACATGTCCTGGAACTGATGCACTACTTGTAGGGGCTGTTGTAGTTTGCATGGATACCACATTCAAGACAGAGGAACCGGATGCCAAGGCAGACACAGGCCCAGATGTGAGGTGGCTAGTATCCTGGCTTATCGTTGATGTGCCCGCCACTGTGGCAGTGGTTCCGCCCACACTCTGTGGTGGTAACAGGGGTGCCTGTTCAAAATACATGATGCCAGATTTAGATCTTTTGATGATGTTGGGGACAGTTCGGTGAGATGAAGTGTTAAGTGACCCCAAATCTAACAGGTTGGGATGGTTTGAAAGCTGGGAGGGTGTGAAATTAATCAGTGTCATGTTAGAAACCACATCAGAAGGGGCAATGTTGGAAGGGGCGCTAGAGGGAGCAAGTTTTTTATTCTTTCGAGTGTGCAGACGAGATATGGGTCTTTTCTTGAGTCCAGAGGATGGAGTGGCTACTGTGGTAGTGAGGTCTGTCCTCTGGTTGGCTTCTGAACCCAAAAGTTGGGGATCTGGAGGAGGCTGAACCCCAATAAGTAGGCCTGACGGAGGGCTGCTGATGTTAGGTGGGAAGCTGCTTTGAGCAGCTGCAGGGAAGGAATGTAAGTGCTGGTGATGAGGCATGGAGAGCAATCCTTTGCTAGCAGGAGGGAACAGAGACTGAGAAGGTGGCAAGCTTGGATTTAGTCCTGCAGTTAGGGTGAGCCCACTTCCCATGGGCCCCAATACCGAAGTATTTGTCTCCATCACACTGGGTGCAGAACTAACAGGAGAGGTCAATTGGATTTTTTGGGTCACTCCATTTGGAAGAGTTTGGAGAACATAAAGTGGCTGCATGTTCTGGTTAACAACAATGAGTTTCTCAGTGGCTGGTTTCAGGTGGGGTGGAGTGGTCTGCACAGCTGCATTAGAGATCTGAGATGGGCCAGGGCTATCAGTAGAATTGGGCACATACTTCTGGTTCTGGATGGGAACAGTAGGGGAAACAGGTACCTGAAGGCCAGGGGTGCTACTGTTTCTAGTTAAATCCTGATTGTTGCCATGACCTTGTTCCACTGAACCACAGGGAGGGCTGGAGATATGATCTGCGTCCATGTGTCCTTGGATGAAATGATCAGGAGTCATGTGGCCTTCAGGAGTGGAGTCTACCCCCGGACTCAACAGTGCCGGGTCACCCTCAGTAGACGCTACAGACTTTTCTGTCATGGTCACTCGTTTCTCCCCTGAATCTGAGATTACGGCCAATCTACTGGGATTCTGGCTGGGGACAGTGGGACTCCGGGTGGTCAGGACAGAGAGATCAGACGGCAGCTCGAGAGGCAGCTCAAACTGCTCCTCTGCTGAGATGGAAGAGGAGACACTGCTGTCCACAGGCTCTGTCGCGGGCAGCTGCTGAGAAAACACTTCAAAGAGACCCATATCCTTTTCCCGATTACTGTCAAGACCCAGCCCTTCACCCAGAGTCAGGAGTTCCGAAGATGACGACTCTGGACTCTCCCCCAGAGCCTGCATGGACGGAGTGTTCTTCAGTACAAAGTCCATGATGTCCGAAGGCAGGATGTTTCCACAGTCATCGCTGTTGTTATTGTCAGAGTCAGATTTCAGGAGCTCTGTGTTGTAGGTGTCCAGCAAGTTTTTGTCTGAGGGGGTACTTGTGTGGACTCTGCGGCTTGACTCCAAAGAGCTGAGCTGAGCTTCCAAGGAGTCCTGGCCCTGTGCTTTCACTCTGCTTACAGAGTGGCAGTTGTCCAACTTTGGCTCGTTTTTATGGCCAACAGCACTCTTAATGACATGCTCTTTTTCCCCAGCCTCGTCAGGTCGGTCAATCTTTAAGTTTTCTGTTCCGTTTTCTTTACCATTTCTTTTTGGAATCTGGCTGCTTTTCCTGGTCGTGGCAGTGACACTCGTATCACTCTCGGTCCCGTCATCCACACCATCCAATTGGGAAATTTTTGGAAGATCACATGGTTCCTCCTCCCGAAATAAATTATGGGGTGCCAGTCGCTCCTCACCACCCGAAGAAATGACGGTTCTGGTGAAGTTGTAATAGTACACGTCGTCTTCATCTGAAGTGCTCAGGTCGTCCGCCCCATCCACCTGCCCTTCCGCTGATCTCTTTCCTCGCTTTTTCCCAGTAGAACTGCTGTAGAACGGAAGGTCCTCTTCCCCGTAAGACCTGACTCCATAGAGTGGGGTGAGCCCAAAGAACATATTAGACCGTGCACGTGCACTGCGGCGGGGATACCGCCTCTTAAAAGAGCCATCCTCCTGAGGTTTGGGGCCATCTGGAATCATCAGGTTTCTGTCCTGTTCTGGAAGATTCTGATAGTTGTTACTCTGAGGGTCTTGGGATGAGGTATTGTTGGGGCCCGGCTGAACCCCTGGGCCAGCTCCTGGACTTCTGGAAGCTGAAACTAGTTCTACCGGACATGCTGGCTCTATTTGTACAGGAGAGCCAGGGCCGCTTTCTTTTGTGGAACTTTTGGATTGATTCTCACTTTCCATTTTCAGAGGTGTCACTTTGACGGAGCATTTCCGGGGTGCCTGTAACTCCTTGGAAGATCCTTCTACTTGTGTGGATTGACCTTTAGGGACTCCTGGAATAGGAAGGACTTTATCCCCAATTTTATCAGATGAAACATTATTACATGGCCGTTGCCCCAGAAACCCAGGAGTCAAAACCGCGTCAGCAAAGCCTGGCTTTAGTTTTCCTTCCTCACCAGTCGTTATCTGACCGGGTTCCAAAGAGGATTTACTGGAATGCTTCTCTTTGCAAGTCTCTTTAGAAGCCTTTTTCCCTTTCTGTCTCCTGTCTCTGGAACTAGACCCAACATGTTCATGAAGAATGGATGGCCTGTGGCTCACACCAGGAAGCTTTAAGGTTTTGATTTCACCATCTTCATTTGGAGAGGGCTTTGCTGACTGGGTAGAATCTGTGTGCTGGTCTCGATCATTCCTTTGCCCCCTCAAGTGGAGCTGTGGGTAGGAGAGAGTCTCTTTAGAAGAAAATGGCACTGACGAGGGTTCAGCAAAAGTGCCCATCTTACTAACGCTGACTTCTCCGGGAGCGGTGTTATGAACCTGTGCTACCAGCTTAGGGATTCCAGAGTAAGCTGTGTTATGTGCAGACCCATCTGAGCTCTTGGAACTCACAGTTCTGTTTTTCTCTCCCTTTAACGAGGAGCCCTTGGGTGCCAAGTCTGAAGCACTGGAGCGCTTTACTTCTGAGGATGAAGACCCATCCAAATGACTGGATTTGGAGCCTCCGGGGACCACTGTCCTTTGTGAACCTGAGGCGGCGGTGGCGGCGGCGGGAGTGCCCTGCCCTACATTAGCACTGGAGTTCAGCGGCCCTACGGCACGGTCAGTTGCTTTGGCACTTGACCCGGGATCTGCAGCAGTCCCAAGGGTGGAGACTGAGGAAACACTATTCCTGGAGTAGACACTCCCAGTTCTCAGTGGAGACATTATCCGGAGCTTGGACCGCAGGGGTGACGAGGAAGAAGTACTATGCCGCCTGGAGCCAATGCTCCGAAGACCAGAGGAGAGCAGAGGATCGCCTACTGTGACGATTTCATGAGTGGTTGGGGTAGGACTTCCTGACGAAGAGAGAAAAAAGAAAGCCGATCAGGGACAGAACACACATGTCAAGTCACTGTTTCAACCATTTGGATGCACCTGTTTATAGGCAACCTTTCGGTTAGTCAAAGTCACCAAGTTAAGGTTACCTAAGAGAACGGTCACGTGGGTCAGAGATGTCCTTTACCTGCAGAAGGCAACGGCCGGCAACCAGGGGACCTCTGTGTAGAGGAGTAGCTGGGTGTTCGAATCCTAGGGACCTTTGAGATGACATGGTAATAGCAGGAGCTTGAGGTCTGTGCATGAGGTCGGTCTGGGGACGGAGGACGTAGAATGGCCGCTGTACTTTGACTGTCCTTACATGAAGATTCTGTGATAGGGATAAAAATTCGTAACTGAAAGAGGGCAGTTAAAATATCTAACAGACGAACCAACATCATGCCAGTTGGCTATTAGGCCAGCAGCCACAATGGGTAAGTGAGTGCTCAGGTATGATTTCTGGGCTGGAACCCACAGTGGAAGGAAAGAACCAACGCCACAAGTTGTTTCCAGCCCCTCAAAAACACCAGGCCACACACACAGACTTACAGACTGCTATTTGATGAATGCCAAACTGGAGAAAAAGGGGGTGTCCCAAATTAAATTGTCCCCCATTTTTCTTTTTTTGGTTTTTCAAGAAGGGTTTCTCTGTGTAGCTTTGCACCTTTCCTGGAACTCACAGAGATCCGCCTGTTTCTGCCTCCCAAGTGCTGGGATTAAAGGCGTGCGCCACCACTGCCCAGCCGTACCCATTTTTCAACCCCAGTGCATAGTCAAAACACTTGCACTCAAGTCCCACTTGGGTTCAGTCTAACCTATAAACGAGGGTGGGCTGTGCGCGATGGTCCTGTTGTCGTCGTGGTCAACTGTGCTGTTGATATCTGGCTCCACAACGGGCGGCCGGCACTCCACGATCTTGCAGGTGTACACACAGCGCTTGCGAGCATCGGTGGTACTCCAATACACCCGGGAACACCTGGCAAACAGGACAACCGCAAACGGAGGACGGCTGCACAAACTACCCTCCCCCGAGTTTCTCCCCATCACCCGTCTCTGGTCTCAACTCAGAGAATATAGCTTTATGTCTTAGGTTCTTAATGGAGATTATCCTTGTAGGGTGGTTTTAAACTCTGGGAAGTCCTTAATGTTTCTTAGGCTCTCAGAAAGTTGTACGACCTTTTCAAAAAAAGGTACCCGAAACAGTAAAATGTTCTACCCACTGAAAAAGAAGACCAGTAACTATAATGCCACTGCCTTCCATTAGGGAGTAATGCCTCAAGTGCACGTAACCGGAGACCCTAAAAAGCTCAAACCTGAGGTACTTCTCTGTCAGCAAAGTGCTACAAGACGAACACAGGTGTAGACTGTGTCAGGGCTGGGATGCAGAATTAGAAAAGGCGCTGCAAAATCAGCTTCTCAGAGGGAGACAGGATCTCCCCATGGCCCTAGCTGGCTGGAACTCAAGAGATCTACCTGCCTCGGCTTTTCTTCCAAGTGCCTGTGTTAAAGATGTACACAATACCAAATGACTCTAGAAGGTGCATTTTGATCATTCATTGTCAGCTTCTCAAATAATTTAATCAACGTAAAAGACTATAAATCATTTGCTTTGAGATAGGGTCTCACTATGTAGCCCAGGCTAAATTTATAATCTGTTAGCTGGGCATGGTTAATGCATGAGGCTAAGGCCGACATGACAGCCTGGGCCTATGAGAACTGGTGAGCGGTGGGTTTTGAATAGTGAAAGGCAGCTACCAAGTATATCTCCACACTTAATGACCCCGAATTTTCAGGGCTCCTGTGGCTCCTGCGCCCTGTCTTCCCTGGACTTACTGGTATCCGATAGGAAAGAGCTTATCTTCACAGTCAGAGAGGTCATTCAGAATCCCCAGACAGTCGATCGTCATCGAGCCTAACCAAGGAAAGAAGAACAGATGAGAGGCCATGAGGAGCATCATTTTGTAACCAAGGACCAGAAAGGCACAAATGGTAATACAGTCTTCCCATTAATGAAGGCCTGGGTCATACCAATCATCATGTGGATGTTTTCTGGTTCCAAGCCATTGAGGAACTTCCTTCGCAAGCTGATTCCTTCAAAATCTACAAACACTCTTCTAAAAACTTCAAATCCATTCTCAGGAACCACCTTAAATGAAACCCAAGGTTGCTGTTAGTGGGTTGTCCCTTTACATGTTACATTCAGGGTACCAACTCCTGGAGACAAAGCAGAGAATCCATCTCAAAATCACCCTTCTTTTTACTCCCACCCTCTTTATTTCTCGTAAGAGGAGATAATCTCTTTGGGGCATCCGAGACATGAAAAACTGAGTTTACCACCTTTCTGTTTTTCAGTATTTCCCTCTTAAATTCATAGAGACTTCAAAAGATGAGGAGGCATCTTCAATGCTTATTGCTAAGCAAAAGTCAGAGCAAAAAGCCTACATACAAACTGCAAGGTTCCAGCCTAAGAAACCCTGGAGTGGAAACTGAAATGGATTTTGAGGTAAGACTACTTGTAGATATTAGCAAAAAGATCAGTGGTTTTTAGGGGGAACCTCAGAAAACCAGGCAGAACACAGGATTCTTAGGACAATGAAAATATTTATACAAACCACAATGGCAAATTGTAGTTGGAGTTTTTTTTAGTTTTGTGCTGTAGATGATTGATTGATAAATAAAACACTGATTGGCCAGTAGCCAGACAAAAAGTATAGACAGAACAAAGAGAGGAGAGGTCTGAGACAGAAAGATGCTGCCAGCCACCACCATGAGGAACAGGATGTAAAATACCAGTAAGCCATAAGCCATGTGACAGCTTATAGATTAATAAAAATGGATTAATTTAAGATATAAAAACAGCTACCTAAAAGCCTGAGCTATTAGGCCAAACAGTTTAAATAATATAAGCGTCTGTGTGTTTATTTTATAAGTGGGCTGCGGGACTGCAGGGGCTTGGCGGAACCCAGAGAAAAACTCTCCAGCTACAGTGAATACACATTGTTAGACATCTGTCCAAACCCATACCATGTACAACATCGAGAATGAACCCTAACGCAAAGGATAACTGTGTGAAATGCATATCGATGTAGACCCATCCACTGTAACAAATACAACACTCTGGTGGGAGAGGCTAGGGAAGTGTGGAGGCGGGACTGGGAAATCTCTACCCTTTGCTAGTCTTACTGTGAACGGAAGTCTGCTCTGAGATAATAAAGCCTGTAATTAACAGCTACAACAGAAGAAACCAAATAGCTGAGCTTCTCACCTCGCCTTTGATCAAATCCCGATGCCGCTGACAATACACTTTTTTGTCATCCAGAAAGACGCAGTTCTTGGCTCGGGAACACATGAAATGGTAGTTGCTGGTGCAGGATGTGAGACAGCAGCCCACGGTGGCTCCTGGCTTCTGGCAGAATTCACACCTCTACAAGTCCAGAAAGAACAGCCCTATTTAGACAGGCAGGCGTTTTAAGACATTTGTCATCTCTTCTAGGATTTGCCCCTTCTGAGCACCCCATGTTCATTTTCTCGACTGCCAGCCTGCTGAGCTACAGGGAAACAGTACGAACTACGTGGTAACTAGAAAATTTAAACACTAAATTGGATTTGCCATTTGGACTAAAATAAGTTTTTTTTCTAGAATGCATGGTAGATTTATTAGACTTGAAACTGTGAAGATCAATGTCAAAAAACATGGACTTACATGAAAGTTGTTACATCTCAAAGCAACTCAGTGTAAATAAAATTTACTAGTAAGAAACTAGTTGTCTGAGTTAGGGTTACTATTGCTGTGATAAAACACCATGACCAAAAGCAACTTGGGGAAGACAGGGTTCATTTCTCTCACCGTTCCATGTAACAGTCCATCATCAAAAGTAGCAAGTGCAGGGACTTGAGCAGGCCAGGAACCAGCATCGAGGCCAGCGAGGGGTGCTGCTCACTTACTTGCTCATCTCATCCTGCTTTTCTTTCTCTTTCTCTCTCTCTCTCTCTCTCTCTCTCTCTCTCTCTCTCTCTCTCTCTCTCTCTCCCCTCCCTCTCTCTTTTCCTTTTCTTTTCTGGGGGGGTGTAGTTTTTGAGACAGGCTTTCTCTGTAGCCTGGGCTGTCCTGAAACTGCTCTGTAGACCAGGCTGGCCTCGAAATCAAGATATCTATTTGCCTCTACCTCCTGGATGCTGGGATTAAAGTTGTGTGCCACTACTGTCCCAGCCCTTGGCCCAGGGATAGCACTACCCACAAATGGGCTGGGCCCTCATCAATCACTAGTTAAGAAAATGCACTATAGCTGATCTTATGGAGGCATTTTTCTCAATAGATTCTCTCCTTAGATAACTCTGTGTCAAGCTGACATACAGCTAGCCAGCTCACTGGCTCTGTAGTATTAGACTTCACAGCTAACTACCTAATTCCACGATTTGAAGATTCCATTCACTAGGCCCTGGTCATCACCCTTACTCTATTGGACAGTCCGTGTGCTCTTCTCTGCTCTTCCCACAGCCCACACATTCTTCTCTCATGAGCTGTCTATTGGCTCCATTCCTTCTGGTAACCTTTCATGCGCAAACTCAAGCTTCTAAATGCTTCCTCCTTCAATACCATGTGACTGCTCTCAGCTACTTTGACAACTTCCCCTCCTATCCTCTTCTGTCAATATGCACATACATGGGCCTATTCTGTGGAACTTCAGAATGGTGATCTAACTTGGCCTCTGAGCTGATTCTGTCTACGACTTAAACTGATGCTCCTCACATATTTTGAACGATGCTCAAATTAGATGATACCTTGTTTTTCTATTTCTTTTTAAAATTTTTTGCTTTTTTAAAAAAAAAGTTTTTGCTTTTGATGGTTTATTTATTTTTATTTTATGCACTGGTGTTTTTCCTGCACTTATGTCTGTGTGAACCCTCAGATACCTTGGAACTGAAACCACAGACAGTTGTGAGCTGCCACATAGGTCCTGGGAATTGAACTTAGATTCCCCTGAAGAGCAGTCAGTGCTCTTAACCACTGAGCCATCTCACCAGGCCCCTCTTTTTCTATTTCTTTTGTTTCCTTTTTCAAAAGATCAGACCCACAACATCCACCAGTACTCACTGGCGAGCTCCTGACAACGTTGTCAAAACGAGGAAGGCTGTATTCACGCCCGGGGCAAACAAGAGAACCACCTCACAAATGCACAGACTAAGTTCTTACCAGCTGCTTGCCCCTTATCACAGCCATGTGCACGTTCTTCAGTGAGCCATCATCGTCTTCAAACACTTCTGCGGACCACAAGGCACAGTTCACATGTGTCCACTCATTTTGGCCAATGTACAGCAAGCGGCCAGCATCCTGAAGAACATAATACCAAAGGAACCTCATATTAGCTTTACTTCAGACAAGATACCTCAAGAAAGCAACTATAATTCCTCAAAGATTAAATCATAATCCAGTGTTCAATATTTCTTCTATAGTCTTTATAATTATTTTTTCTGCAAAATGGAAATATTTTGTAATTCTATTGAAAACAAAAGATCAGTATATGGAAGGTTTACATAAATGTGCAAACTACTTTAAAACCGTATTTTAAGCCGGGCGGTGGTGGCGCACGCCTTTAATCCCAGCACTCGGGAGGCAGAGCCAGGTGGATCTCTGTGAGTTCGAGGCCAGCCTGGGCTACCAAGTGAGTTCCAGGAAAGGCGCAAAGCTAGACAGAGAAACCCTGTCTCGAAAAACCAAAAAAAAAAAAAAAACCGTATTTTAAATTCAATTCTCTCAGACCACACTAGAAACTCTCCCCTGAAGTGCTTGTGGACTGAATGAAGTAGGGCTTCATGCATGCAGACACTCTACTACCAACCCACATTCCCCCAAATGTGGTATTTTAAGTTCTCAGTGTAAGCCATTAAATGAAGACTTTACATATATCATTTCACTTTATTCTTACAACCATGCTAGGTTAAGAACTATTTTCTTGTGGGACTGGGGAGATGGCTCAGCAGCTAAGAATATTCTCTATTCTTCCAGAGGATCCAGGTTTGACTCCAGTATCCAGCACGGTAGCTCACAAATATCCTTCACCCTGTTTCCAGAGGATCCAACTCCCTCTTTCAGGCACTGTACGCATGGCATGCACATACATACATGGAGAAAAGATGGCTAAAAAGATGGCTCAGCAGTTAAGAGCACTGACTGTCCTTCCAGAGGTCCTGAGTTCAATCCCCAGCACCCACATGGCAGCTCATAACTGCCTGTAACTATGGTTCCAGGGGATCCCACACCCTCATGCAGACATGGATGTGGACAAAACACTAATGCACATAAAATAAAAATAAAGTTAAAAAAAAAGAAAAGACATTCATGTGTGCCTGGACACATAAAATAAAAGTAAGAATTAAAAATAAAATCATGTTTCAAAAATGGGAACATCTTCATTTTAAGGATGTAGCTGAAGAGCCGGGTGGTGGTGGCGGCGGCGGCGGCGCACGCCTTTAATCCCAGCACTTGGGAGGCAGACAGAGGCAAGCGGATCTCTGTGAGTTCGTGGCCAGCCTGGTCTACAGAGCGAGCTCCAGGACAGGCACCGAAACTACACAGAGAAACCCTGTCTCGAAAAACCACACACACACACACAAAAGGATATAGCTGAGGGTCATGAAGAAAAAGCTCTTGGCAAAGTTAGCAAGCAGGAAGGCACAGAATGAATTCAGGCAGTCTGTCAGAACTGGGGCTCTAACCATTCAGCTACTTTACATAAAACACAGGCTATCTATACAACTTAAGTTTGATTAAGACTTCATAAAGTATTTCTGAAGATTAGTTATCAGTAGTTCATTTAGGGTGAAATCACCTTTTGAAGAAACTCATCAGTTATTTAAAACTCTCTAAGGCCAGGACTGGGGCTGGCTGAGTAGAGCACTTGTTGCCTTGCAAAGAACCTGGGTTCGGTTCCCAGCACCTACACAATGACTCACAAGCATCCATTAACTCTAGTTCCAAAGGATCCCACACCCTCTTCTAAACTCCATATGTGGTACGCATACATATATGCAGGTTAAACATTAATACATTTTTAAAAAATCTAAATTTTAAAGAAAAGGCATCTCTAAAGCTAAGCACAGTATCACTTGTCTATAAACCCAGCCACTAAGGAGGCTGAGGCAATAGGATCGGAAGTTCTTGGCCAGCCTGGACAATATGGTAAGACCCTGTCCCCAAAGGAAAACAGAAACAAAACAACTCTAGCTGCCACAAACTCACAAGTAAATACCCATTACAGTCATCAAGTACTGACACAGAGAACAGATGGTTTGGCCAGGTGGGGGTGGTACACGCCTTCAGTCCCAGCACTCAGGAAGCAGAGACAGGCAGATCTCTGTGAGTTCAAAGCCAGCCTGGTCTCCAAAGTGGATGCCAGGACAGCCAGGACCATTATAGAGAAACTGTGTCTTGAACCCCCCCCCCCACACACACACACACGAGGTTTTTAATAACCAGGACCCAGGTCCCTAAGTACTTACATTTGCACTGTCATCCCCATACATGAGACACAGTGCACACTGTCTGTTGTCATCTATGCCCGGGGGTGGATTCAGCTCTGGACTGTCTTCTCGACTTCTATCAGTACCTTAGAACCCCAAAGATATGCAGTTAAAGTTGGTGATACTACGATTTTCTAGGGGAGAATTCAGCTTAAGTAGTCTATAAATACTTTCAAAGGGTGTTCAGTTATGTTATCTGAAATTCCTTTCTGATATCCAAGTACATTCAATTCACTAAGCCAATCATCTGCATCTAGAAAGAAACAGGCAATGACTATCTATTTTGATGACTTACTCAAGATTGGTGGTGTAGGCGGATGCAGAGGCGTGGGTGAGTCGGGTTCTCCAGGGCCTTTGGGTTTGGGAGCTGGAATGATTTTCTTCATTAGAGGAGGCTGCTCAGTGTGGCTGTTCTCCTCTCGCTCCTGCCACTGAGCATAATTATGGTCAAGTGAAGGCGGAAGCACTGCGTTGGGTAACATCCCACTGCTGGAAACAATTGATTTGACAAGCATTTACTGAGCGCCTACAGTATACCCAGCGCCATCCAAAACCATCAGCTCTTGCTATCAGCAGGTCCTGGACCCATGTACAAGCCCTTCACAGAATTTAAGAATAAGTCACAGAATCTGCAAACTGCCTAACTGTACTCAACATTTTAAAAACTTTTAATTTTGTCCGGGACAGGGTCTCACAATGTAGTCCAGGCTGGCCTTGAATTCCTGATCCTCCTGCATTAGTCTTCCAACCGCAGGGGTTACAAGTGACTACCATCACACCTGGCTTAAATAATTATCTTAACGTGAGCCACGTGGCTGGGGACAGATCTCAGTGGTAGAATAGATGACTAGTATACACAAGGTCCTGGGGTCCCTCCCCAGGACTGCAGTAGGGGGAGACTGCACACATAACTTCTGGTTAACTACCCAGAACCAGTGACAACTCTACTAATAAATCAATAAATAAAAACAGGCTATTGGAATAAAAAGTAAAGGTTAGATATAAGAATCAAGAGCAAGGACAGGCCCAGCCTGAACTAAATAACACAGAACCCAATTCCTCTAAGGACAATGCCATGGTTCTAGCACACACACTGTCCACATGCAATGTCAAACTGTTTTTTACAAGATAATAAATGCCAATGTGTGGGGCTGGAGAGATGGCTCAGAGGTTAAGAGCACTGACTACTCTTCCAGAGGTCCTGAGTTCAATTCCCAGCAACCACTTGGTGGCTCACAATCATTTGTAATGAGATCTGGTGCCCTCTTCTGGTCATACATGCTGTATACAAAATAAATAAATAAATCTTTAAAAATAAATAAATAAATAAATAAATGCCAATGTGGAGGGAAAAAAGCACCAGCCCACAACCAACACAAAAGTCATTTGTCATTTCCAAACTAGCACAGAAGACGACATTTCAGATGGTTGACTTTTAATATTAAAATACCTCAGGAACCCTCAATCTACAAACATGAAACGTCTTTACTCACTTGTTTGATACTTTATTTGGCTCCCAAAATCTGGACTTTTTGACACTGAACCAAGGAAAAACCCGCTCCATTTGCTAAAAGAAAACAAACAATTCAACTGAGAAGATCCATGTAGAAACCAAATCAAAGTAACCCCAGAGCAGTGTCTCAGTCCATGATCTCAGGCCAAGCCAAAGATCCATCCATGCTGGTAACCTTACCAGCTTCCCAACCTCCTTCCCAAACTCCTCCCAAAGAATTAGAGGAAAAACATTAAAACCCAAGAAGCTTTCTGCACATCCTAAAGCAAGTAACAGAAGAGAAGGAGGTATTCACAGAGTCACTACGGATAGTGAGTATTAAAAACATCAACTACTGGCCAGGCGGTGGTGGTGCATGCCTTTAATTCCAATAATCAGGAGGCAGGTGGATCTTAGTGAGTTCGAGGCCACCCTGGTCTACATAGTGAGTTCCAGGACAGCCAAGGCTACCCGGAGAAACCCTGTCTTAAAAAACGAAACAAAACAAAAAAAACCAAGCCCCCCAAGAACTATTAATCTCATTCACCCGAATAAAGAAAGACTTGACCATGCTGTTGGCTTTTTTAATTTCTGGCTGCCCTCCATCTGAATTAATGGCTGCTTGAATGATCTTCACAATATCATCACTGAACTCCAACTGTATACAAAAATAAAACATCAATTATTCATAAAACTGTACTATGCTCTCAAAATCACTTCCTCCTCCCTCCATCACTCAGCACAGGAGCCCAACAGAAAACCCACAACCCATTTAGTACAGTCTAATTACTCTCGGAGGCCTTTAGAATTCAGTTCACAATTAACTTGAGGCAATCAAGAGATGCCAGGCTAATAAGGCAAGAATGCAAACAAATTGGCTCTGTCATGGTAAGTGACCAAAACAGGCTCACGGTTTTTATATTTGTACTCATATGCATAAGCCTCTCAATAGCACATAACGATGACACAGTGGATGATTTCTCCCAACAAATTTTTAAAAGCATCAAGTTTATCTACAAATGGATAAATAAGGAAGGCACGACATTCAGATCTAAGTGTAAAGGGGAGACATTCTAACTTCACGTTAGCATTCTCGACAAGTAGTTAGGTCCTTTCTTGTAACATAAAAATAATTCAAATAACTCAAAGGAAAGCCAACTAAAGTATTTTAGGGGCCACCACATCATCACCCTTCTGAAACACACAGCTGAAGTAACTCATATTCTGGGGACCTGAAGCTACATGACACCTCTAAATGCAATATAAATCACCCTGAAATGTACTCATACCCATCTGTATTCCCAAAGAGCCAAGAAGGCTGAAATAAACACTTGAAACTTGGTCATGTGCTCGAGACGTACCACGGACACATAGTTGCCCTGGTCCATTTTCCTCTTGACTCCCTCCAGGTCTAGCGGCTGCTGTTCATCCTGTTTGCTGACCTCAGTAAGAACCGGAGGATCTGGCCCTTCTGGGGAGCTTCGGGAAGGGATGCTCTCCTCCGTCTCAGGGTTTAAGTCTGGCGGCTTGGCAGCCTGTGGCAGTAAGGAAGTTTCTGTTATCAAACCTCAAGAATGAGGCATCTATGCACACTCTATAAAAATTAGTAAGATGGCACTAGAAACAAAACAGAACATGAAAACAACCAGAGAGTTCTTAACTAGAGAAATTAAAAATGGACCTATTTCCTAATGGCTTGTCTGGGAAAACATTAAGCATTGTGCTCCATAATCTGTAAAGGTAGAATTAAAAAAAGGCCAAAACTGTGTCCAGTTCTTTGAGTACAACAGAGAGCCATTAATTCTCCTACTCCAAAAAGGGAGACTCCAATACCCGGGTAATGGTGTGCCATCAGCCAGACAACATGAGTTTAATTTCCAAGACTCACAAAGTGGAAAGAGAAGTGAGTCTGCACACCATAGCATACGTACGTACGTGCACATGCATACACATAAACACACACACACACACACACACACACAAAATAAAACGTGACAAAAATGTTTAAAAGCTAGAGCTTTGCCTGGCGGTGGTGGCACATGCCTTTAATCCCAGCACTCGGGAGGCAGAGGCAGGCGGATCTCTGTGAGTTTGAGGCCAGCCTGGGCTACAGAGCAAGTTCCAGGACAGGCACCAAAGCTACACAGAGAAACCGTCTCGAAAAACCGGAAAAAAAAAAAAAAAAAAAAAAAAAAAAGCTGGAGCTTTACATTGAATGATGAAGCAGCACCTAGCTCTGTGCTCAGGTGATACACTCTCTCTCCCAGGGGACTGCTTATGTTGTCAATGACCACTTTGTAAATGAGAAATTCACAGCAGGCTCTTAGCTGCTTGCCCAAACTGCTCTCAGGCTCAGGTCTTGTCAGCCTCTCCTCTTCAGTCAGGAGTAGTATTTTCTAAGAAGCAGCTCAGATCAGGTTGCTCTCTTGCAGCCCTTCACTGAATCCTCATCAATGATGGCAGATGAAGTCCAAACTCCTTTGTTTTTGTCTTTCGAGATGGGGAACTACTGGGTAAGCCTCAAATTCACTCACAGCAACAGTCCTGCCTCTGCCTCCTAAGTGCTGAAGTTACAAGCATAACCCACCACACCGGGCCAAACAGCTTGTGAGTGAGGCCTGTGAAGACACAGACACTTCCTTTTTTGTTGTTTTTTTCCAGACAGGGTTTCTCTGTGTAGCCCTGGCTGTCCTGGAAGTCACTCTGTAGACCAGGCTGGCCTGGAACTCACAGAGATCCGCCTGCCTCTGCCTCCTGAGTGCTGGGATTAAAGGCATGCGCTACCACCGCCTGGCCACTTCCTATTTCCTAACCACCAAATGTCCTACTGGGCTGTTGTTTAAGATTTATTCATTTTATTTTAGGAGTGTGTTGCCTACGTCTATTATGTGCACTACATGTATGCTTGGTGCCCAGGAAGGTTGGAAGAAGGCAGTCGATTCCCTGGAACTGTTGTGAGCCACAGTGCGGGTGCTATGAATCAAACCTGGGTCCCCTACAAGAGCAGGAGGTGTTAACTGCTGACCCAAATCCCTCCGAACCCCTAGGTCTTTTTCTTAGCTCTAAAAGATTCCCTAATGTTATGACCAAGAGAAGAAACTATAAAAAGCAAACAACGGATGAAGTTAACTAAACAGGTAATAGACAGCCTTACTTCATGACTAGTTAAAACCACCCAAGATCAAGTTCTCAGAACAAAAAGACCCTCTGGCCCACCTGGCGGTAGCGAAGCAAGTGACTGGTAGTCCGGGAATTCAACAAGGCGGTGAGAACCTGCTTCAGAGACGCCTGCAGTTCCTTCTCCAGGGCCAGTCGCCACTCTGCTGGGTGCCGCTCGGTGCAGTTCACACACGTGTAGGCCACGCTCTCTGGCAGGTTAGACAGAATCTCGTACATCTCATCTGGGAAAACCAAACCCAGGACAATGAGGGCCTTTGAAGGGAAGAAGAGCTAACTATCCACTGACCCACAAAGCTGCACGAGGATCCAAGCCAAGCTGTGAATCTCTGACGGCAGTGGTTCTCAGCCTTTCCAGGTCTGCAACCCTTTAGTACAGTTCCTCATGGTGTGCCAACTCCAACCAGAAAGTTATTTCATTGCTACGTCATATCTGTAATTTTGCAACTGTTATGAACTGTAATATAAATATCTGTGCTTTCTGATGGTCTTGAGTGACCCCTGTGAAAGAATCATTTGACCCTCAAAGGGGTCTCTACCCACAGGTTGAGAACCACTATCTTATAGGATACCCACATTCTGACCCTGAAAGAGGGTATTATTAACTAACATGAACCCATGACTGTGTAGTAACCAGCAGGTTTGGAGAACCGATAGGGATTGGTGTGCAGAAATGGAGTCCTCTAAACCATGAGCCAACAGGAAGCCTGCCTGCCGGTAACTAGTCACAGCCAAGGCAGCTGCTTACTCTGGAGACAGAACACTAAACTACAAAGAACGCAAGGCCCTACCCCACCCCGCCCCGCCATAGTCCAGTCCTGCACCTGCAGCATTAGAAAGAGACTAAGCCCCACGGAAGCCCCCGGCCGGCCGGCCCTGCGTACCTGAGAGGCTCTCGCACTTGGAGTGGACCCAGCGGTCGCACCTCCCGCACTGCATCATCTTGCTCTCATAGTCATCATCGTCGTAGCACTTGTCACAGAGAGGGCAGAAGTTTCCTGGAAGCCAAGGAGACAGCGGCGCTCTGACGCACACAGATGCTCTCAGAGCCTTCGGCCTCCGGGTGCCGGCCTCATCTAAACCCACCGTCCCGCTCTGGAGTCACTAAGGACACCAGCAGAGGGCTTCACTGGGACGGCCAGACAGCCACGACACACTGAGCTCCAAACACACTACCGTGGCTCTCCAGACTCCTCTGCAGGGGCCAGGAGGTGGAATTTTTTTTTTTTTTTTTTTTTTTTTTTTTTTTTTTTTTTTTTTTTTTGAGACAAGGTTTCTCTGTGTAGTTTTGGAGCCTGTCCTGGATCTCACTCTGTAGACCAGGCTGGCCTCGAACTCACAGAGATCCGCCTGGCTCTGCTGAGATTAAAGGCACGCACCACCATGGCCCGGCATGAAGTAAGATTTTAATGATTAATGGAACAAAAAGAACGGAGGCTGGGTTCGGTGATGTACAATTGTAACTCAAATCTTGTGAGGTAGAGGCAGGAGGATTAAGACGTTAAGGACAGCCTTAGCATTAGAGGTGGGAGGAGGGGCATCAGGAAAGAACATCTTTTAAACATAATGTTTGGATTTATAAAGAGGCAGTAATACCGAAGTAAGAAACAGTTAATTTAAATGTTTTCCTTGTCAGGTCCCAAAGAAACCCAGGACAAGCTCGCTCGGTATCTGTGGCTCCTCCCAGCACTTCTCACCCCGCCCCTTACCTCACTCTCACCCCGCCCCTTACCTCACTCTCACCCTGCCCCTTACCTTAAACCTCTCTAGCCTGGAGTGGGGGTTCTCCTCATGCCTCCACAAAGCTGCCGCTCTAGTCGTGTGCTCTCCAGGCCTTCATGCCTGGCCTCGGCCCTCCCTCTCCTCTTCCTCTCTTGCTCCCCATACCCCAGTTCAGTCTGGACTCTTCAGATGCTCTGGCTGTGCTCTCCCTCACATCTACAATAAAATCCTCCTCAGCCATGCCCCGGAGTGGTCATGACCTCCTCTTCCTTCACTCCTTATTCTAAGTACAGCCTTTAGATATCTGACTGACCCATGCAGCCCTATATATCTTACTATTTAATAAATATCCTGGGGGGGGGGTGGCACATGCCTTTAATCCCAGCGCTCGGGAGGCAGAGCCAGGCGGATCTCTGTGAGTTCGAGGCCAGCCTGGTCTACAGAGTGAGATCCAGGACAGGCACCAAAACTACACAGAGAAATCCTGTCTCGAAAAAACCAAAAAATAAATGAATAAATAACCTTAGGTGTATCTGCTTGTTTTATCTGAAGGACCTAGGCTGGGTGTGGAGACACACCTGCAATCCCAGCACTGAGAAGGCAACAGTGACAGTCACTTGAGACAAAAACAGAAGGTGGGAAGGGGGACAGCCACTTCTTGTCACCTTTATTGCAGGTCATTAAGACTGTGGGAGGAATGTGTTAGCTGGAGTCTTAGCAGTTATTTTCTGCCCTGCTAAGGCCTGTCCCCAGGGCCTTGCCAGCTAGTCAAGAGCTCTGCTGGTGACACCCCCCCAGTCTTTCCCGACTCCCCAGGTCTTTCCCACCCCACCCCCTTATTTTGAGAAAGGTTCTTGCTGAGTTCCCAGGGCTGGCCTTGAACTCCTGCCTCTGCATCCTGAGTGCTGGGATTATGGGCCTGTGTTATCAAGTCTGACTTCCAGTGTAATTACTAGAGCAAAATGTTTATATATCACCTGAACTCTGTTCTGAAAACAAATGTGTATTTACCACAATTTGGTTCTGCTGTTTTAGAGCGGTTGTTTCTAATTAGCAATAATAAAATTTCCCCAGAATCCTTCCTATATAAGTCAGAAAGATGTTCCAAGTTGGCTGTCTGTGTAAATAAAGAAGCAAAAGGCAGGGAATGGTGGCCCACACCCTTAATCTCTGTACTTAGGGGGCTGAGGCACGTGGAACTCTGTGAGTTAAAGATCACTCCAGTCCTCACAATGAATTCCAGGACAGCCAAGGCTACATAGAGACCCTTTCTCAAAACAAACTAGAAATAAAAAGAGCAAGCGCAGAACACGTGTCTAAATCACATCTGTGACCCACAGAGCAGGGCTTCTCTACTTAGTCCCCCCAAATGTCGAACGGACCAATCACTCATCACTAGGTACCTTTAGCAAAGAGTTTGGCACAGTCATGGCACAGTGAGAAGTCATGAGACCACTGTGCATCCCACCCTTTGCCTGGAGTCGTGGACCCACAGCTCTTGCAGCGGACACACTTGGTGCAGATCTGGAAAAGAACAGACGGCCTTCATTCAGTGGGATGTTTGTTACTTAAAAAGACTCATGCTATTATCCTGGAGTAGACTTCCTTTCTGAGATTACTGTTAAACAATCGTTACGCTGGCACACTAAAGCAGGGATATCCTGTGACAAGTCACCAGCCTCTCCCAGCCACCACAACACTCGGGGAAGCAGCGCAGAGCGTTGTACCCACCCACACTTTCTTTTTCTTCGTGGGTTTGGTGGGGTAGTTTGGTCCCAGGCACTCAGGGTGATAGCTGTTTCGGCACTTGTTACACTCCAGTAGCTGCTGTGGGGAAAGACAACAAGAGGACACAAATCACATTACCCTCCGCAGACCTGTTCCCAGCCCCTGACGACGACACCTCAGGTTCCGCCATGCACTGCTCACTCCCCAGGAAACACAGAGTAACTCAAAGTCACTCGGTAATGAGTCAATTTATCAGACAGATTTTCCATAATTTTGGATTTTATTTCCGAAACTCATTTTCTGCTATTTCCCAAAAATTAAAAAGAAAAACCAGGAAACCAGTTTAGAACAGACGGAAAAACTGTCAGCGGAGCCAGTGCTATTGACATGAAATCCCGGCACAGAAGGCGAGGATGGAGGCGGAGGCTCCACTCCCACCAGGTCTTCTACCTTGGCGGCCTGATGCTGCCTTCCACAAACATGGCAGAATTTACAGCGGCGACAACACCAGTTTTCCAGCTGGTCCTCCAGGGGGCGCTCATTTTCCTCTAAACAAAACTTGTGGAAGGGTTCGCAACACACTTGGCAATACACAAACTGCAGCAAGAAGATGAGAACAAAGCGTGTAACCAGGGTGCAGAAGGAAATAACAACCACATCCTGTGGGTCCTAGGAACCCACAGGTGATATCCCATGACCCAGTGCACCCAAATGTCAATCTTGCAGTCTTACAGGATGTCCACAAAGAAAACTGCACTCCCAACCTCCCTTGTTCAATGTACACAAAATTGTCTCATAGCCCAAACTATTAAAAGTAAGTATAAGATGGGCATGGTGGCGCACACCTTTAATCTCAGTACTGGAGAGGCAGGCAGATCTCTGAATTTGAGGCCATCCTGGTCTACAAAGTGAGTTCCAGGCCAGTCAGGGAAACACAGTGAGACCCTATCTCAAAAATTATTGTTTAAAATTACCTTTGAGATATGTATAACAAATATGAAATAAAATAAATTTCACTTTTATGCTTGGGTCCCATCCCCCAAATATTTCATTAAGTATAGGTATATGCAAATATTCTAAAACTTGAAAGGAAACACACACACCTCAACATACCTAAAACATTTCTGGTCTTCAGATAAGAGGAAATACTTGACCTGTTTTTAACTCAACGTATGGAACTAAGCACACACCTCTAAATGCAACACTTGGGAGGGTAAGAATGAGGACAGAGAGTTTGGGACTAGCCTGGGCTACACAGCAAGACCCTGTCTCAAAAGATTTAACAGAATGTGCTAAGTGCAGTGAGAGAGACCCCCGGAGAGGTCTAAGCGGAACTGCAGAAAGAGTGGGAGGAGACAGGATGGCTTTAGAGTTTTAATCCTACAAACATACTAACCATGGTAAGCTACGGTTTACATATAAAGTTTTAATCCTTACAAACATACTGACCACTGTGAGCTATGGTTTATATTTAAAGTTTTAATCCTACAAACATACTGACCACTGTGAGCTATGGTTTACATTTTCCACCTGTAATTTAAAAGTAAGCTTCACATTGGCAGAGGATTTAAAAAAAAAAATATATATATATATATATATATATATAAAACAACCAGAGCTGGAGAGATGGCGAAGTGGTTAAGAGTGCCTTCCTGAGGACCTGAGTTCAATTCCTAGCACCCCCATGGTTCACAGCTACCTCTAATTCCAATTCCTTTGGTCTTCTAGGGCATTGCAATCAAGTGTACACACCCCCACACAGACACACACTTAAAAATAATGAAAGTAACCTGAATTTTCTCCTGACAAAAAAAAAAAAAAAAAACCAAACCGTTTTTATTACGGGGAAAAGTGGTCAAACCTAAAGAAGGCCTACAATTAGGTGCCAGCAATGCACCAGTATTAACTTCCTAATTTTGATAATTATACTTGTTAGCATTAGACATCTGTAGTGGCCCATCCTTAGGGCCCTAACAGGATACATCCTCAGCTGCAGCCACTAAGAGCACCCGCTGTGCGCATTCGATACCTTTACTTATAAAAGGCGGGCCTTGCCCACCTCCTGTCTCTTTCTCTTTCTCTCCTTCCTTCTCATCCTCAGGGACCGGTCTCTGCCCCCTTCTCTACCCCTTCACTCCCCTCCCCTCAGCAAACCTCCCATGTGGGCCCTGTTGTACAGTGTGACTCCTTCGTGCCACTTTTAAAATACAACAATACTGTGGTTATGCAAGAGAGTATCCTTGATTTTAGGAAATACACACTATCATCAAGACACAATGGCTTGTGTTTGCAACTTGCTCAGTTTTTAGAAAATGGAATATATATAACATGCATATACATTTCATTTCTTATTTTACACTTGATCTGAGCTGAAAGACTAAGAATCATTTTGTATTTTGGAAAAATTCATACATATAAGCAAAAACAGAAAAAGTAACGAACTCTATTCACATTTGGAGAATCTAAGTAGAGGGTATTGGCCTTTTTCTCCCCAGACTTCAGCTGCTTTCCTATAAACCTGACCTGAAATGTGTTACTAGGAAAAAAATTAAATGGAAAATTCCTCAAGCAAAGGCCATAATCTGCAATACAGTGCAGACTGTGTGCTGGTCACTCTCATTTTTTTTTTTAAGACTTATTTCTACTCTTATTTATGTGTTTTGTGTTGATGTGAGTGGATGCCACCTGTGTGTGGGATGCCAGCAGAAACCGGAATTAGACACTGGATCCCGATCCCCTGAAGCTGGAGTTACAAGGAGCCACCTGATGTGGGGGCTGGAACTGAACTTGTATCCATCCTCTGAAGAGCAGCAAGTCTCTTAACCACTGAGCCACCTCTCCAGCCCCTAATTCTTTCTTTTTCTTTTCATCAGGTTTTCACTCTGTGGCTCTGGCTAGCCTGAAATTCCCAGGGATCCACCTGCCTCTCTACCTCCTGAATGTGGAGATAAATAAAGGGTGTATGCTACATGCTGCCTCTCCAGTTCTTTATTTCATTTCATTTCACCTTATTTTTTGGTTTTTCAAGACAGGGTTTCTTTTGTGAAGCCCTGGCTATCCTGAACTCACTCTGTAGCCCAGGCTGGCCTGGAACTCAAAGAGATCCACCTGCCTCTGTTTCCCAAGTGCTGGGATTAAAAGAGTGCACGACCACCACCTGGCAACTAATAGACTCTTGAGTTTTAAATATTTTTATTATGGAGCTGGAGAGATGGCTCAGTGGTTTGATTCCCAGGTCCCAAATGCAGACTCACAACTGTAACTCCAGTCCCATGAGATCCCATCCCTCTTCTGGCCCCTACAGGCACTAGGCATGAACACAGAACAGAGACATACAGGCAGGCAAAACACCCATACACACAAAATAATAGTACAATTTTATTATATATATATATATATATATATATATATATGTATCTGGCAATTTATCTAATTACTTTTAAAATAAATATCTACCATGCAATTGCAGGGTTAAGAGAATATACCATTCTAAAAGTAAACACCATTTCCAAACAGCTCTCCCAAAAGAACAGGTCACTAACTACTTTATATTTCTTCTACTGGAAATTCTTATCTAAGATTTTTTTATTATTGTTTCTTGAGACAGAGTCTCTCTATGCAGCTGACTGTCCTAGAACTCACTATATTGACCAGGCTGACTATGAATTCACAAAGACTTGCCTGCCTCTATATCTAAATGCTGGGACTAAAGGTATACACCACCAGACCCAGCCCTACAGAATTCTTTAATTCATTTCTTGGTCACTGGAGGGTTAACCACCACCTACCACACATGCAATGTTTTTATTTGTCATTTTATGAATTCTCTCTCTCTTTTGCCCATTTTCTGTAGTATATTTTTCCATTTTTAAATAATTGCTAAGAGCTTTTATTTGGTTTTGTTTTGTTTTTTGAGACAGGGTTTTTCTATGTAGTTTTGGAGCTTGTGCTAAATCTTGCTCTATAGACTAGGCTGGCCTTGAACTCACAGCGATCCGTCTGAATCTGGCTCCCAAGTGCTGGGGTTAAGGATGTACGCCACCGCCGCCCAGTGCTAAGAGCTTATATTCACAGGTATTCAACATACTAGCAATCTCTTTTATTCTAAGAGAAAAGAACTCTAATAAAGACTAAGTTCAAGAGATGGAAGTACTTCCTACTAGATTCCTTCTTAAAATTTCTAAAATTGTGCCGGGCAGTGGTGGCGCACGCCTTTAGTCCCAGCACTCGGGAGGCAGAGCCAGGTGGATCTCTGTGAGTTCAAGGCCAGCCTGGGCTACAAAGCGAGTCCCAGGAAAGGCGCAAAGCTACACAGAGAAACCCTGTCTCGAAAAACAAAAACAAAAACAAAAAAAAAAAAAAATTTCTAAAACTGTAAAGGCTCTTCAGCAGCTGGCTTCAGGAGACAGGACCTGCTAACTCCTCACACAGTGCATCCAGTCACTCCTTCTGCACACAGCAGTGACCCATCATCACACAGCAGACAGAGGCCAAGCATCTTACCTCTACGTGCCCACTACTGGCACACAGAAAACAAACTACTCTCGGTGTTATGGGGACCGAAGTCAAGATTCCTAAGCCTCCCATCTCCCACACATTTTCTGCTTCACAATCTTCCTGTGGAGAAAGAGACAGAAAGACCACTTATGAAAGCTTTACAAGGGCAAAACCAAGACAAAAAAACATAAAAACAGAGCGACACCAGAATGCCAAGAGTGTTTCACTTCTGTCCGTCCAAAAACAACTGCTGCTTAAAAAATTATAAACTTGGTCAGGCAGCGGTGGTAGACATCTTTAGTCCCAGCACTAGGGAGGCAGATGCAGGCAGATCTCTGTGAGTTGGAGGCCAGCCTGGTCTACAGAGTGAGTTCAAGGACAGCCAGGGCTACACGGAGAAACCCTGTGTTGGTAAACCAACTCAGATCACTCCTGAACCCATCTGCTAACTGTAGTTCTTATTTGTTCCTCTAGTGGGTGCTGTTTCTCTTTCAACACACACCCTTTTCTTTAAAGGTCATACTGCTCAATAAAGACATGACCACTAAACACTTTTACCTTAAAGTCCACTCTGATCCTGTGGACTCCATCTGCTGGGATTTTCTGCTTAGAACTGATGCCATTCGAAAGAGGGTTGAGGATGTTCAAAGTGCCTGCATTCTCTTGCTTATTTACTGGAGGTGGCTTCTCCTGAGACATAAAGTAGATACAGAAAACAACAACAACAACAACAAATCACTTGCCCTCACATCTGCAACAAGTGAGAATACAAATGTCAGTTCTTAGACTTAGAAAACCTGTCTCAGGATAAGCATCCTATAGAAGGAGAAAGCGAGCTAGGTGTGGTGGCTCACTTTGGATGCTGAAGCAGGAGGATTGCTGGGAGTTCAAGGCCAGCTTGAGTTACAGAATTAGACCCTGTCTCAAGAGAGGGAAAGGGTAATCTACAGAAAATTCTGAAATTCTCTGTCTCCATCCATAATAGAAACAGTGGGCACAGGTAGGGGTTGCTTTTATAGACAATTGTTGTTAACCATGTAGAGGGCAGAAAACACCGCAAATGGCGATCAGAATATCCTGCTGCCTACACTACAACATGCAGGGCACGGAGAAGAGGAAGACAAGGAAGAGAAAGCAGAGAAACAAAATACCAAGCAAACAGAAAGGGCTAAAGCCTACACCTTAATTCTGTGAGATCCCAGCACCATCTACACAGAAGCAGGAAGACTGCTTGGCTCAGCCCGGAAACTGTCAAGGTCAAGGCTTTCCCATACAGAACAGAACCAACACATCCCGAGGAATCGTGCTCAGCTCTGCTCTCACCTTGTCTTTTGGTTTCTGTTTCACAGGGATACTTGGGCGGGGGGCCACTTTTTTCTGCTTGCTCTGCTCTGGACCTAAAGGATTCAAAAGAGACTCTGGTCAGATGCTAGCAATGACTGCTTTCAGCCCGAACGGCCTGTGGAGAGGGGCACGCGAACAATCTCTAGACCTCAAAAGAAGCAGCATGACAGCACAGCTAATCTAACTCTCTGTTTGGAATCTGGTTGTTGTAACAGTCAAGAGTCCACTTTCTTTAACCAAAAGGTGGGCACCAATGACAGAGAGATGCCAGCATTCAGGCTCCGACAGCCTGCCTGAGACCCGGGGCTTCCGGGCTCGCCCTGCCAGCCTGACATTCTCCCTGCCTTCAGCACTCACCTGGTTCTGGCGGTGGAGGCTGCTTTTTCTTGGGCTCACTTGGAGTGGTCTTGGGAACTTCTTTCTTCTGCGGTGCTGCTGTGCTGGGTGGCTGAGGGGGGATGACCGGGGCTGGCTGGGAGACCTGCTTGCTGGATTTCCGGGAAGCTGGAGTGGTGACCTGTTTGGGTTCAGGTGCGGGCGCAGGGGCGTTCCCTTCCTCACTCTTTTCTTCCACGGGCTTGCGGGGTGGGGGCTCACTGCTGCTCTTCTTTGGGGCAGACTCCTCCCGTGCTGGTGGGGTAGCCTTCTGACCAGAGTCCACCGAGCTCTTCACAACAGTGCTCTCTCTGTTCTCTTTCTTTTCAGTGGTCTTAGACTTCTTCTCTTTCTTTTTCACAGCTAGGGGAACAAAACAAGATCATCTATCCATAAGTGAGAAAATTTCAGTGAAAAGAAGAAATACAGAGAGATCTGTAGCACAGACTTGTTCCCGCAGCCAAAGCTGGCACTCAAATTCTCCACAAAGTTGAGGCCACGTTGACCAGGTGATGCAGAGGGATTTTATAGTAGAGCAGAGCTATATATTTTTTTACATGAATTTTAAACGAATTTCTTAATTAGGGAAAATTTCAAACATACCCCCAAATAAAAAGAAGAGTCAAATGAACCCCCATGTACCTATCATCCAGCTTCAACAACCACCAACTCCCCGGGAGAGAGCAGTACTTTAAAAGAAAAACAAAAACAAAAACAAAAACCTAGTATTCTCTTTACACTGACTGTGTACAGCTGTAAGCATGGACATTGGGAGGCCCTGGCACACCGTTACCTTTAGCCTGCTTCTGTAGGTAAGCTTTGGAAGGCATCCACTGGAGGTTCTGACATTTTCTCATCCTAGGATAACAAAGGAGAAAGCATAAAACACTGTATTAAAAGAGAACACATGAAATAAATTCTCCCTTGTCTGCAGAAGACAGTGAGTCACCACTCAGGTTCACCTGACAGAACAAGGGTTTCTTCCTCCTCAGGTTAAGCTGGACCTTTAAAATCCTTGCGTCAGCAATTTTACCTACCTTTAGGATGTAAAAGGAGCAGATGCCAACATCACTGGCTCCCTCCCTCCCTCCCATCCTGCTTTGTCCTGAGACAGGGTTCCATAGAGCCCAGGTTACACTAGATAGCAGAGCATGGTCCCGAAGTCTTGATCCTCCAGCCTCTGCCTCTCAAGTGCTGGCATCGGAGCGTACACTGACATGATGAGCAGTCAACTAGTTACCGCTCTCTCGTGGGATTTACTAGTCATGCTCACAAGCAGGTTCTAAAAGCCACCGCGGCCTTTGTTACGACAAAACTGCAGCTGCATCTCATGGCTTGGATGCATTTTACCCCTTAGTTCAAATTCAGTAAAATGTAAACCTAACCTGAAGACTCCATCCTAAGCTCTCCACAACTCAGTACACTCCTGGCCCCAAACAAAGGTTCCATTTTTGGAACCGTGGAGTGAGTATCAGGTCTCGTATGTATAAGGCAAGCAGTGCCTGAGCTCCATGCCTTGCTCACATCAAACCCACTGTCACCTGAAAATGGAGTCCATGCACTTTGTTACATTATGTAAATTAAATTACTTCTTGCCACTAAAGTACCTAAAGACAAGATTCTCGCTTAAGTTTAGAAACCAAAACAGTACTTTTTTTTTTTTTTTGAGATGGTCTCACTGTATAATCCAAACCCATCTTGAACTCTTAGCAATCTTCCTGCCTCCACGTCCTAAGTGCTGGAATTACAGGCATAAGCCTCCACAACCAGTTTAGAATTACTTCTTGTCTCCCAGAAACTATATTCCCGAGTAAACAATGAAGAATCGTTCAACTACATTTCATGTCAACTGGTTTAACGTCATTCACTTGGTAAGTATCTCTTGTGCCAGGCACTGGGTAGGAGACCCAGTGGCCAGAATTTCTGTTTAAACAATTCTCCTAATACATTAAAAAAATAAATAAATGAAATAAAAACCCAGACGGCAGAGAGTGTGCCCACAAACTGACTGGAAAAGTAGAATATTTTTAAAAGTCTTTATCAAAACCTCCACATGCTGGGCTAGAGTGACTCTATGGCAGAGCACTGGACTAGCACATTTGCAGGCATCCACAAAAACACTTGCATGAATGAAAATATTTCGAAACCCGATGGTGGTGGCACATGCCTTTAATCCCAGCACTCAGGAGGCAGAGGCAGGCAGATCTGAGTTTGAGGCCAGCCTGGTCTACAGGGTGAGTTCCAGGACAGCCAAGGCTACAAAAGGAAACCCTGTCCCAGAAAAAAAAAAAAAAAAAGAAGAAGAAGAAAATATTCTGAAAGACTCAGAAAGTCAAGTGTAGTGCTATAGAGCTATAATCTTGGTACTGGGAAGTGTAGGCAGGAAGATTACAAGTTTGAGGCAGGCCTGAAATGCATATGGAGACCCTAATCTCAAAATTCAAAGTAAAATTAAAAATAAAAAAAGAGGACCCAGGGATTAAGCAAAAATGTCTCTAGTTTTCTGAATGATATAAAGCTAAAAGTGACTCTTAAGAACTGGAAGATGGCCATGCAAACCTGAGGACCTGAGCTCAAACTCTCAGTACCCATGTTAGAAATCTCAACATGAAGCCAGGCGTAGTGGCCACGTCTTTAATCCCAGCTCTAGGGAGGCAGAGGCAGGCAGATCTCTGTGAGTTCAAAGCCAGCTTGGTCTACATAGTGAGTTCCAGGACAGCCAGAGTTGTTACAGAGAAAACCTGTCTTGGAAGGAAAAAAAAAGGATGTGAATGTGGTCCCACATGCTTATAGTCCCAGTATTGTCTGAGGTGGTACTGGAGCTTCTTGGCCATTGGCAAAGTTCCAGGTTTTGGAAGAAACCAAGAAAATAAGTAGAAGAGTGAGAGTAGGACTAAACCACAGAACACATCTTCCTCTGGCCTCTGTATGTGCATGGGAGGATGTACACAAACAAACACGACACATACACACATCAATGATCAATAATAATAATAATTAGTAATAATAATAAAGTGATTTCAGTCAGTCAAAAAAATCTTATGCCTAAATTTGTCAAGTTTTTAAAATATTTTATTCTCAGTTTAATACTTAAAAATCTTTATTTTACTAATATATATATTACTAATAACAACTATATATATATAACTAATATATATATATTACTAATAACAAATATATATATTTGTTTGGTTCCTGTGGAGATCAAAAGAGGGCATCAGATCTCCTAGAACTAGAGTTATAGAAGGTTTGTGAGTGGTCATGTGGGTGCTGGGAATTGAACCTGTGTCCTCTAGAAGAGCAGCCAGTGCTCTTAACCACTGAGCCATCTCTCCAGCCCCTGATTTGTCAAGTTTCAGGAAACTGTCCAAAGCTACCCTGACTGATAGAGTAGTCATGAGTTGCATGCAGATACTTAAAATTAAAATAAAAGCATTTTTTTTAGGGGGGGAAGGGGTTTCAAGACAAGGTTTCTCTGTGTAACAGCCCTGGCTGCCCTGGAACTCTCTTTTTGACCAGGCTGGCCTCAAACTCACCTGTCTCCAAGTGCTAGTATTAAAGGTATGCTCCGCCGCCACCACCCAGCTTTTAGAAACCATTTTTTTTTAAAATGTAACTCTTCGGTCACATTAATCACATGCCAAGTCCTCAATAGCCCCATGTAGCTATGACTGCCACACTGAATTGAGTACAAAAAGAATGTTTTCATTGTTGAGAATGCTCTCCTAGATGGTACTGCTACAAAATACTTATTCAGCTTAAATCTCACCACATCACAAAACTCAACTCTACAACCAGCCTAGAAACCTGAGCAGACTGATGCAACCACACCAGGTTTTCTGAAGCATCTCCGAGACAAACCAGGGGCAAACAGAAATCTATGCGACTGTCTAGAACTCTACGGTCATCGCCTCTGAGTAAGACTCACTCACTTGCAGCACTGCTTCTTTATATTGCGGCCACCAAACTTGGGCTTGTCCAAGCAATTAGTGCAAACACCACAGTCCTCAGGCACCTGGCAGCCGGGGCACTGCCCACACCGCCTCGATCGCCGCCCTTTCTTCACTGGAGGCTCCTGGGGAGCCTTGTTTCTGGTGACAGGCTTAATTGGTTTGATGGGTGGAGCAAGAGGTTCAGCATCTTCTGAGCCAGCAATGGATGACTTATCTGTTAAAGAAATGTGTCTTTAGTTCCAAGTGAATGTCTAATGCCTTCTTGAGAGATCCTCAGAGTCCTGTTGTATCATTAGACACATTAAACTCATTTGAATTGCTAGTCAAAATAGAAAAGTTTATAATATACCCATACACAGAACTCAGAGGTGTAGAATATTATTTTAAGATGTGCTTTATGTTTATGTTGCATTTGTTTAACTCTGTGAAGCTGTGTTACTTTGCCTAAAACACCTGATGGTCTAATAAAGAACTGAGTGGCCAATTGCAAGGCAGGAGAAAGGATAAATCTCTCTGCCTGCCAGCCCCACCTATCCTTTCTCTTGAGATCTGGGAGGAGAGGAAGTAGCCAGAGAAGGAGGACTCCAGGGGCCAGACACCCAGATACCCAGATACCCAGCAAGCCACAGAGTAAAAGTAAGATTTACAGAAGTAAGAGAATGGGAAAAGCCCCAAGGCCAAAGATAGATGGGATAATTTAAAGTTAAGGGAAGCTAGCTAGAAACAAGCCACGCTAAGGCCAGGCATTTATAAGTAAGAATAAGCCTCGGTATGTGGTTTATTTGGGAGCTGGGTGGTGGGAAGAGAAAAAACAAACAACACAGGTGTTTAAAGTAATTATCTAAAGGTTTTTAAATGTCTACTCCTTATAGCTTGGTGAAAGCAAAATTTCAAATACTGAAAATCAAGAATAAGCTGCATGTGTCTAAGAATTCTCTCAAATGACTAACTCCATTAGAGAAGGTGCCCAGCACTGGAGTTGTATGGCAGTCATGAGAACTTGCCTGTCCTGGGGTTATTTTGTTTTTGTCAACTTGACACAAGCTAGAGTTATCTGCAAGAGGAAACTCAATTGAGGACATGCCTCCACCAGACTGTCTTTATAGTCAAGCTTGTGGGGGCATTTTCTTGATAAACAGCTGATGAGTGGGGGACCAGGCCATTATGGATGATGCCACCCCCGGGCACGTGGTCCTGAGTTGTCTAAGAAAACAAGCCTAACAAACCATGAGGACAAGCCAGTAAGCAGTGCTCCTCCACGGTCTCTGCTTCAGTTCCTGCCTCCAGGCTCCTGCCTTGAGCTCCTGCCCTGGCTTCCTTCGGTGATGGAGTATGACCTGAGAATTTTAAGACGAAATAAACCCTTTCCTCCCCAGTTGCTTTTGACCCTCATATTTTATCATAGCCACAGCTGAAACCCTGATTAACATAATGCTGCACAGACCTCTAATTCCGGGAAGTATAAATAACCAGGAGACCCAGCCGCTGCGTTCTGAAAACTACTGGTACAAAAGGTCACACTCAGCACAGCTGCTTCCAGGCAGGTTCTTAGTGTGGCCGAGACACTAACCTTGTTTTTGAGACATGAGATGCCTCTGACAGCCTTGCCAAACCTTTCTTCTGCTGCATAGCAGTCTAGGCAGGTTCTAGGCAGGCTCTACCCATCCTTCCCTCTTCCCTTTCAGCAGCTAAACCGACATCACAGTCTGCAGTCTGATGGCTTACCAGTCTTCCTGGGGCACCTCACCTTTTCTTTACGAGGCATTTCCCCTAACAAAATCTTCAAGTATTTAATCCCGTCCAGCTATCTGACTTTTTTTTTTTTTTTTTTTAAATCCTGTCTAATGAACTATGAAGAGTCTATAGGCATCTGCAGAATGCAAGCAAATAAATAGGTCTGCTCACAATTTCAGGGTCGATTTCCTTGACTTACCATCATTTCCCATGGAAGACAAAATTTTTTCTCGTTCTTCCCATGGTAAGGCACTCAAGGTGGGCATGTCATCAGGAAACACAGCTCGTTTCCGGCCAAGGGCAACAGCAGCTCTTCTGCAGACGTGTTTAATCCGGGGTCCTCGCACAGAGGTTTCTGATGAATCACTTTCTTGACCCTGAATAGGAGATAGGCAACAAATAAAGACTACTGTGCATGCCACAAATGCAATTAAATGAAGCCAAAGTGTATCTGACCAACTTATTATGACCTATCATCAAAGTATACAACTCTAACTAGCTATTCCTAGCTGGTAAGCCAATATATGGAAGTCAACTACTTCTGCATCCTAAAATTAGCAGCAATCTCTACCTATACTGTCCTCTCTCTGTTACATTAGAACATAATTTTCTACTTCTCAGAAGTCCTACTGGTCCTTGAAAGACCATTGCACATACTACCATCTCTACCATTTGTCTCCGAGCAACTCAAACGTTTAGCCTAAGACTTGCCCCAAGGGCTCGGGAAACTTGGTTTTAAGAGTACCTGTGCTTTGGGCTGGTCAGTTTGCTTGAGGCTCTTACTCTTCTCAATCTTGCAGAGCTGGGCTTTGGCCTTTTTTAGGAGGCTGGCAACCCTCTTGTCAGTCATTGGAAGCTTGTCTGCCTGAGCCAACATGGAGCCTATGGAGGAAGTGGAATGTTTAACAGTGCTAGATGAAGGAGTGGAAAGGCAGAGGGTTTTCTCCTTCTCCAGGGATGGGGCAGTTGGGCCGAGGTCCAGGTTGGTTTTTTCCAGATTTCCTCTCCCTTTCTTTATAAGTATTTTGGTTTTGACAGCTGTTGTATCCCCAAGAGTCACAGAAGCAATATCGGTCCCAGAATCGAGCGATGAAGACTTCTTCCGCCCCGCTGCTTTTTTGGCAGAAGATGAAGTGCCAACATCTTCTCCAGCAACCTTCTCTTTGGAAACCCGGCCCACAGGATACAAAGCAGAGCTACTCTGCATTTCTGAGCCCTTTTTCCTCTTCTCTTTCCTCGACTCGCGCTTATTCTCCTTCTCTCTTTCCCGGTCTCGCTCGCGGCTCTTATCCTTCTCCACGCTGCTCTTGTCAGCGTCCCGCTCTTTGGACAGCTCCTCCGGGGCCTTGTCTCTGGTCCTCCCCTTCTCAGTCTGCGAGCCTGGGGTGAACCACGGGAAGAGAGTCGGGCTATCCGATGAGAACGGCTCAGCCGGAGCACTGGTCTGCTTCCTTGGTCTCTGAGTTTTCTCTGTCGATTCCCCAGACTGAGTTAGGGAATGAGAAGGAAAAGTAAAAGTTGGGTTTAAGGCACTAGCGGCAAGAGGACTAACAGGAATGCTTAATGAGGAGGAGACAGAAGACGGGGGAGTGAGAGGTGGCAGCTCAGAAGTACTAAGCCTTCCGCTTCTTGTCCTCATGGAGTGAGAGGGTGACCTTGGTTCAGACCGAATGGGACTAAACACTTTCCTTTTCCTCTTTCTATTAGATACTCCCGAAGAGGATGCTCCAGCAGAAGTTCGATTACTAGGCAAGGTCACAGACTCGAATATTCTAGAGTGTGCCTCACTTGGAGTAAATCTTGGAGCTCTCAGAATGGGGCTCCTTTTGTGGATATCAAACCTTGTGCCAGAGTGGAGTGGTGAAAACAACCGGGCTGAAGCGGCAGTACCAGACGCGGAAAAACCAGAAGCGAAGCCAACATCCTCGGGAGTTAGTGGAGGGGGTCGGAAATTATCAAATATCGGTTTGCGAATCAGACCTTCTTTGGCATACTTTGCTGAGGAAAAGTACTGTGGCTCTGACCTCGAATGCTTTAAAGAAGTCCACCTAAATGTTGGCTCCCGCAAAATAGATTTCCGCTTCCCTTGCATGGGAGCAGCAGAAGGAGGCAAAAACGGTGAAGCTAAGGGGATGGTCGGAGGCATAAGCCAGGGCGTGTGGTCAGAGATGCTGGAGGCTGGCTGCAGTGGAGGGGGGGGAGTGAGGAGGGGCGGAGGTGGTGAGGAGGAGGTCTGCTGCTGTGGGGCACTTTGTAGAGTTGGTAATTTTTTAGCTGTTCTAGATCCAAAGCTTCTCTCTGACATGGAATACCGTCTGCTTCTCCTATCGCTGCTCTCATTTTCTGGGGACTGGGAAATAGGCAGTGGAGTATGAACTTCAGGGGTGTTACTCCGCTCCTCAGGAAGTGCCTGGATCTCCTCAGAGGCCTGAGAATCTGAGGTGGTGTCGATGCTGGGACTGCTGGATCGGGAGGAGTCCGAGGACATCTGAGAGGAGTGCTGGGAAGCTGCACTGGACTTTTCAGAAGATCCACAGGACGTGGCGCTGAATCTACTGTTTGGTGTGGATTCTAGTCGCGGAATTTTAATCGGAGGGTCGTAATCCTCATCCTCTATGAAGCGTCGGGGGGTTTTGATGATCCTCGAGGAGATGGCGCTGACCACAGGCATGATGAACTGCCGGATGTTTTTGACCTGCGTCTTCACCTTCCTCCCCTGCAGCTGGGCTGCTTCCTTCTCGATTTTCTTCTGCGCCCCCTTCTTTGCCCTCTGCAAGAGCTGCTTAGCGATGGCGGCATCGGTCCTTTTAGAAGAAGGAATAATCCTGACCGGTTTAATCCTTCGAGGGCTCTGTCTCACCGCGGTCTTGTCTTCTTTCGTGAGTGGGGGGGTCCCTTCCTTGTCTTTCCGGACCTTCTGGGGCTTTTCCAGTTCAGAGTTAAGGAGGAGACCTGACGGGGTCTTTATCCGTTCTGTGGAAGGCGGCCTTCCTCGCCGTCTTACAATCTGTACCCCCTTCCTTCCTAGTTGGAGCTTCCCTGTCTTAAACTTAGACTTGAGAGGAGAGAGTTTACCTGCTCTTAATTTCTTAATCTTTGTGGCTTGCTGGAACATAGCAGAAGGGGTCCGTTTAATTTTTTTCAGACTATCTTCTTTGCTTCCTTTTGTTAACTCTGAAATGTCCTTTCCAGGTGTGATTTTGATTTTTACCCCAGGGAAGGTGGGAGGTCTTCCTCTCTTCTTTTCTATGCTTTTAGAATCTTTCTTCTTGATTTTCTCTGCAGGTTTGGTCTCTGATTTACTTAGTGAGGGAAACACAGACGGGTCTGGGAGGGTAGCCGAGTTTCGGTCAGAACCGCTTCTAGGTCTCCCGCGAGGTTTTCGAGGACTAGTTTTAACTGTGTATAGAAATTAAACAATGAAGAGCATATATTTAGCTGTGTAGTTCAGGTCTTAGCTAGGCTGAATATAATTTAGCACAGGCCATTTTGTACTGAACTCACTGGGACTATTGAGTCAATATTATATCTTAGTTGTGCTTAATTTCTTTTCATTGAATATTTACCTCAAAGAAATCAAGTCAGTAACATTCCACCTGAAAAAACATTTAATTATTTTTCTGGTACAAAAATGAAAGTTAAGTTTTTCACTGAACAAGTGACCTAGAAAACAGAAATTCCCATTCCTCAGATGAGCAGAGTTTGGTTTTTCTTCCCTTTTCTAAAATTGAAAAAAAAAAAAAATTTGTTTAAAAAAATCTGCACTACATTATCCAGCTCACCAAGAGTGATATTTAAGAGCATGTTTCTTTCAAAAGTTGAGAATGGCAGTTCTTAGGAGGCTGGCAAGTCTGAGGTCAGCCTAGGCTATATACCAGTTTCAGATCAGCCTTGGACAACACAGAGACCCTGTCTTTAAAAAAAAAAAAAGACCAAAACAAAAACAACCTCGACCCAACTAAGACGACGACAACCAACATTCCAACTTTTCAATGTATAATTATGGCCCTGAACAAATTTGAAAAACAATATCAACTTTCATGGGCAAAGGCTCCTTCCTGGGCAGCTCAGCATCCTGTATTTTTACTGTTCTAGCAAAGTAAACTATAAAGTTTGACTTTGGAGGAAAACGCTCATTCCTAAGTGGTCAAGTCCACTCACCGGTGTGTAGCATGAGAGCTCCTGTGTGGTGAGCTTGCTAATCTACTCTTTAAAATATATATATATATATATATGTATATATATATATATATATATATTATGTACACAGAAGAGGGTGCCAGATCTCATTACAGATGGTTGTGAGCCACCATGTGGTTGCTGGGAATTGAACTCAGAACCTCTGGAAGAGCAGTCAGTGCTCTTAACCTCTGGGCCATCTCTCCAGGCCACTAATCTACTCTTTCCTAGGACTTCTTTACCTAGTTAGTCCAAGTTACAAAAAGATTTAACCTTCATTGATATTAAGGTCAAATCAACAATTTATTAAGATAGATCTTTGTTATTCTAAATAAAGGGAATAGGAAGGTGTGATGAAGTATGCCTGTAACCCCAGAGGCAGGAGACTACCCATAAGTTCAAGGTCAACTTGAGCTGCCTATGGGGTTCCAGACAGGGCCACACATTGAGATCTTACTGCAAACAGGAATTTCCCAAATTATAAAGATGCTTGACTTGCTACTATAAAGACAGTCAAGGAGCAAAACTGTCTCTACCACCTAATGAAACCTGTATTTAAAATGCAGTACGAACTGGCTATGACAGCCACATAGGATGTACTTGGGAAGCTCATGTTCAAGGTTAGCCAGGGGTACACAGTGAGCTCCAGGCCAACCTGGCTACACAGTTAAGACCCTGCCTCAAAAAAAAAAAAAAAAAAAAAAAAGCCTATGGTATTCTTTTATTCTCTCTTAGCTTCTCAGGGCTATATAGTACAACATTCTTCTGAGACCAAAACCTCCCTCACCAGGCATCAAAGGAGACTGCAGCCTCTATGGGTATTTGTGATACAGAGCTGCTTTCCAACACAACAGAAATCAATGAAGTCTCCTGGCTGAACTTCGTAACATAAACACAAATGCCTTCCTCACCAAGTAACTCAGGAGACTTCCCTTAACAGAGTAAGAGTTTACAAATCAATTGTCAATATATGCTAATTACAACAAAGACAGCAGGTAACAATTCATTTAAGTAGAACATAACCAGATGCTTCAAAACAACAATCTAAATGGATAGTCAAGGAAACACTCACGAGGAAACCCCTGTGAAACTGTGAACTAACTAAGAGTGAAGACTTGACTCCTCAGCACCATGGGCCATTTGATGGGGCTGCCCAGGACGTCAGCAATTCTGAAACCTCTTCCATATGACTTTTTAAAAGAAGCTTTCATAGACAAGCAGAAAAAGGGGACCTGAGAAGGGTCCTAACTCAGTTGCTAACTTCTTACTCTCAGGGCCACACACCAGCTCCATCTAATTGCTTATGTCATTTTTTTGTCCCTTTCCTATATAAAAATTTAAGATTTTATCACCTCTTAAAGAAACCACTACCACTGACTAAATAGCAGGTCCCAGACCACTGCTCATCTTTAGGGAAAGACATCGTCAGCTTGGATGTCTAATTAGATTAGTATATAATATATATTGACCTTTAAGTGATACCCAAATGGCAGCAACCACCACAAACTAAACAGAGTAAAAACATCTAACAACACAGTATTTAACCCGTCGTTATCCACAGAAACAAAACCATCCAAGTCAGGAGTTGACAAGGTGAGGAGCGTGTTTCCCATTAAAGACCCTCAGCCCTTCCTCCAGAGAACTGACCTATGCAAGCTATTAAAGGTGAAGCCCACTGACCATCTTAGAAAACTGCCTGTACATCTAGAACTTTGTTGAGAATTGATAAACAGTGCTAATAAATAGAAACACCCACATAATTTTCAGTTTCTTTATTTTAGTACAGTCTTTTAAAGGTTTTAGATAAAAGGTATCATAGAGAGCCAACATGTTGTTTCTGGATCTTTGACAACAGTACACTAAATTTCATCTACAAAAAAAGGGGGGGCCAATCCCCCCCCCAAGCATAAATACTACCATAGGATAGAAAATGATAAATTTGACCAGGTCTCCCTACATCATTCTGTGGAAACCTGCCTCCCACACCCAAGCATTACCCAGAAAACCATGGTAAAGGAGTAGCAAGTACAGGCAGCAGAAACCACCCCATACAGTCTGGTTCCTAAGTCGGAAAGAAGCCACACCCTCCCAGCAAACAGACCGCAGATCGACAGCACGCGCTTCGTTGGCCATACCTGAAGGAGACCTTGTGGGGCTTCGTACTCTGACTTCTTCATCTGAGCCAAAACCTAAGAACTGCTCATCCTACAACAAAGGAATATTATTTTACAATCAGAAGCAAAAACATAACTGTGAATAAATCCCAAAGAAATGTCCAGATGAAACAAATGCATTGGAAAATTAGCCTCTACATAGGAACATCATTATCCAAATGGATTCTATAAAATAACTAAGATTCAAATCATGGACCCAGTCATATAGTTTCATTACACATAATAGCTGTGTGGTAACAGAACAATGCATTGAAAGTTCATCTTTGGTGAACAGTAAATAAGGGATAGTCTAAATTTCAACTACAGACACAACCCCAAACCATTAAAGGATAACTTTAATATAAATAAGCAAATCAGGATCATGTTACACAGTAACACAGTACTCAGCCACAAATAAAACAAGCACTTAATCTACAAACATACAAGGAATGCTATACACCAAATAATGATCTCTTGCCTACTAAGAATTATAGAGACTGTAAGTGCCGTAAGTGTCAGTTTCTTAACTCAGAAATGTTATGAGACATGATTTCTGTACATCTGAGATCAGAGTCTCCACGTGTACTTTAGAGAGCATCACCTTAAGATGCCCTGTGATAAGAGACTTAATGGCGGGCAGCAGTGCTGGCGACAGGGATCATAAAAAACTGACCACATAACAGTGACTCCCTTCATCACTAACGGAAACATCTTATTTCCAGTTCTGCTTGGGAAAGACCAAAAACAAAAACAAAACAAACAAACAAAAAAACTCTCCTCACCTGCCCTTAAAAAATATTTGGTGTGGCAAATTATTTCAAAGAAGGAGAGAACTTAAAAAAAATTAGAGGAGGCCAGACCACATTTCTTGAACTGCAACACCAGAAGGCCTGGCTTTGGGACTCAGTTCTGCTATTTAAATTTTATTTATTAATTTATTATTTACAGTGTTCTGTCTGCATGTATGTCTGCAGGCCAGAAGAGGGCGCCAGATCTCATTATAGATGTTGTGAGCCACCATGTGGTTTCTGGGAATTGAACTCAGGACCTCTGGAAGAGCTGTCAGTGAGCCATCTCTGAGCCATCTGAGCCATCTCTCCAGCCCCAGTTCTGCTATTCTTAGGCTATGTGATCTTAGACAAGTCACTTTCTCTCCAGGTCTTTCTTTACTGGAGCACTGTAAAAAGAGAAGGAAACCACTTATATAAAAATGGCTTTGAAAACTAAAAAGCAGCATTCCCATTACTTTATGAGTGTTGTATTTAAGGGACAAATCCTGGGAGGCCTAATGACCCTAACCAAGATCACACATACATAACAGGGAACCTATGTGTTAAAGGGGGTTCAGTTGTTACTGGATGTAATCACTGTCATACCCTAACAGTTACAACTGAACCTATAAAAAAAATGAAGAGGTCAAACAAACCATCTACAGCCCAAGCTTTCTATCCTACAACTGAAGCATGGAATGGCCACTTTCTGATCCTCCAAGCTTCTGGGCAGTTTGCTCTTCTCTACATCACCCCATCAAACAACCTGCTGATCCATGTACCTCACAGTACCTGGATGCGGGTGGTCAAATACAGCCCAGGAGGCTACACCACCAACGCAATGGGTCTCATGTATCTCCGAGTACAGGGAGAAAGAACGGTGCAAGCAACTATACACAGAGTATCAGGTGACACATTTGCAAGTTTTAAAGGAAACGAGAAAATACCATCTTGTTCATGATCAGCAGCTCACGTCACCATCTGTACTGCACACGTTCACAAAGCCTAACTACACAATCCCCATTGTGAAGTCCTGTGAAACAGTCCGCGTGCTCCTGAGCCGTCAGTCAGGCAACTGTCAATACTTAGAATTTCCCGAGTATTTCCTAAGATGACAGGACACATTTGTTCTCCTTCTGATCTCAGAATAAGATTAGAACGAGACAGGCAGAGAGTGTGCAGTCAAAATGGACCGCGCTATCAGGCGTGCTGGCACACGCTTTAATCCCAGCACGTGGGAGGCGGAGGCAGGGGTTGAGACCCTCTGTGGATTGAGGCCAGCCAGGTCTACACAGTGAGTTCCAGACTAGCCAGTGCTACATAGCGAGGCCCCTTTCCCCTAAAGGCTGCATTTCAACCCAAGAACTTTTTTTTGCATTTGAGATAGACTGATTCCTAGACTATGCTTTAAAATAAAAGCCCACTCTTCAAAGATGCAAACAACCTGGCTAAAACAAAAGCTGTCACTGTTATGTCACAGACTCTAGTCTTCCGACTCTGAACTTCCAATTCTATGCTAAGATTCCTAAATAAACAAATTAAGCAAAACAAAACAATTCTCACCCCACCCGACCCCCCAAAAATGCCCCAGGGAGGCACTGCACTACCATCCCATTGGCTTCTCATCCTGGCTCCATTGCTCACTTTATTCAGGTACCACCTCAGGGCAATGTAAAGATGTATCAGTCCTAGCTTCCAATAATAGGTCCAAACTTGCTGGCAGACCAAAAGATCAAGGCGTTATGTGTGCAAACACATACACACGCACGCGCGCCCAGCTAAAGAGAGTGTGCAGGAGACTTTATGTTACACATAGCCAAGGAGTCCTAGGCCACTTAGTACACAGACTTTTCTTTTTCTACTTTTCTTCCTTTATGCTTTGTTTTGAGACAGGGTCTCACTCACCATGTAGCCCTGGCTAGCCTGCAACTCACTATGTAGACCAAGCTGGTCTCAAACTCAGGGAAATCTGGTACTAAGAGTGCGTGCCACCATGCCTGGCCCAACACACGCACTTTTCCCTTCCTTCATCATGGCCTTCTCTGAGGAGCACAGCATTCCTAGGCACAGTATAGGCATGAGCTCTTGTGGTCAATGATGTTCTTGGAGACTGGGCTGCGCTAAGATTTCAACATTTTTCTTAACACCAAGACAGAAAAGCACCCTAGCCAAGTTGAACTCTATAAATACTGTTAAATCATATTTAGTGTCCGGTGATTTATGGTAAATTAAGCTATCCAATGTCACCCCCTAAGTGAACTATAATTATAAAAATAATTAATGTAGAATTTACTGCTCCTTGCCATAATTCTAGGGCAGCTAGCTGGGAACTTCTACACATACTTTTACTGCTAAACTCCCTGACTCATAAATATCTTAGCATTCAAGATTTTTATTTGTTGGGCAGGGTGGCAAACGTCTTTAATCCCGGAACCCAAGATGGAGAGATAAGTGGATCTCTGAGTTTGAGGCTAGTTTGATCTACACAGGAGTTCCAGGCCAGCCAGGGCTACACAGTGAGTCCCTGTCTTTAAAAAGAAAGAAGAGAAGGGAGAGGAGGGGAGGGGGATAATCTACATAGTGAGACCCCATTTCAAAAAAAAAAAAAAAAAAAAAAACCAAGGAATAAGAATAATCTTCCCAGCTGTCGTGATGGCACACATCTTTAATCCCAGCACTCGGGAGGCAGAGGGAAGTGGATCTCTGAGTTTGAAGCCAGCCTGGTCTACAGATTGAGTTGTAGGTCAACCAGGACAAACAGAGAAACCCTGTCTTGGGGGGAAAAAGTCTTCCCACAAGAGAACCTGAGCCCAAAATAATATTATAGATAATAACGTTACATGTAAAACTTAGTAAAGGCATTTTAGAAAAATACATAAAAGCCTGTGTTTCTAGGAAAGACTAAGAAAACTTTTCAAACAAAGCAGTATTTCATTTCCTGGTTCTTTTACAACCATTCACACACATGTCCCAGCCAGAGTGTGTTCCAGATTGAAAAGTTGGAAAATACACAATTCCTGCTTCCAATAAGTACCTAAGCCAAAGACAGGCAGGTGCACAACTAGCCTTCCTCCCAAAAATCAAAGTTCAGTTAAAATGTTACTGAGAACAAAATATGACTTAATTCGTAATCCAGAATAAAAAACATGCTTACATCTGGACTAGCTCATTCTCCCTTACATCAGTATTTGGTGGGTAAGAAACACTCAGTGGACTTCAGAATTCTCCAAAGCATTTTTACCCCTCACATATAACAAAGCACCTCAACAGGGCTGGAGATCAGAGACTCAACCCTCTTCAGCCATCAGGCATGACACAATTCCTAGTGTGGGAACAGCCTTATAAAATGTCATTATCCATTGATAATACTCTCTCCCTCCCATAGCCAACTAAAATAGTTAGCTTCCTGTCTTTTTTTTTTAATTTATTATTTTCATTTTACATTTTCCATGGGTGTTGCGTCCCTTGGAAATGGAGTTACAGACACTTGTGAGGCGCCATTCGGGCGGGTGCTGGGAACTGAACCCAGGTCCTCTGGGAGAGCAGTCAGTGCTCTTAACTGCTGAGCCATCTCTCCAGCCCCTCTGTGTCTTTCTTAATGCTCCCCAATGGAACGCAGTGAGAAGAAGGAAAACCACTTATTTAGAATCCTCAACCTCTCAAGCTAAAGTGGATCGCCACCAAAGCTACACTAAAAACATCTACGGGGCGGGGACAGAGCTCAGCGGTGAGAATAACTGCCAAGCAAGCACGGCCCCAGCACCACACGAAAGCAGGTGTGATTACACTCCTGTATCCTATCCCAGCACTTAGGAACTGGGGGCGGGAGGGTCAAAGTTCAAGGTCATCCGCATCTACTCTACATAAGATTCTCAGTCTCCAACCAACCAACCAATGAGCCTACCGAACAAAGAACACCTACAGTACTACTCATAATTCCTAAATTACGGAATCAACCTAGGTATCACCACCATCACCACCACCACCACCACCACATCTCTATTAAACAAGCTCCATCAGCCCTGGCCTGAGATGGACAAGGTCTACCATGAACCGTTCCTGTTCTTTCCTGGGCACCTCACTTTAACTAAGTGCTATGCAACTCACACACACCCTTTAGCAACCTTAGCTCAGCATTCTGTCTCTAAAATGTCTAAAAATTCAAATTCCTCCAATTACAAGATTAACTTCACTGAATCAACGAGAAAAACATCAATGAACATATTATTCAAAATCATTCCTTGGAGCTGGATAAAAGGACAGAAGGATGAAAGCATAAAATGCTTTTCCCAAGGACCTGAGTTCAATTCCCATGACCCACATCAAGGCAGTTCACAACTGCCTGTGACTCCAGCCTCAGGGCCATCAGTGTCACTAGCCTCTGTGGGCACCCGCACTCAAAGCACACCCCTGCCCCACTTGCACATAATTGAAAAATAAAAACTTGCTGGGTGGTAGTGGCGCACACCTTTAATCCCAGCACTCGGGAGGCAGAGGCAGGCGGAGTTTGAGGCCAGCCTGGGCTACAGAGCGAGTTCCAGGACAGGCTCCAGAGCTACACAGAGAAACCCTGTCTCAGGGGAAAAATAAATAAATAAATAAAAATAAATAAATAAATAAATAATCTTGTAAAAGTACACGTAGGTAAAGGGATGAGCAGAGAAAAAATGCATCTCTAAGCGGTATTGTGTGGTGGTACAGGTTAAAAACCCCAGAATTTGGGAGGTTGAAGCAGATCCCTAATTTGAAGTTAGCCTCCACAGCTATGTGGTGAGACCCTGTAGAAAGAGGGGAGAAGGGGAACGGCTAAGTACAGGGACAGAATGCGGCACACAGGAGACCCTGCTAAGTACAGGGACAGAATGTGGCACACAGGAGACCCTGCTAGAGGACCCTATGTGGGGGAACGCTGCACAAAGGCTGCTAGTCAGCAAGACAAAGGTCAGGAAAGCCACTGCACACAGGATGACACCTGCTCACCCCTGCAAGATGACAGAGCTTGAGAATGGGACCGAGTGTGGTGCAGGCAGAGTGAATAACGCAGAGCACAGAGGCACAGGCGCTGAGAAGATACTGGAGGTGAGGAGGTAGGAGGCAGACCACAGAAGGTCTCACAGGCCGTCAAGTGCTTACAACTACCTTCTAGCAGAGGTGGGCCTCATCCTAAAGGCTCCACGGGGCAGTAAGTCTCCAGACAGGCTGGCACACACCTGAGATCCCAGCACTCTGTAATCTCAGCATTTTGGCAAGAACTTGGGGTTTAAGGCCAGCCTGAGCTACCCAGGGAGACCTTGTCTCAACAAACAAACCAAATCACTGTGACTGAATGGAAAAGTAGAGATTGTTTTTCCTTCCTGTGTATGTAACTTTATATTTTAAAAAAATGATGAAAGAATCCTTATCATCATCTCAGTTTTTAAACAAACCAACAGGAAGGCCTCTTTCTATCATTTAAACGACTTTGTTCCACCTAAGCCTATGCGTGACATTTGGGCCGCACTGCATGTGCCTATAAAACATACACATTCTTCCACTATGTAGACTGCACAGAAATCCTTTCTGGACATCGGTACACTTTTTAGAGACGGTGGTAGTTTGACAGGGTCACATACTTAAATGCTTAGTCATCAGGAAGTGACGCTATTTGAGAAGGATTAGGAGATGTGGCCTTGTTGGAGAAAGTGTGTCACCGAGGGGCGGGCTTACACTTTCTCCGAAGTTTCAAAAGCCCATGCCAGGCCCAATCTCTCATGGCCTGCAAATCAGGATGTAGTTCTCAGCTACTGCTTCAGCACCATGAGTGCTGACATGCTCCCACCATGCTCCCCGCCATGACGATAATGGACTAACCCGCTGAAGCTGTAAGCAATCCCTAAGTAGATGCTTTCTTTTCTAAGAGCTGCCATGGTCATGGTGTCTCTTCACAGCAACAGAACAGTGACTAAGACAGAGGTAAGTGGTAAATAAGCTGCCCACCTTCTGATACAACCAGACAGAGACCAAGTCAAAGTCCTTCCATCTGGCCATCTTACCTTATATTATTTTAATTATTTCTCTTGATTTTTTTTTTTTAATCTCATATGGCCCATGAGTTCTAGGCTGGCCTGGAACTCGGGATCTTCTGCCCTCACGGTGCTAGGGCTATGGCTGTACACAACGATACATGGCCTCTGAGGTTGTCAGAGCCAGAGAGAGACTGCAGAGGCAAAGGGGGTTGGGCAAAAGGACGATTCTACAAGAAGTTCACACCCGCCATGCTTTTAAAATTTTGGCTCTGGCAAGGCACCATGGCACCTGATGGAAGACGCATCCTTGACTAGATACCAAGGTCAAGAACATCCTGGGCTAAAAGAGCACGCAGCTCCGAAGAGAACAAACTATGAAGACAGCAATAAGCCAGAGCTTATTCAGAATGGTGGGGAGAAAAGAGAAAACCAGATGCAGGAATTAGTAGAAACTGGTTAGGCTGACCAAGAGTAGCCCCGGCAGGACAGAGAAGAAAGACAAAATGCCCAGACACATAAGACAAAATTAAAAACAAAGGCAAAAACCAGACACAGTAAAGAGCAGGGCACTGCCACCAGCTCACTGATGTCTGGCAGTAACACTACATGACGAACTATAGTAAGGATGAGACCGGAAAACAAGGACAGCAGCCAGCAGCCGTAACTCAGCTGCGACCAGCATCCGCTCACCTAGGAAGTGGTTACTGAGTACTCCCAGGTACTGCCTGACCCCCAAGACCAGCATCCGCTCACCTAGGAAGTGGTTACTGAGTACTCCCAGGTACTGCCTGACCCTCAAGACCAGCATCCGCTCACCTAGGAAGTGGTTACTGAGTACTGCCAAGTACTGTCTGACCCCCAAGACCAGCATCCGTTACTCAGGAAGTGGTTACTGAGTACTCCCAGGTGCTGCCTGACCCCCAAGACCAGCATCCGCTCACCTAGGAAGTGGTTACTGAGTACTGCCAGGTACTGCCTGACCCCCAAGACCAGCATCCGATCACCTAGGAAGTGGTTACTGAGTACTGCCAGGTACTGTCTGACCCCAAGACCAGCATCCGCTCACCTAGGAAGTGGTTACTGAGTACTGCCAGGTACTGCCTGACCCCCAAGACCAGCATCCGCTCACCTAGGAAGTGGTTACTGAGTACTGCCAGGTACTGTCTGACCCCCAAGACCAGCATCCGCTCACCTAGGAAGTGGTTACTGAGTACTGCCAGGTACTGCCTGACCTTCAAGACCAGCATCCGCTCACCTAGGAAGTGGTTACTGAGTACTGCCAGGTACTGCCTGACCCCCAAGACCAGCATCCGCTCACCTAGGAAGTGGTTACTGAGTACTGCCAGGTACTGTCTGACCCCCAAGACCAGCATCCGCTCACCTAGGAAGTGGTTACTGAGTACTGCCAGGTACTGTCTGACCCCCAAGACCAGCATCCACTCACCTAGGAAGTGGTTACTGAGTACTCCCAGGTACTGTCTGACCCCCAAGACCACAGATGCTCTTTCTTCTAGCTCGCCTCTCTTTGCCCTCAGAAAACACTAACCAAAAACAACCTGGGGAAGGAAGAGTTTACTTGCCTTACAGGTTACAGCCCTCCATCAAGAGAAGCTGAGGCAGGAACTGAAGCAGAGACCATGGAGGTGTGCTACTCACTGGCTTCTCAGCTCCTCTTACCCAGCCCAGGCCCACCTGCACGGGGAGCAGTGCCCACAGTGGTCCAGACCCTCCCACATCACTTAGCAATTGAGAAAACGGCCCACAGACCATGCCTACAGGTCAGTCTGAGGGAGGCACTCCCTCAGTTGGGGTTTCCTTTTTCCAGGTGACTAGTTTGTGTCAAGTTGACAAAAACTAACTAGTACAGATGGGGAATGTCCTAGTTTGCTTCCTACTGCTGAACACACAACTAAATCAAAAGCACCCTGGGGAGGAAAGGGTTTATGTGGCTTACATTACCCTCCCACAGTCTTCAAGGAGGACTTTGGAGCAGGAACTCAAGCAGGAGCAGGGTCAGATCTATGGAGGAAAGCTGCTTACCAGGTTGCTCTCCAGGCTCACATTCAGCTACCTTCTTGTACCTCCCAGGACCACCTGCCCAGGGATGGTACTACCCACAGTGGAATGGTACCCACACCAATCATCAATCAAGAAAATGTCCCATAGACTTGCCTACAGGCCAGTCTGATGGAGCCATTTTCTCAGCTCAAGTTCCCTCTTCCCAGAGGGCTCTCACTTATGTCAAGTTGATAAAAACTAACTGGCCCAGGGATGTAGCCTGCCTGTGAGCATCCAATCTAGTGGACAGAGAGAAGATACACACTGAGCGAGTCATAGACAGGAGAGCTCGATGTGCCAGCTGGGCCAGCTGTGCGGTGAGCCACTGAGAAATCAGGAAAGGCTTCTCTGAGGTGACACAAAGAGCCACAGACCAAAGGGGGCCCATTTTTGTTTGTTTTTGCAAAGGACCAGCACTGGTTCCCAGCACCCACACGGTGGCTCACAGCCATTCCTAACTCCAGTTCCAGAGGATCCACTGCCCTCTTCGGACCTCTTCGGGCATCAGGCACGCATGTGGCACACACAATGTAGGGAAAACACTTATACACATAAAACAAATAAACCTAATTTTTAAGACTAAAATGTTTTATGCCCCCCCCCTTTTTTCTAGACAGGGTTTCTCTGAATAGCTCTGGCTGTCCTAGAACTTACTCTGTAGACCAGGCTGGCCTCAAATTCACAGAAATCTACCTGCCTCTGCCTCCTTGAGTGTTGGGATTAAAGGCGCGTGTCACCATACCCAATCTTATGCCACTTGTAAATGGCTTGAAAGCCTAAAAGAGTATTTCACACACCTAAAAATTACATGGGGGCTAGATGCCTCAGAGGGATACTTGTTGCCAAGCCTGATGACCTGAGTTTGCCCTGTGGGACCCACATTCTGGAAGGAGAGAACCAACTCCTGTCAAGTTATCCCCTGACTTCCACATGTGTGCATGCACACAACAGATAAATATAATTAAAAATTATATTAGGGAGACCTTGAATCAAAAAAGAGAAAATAAATATACATGAAATGAGGCTGGGGAGATGAATCAGTGGATAGAAATGTTCACAAGACAAGCACGAGGACTTGAGTTCAAATCTCTGACAGCCACATAAAAGCCAGGTGTGGCTGTGTGTGTCTATAACCTCAATGCTAGGTGAAGTAGAGACAGGCAGATTCCAGGAGTTTGCTGTCCAGTCAGTCTAGAGAGAAAGTGAATTCTGAGTTTAGTCAAAGTCCCTGTCCTAAAAAATAATGTGCAGAGCAATGGAGGAAAATACCCAAAGTTGACCTCTGGCCTCCACACATGTACACGCAAGCATACATGTAAACACACAAGAATACACACTACATCATACAAATATCCAAAAAAAAAAAAAGGTTATATTAAATATTTTGAGGTATGTTTGCTTTTTGAGTCAGGGTCTCAAAGCCCAGGTAATCCTCAGCTGGCTGTTTTGTTTTGTTGAGACAAGTCTCCCTCTGCAGCCCCAGGCTGCCCTGGAACTAAGCAGTCTAGGCTGGTCAAACACACAACAGTCTTCCTGCTTCAGCCTCCTGAGAGCTGGGATCACAGGCGTGACCCGTCAATAATGAAACTTGTGTTGGTGCCAGAATCTCCCTCGTGGACGCACTGTCTGCAGTTCCTACCCTTAACAGACAGCAGCTGCCACTGCAGACAAGCATGCTGAGTGCACCCAAATGAGGAAAATCCAAACACAAAGGCGCAACACGTGCAAAAGTCTAGGGAGCAGCAAACAGAGCATGCATGGCAGCCAGCATGGCTCTGCAGCAGAATGAGTAAGAAGAGGTGAAAAGAAAAAAAAAATCATGCTGGGCCAGAGGCGTCTCACCTCTGGCCAGAGTTGAAGAATTTCGGTTTATTCTAGCAGTGGTGGCCGATTTACCATGAATAAACCATGTATCTGATCCTGGAATTCACAGCTGCTGTGTGAAATAAACTCTAGTGAGGACGAGTACATGTGAGGAGAGAGATGAGATTGGGAGGAGTGGAGGTGTGGGGAGGAGCTGGGTATGTTCTGGATGAAGTATAAAGAATTTACTGAACTTAGATTTGGGATAAGAATGAAGAGAAATCAAGCACATCTCTCATGGAGTTTTAGGCCTCAGCAACTAAGTACTTGGTACACTCAACCCAAAACAGACTGGGGATGGCAAAGGTTTGGGGGGCAGGGGGAGGTGGTTGGAGAGAGCTGGTGTGAAATACCTAGTGGAGTCCAAATGCCTATTTCTGTGCCTCATAGAGAGAGGGTCATGAAGATGAGGTGAGAAAATATTTGTGAAGGGTCACAATACAGTCCGGCCCACAATAAACACTCAGTAAATGTTAGCCAAGTTACTATTACTAACATCCAAACAGAAATGTCAAATATGCAGTTGGTTATAAAGTCTGGAGCTACACAAAGTAGCTAGTATTAAAAAGACTAAATTTTAGGCAGTAGTTCTCAGCATATAGATGAAAGCCTGGAGAAGACCACCTGGGGAGAGAAGGCAACAGCAGGTGGACTCCTGGCTACCTCAGGCAGGCTCAGGGAAGGGAAAGGCCAGGCCGAACACTAGAAGTGAGTAACTCATGAGTACAGAGTGACAGGTCCAAGGAAAAACCGAAGGGGGTGCTTAGCTGGTTCAAATGCTGCAAGAGTTGAACAGGATAAGACTTATCTATCCAATCTGGTTAAGACAGAGACCTCCCCCTGCCTACACCTGCGTGCGCGCGCGCACACACACACACACACACACACACACACACACACCCCTACACATACCTACCTACACACACACACACACACACACACACACCTTGATGAGAGCTACCTTAGCTGAGTCTTGGGGATAAAGCCCAACTGCAGGAGATGAGGGGGGGGGGTAAGAAAGTGGAGAGAGCAATTACAGCCCTTTAAAGACGACGGTCGGCTGTAAAAGGTAAAGCTCAGGCAGTAACTGGAGGAGGACATGGACCAAGGGGCTTTAAAAGGAGGACTGTATTCGGGCAGATAGTTTATGCTGTGATGGACTGAGAAACGGACTGTATTTGGACAGATAGTTTATGCTGTGATGGACTGAGAAACGGACTGTATTCGGACAGATAGTTTATGCTGTGATGGACTGAGAAACGGACTGTATTCGGACAGATAGTTTTATGCTGTGATGGACTGAGAAACGGACTGTATTCGGACAGATAGTTTATGCTGTGATGGACTGAGAAACTGCCTATGCAAGAGAGGAGTTGCTGGCAGGAACAGCAATGAACAGCCAAAGAGCTGAAATCCAGGGCTCCAGGGGAGAGGACCGACTTATAGAGGAAGGGGCACTTTTCTGATTGGAGAAGTTCCCTTAAACTGAAAAGGAAACACCAACAAATACTTTGAGAATAGTTTTTAAATTTCTCTCTCTCTCTTTTTTTTTATGCCCAGGATAACACAACCAACTGTCAAATCAACACATAAACTGATGTAATCCCAGGAACTTGGGAGGCTGCAGGAGGAGGAGGTCAGGGAAGCCTGGGCAATTTATCAAGATTCTGTCTCAAAGCAGAGTGGGGAGTATACGCTGCTAATCGCAGTGGTGGAAGCAGGATGACCAAGAAGAGTTCACAGCCTCCCGGAGTGGTGCACTCCAGAGGCAGAGGCAGGCAGATCTGAGTTCGAGGCCAGCCTGCTCTACATAGAGAGTTCCAAGCCAGTCTGAGCTACATGAGACCCTGTCTTCAATTAAAAAAAAAAAAAATCTTCAAAATAAAAATGAAATAATAATAGTTCAATGGCAAAGTGTTTGTCCAACATATACAAAGTCCCAGGATCCCCAAGTTCCCAAGAAATCAGCAAGTGATCAAGCGCTGGGGTTTTAGCATCTGGCAAGCTCTGCCCCCAACCCTCAGCTTAATATCTAATTTCTTTTTTTAAAGTGCAGCTTAAAATGTAACAGGAATGTAAGTACTAAAATAATTACAGCACTTTGCAAGATACTTTGGGAATTGATAATTTGAAGGTTGAAGCTCTTAAAACAAATGTTAACAGGAATCGTCTTTGGGAATAATTCAGGTACTAGTCTTCATAGTTAGAGTCTTGCTAGGGAAGAGAAGAACTGTATACAGTTATTGATCTGACACCAGTGTCTTGTGAACTGCTGGGCAAGGTGAGTGCCGATTCTCTCTGACTGCTGGTGCATCCAAGGGACAGCTGCCTGCCTGACCACACCACGGGGAGGAGGGGACTTAAGCTCTTTTACATGTGACTGCTAGTGAAAAAAATGTTAACGAGGAAAGGTCACTCAGGATTAAAGGGTGCAAAGACTGTAACACACTGTTCTCCAGTAGCAATAGGAGGTCACAATATTCAACATACAAAAATGAACTCCAGTTTTCAAGCTTTTAATTCAGTTCTACCTAGCAACTGCCACCTAAGAACCACAGATGCTATAGCCTTTACAGCTAGAGGAGACAGTGTCCCTCAAAGCCACTCCACGTCAACAAGAGCAAGAAGCAAAGATGCTCAGGAGAGCTAATAAGCAAATGAGCCAGGTGAATTCTACCCATCCTGCTTCGGAAAGAGAGGAAGTCATAAAATAGCTCATCTGTCTTTAAAAACAAAACAGTGGAATGCAAGCACCAGCTCAGACAGTAGGCTATTCAGATTCTTGGCAATGGCCCAAATGACTTTACAGAATCATTAAAAACAAATAATCAAGGCATGGTGGCACGGGCCTGTAATTCCAGCACTTCGGAGGAAGAGGCAAGAGACAAGAGTTCAAGGCCATCCTCAGTTACAAAGCAAGTTCAAGGCTACATGAGACCCTGTCTCAACAAAGCAAGAAGGAAATCAAGTATACTTCTAGCCTCCGCAGTTTCCAAGTGTGAACTGGCCTATCTGTTTGCCAGAGAAAAAGAAATCAGCCCGCCTAACTGGCACATTGTAGAAAATTAAGTTAAGGATCAGAACCACAGAACTTCGTCTCTTCTAACAGGGAGGCACCACAACCAACCAACTCTCCAGGCTAGAATGTTAAACAGACACTAACTTCAGAATGTCAGCTGATGGCTCTTTTCATTGTAAGAGAATACGGTCCCTCACACACCACCTTGAACTTCATTTTGAGCTATATCCCAATTAAAGCTAAGTTATTTTCTCTCTCCTCCTCACCTCCTTTCCTTCCTCTTTTCCCTCTGAGATAAAGGTCTTGGGATGCAGACCTGGCTGGCCTATCACTCATACACTAACAATTCTCTTGACTCGCCCTCCTGAGTGCTGGGACTGCAGACATGAGCGACTGTGCCTGGCTCTCAACTACATGTTTTCACTATAAAATTTCAGTTCTCTCCTGGTTTGTTCTTCTCATTAATATGCAAAGTCAAGTTTCGTCTTTCCTTTTAGGACCATGGGCTACTGAATGACCAACAGCAACGTGGGTATCACTGAGAAAGCCACAACTTCCTTCCCTCTAAAATAAACAAGGCCATTTCTCTACAGAGGAGCAACATGAAGAATAACAACATGAACATCCCGTTTAGGAAAGCAACAGGACTACCAGGTTCTCCATCAGACTCTTTTTTTTTTTTTTTTAAGGACTTAATGTTCAAATATTAGGGTCGGGGAACTCATGTTCTCTTGACAACTACATCATATTTGGAAGTTTGCTATCAAGTTCTGAGAAGCCTACAATGGGTGGCATTAACTACATTTTTAAAAAAGTCCCTTGTATTTTTAAAACTTGCTCTGATAGTAGAGGCCCTCAAGAAAAAAAACAAGAGACCAATGTGGTAGTGCACACCTTTGATCCCAGTACTTGGGAGGCAAAGGCATGTAGATCTCTGTGCGTTCAAGGCCAGCCCAGTCTACATAATGAGACCCTGTCTCACAAAAACAAAAACAAGAACAGAGAAAGCATACAGGGGTTAAGTGCTTCTCTTCTCCTCTGTGCATGTGACCAGTATAGTTGGTGACTGAAGTCTACAAGCCAAGTCTAAGTCTGCTCTTTCCCCAGTGCTCCCGTTTCTGTACACAGCAGCTGTCCAACCAGGGAGTCCGGCCCCCCCATCTGACTCCACAGCAGTACCCCTGCAGGGAACCAGTGTCTATACATTGTAGTCATTCCACAAGAGTAACTCATTAAAAGTGGACATGACTTGATGAAACTCAGAGAATAAACTCAGTAGCTCATTCTTTTATCACTTGTAAGAAGGCATTCATACACAATTCAAAAATTCTAACCGTTCAACAACCCCAATGGAGGTCCTGGCGGTGGGAAAGCTGGCTGGTGTTAACATGAACTCAGCCCAGAGTTTTAGTAATCTAGATGAATAATCCCAATTCACAGTTCTCGGTCTGACTGTACAGGAAATGCTTTCTGCAACCCAACATATCTAAAAAGGTTTCATTCTGAGTGATGCAAACCCTCCACACAGACTCACAAGCCAAGGGTCAGAGGTTTATATAAGACTCATTCACATGAAGCGAGTTGATGTCAGACTGGAAGCAACTTGCAAGCATCTGTTAAGACCCTGCATCAGCAATGGAACCTTAGGAAAGGGTGTTCTGGAGCCTTCCTGTTCCACACACAACTGGAAACGGGCATGAAACCTCCTGGCAATTTCTTACTTCCTGTATGAGGATCACATCTTGTTATTCCTGGCTCTTTTTGATGTCTACAATTTGTCTTGTAGCTTCACTTTAAAAAGTTTTTATCCTCCTATAAAACCACTACAAAAACCATATTTCATTTCTCTAGAAGACATCTCTCTGGAATCTTACTACAAAAATTAATTATTGTCATAAATTGACAATTCAAATCAAATACTTCTTGAGGAGCCAGTGAGGCCCTAGGATCCCTTGAGGAATAGTAAAAGATATAAACCATGATCCATGTCCTCAAGGAGCTGAGTAAGGCTGTATTTATTGATTCACAGGAAGATGGAGTGAAAGGTCACTTTATACATATGTAGACAGACTGGATTTTTCAAATCTACCTCCACAGTGCAATATTTTGGTAACCTTTTCCCATCACTATGACAACCATCACTAGCAACAAGTTCTTTTTTTCAACTGCCCCCGTTCAGTTTAAACCTATTTTCTCATATTCAAGTATCAATGGAGCTAGAGAACAAACCGTTACCATCCCTAATAATGAATCCATTCATGGTTTTTGAACAATTGTAGTTATCTCTTAACCTTTCATTCTCTCAACCTTACTGACTTCCAAACATATTATCATCTTTTGAATCTCTTCACAACCATCTCCAAGGTCTGTCTCCTCATCCTTTTTAAGCTGAGGAACCTAGAAATGGAGACAACATTCAAGTAAAGGGCTGATCAGCGCTAAATGTTATCTATATAAATGGCAATGACATCTAATCAGAATACCCCAATATAACTTCCAAACCCATACCTGGGAGTACCTTTAAACTAAGTCCTGTAGAGGAGGCAGAGGCAGGTGGGTCCCTGAGTTTGAGGTCAACCTGGTCTACATAGGGAGTTCCAGACCAGCCAGGGTTACACAGCAAGACCTTGTCTCAAAAAGCAATTAATAATTATCAATTAAAAGGCCAGTGATGGGCTATGCATGCTGGTACACAGGCCAGGGGATGGTGCCACTCTCTGCTTTACCCCGCCTTGAGGTCTCTCACTGCACCCAGAGCTAAACATTTTTTGACAAGGCTGGCTGGCCAGTGAGCTCCCAGGATCTTCCTGTCTCCAGGCGTCTCAGTACTGGAGTTCCAGACACATGCATCACGCCGGGCTTTTATGGGTGCTGAGCATCCAAACCCAGGTCTCCATGCTTGTTCAGCAAGCGCTCTAACCAACAGAGCCCTTTCCCCAGATGCTTACTATTCTCTTTACAAACAAGTCAAAATTGCGGCGTTGTGCACAAGTTCTCCTCATTTACTACAATAAATCCTTGCAGTGCTCCTAAGAGGTCAATAGTCACCGATCCACTTTACACTTAGGAATCAAGTCTCCAAGGGAGCCATAAACTATTGGGGCAAAGACAGACGAATTTACAGGTATCCACAATGAAAGGAAGCCTAGAGTAAGGAAGCTCTTTGAGGTTTGGGAACAAAATTTTTAAAAAGGAAAAACAGAATTTCAACTCACAGCAGTATCTGTGAATGTTTCATGGGAGAGTAGAGATACGAAGACCAGAGTTGAGCAGAGTTGAATAACCCAGGGGGAAGGTGAGCTGAAGGCTCACGCAAAGAGGCTCTGCAAAGGCACCAAGGCAGAGCATAAGCCCAGGGAGAACACATCAATGGTGCCCCCGTCCGCTGTAGACGGAGCAGAGACGTGAGAAAGAGTACTTAGCAGATAAAGTTCAAATGCAGACATGCAGGCCGGGTGAGCTACGAAGGGCTGAGAATGAAAATCATCTATTTGTGAGAAGTCAGAGAGCTTTAGGGAAACAGTAACAGCGTCGCTCTCCATTTAAGGAAAGCACTGGGCACACTGTGTGCAGTGAAGAGGGAGGTGGCCAGGCAGGAGCGCGCCATAATGGTCCTCAGTGATGGACGTAAGCGAGACTGACGGAAGAGACGCTGCCATAGCGTATCGGATACGGCTCAGAAACCAGTGGCCGGGGTAGGAAGAGGACTGTAACACAACGCAAACACGTTAGAGCTGGAATCTCAGCTCTGCCACCTCCTAGCCACGGACTCAAGGAAAACTACGGCCTGGACCTGTAAAAGATGGCATGCAGTGTTTTAGCAGGCATTTTCTTTCTTTTTTTTTTTTTTTTTAAAGTTTGGTTATATTTATTTTGTATGTGTATGTGATCTATGTGCATAAACGCAGGGATGTGTGTGTGTGTGTGTGTGTGTGTGTATGTGAGTGTGTATGTGTGTGTGTCCACAGTGTATGTGTGGAGGTCAGGAGACAACTTGCAGAAGTTGGTTCTCTCCTTCCACATGTTGGTTGTAGGGGTCAAACTCAGGTCATCAAGGTCTGTGTCAAGCACCTTTTATTCACTGAGCCACCTCACTAACCCCAAACATGTCCTCATTGAAGAGAGGTACTGCAGGGCTGGAATGATTAAAGATTGCTCAGTGGTTAAGAGCACTTGTTGCTCTTCTTGCAGAGGATCTGAGTTCTTTCTTGGCTAGCTCATGGTGGCTCACAACCACCTCTCACTCCAGGTCTTATGGATACCCTCTTATGGCAGGTACTGCACACACATGGTGCACATACGTACATACATTCAGGCCAAACATTCATATAGATAAAAATGTTTTTTAGATTTATTCCATGTATGTCTTGCCTGACTGTATGTGTGTATATACACCATGAGTGTGACTGTTACCGGAGGAAGCCAGAAGGGGGCTTCAGATCCCCTAGAACTGGAGCTATGAATGGGTGTGAAGCACCACGTGGGTGCTGGGAATCTAACTCATGTCTTCTGCAACAGCAATAAGGGCTCTTAACTGATGAGCCGTCTATCCAGCCCCCCAAATAAAAATATTTTTCAAAAGAAAGAGAGGTACTTACAGAATAGAAACACTGTATGTTTCCTTTTTTTGGGGGGGGGGCAGAAACATTTAAATTTTTTTCTTTTTTAAAAAACTTCATGTGTATGACGTTTTTCCTACATGTATGTCTGTGTACCACGTCAGTGCATGGTGCCCACAGAAGCACTGGATCCCCTGGAACTGGAATTACAGATGACCGAGTTGCCATCTGGTGCTGGGAATCAAACACAGGCTTCTATTCAAGCAGACAGTACTCTTCCCCACAGAATCGTATTTCCATGCAGGTATTTTTCTTTCTTAAGCTTACTATTCTTTCTACTAATTATTTTCAAACGTTAATTCATTTTTCACTACTTGAAGTCATTGTTATTCCTCAATAGCAGTAACAAGGTCCCATCCCCAGAAGTTGCAACTTACAGCTCAACATCTCTTCTATAAACTGTTGACTGCATTGCACGGATTTCTCTAGATCAGGGGTTCTCAACCTTCCTAAGGCTGTGATCCTTTAATACAGTCCCTCATGTTGTGGTGACCCCCAACCATAACATTATTTTCATTGCCACTTCATAACTGTCATTTTGCTACTGTTATGAAGTGTAATGTAAATGTCCTGTGTTTTCTGGGGGTCTTAGGCGACCTCTGTGAAAGGGTCGTTCAACACCCCCAAGGGGGTTGTGACTCCACCAGCTGACAACAGCTGCTGTAGATCAGCATCGATTCTGTCCACACTGGAACCTGAGGGCAGGACATCACACGGTAACCAATTACACACCAATGGATCCGACCCTGGGAGGCAAAACACCAAAACAACCACCACCACCCTGAGTTTTCGGTTAAAGATCACCAAGTGATTCCATTAATAGAGTAAGAATATTATTAGTCATAAAGACCAAGGTAGCAACAACCCCTATCCATGCAGCTGCCCGGGCCCGTCATTCCACAAGTCAGGAGCCAACCTTCCTTCCCTACTCCTTCTCCCCTCTCTGGGTCTTCTCTCTGATTATGTTTTCCTCGGCTACCAATGATACCTTCTGTTACCAAGATAGATAGTTGTCCTTCAGTTCAGGTCCACTTAGCTGACAGGTAACTTGAAACCCAGAGCAAAAATCAGTAACATTCTGAAGTCAGGACACACAGAGCATTTGTCGTGTCGGGGCTGGGGTCAACCATAGCACTCAAATAGGTTTGTGTGCACACACACCTCAAAGTAATAAAACAATCCAGGTATGATGAAAAGGTTATAGTTCTTGTGTCCTTTCAATTTCTCATTCTAATAATAACTAGAGCTCCTATGTGCTAAGCAAAGTGGTAAGTGCTTTGCATGCATGGTCTCAATTAAGCCTCACAATACTCTTATGAAGCATGATTACCCCCAATTTGCAAATGAAGAAACTAAGTCATGAAGGAGTTAAACTCTGCAAGGTCACTCAGCTAATACATGGCTAAATTAAGATTTGAACCCAGGCAGTCTAAATCCAGAGCCAAGTCTTGGCAGCTCCTAATCACTGTGCTATATTATCTCCCACTATTCCAGATTAGACTATGAGATTCCCCGTCCCCTTTGTAAAGGCATTTATATATGCACAAATAAAAACTCCCAGTCAGAGAGATTACAAGAGGATTTCCTCATTAGCCAAGCTTAAAGCGATGTTATCCACAAGATTTTACTGCTTATAATTAAGGCAATAATCTAGGGACAGTATTGTGTTTGATCTAAAAATTAGTCTGTTTTGATGAACGGACAAAAGCTAAATTTCAGGCACCTATCAATATTCACTGCTCTAGGAGTCAGATATTTATTATGAATATATGATCAACTTTTCTCTAGTTTTTAGAACCAAGTTCAAAAGTGAGCCCAATGAAAACATTTCCTCCAAACCCACTCCTCACAACTAAAGCTACTCTCCTATCTCAAGCCGGAGAGCCACAATTACTCTGCTGCAGTAAAATGAGCATCAGACAATGCTATTTCAGCAGTGCGCTCGCGCGCGCGGGCGGGCAATGAGGGTCAGTGCTCTCAGGCGGGGAGATGTCAGAAAGGTTCATGGTGCTGAAAGTCACCAATGCATCTCCACACTGCAACAAAACACAGAACCAGAATCGCACGGAAACGGGTAAAATACACAGAAGACACTCCAACACCGAAATAAGCACCAGTGAAATAGACCCCACCCACCGGACCTCATAGAGACTGAGAGGCAATACATGTGGGGAAATCCCACCAGTATATTCGTCAAATAGAAAAAACAACTACTCATTTCAAGGAAGGGGAATTTTCATGCACTGTGCAGAAAACTGCCAACTAACTCTTACATTGATACCTTTGTTAAACAAAAACCCATTAGGGTGGTACATTCTGAATCTAAGAAGTTAAACCAAGCCTGGCCTCCAGGAAGCTTTGTATTAACCCCACAAGGGAACCTGTATTCTCTACAAGTCTACAACTGCAAGTCAGGTCTTTAAAAGCAGACCTTAGGTAACGGCTTCAGCCTCACGGTTGGCTTCCCTTGAGGTGTGTAACCTGACAAGGTAAAAAACTCATTGAAATATTTAACAGTGGTGGTGGTATGGATTTCTTTGGATAGGTCAACAAAAGCAACCCATCCCTTTAAAAACATAAAGGACCATTTTATGGGAAGTCATTCTCTCATTCTAGTGTCTGAGCATTTCCTCAGGGCTTTCTCAGAGACCTTATTGAAGGAGAAAAGGAAAGGCTAACAAAGGGGGCCTCTTCTCTCCCTATTCCCAGCATTAATCTACCTCAGCCACAGGGCCAGGAGCATCCACACCGTCATAAATGCCAGCAATTAGAGAATTAGGCCATAAAACCACCCACTCAGGTATAAGAGCACAAGCCTGCAGCTTATTTAATGCATGCCATAAAAGATCCTGTACTTCCTTCTTTCAGGCCTTCACCACCAAGAAATGAGAATAACAACAACGAAATAGCCCTTTGTCTGCCTACCTCGTAGTGATGTGATCAATGAAAGCATCTGGGCCCAGGTGAAGGATTTAAGATCCTTCTTCATAAAGACTCCCCATTTCCTACAGCATGCCACACTGCAGACGGATGAAAGGGTGGGCTACATTGTGAGCACCAGGATAGTGGAAACCAAAGCTGAGCTACCTTTTACAGAAATTTCTTTAGCTTATTCTGAAACTATTTCCAGAAGCTCAGTGCAGCCAGTTCCTGACCTCAAGAAATACTGACACCTACAATTAGAAAGACAATTTAAAAAAAAAGTGAATTCAGGGGCCCATGGAATGGCTCAGCAGGTAAACCTGACAACCTCAATTTGATCCCTAGGTCCCATGTGGTAGAGAGAAGCAACTTATACAAGTTGTCTGCTGCCTTCCATACATGTGTGTTCACAAAGGTTCTTGCACGCGCGCGCGCACGGACTCACACACTCACACACAATAGATGTCATTTAAAAAAAGCTAATTCCAATCCCAATCTCAAAGCTACTTTATTCACGCTGTTCCAAAATCTGGTACAATTTGGGGTCAAACAATAATTTCATTTTATCATGTATCCTCATAACCTAGCAGCCCACAAAAATCACAGGCCTGTGATTTAATCCATGATAAAACTTAATTCTTCAAATTTCATGAGCCAATCTTGATAAGCCTGGAGCAAGTGCTTTCTAAGAGTGACCTTTAGCGGCTGTCTCCTACCTGTGCCTAGAGGGTTAAGGAGCTGGCTGAAATGGAGATGCATCATGCAGACTCATTAGTAATTTCACCTATCTTAATCCCAGAAAATGGCACGCAAACAAAGTAAGGGTCCATCACAGAGATCCCCAAGAAGGTTCCTACTAGTGCAGTGACAGTCACAAAGCTCCCCCTTCCTCAAAACCCAGGCCACCAGGCTCTCCACCTTGGCAGAAGAATGGAGACAAGATATTCACAAAAGGCCCGATTGAAGGCCTTCAGAGCTAAGTGCTAGAAGGGAGCTGAAGTTCTGTGCCAACACTAGAGGAATGTGGGCAGGCACAAAGAGATCTTAATTAGGAGACCTGCAATTAAAACACAGTGAGTCTCCAAGAGAGAGAGAGAGGCGCTGCAGTCTGCTACGCCTCCGAGCAGGCAAAAGGACCGCTGCCACCCCCTCCAGCCACCGAGTACGGGAGGCAACTGGCGGGCACAGGCTGCACAGCTGTTCCCTGCCTGGAAGGACAGCTCCAAGGTGAGCAGAGATGAGAAACGAAACCCAAACGGGAGCATTTTCTCTTCTCGTCAAATCAGAAGGGATCTCACTATTTTGTGAATCATTTCCTCAGGAGCATGTGCCTTGAGATGCTCAATTGGGAGGGAAATGTGGGGACGTGGGATGTGCTTCCCGGAAGAGGGAAAAGGTCCTGAAGACCGCATTCCTGATATTCAGCACTTCATTTCAGGACTTACTGACACTGCCTCTCAGAGAAGGTACTATTGCTCTGGGTTTATCTTCTCGTTTAAAGCTCATACACCTAGAGAAATACATCACCCAGCCTGAAAGCAGCTTCCTTTTCGGTAGGGAAATTACAACAACGAGAACAAATCCAGCCAAACAAGAGCATAATGCCTAGGTACTACAGATACTCAGCACTTTATTTCAAACTTGGCCTTCAAGTCAGGCATAGTGGTATGTGTCCATAGTCCCAGCGATTTAGGAGGCTGAGGCAGAAATGCTTGAGCCTAGAAGTTCAAGGTCAGCATAAGTAACACAGCTAGATCCCAAAGCATCTCCATTTTTGTTGATAACTTCAGCAAAACCCTTAGGTTTTCCATACAATGAAAACTTTCTCACCAAGTTGAAATTTCTCCTAATAATAATGATGGTTAAATGGGCAAATGTACAATCTGATATTGAAAGGCATCAAAGAGTTTCACTAAATAAATGAGTAAATAAATAAACTCAGAATAAGAAATTCTCATCTAGGTGTGGTAGTGTATGTCTGTAATCCCAACACTTGGGTGACACCAAGGTAGGAGGCTTGATAAATCCAATGCTAGCCTGGTCTTCAAAGGGAGTTCCAGTATAACCAGGGCTACATGGCAAGACTGTGTCTCGATGATGATGATAATAATTATGATGATGATGATGATGATGAAGAAGAAGAAGAGCTACATGGGGGGAAGAAGAAGAGAAGGAGGAGGAGCTACATGGTAAGACCTGTCTCAATGATGAAGAGGAGGAAGAAGGGGAGGAGAAGGAAGAGAAAGGAATAAGAATAATGGAACAGAAAGGTTTATGAGCTATTTAGTACAACATCATTTATATATCAGAAATTTAAGGTTAAAAGTGAATCGCCCAATTGGGCACAGTGGCACGTGCCTTTGATCCCAGCACTCAGGAACTATCAGATGGCAGATCTCCACAAATTTAAGGCTAGCCTGGTCTATACAATAAGACCATGTCTCAAAACAAACAAGCAAAAACTATGAACTGCTCAGTGTGTCCTAAGGGACAGTGACAGAGGATGAGTGAGACAGAGCTCACACCCACTGATGTCCACTCCACTGTGTTCTCTCAGCTTCGTTCACCTTCTGCCAAGCTCAGGCTTAGCCTGTGCTGTGAAGGCATCCAAAGAGCAACAACTCTTTGGGTACACACACCTGGTTAACATTATTATTATTATTTTTTTAATTAAAAGGGGAAAAAAAAGTCCCAGACACTCTCCAGCTGCCTTCCAGCTAGAGAACTGCTGTCTTTCCTAAGCCCAACCTGAAAGCCTGCCTCAGGCCACAGGGACTTTACTGAAACTTTAGATGAAAACAAATATGCATCAATGTTGTAATTCAGTTTTAATATCACAGATAATTATAAAGTGTGCGGTGTTGAGATCAAGAGAACACTGCTTTTAACGTGTTGAGAGGTGATAGGAGAAGCATATGAAATCAATGAAGGCTGCTGGCTGCTGAAATATTTCTGAAATTTATGTCAAATTACTGCAAACTCTAGTCAACAGAAGGTGCTGCTTTGCTGTGCTCATTTAGACAGCAAACAGCAATTCGAGAATCACCGGAGGAGCCAGCCACCAGCACTATGAAGTGCGTGGGAAAGCAGCACAGGTCTCGGACCTCTGTGGTGTCCTACAGGAGACGGCAAAGCCTCGGTTCCACCTCCTAACTCACACAGAACGCCCAAACATCTACGCATTTTCAAAAATCACCTCATTATAACAGAACGTAATCCCAAGGAACTCCTATGTACTTGTTACCAGAGAGATTTCAATCCAAGGAGAGCAAGGAGCCAATGGCAATGAAGGACCGGTCTCCTGTGAGCAACAGCACGATTCCTACAGGGGGATCTGGAAGTTCTGTCACCTAGCTTTAGAAGAACTTAGCTTTGATGATGAGCAACTCCAAGTCATTATTCACTTAAAGTAAACCACAATTTAAAGAGGTTAGAACTGTTCTGGGCCATACAACCATTCCAGAGTCTAGGCAAGACCTCCTAAGAAGCATGGGTAAGTTCTAAGAAGCAACCTATGTCAGCTTGGAGGAAGACCTGTGGAACTCTGTCACTGATGTATAAGACCATGTCACCAAATGCTTGGTTTCTATGTTGAAAGCCAGCAGGCCAGAAGAGGCTGTCACTCTGGCTTACCATGACAACACACTCCATCAGCCTGTGCTACATGGACTCAAACTATCAGACAGAAAGCTTACCAACAGCTCACTCAAGCCCAGTTTAGGAAAAAAATAATAACACTGGGATTTAATGCAAGGAGAAAACCACCCTTCACAATAAAAGTGACTACCATTCAGGCACAAGTTCTGAAGAGGAAGCTCCTCCCCATTATACTTGATCTCATTCATAGTAACTGAAATTCCTCGGCAAGTTGTACACAACAAATTACCCGTTAAGGCAAAATAAAGAGCTTGCTCACAACCATAATACTGACAGGTAAGAAACTGTCAGCACCTGATTAAAAACGTCACAGGTAGTTTGCCAAAGACCAACAGATAAAATATTCTGATGCCCAGACATCAGGTCCCTGAATCCAGGTGTCTCTTTCTAACCAGTCTCTTGAACAGTTATGATTGGAAGCTGTTGACTTAAAGCGTTGCTTTGAAATGTGTGATCAGAACATTTAGACCTTGGACACACGGTCCTTCCATACAAAATGCATAAGCATGCCGAACAACAAAATGCTGCTGCTTCGGGGATCCCCGTAAAGCAGACCAACTTCTCCTAATAGAGACTTTCTTTTTACACTCAAATATACTCGAGAATAGAAGTCTACAAATAACCAGTCAAGTCTCAATTCTGAAAACATGCAGGTAAATGATATGTCAACGTTAAGACTTTTTTTTTTCTTTGCTGATGTATTTTTTTAAAAAAGCAAAATCAACTCACATTTGAGCACCAACTCCATGCAAGGAACCTGAACGGTTCAGTCTTTTTGTCATGTATGAGGCCTTTGGTTCTCCAACTACATGGGATCTGTGTTGTTAGCTTAAAAAATACAGAATGGGCCCTTCAAAAATAATAATAACCTACAGCAACCAATAAAATACTCTCAAACAACCCTGCATACTGCAGCAGCCTTCTGAGGGCTGGGAACAGGAGGTGGGACAGAGCTGAGAGGGCCAGGCAGAGAGGATGCTGCAGCAGCTAGCTAGCTAACTACAGCAAGGAACACGCCCCCATCATGTCCTCCTTGCTCTGTCAGAAGGCGGGCTGTTGTCAGTCTCCGGAGCCGGCTGCCTTAGAAACAATCTTTAAAAGGAGGCTGGAAGACCAACAACTTAAAAAAAAAAGAAGAAGAAGCCAGCTCCTTGAAAGGAGGGACAGGGGTTCCTGGGATCTCCTCCCTCCCTGTCTTGCCAGGGCTTTTGCTAAATCTAAAGGGGTGCAGGGCATAACGGGCCACAAGGGGTTTGCCCAGGATATTTTGTGTGCCCCAACGGCAGAGCGCGCAGGAAACGGCTGGTTGCTATCTTTCCCTTTCTGTTTCAATCAACAGCACTCCAGAGCAGCAAACCCCTACCCCCCTTCACTTCAGCCCCTGGCAGCTGCTCTTCCTCCCCTAGCATCCCCCATCTCATTCTCCCCCCCCTCCCCTGCGATTCAAACTGCCCTTTCTGCATCCAATGGAAAACAAACGCGCAACACCACTGACTGAACCTGAACTCAACTTCCCTTCCCAGGGCAACTTTCCTTTTTGCTGAAAAAGGCTGAATAACGCTAATCAAAGCATCCCCCCCCCACCCCCCGGTTCTCGACCGTTTACTAATTGGGAAGGGGCAAAGCACTGACCCTTCACCCACCTTGAGTCTCCCAATAGGAATCGCAGACAACCTTACCTCCTCCTAAAGACTAACTTTGCTCCAGAATCCTCTTTTTCCCAACCCAAAGCAACCACCACCGCCACCACACTAACGTAAAACTGTCCCTTATCTACTCTCACCCCAACTCGGCTTTCCTCCACCCCTTCCAAGCCCCAGGATTGGCCTAGGAAAAGGTGGATCAATAATATAATGACGAGATAAAAAGAGAGAGAGAGAGGGAGAGAAGGGCGGGCGGGAGGGAGGGAGCCAGGGCCAGAGGCTGCAAGCTCTCAGGCGCAGTGGGTGGGGTAAGAGAGCAGCTGCTTCCCTTGGGAGGATGCTGCCCAAGTCCCCCCACAAACACGGGGGGCCCCCTTTCTCTAGAGCTGGAGGGAAAGCATGCTCCTCTCAAGGAGAATGCTGGAAAGTAGCCCTGCTCCAAGCGTAGGGGGACCCTGGGCCGTTTTCCCTCTTAACACACGGATGGTCCTCCATCTGAAGGAGGGAAAGGGGTGGAGTTGGAGGTACATCCCTGCCACCAGCAGCCTAGGAACCGCAGCCCTGGAAGATGGGGAAAGAGACTAGTGCAGGGGAGAGCACTGTGATCTTCGCAGGAGAGAGGAGGACAGGCAGGTAGAGAGGAAAGGTTTCCCGTGGGGTAGGGCGGGACGAGGAGGCCCGGTGTGCAGGAGGTGGGAGTGGGCTGGGAGTAGAGGTGAGAGAAGGGGGAGTGGCTGGTAAGGTGAAGACCTGGCTGGAGATGGAGCGAGGGGTGGTCAGGTTTTTCCGAAAGCAGGGTGCAGGAAGGGACCTGGATTTCCCACGGGCCAGGAGAAGAACGTGGCCCTAGATGAAGCCACCACCAGGGAGATGTCCAAGGGGAAAACTGCCCTAGGAGTAACACATCTGCCCAGGAAGGGAGGCGGAGATGTGGCGGGATCAGGTCTCTGGCAGAGGGAGGGAGGAATCTGGCTCGGATGAGGTAATCTGTGAAAGGGAGGAGGGGTTCAGTCCCGGGATGGGAAACCCCCGCAAGGGGGTCTGTGCCAAGGGATTTGGGGAAGGGTCCAGGGGAAGGAAGCGGGGTGGGGGGTAAACGCCCTCAGCCAGAAGGGTCTGAACCCCCGGGTAAGGGCGCCTGGGGGGTCTGCAACCCCTAAGGGGGTCCCAAAATGGGAGGGCCATTTGCCCCGGGTTAGGGACCCCAGGATGTTTCCAGAATTGGGATGCTCCTCAAACCTGGATGGGGGAGGGGAGGGGCTCCGCAGAGGGTCGAGACCCCGGACCTGGGGGTTCCTCGCCCCCTTACCTCTCCGCTGCCGCCTCCCCCGCCGCTCTCCCCAAACACTGCCCGGAACCGGCGCAGGTTGGTGCCGATGGCGGCCGAGACCTGCAGCGCCGCGTCGAAGCCCGGGCCCACCCGGAGCAGGGCCGGCCCTGAGGAGGCTGAGGACGATGACGAAGACGAAGACGAGGCAGACGACGAAGAGGCTGCTGAGGCGGCGGCGGCCGCTCCCCCTGGAACCCCAGCCCCGCTGCTTCCCGCCGCCGCCGCCACCGCCGGGGGGGAGGGGGGCGCCCCGGGGCCGCCACCGCCGGCCGGGGGCCCGGGGGGAAGCAGCAAGGCCGGGACGCGTTGCCGCGGGGCGCCCCCTAGGCCCCGGCGCCCCCCGCCGCCACCGCCCCCGGTGGTCCCGGGTCGGGCGGGGAAGCGCCACCGACAGCTGTGCGCCATGTTCGCCCCGTAAGTGAAGCAGCGAGAGGGAGAGGCGACAACACAGGGGGGCGGGGAGGCGGAGGGGGGGGAGCGGCGGGCCCCGGAACCTGCCTAACCCGCCTGGCGCCGCCTGGCCGCCCGCACCCCGCGGCCCTCTATGCCGAGCGCCGGGCTGCACCCGCCTGCCCTGCAATCTGCATAATGGCCTCTGGCCTCCGCCTCCGCCGCCCGGCGGCCGCTGCTCTATGCCGAGCCCCGGGCCCGGCTCCTCCCGCCCCGCAACCTGGATAAGTGCATGCCCCGCCCTCCGGGAGCGGCAGCGCCAGGGAAGATGAGGGGGGGAAGGAAGCCCTGGAGCCCGGAGCGGAGGCGGGTTCCGGGGAGAGGGGGAGGGGGCGAGGGCGGCGGGAGGATGGAGGCGGAGGGAGCGGGTGGCCCGCAGCCGGGAGAGCCGAGAGGCCGATTACACACGTTCCCGGGACGCGCAGGGACTCGAGCGGCCCAGGAGAGCCGCTTCCAGTGCGGCGCGGCTGCTGGGTCCCGGGAGGAGCGAGCCTTCTCCTCCGCCCTGGAGAGCAGCGGGCTTAGCCTTCATGGAACGCTTCTAGAATCCAGAAAGCCCCATTGTACTCCATGCAAAACCGAAGCGTCGCCCAATTGATTCTATGCAAAATGGCAAGGCCCCCGGTGAACGCGCTTTAAAAAATAAAATCCAATAAAAGAGGAGCCCCTCCCATCTTCATGCTTGGAGCTCTCTCCAAAATGCACACGACCGAGTGGCGGGCTTCCGCCACCTCCTCGCCCCGCTGTGCGCTGGAGGGAGGCGAGGAGCTTCTGGCTTTCGTGCCCTTCTGCCGAGTTGGGGTGTGTTTTCCCAGCCCGGGCGTTGGAGCCACGGCGTGCGCTGAGCGAACGACCTGGCGTTACAACGGAGCTGAAACTGGGTGGCTAACGGACGGGGCCTGGAGGGAAGAGGCGGGCAAAGGCGCCCCGCCCCTTCTTCCTCCGCTACCAGCCTGCCGCTGCATGCAAAGCAGACCCTAATGTATGCACGCGGAGGGAGGGGGCTCGCCAGCACATTTCTCATGACGGGGGTGGGGGGCGTTGGGCATTATGATACACTGGGTGGAAGGGGCCCGCCGCCGGCGAGTTCTGGGCGCAGGGTTAGCAACCCTAGCAGGAGGGAGAGGGAAGAGGGATAGGGCAGCGGCGGGAGGGGGGGGGGACGGTGTGTGAATATCCACGGGGTTTACTTTATTGCGGGAAATAGGAGAGGGCGCCTCCAGCAAGGCGTTAGAAGCCTTCGGGGATGGAAAAGCCAAGGAGGGAGGGAAGGAGGGATTGCTGCCCGAAGACTATGCGTTAGCTGAGGCTGGGGGATCGATACATTGCCTGCAGACTCCATCTCCCCCCACCCTCCAGCCGAGATGGAGTTCGCTGGAAGGTCACGCAGCTTTCCAGGTCTCCCGCACCCGTACCGGGCGCAGCTCAGACTAGGACAGCCTCGGGCAGCCGATTTAGGAAGGACAGCGAGGGTCGTAGAAAGGCAGGTAGAAAGCAGCCCACTGGAGGTTGTACTGCACGCCTCCAGAGGTCCACGGCCTCCTGGTGCTGAAAAACCTACGTCCTTCCTACGGAGAGACGTCTGTGCCTGACAAACGAATGGGAATGGGGGGTGGGGGAGGAAGGGAACCGAGAATGGGAGGAGACACAGTCAAGCCCCAACTCCCCAAACTCGTCCGGGATCGATCGTCGTTCCAACCGCGCAGGATGGGGCCCAGATGGTTTGCAAAACGCACATTCACACAACGCGCGCACAACCAGATTCCGTTGTTGCTCCTCGTGGCTTACTAGGTGCAGAGAGGGTGGGAGCAGCGAGAGGCTATTAAACAGCAACCCCAAGACTCTGCTTAGGACATAACACACCCCATTGTGGATGCTTTCTCTATTGCAATATATTTAGCGTTGGGCTCTGGGGGTTTTGCTTCAGTATAGCTGCTGTGATCAGTTACAGATTGGCGACCACGTGGATTCTCTCAAGCATCCTGATTTGTTCCCTCTTTCACTCTCTCTGGCTTATTTTTCTTTTGTATTTGCCGCCCCCCTTCTTTAATATGCATAACGGCCTACAGAGGTAGTAGGCAGGGGACTGAGTGACAGGCTTTATATAACTGTGTCAACAGAATTTCTTCCCGCCCTCCACCTTTGAGAAAACAAACCCGCTGGATTCTGAGTAAGCCCCTCCCTTCAAGCACACTCACTCCATTTAGCACAGGTGGGAGGTTTGCAGGGTGGGCGGCAGCAACACGAAGAACGGAGAATGTCTTCGCGTGTTGTGAAGACACGAGCCTGGGGAGTGGGGGAGAACTCCTTGGGAAATTATCTGGTTGGTCTCTCAAATTAGTGCAAAGAGAGCTCGGCTAGATCAGAATTTGGTTTGTGACTGGATGGTTTAGAGGAGAAATAGTGATTTAGCTTTTCTTGAGTACTTTTTATGAGCCCAAATGCTTCATGTGTATTCACTTCTTACTAATCATAGAAGACAATCTTTATTTTACAGGTGGGGAAACTGAGTCTTAGAGTAATGCAAACATAGTAATAGGTCTGCAACTCAGTGAGGTCTAACACCAATATCCAGAAACTGTATGGACAGCAGAAAGACATTCAATGGTAGAGCAGTTACCTAGCATATAGAAAAGCCCTGGATTTGATCCTGAGCACCAACACACACACACACACACACACACACACACACACACACACAAGGGGGGGGAATTGGGGACACACAGAGAGACTATTTTATGCTTTTCTCATGTCACCTGAAACTGCATGTGCTTTATTTTTGGTATTAAATTTTGACTCATTTCTCTTGAATACCTTATATAGTCATATGGTTAATGTTTTTTGATGTTTATTTTTGAAACATGGCCTCATCTCTCTTTGAGATTGATCTTGAACTTACTATGTAGCCCAGGATGACACTGAACTTTCTACCTCCTAGTGCTTGGAATACAGGTGTATCCCCCCACCCCCATACCTGTTTTAGTGTGGTGCTTGGGATCAGACCCAGGGCTTTTGCGAATGTTAGGCAGCCAGCACTCTATCTTCATCCACATCGCCTGTTTTTTAAAATACTAGTTTGTTTGTTTGTGTGTTTGTGGGTTTGTGTGTGTGTCTACCGTTTCTATGCACAGCAAGAGTTGCCCACAGAGGTCAAGAGAGGACATCGGAACCCCTGGAACTGGAGTGACGAGCAGTTGTTAGCCACCTGATATAGATGGGAAACAAACCTCAGTCCTCTGCAAGAGCAGCTTGTCCTCTTAACTGCTGAGCCATCTCTCCAGGCCCCTAACTCCCACCCGAACCCCACCCCACCTGCCCCTTTTTTTAGATAGTCTAACTAACCTAGCCCCCAGCTATGAAAACCATCCTAGCTTCAAACTTACAAAGGTCCCCCTGCTTCTACCTCTGAGTACTGGAATTACAGGCATGTGTCACCGTGTCTGCTGTCCTGTGGTTGAATGTTAACAAGATTTCAAGTCCCACTGCACTGGTCCTGAGCTTGCGCGTAGTCCTCAGTCCTGTCTTACTCTTAGTGGCAGCAAATGTCACCCTTTGTGAATGTCCTTCCAAAGATGACCTACACCTAAAGAAGCAAATCCATAGAGAACTTTTTCCATAAATGTAAGACTATCAAGTCCATTCCTGGCATCTCAATGATTTCACTTAATAAAACTGGGAAATTGTTTTTATCACTCTTGGGGATGTTTGAGAAACACAGTTGAATTTAACGGGATGTCTACTGGTGGATACTTACATTACTTTCAGTCCACCGAATGCCTTCCTCCTCCTCTTCCTTCATGTGTGTGGGTGCATATATGTCTAGGTACCACTTTCATGCAGTGCCTGTGGAGGCCAGGAGGAGGGATAGGACTCCCCTTAGACTAGAGTTACAGATGGTTGTGAACCGCCATGTGGGTGCTGGGAATCGAACTTGGGTCCTCTGTAGGAGTAGCCAGTGCTCTTAACCACTAAGCCATCTCATTTAAAAACAAAAACAGTGTTTCACTGTGTAGCCCAGGCTCTCCTGGAACTCAGCCTGTCGTCCAGGCTGATCTCAAACTTGAGGCAATCCTCTTGCCTCAGTTGAAAGCTAAGATTATAGGGATGAGCCTCCATGCCTAGCCAGTGTATTCAGTTTCTCACAAAAACACAGTGCACAACCTTAAACACACAGCACCTTGCAATTGTGTAATATATCTTTAGTATAAAGTCCTAGAAGTGGAGTTGCTGAGCCCAAAGTATGTACATTTATGATTTTGATAGATATTACCAAATTGTCCCCAGCCAGTAAAGGTTGTTCTAGTAATTCATATTCCCATCAACAACATTGAAGAGGGCCTCTCTCTATAACCCTTCTGAAAGTTTTTTCTTAACCTTCCTGATCTTTGCCAACCTAATAAAAATGCACACATTTTGCATTTTTTTCCAAATTAGAGAAGGAACCTTTCAGGAAGGAAACTCCAAATTTTGCCCATTTCTGTGAACTCATAAATTACTCTGGCTCTAAAGAGACCTCTAGAGGCTGCAGAGATTGGCTCAAAAGTTAAGAGCACTTGCAGCTTTTGCAGAGGACCTGGGCTCAATTCTCAGCATCCACATGATGGATCACAACCATCCTAACTCCAGTTCTGGGGGATCCAAAGCCCTCTTCTAACCTCCATGGACAGAGGCATGCACGTGATATGCATACATATATGCAAGCAAACACACATAATAAAAAATGAATAAACCTAAATTATTTTCAAAGAGACTCCTAGGTGTTGGCTCTCTTCTACTCTGAGAACTCCTCACTGCAAAAGCATTATCGTGGTGGGACTAACATGAGCTTAGAGTCACAAAGCTAGGCTTGATTTGCAGATCCAATACTTTTAGTTATACACGTTGAGCCAGGTACCTAGCCATATGCCTGTTTCCTCATTTGCAAAACTTAGAATATTAATAGCAACTTCATAAGATTGCTATGAAGATTAAATTGCTATGATATATTCTAAGCATCTTCTTTTTCATTCAAATAGAAACAACACACACACAACATTGTTTTGTTGGTTTGTTTGTTAATGCTAAGGATAGAACCTACCCAGATTTCTTTCTTTTTTTTTTTTTTTTTTTTTTTTTTTTTGAAACAGGGTTTCAGGTAACCCAGGCTGATTTCAAACTTGCTACATAGCCTTAGCATGACCTTGAACTCCTAATCCTTCTGCTTCAACCTTCCAAGGGCTTCACCAGGGTTTTCTTTATCATTGGTGAAGACAGCTCTCTCAATTTCCTTTCCCCAAATAGACATAGTGAATTAATACAGAAGTCCCAAAGGTCTTTGAACTAAGACAAGAAGCTAGTTGAGTCGATTAAATTTTCCTCACAGCATCACCACAGAACATGGAACTGTTCAGAATCTCTGGATATTGCTTTCTTTTGGAAAGAAAGGGCCAAATCTATAAGTCTTCAATAAAGGCACCCTTATATTAGGTGGGCATGTGATGTACACCTGTACTCCAGGTACTAGGGAAGTAGAAGCAGTGGGTGAAGAGTGCAAAGCCAGTCTGGTCTGCACATTGAGTTCAAGGATAGCCTCCTGAGCTTAAAATAAAAAGCATGAGTTGGAGGCTGGAGAGATGGCTCCGAGGTTAAGGGCACTGACTACTCTTCCAGACAGACCCAGGTTCAATTCCCAGTACCCACATGGCAGCTAACAACTGTCTATAACTCCAAGATCTGACACCCTCACACAAACATACATGCAGGCAAAACATCAATGCAAATAAAATAAAAATAAAAAAATTATTAAAAAATAATTGCAGTGCCTATGTCCATTGAGTTTTCATTTCTGAACTTGAGAAGAATTTGGCATAGTTATATTTATGACTGAAAGGGTTTTACTGAATCTAGTAAAGATAGCAGCTGGCTTTCTGCCAAAGACTTGGTGTAAGTCTGCTCAGAGTCAAGGTTCTGCTAATTTGGGGGGCAAAGCTTTCTGAAGACAGGGACTGTGGATTAGTCATACTTGTGTCTGCTGTGTCAATCTATATAAGCCCAATTAATGTTTTCTAAAAAATGGTTCTTCCCAGCTATACTGTTAGATTTGGGTACTCACTCTAAAGGGCTTTAATTTTTTATTTGTCTATTTATTTAGGTTTTTAAAAACATTTATTTACTTGTTTTGTATGTGTGTTTATGTATGTGTATGGTTCGTGCATGCCATGTCGTCCGTGTGTGGGGGGAAGTCAGAGAATAACCTGCAGGAATCGTTTCCTCCTTCCACCACATGGCTTCCAGGGATTGAACTCAGGTAGCCAGGCTTGGAAGCAAACTGTCTTGTCGGTCCAAGAGATGGCCTTGTTAGAGGATTCTGGCATTTGCCTGTGCTAGTCTGGCTTTATTTTTGTTGCAATTTTACATTTAATCTGAAATCAGTCCAACTATCTCCATTTGAAATTATACCAGTGATCAAAATTCATGTGTGTGTGTGTATAGGTTTTTCGAAACAGGGTTTCTCTGTGTAGCCTTGGCTGTCCTGGAACTCTCTCTGTAGACCAGGCTGGCCTTAAACCCAGAGATCCACCTGCCTCTGCCTCCTGAGTGCTGGGATGAAAGGTGTGAACCACCACTGCCTGGCCAAAATTCATATTTTTCAAGGAGTTCTGTATTGAGGATTTTTTTCTCTCTCTTTCCAGAAGTCTCTAAGTTGTAGTCATAGTGACTTCTGATGGGCACAGGTTAGCTCTGTTGCATAAGCTAAGCCAAACTATCCAGTCACAGGAGAGAGAGGAAGCAATGGCCCCATGAAGTATAGAAGGTTAGAGGAAACTGCAGGAACTGAGAAACTCTGAAGGTGCCCGGTCAAGAGATGGGGCTGGGGCTGGGGCAAGCGAGATGGCTCATCAGGTAAAAGTACTTGCCACCAAGCCTGATTCCCTGAGTTCAATCTCCAGGACCCACATAGTTCACACACACACACACACACACACACACACACACACACACACACACACACACACACATTTAAAATGTAATAATAAGAGCCTGGGAAGATGGCTGAGAGGTTAAGAGCATTTGTTGCTCTCACAGAGGACCCTCATTAGGATTTCTACTTCACATGGTAGCTCACAAAGGTTTCTCAGTTCCAGGGGTGCAGACACCTTCTGACATCCTCAGGTACCAGGCGTTCACATGGTACACATATATACATTCAGGAAAAACACTCACACACATAAAATAAAGACTTTTTTGATGTAGTAAGAATAAGGAAGAAGCAAAGGGGTTGACAAGGGCTCATTGTGGAGTCTGACCCACGGCCATTGCTCCAAGAGGCCAGTCATGAGCAACCACTGTCTTCTGGGGCAGACACGGTGGTGTCTGTAGGAGGAGCTGTAGGGGGACGTCAAAGCCCAAGACAGACTTTTGGTTAAGAAGACAAGGAAAAGCAATGGGAGGCATCTTTTCAGGAGGCACACCTGTAAAAGGAAAGAAGGGGGCTTTAGCTGGAGCCCCCTAACCCATGGTTAAGAGGTTTCTTCATTTGTTTTTGAGACAAGGTCTCATATAGCCCAGCCCAGCCTCGAACATTCCTTGTAAGGGAGGTTGACACTAAACTCCTGATCATCCCACTTCCACCTCCCCAGTGCTGGGATTGTAAGCATACACTACTATGCCTGGTGTATGGGAGAGGGAACCCAGGGCCTCCTGTGTGACAGGCAAGCACTCTACCAACTGAGCTCCATCTACAGCCCTATAATTTCTTTGTTTATTTATTTGTTTGTTTAGGTTTTTTGAGACAGAGTTCTTTGTTTAACAGTCCTGGCTGTCCTGGAACTCGCTTTGTAGATCAGGCTGGCCTCGAACTCACAGAGATCCAACTGTTTCTGCCTCCCAAGTGCTGGGATTAAAGGTGTGAGCCACCACTGCCCAGCTACAAGGTAAAATTTTAAAATATCTTTAAAGAGCATTGTAGAGCCAATGAGAAGGCAGAACAGAAAGGCAATGGAAAGACAGGACACAGAAGAAGGTCTCTCTCTCAGGGGAAGAGACGGCAGTGACTGGTAAGCTAAAGGGAGTCTTGGGCTTCTCTACTGCTCTGATCTCTTAGGCTTTAACTCTGTATTTGGCTCTGCATTTCTTATTTACTAAGACTGTTTTGAATTTCATCTACAAAGCATAAAATTAGAAGGTCTATATATGCTGCTGTTCCTCTAATATCCTATGTGCACATGTAAATATGCAAGCATATTTGTCTATATGTAAATATATATGGATATGGATACTTTTTAAAAAAACGTTTTCTTGAGATATTGTCTCTCAATATAGACCAGGCTGGCCTCTAAGTCATAGAGATCTGCCTGCCTTTGCCTCTGGAGTGCTGGGCATATATAGCTTCTAAACTGACATGAATATAGTACACAAATTTCTTCACTCGGTCCCTAATTTCATGCAAGTCCTAGAAGCCCTTATCTCCCTGACCTTATCTTCTGCCTCTCCTGAGCTCACGCTATCTTTGGTTGCTACTGCTTTGACCTTCTTGTAGTTCCTGGAATGGCCAGCACACTTATACCTTAAGGCTTTGCACTTGCTGTTCCCTCTGCCTGGAGTGTTCTTCCGCTACACAGCCTCTTGGCTGACTCACACTTCCTTCATATCTCTGCTCCTGTCCCCAACATTATCGTTCAGGGTACCATATACTTACTACTCACACCCTTCCTTTTACAGCGCTAGAGACTGATCAGGCCTCTTGTGTTAGGTGTAGCTCTACCATTGAACTATATCCCGTGCCCTACCGAATTCTCTCCCCATCCCTCTTTATAAGAAATTGTTATGTATGTAGGTGTTTTGCCTGAATGTATGTCTGTGCACACGTTTTTTGCCTGAAGAGGGCACTGGTCCCCTGGAGCTGGAGTTACAGTTGCTTGTGAGGCAGCATTCAGGTGCTGGGAATCAAACCCAGGTCCTCTGGAAGAGCAAGCAGCCAGGGTTCTTAACCGCTTATCTGTCTCTCCAGTCACTCCACCTTCCTCTTTCTGACTGAGGTTTACATAGCCCAGGCTAGGCTCTAACTAACTATGTTTTGGAGAATGACCTTGAACTTCCTGATCCTTCTGCCTCCCCCACTGTCTTCTTTCTAGAAGGCAGGCCTCCCAGAATTTGCATTCCCCTTGTCCTAGGCCCTCTCCCTCTCCATCCTCTTCCTCTTGAAGGTCTCTACCTGCCTACCACGAAGTTTGGGATATCTCTTTCTCCTAAGTGTGTCCCCCATCTATCTCTTCCTTACAGGGGAGCAGCGCCACCCCTGGTTTTAGTCAGTGCTGGGGGTCCAACCCAAGGCCTCATACATGCCATGCAAACCCTCTGCCAACAAAGAGAGCTAGGTCCCCAGACTCTCCTGCAGCACTTACTGGATTTGCTTACTTTAATCCTTTTTTGATTACATTATAAAATTTATACATTTAACTGGGGGCACTTGTAAGCCACAACACTTGTGCGGAGGTCAGAGGACAACTTGCAGGAGTCAGTTTCTCCTTCCATCATGTGGGTCCCAGGGATCAAATTCAAGTTGTCAGACCTGGCAACAAGCTTCTTTACTCCCTGAGTTGTCTCTCCCTCGCCGTGGGGCACCTTGAAGGGCCTGCGAGAGCCGTATCTTAACACTTCTCACCTGTCTAGATTTTCTTACTTCACTATCAGTGTCCTTTACAAGGATTCCAACTCCATGAATGGAGGGTCTGCGCTTCCAGCTGCTGTACCCAGAGGCTGCAACAGGACATGACTCTCTACGGGTGTTCAGTAAAAGAAAAAAGCAGAGAGAGATGGCATCGTAACATAGTGGTTCAGAGTAATGCTGGAGAGATGGCTCAGAGGTTAAAGAGCATCCTGCAGAAGAGCCACTGTTCAGGCCCCAGCACCCACTTTGGGAGACTCTCAACTGCCTTGTAACTCCAGCTCTGGGCGAGCTCAATGCCTCTGTCCTCCAAGGGAACCTGCACACATTTGCACATGCCCACACATAGACATGCACACATACACATCATTAAAAAAAAATCTTAGGGTTGGGGATTTAGCTCAGTTGGTAGAGCACTTGCCTAGCAAGCATAAGGCCCTGGGTTTGGTCCTCAGCTCTGGAAAAAAAAATCTTAAAAGAAAAAGGATAGGAGCTCAAAGTGCTTGAGTTCAAACCTGTTTGGTTTTAATTTTTTCCCTATGAGACAGGGTCTCACTATGTAGCCCAGGTTGCCTTAAAACTCAAGATCCTTCTGCCTCAGCCTCTAAGAGCTAGGATTACAGATGCCACCATGACTGGCTCAAACATCTTTATTTCTTAGTGAATGTGTACACTTGGGAAGGTGAATCAGTCTCCTCCACTAAACCAGGTCATCCTAGTATCTAATCCTAGGTTTTTAAGAGGATTAATATATGGATCTATAGAACGTGTTCACAGTAATAACTGTCATTGGAAATGTTAGGACTCTTTGATTTTTACTTTTTGGTAGAGATTTGGGGTTTGTGTGCTGTAAAGTGCCAGGGCCTTGTGCACACTAGGCAATAGCTTCAGTGCTCACCTTTCCTCAGCACTGGTGGTAGGTTTTATAAAGGCTATTCAGGGGGTTGGGGATTTAGCTCAGTGGTAGAGTGCTTGCCTAGCAAACACAAGGCCCTGGGTTCGGTCCTCAGCTCTGGAAAATAAAAATTAAAAAAAAAAAAAAAAGACTATTCAGCTATGTTGATGGTATATGCCTATAATCCTAGCACTCAGGATACTGAAGCAGGAGGATCAAAAGTTTGAGGAAAGCCGAGGAAACACTAAGTTCTAGGCCGGCCTAGGTGGGCTCCCTGACCCAGTCTCAAAACAAAGAAAACAGCAATTCCCCCCAAAGGCCATCTAGTAGCTTGGTCATGGGTGGCCCTGCCCAGCTGGCTCTTCTCCATCTTCTAGGTGGTTCTTCCCAGGCCCATTTCTCTGTCCTTCACTCTTAGACACCAGTGTCTCTGAGTGTCTGTCATTTCTGACATTCTCTTCTGGTGATCTCATGTTTTAACTACTACCCAGGATGCAGAGATCAGTAACTGCCGCCCCCAACAGCCCCTGCCCCAGAGCTTCAGCCTCTGGCGTCCAAATGCTTTAAGCATTTCCATTCTAATTACTTGTTAGGCTGCATGACTCACCAGAGTGTGGGTTCCTCAAGGGCAGGAATAACTTCTTGGTTATCTTTATCTCTGCTTTCCCGGCGGGTGAGGTGTTCTTGGTAGGTCTGCATCCTCCGTGTTCACAGTCTATTGGAGGGAAGCAAACAATAAAGGACTAGACAGGTCTGCTGTCGCAGAGGGCTATGTGAATGAGATAAAGACACCAGAGAGCCGGGAGAAGCTGAGGCACAACAGTTGTTGGTAAGGATGACCAGGCTTTGGGCAAAGGGAGAGTAAGTCAAAGGATGTTTCAGAAGAGAGGAATCCAAGCATAAATCAGCACACATACAAGCCCCGAGGTGCAGCATGTTTTGTAGAGTAGTTGGGAGACAACAGAGAGACCCTGGGACTGGATGTAGTAAGATGGACAGGATCAGTGGTAAGATGTAGGGCAGGGTAAGAGAGAGTGGGTAGTGGTTTCAGATTTTACAGGGGCATCAAATCAAGTGAGGAGCCGTTGGAGGGCTCTGAAGAGAAGGTTGATAAGCTATGACTCAACATTTGAAGGATCATTCTGGCTGCTGTCAGAAACAGACAGAGGGGCTAGGGAGGCACTCAGTTGGCAGAGTGCTTTTCTAGCATGCTTGAAACCCTGGGTTGAACCCCAGCATTGAGATAAACTGGGCATAGCGGCACATGCCACGATCTCAGAACTTAGTAAGCAAAGGTAGGATGGCCCTAGGTTTTTTTGTTTGTTTGTTTGTTTTTTAAGATTTATTTATTCAGCTGGGCAGTGGTGGCGGCGGTAGCCACAGCCTCTAATCCCAGAGACAGAGGCAGGCAGATCTCTGTGAGTTCTAGGCCAACCTGAGCTACAGAGTGAGTTCCAGGAAAGGCTCCAAAGCCACACAGACACCCTCTCTCTCTCAAAAAAAGATTTATTTATTTATTATGTACACAGTGTTCTGTCTGCATGTATCCCTGCCCGCCAGAAGGGGAACCAGCTCTCATTATAGATGGTTGTGAGCCACCATGTAGTTGCTGGGAACTGTACTCAGGACCTCTTGCACAGCAACCAGTGCACTTAACCTCTGAGCTATCTCTCCAGTCCCAAGGATGGCTCTAATTTAGAGGCCAGCCTGATGGTTGTCTCATAAAACTTTTCCTGAGGACACTCAACACACGTTGACTCTCACCCCAGATAGGAGTCCCACAACAGATCCAATAACAAATGCCACCAAAGTCCAACTTGGTGATCCAGTGAGTTTTATTGAGGTTACTTACAGGAGCAGAAACAACTTGGCTGCATTACCAAAGCCTACTGCAGCATGAGTGACAGTTCACAAAGCTGGGAACCTGGAGCACAGGTGCAGCCTACAGGCAGATTAACAGGTTGGAGGGTGTCCTTTCCAGGTGCCTCAGTTGGTCTCCACTTCCTCCCAGCAGCACATCTGATCTCTGCTTCTTCCAGGCAGCTGGTCTAGTCTCAGAGTCTTCTCTGCAGCTCAGTTTATCTGAGAGTCTTCTTAGTAGTTTGAAGCAGACTCTTAGCTTTTGTCACTTACTCTGGCAGGAAGGGGGCTAGTGAATCTGGCCAGTTTCAGGGACTTCCTGATGCTATTTTGAGTTGTTTATCTTTCCGTTTAAAGAGAGTCCCTGGAATGTTTCCACCTCAGAGAAAACTGTTAGATAACACTGGTTTACATAGTGAGTTCCAGGTGACCTAGGCTTATGTAATAAGACCCTGTCTCCAAGAACATTCCAAAAAAGGGGTGCAGGGGAAATACTTGGTTAAGTGCTGATGTCACCCAAGCACAAGGGCCTGAGTTCAATCTCCAGAGCCCAGGTGAAAGTGCTAGGCTTCCTGCTTGTGATTTTAACACTGGGTAGTGAAGATAAGCAGATTCCTAGAGCTCAGGGGCTCACCTGCCTAATCTAATGGTCAGCTTCTCTAGGTGAGTGAAAAATCTATGGTAGAAGTAGATGGTACCTAAGAAAGGGCACCTGATTGTCCTCTGGGTTCCACATGTATGTGTAGACATGTACATATGTGCATACTGTTAGGATCCTGCCCTTACTCCTGTACATGCACAGCTTGGGGGCTTGCGTCTTACGTCATCAGAGGGCACTGGCGACTACGTACACGCCTTAAAAAGCTGGATGCAGACCACACTCTCTCTCTCTGCTCTGCCCTGCTCTGCTCCCCTCTCCCCCCACCCCCCCACCATCTTTCTCTCTCACCAGGCCTGGTCCCCTTCCCCCACTTTTCCCTCCTAATAAAGCTCTCTGTAACTAGGTAGTCGTGGCTGTCGCTCGGGACTTTTCCACCGGTAACCAGTGCCGCATGCCCCAACCAGCACCATTTATCTTTCATTGGTGCCGTGGACTCGGATAGGAAATTCCGCTCACTTGGCGTCTGGGGCTGAGTGTTGTCGGAAACCTATATGGAGGACCTGCAACTACCTACTATGCTTTTTTCATTCATTTGCCTAGCTGCCACCGCCACTGCCACCACTGTACCGAGTTGGGACTGTGCTGCCGTAACTGCTGCCACCGCTACCACATCTCCCCCCACCACATGTGCCGAGATTGGCGAGTTCCCCGCCGTTTCCTGCAGCTGTGGCATGAGCTATATTCCTTGCGCCAGACCCCCAAGGGGCCCTCGACTGCGTACCACAACACATTCTATCTTGACAAAGTGTAGGATGCTGTCCAGGTCCCTGGGCAGTCCTTCGGGTACATACGCCCCAACTTAAAATAGGAACCTGGGATCCCGTTTGTTATTTTAATTTTTTATTCTTCTCTCTTGGCACTGCAGCCATGGGACACAGGGGCGGATACCAGTACATTTGGCATTTCGACCCTTATATGTCACAGGAATTATCTAACTCCTGCCAGTGAACGGGCAAATGTAAAGAGTTACCTTATCCCCAAGCTTTCTACTGAAGCTCTAAGCCCTTCTCCCTCTCCATTTCTGATTCTTTCGCTGCCATGTGCAACCACTGCTGTCTATCTGACTTCTGTTTTCCGCTCTCCAGCATTGGGCGAGACTTAACTCACCTTAACTCCTCCCACTCATTCTCAAGCTGCCCTGAGAAGCACAGATGGGTCTGGAAGCAGGCTAGGATCCATGCAAATAAGTTTACAGTAATCAGGATGGCTTTTTAGCCAGAGATCAGTTTATAGCCCGCCTCCTGGTGGGTCTTCCTAAAGCTGTCCCCAAGCCAGCAGACATCAAAAAAAAAAAAAAAAAAAAAATTCAAGACATGGAGTAAAATCCATCTCTTGTCCCCCAGACCTCCCTGACTTAGGGCTAAAACTTAAGCATCTGGAGAGCAAGGCTCCTGACTCCACAGGCTGAAGTTTCAGCTGTGGCATTTAAGGTGTACCAGGGGAGAGATGAAAAAAGCCCGAGAACAGAATTGCCAAGTGCTGGCACATGCTGTCTGACTGGCTTCTGGAAGCCTCTGGGTCCCAAGAAAAGGCCATGAGGGTTAGTACATGCCCTGCCAGGCCATCAATTGAGCCTTGTTGAAAGTGCCACCTAGAAAGACAACTGGTCAGCTGACTGTACTCAGGCCCCCAGTGGCATGGGGACAAACAAAGACCTCCAGCAGACCTAGGCTTGGCCACAGGCTTGCTTGCAGGGAACCCAGAATGCAGCATGGAAGCGATCCATTTCTTTCCTTCTGGAACCCAGAGCCACTTACTCAGTTTTGGGGTGTCACCTCTCCTCGTCTCCCTATTGTCGGGGTAGGGAGGACAGCCTTACCCACCTCACCAGACTTAATTGTACTCTCAGGGTTATTTAATGGGAAGAGATTTTCCAGCTAAGGTAGGAGCTTTCATTTCATTGCTCCTCCATGTGCCTCACTCCAGACCTGTCACAGTGCTTCTCCTCCTCGTGCACAGGGACACAGACAGGGCCCTGCTCTCTGCCCTGTCCCTAATTCCAAAAGATTAAGTTCTCATGCACCACAAGCTTTTCTCTTCCCAGTTCCCTCTCCTAATTAACTGCTCAGCTAATGGCTGCTTTGGACCAACACAGAACTGGAGTCCAGGGATCATCAAGTAAGAAACTATAACAGCTAAAAGCTAATGACACCCCCAGACCCAAAAGCGTCTGGACTCTAAAAAAACAGACTTCAATATAACCATTATTGTTAAATGCTCTCAACAACTGATCACCTGTGTCTCTTGGATGCTAAACTAGTAAAGGAAACAGGTGCCTTAAATTATTTGTCTCTGATAAAGCTTAAAAACATGTTCCAATCTCTCTGTCTCTCTTATTAACATTAACCAAAATAAGCAGAGTACTAAACACCATAATAGTCACTAATTTTCTCATGGCTGCTTCTTAACATGTTCCAAAATTTTCCCAAGCTCCAGAAACCAGCTTAAATCCATCTGAACAGGTGGGATCTACTTCAGGCTTTTCCTGTCTCACCAGCATCTTGTCAGACACAAAAGCAGCCAGAGTGCCAAGCCTGGACGGTTCCAGGGTAGCAGGACAGACCACCATCCCAGGACGCCTGTCTACCTCAGAAGGCCCCCTTCTCACCCCTCCCCCAAGAGCCAACCAATGCCCACCAAGTCAGCTGAAGCAGTTTTTCTGGGAGAAACAATGTCCCTATTCCTATTCACTCACTTTTTTTATAATAAGCAAAAGTCTGGAATGTTAGGATCCTGTCCTCACTCCTGTACATGTGCAGCTCGGGGTCTTGTGTCTTACATCATCAGGGACACTGGCGACTACGTACACGCCTTAAAAAGCTGGATGCAGACCCCACGCTCTCTCTGCTCTGCTCCCCTCTTCCCCCACCCCACCATCTTTCTCTCTCACCAGGCCTGGTCCCCTTCCCCCACCTTTTCCCTCCTAATAAAGCTCTCTGTAACTAGGTAGTCATGGCTGTGGCTCGTGACTTATCCACCGATAACCAGCGATGCACGCCACAACCAGCACCGCCCCAGCACCGTTTATCTTACACACACACACACACACACACACACACACACACACACACCACACAAAATCTAAAAACAATAAAAAGAATCAACCAAGAGAGGGTAAAGGATAAAGCTCAGTGGCAAAGCACTTGCCTAACCCGTGTCAGGTGTAACATGAACCTTAACAGATCTTATTAATAAAAACAAACCTGGGGCCAGGTATTGGGGTGAACGCTGGAAGATCAGAGAAGCAGAACAGTCCACAGCCACCTCACCTCGCCAGTTCCTCAGCCGATCCTGTTTCTTCAGACTGGAAGCCTCTGAGTCCTCACCCGAATGAATCTCAACTGAACTGCTGCTAAAAGCCTAAAAGCTTAACCAGGCTCCAGTTCCTGGTCCTCGCACCTTAAATACCTTTCTGCTTCCTGTCATTTCCTGGGATTAAAGACATGAGTCACCATGCTTGGCTGTTTCCAGTGTGGCCTTGAACTCACAGAGATCCGGATGGATCTCTGCCTCCCAAGTGATAGGATTAAAGGTGTGTGTGCCACCATTTTCTGGCCTCTATGTCTGTCTAGCGGCTGTTCTGTTCTCTGACCCCAGATAATTATTAGGGTGCACGATATATTGGGGAACACAATATCACCACAGTGAGGCCCTGGGTTTGACTCCCAACATCTTCAAGAACACTAAAGACCATATAAAACTGTGAAGCAAAATCAAAAATATCTCTCCATCCCTATTTTTTATTTTAAAATATTTATTTAATTGTGTATATTCATGCCACCATGTGAATGAGGGGGTCAAAGGATAACTTTGAGGACTCGATTCTTTCCTTCCACCACATGGGTCCCAGGGTTTGAATTCAGGTCATCAGGCATGGCTGTAAGGACCTTTACCTGCTGAGCCATCTCACTGGCCCCAGATGCAGAAACTCCTTGAAGCTAGATTAAGTCTTGTTGAAGTATTAAATGTAGGGAATGAGAAGCCTGGTGGTGGTGGTGGTGGTGGTGGTGGTGGTGGTGGTGGTGGTGCACACCTTTGATCCCAGCGCTTGGGAGGCAGAGGCAGGCAGAGCTCTGTGAGTTAGAAGCCAGTCTGGTCTACAGAGCTAGTTCTAGAACAGCCAAAGAGCTGTTACACAGAGAAACCCTGTCTTGAAAAAACAAAAACAAAAACAAAAAACCCCAAAAACAAACAAACAAACAAACAAAAAACCAAACTGTAGGGAGTGGGAGGAAGAGTAGAAGTCACAATGAATGGATAAGAGATGAGTAAGTGAGCCGGGCAGTGGTGGCGCCCACCTTTAATCCCAGCACTCAGGAGGCAAAGGCAGGCAGAGCTCTGTGAGTTTGAGGCCAGCCTGGTCTACAGAGCTAGTTCTAACACAGCCAGGGCTACACAGAGAAACTGTAGCAAAACAAAAACTAAAACAAACAAACAAAAAGAAATGAGTTAGTGTGAGCTGGAGAGATGGATCAGCAGTTAAGAGCACTTGCTGCTCTTGCAAAGGATCCGGGTTCAGTTCCCAGCAAAGCCGCTCACGACTGTAACTCCAGCTTCAGGGGATCTGATGCCCTCTTCTGGCCTCCATCAGCACCAGGCACCCATGTGGTACACATACACACATGCAGGCAAAACACTCCTTTGCATAAAATAAAATACATTCAAAGGTTCAAGCATCTAAAAAAATGTGAATAAATGTGTGTGTGTGTGTGTGTGTGTGTGTGTGTGTGTGTGTGCGTGTGTATGAGACATTTACCAGGCTAGATCAGAAAACACATAAGAGGAAAGTATTAACAGAACCAATAGAAGACAGAAGATTTATGATATCTTTATACACTTCCATTTACTAGCAAAGAGAAAAAAACTGGTCATCAGTATGAGAATAAGAAAACATTTAAAAAAAAATTAAATACAGAGAGAACTGAGCCTACCAACTTAAGGAGAAGGACTGAAGAAAAGGGAAAGACCAGATGTGGTAACACATCTGTAATCTCAACCCTGGAGAGACAGAGGCAGGAGGATCAGGAGTTTGAGACCAATCTAGGTTACATAATTAGTTCAAAGCCAGCTTGGGCTACAGAGCAAGACCCTGTCTCAAAACAAAAGGAAACAAACAAACAAATAAGGAAAAAGAAAAGAAGGAAAGAAAAATGGCTTGGTGAAGATGGGGTCAAGTTCCTGGAAATGGTGAACTGTAATTCACAGCCTCCACTTTCTCACGGCCTTCCAAATACTCCCCAAGCCACTCTTATCTGACTGCCACCTCTGCTCAAATTATGGTCACCAGACACTAGGGATTTTCTTTTCTGTTGTGTTATTGTATTTACTTTGGTCTTTCGAGACAGGGTCCCAGAGCCTAGGCTGACCTGGTACTTGCTGTGTAGCCCAGAATAGCCTCAGATTCCTGATCCTGTTGTCTCAGTTTCCCAAGAGCTGGGATTATAGATGTAAACTGCCATGGCCAGCTCAGACAATGACGACTTTCTCTCCTTTTTTTTTTTTTTTAAAAAAATTACATGTATGAGCGCATGTGTGTTAGTCAGAGGACGACTTCTGGGAGTTCTGTCACTCTTTCCACCATATTGGTCATGGGGCTCGGACTCAGTCCTCACTTCCCTAACCTTTCCATCTGAAATCCTTGCACTAGCCTCTCTCCATCTCTCAATGGTGGTTTCTCAGAGCCAGATTCTTAGACACCCTCTATTTTCATTATTTTATTTGTTAATTAAATTCCAAGTGCTTCCTGCTGCCTGGAAGGTGCTGAGGATATAGGTGAACATTCTTGTGCTCAATTGGCTTGGGATTCCTTCCTAAGCAGTCCCCTACTCCCCACACTGCATATCCAGCAGTAAACGCCATTCTGAATTTCGGACACACCTACCCAATGCGTTGTTGGGCGCCTTCTCCAGTATGTCCCTGTGCTGATGCCTCTTTGCCCTGGTTTGCCTCTCGTGTTCCCTCTTCTAAGCACCCTGCCATGTATTACTGTTGTACTCCACGGTGTTTCTCAGTATTGTGCTCTGACATTGAACTTCCCAAGATGGAAATCCGAGTGCAGTCCTTTAAAATACTTTACTATCCTTCACTTCCTCAAGATGCTCCATTGACTGTAAATCTCCTTCACTCTTTGCCTCCGCAACACATCTCTTCCTACGGCCCTGCCTTGCTGAACTAATCCTAGGTAGCTTCTCAGAGCTGTCGGACCCTGCTTCGGTGCCCATCGTCCCCTTTCCGTCCTCTTGGCTGACGTCCAGGATCACCCGCTGCATCCCAGCCTCCCTCGGCCTCTCCTGGGCCTCCCTGGAGTGCGGTACAGACCCCTGCTGCTGCTCGCACCGCACCGTATCTTGCACTTGTATGGCTTGTGATTGCTTATTTTGCTACGTCTTCCTCGGAACTGTAAGCTTCTTCAAGACAGGAAACACGGAGCTGTGTCGTATGGAAGGAGAGAAGTTCCACTCCCTTGATAAAGATGGAAGAAGCCCTCGGGTCCTCGGGTTTAATAACACATGCACGGTTAAGGCCTTGCCTCGCGCTTTGTGGCATCGAACCGCTGATGTGCCTCCACCCCTGTGGGATACAGCCTGGATCCCAGGTTCAATCCCTGGCAGAGGGAAAACAATCTGGCTACCATCCAGGAAACATGCTTCCCCCCCCCTTTCTTTTAATTATTTTTGTTCTTTGAGAAAGAATCTCACACTGTGGGTTTTGCTGGCTAGCTTAGAACTCACTTTGTAGCTCAGACTGACCTTGAATTCATAGCAATCCTCCTGCCTTAGCCTCCCAAGTACTAAGATTATAGGCATGCACCTCATGCCATGCTAGAAAGTAAGTCTTATAAAACTTCAGAACAAAGGCTGGCAAGGTGTCTCAGTGGTAACGGCACTTACCATGCAACTCTAAAAAAACCAGAGTGTAGCCGGGCGGTGGTGGCGCACGCCTTTAATCCCAGCACTCGGGAGGCAGAGGCAGGCGGATCTCTGTGAGTTCGAGGCCAGCCTGGTCTCCAAAGCGAGTTCCAGGAAAGGCGCAAAGCTACAGAGAAACCCAGTCTCGAAAAACCAAAAAAAAAAAATAAATAAATAAAAAAAATAAAAAAAAAAATAAAAAAACTAGAGTGTCATCCCCAGAACACATGGTGGAAGTAGAGAATCGGCTTCTGAAAGCTGTCCTCTGCCCCACCCCACATCATGGTATATGGGCACCTTACTCGAATCAACAACAATAAATAAAATATAAAAGGGGGGGGGAAGAACTTCTGAAGGGGCTGGGGAGATGGCTCAGTGGATAAGAGTGCTTGCTGAGTGAGTGTGAGGACCTGAGTTTGAATCCTCAGTGTCTGTATTAGAAGCCAGGAATGGCTGCACTGGTAGGGGCTGAGCCAGGTGGACCACTAGGGCCTGCCAGCTGCCAGCTTACCTCCAGATTAAATGAGAGACCCTGCTTCAAAGGAATAAACTGGAGACTGATAAAGCAGGACACCTGATGTTCCCCTCTGGCCTCTGTTCATTCTACACACACATTACACACACACACACACACACACACACACACACACACACACACACACACACACACATCTTCAGAATCTTAAGCAATTATTCTAATATATAAATATACAACAGGAATGTAGTAACTCGGTTGATCATTAAGTAAGTGAACAAGTGATGTGGTGGACGAATACAAGTTAAGAATGCAAGACTAGATAGGAGGAGACTCAGGTGGAATGTGGGGGGACAGTTTGGGGAAATCTTTCCAGAGTGAAGAAGAATGGAGGGAAGGAACGGGAAGGGAGAGTCACAGGAGCGAATCAGTTCCAGATGAGAGGAGGAAACGGGAAACTTGTGCTGAAAAGTGTCTGTTCCTCTGTCCAGTGACAGGCGAGATATTTTTCTTCTTTCAGACCAGGCAGGATGGCACACGCCTATAATCCCAGCACTGAGAGGTGGAAGCAGGGCAGGGAGTTTGAGGCCAGCCTTGACTACGTAGTAAGTTCTAGGCCAATCTAAAATGAAACCCTGTTTCAATAACTAAATAAATACAGGCTGGAGAAACGGCTCAGTGGTTGAGACAGCTCACAACTGTCTGTAACTCCAGTTCTAGGGAATCCAAGCCTTCTTCTGGCCTTTGCAAGTTCCAGGCTCACGTGTGGTACACAGGCACACATGCAGGCAAAATGTCCATATGAATAAAATAAAAATAACTAACTAACTAACTAACTAAGTAACTAACTAAAATTCTTCATTCTATTCTTTAATCTGACAACTCCATCTCCTGCCTTGTGAGGCCCGAGGCTGGAGAGATGACTCTGTGATTAAGAGTATATACTGCTCTTGCAGAGAACCTGGGCTGGGTTTCCAGCACTCATGTAGGGCAGCTCGCAACGCCTCTAATTCACAGCTCCCGATAGCTCCAAGGGGATCCGATGCTTCTGGCCTCTGTGGCCACCCACTGTCATCTTCACACACAGAGATACAATTAAATAAATATATATATATATTTTTAAGTTGCCAGGCAGTGGTGGCGCACACCTTTAGTTCCAGAACTTGTAAAGCAGAGGCAGGCAAATCTCTTGTGAGTTCAAGGTCAGCCTGGTCTAAAGAGCTAGCTCCAGAACAGCCAGGGCTACACAAAGAAACTCTGTCTCAAAGGAAAACCAAAATTTAAATAATAAAATTGTGAGGGTCACACAGGACAGGCCTTTCAGTGGGCTCATTAGTCACCATTTACCTCCGACTCTAACTCACCCAGCTGGTAATTGCTCACTTCCAAAGCCACGTCCGTTTTATCCCACCTGCTCACCCTTCCTTTGGGTTGTCATTGCTCTGGTTCCAGGAACCGGGAGCATTCTGTTTGCTCTAAACTACCTTGGAAAAGTTTGCTGGATCTATCCTCACCAAGTAATGTTTGTTTTTTTAATACAAGTAAAACAAGGGGGAGGGATAAAACTGACAATATTATCCCTACACGGGATGTCTGTCTGTTTATATAAGTCTAAATGTATGTTTAAGATTCCCTACAGCTATCAAGCCAATTCTCTAAGGCTAATGGGACCACAGTTCGGTAGATCTAATTCAGAACAAATTTTTATCCTTAGATGGGATGGAAAATCTAGGTGAGGATTAAGGTCATGGCCAAGGTACAAGAGGAGGAAGTCTGAGTTAATTATAACCTAGGTTTTGCCTTCTTAATTCCAGGAAGCTGTCCCTTAGCTAGGTGGACAACGTGTGGATTGAGGGACATTCTTAGCGGCATTAGAAGCTGCCGGTTCTTGAGTTCTGAGATGTATTCCATAAGGGAGAGCAGTGTCAGTATTGAGCAACTAGAAATCTATCTTTTAGAAAGACATTTGAGCAAGGATTTGGTTATTTTCTTTCTGGCGATCATGACTGGCCTGAAAGATTTGCCAAAAGCCATCACTCTCAAGACCAGCTGGGTAAAGATAATTTGGCGTGTTTTTGTTGTTCAAAGTGCTGAGAATTAGCACTGAGGGCCTTGATATATCAATCAACACTATTATTCCCACGTGCTACAAAGGGCTACATTTCCAGCCCCTTGACATGTTTTTTGAATATATATATATAAATGCACATTTTAAAAACATTTTTACATCTCATGTCTGTATGTGTACGAGAGTGCCATAATGTGTGTGCATGTGGAGGTCAGAGGACAATTTCTGAGAGTCAATTCTCTCTTTCCATTGTGTGGGTTCCAGGGATGGAACTCGAGGCTTGGGGCTATCTCCTTTAGCTGATGAGCCACATTACTGCCCCCCCATTGTATTTAATTTTTTGGACATTGTATTTATTTAATTTTTAGAAATTATTGCCAGCCAGGCAGTGGTGGCACACACCTTTAATCCCAGCACTCAAGAGGCAGAGGCAGACGGATCTCTGTGAGCTTGAGGCCAGCCTGGTCTACAGAGTGAGTTCCAAGACAGCCAGGACTATACAGAGAAACTTTGTCTTGAAAAACAAATAAACAAAAATTATTGCCTGGTTGGAGAGTTGGCTCAATGGTTAAGAGCACGTGTTGTTTTCTAGAGGACTGAAGTTCGATTCACAGCACCCACATGGCAGCTTATAATCATCTGTAACGCCAGCTCCCGAGACCCATTGCCCTCTTCTGGCCTCCGCAGGCACCAGGCATTCATGTGATGCACAGACATACATGCAGGCAAAATACCCAGACACATAGAATAAAAATAAAATTAAAAAATTACTACCTCTGCACAAGGTATACATGTATTTAACTATCACATGGCACTCCAAAATAACTATAGTTTTGTTTTGTTGTGTGTTTTTTTTTTTTTTTAAGACAGGGTTTCTCTGTGTGGCCCTGGCTATCCCGGAACTTGCCCTGTAGACCAGGCTGGCCTCTAACTTACAGAGATCTGTCTGCCTCTGCATCCTGAGTTCTGGGATTAAAGGTGTGCACACCAATGCCTGGCAAAATGTTTATGTTTTTAAGTATCAGTTCAAAATAATTTAATTTACAAATACAGCAGTGGACAATTGTATAAAAACATACTTATGGCAGGACATGATAGGGCACACCTTTAGTCCCAGCACTCAGGAGGCAGGTTCGAGTTCAGCCTAGTCTACAAATCAAGTTCCAGGACAGCCAGGGTGACACAGAGAAACCCTGTCTTAGAAAAAAACAAACAATAACAAGAAAACAAACAAACAAAAAAATACTCACTACTTACCTTTTGTGAGGTGACAGTGGAAAACAGAAAAACAAAACCATGAGAAATGGCTACTATTACACAGATCAAAGACAACGCTGTGTGTGTACACATGTGTATGTACATGTATATGGAAGTCAGAGGTCAACCTCGGGGTTTTTCTTTAGGAGTAGTCCACTTTTTATTTGAGACAGAACTGGTCTTGACCTAACCAAGTAGGCTAGGCTGGCTGTGAGAGCCACAGGATCTGTCTTGTCTTTGTCTTCCTAGTGTTGGGATTATTGTTGTTGTTGTTGTTTGTATTGGTTTTTTTCAAGACAAGGCTTCCTTGTGTCGCCTTGGCTCTCCTGGAAATAGCTCTGTAGACCAGGCTGGCCCTCTGCTCACAGAGATCTGCCTGACTCTGCCTCCTGACTGCTGGGATTAAAGTTGTGTACCATCACAGCTTGCCCCAGAGTTGGGATTAAAAATACATGCCATCATGTATTTTTGTTTGTTTTCTGAGACCAGGTCTATGTAGCACTAGCTGGCCCAAAACTCTATGTAGATCAGGCTGGCCTGGAATTCAAATTCACAGAGAACTGCCTGCCTCTGCCCCTCTAGTGCTGTGGTTAAAAGTGTGTACCACTACGTCTGGTATCCTTGGCTTTTGAATATGGGTACTAGGATGGAATTTATCACTTCACTGATGGAGCTGTCTCCCTACCTCTAAGACTGAACACTCTAACACAAAAATGTAAGCCTAAACCAGGTATGGTGCTTCTGTAATCTCAGAGGAGTCTGAGGCAGGAGGATTGCTGTGAGGCCAGCCTGGATACACATTGAGACCCTCATCTCTATAAACCAAACCAACCAAACAACGATGTGCTGGCTTATGTGTACCTTATGTCAACTTGACCCCGCTGGCGTCATCTGAAAGGAGGGAACCTCGATTGAGAAAAGCCTCCATAGGATCCAGCTGTAAGGCATTTTCTTAGTGATTGATAAAGAGGGTCCAGCCCATAGTGGGTGGTGCTGTCTCTGGGCTGGTGGTCCTGGGTGCTATAAGAAAGCAGGCTGAGAAAGCCATGGGAAGCAAGCCAGTAAGTGGTGCCCCTCCATGGCCTCTGCATCAGCTCCTGCCTCCAGGTTCCTGCCCTGCTTGAGTTCCTGTCCTGACTTCCTCAAGTGATGGACTATGATGTGGAAGTGTAAGACAAATAAACTCTTTCCCAACTCGCTTTTGGTCATGGTGTTTTGTCACAGTAATAGATACCCTAAGGCAAATGACAACAAAAAGCTTAGTGTGGAAGACTGGGGCTGGCTGAAGACATCCTCAGGTCACCTGGGTCTTCACGGCCCGGGCTGGCTGGAGACATCCACAGGCCCACCTGGGGCTTCATGGCCTGGGCTGGCTGGAGACATCCTCAGGTCACCTGGGTCTTCACGGCCCGGGCTGGCTGATGATGAGCAAATATATGGTGTAGAAATGAGGGAGAAAGAGGAGCAAACTGGTTCATGTGCTGTGGAAAGAGGCAGAATGAAGAAGCAAGGCAGTGAGGAATAGGCCGATGTGGGTGGCCTGCTTGCCATCCGGGGCCATGGAGACATCTAGGCCAGGGCTGCTGCTAAAGGTCATGTCTGAGTCTGTGGTCCTACCCCAGCCAGGGTCTGTGTTGACATTGTGGCCTTGTTGCCACCCAAGGCCACATGAATGCCTGGGGTCTAGGCTGCCATCTGTGGCCATGTTGGTGTCCAGGGGCTGGGCTGCTGCAGGGGCCAGGCCTATCTGAGTGGCCTGCTCTGCCACCTGGGGCCATAGTGCCATCTGGGCCCGAGCTGCAGCTGAGGGCCATGTCTGGGTCCATGGCTCTACTGCAGCCAGGGGCTGTGTTGATGTCCATTGCTCCTGTTACCACTGAAGGCCCTGTAGATGCCCAAGGTCTGGGCCACACTTGGGGCCATGTTGGTATCTGAGGGCCAGGCTGCTGCCAGGGCCATACTGATCTGGATGGTCTGTGCTGCTACCCAGGGCCATGTCTGGGTCCGCAGCCCTACCAAAGCCAGGGCTATGTTGATGTCTGTGGCTCCTGTTACTGCCAAAGGCCATGTAGATGCCCAGGGTCTAGGCCACACCATCTAAATGTTTTCTTGATTATCAGTGCTTTATTTTTCCCACCAGTCCTGGATTACATGGCCTTCTCTCCGTGACTCTGAGTCTCACTAGACTTGATAGCCACATTCCCACGGTCTTCTAATTGATGGTGTGTTAGAACATTTACCTGTTTATTCTTGTTTGAGACAGGATCTTCCTTTGCAGCTCTGTTGGCCTAGAACTCACTATCTTTACCGGCTGGAATTGAACTTAGAGCAGTCCTCTTGTCTCTGCTTTGAGAGCACTGGCATTATAGGTATGTACTGCCATACTTGGCTTAAATAACTTGCTTTAGAGTTCTCTACCCTCTTGAGACCCAGAGTGAGATGACATCAGGGTAAATATGCAGGCTGTCCTTAGGGGAAATGGTAGCTATTTTAACAAGTAAGCTATAATTCCAAACCACACAACAGTGTTTTAATTGCTTTTGGATTTGACAACTCTGGCATTGGAGTTTCTGAAGATAACCTTTCTTGCTTCACACAAGAAGCCCCAGGTATAATTTTCATCAATGCCGGTCTATAGGTTGCATGTTGAAAATCCTGTATAAAAAAAAAAAAAAAGCACGCTATTTATGACGTTCTTTCAGCTGCACTGAGGATGACCCTGAAATGCAGACTTAGCAAAGGTGGTGTTTAGATGGTAGGTTTCGGAGCACTCCAGGGATTTTCAGGAGTCTATTGCATAAGTCTTCCCTTCGTAGAGGCTCTTCAGCGGCCCACCTCCTGGCTCTTCCTTCCTAGCCCTCAGGCAGAAGCATCCCTGCATGAACAGCCAGGCAAGCAACACACTGGATCGGGATCCAAATCTGTTTGAATGCAGGAGGTTGAGATGCGGGCGTGACTCAGCTGGCACCAGCTCTGGAGCAGTCTCAGCCTGCAGGCCTTCAGGAAGTCAGTCCCCCGGGGCCTGCATCTCTCCCTGTGGCAGACTGCCACCGAAGCCTGCTGTGTGTCAGCCCAGGACCAAACACAGCAAGGAGAGTCCGCTTTTCTCATAGTTTGAGACCATACTATATACAAGCCAGATAATGTGATAGGCTGGGATTGCAAAGGACGCTTGGATACCATGTCTTCCTTAAGAAGCTTACAGCTTAGCGAGGGAAATAAACGTAAATAAGCACTAGAGTACAATGATGTGGGCTGTACAAGGCATCCATGGGAGGGCAAGGGGGACAGTCTGGACAAATCTAAAGAGACTTCTCAAGAGATAATGAACTGAAGAAGTGGGAACTCTGATGTGCCAGGACCAGAGGCAGAGGGAGAAGTGTTTATAAAGCATGGATCCTGAATGGATACGTTAATCCTACCCATCACAATTTGTACACTTGAGTTCTGTGTGGTTGGAGCTTGCAATCTGCTGCACCTAGTTTGAGCAAAATGTACCACTTGCTGTGTTTGGTCCTGGGCTGATACACAGCAGGCTTCGGTGGCAGTCTGCCACAGTAGGAGAGATGCAGGCCCCGGGGACTGACTTCCTGAAGGCCTGCAGGCTGAGACTGCTCCAGAGCTGGTGCCAGCTGAGTCACGCCCGCATCTATATTTATATGGGTGCAAACAGTGGTAGGTGTGTAGATGTCTCGGAAGTGGAAGCTCTCCAACTGCTTACATTTTCTTAGTCAAGTGGGAAGCAAGATCATCTGTTGATGGAAATAATCATGGCCTAAGGAAAAGAAATACAATATGATTGGCAGGTCTTATGAAGTGCTGTCTTAAGGTTCTGATTGTGTTTATAAAGGAAGCTAGTCACCACGATTGTTTTCTCCAACTTCACTTAGCTTCATGGGTGAAGCACAGAGTAGTTAGATGGTTGGATTAAGCCAAGGATGTGGTTTTGGCAAATGAGTTCCATGGTGAGAGGCAAGGAAATTGAAGGTGTGTTCTGAAGAATGATAACCACAGATTACAGACTATAAATAAAGTTGGGAAATGAGGGAAATGTCAGGGTTATGAGGATCAATTTGCTCATGGTCAAAGTGTCTTCAGATAAATGTAGCTGAGTATTTCAAGGAACGGGCTGGTAGGTGGTTAGAAAGGGATGCTGTGTTTTGTAAGGACATGGGAAACAGTGCTAAAGGAAGGTGAAAGGCTAATTGTTGGGGAGTTTGGAGACGAGCTGAGAGTTCAGACTGTTGGATCATTTATGTGGATCTTTCTCAAAGTTAAACATGGTTCAGAATTCCATGGAAAGCCAACGAAATGCAGACTGCAAGTTTCTACTCCCAGGGGTTCTGGGATAGAGCCTGGGAACTTACATTTCTGAGATCCTTGGTGAGGGCTGGCAAGATGGCTCAGCAGTTAAGGGGTGCTTGCCTCCAAGTCTGAAGATCTGAGTTTGATCCCTGGAAACCACATCTTAGGAGAGAATCAACTTCCACATGTTCTCTGATCACCACAAGTGTTCCACAAACATACAAAATAAATATTTTTTTTAAAAGATCCTTGGTAAAAAGTGATGCTACTGTTGTCCAGGGACATTTTTTTGAAATCAATGACCCACATGTATGTTGAAATTGCTAATAGTGTTATAATAGTGGTTCTTAACCTGTGGGTTGTGACCCCTCATGGGAGGTGTGTTATGTATCAGATATCCTACACATCAGATATTTACATTGCCATTCATAACAGTAGTACAATTACAGTTATAAAATAGCAATGAAGTAACTTTATGGTTGGGGTCACCACAACATGAGGAACTCTATTAAAGGGTCGCAGTGTTAGGAAGGTTGAGAACCACTGTGTTATAGAGTAACAATGAACCAGGAGACAAAAAGGCCAAGAGATAAAAGGGAGTGACCTGGCGATCAGAAGGCAACCAGAGGCAGTAGTAGACGATCACATGACCTAATATTTAAAAGCTGGGTTTTTATTTGAATTGATTAGAGATGGTATGGCTAAACAATATTTGGTAGCCCAAAATGGGATTAAGGCAAGGTCAAAGACAGATTGTCAAGGGCCCTGGCTGCTAGTGTTCCAATTAGTGTGGGAGCCTTCTGTGTGGAGCAGGTGCAGGTAAGTGCACTGCTACGGCACGTCCCCGGGGCACTGTGTCGGTCCTCGTCACAAGAGTGACCACAGTCAGGGCAACACATGTCCCGGCAGAAACCAAAATCAAACTCATTAGGGGATGAGAAGTCCCACAAAGCTATTTGGTATTTAGGGTTAGGAAGATCTAAGAGGCAGCAAATCTTGGCCTAGCTTGAGAGTAGAGCAACACAGAGTTGAGACATAAGAAAGCAGGATGATCTATGGAGCAGTGACTGTCACGATGGAACTGGCATTGGCTGCACCGCACAGGCTACCTACCACCTTCCCTCTTGTGTTTACTCTTCTTGGAACCTTTGCAGACTGCTGAAATGCAGGACATGCACCCTATGCATTTCTACCCTAGCTTTTGTCACAGGGGATTGAAATTGCCACTTGCAGATAGTGTCATCCATAACCTGTTGCTGGAGGGCTTCTCTCCAGGTTCCACCAAACCCCGCAGTCCCACAATCCATGTATAAAATAATCACGCAGACGCTTATATCACTTATAAACTGTATGGCCATGGCAGGCTTCTTGCTAACTGTTCTTATATCTTAAATTAACCCATTTCTATAAATCTATACCTTGCCACGTGGCTGGTGGCTTACCAGAGTCTTTACATGCTGCTTGTCCTGGCGGTGGCTGCAGTGTCTCCCCCCCTTCTTCTTGTTTCCCCAATTCTCCTCTCTCCTTGTCCCTCCTATACTTCCTGTCTGGTCACTGGCCATCAGTGTTTTATTTATATAGAGTGATATCCACAGCACTACATTATCTGTCCCGTACTACAGCTGTTTTTTCTCTGAGAAAGGGTCTCACTATGTAGCTCAGGCTAGCCTTGAGCCAGTGAGTAACCTAAACTGGGCTCAAACTCTTGATCCTTCTGCCTCAGCCTTGCGTCCTGGGCTGTGTGCTATCCACCTGGCTGAATTCACTGTTTTGAGACATGCCTCTCAAGTTGTTCTCGAACTTCCTTGTAGCCAAGCAGGACTTTAAACTGCCGATATTCTTCCCTCAACCTCTCAAGTGCTGGGATTACAGGCCATGTGCCACAGTCCTGGTTTATGCAATGCTGGGAATCAAGCCCAAGGCCTTGGGTGTGCTAGGCAAGAAATCTGCCAACAGAGCCACACATCTCCAGTCCAAATTCAATCCTTTTCCTAAAAAGAAATTGTATTGGCAGATGGCAATGACTGAGCACATGTGGAAGTCAGTGGACACCTTGATGGAGTTGGTTCTCTCTCTCTCCCCCACCCCCAGACAGGGTTTCTCTGTGTAGTTTTGGAGCCTGTCCTGGAACTCACTCTATAGACCAGGCTGGCCTTGAACTCACAGAGATCTGCCTAGCTCTGCCTCTTGAGTGCTGCTGGGATTAAAGGCATGTGCCACTGCCACCCAGCTGGTTCTCTCCTTTAACCATGTGTGGTCCAGGGATTGAATTTAGGTATCAGGTTTGGTAGCAAGTACCTTTACCCACTGAGTCATCTTGTGGGCTCAATGGAATAGCTCAGGCTGGCCTCAAACTCATGATCCTTCTGCCTATGGCTCTTCAGCATATCTTGCTGGTATGTACAACCAGGCAGTGCAATTCTTAATATGGCATAAAAGATATTTCATGTTCTTCTCAACATTCTGGTTTTACCTCTTACTACTGTCTCCTGCTACTTCATACATATTGGTCTTTCAGATTGTCCACTATGCCAGAAATTTCAGGTGCTGTTTTTTTTTTTTTTCCAAGACAGGGTTTCTCTGTTAACAGCTCTAGCTGTCCTGGAATTCACTCTATAGACCAGGCTGGCCTCGAACTCAGAGATCCACCTGGCTCTGCCTCTGGAGTGCTGGGATTAAAGGCGTACTCAACTACTGTTCAGCTTACTTTTTCTTTTGGAGACAGAGTATCAACATATTACAGGCTGGTATCCTTGCTATGTAGCAAAATATTACCCTGACCTTTTTGTAGTCTAAATTTCCTGAGATTGAAACATGCCATTCTACAGGGAAGCTCCTGAGGCAGGAAGTAAACAACTCAAAATAGCTTCCGGAAGTCTCTGAAACTGACCAGATTCACTAGGCCCCTCCTTGCCAGAGTAAAAGCTGAGGGTACCCCTCAGAAGTTAGCCTGAGCTACAAAAAACTCAGGCAAGCCAAGCTGCAAAGAAGACTCTTGAGACCAGCCCAGCTTCCTGGAAGTGGTTTCGACCAACTGAGGCCAAGTAACTTAGACCTACCTGGAAAGGACACTCTCCAGTCTGTTGAGCTGCCTTCAGGCTGTGCAGTGTGCTTTGGTGATACAGCTGTCTGAGTCATTTCTGCTTCCCTAAGTAACCCCAATAAAATTCACTGGTTCACCAAGTTAAACTTCGGTGGTATCTTATTTGTGTCTGTCAGGGGATTCCTGTCTGGGGTGAGTAGATGTGTGTTGTATCTCCCCAGTAAAAGTTTTGTCATACACCTAAAAATTCTTTTGTGTATGCGTGTTTTGCCTACATTGTATGTATTCTGTTCACTATGTGCATGCCTGGTGCAGAGGTCAGAAGATGGCAATCGATGCCCTGGACCCTGAGTTAGAGATGGGTGCGGGGAATTGAACCTAAGCCCTCTGGAAGAGCAGCCAGTGCTCCTAATGAGCCTTCTCTTCAGGCCCTGATCTTGACCTTCCCATCATCCTGTTCCATTTCCTTGTTGGCATTACAGATGCATGCTTGTTTTCCTCCACAGAATAGCTTTGTGGTTATTCCATACTCTGCTCCATTCTTCATGTCTTCTGGTTTGAGACAGGGGCTCTAAGTATCCTAGACTGGCCTCGTACTCTTGAACCTCCTGCCTCAGTCTTGAGCAATGTAAATAAGAGCAAGTGTGCCTCCCTAGTTTATTTTAGGTTATCTCCAGACAACCTCTCTTGGTCCAACTTCTCAAAATAGTCTGGGTTAGCCTCTTTCAAGTGCATCTTCCTCTGTCCTCATCTGAAAAGCAGACCGAGCTCTTAGAACAGGGAACAGTCTTGAGCAGGTTTCTATGTCTAGAAAGTACTAGGAACTCAGATGATACACATAGAACACCTGAACTACAATGAAAAAAAGCACTCAGCATTCACAACTTTTATGAAACTCCACACAGTTCTAGAAGGCAAGGTACGTGTTAGCATTGAGGGCAAGAAGCCTGGTGAAACCCAGCAATGACTACAAAGCAGCCCACTGCTATTTTAATCTAAGAAAATCTAGACACACAGTGTGAGTCATAGATAGAGGTGTGTAGGGTAAAGGAGGAAGTAGTGGAGTAGAAACTGTTTGAGGGCCTTCTGGTGTGACTGCTGCTTTAAAAAGGAGCATTACATATTATGAACTTCTGTGAGCTACAGCAGGCACCGGCTGACTCCACAGTTTGTTGTGTTTTTCTCCTGGTGAATTTTACTAGTCATGCACTACATGGAAAAGAAATTCACCTAAATCACTGTGGAAGTCCTCTGCAGCCCTTCACTTTGATGCAATTTATACGACAGAATACTTCTGCCAACAGGGTGGTTTCGATTTTGAACACTTGTGTTCCTGCAGAAGCTGTTGGACATTACTTCGTATTCGGAAGAGTAGCAGTCTCCATAGAGACCTTGTTGTTTATCTCTAGAAAAGCTGTGCCATTTCTTCATTAGGGTATAGGAGCAGTGTTCCAAATGCAGGGTGTAAAAGTGGGATTAAAAAGACAAAAGCTGGGGGGCTGGAGAGATGGCTCAGCGGTTAAGAACACTGGCTGTTCTTCCAGAGGTCCTGAGTTCAATTCCCAGCAACCACATGGTGGCTCACAACCATATGTAATGAGATCTGGCGCCCTCTTCTGGCTGGCAGTCATATATACTGTGTATACATAATAAATAAATCTTTTTTTAAAAAAAAAAGATTTATTTATTATACAGTGTAATGTCTGCATATGTCCTTGCAGGCCAGAAGAGGGCACCAGATCTCATTACATATGGTTGTGAGCCACCATGTGGTTGCTGGGAATTGAACTCAGGACCTCTGGAAGAGTAGTCAGTGCTCTTAATCGCTGAGCCATCTATCCAGCCCAATAAATAAATCTTTTTTTTTTTTTTTTAAAAGACAAAAGCCGAACACTAAGATCAATATTGTACTGTAGACCATACACTTTTACAGTAAGAAATGTACAATAACTTGCTTACAGCAGCTGCCAAAATTAAGAATGGGTTAGAAACACTCCTTAGCAAACCAGAGACTGTAAGGCTACAGCAAAAGGCAATGTTGGATCAGTATCTCTTATATGCACAAGACAAATTGATGCTAATCACTGTTTACTTCAGGCCATAACACACCACTTAGACCCTTGGGAGACAGTATCATAACTGTTATCTACTGGATCTTGCAAAGCTACGAAAAAGTGATAAAACTAGATTAATATAATATATCCCTATTAAAATTTATTTATTTATTTATTTAAATAGAGAGGGACAAGATCTAAGTAGTCTTGGCTGTTCTGGAACTTGGTATGTAGACCAGGACAGCTTTGAATTAAAAGATTTGCCTGCTTCTGCCTCACAAGTGCTGGGGTAAGAGGAGTGTGCCGCCAAACCAGAGCATCCCAGTTACATGGCTCTTTCACCCTGCTCTACTGTCAAAGATATTATAAACATACATCTAAGAATACTACCCCCTACTATTCTTTCTTGAGGCAAATACTCAAATTGACAAGTACCCCCAACATTTTTACAGAATTGTTGAGAAAAATAATCCAAATTTCTTTTCTGTAATTACCTTTTCTGAGACAAGGTCTCATGTAGCTCAAGATGACTTTAAACTCCTGCCCCTCCCCCATATGTCCTTTTGAGACAAGGTCTCATTATATTCTCAGGTTGGTCTTGAACTCCTTGATTCAAGTGATCTTACATCAGTCTTTTAAGTTGCTGGGTGTATGCCACTACATCTGCCTAAATTTTTGATGTGTCTTTCTCTCTCTCTTTTTTTAAAGAAAGTTTCATTCTATAACCATGGCTACCTGGAACTATGTAGACAAATTTCAAATCTGTTGTCATCTCCCAACTCTACCTGCCAAATGCTAGGCTTACAGACATGGGCCACTACACTTGGCTAATAATGTTTTAAACCTTTGAGTTAAAATTTTACCATCACGTATTATGTATCATGTGAATATATATATTCACATCCATCTTTTCTAATTGATGGTTAAACAGACACACACTAAATCAGTATCAATGTAACAAGGACAAAGACAACTCAACTTACTATCAGGAAAAACTGTGACCGTCTATGCAGTATTTGACAGAGAAAACACTGCTATTCGACAGCTAATATTTTATTCAGATAGCAGTATCATTACATGTAGTCCAAGAACATTCAAATAGGAACTCAAATAAATCAGATGTTAAAGATCAGTCTTCAAACATCATAGCCAACGATGCCACGTTTGCCTATGATCTCTCCGACATAAAACCACATCCACACCTCAGTGGCCACCAAACCATTCAGCACAGCTTCCTGGAAAAGAAAAAGCACAATTTTTAAGGTACTTTAAAAAACAAACAAAAAACCCAACACATATTTGAAATTATTCTCTCTCAGGATTGACAGACAATATAAGAATGTTATTCAAAACTACAGAACAGTTTTAGCCAAAGTCAGGAATTACTAATGTTTAACGTTCAACTTCTGAAAACCTTGAACTTTCAATTTTGTAAGGCAAATGGGCCTGAGCTTATAAATTCTTTCAAAGGAATTTTTAAAGACCTGAACTGACTTAACCCTTTCATTATTAGTTTATGAGACACTTTATGGGCTCTAAAACAACCCACATCCTGGAAGTTGCTCACACATTAGACAGGGCATTCATAGGAGGGCTTGTCTCTGAATAGACACTTCTGTCCATCAAAGATGGAGAGAAGTCTGTCTTCTTCCCTTACACCCACCCCATGTACTTCATTTTTATTTACTATCATTTGGTTTAATTCTTTCCAAGTGTTCAATATCCATTTTATGTTTCTGAGCCCCCCAAAGGGAAAACAAACAAACAAACCCACACATGGTTCTTGAAAGCATTGTTTCATTTAAACACAAACTTGTATCTAAAAACTCTAGTTGGAAAAAATTCCTTTCCATAAACAAACTGGACACCTTTACTTCTAAGAGTGTTTCTGGAGGTCATTGCCAGGGGCCATCAGAAGTCTCCTGTCACCACTCCCCAGGTGAGGGCTCGAACCCAGCAGTTACTTGAATTGGAAATTAAAAGTCAAGTTCCAATTCTTTTTTGTTTATTTGTTTGTTTTGAGACAGGGTTTCTCTGTGTAGCTTTGTAGTCTGTCCTGGAACTTGCTCTTTAGAGCAGGCTTGCCTCAAAACTCGGAGATCTGCCTGCTTCTGCCTCCCAAGTGCTGGGATTAAAGGCACGCACTACCACCACCTGGCTCCAAGTTCCAATTCTTGTGGCCTTTAGTCTGTACGCAATTTGAAAACCCAGATTTTGGTATTTTTGTTCTGCCTAATAATTCTAGAGGTCTTTAGCTGAAACGGGGATAATTCCAGGACAGAAACAAAACAAACAAAAACCCAGCAAAGGCAGCTATCAGACTATAATATACCAGCTAAGATTAGGAAGAAAATCACGGCTGCCAGTCAAGATGCTCACCTTTTTGTTCTAAGACCACAACTAGACCAAGACAAAGAGCTGAGTTAGTGCTATCCAGATTACAAAGTGAGAAAAAAATGTCTTTTCTTGGCAGTCAAAAGAGATTATTTCTCATGTTGGATTTTGCTTTATTGGAAAATATATATAGTAATCAAAAGAACCTGAAAAACCCCCAGGGAAGACATTTTCTATCACAAACATACTTTTTCATAGCCCACAGTTACCTTAACTGTAAGCTGTTTGAAGCTACCAGTTCTAGCACTTTGAATTATTTTTCTCGCACTCTGAATAGCTGCAGGGAGTTCAGCAGGGGTTGGGGGAATCAGCTCAACCTTGGCGTACCGCCAAAATGTAGCCAATCGAGGCTTCGAGTAAGTCACCGCAGCTGGAAAACAAAACAAAACAAAAACCCAGGATGAACTCACTAGAGATCGAAAGAAGCAGATGTGTGGGCTGGACACAAATATTTATTCATGTATCACATCCACTCACTGCTTGGACTGAATGTGCAGCCGGTGTGAAAAGTCAGAGCTGCTGCTCCCTGGTAACAAGAGGCTTTTAAAGACGCAGAACACCTGTGTCACAGGGCCACTCAACCGACAGGAAGCTCTAAGCAGTCAATTATGCCAGGACTCACTAGTGGCCAGCTAGTACTTATTCACCTCTAAATGGCAAATCTAATTAACTCTAAAGTTACTAGTCCCTAATTGGGAAACAAAGACAAAGCAATTTATTCATTTTTCTTTGTAGAAACACCATATTTTGAAGAGGAGTCCAGAAGAGAAAGATCAGAGCTCATCACAATATTGACCACAAGTCCAGAGGGAATTATACCAGTAAGTATCCATTTTTGGTATCCTTAGCAATACATGCTTGATTAAATCTCTCACCATGCATAGCTGCATCCCCTTTCAAAAACTGCACTATTAATGCAAATAAAACTTACATGTATTGGTAAGAGCAATTGAAACTAGACTGCACCGGGTGGTGGTGCACACCTTTGATCCCAGCACTCAGGACAGAGGCAGGCAGATCTGTGAGTTCTAGGCCAGCCAGGTCTACAAAGTGAGTTCCAGGACAGCCAAAACTACAGAGAAACAAACCAGAGAAACAAAAACAAACCAACCAACCAAAGCCCTAAAATTCCTTGATGTATTTATTCACTATTTCAAATCAATGAATTCAGAAGGAGAAATAATCACAAAATCAGCATAAGGCCTGGAGATGTAGCTCAGTGGTAGAGCACATGCAAAGTCCTGGACTGACGTTGTGAGAGAGAGGGACACAGACGCACAAACTGAGGAGAGAAAAACATGCAGAAACTGCAAGAGCAGCTGGGCATTAGTGGCGCAGGCCTTTAATCACAGTACTTGGGAGTCAGACAGGTCAATCTCTGAGTTCAAGGCCAGCCTGGTCTACAGAGTTCCAGGACAGCCAGGACTACACAGAGAAACCCTGTCTTGAAAAACAAAAGAAAACAAACAAACTGCAAGAGCAACAAGTGCTCTTAACTACTGAGCCATCTCTCCTGCCCCAGAAACAATTACTTATCTATACAGACTAACATAAAATACAGCATGTGTCTGAATGCTCGTGTTGGCAAGTTTTGTGTTAACTTGGCCCAAGTTAGGGTCATTTGGTAAGAAGGAACTCAACTGAGAAAATGCCCCTACTAGTTCGGCCTGTGGTGCATTTTTTTAATTGGTGATTGATGTGAAGAGAGTCCAGCTCACTCAGGAAGCTGCCACCTCTGGGCTGGTGGACCTGGGTGCTATAAAAAAAAAAAAAGGCTGAACAAGCCACAGGGAGCAAGCCAGTAAACAGCACTCCTCCAAAATCTCTCCTTCAGTTCCTGGTTCCAGGTTCCTGCCCTGATTTCCCTGGATGATGGATTTCATACTGGGAAGATGAAATAAACCCCTTCCTTCCTAATTTGCTTTTGGCCATGGTATTTTATCACAGCAAACGAAACTGTCCAATGAGAGAAATTTAAAGTGGACTCTAGTAGCAAGAAAAAAACCCAGTACCTAGATGACAATTTGTAAATTCCATTGTTTAATAAAAGGAAGTAGGGCTTCTTGGAGAAATGGCCAATTCTAAGGCTGGACAGAGAAAATAAAAAGATGATTCATCATGTGGTACCAAAAAATAAGGAGGCATGTTAAAGGGGGCAGAGGTGCCAACTTAAAAGATCTACAGATGGCCAAGGCTGGCACAATCTCAGCAATAAATGACACAGAGTTAGATATGAAAGCATGAAATAAATTAAAATGAGCCAGTATAATTTAGAATAGAAAAAAAGAAATGGGAAAGAAAAAAGAAAAAAAGGAAATGAAAACAAGACAGATCTTTCTCACAGAATTCCACTTGATCTATGTAGAAGCTAGACCCACCCAACACTCTAACAGAAACCCTCCTGCTCTGGTTACTTGCTTCTAAAGATGGGTGTAGACACAAAAGACGTAAGGCTGGTCGGTCACCACCATCATGTCATAGTAAAATAACATTCTTTTCGGGGAAGAGGTGAAGGTAGGAGGTGGACTTGCTGAGGTCCAGGAGAGGGAGGGGGAGTGGCGTGTATGTGAAAAGTACTAAAATTTGTCAAAAAAAAATATAAATAAATAAAAATAAAAATAAAATAAAAACAGGCACAGAAAGTGAAATCAATAGTTTTATAGTGGAAGATCTTATTAGATCAAGAGATGGGTATGGGTTGGGCAGTGGTGTTCTATGTCTTTAATCCCAGCACTTGGGAGGCAGAGGTAGGAGGATCTGAGTTCAAGGCCAGCCTGGTCTCTGCAGCCAGTTCCAGGACAGACAGGGCTACACAGAGAAACCCTGTCCCCCCAAAAAAACCCCAAAAAAGATGGATATGAATATCATGAACCTCTTAATATGTGATCAGGGTGACTGATCTGTAGTTCTTGTTCTTAAAATCCCCAATTCCAAACTAATTATCAGAGAAACCCAAATTAACCAGTTTGGGGAACACTCTTCAGGATATCTAGACAAGATACCTCAAAGTGGCCAAATCTTGAAAGATCAGACATAAGAAAGGGGACACTGGAGAGACTGACAACTAATTGTAAGATAATACCCTGGCCAGGCAGTAGTGGAGCTCGCCTTTAATCCCAGCACTCAGGAGGCAGACAGGTGGATCTCTGTGAGTTCAAGGCCAGCCTGGTCTACAGAGCGAGATCCAGGACAGGAAGCAAAACTACACAGAGAAACCCTGTCTCGAAAAACAAAAACAAACAAACAAACAAAAAAGAGAATACCCTGAGGACTGGGACCTAGAAGTGAAAGATATTAATGGAAAAACTGGTGAAACCCAAATAAAATCTTCAGCTTAGTTAAGGGGAGAAAAAACAGAAAGACTCTGACCTTCCTAAGGAGGTCTGATGATAAAGCTACATACCCTAGAGAACTGAGAGATTAGTATCAGTATCAAATACTTTAACATTCACACTCAATACATCAGTGTATGCTATAGAGCCAAGTCCACCTGACATTCCAACCCCACCAGAGCTCCCTCCCTTTCAGTTCTTCTGGAAGAACAAATTACCTTTCAATTACTCACAATAGTGGAAAGAGTTAAGTGTTACAAGACCAAAGTCTACCTTGGTAATGTTTTTCTTTTGGGATTTTATCAATAACACCAGTTTTAAATTCCTGAATACAAGCTACCTAAATTATGCAAAAATCATACTGCTAGGAAAAAAATTCCATATGAAATATTAAATGTTGCACCTCAAACCACCAGAGTCCAAGTGTGAAGCCTTCTGGGTTGTATAATGTAAAATCCTAGCAGTTTGCAACACAGCCAGATGATCATAGTAAAGGTAAGGCTGAAAACAAGAAATTCTTTGGAAAAATGAGGAAAACGGCTTACTAGCTGACTAGTTAAGTGTTCTGTAGGAGGGAATTTAGTATTTATTGAGTCTGGCACTCTAAGCTCATCACTGTTTGGCTGGTGATGAAAGGGAGGAGAAAACGAATTACTAAGCATCCAAACACAGCAAAACAAGCCCAAAAGCACTACATGTTTTTTAAAATTCGCTTTATATTCACATTTTATAACCAAATCTGAACATAAAGAAATGCAGCTATTTAGAAATCTGACCTTCAACCATTTACTACAATACAGAAGAGAAAGAAATGTAAATTTCACCTTCCGCTTCAGAAATTAAACGAGTAATCTGCTACTCAGAAGAGAACTGTACCGACAGGATATATTATTCAGGCTTGTGACTACTCAGTGTTCATCTGAGATACGGCACTCTAGCAGACTTTTCTAACAAAGCAACCCCGCCGCGGATGCCGAGCCACCATGATAAAGACGACTGTGGACAGGCATCGCTTTCTATGCGGACCGAGGCAGGGATATCCATCCCTACGTTCCTACTTCCCTTCGCCGGATGCAGACCCCTCTAGGATCTGACCAAGACGGTAAGCAAACACAACTTTCAGAAGAGGCCGTCCGGGTCTTTAAGAATTTCTGATGACTTTCTAGTCCTTCGCAAGACCACCCCGTGAGGCCTGACGTGCGACCTTTACCGTTCCCGTCCTCCCTTCCCAGTTCTCCGGGGCAAGGTAAGGGGGCCTCATGGCGTTCGCGGCGGAGTGAAACCGGGCTTCTTCACACGACCCTCCCCGCGGTCGCGGCCAGGGCCCAGCGGCGTGTGCGACCTAAGAAGCCGGGTGCAGGCCAGGAGAGGCTGCAGCCTCCCGGCTGCCTCCTGGCCGCCCTCCCGACGCCCGCGGGCCCCTCGGTGCCCACAGCACACTCCTGCCCCTCGCGAGCCTCCCCCGGGCCGCGCTCACCGGCTACGAGCCCCGGGGCCTTCTCCGCGAAGCTACGGACTAACTTGGCCATCGTCTAGGGTGGAAGGTCCGTCTCCTCGCACCGCCGGCTGAATGTCACCCTCCGAAGGACCCGTGGCAGGCCCCCTGCCCGACTTCCAAGGTCAGGCTGTCCCTCTCTGTGCCTGTTCAAAATATATAGCTATCCCTTCCCTGTTTGTGGAACATAGTTGGTCAGCTGATTTTGTTAGGCACAAATAAAATGCAGATATGAAAATATGAGGTGAGAGAACATGTCGAGAATAATGAGATTCCTCGGGAAACAGGCATTGCTTGGGGCAGCCATTCATGGCGGCCCGGAAGACCGTTGAGGTGAGGAAATGCGCGTGCGTCGTTGATTTTTCTTAGCTTGATCTCCACTTTTGCTTGTGGCACTTTCGTAGTTTTTTAGAGAACGTGGAAATCGAGGCTGGAGGGCATCGTAAGATGCTTGTGGGCCGATATGTTTGTTTTAGAGACATAGCAGGTCCAGGGCCGAATAGGAGCTTTAAGGGGCCGTGTAGGCGTCACGTAACGCAAGTCACCAGACTCACCCAATCAACCACTTTTTTAATTGCCCTTTTATAATCCTATTTTCCTCCGCAGCCACTATTAGAATTGGAATCCAATCCCCGTTTTCCAAACAAGTCTCGTGGAGCAATGCGGACAGGAGGAAGAAAGTCGTGTGTGTGTGTGTGTGTGTGTGTGTGTTGAGGGTGTATACGATGCCAGGCATTTGTAATCCAGTGGACGCTTTGGGTATTGTCCCCTTAGAGACCGAGATTCCTAAATGGTCATATAAGGAGTACGTACCAGAATTGTAAGATAAACTGAGAGAGGGACATAAGATTAGGCATGGTGCTGATCTGGGAAGACTTGATGTGCAAGAAAACATACAAATTCCAAAGGGTTGGAACTTTGATATGACAAAATAAAAAAAGTAGGACAGTGGTATTTTATGAGGACAAGCCTAAGTGTTGGAAGTGAAACTGATGGGATGGTTAGGTAGAAGGACAGATTAGAAGTGGGATTAAGGAATCAAGAGCATTTTAACGAGGGAGAGACAAACTGCCTTAGATACTGATGTCAAATTACGGCAGGAAAGATAACTTGGGTGGTGAAACCCATGTTATCTCAGCATACAGGAGCCTGAGGACTGGGAGTTTCAGGCCAGTCTGGACCACAGGGTAAGACCATTTATTTTTGGGGAAAGATAGGCAAGCAAATTATCAGTATGAACATCTGTGATATTAACTAGAAAGTTTCAAAATCTCAGAAACCAGATTGCATCAGTGAGGAAATATGGAAGAGACCGTAAGTCAGATAACTAACTCAAGGGGAATGTGGGGCTCAAGAGAAACTGAAGTCAGAGGAGGGAGACAGCGAAGAAGACAGAGGAATTAGTTTGAGAATGGTGGGGCCTTTCCTTGAATGGCGTGATGGGAGCAAAGTTTCAAAGTGAGGAATCTGATGCATGCCACCTGAGTGTGAAAGGAGAGAAAATTTCAGAGGAGAGTCTAAATTTTAGAAACTTAAAAAAAACAACAACAACAAAAAACTATTTGTATTTTATGAGCATTAGCGTTTTTTGCCTACAGGTATGTCTGTGTAAGGGTATCACATCCCCTGGAACAGAAGTTACAGACAGTTGTGAGCTGCCATAATGGGTGCTGGAATTGAACCCGGGTCCTCTGGTTGAGCAGCCAGTGCTCTCAACCACTGAGCCATCTCTCCAGTTCAATTTAAAATATCTTAAGGACACACAGAAGAGGTGCTGGGCAGTAGTAGAGTCCACAAGTTTGTGGTTGTAGCACTCTAAAGGCTTTGTTACTTTCACTAACAGTACCTTGCTTAGAGAAAGTGGCAAAACCCTCTAGGTTTTCAGAAGGACTTTTGAAATGTCACTAGCTTTTTCTTTTTCTTTCTGTGGTGGTGGTACTGGGAAGGAATTTAGCAATGTGTATGCTAGGCAAGCTCTCTATCATTGAGCTACATCCCTTTTAAATTTTAGTTTGAGCCAGGCAGTGGTGGAGCACCCCAGGCAGATCTCTGTGAGTTTGAAACCAGCCTGGTCTACAGAGTGAGTTCCAGGACAGCCAGGGCTACACAGAGAAACCCTGTCTCAAAAAACCAAAAGAAAAAGAAAATTAAGTTGGGCTAGTCTTGAACTCACTAGGTAGCCCTAGCAGGCCTTGCCCTTCCTTCCTATTGGCTAGTAGCTGGGATTACAGGCACAGCACACCACCATACCAGGCTGCTAGCTTTTAATACTGTAATAAAGGACTAACAGAGTGGTAAGTCAGGTGCTCATTTATTAATTACAAGTTTTGAACAAACAACATCCCCAGGCAAGTTTGACAAGAAGTAACCTTCCTGGAATGTTAAACATAGTTATATTGATCGAGTTTGATTTCAGCCAACCATTCTGTTGTTTTGTTCTTCATTTTCTGTCTCTAGGTTCTTTTCCAGTTTAGCAGTTAGGACACGTGCACTGTTTCCTCACATGACAATGGTACAGCATCAGCCTGGCTTGTAAAGGTACCCAGTAGTCTTAGGCTTTGCCCAATCGCTGCTCAGCAATCGGAATCAAAAAAATGTAATGAAACTTGTGTAGAGTGTGGTACTGAACAGCAAATGGCATCTTCACCTACACCATTAGACTACTTCTCAAGTTTCCTTCAATTTTCACATACCCACGGAAAGCCATGTTAAACACACAAACAAACAACTGCTTGAACCCAAGTTTAGCATTAGCCTTTGGGTGAGCTATGAGCAATGCCAGAGCTGACTGAAGTCTTCACTTTCCTTTCGTACTCCAGCAAAGTCTTCACAGAAAACTAGGTCTGTCAGGAGATCTTAACAGATTGACAGCTGCTGCTGAGTTCCAGACAAACCCCTTACCTCTGCTAATGCACACATGCTTCTTGTTGTAGAAGACAGCAGTCTCCAGAGTTCCTTTTTCTGGATGTCTTTGAATTAGTTCGCAGAAAGAAAGAAGGCACAGAGCACATTTGGTCTCCTCCCCAACAGTGGCCTGAAGCTACACACTTGCTTTGGTGGTGGAAGGGCTGGGCAGCATCCGTGGTGAGCAGCCGTCCAGAGACAGTACCAGGAGAGCTTCAAACAGAACAGAACAAACTCGCCAAAAAAGGCTTACAAGCTGCAGGTTCCGTTCAGAAGTAGAGTACAGGTAGACAGGAGAGGCAGCCATTAGCTAGAAAGCTGCTGGGAACAGTTGTCTTCTGAGGTTCTGTACCCATTTTCCTCCAGTTTTCACCTGCAAAACTCTGGTCTTTCCTCCTTTTCAAATAAAAACACCCTACCACACTAGCTTTGGGAAAAATAGATGCAGTTGGTAGAAGCTTAGTTCAAATGCAGTTCATTCCCAGAGAGGGAAAGAGGAGAATTAATACACACAGGAAATCAAGTTCATTTAAAGAAAAGCAATCCTGTCAGCTGGGCACATGGTGTCTGTCTTAACAATCTGGCATTTGTGAGTGTGTCCTGGGCTTCCCTGTTCACAGACAAGCACAGCAACAGCTGACATTTGTTTAACAGCCAGAGTGAGAGGTCCTCTCTGATCAGAGGTTTTCTAGTTGACACCATCAGAAAATACACAAAGGACTACTTATAGCAACTTGTGTTGGAATACTGAAACATTGCTTCTGTCTATGAAAGGCTGTGGCTAACAGTAATGTTCTTTAAAGGAAGCCACAATTCCATTTTCTTGTCTTTTACACCTCTGGGCTGAGATTGATACTGATGTGCCCAGAGCTAGGTGGATATTTAAAATGGTTTGTGGGCCAGATTTTGCTCCAGTCTCTACTTTGTGAATTGATAAACTAAGGCTAGATTAGAAGCGGCTCTCAGGAGCCATGTCACAGCCCAAACATTAGCTACATACATTTTATAGTCTTACCATTTTACCCAACAAGAATGAATATGCGAGAAGACATTGCCACATACCACATACATTTACCATGGAGGACACAATATAATGTGGTACTCAATTCATATGAGACCAATAAAAAGAGGACACAGTATCTGTGTGTATAACACACACACTGAGATACACTGCATTGGTGTCCTAAAATAACATCTCCATAGATACACTATTTATTTATTGCCTCTTTTACCCAGGCCTAGTCCTTGGGGCACAAAATAGAAAAGGGCACCAACAGCCTCTTACTTATTCTCTTGCTGGAAGTTTCACCCATTACTGTCACCCTTGAAAAGACTGTGCAGCTAAGCTGCTGGTGGTGACAACCTCGTGGGAGTGTCTGTGATAGTATCTTTAAGTTACAAGATAATACAAAATTAAGAGATAACCGACAGAAGTTGTATAAGGTTCCCCCCAATCTTATCCATCAGCTAAAAGTCTACACACACACGAAGGTATTTGCATTTATCTGAAAAGTTGCTCTGTAACATTACAGAGCTATACTAAGGACAGGGCTTAAGTCCAGCCCTCGCCGGCTAGAAGATACACAGGGAACAGGGTTTCTGGATACTACCGGTTGTCACTGAAGTAGCTGACATCACAGACTTAAAAGTAGTGTTCACGAAAACATGTCTGAACGGTACTTGGGAAGGGAAAGAATAAAGTGGCAGGACACTTTTGTAGTTGGACTTAATATAATTTAGGGAAGAAAAGGAAACAAGAGGAATAGGAAAACCAAGGCTGAAAATTAGTGAAGATTTATGAAGATGCTGTGAGAAAGAGAATTTAATGAAAGCCCGGGAGACAACATGGTCTTAAGAATCTTAATTATCATAATTTGCACAAGAACAATTTTCTAATTTAGTAAAACAACAACAATGAATGAAATAAACCAAAACACAAAAACAAAGAGAGGAAGAAAGGAAGGGAGAGAGGGAGGGAGGGAGGAAGGAAGGAAGGAGGAAGGAAAGAAGGAAGAAAGGAAGGACCAGAGCCAGAAAGAGAACCCACAAAAAACTGTTTACATCCTGGGCTGGTCTGGGTTGTTCAGTTCACAGTCTCTATTCAAGCCTCTCCTTCTGTTGCTTCCTCTCTGCCAGCCACCGCTGGATTTTCTCTTTGAGTTCTGTGTTTGGCCGGATCTGGTCCATGGTAAGGGGACTACGGTTAAAAGGATCTGTTTGGTCACTAGGACAAGAAAAGAATGGAGAGTGAGTTAATCTGGAAAGTTCCGATAGAAAACATCTAAGCATCTTGCTGCTGAGTCTCGAGCATGGCGCACTGTGATTGAGTCAGGTGCTGACCTGGGGTTAGAAAAAAGGAAATGAGAAAGGTATGTTCTCAAATCTTCCTCAGCTACCCTGTCTCTCTGCCCGATAATAAACTTTATCCAACACTGCCATTGAGATATTGATGCTAGTGGGGGCTAGAGATGCCTTAGGGTAAGAGCATTCACTGATCTTCCAGAGGGCCTGGATTCAATTTCTAGTACCTACATGGAGTTTCACAACCATCGGTAACACCAGTTCCAAGGGAGTCAATGTCTTTTTCTGACCTCTATGGACACCAGGCACACACATGATAAGCAAAATACTCATACACATAAGTAATAAGTAAAATAAATAAATAAATAATTTTTTTTTTTTAAAGAAATGCTATCTTTGAGCAGGGTGGTGGTGGTACACACCTTTTGTCCCAGCACTTGGGAGGCAAAGCCAGGTGGATCTCTGTGAGTTTGAGGCCAGCCTGGTCTAAAGAGTGAGATCCAGGACAGGCACCAAAACTACACAGAAAAACCCTGTCTTGAAAAACCAAAAAAAAAAAAAAAGAAATGCTATCTTTGTCATCAGTCTTTAGATTTCAAGTCAGAGATCCTAGTCACTTGTGTTATCATAAATCACCATTTATAGTTGTTTTTGTTTTGTTTTGTTGTTATTGTTATTGTTTTTCCAGATAGAGATTCTCTGTGTAGTCCTGGCTGTCCCAGAATTCACTCTGTAGACCAGGCTAGCCTCGAACTCACAGAGATCCACCTGCCTCTGCCTCCCAAGTGTTGGGATTAAAGGTGTGCGCCACCACCACCCTCTGGCTTCCCCCCCTTTTCTGAAATGGTTTTTTTTTATGTTGCCCAAGTTGGCTTCCAATTCCCAGGCACCAATAACCTCTTGCCTAAATTTCCCAGGTAGCTGGGACTACAGATGAGCATTACTGAACCAGGTTCACTACCTGTAATTTGAGTGACAGATCCTTGGAACAGTATAAGCTGTTACGAGATAAGGCCCTTGTAACTGACATTTGATTAAATTAGCTGATTGCTATGCAAGTCAATGTAGATTATGGTTCAGTGCTGAAGAGTATAGATCAGTGGCAGAGTGCTTGCTTAGCACGCGCAAGGTTCTAGGTTTGATTCGAAGCACTACAAAAAAAAAAAAACAAAGGTGGGACCAGCGATATGGCTCATTGCGTGATATAGCTTGCTGCTAAGGCTGAAGATCTGAGTTTGATCCCCAGGACCCACACAGTGGAAGAAGAGAACTCCTGTAAGTTGTCTTCTTACCTCCACACTTGCAAACCACACACACACACACAAATAGACAAATAAATAAATAATGTTATTTAAAAAAATATATCAAAAGAAACAAAGCAAGCCCCAAGACTGGCTAGTGATGTAGCTCAGCTAGTAGAATGCCTTCTCATGTGGACATAGCCCTAAGTTGGATCTTCAGTACCATATAAGCCATGCATGGTGGTGCACGTCTGTGATTTCAGCATTTAGGAGGGGAGACAGGATGATCAGTCATCCTCACGTACATAGCAAGTTCAAGACTGGGCTACATGAATCTGATTCCAAAACAAAACAAGATTCATGATATACTTTAAAGATTGATAGATCTGCTGAGTGGTGATGGTGCATGTCTTTAATCCCAGCATTTGGGAGGCAGAGGCAGGAAGATTTCAGTGAGTTTGAGGTCAGCCTGGTCTACAAAGCAAGTTCCAGGACAGCCAGGAACTACACAGAGAAATCCTGTCTCCAGGAAAAAACAAACAAACAAATAAAAAACCCCAAATCAATAGATCTGACAGCACCATGATTTTTCACTGATATTACTTAGCATAGCATCATATAGCAAAAAGCATAATACAAAATGAAACAGAAAATTCATTTTTCAATGTCCTGTTCCTTAATTTGAGTTGACTTACAGAAGAGCATTTTAAATAGGTATCACGGTCTCTCAGTACCCCTTCCTATCTGATCTTACACTTAACTAGTGTAAGGGGCCAAGTCAAGCAATGGTGGCACTTGATTGATGTGCAGGAGGATCATGATTTCAAGGTCATTCCAGCTACAAAGTGAATTAAGGAAGCCTGGGGGCTACATGACATCCTGTCTTAAAGGAGGGGGCAAGCTGGATACAGGGTTGTTTTCCTAGTTATTCAGGAAGCTGAGGCAGGGAGACTGCTTGAGCTCAGGAGTTTGAGGCCAGCCTGGGCAACACAGCATGACCCTATCTCAAAAATAATGGAATAAAAAAGTTGGGGACTGTAGAGTTAGATCAGCAGTTGGGAGCACACGCTGTTCTTGTAGGGAACCCAGGTTTGGTTTCCAGCACCCACATGGTGACTCACAACCATCCATAACTCCAGCTGTAGGGGATCCAACACCAACTGACTTCTGAAGACACGAGGCATACATGAACTGCACATAACATACATACATGTAGGCAAGACACTCAAACACACAGAAGACAAAACAAAACAGCTGACTGCAGGGGTCACAGAATATAACTCCAGTTCCTAGCATCCCCTCCCCAACCTACAGGACACTCTTCTAGAGAGAAGGCAGGAGCTGTGTGGGCACTGGTTGGCTTCAATTTCTCTTTGCCTGCCTGTTGTTCCTATGGACACCTATCTGCACGGTGACTGTCCAAACAGCACTCAGCCTGGTGAAGTTTATGTTACTACCAGCTATCATACCTGAGTACAAATATAGTAACTGAAGGGAGTATAAAATCCCAGTTAAAAACACCAACACCTTCCCACTTTGGACATTTTTACAATTTAAATAAAATTAAAACAATTTCAGGCCAGAATACATTTCACATTGACATATTTCATAATGTGGATAAAATTATTGCTGGACAGTGGTGGCACATGCCTTTAATCCCAGCACTTGGGAGGCAGAGGCAGAGGCAGGTGGATCTCTGTGAGTTTGATGCTAACCTGGTCTACAGAGTGAGTTCCAGGACAGCCAGGGCTACACAGGGAAACCCTGTCTCAAAACAAGAAAAACAAACAAACAAAAAATCCAAAACAAAAATTATTTTCTTTTGTATTTTGAGATAAGGTCTCACTGTGCAGCTCGCCTGGCCTATATAACTTGCTATGTAGACCATACTGGCTTCAAAGTTAGGGCAATCCTCTCAAGTGCTGGAATTCCAGGCTCCTGCCACCACACCTGGCTCAGGAGGGAAGAGGTAAGGTAAGAGCTAGTACTTTCAATACAGTTATCTTGTGAATCTCTAAATCTTAAACAGGTGATAAGTGGTGCTATCCCAATGACTCTGTATGTACTGTGCACACAGTACTGTGTTAAGTGGCTGGCAAGCACACACAGGAAGCTAAAAACACAGCTGTGTTCCCGAGGCAGTTCTGTGGACGGGTATACCTGAGTAAATGCCTGGCAATGGTGGACCTGTCCACAGTGACTCTGGAAGATGGAAGCACCACAGGGTCAGACATCAGTGTACTCATGATGGGATCCAGGAACTCGTCACAGGCATCTGCATATGTCTCCTCTTCCTGTTGCTGGAGGTCTGCAAGAGACTGAGGTGACAACAGCTGGTTTCTAAAGCGAACTCAGAGCAGCTCCCAAACTGCTCAGTCACTACACCTTAAATTTGGTCATCAATAACCCTCCACAGAGACGACAGAGCTACACTTTGGTTTTTTTTTTTCAAGAACAAGCCCAAGACCCATGTTTTAGAAGCAGAGGTTGTTCTGCTGCAGGTTGGCTCAGCTGCTGGGAGTCATGGCTGGAAGTGGATGCAAGTGTCAGCAGGAGAAAGAAGGAATACCTCTTTCTGGCAGCGTTCGGCTCTGGATGCTAGGACTTGAAAGGGGAAAGGGCAGAGGCTGGTAGCTGCGGAATTACTGAGCTCCTTACGCAGCCTGTTTGAAGAGCAGTTTCTGATACAAGCAGGTACAGAAATTTGATTGCCTCCAACAACTGATCCTCTAACTCACTTCCTTAGGTCTGTGTCTGGCTGAGCCAATCAAGCCCAGCTCAAAAAAAAAAAAAAAAAAAAAAAAGGAAAGGCAGACACCAGTAAAGAAGGTTTGAAGGTTCTATTTTTCTTTTCTTTTTTGGAGACAGGGTTTCTCTGTGTAGCCATGGCTGTCCTGGAACTCACTCTGTAGACCAGGCTGGCCTTGAACCTAGAGATCCTCCTGCCTCTGCCTTCCAAGTGCTGGGATTAAAGGTGTGTGCCATCACTGCACTTTAGGTGAAAACAAATAGGCTTTCTATTAGACTTGTGTGCCAGGTACTTTTCCTTTCCCTCCATTTCTAATTTCCCCCCATTGTCCAGCTGGAAGAATTAGCTGAGGACAATAGAGTATCTTAGTCTTTAAAATGCTTTTCAGTATAAACCAGCCACCAATAGGAATGTGGAGAACAGAGAAAAGCAGTATAAACAGTGTTTGGGGACAACTCATCTTGGCTCTGTTGTTATTTATTTTGAGTTGGGAGCTCATTATGTTGCCCAAGCTAGCCTTGAATTTGCACTCTTCTTGCTTCAGCTGGGTGAGTGCTGAGTTATAGCCATGTCTCAGCAAGCCTTGCCCTTCTTCCTGAATTTTATTCTAAAAAGTTCTTTTGCATTAACACTAGGTTTTCAAATCTTTCCTAACACTGGGACATAAAAGTTAGTCTAAAGAAAGACTTCACAAATGCACTTTCTTTTCATCTGGTAGACACATCTTCAATTCTGTTATATTACTCTCCCTTGGAAGGGGTACTATTTAGTAAGATGACTGTTCCCAGTTATTGACTGACTAGGAGGAAGGACCTGTTTCCAATGCCTCTAGGCAGTAACCCCTTTCTCCCTGAAAGCAAAAGCAGCAGAGTTGAGGTGACAGTGTGGCACTTCTTACTGAATATATGAGAAAACAAACTATCCTCGACCTTACCTTGATTCTCTCTGCCAAGTTACTGAAAGCCACGATCATATTCCCAGGCTTATTGATTTTCTTCAGGACTCGGACTGTCTGTGCAAAGAGAGTAGGGGAATAGGAACGGCCATCCTTGGGCACAGTGGCACAGAAATTCTCCTCATCCCTAGGAGGTCAGCATTAGAAAGAAACGGAGCATCAGAGCACAGTCAATGTGTAAACAGCAGATGGGCTACAGAACAATCATTCTATCATGTATAGGCCACAAGTGCTCTTTTCAACTAGAAAGACATTTTATTTCTGCTGTGTGTATGTGTATCTCTGTATGTGGTGTATATGTATGTGCATGTATAAGTATGTGTATAGAGGCCAGAGGTCAATGTTGGGTGTCTTCCTCAATTACTCCCCAGACTGTATTTTTTGAGACATGGCCTCTCATTGATCCCAGAATTCATCAGCTTGCCTAGGCTAGATAGCCAGTGAGCTCCAGGGATCCTCCTGTTTTTGCTTACCCAGTATTGCAATTAAAGATGCATGCTACCACATGTAGCTTTTTAGGTGAGTGCTAGGGATCTGAACTCAGATGCTCATGTTTGTGTGGCAAGCATTTTACTGACTAAGATATCTATCTCCCTGGCTTGACATCTAAATTTCTTTCTTCTTTTTTGTTTGTTTTTTTTTGGAGACAGAGTTTCTCTGTGTAGGGCTGGCTGTCCTGGAACTCATTCTATAGATCTGACTAGCATAGAATTCAGAGATCTGCATGCCTCTTGCTGCTAAGTATTGAGACTAAAGGTGTGTGCCACCACATCTAATTTTCTACAACGATGTCTCTATGAAGTGTTCTATGGCCCTAAACAATGTTTTAACAAATAGCATAACAAATAGCATCTTTGCACAGATCAAAAGAGAATGTTGGAAATCCTGAACCATGTCCCATGGATCAGATAAAATCTCTCTTCCATTTATCAGCTAGATATGAGTCTTCCTCCCCTCACTGTTTTCACACAATGGCTAGCCAGCCATTCTGCTATCACAACATTAGCACCCCCACAGCTTGCTCAATGCCAATCTCAGATACCCAAGATTTAAGTAGATAGTGCAGATGTCTGATACAAGCTGCTGAGGTTTGAAGTCAAATTCGCTGAAGTCCTTGACTTTGAGAGCGCCCATCTTGGGGCCAACCAGGTGCTGTAGGAAGTAGTTCAGCATGGAGATGATGCGCTCCGCCAGGAAGGGGTGCACGAACAGTGACTTGATCTCTGGAAAAAAGCCAAAGTCTCAGAACTCAACCTATCAGTAATGTTTCCCTTATATCTAATTTCATCAGAGACCTCTAGGATTTTACGTTACATAATACATTTTCAGTGGAGAAATCACAGACCAGCAAAACCAAAATCAAACAAGAAGGAAACAAAAGCTACTACCCACACATGAACACTGTTAAAACATTAGAAAAATACATTTTTGTGTGCACCTGCATGTGTTACAGCGAGGGTGTGAAGTCAGAGGACAGCTGTGCAGTCAGTGCTCTCCTGCCACCATGTGGGTCCCAGGACTCCAACTCAGGTTGTCAGGCTTGGTGGCAGATGCCCTCATCCAGGAGCCCCACATTTTACTTGTATTTCAGAATTCCTAAATCTACCGTTCATTTTTTCATCCTTTTCTCTCTGCTCCTTTTTTAAAAAAAGTTCATTCATTCATTTATTATGTATACACAGCATATATGACTGCAGGCCAGAAGAGGGCACCAGATCTCATTATAGATGGTTGTGAGCCACCATGTGGTTGCTGGGAACTGAACTCAGGACCTCTGGAAGAGCAGTCAGTGCTCTTAACCTCTGAGCCATCTCTCCAGCTCTTTCTGCTCCATTTTAATGGGAGAGTTCCTCGAGTTAATTTTTTTAACCCTTTCATTGAATATTTAAAGTTTGTTTGTTTATTTTTATGTGCATTGGTGTTTTGCCTATGTGTGTCTGTGTGAGAGTGTCAGATCCCCTGGAATTGGAGTTACAGACGGTTGTGAGCTGCCATATGGGTACTGGGAATTGAACCCAGGTCCTCAGGAAGAGCAGCCAGTGCTCTTAACCACTGAGCCATCTTTCCAGCCCCTATCTAAAGTTTTAAAGCTACATTTTCAATATTCAAAATGTCTTTCCTGTCCTTTGTGGCTTTTGTTCTTGCTTGTGGCTTCTTTATATTCTCTGATTTCCCTGACCTGATAGTTTTTAAAAGAAGCTTTAAAAAATTTTAAAATTGTAGCCAGGTGGTGGTGTACACCTTTAATTCTAGCACCCTGGGAGGCAGATCTGTGAGTTTGAGGCCAGCCCAGACTACAGAGTGAGTTCCCGGACAGCCAGGGATACAGAGAGAAACCCCCGTCTCAAAAAAAAAAAAAAAAAAAAAAAAAAAAAAGAAAGAAAAAAACAAAACAAAACAAAACAAAAATACCCAAAACACCAAAAACCAAACAACAAAGTTTTTTAAATCTATTTCTGTAATTCTCATTAGACAGTTCCCTTTTACTCCTGCTCACTGGTTGTCATATCACACTAAATTTAATCACTGAATGAAAATTATTGGTCCTCTTCCCTCCCTCATTTGTTGTTATTTGCCCCAGGCTCAGGCTGGCTCAGGACTCAGAGTCCTTCTGCCTCCATCTCCCAAGAGGATGCAAAACCATGCCTAGATTTATGTTTTTATAACACACACACACACAATCTTACAATATGGATTTGACAACATAGCACACTTTAATTCTGACTACCCATATTGTAAATGTTCAATAGCTCCACGTGGCAAGTGGTTACTGAACAGGGCGGTGTTGCTGTAATGAGAATGGAAATAAGTGTCTTTTTGAAATTGACTTCGTTTAACCTGGATGGAGGTATTTTCCAGAATATATGTACACATACATGAACATATATGATGTACAGTGTATATGGTGTACACACACACACACACACACACACACACACACACACACACACACAGAGTTAATGGTTAACTCATCCTAACAGCAGTTTTTGGGGTATCAGGATTGAATTTAGGGCTTTGCACACACTAAGCATGTACTCTACCACTAAGCTGCACTCCAAGCTCCTTCAAGAAACCAACTGTGTTACTAGCTTCTGTTTTCTGGCATGTCAGTAATGGGCACCATCGTTCATTTTGAAGTTTCCCTGATTTGTTTCACTCTCAGATGTGGAAGTTAGAGTCACCAGAGTCCAATTTTCTTTTGGACAGGGTCTCGTGCATCCCAAAGTGTTCTGGAACTTATTATGTAGATTTGAGTAACCTCAAACTTCTGATCCTCCTGCCTCAACATCCAAAGTGCTGGGATTACAGGTGTGTGCCACCATGCAGGGTTTCATTTGGGCTAGGCAGGCACTCTACCATCTGAGCTGCAGTCCAGTTCCAGATTCTAACTCTTTTAACGTTTAGTTGGGCTGATCCCCTAAGTGAAACAGACCTTGACTCCTGAATTTTGAGGAAGCGGACCATCATGTTCTTACCTGATGTCAGGAAGGAAAGGGTACCGATTGTTTCGTTGGACATGATGTTATGGAAACGTGCCAGCTGTCCAAACATCTGCAGGCCAGCCTCTTTCTCTCGGCGGGCTTCTGGCGTCAGACTTTCCCATTCTCCTCGGTCTTTCTCGATCTGCTGAATCTTTATCTTGCTCAAATACTATGGAAACCAGAAATGTGATACATCAGATAAGAGAATGCAATTGAAGGGCCATAACATTTAAGAAGGCTTAATTAAAATCCAGTCAACTGGGTTTAGAACGGTGGCTCAATGGTTACAAACTCTCGCTGCTCTTGCAGAGGATCAGGGTTTGACTCCTAGCACCAACAGTGTGGCTCATAACCACCTGGGACTGCAGTTCCAGGGGGTCGGATGCCCTCTTCTGGCCTTCATGGGCACTGTATGCATTTGCATACATTCAAGCAAAACACTAATACACTTAAAAAAAAAAAAAAAGCCGGGTGGTAGTGGTGCATGCCTTTAATCCCAGCACTCGGGAGGCAGAGGCAGGTGGATCTCTGTGAGTTCGAGGCCAGCCTGGTCTACAGAGTGAGTTCCAGAAAAGGTGCAAAGCTACACAGAGAAACCCTGTCTCAAAAAACAAAAAAACCAAATAAAACAAACAAACAAAAAAATCAGACACCATGTAAAGGTCCTGAGCCTTTGTCAATACAGGGCTGGAGCTTAAGACCTTTTGGAGGGCCAGTGTGATGGGTCAGTGGGTTAAGGCACTGTTACCAAGGCTGAATGATGACCTGAGTTTGATGCCCAGAACCCTCCTGGTGAAAGGAGAAAACAGCCTCCCTCAAGTTGTCCTCTGTCCTCCATGTGCATTCTAGCAAGTGTACACACACACACACACACACACACACACACACACACTAAATCTTAAAGTCCTCATAGAGATTTGTCTCAGCTTGAGCAGACTGGTAGGTAACTGTCTGGAACTAGGACACTGTCTGGAGAGGAGGGAGGACCAGTGGAGCAGCATATGGAGCCCAGGCTAAAACACCAGGCTACCAGGAAAAAGGAATCCTTCCTAAAACAAAAACACAAAATGTTCAAAACTTGCTCACGAAAAACCAAAGTTCTACAAACATGCCTGATGTCTAAAATTAATTAGAATGTCCTAATTACTAAAGCTTTCACCTCTCATCATCCTACAACTGCAGCAAACAATGAGTTATCCAATTTCAGGAGAATGCCATTTGTTCCACTCCCTGAATCATACTGTCCCTACTTACTAGATCTGTTTATCAGAGGAACTGCTCTCATTTCCTCCGAGAACCTACCTCAGTGTCAGAGTGCAGGATTATGAGAAGAGCAGGAGGCCAGATCCCTCTCACAAACCGAACCCAAGTTACTTAGTGGGTTATCAACGAGAGCTCCTGACTGTCCAGTAGGCTACCCTCAAACTAAGCTGTACCTCCTCCTGGAGGTCACTGCCTGGTCATACTGATGCTCCTGCCTCCACCAGGAGATCCTGTCCAGCTGCAGGGCTAACACAGCACACAGCTAAGCCCAGACTAAAACTGCTGCAACTGTGAGCAAAAGCATCCTTCCTTCTTTAGGCTGTTCTTCTCGGGTGCTCTGCAATGAAAATCTGACAGTTGCTGACTAAGTTAAGATCCTATGATTTCTTTTCACATTGCTGGCCTGTTGGTACACCTTAGTTTGGCTTTATTACACTTTCAAAAATGATTCATGTGTATGTATGTTCACCACATGTGTGCAGGAGCCTGTGGAGGTCAGAAGATGGTGTTGGATGCCCTGGAACTGGAGTTACAAGTAGTTGTGAGCTGCCTTGTGGGTGCTGGGAACAGGTCCTCTGCAATAAGTAATAAGTGCTCTTAACCACTAAGTCATTTCTCTAGCCCCAATCCCATCTTCTAAACTCTCAACCAAAGAACCACCCAAGCCCATGAAGCTTCAACAATGACCCCTTGACCTTGTCTCTAATGAAATGATAGACCTAGAAAGTGGCATACTGGCAAGAATGGGGCACACAATTACACAGACATTTTTGGTGTGCAGGACTGTTCTAAGGCAAGGATTACTCTATTATAATTAAACTGTCAAAAGAATATACTCTGTGCCAGGTGTACTGGTTCATGTCTGAAATCCCAAAACTCTAAGAGGCTAAGGTGAAAGGATTCCTGTGAGTTTGAGGTCAGCTTGGGATAAAGAGTGAGAGAAAACTTGTCTAAACACCTCCCCCACCCTCCCACCCCCCCACACCAAACCAAATCAAACACTATGACCATCACCCTACCACCACCAATGCTGATGATCTGAAGCCTTCCTCATTGACACCACTACAGATGGTAGAGGAACACATACAGTTCTTTCTTTTTTACCTGTATGGCTTCATCCAAAAGGAAGATAGCATCATTCATCAACAGGTTAAGAAATCGGAGGAACAGTGGGGGATTCATAGCTTCTAAATTCTTAGAGGCATAGTCAGCCAAATCCTGTAAATCCCAGCCCAAGAAGAAGAAGAAGAAGAAGAAGATATTTTAGTGCCAAATTACAACTTTACTGAGGCTGACCTGAAGCAACTGGTTTCATGAAAACCTCTTTTACCTTAATGCTCTCCCGGTAGCTATCTGTCCCCCACATGTATCTTAGGATGGGATACATAGGGCGGCGGTAATTAAACTTCTGTTCAAATTGATGGGGGTCCCCTAGAGTAAGGCAAGAAAGAGAAATCAGAAGGGTGGTCTAATAGAGAAGGAGCAGGAGCTTATGCACATGCATTTTCTTCACTCTGAATGTCAAGGCTGCTGCCAAAATCTTCTCCAGGAGTTCCCCCAGCCCACACCCCTCTGGTGCCGGGATGAAACCTAGGCTGTAGCTATGATTACTTGCACAAGATCACATCAATAAGACTAGTAACATTCCAACAGGCAGCACTAATTGGATTCAGTGGGTTGTGGATAAAAAAAGGTGCAGACGTGAAAGAGAAAAAGGAACATATAGGGAGTACCCGGAGAGGGTGGGGGGCGGGAATTGGGAGTGGATATGATGAAGCATTCTTTACATGTATGAAACTGTTAAGAGATAACGATATTGTATTAAAAACACACACAACACACAAACCATAGGCCTTGCAAACATTAAGCAAATGTGCTACCACTGAGCTACATCCCCAGCCTTCTCTAAGAATCCACCCCACCCCACCCCCACCCTGAGACAGGGTTTCTCTGTGCAGTCCCGGCTCTCCTGGAGCTCACTCTATAGACCAGACTGGCCCAGAACCCAGAGATCCACCTGCCTCTGCCTCTGGGTCCCGAGTGCTGGGACTGAAGGCCTGCGCCGCCGCTCCCAGCTTTCTCTGACCATTTCTAAGGCCTAGAATTGGAAAAGTGTTGGTTTTCCTGACAAAACAGGGAAACAGCTAGAAAGGGCAGCTCACTTAGTAAAGGGTCGGGACCAAGCTGTTCAAAGAAAAAAGAGGCCAAGACCAAAGGTTTCCGTATCCAAATACGGAGCATGCAGTGAGATCTCTGTGAGGCCACTGCGGCAGCAAAAGTCATGTGCAGAGTGGAACACTAAGTGATCACCGCATTCTTTAGAGAGAACATCCCAGCCATGGGGCCAATTGGCTCTTGATTATTCCAAACAATCCTGTCAGATGCTAGCAATCTGAGTCTTATACAGGTCTGATTTATCAACATTATCATAAGAACTCTCCAGACTGGCTCATAATAAAGGAAGAATGAAGCTAGACAGGTACCATAGCTGGATTAGGGGCCGAGTTTTCTCTCGTTCTGCTTAATGCAAGTCTCCTGCCCCCCCTTCCTCCTCCCACATCCTCCTCTTTTTCTTTCACTCATTTATTTTGAGAAGGCTCTTGTTATATAACCCAAGGTGGTTTTTCTTTTCTTCTTTTTTTGGGGTGTGTGTGTGGGGGGGCAAGGTCTCTCTATATAACCCTGGCTGGTCTGGAACTTGCTATATAGACCAGGATGTCATGGAGTTTCACCTACCTCAGCCTCCTGAGTGCTGGGATTAAAGGTGTGAGCCACCACAGCTGGCTCTAGGTTTTTCTTTCTTTCTTTCTTCTTTCTTTCTTTTAATTTATTTATTTTTATTTCATGTGCATTGGTGTTTTGCCATGGGTGTTGAGTCTCCAGGAACTGGAGTTACAGAGAGTTATGAACTGCCATGTGGGTGCTGGGAATTGAACCAGGGTCCTTTGGAAGAGCAGCCAGTGCTCTTGACCGCTGAGCCATCTCTCCAGCCCTCTAGGTTGGTTTCTAACTACATCTTTTTGTCTCTGCCTCCCAGGCATTCAGATTACAACAGGTACGCACCACCACGCCTGGTTGAGCAAACCTGTTCTGACTTCCTGACAGTTCTCTGGCAGTCTGGCCACAGTGGGAGCACCACAGTGACCTCTGTGCACGTCCTCCTTACAGGGGAAGGTTTACATGCACGATGTCACCGAGTCATCACTTTTTTTTTTGTCTTTTTTTGAGACAATTTCTCTGTGCATCCCTGGCTCTCCTGGAACTTACTCTGTAGCCCAGGCTGGCCTTGAATTCTGCATCTCTCTGCCTCCCGAGGGCTGGGATTAAAGGCATGCCTGGCTTTGACTCATTTTACAGGTGGGGAAATTGAGACCCAGAGTAAGCAAGAGACAAAGGCAGAAAACAAATATGGAGAGTTAGCTAATAAAATGCTAAATGCCTCTTTAAATGTCAACTGCATGTGTCACCAGACGGCAGAGGTTCCCTTTAAAAAGACTCTCATACAACTGTTGAACATATCTTGCCTACTAATTCAGACGAAGTTCTGCTTAATCAAACCCAGGGGCTCAGGATGAATAGAAAGACAGTGTTGTTTCCTGGCAATGTTTTCTTTAACTCATTTTTTGGATACGTATATACATGTTTGTGTGTGTGTGTGTGTGTGTGTGTGTGTCCATATATGTATGTGTGCACATTTGCACATGGACATATGGAGGCTAAAGGTTGACACCAAGTGTCTTCTTCAATTGCTCTCCACCGTGTTTTTTGTTTTTGAGACAGAGTCTCTCACTAAATCCGAGCTTACTGATTGGCCAGCGAGCCCCAGGCATGCTCCTGTCTCTGCCTCCTTAGAACTAGGATTGGGTGCATGTTGCTGCATCTGGCTTTTTTATCTGGGTCCTAAGGCCTGATCGCAGGTCCTCACGATTGCCATGCTTGCCAACACTATGCAGATGGGTTCTTTTTTTTTTTTTTCTGCTCTTGTTGTTTGTGTTTTTGTGAGACAGAGCTGGTGCTACCTCTTTTAGTTGTATGATACAGACAGATAATTAAAACTTTTTGAGCATCTGTATTCTCACATATAACATGAGAACAATATAGATAAACCTTCAGATAGACAAGGTAATATAAAGGAAAACATAAAGCACTCTGCATCAAGCCTAGCACACAGTAAGTATTCAAGAAATGCTGGCTGACATTTCTGTGACATTCAAAAGTGACCAAGCTGTGAAACTTAGTTCTCAGCTGTAGAGCTAGTCACAGGACTTCTTTACCTGTAAATTCAATGTCCACGAAAACCTTGATTAGGGCTTCTGAAAGTTGGGGAGCATATGTAAAGTTGCAGAACACACGTTTCCGGTGAAACACACTGGACACCAAGGGATTTGGGGTCTGATCCAGGTGAGGCATCACTGCTTCCAGCACCTCCGCTAGTTTGGCCCTTAGGTGGGGATTCTTCATTCTGCAGAGGGCAGGAAGCAAGATGAGCAAGAGAACTTGATTCCCCGGTATGATCCTATTCCACACAAGGAGCCAGAACATGCTCTATCACTATCACATACATAAAAGTCACCCCTGTTTCAAGTTTGTCAGTACTTGGCTGATGCAGGGTATACCATTTAACATGTTGTTTGAGATGGTTTTACTATGCATGTAGTCCTGGCTGTCCTAGAACTCCCTTTGCAGACTAGACTGGCCTTGAGCCTGTGGCAGTCTTCCTGTCTCCGCCTCCTGAGTGCTAGGATTATAGAAGTGCACTATTATGCCTATCCATTTAACTCTTGAGGGGACAGCTTACCATGTATGAGGGAGCACTTTGGTTTCCATGTAAAGCTTAGACATTCGATTTTCTTCTCTATATCAATGTACTATCTACTATGTACTATTCTTTGACGGATTCATCTTGAATAAATTTGCCTTCCCAAGCTTACTGAAGGCAAAGGTTAGGTTATAATTATCGTATAGCACCCATATTCCCAACCTGTGTGTCTAATCAATGCTTGTTGGCTTCCGACTTCCCTTTGGGTCTGCCCAGCTCAGTGAAGGTTGGCTTCTATAATCTGATGTCCCTTAGAGAATTGTGGACTTTTTATTTTGCAGCAAATGTGCCCTTTTGTGCACAGAAATTATTTCCTTTGGCCTACATATATAACCCCAACCCCCAACCCCAGATAAAAATATCAGGGAAGCAGTTTTAAAAACTATAGTATCTCTGTGTCAGAGCAAAGGCTAGAAGTAACATGAACCTAGGTTTACCACTAATGCAACTCAAGGAGCCAGAGCAAGCTTTGGTTCACATAATTAGTGAAGAATTTAGCACTTGGCTGCCACTGGTATGGCCTCTGGTATTCTGGTTAACTATTTTAACCAGGGACCAGCAGTGGAATTCCCACCAGGCACTTTATACTCAGGTTCAAATTCTCTGTAGGCAGAGTCCTCTGCTTATTAAGTCTCACCACAGCAGGCAGAATGTTTTGTAGCTCTAAGAGTGTTGGGGCAAGCTTCCAGCACATCACCTTTCTATGCTTCCAGTGAAAATGGTGATAAAGTGAAGGACATGCTCCAGGGAATCTGCTGATGTCTCCAAGATGTCCTCAGCAAAGCGCCGGAGAAAAATGAGGAAATCACCCAGGTTATCTGCAAAAAATTCTGAAAAAGATTTGCTAGAATTAGCCAAATAGCTATTCATTGGTCCCAAACAACATCCCAGTCCCTCCTTTCACATTAATTAACGAAGGTTTAAAAAACCCAAAAGTCTTTTAGACTTTTATCACCATCTAAGTACCAGAGATGGTAGTAAGTTACCAACTGTGGGATCTCTTACATGTGCATCAAGCTTTATTATTATCTGAGTAGAAACATGAACAGTAGTGACACAAAATATTGCTAACACTAGCATGCTGTGCCCCAAAGGCCAGTCACAATTTAAGCCACACTTTAGGTGTGGCTAATTATACTAGCTAACTGCAGCAAGGAGCTCCGGGGTGGTCCTCCAAGCATCCCCCCCACACCCCGATTTGGCACTCATACCTTGGCCAAGTCCCTTTCTGCATTATTCTAGGCTAGGCGATGCCCTGATTAGAGTGCATCACTGTCAAGGTTAGTTATCAAGTTTGCAGTTTTCGTTTGGGTCACCTGTGCTGGCACACCACAAGTGGTACTAAGGGATGTGTGGGGCAAACAGCTGAGGCCTGTTGACAGCCACATGACTGGATTTGTAAGTGGATCCTTCAGCTCCTATGGAGTGCTCAGAGTCCTATGGCTCTGACTGACAGCTGGTCACAAACTCATTAGTACTCTGAGCTAGGATCACACAGTCAAGTGTTCCTGGATTTCTGATCCAGAGAGCTATGTGTGATAATGTTTGTTGTTTTAAATTGCTATGTTTGGGGGGAAGTAACTTGTTACATAGCCATGCAAGACCAGTACAGTATTCAAGAACATTTAATTTGATTAGTGAGCAACATCTACTGACCCCTCACTGACATACATACACACAATCCTCCTTCTGAGTTAACTAACAAGAGGTGGTCTGTTTTTTTCTAAAAGAGCTCAGGGAGAGTTAGACAGACAAATTCTAAGTTTGAAAGACAAACAATATTAATGACAGAAGCTAAGAGCTGTGAAAACCCTGACTACAGTTCCTCTTCTGAAGGCTGTTTTCTGACTGTCAGAACACTGGAGACACACAGCAGGGGAAACAACCGTGAGTGCCCCCATGCTTTGGCCAGGAGATGTTATTTGCAAGTTTGAGTACTTTCTCTAAAAACAATGGGATGATAACTAAGGACGGGTATTTTGAGGATTAAGCTTCCAAGGTGACCCAGTTAAACTTAGGTGGCTATTAATAGTATGTTCCCAAGGGACAGGCTGCTTACCTGGCACATAAGCCAAAGAGCTGTAGCCATCTGGCAAAGGAAAACTGAGCTCTATTGGCTGTGAGCCCTCATTGCCTATGGCCAGTTGAACCAGCAGAACAGCCATGGACACCTGCAAATTCAGGCAGTTTTGCAGCATCTGGGGCTCAGTCATAGCAGTCTTGGTAGAAAGATAGATGGTCATCAGGCGTTCAAACTGCTCACGGAGACTGTCAGCAGCAGGGCTAGAACTCTGCTGAGCATCCCGCCAGGCAACCTGCAGCCGATGCAGATTTTGGTTGATTTTTACCATCTGATCATGCAACCTGCCCCCAAGAAAGCAGAAGAGACTGGTCAGGGAGGCTCATGTGGGGCAGTGTAGTATAGACCACGCTGGCAAGCAAATCCTCGTTTGGTTATTCTAGTATTCTAAGGTTGTAGACAGTTGTAGGCACAATGACACAGAAGGCACTCACAAAGTCACTGACTGGACAGAAGCAAGGTACACTGCTCTGGGAAAATGTTACTATGTCCTCTGACTGAGCAGGGTGCAGAGTGAGCTGTTATTACTGAAGACAGTCATTTTAACAAGGCAGAGTATGAGCAGCCCAGCATAAGCTTTAGGGTGGGGTCAGTGGGTGATCTTTGCTTAGAAAACTGAGCAGACAAAAAACAAGTCTTGATTATAACGACCACACATAAAGCATCCGTCACTTGAAAGGAAGACCTAGAAAAGCTACTGATAACTGCTTCTACATCTACAGTTCTAAATCACCCCCGTGGTTCTTTTGTTGTTATTTGTTTTGTTTTTTTTTCAAGACAGGAGTTCTCTGTGTAGCCCTGGCCATCAAACTCACAGAGATCCACCTGCCTCTGCCTCCCAAGTGCTGGGGTTAAAGGTGTGCACCACCACCGGCCCGGCCTCCTCCCTTTGTTCTCTGTGGACAGTGACTAGGGTTACTGACTGGAAACTAGATGCTTGGCCTCTAGACTGAGTCTAGACTGTCAAGCAGATTGAGCAGTTCAATACATGCTCAACTCTGTCATCACATTTAAAATGTCAACAACAGGTTAGAAAAAGTATCTAACAAAGATATATTTTTCCCCCCAATAATTTGTTGCTGGAGTTTTGAAAAAAAAAAAATGCCTTAAGTACTGAGAAGGCATTTAAAACAAAAAATCAGTATTCCAGGCCAGGCGTGTAATGCACGCCACGCCTTTAATCCCAGCACTCAGGAGGCAAAGGCAGGCGGATCTCTGAGTTTGAGGCCAGCCTGGGCTACAGAGCAAATTCCAGGACAGCCAGGACTACAGAGAGAAACCTTGTCTTGAAAAACAAACAAAGAAGCAACAATTAGTGTTCCTGGGGTTTGGGGGCTGGCTCAGTTGGGAAAGTTGCTTGTGGTGAAAGGATGAGACCTGAATGCAGACCCCAGATCCCTTGTAAAAGCGGAGTCTGGTGGTGTGCTCCTGCAGTCCTGATGCTGGCTAGAGACAGGGGGACGCCTGGAGTCTTGCAAGTCAGTGAGTTCCAGGTTCAGTGAAAGATCGTTCCTCAAAAGATATGGTGGGGAGTGACTGAGAAAGCCACCTAACACCAGCCCTTGACTTCTAAATCACACATGAGCATGTGTATCCTGTCCCCCGACCCCAAGTAAAAACAAAACTGGTATTCATAATACTTTCTATAGATCAGAAATACGTCATCTCTCCCCCCTTATACTGGCAATCATTCTCAGCTAAGTAAGAGGCGGACATTGTAGAGTGACATGTAGCTGGCTTGCTAGAAACGGACCCTCTTGGAACTTCTACACACAGGTTCTCAGCCTTCCCATTTTTAGAATCCTTTCTCTTAGGCTCACAGCTCTTTTGTGGTCATATTGGAATTACTGGAATCCCTTATCATCATTCTTTCAATTTTTTTCAGTTTTGTCTCTTGGTCTTTTGGTATCAGAAGTAATAAGAATTCAAGAGTAGAAAGTGAAATGTAAAATGAAAATAATTTGACTTTCCTAGATAATAACAGAAAGATAGGAATTGAAAATTTGGAAAATGTGGAGAAAAACAGTAGCACGTTGTTAATTTTTTAAAAATAGATAAAAACTGTACAAAGTAATCTGTACAAAGCGGCCTCAGGTAAATTTAAAGCCACGCACACGAGTTCTTTCCTTCTGCCATGCTAACATGAGTCTTAGACTCGCTGTCAACACAGCTCCTCGTTCTTCCCAAACAGTTCCTTCCCAAGGACATCCAAGGAGTTACCTGTGAAAGCCCAAGAAGAGGGTGTACTCTGTCAGGGCCAGGTTCTCCGTCACAAGGTTGTAGCTCTGGGGGAAGACTGGCTCCTGCACAGCGGGGATCAGACAGGTCTCTTTGTCCAAACCTCGAGGAAGGGAAAGAGAGGCAGTGATGGCTCACACTCGTCTGGCGTGGTCTTCAGCCTCCCTCGACTTCTGCTCGGCGCCCACACTGCTACAATGCTATCTCCCTCACAACACAGCTCCTAGGACTTCCTTGTCTAAAAACACTGGCTGGCTCCTTGCTATCCACAGAAATAGTTAAATCTCTCGCTGAAACCAACGAAATCAGCAAAAACTAAAACGAGTGGTAATATTGTATCTTTTCAAGGTGATAGGCAATGAACCATTTCTACTTATTCTATGTTCAAGCTGAGTGACTTTGCTGCAGATATTAGTTTTGTAATTATAAGAGGATTAAAAAAAAGCCTAGAAGGAAATCCATCAAAACTGAGGAGAGACTCATTCTGAGTGACAGAATCAGGGCTGATTCATTTTCTTCATTTTTACTTCTCTGTGTTGATTCAAGTTTTCTCCAGCCTGTGTCAACTTTCTTCCTTCCCACTTCCCACCTCTTACTTTTCACTCCCCTTGCTCTAACTACATGGAACTTCTTACTATTCCTCAATAAAGACCTTCCACAGATTTTTTTTTTCTAGACAGCTTCCAAGTCAGAGACCCGCCTGCCTCTGCCTCTCAAGCGCTCGGATCAAAGGCATGCGCCACCCCGCCCCACCGCTCCTTCCAGACTTTCCCCTGTTCTTGTCCTGCCAGACACTCCTGCTCCTTTGCCTGCTAAGCCCTGAGGTGTCTTTCAAGACTCAGCCATGAAGAAGACCCCAGCAGCTTCTGCAGAGCTGGTCCCTCACCCCTTCCTGCTCTGCCGTCACCATGTCAACCTGTCTGTCCTCTGAGTTCTAAAACTGGCAGCTGTGGTCTACTGGAGTCCTATAAAAGATGAGGGAGTGGGCATCCACGGCTGTCAAAACAGAGAGACGGTCTCACCAAGGCCTGACTTTGAAAAGATGACAGTTGTTTTTAAAAACCCGTCTTTAAAATCTTTTCACCAGCTCTCCAGTGTGCCTCATCTGTTTTAAACAAGAGGCACTTTCTCAGAGGCTAAGGGAGCAAATGCTTTAGAGGTGACACACACATTCACTGTTTTGAAAAGCCCAGTTCCCCGCCTACCTCTCATGTGGACATTTTTAATTTTTCGTTCTTCATCATTCAACTCTTTCAGGACACAGTATGAGGGATTAAAAGTGAGGAGCCGAGAGGATCTGGGTTTGCAGAATGGCTGGCACAGCTTCAGGAGAGCAGCACCCAGATTCAGAAAGAAGGCATCTGAGGCATACATTTGGAAGAAGATTTCGGGCATCTGATTGGCCCAGATCTTGGTGCGGCCTGCATTTGCATGCAAACAGTTTCCAAGCCAGAACAAGATACAGTGCTTGGTTTCTGGAGAGAGCTGGAGCAAGTTCTTCAGCATCTGGTAGATCTTTTCATGGAACTGAGCCATGAACTGTTTAACCAGAAAACACAACCACAGAACATTCCAATTTCACAATCCTGGTATTTTCTTTTTTCACTCCTAAACCCTAGCAAATACAAGTTTCTAAAAATATGCTAATCTTAATCTTTTCCTTCACTCTTTTCATACCTTATTCTCTGATTCTGGTTTTTAAAAATATGTGTATTTTTGAGACATTTTCTGGTCAGCTGCCAAATTGCAGAAAGTTGTATAGGTTTTACATTTGGGATCTTTCTGTAAGGTGTCAATGATAAATTCTCTGGCTCTGTCATAGTTCTCATAGCAATTATTCAACTCTGCTGTAGAATGAAACTGAGCCATAAACAATACAAATAGACATGGTTACAATCAATAAATATTTTTAATTTTTATATTATATTTATTTAGTGTTAACGTATTTAGTATGTGGGAGGGGTGTGCAATTGAGCATCACGTGTGAGGATGTTTGGGAGCAGGTGCTCTCTTTCCACTATGTGGGTCCTGGGAGCTGTACTCAAATCATCAGGCTGGATGACACTGAGCCATCTCATTGGCCACAGTAAATCTTACACAAAACAAAACAAAAAAACATGGGCAGTTGGCTTTGGCTACTGCTGTCGCCTGCTGAAGACCTGCTTGACAGCGTCACGATGACTAGAGAGTAAACGGGACACTTTAACTGCCCGTCAGCCATCCAGGGCCCCACAGCCAGCCATCTAATACCAGTCAGACTCTGCTAAGTTTTACGTTGAGAGGTCTACACATAAAGAGAAGGACAAGGGACAAAGAGTTTATAAGGTGGCCTTCAGTCAAAAGGTTTCATGAGTCAAGTGACAATAACTGTCTTGGCAAGAAGGGCACGGACGGAAGGGGATGTGACAGTGCTGTCACACACGGCAGGTTCTATATAATCTACGTTTGTCCTCACCCAACACCGAAGCCCATCCTCTCCTCAAAGTGAAGGGTATGAAGAGGGGGATTTTGTTTTGTTTTGTTTTTTGAGACAGGGTTTCTCTGCGTAGCCATGGCTATCCTGGAACTTGCTCTGTAGACCAGGCTGGCCTTAAACTCAGAGACTCACCTGCCTCTGCCTCCCGAGTGCTGGGATTAAAAGTGTATACCATGAGTGATTTCTTTGCTTCCTTCATTTTTGAGATAGGCTCTTCTATAGTGCAGTTTTGTCTAGCACTTGCTATATAGCTCAGGATGGTTCTGAACTCCTAATCCTCTGACTCTATTTCATAAGTGCTAGGATTACAAGCCACCCGATCCCTCCCAATAAGAAGGCAATTTCGTTGTGTTATTATGACAGAAGCCAACCAATTTGCCTTCCCAAAGAGGCTGAAGCAGCCTTATCCCTACATGGTTCCTGAGGAAATGCTCATCTCAAATCAGGGGGCTGTGACACCCTGGGAAGCAGTTCCACCTGATGAATGTTGGCCTCTTGTACTTTGATCTCCTGAGGACTGGAACGAGATGGATTCAGAAAGTAGCCATGATTTTCTACTACACCCGGAGTCTTTAACAAGCACGAGATATTCAGAATTACTCCCAGCAAGGTCTTCTGATACATCTGCCCATTGCTAGGATCCTTGGGCTGAATGTATTCTAAAAAAACCTGTAGGAAAGGACAAAACCTACTTATTCATCTGTATGGTGAGATAAAGGGGATGAGCTACAAGGGTCTCATATATATATATATATATATATACATATATATATATATATATACACACACACACACACACACACACACACACACACACATATACATATACACATGTATGCATGCATATGTCTACATACACATACTTTTTTCTTTATAAAGATTTATTTAGTTAGTTAATGTATATCGGTGTTCTATTTGCATATATGTCTGCATGACACAGAGGGCATTAGACAGAAGAGGACATCAGATCCCATTATAGATATTGTGAGCCTCCATGTGGGTGCTCAGAATTGAACTCAGGACCTCTGGAAGAGCAGCCAGTGGGCTAAACCACTTAGCCACCTCTACAGCCCTTCTGTTTTCTTTTTCTTTTTTCCCAAGACAGGATTTCTTTGTGTAGCCCTGGCTGTCCTGAAACTTGCTCTGTAGACCAGGCTGGCTTTGAACTTTGAGATCCACCTGCCTCTGCCTCCCGAGTGCTGGGATTAAAGGCATGTGCCACCACTGCCTGGCTCTCTTGTTTCTTTTCTTTTTTCCTTCTAAAGGCCAGGTGTTATAAAAGCCAAGCCAGCCTCAAATTACAAGAAAAAACTGTAAGCTTTTATTTATTTGTGTGCCTGTGTGTGCGTACCATGGGCACAGTGTGGAGGTCTGAGGACAACTTGTGTGTGAAAGTTGGTTCTCTCCTTCTCTGCTTTCCTCATGTGGGTTCTGGGGATCAAGTGTAGATCTTTAGGCTTTCTAGCAAGTGCCTTTACCCACTGAGCCATCTCATCAGCCCTGTCCTCAGGGCCTCAAATTCCCATTGTAGCTGAGGATAACGTTGATCCTCCTGCCTCCACTCCCTAAGTACTAGGACTCCAGGCACATGACACCATATCTGGCTTCTATAGGCAATATGAGAGTGCTGTCAGGACAGGAAGCATCAAGTACTACGCTGTCAGCACTATGAGCAGAGGGGGCCTTTGAGACCTACCTTGGCCATATCCTTTTGCCTAGTGAAATAGAGAAGAATATCCAGATATGCATACAGTAGGGTCTGGCAGAGCTCCAGATCTTTTATTCGGCCTAGTAAAATATCAAACACTGGAATCATGACTTCAGGAAATGTTCGAACTTCCTCATCCGACAGCAAGGCTTCGATGACCTCTTCTAAAAACTCAGTTACATCTTCAAAATCTAACAGAAGACAGATGAGAAAGGAAGGAGGCCATGTCAGTTTTTATGTCTGTATACACTGTTTCACGTTCTCTCCGTCTGTCTGTCTCTGTTGTGGTACAGGAATTGACTCAAAGGCCTGGTGAATGTCAGGCAAGTGTTCGACTAGCGCTTGACCAATGAGCTGCGTACCCACTTCCAAACACTGGCCCTCGATGATTTACTTACTTTTATTTATGTGTGTGGGTGTTTTGCCTGCCTGTATGCCTGTGTGCCAAGTGCATGCAGTGCCTGTGGGGGTCAGAAGAGGGCAGTGGATCTGCCTGGAACTGGAGTTACACACAGTTGTGAGCCACCATGTGGGTGCTGAGAATTGAACCTGGGTCCTCTGGAAAAACAGCTAGAAGTGCTCTTAACTCTTGAGGCATCTCTCCAGCTCCTCGATGATATTTTTTAGAATTCTGATGGTTTGAGGCCTAAAGATCAAGGTGTAAGATGTCTTCCTTAATTTCTATCAGAATCATAATGGTTCTAAGACTCTAAAACCATTAGAGGAGTTTTTCTTTATTTTCGGTTTTTTGAGACAGGGTTTCTCTTTGTAGTTTTGGTTTCTGTCCTGGAACTCCCTCTGTAGACCAGGTTGGCCTCAAACTCACAGAGATCCACCTGGCTCTGCCTCCCAAGTGCTGGGATTAAAGGTATGCGCCACCGCTGCCCTGCTTAGAGGAGTTTTAAATTGGTATTCTAAATGTAGATGTTGAAAGACCTTCCTTTTATACTCACGGGCTCCCTGAATGGCTTCTAACATCAAATCTACCAGTTGCTCATGGATGTTTTGGTCAACATAGATCTCTGGGGTGAGGAGAACTGTTCGAGTGTTGGACACAGTGAGGTTCCTGCACTGTACTGCAAAGGGGAGCAGGTTCTCTGGAACTTTGGTAATCTACAACAAAGAGAGAAAAGCACACAGTTTTCTATAACATGGAGCAAGGGTGGGTACAGTAAATAGAATGGAACACACATCACGTCCCCAAAAAGTATTGGTTTCTTTCTTCTTTTTTTGTTTTTGTTTTTTTTGAGACAGGATTTCTCTGTGTAGTTCTGGCTGTCCTGCTCTGTAGATCAGGCTGGCCTCAAATTCAGAGACTCACCTGCCTATGCCTGGGATTAAAGGTGTGTGCCACCACTGTCTGGCAGTATTGGTTTCTTGGGGACTGGAAATTCATGACAGACTTGTTCTTTGGCTTAAAAGGTCACCTGATAAAATTCTAATCCTGAAGATGTCAAGTTCAGCCCAGTTCAGGATTTCCATCTCCCTGGAAATGCTGTTAGCAGAGAAGGGTCTTGCTTGGTTTATGTTGTTTTATTTCAGTCTCACTGTGTACTACAGGCTGGCCTGGAACTTGTAGCTTGTCCCACTGTGTACACATGGAGACCAGGCTGGCCTGGAACTTGTAGCTTGTCTCACTGTGTAGACATGGAGACCAGGCTGGCCTGGAACTTGTAGCTTGTCCCACTGTGTACACATGGAGACCAGGCTGGCCTGGAACTTGTAGCTTGTCTCACTGTGTAGACATGGAGACCAGGCTGGCTCTGAACTTGTAGCTTGTTTCACTGTGTAGACATGGAGACCAGGCTGGCCTGGAACTTGTAGCATGTCTCACTGTGTAGACATGGAGACCAGGCTGGCCTGGAACTTGTAGCAATCACTGTGCCTGTGCCTCATGAGTGCTGGTTACAGGCATGTGACTGATCAGGTGTTTAGTCTTTTTTTTTTTTTTAAGGGTGTGATTTCTAGAGAGTTATATTTGGAGAATAAGAGGCACTGGTTAACTGCGGAGAGAGATGGAACCCAAGCCACAGACAGACTAAGGTTTTATGGCAATCTCATAGTGCTATGAATACTCTGTTCCAGATATGCCATGAGATACATATATATTATGACATGAAAGACATTGATCCAACCCTCACTCACATGCTAAAGTTACTCAAGAGGATAATCTAAAACTCCACGGGGCTTTACCTCTTCCTTGGCTCTTTGGAAGCAGGAGTAAAGGTAACAAAAGATGTGCCTCTCCCCCGCATCTCGATCAGCAGAGAGATTTAACGTTGTAGAAGAAGTCATGCTGATCAAGTGGTTTCCTGGATCTTGAAGCAATAACCGGGCAAAGATGGCCTATTAACGGAAATCAACACAAATACAATCCATTGCAAGGTAAATCCTAGAACATTAAGATATAAAGAGTTTGATACATGCTTTGGCAAGAATCAGATATAGCTCAGTATAAATTTAGAAATGTTAGAAGCTAATTATATAGACAGTTATTATAAAGCAAGACTCGGATGTCTGGGACAGTCACAGCAAACAGTAACTTGCTGAATGGTGCGAAGAACCAGGGATGAGGGGTTGGGGATTTAGCTCAGTGGTAAAGCGAAAGGCCCTGGGTTCGATCCTCAGCTCTGGGGGTGGGGGTGGGGATGGGGGGTAAGGACCAGGGACAAAACATGTGAAATCTACTTTTCTGTGTGATTGCTTTAAATGTGAAAGGTAGATGCCAAGTTATCAGTCTTTCCTCTCAATTGTTTTTTTTTTTTTTTGAGACAGGGTTTCTCTGTGTAGCCTCTCTGCAGACAGACTTGCTCTGCAGACCACTCAATTTTTTTTAAACATTTATTATTATTTTTAATTATGGGTATCTGTGTGGATATATGCACATGACTGAAGGCACTCATGGTAGTCAGAGGCATTGGTTCCCCCAGGAACTGGAGTTACAGGCAGCTGTGAGCCATATGATGTAAGTACTAGGAATTGAACTTGGGTCCTCTAAGAGCAATGTATGCTTTTAACAGCTGAGCCATCTCTCTAGCCTCCGTATTTTGTTTTTTGAAACAAGGTTTCTCCTGTAACCCTGGCTGTCCTGAAACTCATTATGTAGGCCAGGCTGGCCTTCAATTCAGAGCTCTGCCTGCCTCTGACTCTCAAAGTCGGTATTAAAAGTATCTGCCACCATGCCCAGCTGTTCATCAGGTTTTCAAAGGCACAGTATTGCTTATCATGGGCTCTGATCCCCTGGGAAACAGTTCCACCTAACAGGTGATGGCTTTCTGGACTTGATCTCCTGAGGACTAGAACGAGGCTAGAGGAGGGCACTGGGTGTCCTGCTCTGTCACTCTCCACCTCATTCCCCTGAGCGCTCATTAAGCCTGGAGCTCACCATTTTTAAGCTCAGCTGGATGGCCAACAAGTCCCCAGAGTCCTCTTCTCTCTACCCCTCTCATTTGCTGTCCCACATGGCCACAGTCAGTTTCATGTGAGTGCCGGGGAGTCAGACCTGCCTGTGAACCATCTCCCCAGCCTGTTTTAAATTTTTTTGAAAGTGAAAGTATGTAAGAAAGAGATGGGCCTTGTCTAATAGGAGTGATAAGACAGGTTCAATAAAAAACCACAAGAGACAGTGACAGTTCCCATAAGAAATGGATAAGATAAGGAACTCGGAGGAGGAAATGAGAACTCTTTTCTGGCAACTATGAAGGCATTTTAACTGGTTCTTTTTTTTTGTTTTGTTTTTTTTGTTTTTTGAGACAGGGTTTCTTCATGTAGTTTTGTTGCATGTCCTGGATGTAGACTAGGCTGGCCTTGAACTCACAGAGATCTGCCTGTCTCTGCCTCCTGAGTGCTGGGATTAAAGGCATGCGCCACTGCTGCCCAGCTTTAACTGGTTCTTAAACAATGGGTGGATCTGGATGTGTGGCCAGAGAGGAATACACACACACACACAGTGGAAGAGGTGGAAGCAAGCCAAGTCGTGTCTGGAGAATGACCGGGACTTAGCAGGGCAGCTGTGGTCTGCACATAATCAGGAGTGGTACCTGCTCAACATTGCTCATATCAAGCCAGTCTTGATCTTCCAGCTCTACTGCCATTTCTTCCAAGTACACACACCGGCTGGGGATGCCATTCCCGCTTTTCAAGTTTGGATCACCTGTGAAACAGTTTTCATTACCTATAGGTTAAGGGTAATGTCCCTGTCCCCATGACATTGCTTTGTCTTGTTTTCCTTTTCTGAGACAGGGTCTTGCTATGTTGCCTAGGCTGGTCTTTAACTTCTAGGCTCAAGCGGTCCCTCCTGCCTCAGCCTCTCCAGTATTGGAGACCAAAGGCGTGTACAGCTGTGATCAGCTTACAACAACTGATCCTGATAGCAAGTCTCTTGAACTCAGGAATACTAGAGTGATCTTGATACATAAAGTAGTTATAGAGCATGGACTGTTATGAACCCTCAGTACGACATTTAGGAAGAAAATTCCAGATACCAGCATTAACTTTAGGGTTGAATTACAGATAGGGCACATAGATAAAACATGTCTGAACCTCTCAGCATCCATGCAAGAAAATGGAGTTAGCTACTCTTTTTACTTCCTTTTAAAGGTAGTACAGACATGTAGTCGCACAGCCCAGTCAGCACCAAAATGGCAACAGAGGTTAGATTTGTACAAATATTGTTTGTTTGTTTTTTTGAGACAAGGTTTCCCTGTATAGGCCTGGCTATCCTGGAACTCACTTTGTAGCTCAGGCTGGCCTTGAACTCAGAGATCCACCTGCCCCTGCCTTCTGAGTGCTGGGATGAAAAGTGTGTGCCACCACTGCGTGGCTGAAATACTGTTTTTAAGTTTTTAAACTACTGTTTTAATTTTTTAAACTTACTGAAATAAACCCTGTGCTCCATTAGTTACAGAAGTTTTCTAAGAGCCAAAGGAGTCCCTCGCCTAAGCCAGGAGGGAAGAACAGACAACCAATTGGAGGGGGCAAGTCTGCAACTCACTGTTGTCCAGAGTAATGAGGAAGATCCTTTGGATCATGTGATTGATGTTGAGTTGCTCACATATTTCTTGCCGTGACCGGAAGGAGCGGCTAATCTCAGACACAGAGTAGTCAAATTCGTCCAGGCTCTCTGACACACTATTATCGGAGTCATCTGGGCTTCCTGGGAGCTCATCTGTCAGAACACATAAGCCGTTACACAGTGTGTTCCTCCCTTAGAACAAAACACACTACCTAGAATGAATGTAACCACCAGGAGGACAATTGCAGGTGTGAAACAAATTATTCATCTCATTAGTGAGCAATTCAAGCCAGAGAAGTGAAGTGCAGGAGTCTGAAATCCCGGCTATAAATCTTGCCTTCTATACAGTAAGTGTCATTACTTCCACCCATAATCGTACCCCATTGTGACAAAATTAGCAACATTACCTAACTTTCTTCGAGAAAAAAATAACTACCAAATAGATCAGATGGCAGTAATACACTGGCTGTGGTAATTTTACACTCAGGAATCGTTCCTGTAGAAGGGCTCCTCCAACCAGCACCCCATAGCCAGCTGCTTAATCTGCAGTGTGCTCCAGACTCCTGTGCATTATCACTGTTTCTCATTTAAAAAACTGACGCGCTTTTCAGCTGCCTCTCCTTGTCTCTTTGACGTTTGGTTTTGTGTGCAGGCAATGTGTGTCAGTGTGCACTTGGAGGTCAGAGGACAGACAGCCTGTAGCAACACCAGTTTTTTCCTCCTCCTACGTGGGTCTTGGGGACTGAACTCAGGTCATCAGACCAGGTGGCAGACACCTTACCTGCTGAGCCATCTCCTGAGGATCATTGTTTTAAAGATGCGTTTAAAATGATGTGTACGTATGCATTGTGTGTGGGAATGTGATGCGGAGCCATCTCTCCATCTTTTCTGTTGTTGTTTAATGACAGATCTGTACCACACTTTAAAACAGTTTTTTTTTTTTTTTTTACCATTTACTTACTTTTGTATGTGTGTATGTTTATGTGCCATGACATGCATTTGGAGATCACAGAACAACTTGGGGAAGGAAGTCCTTTTTCTCCATCCACCATGTGGATCCAAGGACTGAACTCAGGTCATCAGAACTAGAAGCAAGTGCCTTTACCCACTGAGCCGTCTTAACTGGCTTCACACACACACACACACACACACACACACACACACACACACACTTATTCAGAAGGCATCAGATCTCATGGTACTAGTCATAGATGATTGTGAGCTACCATGTGGGTGCTAGGAATTGAACCTAGGACCTCTGGAAGAAAAGCCAGTGCTCTTAACCACTGGGTCATCTCTAGCTTCTCAACTGGCTTTAAAAATTATTTGTTTGTATAGGTGTTTTGTCTGGATGTATATATGTGCAATGTGTGTGTGCCTTATGGCTGAAGAGGTCAGAAGAGGGCTTTCAAGCCTTAGAACTGGAGTTACTGATGGTTACAAGCCACCACCATGTTGGTGCTGGGAACCAAACCCAGGTCCTCTGCAAGAGCATCACATGCTCTTTAACTGCTGAGCCATCTCTCCAGCCCTTCAATAGGCCTTAACTTACCAACACCAACACTATTCCCTGGAAGTCATGTAGAGACCTTCTTCATTCCATGGATTAATCCTGTGTGTTGTGTGTGTTTGAAACAGGCCTCCTCTTGTCCTCACACTCCCTATAAAGATGATCCTGAACCTCTAATCCTCCTGTCTTTACCACCAAATTCCCAAAATCAAAGGGATGCACACCACATCTGCTTTTATGTGGTACCAGGGATTAAACCCAGGGCAAGCAAGCACTTTACCAAATGAACTCTATCCCCAGCCTTATTTTTTGATTTTTTTTGAGACAGTGTCTTATATTGCCCAGGCCAGCCTTAAACTCTGTGGGGAGGACGGCTTGAACTCTGATGCTCCTGCCTTAGGTTCCTGAGTAGCTGGATCACCAGCCTGCATTAGCAGGCCCAGTCCATCTCATACTTTTAATAGTTGCATTGTAATGTAATTTTTGCCTTTACTATGACTTATGTAGTCACTTAAACTCCATGTTTATTCATCAAGTAAACATGAGAAACTGTTCCAGGGTTTCATGATCTTAAGTAATACAGCACTGAATGTAATCTAACTGTTTTTGTTTATGTGGGTGAGTATTTGTGTAAGACAAAAATCTAGGAAAGAGGACTGGAGAGATGGCTCAGCGGTTAAGAGCACTTGGCTGCTCTCCCGGAGGTCCTGAGTTCAATTCCCAGCAACCACATGGTGGCTCACAACCACCTATAATGAGATCTTCTGGCCTGCAGGGACACATGCAGGAAGAACATTGTATATATAATAAATAAATCTTTAAAAAAATCTAGGAAATAGAATTGTTGGCTCAAAGAGCTTGAAAACTTTAGGGTAGGTGAGACTGCTCAGCAGGTAAAGGCACTTGGTTCCCCGGGCTCAACCCTTGGAGCCCACATGGTGGAAGGAGAGAACTGAACAAAGCAAGTTATCCTGTGACCTCCACATACACACACCAAATGAACATAATACAAATTTTTTAAAGCACTTCAGTATTTTAAAAGTTAACAGAAGTTATTCTCAAAGAGACTGCTTTCATCTGTATAACTAGCTAGGGGCATGAGAAAATGTCTCTTGATTTTAATAAATGTGATCTAATTACAGAGGCAGCATGGAAATAGAGGCGCCTGCCTACTAGAAAGAAGGCACGGACGGAGGAAAGGCCCACAGGACCACAGGGAAGGTCAAGAAAAACGTGAAGGGGACTGCTTGAGCACCACTACCCTTCAATAAGGAGAAAAATCATTGCATGTGAACTCGAGGTGACAGAAGACACATTTCTTAACTGGCTTGCACTGAGAACTGATTCCTGCACCAACTCAGCATGGCCTACAGAGGAGGAGGTGGGCATGGGCAGCGCCCCTCAGTGATGCCGTCCACCAACAGCACCCGCACACACAATATATGCATGGTCTCTGACTTTTTCTACCCCAACATGGGAGGTGTGGAGAGCCACATTTATCAGCTCTCTCAGTGCCTCATTGAGAGGGGGCACAAGGTCATAATTATCACCCATGCTTACGGAAATCGAAAGGGCATCCGTTACCTCACCAATGGTCTCAAAGTTTATTACTTGCCTCTCAGAGTCATGTACAACCAATCTACAGCCACGACTCTCTTCCACAGTCTGCCATTGCTCAGGTACATATTTGTCCGGGAGAGAGTTACAATAATCCATTCCCACAGTTCTTTTTCTGCCATGGCCCATGACGCTCTCTTCCACGCCAAGACAATGAGGCTTCACACAGTTTTCACAGATCATTCCCTTTTTGGATTTGCTGATGTCAGTTCTGTGCTTACAAACAAGCTTCTAACTGTGTCTCTCTGTGACACAAATCACATCATTTGTGTCTCTTACACAAGCAAGGAAAACACTGTACTGCGGGCAGCCCTGAACCCTGAAAGAGTGTCCGTCATTCCTAACGCTGTAGATCCCACTGACTTCACCCCAGGACCACTTAGGAGGCATGGCGGTGTAATAACGATTGTTGTCGTGAGCAGACTGGTTTACAGAAAAGGGATCGACTTGCTTAGTGGTATAATACCCGAACTCTGTCAGAAATATCCCGAGTTAAATTTCCTAATTGGGGGAGAGGGACCAAAGAGCATCGTTTTGGAAGAAGTACGGGAAAGATACCAACTACATGACAGAGTGCATCTTTTGGGAGCTTTAGAACACAAGGATGTCAGAAATGTCTTAATTCAAGGACATATTTTTCTTAACACCTCCCTGACCGAAGCCTTCTGCATGGCGATCCTAGAAGCCGCCAGCTGTGGTCTACGGGTCGTCAGCACCAAGGTTGGTGGGATTCCTGAAGTGCTTCCGGAGAATCTTATTATTTTATGTGAACCTTCAGTAAAATCTTTGTGTGAAGGGCTGGAAAAAGCTATTTTCCAAGTGAAGTCGGGGATGTTCTCAGATGCAGAAAATATCCACAATGTAGTGAAGGCTTTCTACACCTGGCGGAATGTGGCCGAGAGGACCGAGAAAGTGTACGAGAGGGTGGCGGAGGAAGCTGTGCTGCCGATGCACGGGAGGCTGACCAGGCTCACCTCTCACTGTGGCCCACTTACAGGCCACATTTTTGCTTTGCTGGCTGTCTTCAGCTATCTCTTCCTCATGTTCCTGAGATGGATGACTCCCGATTCTGCCATCGATGTGGCAATAGATGCCACTGGGCCAAGGGGAGCGTGGACTCATGAATGCCCTCGTGATACAAAAGGAGATGAGATCGACAAGGTATCCAAGAGCGAGCCTGAACTGTAAACTTTAGACAGTTCTATTAATACAGCTGAAAAAGAACCTTGTGCTTTTGTTTTGGGGCTTCGAAGGTAACCTGGTAAACCATGCTACCTCTGTAGCATTCACCGGTTCATTTGAGGAAAGCCGAACACTCACATGATTCCTGAGCTTGGAAGCTCCTTGCACTCCTTTGAGGGAGACCAGTTGGGCCACTCAGGTCTGAAAGTTTCAGACTACTGAAATCCCTCCAGTTGGGAGCCTTGGGTGCTAGGTCATTTTTGGCCAGTTTTTAACATTATACCATCAATTCAACAACCACCAGACACACATAAGCTTTCTTTAGGGAGATGTAAAGCTATGTGAACTATTTGAAGTCAAGTTGATGTTTCTTTATTAGACCCTGAGATTATACTCTTACACATAGGTCTACTCAGTAAGTGTACCATACAATCTGAGCAACTTGCCAACATGTTTTGAGTGCCTGCTCTGTATGAAATATTGGACAGGTAGTGCCTGCCACTTAGGACTAGTTAATGTGATGCAGTCAAACAGTTAACATGTCCCAAATGCTCAAGTTACTTAATTTGAGGAAAATGCCACATCACATACTCTTAGTACCTCTCTAATCCTGCTGTATGCATTCTCCTAGGTGGACACTTCATATCATGTGCGTATGAAGAGATTTTGCTTTTCAAGTCCTAGGGGCTGGTACCACTGTTGTAGGCTTAAAAAAATTACTTATTATTGTTGTGTGTTTATGACATGTATGTAGGGTAGAACAATGTGTTTCTGTATACCTTGATTATAACTGTCAGTGTATGTAGAAACACACTGTTCCACCCAGCTATTTATAATTAACGTGAAGTGAACATTGAGGAATTTTCTAAAAAGTTGTATTTTTTTTAACTGCATTGCTTCTGATGTTATAGTCGCATGCATAAACCAAGGCTGTTAAAACATGCTCGTGACCAAAAATAAAGACAAGAATTTGACATTTTAAACAAACAAATAAAAATCTAATTGTTTAATTTTTTTATTACATTTCTTTAGAGTGTGGATGTGTGGTTGGTTGTATGCTTGCTACAGAGCACATGAAGGTCAGAGGACAACTTGTTGGAGTCTTTTCTTTTTTTCCACCACGAGGATCCCAGGGACTGAACTCATCAGGCTTGGAAACAGGAGCCTTTGCCCCCTGAGCATCTCAACAGCCCCTACTGTAGTTTCAACAGGCATTTTCCTATAGATTAGAGAGACTGGAATTTTCATCATTTGGTATTTAAATTGCCGTCACATTTTGTCTTCTAGTTTTTCCTACCTTTCCTCCCCTTATCAACTGAGTTCCTTTAAAGTTTTATAGAGCAACTCAAAGGTTGCCTCTCAGAAGGGCACTCACAGGACTGTACTTATAAAAATAGTGCCTGCCGGTCAGAAGAAACTATGAGGGTGGACAACTTCTTTTCTTTCTCTTTTTTTGTTTTTTCAAGACAGGGTTTCTCTGTATAGCCCTGGCTGTCCTGGAACTTGCTCTGTAGACCAGGCTGGCCTTGAACTCAGATCTGCCTGCCTCTGCCTCCTCAGTGCTGGGATTAAAGGTGTGCACCACTACTCCCTGGCCGACTTCTTTTCTTTCTTGACAAAGTGGTATTCTGAAAATTGGACCAAACTCTCAGAAGTAAGATATGCTTCCCTGTATGAGTTCACAGACCTGAAGCTCAGCACAGGAGGCCAAAGGTTCTGGCGGAATACTAATTGCTGGTGACAAACAGGTTGGACCTGGTGGCATGAGGAGCTCAGTGTAAACAAACTAAGTGATGAGGTACCAAGCCAGTGACAGAAAGCATGTCCTTGCCCTGTTCCTACAGCTTGCGGCTTACGATGCTCTCAGCCCGATCACAGCCAGTTCGAAAGCCTCACACTTCCTTTCTCTTCCTCCGTCTACAACCTCTTCTTCCCCTGTCTGTCCTCTTCCCTCCTGCCTAGTCAATCCGAATCGTAAATCGAGGCCAAACTCAGCAGCACACCTCAACGACACACCTTTTTAAATAAATGAAGGGAAAACGTAAACCACTTCTCCTTTATCAAAAGGAAAAAAAAAAAAAAACACTATTTTTTTTTTTTTTTGGTGTGTGTATGTGTGTGTGTGTGTGTGTGTGTGTGTGTGTGTGGTCATTTCTAGTTTGAATGTTGTGACTCTCCCAGGGGACAATTTGTCCCAGGGGACAAATATATTCTAATCTCTCCGGTCTGTCTCCAGATAGAAAGGAGCTGTACTCAATCTTAAATTCAGTTCCAAATGAGGAACACTTTTCTGGCTATTGAGAGATTATTCTGAGTTTCATTTTTTTCATATTAAAGCTAAGATTAGATTCTTAGCAGTCTGTCCTAAGCAGCAGTGAGCTACAAAGGGGGCCACTCAGCAGAACCAAAGATATACTTCACCTGAGAGGTCTTCCCAAGTGCTGGCTTAAGAACAGCTCTTTTTTGTCAAGAGACCAGACGGCTTTTATGATTCTGAGATCTGGTTTCTACAGCTGCGTGCAGCTTGCTTACCACACCACCTTGGCTTCCTACGCTACACAGCTGCTACCAGACAGCAGATTTCCCTTTACTGAAACACCCGACAGCCTCGGGATCAGGGCTGTCACCTGCCCCTCTGGAAGCACCTGTTAGCCAACCTCTTTTTTTTTGGTTTTTCAAGACAGGGTTTCTCTGTGTAGCTTTGTGCCTTTTCCTGGAACTCACTTGGTAGTCCAGGCTGGCCTTGAACTCACAGAGACCCACCTACCTCTGCCTCCCGAGTGCTGGGATTAAAGGCGTGTGCCACCACCGACCGGCTAGCCAACCTCTTTTTATGTGAGTGAGGACAGCACAGGGGAGGCCCCTCAGACAAAGCAAGCCGTGAAAACCAACAACAAACCAACGCTTGCCTTCAAACCAAGACAGACAGATAGAAAATAAAAGCAAAACAACCTCTGCCCCAAACTTAAGTTCTAACAGCAGTGAATTTCCTAAAGAGCCCTTCCCCTGGGAAGGCCCGGCTCTGGGTCGTGGCATCTGCTGCCACTGGCTCCTCTACTTACCAGATTGCTGCTTCAGCTGCTCTTTTTGGATTGCTGCAAACTGCTTGGCATCAGCCAGGGAGCCGAAAAGAGCAGCAAAGGGGTTACTTGAGATGTTGTTGTTATTCTCCTGGTCTGTCATTTCACTTTAGGGTCTCCTCCATCCAGTCTAGGGGGCGGGGCTACGCAAAGGACAAGAATTAGATTCAGAAGCACAGGTAACACAAGCACTGGAGCAGACCCACCCTTGTTCTTTTCCCATTTCTTGAGCACCACGCATTTGAAAATGCTCTGGAGTAAGACCTGCCAATTCCTGTTCCCAAACTCAAGACATATTTGGCAAGATGGTTACAAACCTACCAACTGGATACAGCTAAGACAGTCAGTGACTGCGATTCCCCACTAACTGTAACCACAGCACTGAGACGTACCACCATGAGAATTCTGAATTTCCCGTAAGTTGTTAAGCTGGCAGACCAGTTTTCATTTACATGCAGAAGATGAGGTGGCACCTGCCACCTGCCCAGACCGCTACAATGCAGGGCTGAAGCTGGGAATTCCTTAGCTATACAGGAACTGATTTCTTCTTTTTCTAAAAGGCAGGTTTTCATACATGGAGAGGGGAGGGGGCGCTCAAATTCATTATGTAGCTCAGGAGGACCTTGAACTCCTAATCCTTCTGCATACACCTAAGTGATAGGATTACAAGCATGCACCACCATGCCTGGCTTGATAGTCAGATTTGGAATGCTGAACAGATATGAATGCTGGATCAAGGACAGAATCAGATTAGCTGTATGTTTGTAGGTCTCTCATGTATATTAAGTAACCTAATTCTACTCACAGGTTTAAAACTACAGATCTGGAGCTGGAGAGATGGCTCATCGATTAAGAGTGCCAGCTGCCATTCTGGAAGACGTAGGTTCAATTCCCAGCACCCACATGGCAGCTCACTACTGCCTGTAACTCCAATCCCAGGGCATCTGATGCCCTCTTCTGGCCTCCACAGTCACCAAGCATGCACATGGTACACAGACATATGTGCAGGCAAAACATCTCCTCACACAAAACAAACAACAAACAAACAAATAAAAACAAAACTACAGATCATTCTTCAACTAAAGTCTAAACATTCTTGTTTGATTTTTTTTTTTTTTTCTGTTAAAATGGGATAGGATCTTTTTATATCGCCTAGGCTGGCCTTGAACTAATGATCCTCCTGCCTCAGCCTTTAGAGTACTGGAGTTACTGGCATTCATTATGCTCAACTAGGTTTTTTGATTCTATACTAATTTTTACTGCTTATCTATTTTTTTATATTCAAAAACCAAATTCAACTGTCAGGGAGACTAACATAATATAGATAAAACACCTCAAAGATGAGGTGATAGGATAGGGAGGAGGAAGAACATTTGATCTACCATTAGTTAATTAGTTAATTAGTCTGTGTTTTTGAGACAGAGCCTCACTATAAAGCCGAAGCTTCCCTGGAACTTGATGGCTCGCTTGAAACTTATGCTCCTCCTGTCTCTGCCTTCTGAGTGCTAGAATTACAGGAGTGCATCACCATTATATGGTCTTGCCAAGGCTGGCCTGAGTGCATGATCCTCTTTGTTTCAGCTACCCCAGTGTTGAGATTATAGGAACAAATCACCACGCTTAACTTACCTTCAGTTCATGGAAGTAAGGCTCCTTACAAAATCATATTAAGAAAAGCTACTACAAATTGGAAAAGTCACCCTTAATTACTGGAGGAAGAGAGTTTATATCACTTCTTGGCACTTCTGAGATATTTCAGTCAGTTGCTTTATGGCCTCTGCTATTTTACTGCATCAGAGCTAAAAGCTAATTAGCCATAGTGACTGCCAGTCATTCTAGCCTCCTCGAGGATGGTGCATGGCTTTCCTACTCTAAGGAAATAAACTCTTAGGTGCTGCTTTACTTTTTCTTTGCCATGTATATTCAGTTGAACTTAATAAAAAGTATCATATTTTATGTTGGAATTAACAGTCCTTGAGAGGACTTTCTCCCATATAACCACTGGATAAGCTTAGTTCTCCTCTAATTCATGTGATGCCACACTCAACTGTCGTCTCATTGTTGGCTCCCTACCACCGTTCCCCTACCCCAAGGTATCCTGAACGCTAAAAGATGGCAAAACGTATAGTGAACTCTTGGCAATATTCCAGAGACAAAATGGCATCTTTTCCCTCAATATTACCATAGTTTTCTCCTCTGAGGATCAATTTCACTCAAGACATATATCCAGATGCATTGATCTCATCCACCGGTTCCAAGAAGCGGGGTAGAGGACAAAGTGACTGATCTAAGAATGAGCAAAAGACCCTATAAAGGCTTACAGGAATCAGTGAACATTGTCTTTGGACTTCTGGCTGAATCGATTAAGAAGGGAACTCTTTCTTCTTTGGTTGCTAGGCTAGTAAAACACAAGCCTAGGGTTGCCACCTTCCAGACTTCAGTTATAGAAGTCAATTAAATGCAAAAGTTAGCTTGAAGAGTGTGTGTGTGTGTGTGTGTGTGGCACACAGGTATGCAGGCAAAGTCCATAACTGCATAAGTCAGTTTTAAGTGTGTATGTGTGTGTGATACAGGTATGAGGCATATATGTATACAGCTATAGAGGCCAATTGAGGATATTGGGGTTCCTATTTCATCACTCTCCTTTCTCACTGGAGACAGGCTCTCTTACTGAACCTGGAGCTAAGATGAGAGCCAGCAAGCACTACCTGTCTCCATTCCCCATAGTGCTGGGGTTGCAGATGTACATGTGGACACATCTAGCTCTTTATATAGGTGCTGAGGATTTAAACTCAGGTTCTCATGCTGGGGCATCAATAGCTCTGACCCACTGAGTCATCTCCAGGCCTTTGCTGTTGTTATTGAATGAAGCAGGGTCTCACTGTGTAGCCCAGGCTGGCCTTGAACTTGTAGTGATTCTTCTGCCTCAGTCTCCAAGTGCTAAGATTAAAGGCATGTATTACCATGCCTGGCTTGAGTAATTTTTAAAAATATAATTGAGCTGGGCGGTGGTGGTGGCACACGTCTTTAATCCCAGCACTTGCAGACAGAGGCAGAAGAATCACTACAAGTTCAAGGCCAGCCTGGGCTACAAACTGAGTTCCAGGACAGCTAGTTACACAGACAAGAAATCCTGTCTTGAAAAAACAAAATAAAACAAAACAAAACAAACAAACAACAACCATCACCACAACAGTTTTCGCCTACCCTACTAAACTCATCTTTTTTATATTTTCTTAAAACCAGTACAGAGAATTTCTTTCTTTAGAAACAAGGCTAAATGGTGTAACAACTTACAGGGAAAAGGAGGGCCGATCACCTGATGAAAATCTCTGTGGAGATTCCAGTTTAGATATAGTCATTGAGCTTACACATGTAAATTAAAGTACCTAGAAAGAAAAGAAAAGTCTCATAAAATGGAACCTTGATATTTTGTTTGTTTTAAATTTCTCAGTTTGAGTACTGTGGTGCTCACCTTTAATCCTTGCACTTGGGAAGTGGAAGCAAGAGGCCAGTCTAGGCTACACAGTGAGACCCTGACTCAGAAATAAATGAAGGGTTGAAGAGATGGCTCATTTAGGATGATTTACAGCTCCATTCGAGGACCAGCGCATGGACCCCAGTACCCATAACTGGACAGCTCACAGCTGCCTGCAATTCCAACTCTGAGGGGTCTAGCAACCGCTTCTGTTCTCTGGAGGTATCCACACACTCTTACAGATACACCCATAAATAAAGTTAAAAAAACATCTTTACATGAAAGAAAGAAACAAACAAAAGCTTGGAGAAGTGGCTTGGCAGTTAAGAGCACTTGCTGCTCTTCTATAGGACTAGAGTTCAGTTTCCAGCACCCATGTTGTTCATAACTTCCTATAACTACAGCTCTTGGGGATCCAATGCCCTTACATGTACACATAAGTAAAATATCCTTTTAGAAAAGAAACACTAACAGTAATAAAAATAAACAAATCTCTTGTTTTCAGCTGCCAGACAGAAACACACCCATTCCGTTGTTAGCTTTTGGGATGGTACAACCACCAGCCCTTCAAAGCCTTTGGATTTGATTTGTTTTTAATAAGTCTTCCTTGATAACAAATTTCACTCTGTATACCTACTACAAAAGTCTACATCTATAAGAAGTGTCTACCATTGGTCCCATAAATTTCTCCCATCCTCTCCTGATTTAAACTTTCACTTATGTAGAGTAATGTTAATTTTTTAAGGCAACTATTGGCTCCTCTGAGCATACAGATATTTTAAGATCATGTCTGATCTGGTTTTAAAGTAGAACTACCAGTAGCACTTTAAAACAGAGACTGTCGAAACCAAGCTCTATGGATAGGGTTGGGTGGGGTGGGGTATAGTTCAGTGCTAGGGCATTTACTATATACCAGCGCTTGTGTTCCAATCCCAGAAAGTCCCTGCCCAATTAAGCTGTACCAAATCGTACTCCATAAAGTCTCTATTTTGGAATAAAAAAATGTTTCCAGGCTAACATGCTCTACCTAGAAATAGCTTTAGTGCTACCTGTGGTATTGCAACGAAAATCCTTGTAACACATTTATCTGCAAGCTAGAAGGACTTCATCAAGTGAAACACATACATGCCCCAACCAAAAACAAAACAAAAACCAAATAAAAAAAAAGAGGAAAAAACCCAAACTCCACCAAACCCTAGCATCCTGTCTTGGGACGCATTTTATAGTTTTCTCTCTGGAATCAAAAAAGTCAATGACAGCGAGACAAAACCCATTCTTGCTCTAGGAGACAAAAACGGATCCTAAAGGGAACACCACTGAATACAAAGCTTCTGAGTTGTGGTCACTCAATCTGAGAATGTTTTCTCAATCCAAGAAAAACTCGAGCAGAATCTCAGAAGAGTTACAGCGACAAGCCCATCACTCGCTTTAAACATCAACATCTTGCTACATGCACTCAACTGGGGTGATTACTATGACTCTAGCTTCATTTCGTCCCGTTTGCATCTGGCTTTCTGTCGTCCACTCTTTATATTTTATCTTGGGGTTTGGCAAGAGATTCGTGGGCAGGAGGGAGACCCACCCACCCGGCGCAGGTCCTAGATAAAAGAAGTCGAAAGACAGCCACAGCCGACATTAGGGTCCTTTCTAGCAGGGTTTGGCAAAGAAGAACATGTGCAGAGACACCCGACGCTGGAGCACCATAAGGGTTTCCAGATCAGACAGGGTCGAAGTTCAAGAGGAGGGACCCAGGTCAGGCATGGGAGAGCTGCAAGTGTGCAGAGGCCTGCACTGGCAATTGCTTAGCTGAAAACCCCGGCCGCAGGCCCAACACTTTCCTCCCCTGAAGATACCTTCTGTCTTACCGGAGCCTGAAAGGGCAACAACGACGACACCTCACAGCCACAGCGACCAAAAGGTTCCCACTTCCGACTCAGCAAAGGCAACCGGAGCTGACATCATCGCTGAGCGCCGCGCCTGTCTGGTCTCTACCCTGCGCCGGAAGTAGGGGCGTTGTCGGTCCTCGCCCACTAATGGCAGGCAAAACACCGGCAGGGCGCACGCGCACACTAGCTGGCGGCTAGCAGGGGGGCGGGCCGGAAGTGGCCTTGGGATTGGGCGAGGCGACGGGGCGGGGCGGGGCGGGGCTGGTTCGGCGTTCAGTGGAATGTTAAGCTGGACCCTGGAAATCCACCTCTTGAGGGCAGATGCAATATTGTGATCTCTGGCTCTGCTCACAAACTGCGGCTTTGTTTTTTTCCACTCCCACCTGTCCTATGGCTTTTTGGAGCCGATCCACTTACTCTTCGTAGTTAACAATACCAACAAAGACAATGTCTAAGAAGTTTTGAGCTGGTTTTGGTGCCAAGCACTGTGCTATTTTGGGTTGGACTTAGTTTTATATATACAATGGTAACAGTATACATCCTACTAGTCTGTTTTGAGGTACACAAAATTAATGAAAGCAGCAAGAGTACTGTTCACAAAATGAGAAAATGAGGGGAAAATTGCATGTCATAAGCAATCAAGGATTAATATTAAGAATATATATAAAGAACTAGAACTCACTGAGTGTGGTAGTCCATACCTGAAATCCAAGCCCTGGGGAGGGAGGTTAGAGAAGAAGATCAAGAAGTTCAGGCCAGTATGGGTTATACAGCAGTTCTCAACCTTCCAAATGCTTTAACCCTTTAAGACAGTTCATGTTGTGGTGACCCCAACCATAAAATTATTTTCATTGCTACTTCATAACTGCAATTTTTCTACTGTTACAAATCGTAATGGAAATATCTGATATGCTCCACCACAAACCCCACCCCCACCCATGCGCCCACGAGCACGAAAAGGGGTCTCAACTCACAAGTTAGGAACTCCTGGGATACACAGATTCCAGCCTTTTCTGGGTTATGTGGCAAAACTCTCAAGAAGAGAGGGGCGATGGGAGGAGGGGAGATTGGAACCCTTATCTTTTGTTGTTGTTGTTGAGACAGGGTTTCTCTTGTGTAGCTTTGGAGCCTTTCCTGGAACTCACTCTGTAGCCCAGGCTGGCCTCAAACTCACAGAGATCCACCTGCCTCTGCCTCCCAAGTGCTGGGATTAAAGGCATGTGCCACCACTGCTGGGCGGAACCCTTATCTTTTGATGATGGGAATTTAAAATAGTGCAGCCTCTTTAGAAAACATTTTGGTGATTTCTGAAACTGTTAAACATAGCATTATTACATGAATCAGTAACCTAAATTTTATGATGTCCCTTACAAACTGAAAGTAGGGTTTAAATAGGAATTTGTCCACCAGAGTACAGCAGGATTCACAGTAGTCAAAAGGTAGAAACAACCCTGAATGTCCATTAATGGGTAAACAGATATTAACATAGATTACATAAGCCTAACACAAGCTTATGGTGTTAAAAAGGAATAGCGCTCTAATACATGCTAAAACTGGACAGACCTTGGAAACCTGCTACTTGAAGTAGGCTGGACACAAAGGGACACATGCTGTGTGAGTCCATGTATATGCAGTACCTAGAATAGGCAAATTTATAGAGATAGGAAGCAGGAAAATGTTACTAAGGGTTAGGGATGGGTAGGGAATGGGCTCAGAGTCTCTGTTCATGGTGATGAAGACGTTCTGGAAATGAACAGTGGTGACAGCTGCCCCACAGTTGGAAAGCACTTAATGCTGTGGAACGGCACACTCAAAAGTGACTGTGGTTTTCATTGCTGTGATAAAATACCCGCGGAAACAATGCCAAGAGGCAAGGACTGATTTTGGCTCCCAGTTTCAGACCTTTCCATCTAAGGTCAGCCAAGTCAAAGGAAAATGCCATGGTGGTAAGAGCTCGTGGCAGAGGCTGGTTACCCTTGACAGCAAGCAGCAGAGAATGCCGTTAACAGTGGGCTTCTTCCTCCCTGGTTATCACACTGGAGCTCCGGGGCCATTGGATGGTCCATCCAGAGCAAGTCCCACATCAACAAATGTGCTTTAATAATCATCAGGATTGCTAAAATGGTAACTTTAGTCAGGCATGTGCAATATGCCTATAATCCTAGCACTTGGGAGACTGAGCTAGGAGGATTCTGATTAAGTTCAAGACCAGCCTGAGCCACAAAGCAAGATCTTACCCCTAAAACACCAAATCAAAATAACAAAAGACTATAAAATAACAAATTTTGTGTCATGCATATTTTTATCACATACATAAAAGCACTGTGCAGTGTTTGAGTATCTACTGCTGTTCTACCTCCTAAAGACATCAAATAGGGAAAAAATTCAGGTGTGTATATGAGTGTGCCTTTGTGATGTGTGAGTGTGAGTGCAGGTGTGCAAATGTGTGTAGATCAAAGACAACCTTTGAGAATTGAAGTTTAGTTTTAAAAATTAAACGTTTCAGGGTAGGAGCGATGGCTCAGCAGTTCATGGTACTTGCTGCAAAAGGTTGGTCCCTAGAGTTCAATCCCTGGAACCCATATAAAGGTAGGAGGAAAGCAGTTGTCTTCTGACCTCCACACACGTGCACATGTGTACAACATGCATACATACAATCACAGACTTGGTATTAGAAGCGTGGCATGGTGGTGCACACCTTTAATTTCAGTAGTCAGTAGTCAGGAGGCAGAGGTAGGCAGATCTCTGAGTTCAAGGCCCAGTGTGGTCTACAGAGCTAGTTCCAGGACAACCAGGGCTACACAGGGAAACCCTGTCTGGAAAAATCTAAAAAGCAAATTGGTGTTAGAGATTATGAGTTATGAATTGGAGGCTAGCTGAACAACACAGGAAAATTCAAGGGCAGTCTGAGTTGTATACCAACACCTTGTCTCAACAAAAATTTCAATGGTTAGAAATTTTAAATATAAATCTTGCAGAGCGGGGCGGCCATTAATATCAACACTCAGAAGGCAGAGACAGATAGATCTCTGTGAGTTCAAGACCAGCCTGGTCTATCAATAGAATTATAGGTCAGTCAAGGCCACACAGTGAGACCCTGTCTCAAGTATATATAATGTAAATACATATATATAAATCTTAATATTTACAAATAAAAATACAACCTAAAAGTTACAAAAGACAAATGAAATGTATTACATGTGAATATTTGAAAATGTACATAAAACATAAGGAAAATTTAAAAATATTTACAAATATCACAAAAGATATAGTTTTCCCAGGTATGTACAGGGCTGATACAAGCCAATAAGGAAAAAACCTCTAATTTGATATAAAAAAAACAAATGGTTGATTCCTAGTTTTATAAGGAAAATTAAAACTATATTGCGTGGGGCATGGTGGAGCATGCTGTAACCCCAGCACTTGGCATATGGAGGCGGGAAGATCGAGCAGTCAAGGTCATCCTTTGCTATACAGTGAGTTTGAGGCTAATCTAGGCTACCCCCAACCAACCAACAAACACATAAACAGAAAACCCACCCTACACTGAGATATCACCTTAAAAATCATATTGACTGTTGTGGAATATTAGTTGAAATGTGTTATATTTATTTATGCTGCAGGATATCTGTTTAATGATGCAAAGATGTGTTGCATTCTTTCATGTTGCATTTGTTTAACTCTGTAAAGTTGTGTTAGTTTGCCTGTCTAAAACACCTGATTAGTCTAATAAAGAGCCAGATTCTCAAAGCTAGCCAGGAGAGGGATAGGTGGAGCTGCCAGGCAGAGAAAATAAATAGAAGAGGAACTCTAGACTCAAGCGAGTGAGGAGCAAGAAAAGGAGGAGAAGAGGACACCAGGGACCAGCCACCCAGCCACCCAGCCAGTCACAGAGTAAGAAGGAAAAAAAAGATATGTAGGATAAAGAAAAGTAAAAAGCCCAGAGGCAAAACAAAAAGAGAAACAGGGTAATTTAAGTTAGAAAAGCTGGCTAGAAACAAGCCAAGCTAAGGCCAGGCATTCATAAGTAAGAATAAGTCTCTGTATATTTATTTGGGAGCTGGGTGGCAGGCCTCCAAAAGAGAGAAATAAAAAACAAACAAATAAACAAACCCAAAAAACCAACTCCAATTGGCACAGCTCAAACATCAGCAATAAGTTGGTAACCCAGGTGCATGGCAGCAACAGGAACTTGTTTGCTGTGATTGGTAGTATACATTGATACAACTGCTATGAAGTAAATTTTACTTGAATAAAATTACAGGTGCAGATATTTTCCAACTATACCTTTTATTCTATTTGTAACTAATACTTTACACATGTTCAAAATGACATTTATTGTTAAAGCTAAAACAACAAATCCCTAAAAACTACAAAACACAAGACCTAGGTGACAATCTCATGATTGTATTGTGGCTCTCATTTGTACCTTTAGCCTTAATCCTTTTTAATAGCTTTTCTGCATTTTTTGCACTATTCCTGACCAATTAATATTAAAAATCCACATATATACCTTAAAAACATTTTTTAGTGGCAATCAAGTCTAATATTCTAGGACTTTGAATAACTGTTGCTGTCCATGAATCAATTTTATCCTGAAGAATGACTATGTTTTCCTGAACAATAGTTACTTGTTTCTTGGTATGAGTAGAGAGCTGGCTATGTTGAACTTGTTGGTTGCCTAATGTAGTGGTACCGGTGGTCACTGACCCTGTCAGGGCCATTTCTATCAGGAGTAGTAAAAGAATCTAAGGATGTAAGTATTGCAGAACCTCTTTTGGAGCCTTGCTTCCTGGGAACACATCCAAGTCAGGGGCCAAGAGTATGAATCTGCACCTGTCTTCCTGGCAACAGATGTAAACATATTTGGGACAGGTGAAGTATTTGCCATAAGGACTGCTGTTCTTTGTTTTGTTTTTCAAGACAGGGTCTCTCTATGTAGCAATGGCTGCCCTGGAACTCACTTTGTAGATCAGGCTGGCCTCAAACTCAGAGATCCGCCTGCTTCTGCCTCCCAAGTGCTGGGATTAAGGGTGTGAGCCCTCACTGCTGGGCAGAACTACTGTTCTTTTAACTGGTCTGGTTCAGCCCTTTTGATTTCCCACACATCAGGCTTTTCTTATGACCTGATCGGGTAGCCCAGTTAAACACACCCCTTTTGTGTTGTTAGTCAGGCTTTGGTTAGTGATTCCTACTCCAGTATGAGTAACTTGGCTTCCATGTAAAATATCCAGCAGTCATGCCTTAGGTAAAGGAACTCATGGCTGACATTTATTAAAGCTAGCATTTTAAGACATGTCTTTCTCAGATGAAGGGTTTTCCTATGGTCAGCTTCCATATTATTCTTCCTTGGTTCTCTCTAAACAGAGGCCTGTTATGACCTTGACTCCTTGTTCCTCTATGGGAATTGTCTTGCAGGCCCCTTTCCTGGGAAGTCCACTCGTGAATGTCACAACCAGTATTTAATATGACAAGACCAATAGATCCCCCTCCACAACAATCCACAAGTGTTCTTTTGTCCTCTGGCCACTCGTCCATAGACTGTCACTAGCTGGGTACATCTCCACGAGGAATCACAGTCTGTTTTACTGCAGTGGGCAGTTCCATCACAGCATGGTGAGGTCAGAGGAATGACCCGTGCCTAGTCTACTCCTAGTAGAAGCATCACACTAAGGCGCTAAGGGTTGCTCTCCAGACTAATTTATTCGACAAGGTCAGAGGCTGAGTAGGGTTGGCTTGGATGTATGTCCATGGGATTGGGAAGGGCGTAGAGAGGCAGAGTAGGAGCTGGGTTGTTGCCTCCACTCTGAGATTGTTTGAGCTGGTCGATTTCAGAGGGTAGTCTGGGTCAGCTCTCACAGTGCATTCTGGCTTGAGTTCACGTGGAGACTTGGTGCATTCTGGTTTGATGTACCTACAGCTTGACACCTTCAACTTCAAGAGCTGAGGAGGTGGGCAATTTTTGTGCAGTGTCAGCCAAATCTTTCAAGAGACATTGGAGGCAAGTGTGTCCATACTCTTGGAGGTCCTTTGAGACCTTTGGGAACAGTAGAGGTGGGTGGCCAAACACAATTTCTGCTCTTTTGTTTTAAAATTTTATGTTTTGGTTTTTCAAGACGGGGTTTCTCTATGTAGTCCTAGCTATGCTGGAACTTGCTCTGTAGACCAGGCTGGCTTCCAATTCAGAGATCCACCTGCCTCAGTCTCTTGAGTGCTGGAATTAAAGGTGTGTGCCACCACCATGAGGCTCAAACATGATCTCAAAAGGAGAGTAGCCATATTTGAAGGGCATGCAATGCACCCTAAATTGTACAAGTGGCAGAATTTCTAGCCAGGGAGGCCTGTTTCTTGTCAATGCTTGGCCTGTGCCATTTTAAAAGTTATATTCATTCTCTCAACGAGGTCTGATAATCGAGGGTGGTATTGAATGTGCAAGGTCCAAGTTAATTCTCTGTGCAGGTAAGAAGAACTTCTTCTACCCAGCCTGAAAAAGGACACACTATTATCAGCAAATATAAGTACCCTCTGCTAGATTGAATGCCAGTAAAGTCCACCTTTAGATATTTCAATGGATAAAACTCCTAGTTTTGTGTCAGCGTGGGGTGCCTTGGGTCCCTGCTTGAGATTGTTTCAAGCACACTGCAGACAGGCTTTGATAGCTTGTTGGATCAATGTTGGCAACCTTGTGACCATCAAATATCTTTGCAACAATTCTTGCAGGATAGTTTTTCCAGGAGGCTTGCTTTATGAGCTTGCCTGACTAGGTGGGGGGCAGTCATCTCAGGAATTAGTATTTTTCTGTTTGTAGCAGTAACCAGCCAGATCTCCTAATTTTCAGTAGCCCCTTAATCAGTTTTCCCCCTTTGGTACATGAGGAGGGCTCTGGGATCACAGGGAGTGTAAACATACCTTCTGGGGGGGGAGATAAAGAGAGGGAGTAGAGGGCTATGTCTAGACCCAGGAGGGCAGCCTCTTTAGCTGCCTCATCTGCCAGCTGGTTTCTCCAACTTGCTCAACCTTGACTCCTTATGTAAACCTGACAGTGACCACTGCCACAGTTGGGGGCCCAAACTGCTTCTAGGAGCTGGGGGAATCGGTCTCTGTTTTAAACTTCTTTGCCCCCTTAGGTAAGCAGCCCCCTTTCTCTATATATTGTTGTTTTGAGTCTCTTGATGTGAGGGGCATCCCCCTGTTGTAGGCTTCAGTCCTATTTGTTAAAGGTTCTGTATTGGGGAGCAGCTGAACCTCTAAAGTCTGGCCATGAGGAGAAAGTATCTTTCATAATTTCTCTGCAATCATGGAGGGGCTTTCCCTCCTCTTCAGGCAAGTGTGAGGCTGGATTATATAGATGCCATCGTCTGGGATGAGGGGAGGACCTAGGATTTTCCTTAGCTGACACACTGAACACAGTGGTCCAGAGTCTGACAGAGCTGCCACCAGAAGAGGCTCGTGAGCATTGTGTCAGGGCAGATGCCAATGCAGAGGCAGGATCAGGTGGTCTTGCCTTGGATTTGGTAGGTAGGCAGCAACATGGGCAAAATTTCATCCTCTGGAGAACCTAGTGGGAGTGCTTCCTTCTTCAGGCTTAACAGTTTTTGCATGACTGTGGGGTCTCACAGAGGGACTGTGCAAAACCCATGATGAGAAGAGTTCCCTAACCAGGAGCTGGGGGGTTTTATAGCCCCGTGCTGGTTGCAGGACAACTTAAGGTCTTACTAGGGGCCACACCTATATTCCTGTCACCTCTTATTACTGGAGGTGAGAGCCTGTTCAGGTGAAACCACATGTTGGGGATCAATCAGACCCCATAGCCACAGAGCTGTCGGACCATTATAAGCATTCATCATTGCTGGGCAGTGGTGGTGCATGCCTTTAATCCCAGCACTTGGGAGGCAGAGGCAGGTGGATCTCTCTGAGTTCAAGACTAGCCTGGTCTACAGAGTGAGTTCCAGGACAAGCTCTAAAAGCTACACAGAGAAACGCTGTCTCAAAAAACCAAAAACCCAAACCAAAGCCAACCCCCCAAAAAACTCCCAAGTATTCATCATTCATTCAGAAATTATACATTCTCATTTTAAATTCTCAGTCTGTCCATTTCCCTGGAGATCAATCTAACTTTTCCTTAGAGACCAGTACCACTTTAGTATCCCATCAAGGCTTTGGATGCAACTCCACTCCGGCTTTCCTGCCTGTCTCCCTGGGGTCTGGATGTCCCACCTAATCTCAACCTTCTCCCACTTGGAGACTCCAGTCCTGGGTCTCTCAGTCCCCTTGGCCACTGGAATGGGACCCTAGAATCCCATCAGGGGTGCACTCTTCCCAGTTCCAGAGATTTTTGGTGGGCTAAGAGACCCAAGAGTGGCCACTTTCTGGACCAACTGGGGCCAAGGTGAAGGAGATCTCACCAGGGGACCTCCAGAAATGTTGCTGCTATCTTTCTGGAATAAGCACTCCAACAGCAATGAGAGCACAGTGGAAGAGAGGTGATGTCACCAGTGGATTGAAGCCAGGACAGCTTCTGAGAGGCTTCGATCCTGGGTCCAGTTTGTGTTCTCATCTTATACTTGAGAACCACAAGGTGGGGTGGGCAAGCAAGCAACTTCTACAGAAGCTTATGTGGCAGCCAGCAGCAGGTTGTTAGGGGCAACGACTCATTGTTTTAGTTATTTCTCCATGTTATTCTGTTCCAGGGAGCGAGTGAAATTATGCTTGGCAAATAGGCAGTACAAGCAGCGCTGTAAGTGAATCCCTAAATAAGTCAATGGCCAGTAATTGATCTTTTTTACCTTATTCTGCTTCATAATCTTCAGGATGGATTAGGAGAAAATGTAAGCTATGTAGTGCTATATCATTGGTGTGAAGAATAGGGGAGGGGAGAATAAAACGTACTTGAGAACTTGCTCTTACATGCTTAGAGTATATCCAAGAGCTTGTGTAAGAAGCTCACTTGCCTGTGGGGAAGGTTACCCTATGGCTAGGAATCCAGGGGAAGAAGACCTTTCACTACATACTACATATATAATTCACTGAGTTATTATTATTATTATTATTATTATCATCATTATTATTGTTATTATTATTATGTTTTTATTTATTACTAAAGTGGGTGTGATTTGTATGTATGGGATGTGTGTATGCTTCACAGGTGTGTGGAGATCTGAGAATGACATGGTTCTCTTTTTTGACTTTTTGGAGGACTGAGCTCAAGCCTTTAGGCTTGTGTGGCAAACACTTTTACCTGATGATCCACCCCACTGCCATATGGGTCCGCTGAATTATGAGTGGTGTAAGAACGTGATGAAAATTAAAAAGAAGAACATGTCTATTTGGACAGAGATGTGGGTTATGCCTCATCTTTTAATTTTGTCTTTTACGACTTTCCCCAATAGGTGGCGCCCTGCAGACACCACACTGCTTGTTTTCCCTTCACTGTTTTTTGGTGGGGGTCTGAGGGTAGGGTGCCGAGAATCTAACACAGAACCTCAAGCAAGATGGACAAATGCTCCACTACCGAGTTACACCACCAGCTCCCCCAAGCTTGGACTTTTATTTTATTTTGAGAAAAAACCCAAACTTTCTCAGATGGTTCGCCCTCTCTGCTTGCCACCTCTGCAGATTAGCGGCAGGGCTGAAAATCTCTCTACTGGGCCCTCTCTGCAACACATTGCTTTGATCCTGGGTTCTGGATGGGAGGGGCAACACCTGGAATGAGAAAGAAAATTTGCAGTTGGTCAGAAAACCAATTGATGTTTCTCAAATCTGTCTTCCTGATTAATACTGGGGAAGGGCTTGGTTGCTAGGCTGATTTAAAAAGTTAATAAAGAGTTTTAGGTGGTGGCGCATGCCTGTAATCCCAGCACTTGGGAGGCAGAGGCAGGTGAGTTCTCTGTGAATTTGAGGCCAGCCTGGTCTACAGAGCAAGTCCAGGACAGGTTCCAAAGCTACAGAGAAACCCTGTCTCGAAAAACCAAAAAAAAAAAAAAAAAAAAAAGTTAATAAAGGTTTTTAGGTTTTGTTTTTTCCCTCTCTTTCCCTCCTTTCCCCCAATTAATTAATTAATTAATTAATTAATTAATTAATTTTACTAGACCAAGATACATCATCAGGCCCAGTTTTTTTTAAAATATTTATTTATTTATCATGTATATAGTATGCCTGTACACCAGAAGAAGGCACCAGATCTCATTATAGATGGTTGTGAACCACCATGTGGGTGCTGGGAATTGAATTCAGGACCTCTGGAAGAGCAGCCAGTGCTCTTAACCCCTGAGCCATCTCTCCAGCCCTGGTCTTTGGATCTTAATGGCAATTTTGCCTTAGAGGGGACACTAGGTAGTGTCTAACACATTTTTGCTCATCATACGGTGGGGGAGAGGGCATACTCGTGCCACCAGGCAGATAGAGGCCAAGGATGTTCCTGTAATGGCTAGGAAGTCCCTCATCACAAAGAAAAACTGTGGCTATTGAGAGAACGTAATGAGGCTAAGATTGATATTCAGCATCTCTGTGGCTTGAGGCTCTGCTCTCAGAGGATTTACAGATGCTTATAGCACCCAAGCAGTCAATCAGTACTGGTACTAGTGACTTTAGAAAAGAGACTCCATAGTCAACCATGCACACCCCACTTCTCATCCTTATTGGAAAAAGGCATTTGGCAGCAGCTAGGAAGCATGCCGACCATGCAGAGGCATGGCCCTAGGATGAATGGTGAGGAACCCACCTACTTGGTTCATGTTGAGCTCACTTCTTCCTCCGTTGATTTCCTTGGAGATGGCTGTATTGGTCATCATCCCGATCCTTGAGAGGCTGAAGAGGACAGCATCATCAACTCACGTTTCTATCTTTTATTAATTAACATGAAGCACATTCATTGGCTATTTTTATGAACAGAACTTCAGTGCTTCACAGCTCTAGGAGCCAAAAGAGAATGGGGAGACGAAGGGTCCCCGTGGAGTTTCTTCGTGTGTCTCGGTCAGTGTGTTTTTCAGCTTTTTCTGACCAGATCCTTACCTTGGTCTATCTTAGTCTTTTTCTTTATGTTTTCCATGCTATCCAACACAGCAACCATTCCATTATGGGGCATGCCATAAGTAGCTCTTTATCCCTACAGTAGCTTCCAAAGAACTTGCCCCAATCCTGAAGGTCTACCCCAATCAAATGTAGCACTGTTTGTCCTCATCCCTGGCACTTTACCTGGTAGAGCTGTTCATTTGGCAACAGAGTCTGCTTGTCCGAAGCTGCACAAAAAAAAATAGACAAAATACACATTCAAAGACAGAATGATAATAAATTGAATTATTCACATAATGGAATTCTAAGCAGTGTAAGAATCATCAGCACAGGAGAATATGGATCCTTCCCAAAAGCACGTTGCAGAGCAAAAATGCTACACACAAGACTGTGTACCGCATAAGTACATTTCCACAAAACTAGAACCAAGCAAAACATCTCTATGGTCAGAGGTCAGGATAGTGCTCATGCTTAGGCACAGGGAGTGGCCAGAAGTAACCATCAGTAGGGCTTTTATGGTGTTGGTAATACTCTGTTTCTTAAACTGAGTGCCAGATGCACAAATATGTTTGTTTTGTTAACTTTATTTTAGTTGTATTCTTTTTTTTTTTTTTTGGTTTTTTTTTTTTTTGAGACAGGGTTTCTCTGTGTAGTTTTGCCCCTTTCCTGGGACTCACTTGGTAGCCCAGGCTGGCCTCGAACTCACAGAGATCCACCTGGCTCTGCCTCCCGAGTGCTGGGATTAAAGGTGTGCGCCACCACTGCCCGACTAGTTGTATTCTTGAGATTCACTTTTCTATATGTTGGTTTTGCTTCAATAAAAGGCTTCTTCTTGAGGTATTGGAGATGTAGCTGGGTTGGTTGAGCACTTAGCATGTGTGAGGCCATGAGTTTGATCTCCAACACTGCATGTATCAGGTGTTGCAGCATATGCCGTGATTCCAACACTTGGGAGGTAGAAGCAAGCGGACCAGAGGCACAAGTACAGTTACATAAGACTTTTTTTTTTTTTTTAAAGAATGTTTTCTTTCCTTTCTTCTTTCTTTCTTCAGGACAGGATTTCACAATGTAGCTCTGGCTGGCCTAGAGCTCTCTATGTAGACCAGGCTAACCTCAAACTTGAGGTGATCCCCCTATCTCAGCTTCCTTCATGCTGGGATTGCAGATGTGAGCCACTACACTTTGCTTCAATAATTAATTCTGTGATGTGTATGTGTGTGTGTGTGTGTGTGTGTGTGTGTGTGTGTGTGTGTGACAGCATCTCACTATGTAACCCTTAGCTAGCCTGGAGCTCGATATATAGACACCAGGATTAAACTTAGAGAAATTCACCTGCCTCTGCCTCTGGAGTGCTGGGATTAAAGGCATGTGCCATTATGCTTGTCTTCAATAAAGTATTAAAACACAGGGAGATCAAGCATGGTAGCTCGTGCCTGTAATCTCACTCCTTGTGAGGAACTCCAGGGATTTGAGCTAGCCTGAACTACATAATGAGTTCCAGCCAGAGCTACCTTACAAGACCCTGCCTTAATAAAACAACAACAACAGAAAAAAGAAGGAAAGAAAGAAAGAAAGAAAGAAAGAAAGAAAGAAAGAAAGAAAGAAAGAAAGAAAGAAAGAAAGAAAGAAAAAAGAGGCCAAATCTTAGGCTGGTCAAATATGCTGGGATAATAAGAAATGTCTTTCTTCCCTGCCCCTCAGAGTTACAGGGTCACCAATTATACACATTAGCAATATGTACCAACTCAGTCTCCCCGCTGGGCCTATTTGATAAGAGGGGAGCCAAGGGTCTTAGTTGGTCCCATCTCTTAACTCAGGACACTCTTTTACTTCTTTCCCCCTCCCCGGTGAGACAGAATTTCTCTGTATAGCAGCACTGGCTGTCCTGGAACTCACTTTATAGACCAGGCTGGCCTGGAACTTACAGAGATCCACCTGCCTCTGACTCCTGAGCCCTGGGATTAAAGGTGCGTACCACCACCGCCTGGCTCTTTTACTTCTTTTTTCTTCCAGAACATAGGAATGATCTCAGGACTTTACACATGCTGCATAAGAGTTTTACACTGAGCTACATCCCTTGATTATTTATTTATTTATTTATTTATTTATTTATTTATTTATTTAGAAGCTGAGGATCAAACCCAGGGCCTTGTGCTTGCTAGGCAAGTGCTCTCCCACTGAGCTAAATCCCAAACCCCTCCATTATTTATTTATGTGTTTTGTTTGTTTTGAGACAGGGTCTCATGTAGCCTAGACTGGCCTTGAACTCACTTGTATGACCTTGTATACAAGGCCTTGTATGACCTTGACCTTTGGATCCTCCTGTCTCTACCTCCTAAATACTGGGATTACAGGCTTGTGTCACCACACTGAGTTTTATTCAGTGATAAGAGACGGAATAATTCAGAGTTTGAAGAAGCTAAGCAGCTGCTCTACTAACTGAACCATATCTCCAGCTGCTCCCTCTTCATTTTGAGACAGGGTCTTATGTAGACCAGCCTGGCCTCAAGCTCTCTATGTAGCTGAAAATGAAAACTCTCTAGCCTCCGTCTCTGAGTGGGATTATAGGCACAGGCTACCACATCTGGTCTGTGTATTCTAGGGGTTGAACCTTAGGCATTGTGCAAACTAGGTCAGCAGTCTACTAACTGAGGTTTATCTCCCACCCCCTAGCCCTTTACAAATTTTATTTTAAGACAGGGTTCTGTATTGCTCTGTTGCCCTGGCAGGCCTTGAACTCACAGCCCTCCAGCCTCAGCCTCCTAAGTACCTAGGATTACAAGCATGCACCACCACATCTCGTTTCTTTTACCTCTTGACTGTCGAACTCCATCCTGCCCAGCAATGAAGTATACACCAACAGCAAGGAAGAAAATGCTGATGATTTCGGCGAAGATAAAACCGGATATGGTGCCTATATTTAGCTCAATGCAGTTCTCACACACTGTGGGGAACAAGACAAAGGGAGGGACAGGATCTCTTTCAGGACGTAAGGCATTCTTGCGTGTTTCCTTTCTCCGCCCACCAGCACCAATGCCCTGGGCAGCAGGCTCCTCCCTTTATGTGTGGCATGGCAATGGAGGATCCTTGCCCCAAGAACTGTTGCTTCTCAGTGTTCCTCTCTGAGAAGTGCCAGGGAAGTCTAAACAGTCCTACACTCAGGAACTGGGTGAAGAAGAAGGAAGACCTGGTCTCCAGTCTCAATGACTCTGCTCTCCTCTCCACTGCACACCATCCGAGGTTCCCTCCTCCCAACTGATTTATTTGCTGAACTGCTTTATCCGTGAGGTCCACCCAAAGGTTAAGCAGGTTGTACAGGGCTGTGCTTTCTCAGGAAGCCATGGGAAGTGTCGATTTAAAGAGTAGTAACCCCAGACAAAGAGAACCAGCTATTATTATCACCATAAATCACTGCTTAGCATCCATTCACACCTCGTCCTAGACCGTAAACCCACCAGAACAGTAAGTACTGCTGAATTCCCAACAGACATTGTGAAAGAGTTACATACTTCTGTAATACACTTGGAGTGGCTTTGACTTGCCCGTTGGTCCTTGACACCAATACATGCCCCGGGGGTCTTTGGCACTACTTCCTAGATTCCACGTGCGTTTAGTTACATTCGAACTTATTGTGTGCCCGTCTTTAATCCATGTGATGGTCTTGTCTTTCAAGCCACATGTCAGAAATACAGAGTCATCCCCTCGATTGTCATCCACTTTTACCAAATGGTTTTGGTTTTCTGGAAAGGAAAAAGTCATGGTTCTGTGAAGGGTCTTTGTAATTGTACCGGAAGACCATTCCAACACTCTATCTACCTTGTTACAGTGCATGCAAATCACAAGTGGATCATGTTAGAATTTCAGGTCTTATTTAGTAGTTCTGGGGAGGTGAGATCTGTTACTAACATACTCCTCGATAATGCTAATGCTGCTGATTCAGTCATATTTCAAGACATGCTCAGTTACTAGGATCTTGTTTCTACTGCAAGAACCAGACAATTCACTGCTCAGGTCTAGGGAAACTGCCCAGAATGGGTCCCAGCAGGACACTGATTTGGTTGATAATGGAAATGTCAGCTCTCTGATTCTTACCACCTCATCTGCTCAAAACTTCCTTTTCTAAATTATGAGACTACTGGTTTTTAAAAAATGAGTGTGTGTGTGTGTGTGTGTGTGTGTGTGTGTGTATGCATGTGTGTGTTTGAGTATATGTCATGTATGTACAGGTACTACTGGTTTTTAAAAAATGAGTGTGTGTGTGTGTGTGTGTGTGTATGCATGTGTGTGTTTGAGTATATGTCATGTATGTACAGGTACTCACAGATGCTATAAGAGGGTGTTGGGTGTCCTAGAGCTGGAGTTACAGACAGTTGTGAGCCATCCCATGTGGTTGCTAGAAAGTGGACTTAGGTTCTCTGGAAGTCCTCTTGATTGCTGAGCTCTCTCCTCAACCCCTGAGACTACTGTTGTAGGAAGCCACACTTCTACGGAGTTTCTCAGAATTGGAGAACAGAGAGAAGCCATTTCTCTTACCTTGTTTGGCCTGGACCACCGTACCTGGAAAGACAAAAGGAAGATAAAGAATCAGTTGGGCCTGGGCTTGTTCTGACGTGCCAAGGTATTCGCATGGTTACTTGAGGTCAAGATCAAGAGAGATACTAGTCTACGGCAAGGGCTGTGTCTGTGTTTCTTTCCTGGTTGTAGCCTAAATCACCAAACTGAATTAAACATTACTGTGTTTGGTCTTTGCTCTACCCTTCTGGGTCAGACTTTTTTTCTTTCTCTAATATTTATCTTATTTTTAGTTGTGTGTATCTGAGTATGAACATCAGAACAAGTCCGTATGTGCATGAGAGTTCTGCTGCTTCTGGAGGCCAGAGGCATCAGATATCTGGAGCTGGAGTGATGGGCAGTTGTGAGCTGCCTGGTGTAGATGTTGGGAACCAAACTCTGGTCCTCTGCAAGAACAGCGTGCTCTTAACCACTGAGCCATCTTTCTAGCCCCTCTGGGTGGGAGTTTCTAAATCTTTGGGAATTCTTGAATGATAAGTGTGCCTTTGTTGTTCATGGTACTCTTGGCTATCCTGACTTTATGCTAAGGAGATGATTTGAGATGGGGCTGGTCAAATCTTACTTTCTAGAGAATGAGGGTTTTGAAGCTGTTGCTAACCCCAGTGCTTCTACAAATGTGTATGAAAGATAATAGACGACTCCATGATGCAGTTTCCATAAGTTTGTTATCCGTAATGGGGTGGAGCTTTGTAGCAATGTAGCTGTTTTGAGGCTACCCACAATCCTGCACTTAACCCCTTACCCTTTCTCTGTAAGTAAGCCAACTAAAGTAATTCACTAAGCTGGACTTTCGTAGAATTTTTATTTTGATCTGCATCAGTGTCCTACCTGAAGTAGATAGATGAAATAGATGTTCATGTCTCTCCAGGAAAAAGTTAGCATACAAAATTGGTGCTCAAACATGAGCATGGCAGAACCAAAGGTCTTGGGAGGAATAATTTCATGGCTCTTGCTTTGGGTAGCAAGGTATGCATGCAGCTGAGGCTAAGCCATCTGAAGGTGGGGCATCATGGGAGCAATTCCAATATGGCTGTCCCTTCCCCCATGTGGAATGGAGTGATGTGCCTTTTTACTATGGTGGCAGTTTCATGGACTTTACTATAGATAGTAAGACATAACTAAGACTGGACCATCAGAGAGTAGACTGTCAATGGGGGATATCCTGGGATGGCAGTCTTAAGAATTTAATAAAACTCAGCCACGTGGTGGTGGCCCACACCTTTAATCCCAGCACTTGGGAGGTAGAGGCAGGTGGATCTCTGTGAGACCAACCTAGTCTACAGAGTGAGTTCCAGAATAGCCAAGGCTACGTAGAGAAATCCTGTCTCAAAAAACAAAAAAAAAATTTAATAAAACTCATAAAATATGACAGAGAGAGGGGTGTGATGGTGCACACCTTTAATCCCAACACTTGGGAGGCAAGGTGTACAGATTTCTGAAAGTCTACATATTGAGTTCCAGGACGCAATGATCCATAGTGATACCCTGTCTTAAAAAAATGAGAGAGAGAGAGAGAGAGAGAGAGAGAGAGAGAGAGAGAGAGAGAGTAGAGAAAAAAACAGAGCAGTGGAAAGAAGAGGAGGGGAGAGGAAAAGAGAAATAATTGATTCTGCTCAAGAAAAAAGCTTAGTAGAGGAAATGGCATTTGGCCTATATTGAAGAACAAGGAAAAGCTCACCGGATAGGGAAAGGCATTTTGGATGGGAAAATAAACAGCTTATTAAAGATACAGATTTGGAAGAGGTGGGGCTAGATGTAGAGGTAGTGATGGGGAAGCTAGTCATTGGTCCAAGTTTAACAGAAGTAGCTGGAAGTATCAACTGCCTTACAACGTCTGCAGGCTGATGCTGTTTATGAATGACACCAGCACAGTGCCTAGAACATGGGAGCAGCCTAATTTTCAGATGAATGGTTATGGGAGTGAATGGGGTAAATGGACACAACAGTTGAATATATTATTATTCTAAAGATTTACTTTATGTGTATGAGTGTTTTGCTTGGTGTGTACATGTGTACTGCGTGCATGCCTGGTGCTGGTGGAAGCCAGAAGAGAATGTCCCAGTCTCCTGGAACTGGAGCTATAGACAGTTGTGAGCCACCTTGTGGGTGCTGAGACTCGAACCCTGGTCCTCTACAAGAGCAGTAAGCGTGCTCTTAAATGCTGAGCCATCTCTATGGCCCCTAAAAATATTTTTACTGGCCCTGATCTTTAATCACCTGGCTGTATCATAGGAGAGCAAGAAGACTCTCCATGCTACTCAGAGTCAATAGGACAGGAGGTGGCAGTGACTGCTGACATTGTTGACATTTGCATATCTAAGTGTGGTCTCTTGAGACTCAAGAGACCCTGTAGCCAAATATCCAGCTGACTGGTGTGAGAACCAAGTTCAGAGGGCAGTGGTGTTCAAGTGTTCACAACTTCCTGGTGGCTGAGCTGGACTCAGGGATTCGCTTTTCTGTTGCTTAACCTGGTATTCCTTCCAGAAGCCTCCCTCGGGCTCTCAGTATTGTCTTTTAGCCCGTGTTGTCTGTGGCTTCCTTCATTTTCTCTCAGGGAGGCTTCTCCACTCTCGCCGACTTCTCCACGGCTCCCAGTCTGCTGTGGTCTGCGTAGAGTCACCACAGTGACTCTGCCTCCCTCCCTGTGTGGAGAGCCGCCATGCTGTTATGTCCTGCTTCCTGTCTGAGCCCGCCTCTTGAGAGCCCGGCACCTGCTTCCTGCTCCTCTCGTCTGTACTGTTGCCTTCCTGTGTGCCCTGGACTCTGCCCTCAGCTCTGTCTTTCTGATATCTACTCTAGACCTTCATTATGCTCATCGCCTTGTCCTTTAGCTAAACCGCATGTTCGCCCATCTTTTAATTCTTTTTATTTCCTCTCTCAAGACGGGGTTTCTTTGTGTAGCCCTGGCTATCCTAGAAGTCACTCTGTAGACCAGGCTGGCCTCAAACTCACAGAGATCTGCCAGCCTCTGCCACCCGAGTGCTGGGATTAAAGGCGTGTGCCATCTCTTCTGCCGCTCACTCAAATCCCTCCTCAGCACAGTTCCACCTTTGTTACTCTTTGTCACCCCCTCCACCTTTTTTTTTTTTTTTTTTAAAACTGGTCTGGCAGCCACTCAAACCACTCTACTGAAACTGTTCTAATCAGCCATGATCTTCATTTCATCAAATTCCACAAATTAAAATTTTAAATATATTCTTTTTTTTTTTTTTTTTTTTTTTTTGGTTTTTTCGAGACAGGGTTTCTCTGTGTAGCTTTGCGCCTTTCCTGGAGCTCACTTGGTAGCCCAGGCTGGCCTCGAACTCACAGAGATTGGCCTGGCTCTACCTCCTGAGTGCTGGGATTAAAGGCGTGTGCCACCACCGCCCAGCCTAAATATATTCTTATAGAAGTGGATTATGTTCAACATTTGCTGTATAGCCCCCGGTTGCCCTGGAACTCCTGATTTTCCTGCCTCTACCTCCAGAGTACTGAGTTTAGATGTCACTACATCCAGCAAATATTTCATACTCTCTTGGTTCCTTACAGCTCCATCTTCAGATCTTTGTTTTTGACACATCACAAAAAGGTTTTGTAGTTTCAAGAATTTTCAGGCCTTTAGCTGGGTGTGGCGGCTTACGCCTGTAACACCAGCACTCAGGAGGCTGAGGCAAGAGGAATGTCTATGAGTTGGAGGCCAGCCTGGGCTACATAGTAGGACCCTGTTAGAAAGGAAAGGAGGGAGGAACAAAGTGCTTGCAGCTGAGCCTGGTGACCTGAGTTTGATTCTAGGCCCCACATAGCAGAGAGGGAGAACCAGCTCCTCCGGGTTGTCCTCTGACTGCCATATATGTGTGATGGCATGCACGCACCCTCACACTCAAACGCAAAACAAACAATCACACAGACAAATAAAAAGATAATGTTCGTGACTTTAGCTTCCCCCAGGGGTGCCCAGGTGTCAGCCTAGTTCACCTACTTCCTATCGGATATTTCACACAGGTGTCCCCATGCTGTGTCCCCATGCTGCACCTTGTATTCAGTGTGTCTGCGGTAATGCCGATCTCTCTAATGACCCTCTGAACTCTTGAGAACAGAAGGTTTTTATTCATCTTTTTATTCTCTGGAGTCTCACATGTCTGGACCTTGCCATGCTTGTTGACTAGTTAAATAGCTTTGTAGACAAATGTTCCGTAGGTCCATGGAATATGCCCTTTTCTCTCAATTTCCTTATCAAGGCTGTGTGTGTGTGTGTGTGTGTGTGTGTGTGTGTCTGTCTGTCTGTCTGTCTGTCTGTCTAATTGACCTGAAGGTGGTGATTTGTCAAGGCTGGCTGGCCTGCTAGAAAGCCCCAGGGATCCATCAGTCTCTGCCTTCCCAGAGCGTGCTACCACACCCTCACTTTTAGTGAGTTCTGGGGGTTGAATTCAGATTCCCATGCTTGCATGGTAAGCACCTTACTGAGTCGTTACCCCGTCTCGGCTGCACAGTCCTTCTGAACTGCATTCAAGCCTAAGATGGCGGCAGTGCCGTCCTCTCTCTAGCCAGTTCAGCCCTCTGGTCCCTGTGCTTCCTTCCAGCAGAGGACAGCTGGGGGCCTCATTTTTGCCTCTCCTTCTTTGAATTCTGAGATGACAGATGAAGTTGGCTCAAGGTTAATTAGGATTCCAATAACCCTGCCTTCCTGGTCATGGCCTCTTCTCATGAGCCTCCCCCCGGCTGTCAGACCCTCGAGTAAACTCTTACCTTGAAGAAGAAAGATCACCAGGACGAGGCCAGTCAGACCCTTCACCTGTTCCATGTCAGTCTCTTTCCTTCTCTAGCAGAGCTGTGGAGGTCCCTTAGCAGTCAGCCAGCCAGCCTGTGCAACAGCTAGCCTGGCTCCGCCCAGCATCCTTTGAGCTGGGGCTCTGAGCAGAGGCAAAACCCAGTGTCCCCACCCTCTACTTAAAGTGTGGGCAGCAGGGGCCCCAGCGGGGATGCTTCAGTGCAGGCATCTCTTCTGTTGTTGTTGTTGTTTGTTGCTGCTGAGGCTTGCATTTGTCAGGTGTGAGACTGAGGGGTCTAGACTCCCATTTGGAAACCCCCTTCTCCTTAGAACCGCTTTGCATAATGGGTTGGAGACTGTCTGTAGTTGTTACTATGACTAGACTTGTTTGTCACTTGACCCCAGAACTCAAGGATTTAGGTAGGACTTCTAGGTGGCTAGGGCCGGAGTGCAGAATGGAAAAGCATCTTAGTGTAGACCTTCATTGAGCGATTTTGTCCCTGTTCTTTTGAGAACATCAAAGTGGTACCTACCTGAAAATAGGTAGGCCCATCCCAACAGGACAGCTAGCATATTTCTCAGCACACAACCCTGGGCTATTTCCAGGCTCTCAGGCCATTGTCTCATTCAGTCACTCAACGGGTAACAGAAATATACAGACTTCCTGTGTGACACCAGGCACAAAGTATAGTTTGTCCCCAGGCAGATGACCTTCTAACTGGCAGTGTGGAAAGTTTCAGATCCCCACAGCCTGTGGTAGAGAGAGTCCATTGTCTGCTGGGAAGGCTCAGTTATACAAGTGAGTGGATTATATTGTCAAGAAGAATCTCATACTGAGAAGACTTGATGTGGAGGCACCATGCAAACACCCCTCTCCAAGTCCTTATAGTGATACCAAGGGAGACAAGCTCTGAAACACTCCATGCTTGGGGCCATGGGTACTACACGCTGGATCTAGGATTCAGATGTCTGACTTGGGGGGTTTCTGAAGTCCATCTGGCTAGAAGCAGCTTGATGCAGTGCCCAGACTGCCCTGTGAAGGGTCCTGAAACTGACCAGAAACAAATGGTAGGAACCGTTAATGTGGCCTGTGTAGTGGGGCTCATAGCTTCTCTCAATGGATTTGAAGAGGTGACCCTGTCTTGTTTGTAAGTAAATGTAGTCGTACTGCCAATAGGAAGCCTGAAGTTTTCTTCATTTGTTAACGGTGACCCAGGAAAAGCTATTCTCAACCTCCTTCCACCTCGTAGAAGCCAGAATGAACCTCCCTCATATTCTCTCCTCTGCCTTCTGCCTTTACTCCCAAACTCTGCCCCAGAAAGAGCGGTTTGCACCTGTTCCTTCTTCACCCATCTCTAACCGACTCTTGCCTTGAGAGTCTTCCACCATCAAAGGCAGAGAGGCAGATTACTTCTGGCTCCTCCCCCACCTTTTTCTGAAATACCCATGAGTCCATTGGTGGAGGGGAGTGCCACCCTGGCCGATTGTTCTGTGGCTTGCCTCTATTTGTTGGATGAATTCCTCTGGAAGATGGAACACAGCGGGATTCTGGCTGGTCTGATACTGGCCGCTTTCTTCCCTCAAGGTAAGTGAGGCCTCTTCAGCGGTGTGGAGGAAGGGACCTGAGACGGACATCGTCACTGGAAGAAGTTCACTGGGAAGTACATCTCAGTGCTGGCTCCAGTTCATCATCAGGCAGGGGAGGGTCAGAAGGGCGGGGTATAGGAAACAAGCCTTTGGCTTTGACCTCCTCCAGTCAAGGCTCACATTGGTCTTAATGGTATCCACGGCCTTGGACCAGACGTCTGTAGGAAACGGTCCAACACTGCATGTGCCTGGGCCTAAGGTTGGTGATGGAAGAAGTTACACCCATTGCATCTTCTAAGGCAAACGGCCTCCTTGAGTAGGATTCTTAGTCATCGGCCGGTTATGTAACCACCTGGAGCCACAGTTCAGAATTCAGGAGTAATCTTGGGAAAAGTTAGCTTTAGCTGAGTGGGAAGGACAGATGGGGATATATTCTATTAAAGCTAGTAGGTAGCAGCTCTTCTCTGTTTGTTCACTTTTAAAACAGAAAATTGGGCTGGGTATATAGCTCAGGGGTAGATCTCTAGGAGTGCAAGAGTACAAACTAACCCCACATAACCCCGGAGAGCTCACATCCCAGGAACTCAGCAGTCTCCGGAAAACTCGGCCAAATGGCCACTCTAAAAGCTGTCCTGGCCACCAGAGGTTTCTGCTGGAAATAACTCCAAAGAAGATAGGACTACAAGAGGAGAAGAACTGTACGCACCCATGTCTTCTCTAGCGTGCTTGTATACACTCCTGCTTCAGAGACAGGAGGGGCAGCCATTTTGGAGCTTTCTGGAGGACGCTTCTGTGTTCACATTGGAGACACACAGACTCCATCTTTGCTGCTGCTGCTGGCAGTAGACATCACAGTACCCTGTGGGCTGAGAGATGTTCTCCGGCTGTCTGGGAAGGCCCACTGTGTGCATCTCTGGCTCCTACACCCCCTATACGGAGCCTCAGAAACTGATTTGATATTATTATTATTATTTTGTGTGTGGCCATTTCTCCTTAAGCAAGTGCGGCCCTAAGGTAGGCTAGAAAGAAAGGAAAAATTACGGAACACAGAAGGGAAAGGTCCCTCTCACCCCCAGAAGCTAGTTGAAGCCTCTCGAGCTGAGACTTGAGAATTTCGGCACACTTAACACTTGCTGTGAAAGTTACCCATGTGCTAGTCTTTTCCCATACAGGTGTTTGTAAGCAACAAGACAGGATTAATGCCTGCATGTATATGACTTTGGGGGTAGGGCCTCATTTCTCTCTGGAACATTTTCTAGGACCCTCACAAATAAGACTGTTTACTTTGTTTATAGTGAGGTGCCTTCTGGCATCCCCAAATCTAGACTTTTATTTAATCAGTTGTAATCCTGTCAGATGCCCGTACCAACCACTCTGTGAACTCGTTTAGGTTTCTTAGCAACTCTGTGGATAAGAACTTCAAAACCCACCCGAATGGTGTACACGTCTGTTGCAAAGACACGGCTCGTCTCTCTCTGGGAAACCTTCTGGGGTGCCTCTCTTTCTCTTAACATGCATGTTTAAGATCTATATTAAAATGCCCTTATATTAACATAAGGAAATTATATTAAGATAAACCCCAAATTGCTTCATTATTGGTTCATCCTAAAAATTTTCTGTTGAAGGAGGAGAAGATTTGGATTTTACTTGAGTTAAATGTCCTTCAAGATTAAAGGAACTCCTCTGGCTGCTGCAGAGGACAGTGCCTATGTCTGTGTCCCAGTACCACTAACACACTAATAGAACTACGGTTTTTTGTTTTTGTTTTTGTTTTTGTTTTTGTTTTCATAGGATCTCATTTACTCTGTAGCCCAGGCTGGCCTTGCTGTCTCAGGCTTTCTCCTTTCTCAGCTTTCCAAGTGTTGAGATTACAGATTCAAGTCACTGTGCCAGAGTATATATTGGCAGTACTGGAGATCGAATCTAGGGTATTGCACATGCCTCTGCCATTGAGCTATGTTCCCAGGGAATGTTCTTACATGGGCTTTGCCCTGGGAAATCTGGATCACTGGGCTGGTAGTTCACAGCTCCTCTCTGTCCCAGAGGTTAATGGCCTTGGAAAAGGCTTTCATACTGAGCCTCTCAGTACCCTGGCAGACACTGGAGTGGAGATAGCAGAGGAGGAAAAGAATAAGTTGAAGTGAGAGGGTTATTGGCTAGGAAGAGGAATTAGAAGTCTTTAGTATAAAAGGCACAGTCTCCAGGCTAAGAACATCCTTCTGCATTCCCAGGTCTCTTGGGGAACCCCAGCGGTCTAATCGGTGGTCTGAACTTAATTTTCAGGAAGGTTCTTGGATCACTCCAGCTTCATGGTTTTCTCTTTTGCCCCAAGTCACTCAGGATCCGTGTCCTAGTTTGAATTCTAATGTAATAAAATTCTTTGACCAAAAGCAACTTAAGGGAGGGAAGGATTTACTTGGGTTGCAAGTCCAGGTCAGTCTATCTTTAAGGGAAGTCAGGGCAGAAACTCAAGCAGGAGCTCAAAGTTGAAGCCATTGAAGATCGCTCTTTCTGGCTCCTTTGCTTGTACAGCTAGCTTTCTTATACAGCCCAGACCCGCCTGCCCAGGGAATGGTGCCACCCACAGTGGTCTGGACTCTCCTGCATCAGTAAGGCAATCGGGACAATCCCTTATACTAGACATGTGCACAGGGCCAATTTGATGTAGGCGATCCATCAATTAGAGACTCTCTTTTCAGGTGGCTCTAGGCTGAGTTAAGCTGGCAGTTAAAGCCAATTTGGACAATCTGTCTTCTGCTTGGACTACAGCGTCATGTCCTTCATGGCTCTGCAGTTTCTGGATAACTTCCTGAAGTCTTCCTCTAGTCTCTTCTGCCCCTTCCTTTCACTAGGAATCGTATCCCTTACTACACACTTGGTCAGTCCATAAGTATTCACTTCAGTTGAATGATGGGTTGGCTACACAGCAGAGCTGCCTCTGATTATGGTGTTTTCCCTCTTAGGGAGCTCCTTCAAGGTATCAGTGACCGAATATGAGGATCAAGTATTTGTGAGTTGCAATACCAGCATCATGCATCTAGAGGGATCGGCGGAAGCGTGGCTTGCAAAAAATACAACACTGAACTTGGGAAAAGGCATCCTGGACCCACGAGGGATATATAAGTGCAATGGGACAGGGGAGCTGTCTACCTTACAAGTATATTACCGAAGTATGTGCCTCCTGGACCCACTGGGATGAGATCATGGGCCCTCTGGATGTGAGAACATTCTGTCTAAAAGCAGACTGTGGTGAACCGATTTATTCTCTAAACAAACCAAGGGCACTCACGGTGGTATGGACCAGATTTGTCAGGGAGTGCTTTAGAATGGGAGAGGGTTTGACTAAGACAGACAGGAGGCAGGGGCTGGCTGGGAGAGGGGCTTAGTCCTTTCCTCAGGTAAAGCCCCATCAAGTTGAACTTATGTCATGTTTCTCTTCAGCAATTCCTCGGGATGAGGGTGGGGATGGAAGTAGCAAGGTCACCACCATCTCACTGAAGCGTGAGTCTTGGAATGGAAAACCTAGGGTCTTTCTAGGATCGGCGACGGTTCCCTGACCTTGAAACCTTTCTTTCTCTTCTCCCCCACAGTGTGCCAGAACTGTGTGGAGCTGGACTCAGCCACTGTGGCTGGCGTCATCATCACTGACCTCATTGCCACTCTGCTCCTGGCTTTGGGAGTCTACTGCTTTGCAGGACACGAGACTGGAAGGCTCTCTGGGGGTTAGTGGAAGGGCTCTCTCTCTCTCTCTCTCTCTCTCTCTCTCTCTCTCTCTCTCTCTCTCTCTCTCTGTATGAGTTCATGAACTGGTTGAAAGATGGTAACGATAGTAGGGTTGGCTTCATCTAGTCCCTAGGGACTGGTACCATAGGGTGCTGAAAGAACATGTATGCCCATGATGCTCATGCAGACTTCTGAGAATGAGGGAGTGTGTGACTGGCTTCAGTGTCGTCCCCCCCTCCCCCGCCTGCAGTGTTCAAAGGTCTCATTGTCTCATCTTCCCCAGCTCGCAATGACTCTCTTTCCTTGCTTCTAGTTTCTGACATTCAAGCCCTGTTGAAGAATGAGCAGCTGTATCAGGTAAACCCTGAGGGAGGAGTCAAGAATGGGAGAAGGGGGTGAGAACTAAGGGACCTGACAGGATGGGTGTGAGATGTGTGGAGAGTCCTGGGTGGTGGGGAGGGCAGTAGCTCATCCTTGGATGTCTGGAGAAGTCAGGCGTGGGTGCTGAGAAGACCTCAGATGCTGACTTGGTGTCATGCTTCTCATTCCAGCCTCTCCGAGATCGTGACGATGCCCAGTACAGTCGTCTTGGAGGGAACTGGCCCCGGAACAAATGATCCCGAGACTGGGGCTTCTCCGAGTGTCATTATCAAGTGTACCTTCCCTCTGTATCTTCCCTCAGCCAATAAAGGTGTGTTCTTTCAGTCAGCAGGCGTCTGTGTTTTACAAGACATGGGTTGGCAGTTGTCCTCGCTTGCCTGGGATCTTGCCTACCTGTGGTCTCCCTTCAGCGTTTCCTTTCCTCAGTCCCACACAGGCAGTGTGCTGGACAGCTTCCGGTCCATCCTGGCCCACTGGTGTTTCTAACCCTGAGGGTTTCCTGTGGGGAGGGTCAGCCTAGCCACGCTTCTTCAGCTGCATGTTGGTTCCAGTCCCTATCATAACAACTCTTTGGGGTTTTGCTGCCTTACCACAGCTGAGGGCAGGCTGCTGTGTTTAGAAGCTGAGCCACAAAAGTTTCCATGACATTGTGAATGGGGGTGGTGGCAGAACACCAAAGAGTACTGGGACTCTGAGGGTGTGTGTGTGTATGTGTGTAAGTGTGTGCGTGCGCGCGCGCGCGCGCGAGCGAGCAAGGGGGGGGCGAGCGAGCGAGTGCTATCAGGCAAGCACCTTTAACTGCTGAGCTATCTTACCAGACCTGCAACCCCGAATTAATTCAAAATAAAGAACAAAATACATCCAAGTTATGTCTGGCAGTGTTTGCCTGTCTTGTGCTGTGCAAATTCATTCAGCTCTGGTCCTGAACACACAACGTTTGCACTAAGCATTGGTCCACTCTCAGACTACTCAGAACCAATAAACATTTCCTAAAACTCGTTGGCTCAAGTGGGAGACTCTTATATGTTATGAATGCACTGTTCTTATTGTGCATACAGCTTCCTGCCATTGTAGAAACATGGTGGTCTCATATGGAAACAAACACTTCTAATATTTTCCCACTGTCATCTCTCAGCATGTAACTATCAAATGAGTACTGGGTTAGAATGCTTAATTTTCAAGTTGTTTGAGCTGCTGGTTGAGTTTCAAAAAGACAAGGTAAATGAATTTTGGCTTGAGATCAGGACAGAATTTCCAACAAATTTTGGAATGACCCTAAGCATATTTTGCTAGTTTATAGTACATATGTATGTAAAGTGGTGTTCTCAGCATTGACAATAATAACATTTTTAAAAATTGGAGATTGAGTTTCATGTAGCCCAGGGTAGTCTCAAACCTATGATGTAGCTAACGGTGACCTGCAGCTTTCTCTTCTCAAGCGTTGGGGTCATAGGCACACACCACCACATCTGGTTTTTGCAGTGGTGTGGATCAAACACAGGGCCTCATGCATCTAGGCAAGTACTCTACTAACTGAGCTACATGGCCAGCCCTGAAAAATAAAAATACTGATCAACTCTAAAACACACTGACAATACTCTATGTCCTTTGATATAAAATATTCAGCCAAAGCTGGGCGGTGGTGGTGCTTGCCTTTAATCCCAGCACCCAGGAGGCAGAACCAGGTGGATCTCTGCGAGTTCAAGGCCAGCCTGGGCTACAAAGTGAGTTCTAGGAAAGGCACAAAGCTACGCAGAGAAACCCTGTCTCGGAAAAAAAAAAAATGTTCAACTAAGATTTAGTTCTTTATTTAGAAATAAACAAGCATATTCATCTTTCATCTTAAGATAAAGACACCTTAATTTTTAAGTGTGTGTGTGTGTGTGTGTGTGTGTGTGTGTGTGTGTGTGTGTGTGTCGGTATAGGGATTTGTGTGCATGAATGCAGTAATGGGTTGCTTGAAGAGGGTGCTGGGAGCCAAACTTAGTTTCTCTGTAAAAGCAGTAAGTGTTGTTAATCACTGACTCATCTCTCCAGACCCTCATCTTTCACCTCTAATAAATGGTAACACACACACACACACACACACACACACACACACACACACACACTAGCTTCCTCCAACCCCAAAGCTAAGAATGTCATCAGATTGGGTCAGAAATCTAGAAATTCCTTTGTTGTAGCTTGCTTACCTGCTGTTCCCACCAATGCATTTGGTAAGTGCATTCATTTATGACTTTTTTGTTTTGTTACTACAAAGGAATAATAACAACTACCAGGGTTTGGGGAGATGGTGGTTAAGAGGTCTTGCTTGCTCTGCAAGCCTGAGAACCTGAGTTCAAATCCCTAGCATCAGTTTGAAAAGCTGAGCATGGCTATGACAGAGACAGGTGGACCCCAAGAGCTGTCTGGCCAGCCTCTCTTAAGGCAATTAGGTGGTGGGTGAGAGAGGAAGACACTTGATATCCTGCTCTGGCCTTCATGCCATGAATGCACATACCCACCTGCCCACAGTTTCCAGAGTGGAACATGATGTGCAGGGCAACCTGGATCAGGGTTCGCAGGTGAGGCACTCATATTTGGATCAGGATAAGTGATTTCTCTTTTATTTTTATTTTAAAGGAAGTCTGAGAGATTTTCCTGTGAATGGGGAACTTGGAAAAATTGGCCTACCTTGACTTAGGCAGAGTAGGGCAGTCACCCCAACAGTGTGAACAGTTTGTGCAGGGCCCCGGAAATGGGTGTGTATGCTGCATTGTGTAGGTGCCCAAGGAGGCAGAAGGGGGTTTCAGATCCTTTGGAGCAAGTTTCAGATGGTTGTGAGAGACTTCACAGGATGCTGGGATAGGCTTCAGATACCCTGATAGAGCAGCAAGTACTCTTTACGACTGAGCTGTCTCTCCAGGTCCTCTCCTTTTTTTCCTTTCCATTTTAAGAAATTTTGTGTGTGTGTGTGTGTGTGTGTGCGTGTGTGTGTGTGTGTGTGTGTGTGTGTGTGTGTGTGTGTGTGTGTGTATGCATGCACTTCATGGTACACATGTGGGGGTCATGTGAGGGCTAGCATTATGTTGTAAGTTTAAATTACTGTGCTTATGAGACCTATAAAACAAAAATGCGTCCAACCTGTAAGTCCTATTTGCCCTAGGACAGATAACTTCCTAGAATGCTGGGGGTTGTTGTTCATGCAAGATATCAAGTCCTGTGTTTTTGCTTCTGTAAACAAGCATGGTTGCCCAGCTGCACAAGATGTACTTGATTACACGTAGGTAGGAGGTACATAGACAGGAAATAGTCAGGATGTATGCTTGCCCTTGATTGGATGAGAGTAGGAAGTATGTATGTGAGTTTTGCATTATAAGCCCCTGACTAATGTAATTTGGGGCCACATTCTAGGAATCCTGAGTATGGACCTGGCCAGTATTTAGTAAAACTTGCTTCAAATTAGGCTCAAAAATTATGGTAGTGGTTTTATTTTCACCCAGTGGGATTAACATTTTCTTGAAGCCCCAGTGAGATCAAACCGCCCATCCAAATGCTAAAGCTGGACCCTTACTCTGGGACTCCAGGGCTGAAGGGCCACCTCAGAAAGTGAGCACCTTGAGACATTCCAAGGCTCTGAGGTGTGCTTTTGGTTTTACAGACTATCGTCACGAACTGCCACGCTGAGAAAAGCAGCAAGGATCTACGGAGGCCTCCCCTGGTAGGTCATAGCAACATTCTGTGACATCTGGTTCTGTCGGGATCCCAGTTTGGGATAAGAAGGGATTCTATGGGACCCAAATACTCTCCCATCCAGGGCAAAAAGTGAGACGTCGCATCTCCCCTAACCAGGATAAAAATGCAGATCTAGTTACAAAAGCTATTAACTTATTATAAACTATTAGAGATGATTAAGACATATAAGTTAATACTCAGTCACCTTATAAATGATCAAATTCTTTCATGTATTCAGAAGTATATTTGTAGTCACGCTAAGTACTAATATAATTAATTGCATTAGCCTCCTATATATGTTTTCAAGGTTAAGCCTAAAGCAAACAACTAAAAACAAGGAAAGTTTGTTTAAAATACTTAATGGTCCTCACACTCTTCAGAGATCTGCTGAATATGGCATCTAAAATGTTTAATGGAAAAAGCTTCCTGTGGTGGACAGAAATGCTAGCTCCTAGCAGTGACCCTAAGATCTCCAAGGAAGACAGATGGGGCACAGACCTGGATTGTGCTGACACTAACCACTGGACGAAACTGTCCCATGCCTCACCTGTTTCCAGGGCCCTGCACAAACCGTGGACAGCACTCGGTTGACTACCCTACTCTGCCTAAGTCAAGGTAGGACAATTTTCCCAAGTTCCTCATCTACAGGAAAATCTCCCAGACATTCTGTGTCTGGCAGCCGAAGGCCTATGCTGTCCTGTGCCAGCAGCTGAATATATAATGCTGTTCTATGTGCTAGCCAAAGACTAGCTTCTGTCCCCCAATGAAGCTATCGAGACTATGGAAGCCTACTAGGGTAATCGTCCAGGTAGCTTGTAAGTCTCTGTCATTTTAATGGATACGGGTGCCATACTCTCTGCTGTAATTTATCCTTCTCAGATCTCTGATGGCGTTGGTGGCTAACTGTAGTATTGTCAGTTTGGCAGCAACAGGCAACCAGCTCCTCCCTCAAGGGTGCAGCTACCTTGTTAGTTCATTCCATATATAAAAGGTCTTGCTCTCTTTAGAACTCCCGGGTTTGCCTGCTACCAGGTTTCATAGTAAAGGATAACCAGGTTTCAGATGTAACTCTCTTTTGTTTGTTTTTCAAGACGGTTTCTTAGTGTAGCCTTGGCTGCCCTGGACCTTGCTCTGTAGACCAGGCTGGTCTCGAATTCACAGAGATCCGCCTGCCTCTGCCTCTCAAGTGCTGGAATTAAAGGCGTGCACCACAACTGCCCTGCCAGATGTAACTTTTTTTTTTTTTTTTTTGGTATTTTGAGACAGGGTTTCTCTGTAGCTTTGGAACCTGGCCTGGCCTAGCTCTATAGACCAGGCTGGCCTTGAACTCACAGAGATCCACCTGCCTCTGCCTCCCGAGTGCTGGGATTACAGGCATGCGCCACCACCGCCCGGCAATCAGATCTAACTTTTTATTATTCCTTTATATAAAAGAACTTGCTTTGCAATTATTGCCCTCATGGTAAATGATTAGGCAGAAAGAAAGATTTCAAGCTTAAATAAGTTTTGAAGGTCTAAGAAAGTGATTTAAGGTATATGAAAAAAATGAGAAATGTTTCAGATTTCTTTTCCTCTCCCTGTGCTATTGTTATACTGAGATCTCAGAAGTTCAGAGTTTTAACGTTGATCAATGGAGTTCTGATAAGCTTGTAAAGCACTGATTGCCATCATCAGTCACAAGCTCAAGATTTTAAATTTCCTTTGGTTGTCTTCTAACTATAAATGTAAATGTGTTTCTCCTCAGGCTAAAAGCATCTCTATCCAATCTATACGTCTAGTCCCCTGGACAGAGAAAAGAATGTTGATGTTTCTTAACCCAAAGCCATAGTTTTTGCTATGACTTGAAGGCATGAGTCTACTCTAGCTGTTTTACAGACACCTGTTAGCTGTTTTTTCCTACAATGTGGATTTTAGTACAGATTATGATCAGTAGGAAACTTCTGTCCCTACTCTATATCTGTCCCATCAGATTTCCACTCAGCTGACAGACACCATCCAGGAATCAGCTGTGGACTACAAACTACTCCAAATGGCTATGAGCCCTGGACTATGTGAACCAGTATAGCCGATATGATTGCTCCCTGTCTCTTCAGCTGGGTCAGTGAACCAGATGCTTCTGATGATTGCTCCATTGTCTGAAGCCCCTCCCAGCCTTTGACCAACATTCCAGGCTTCCTGGGCCCTGGCAATGTTGTCCTAATCAGCAGGAAGTAGTTACAGAAGAGAGTATGTCGTCCCTTATCCTCTATAAAAGGCTAGAGTGTTTGTTCAAAAGGAAACTCCCTGGCATAGGGACAAAATGGCTACCTATAGTGCCTAATGGCATACCAGGAAAGGTACCTGTTAAAACCAAATAGACCCAGATCTATCAACAGGTACCTTAATTAGGTGAAACAGTCCCACAATATGATAGGGCACTTGACCTGCTCTATGTAAAATAAGGAGGTTAGTGTATGGCCTTAACAAAAAAAAAATGTTGTTTCTACATGAACCACTTGGGAATCATTAGAGGTAATCAAGCTGTACTGAATAAAAAAATTACTGACAAAAAATGACCCAAGATGAGATAAATGACTGGTTTCCATTCTCATTTTCAGGTTTCTCCTAGATAGTAACTCTGAGGTCAGTCATTGCATAAGATCCCTTGGCTCTCCTGTTTCTGCTAATTATTAATAATCTTGCTTCATTAATGCCTTAACTAGTGTGGCAGTTTGAAAGAAAATGGAGTGGCACTGTCAGGAGGTGTGGCCTTGTTGGAGGAAGTGTGTCAATGTGGAGGTGGGCTTTGAGGTCTCCTTTGCTCAAGCTATGTTCAGTGTGGTATATAGTTCACTTCCTGTTGCCTGTGGATCAAGATGTAGCTCCCTCAGCTCCTCCTCTAGCCTCATGTCTGCCTGTATGCTGCCATGATTCCCACCATGATGATAATGGACTAAACCCCTGAAGTGTAAACAAGCCCCAATTAAATGTTTTCTTTAATGAGAGTTGCAGTGGTCATGGTGTCTCTTTGTAGTAATAGAAACCCTACCTAAGACAACTAGATATGTAAATCCCCATCTGGGTGCCATTAAACTGATGGTTACTAGATCCTAATATGAACAGGTACCTACCACAGAGTCAGGGATTTGACTCAGGATACAACTCAAGCATGGGATGTGAGGGCTCATGTTATGCTTTAAGTTTAAATGACTCTACTTAAGATATCTATAAAGCAAAAGTGCCTCTAGCCTGTGAGCCCCTCTTGCCCAAGGACAGATGACTTCCTGGAATGCTGGGGGATGTTGCTCATGTAAGATAACAATCCCTGTGTTTTTGCTTCTGTAAACAAGCTTGGCTGCCCCAACTGCATACTATGTGCTTGATGACATGCAGGCAAGAGGTACATAAGCAGGAAGTATGTCAGGACGTATGCTTGCCCTTGATTAGATGAAGTTGGGAAGTATGTATCCTTATGGGCTTTGCCTTTATAAGCCCCTGACTAATGTAATTTGGGGCCGTATAATCCTGGGTATAGACCTGGCCAGTATCCACAGACCTGGTCAGTATTTAATAACGCTTGCTTTAAATTTGGCTCAAAAATTGTGGCAGTGATCTTTTTCTCACCCAATGAGATTAACAGTGAGAGGACAATTTATGTAAGTTGGTTTTCTCCTTCTACCTTTTAGGTCCTGGGGATCAAACTCAGATCTTCAGGCTTGGTGGCAATCACCTTTACCTGCTGGGCCATCTTGCAGGCTCCAGAATAAAAAGCTCCTGTCTTCCTTGACACAGCATCTGCCTCCATCCTATAATACTTTGCCTCCACCCCAGGTAGAAAATGGACTCTGGATTTCAGCTCCATCTCCATCTCTTCCGTCTTTCCAGAGACATATAGTAGGAGAAAGAGCATCGCTCGTGGTCACAGTCATAGTGGGTAGGTGTCAGAGAGCTGGAGTTAGAAGCAGGACACATTTTTTTTTTGTTTGTTTTTGCCTTTGTTTTTCAAGACAGGGTTTCTCTGTGTAATCCTCTGTGCTAGCTATCCTGGAATTCACTCTGTAGACCAGGCTAGCCTCAAACTCACGAGATCCATCTTCCTGTGCCTCCTGAGTGCTGGGACTAAAGGCGTGCACCACCATCACCTGGCTGGCAGTGCACACTTTTAATCCCAGCACTTGGGAGGCCGAGGCACGAGGGTCTCTGTGAGTGTGAGGACAGATGACCTAACCTCTCTGAGCCCATGTAGATGGAAGATGAAAACATCTGTCTATCTTGTGGAGTCTCTATGAGGATTAAGGGAGATAACGCATACAGGGCTAATAACAATTTGTGGAGCATAGTAAATACTCAGTAAACACCAACTGCTAATGCTTATGCCATGCTGAGCTATGACTGTCCGTGACTGGACACAATCAAATATATGCTGGACAAATCTGCCATCTCCGAGCCAGCCTGCTTAATAGCCATTGGTGATGGGCAAAATCCCCAAGGCTCCTTTTAACATAAACTTGATGCCCAGAGAGAAAAAAGTGACATATCAGTAGAGACCAACAAATAGTAGCTGTAGCCACAAGTCTGAGGCTGAGCGTGAACAGTATGTCGCAGGGATGTGTCTGAGGGCAGAAAGGGACAGAAGAGAGCCTGCTGGTTTAAGTTGGCTTAGGACAGCTTGCTTGGGCTCTGGATTCCTCTCTCCTGCAAGTTGAGTGTGTGGGAGACAGAGAACCAAACCCTCCCACCGATGGCCTCCCATGTCTGGTTTCTGGTCGCCACTGTCTCTCTCTCGCCCTCACTCCCAGCACAGCCCACATCCTGCTGCAAAACCACCACATCTGGGGCTCCAGGCAGCTGCCTCCCAGGCAGGAGTGAGCTGCGCTGTGAGGCTTTTTTCCGCGTCCCTCTGTTCTGTTCAGCAGTTTCCTGGCAGCTGGTGGAAGCCTTGTCTCAGTCCCAACCCCCTCTGCTCCCTCCCTTCCTCTCTGGTATCATCACCTGCCTTTCGGGTCCCGTCTGTCTCATTCATTTTATGGACCGACCACTCCATCAGGGACCACCCGTCACTCAGCACCTTTGATGATTTGATGCATGTGAGGGCTGCTAGTGCCCACCCCCTCCAATAGGCAAGTGCTGCGTTGAGTCCCTGGAGAGAGGCTGAATTGCCTTAGGACACAGGCTGCTTCTGAGGACCTTCCAGAAAAAAAGAGACAGTAACTTTTCTAGCCAATACACTTTATTGCTTTTCCATTAGCAGAGAGGAGTCTGGTCTATTCACGGAGATGCAGATGACTATCCAAGGATTTAAGATGAAACGTGGAGAGGAACTCGCGGCAGGTGCCGGGCCAGGACCTCTGCCAATGATCACTGAGCCCATCCCCAGGGAAGGGTGTGAAATACAGAGGTGGGAAAACAGAAAGCTATAGGAAAGGGCTGGGGAAGAGGGCCAATTTATGTGCAGGGAAGGGGGTGGAGATTGACAGCAAAGATAACATCTGTGCAGAGGGAAGGAGCTGGCAGGGAGTGAGTGGCTGGAATAAGCATCCCAACAAGATGGCTGGCTGAGGGCCCGACCATTCATGATGCCTCAGGATATTGAGGCAGCAACGTTCTAGTACTGGATACTAGCAGAGGCGGCAGGAGAGGAAGCAGAGGCAAGGTTCCAGGAGGTGTGTTCACCAGAAGACTGAAGAACAATCCTGTGGGGTCCACAATGTGTCCAGAGAATAAGGAACAGCACGGTGCTCAGGGGGCTGGATCTGGGTCCACGGGGGCCAGTGTCTCTCCCATCTGTCAGACTGCTCTCTGGTTCAGGCCAGAATACAGGTCCCGCTGGCCTTTGCGGATGGGCTAAGGGTGGAACAGGAAGGTGGTTAGGAGGGTGGGAGGAAGGAGCTATGAAGGAAGAAAGGCATTGGAGAGTTGGCTGCAGTTCAGGGTGAGACCTCTGGGCTTGGAGTCAGGAGGAGTCCAGTTGTGACTTGGCACAGATGTGAGCCAGTTACCTCCTTCTGGAAGCCTCAGCTTCCCTAACCCAGCAAGGGAGACTGGAAAGATTTGCCTCTAGCACTTTTGTCAAGGTTAGCTGGAGTTACCGAGGGAACACTAGATCCCCCATTCTTGATGCTCAGATTTTGCTCAATTTGTCCTGTGTGATAGAGAACATCTTTAATAATTCTTAGTGCATGGTCACAATGAAGGCAGGCCTGGTGCCAGGTTTTAACTCTTCGGTTGGGAAATCAAATGGCAGCCTGATGGGAGGGGAGCTGTGGTGCCCGACTGTGCATGCATGTGGGGTGTGTGTGTGTGTGTGTGTGTGTGTGTGTGTGTGTGTGTGGTGTATGTGCATGTGTGTGTGAGTGTGCATGATGGAGGAAAACTAGGGCCTATTTACTAATCAAGCACTGTCCTATTTTGATGACTGGTTGACTGCACTGGCATGCTGCTGGAACACCCTTCTTATCTATCAGGTTAGCATTTGCATAGAATCTCAGTCAACCAACAAGTGAGAGAAAAAGCTGGATCTCCCTTCCTCCGGTCCCCTGCCTCTACATGGTTGTGGAAGCCAAGCCAGCCTTTGAGATAGTCCTGTTATAACATGAAGAAGGCAGAGAAGACACACGGGTAGCCTGTCCTGGGAGACCCAATGAGCAGCTTGAAGTGTCCGGCGGATGAGATGGGCAGTCCCATGCAGTCTCCTTCTCTCCAGAAGGAGCCCCTCCAACTTCCCACCCACTCTATCCCATTACCTCATAGTCTGGGTTGGGAACAGGTGGTGGCCGCTCCTTGTTTTGCCCTGCAGAGGCGGGAGGGGGAAAACATTGTTTCCAAGTTGAACACCAGTCTTGCAGTAAAGATGGCTGCCAGGGGAGCCACCCTAAGAGAGGGCAATCCTCTCTGTCCTTTCTTCTAATCTCCCTTTCCCATCCAGCAACCCTTCCTTTTTTTTTCTTTCCTTCACCCCATCCCTAAGGCCTCCACACTGGTCTCTTCATTTGTGACTTTGCTCTCGCTCAGGCCCTCCCATTCTTTCTGCAGGAGGAAGGGAGAAGAAGAGGTGGGGACTAACATCCTGAGATCTCTCTGCCCACAGTTTGGAGGTCGAATCTGCTTCCTGCAGAGTACTGCTGGGCATCTGAGGAAGCCCACCGCAGTGGTTGGTCGGCGTTGGTTTTCAGAGTTTTTTTTTTTTAGGGTGGAAGGGAGTAATGATCTTGAATCGGGAGCCCTCTGAAGGGATCTTGGTATCACAGAGAATGTGCTAGAGAAGCTGTTTGGAATCTGCTGTAGACTTGGCCATCCTGGTTCCAGGCCCAATCTCCCCTGACCCAGCTCTATGGCTTTACCTCGGGGCCTGCCCGCAGCACCAGTTCCTCGGGTCACGGGCTTGGCCTTGGCCTTCCTATTCTTGCTCCAGTAATAAACCACCATCAGCAAGCCCAGGGTGATGCAGACGTCAATGACGATGATGATGGCCACTGCTGTCAGGTCCACCTCCATGCAGTTCTCACACACTGCAGGGGGCAGGGGTGGGGGAGGGAGAGACGTGACCCCAAAAGGAAAACAGCTGGCCTCGGGAGAAGAGGAAGAAACAAAGGAAGAAGACAAGTCTTCCTTCAACACCTGCATGCCTGCCGGCGTCAGAGTCCTGGCGGCAAAAGTGTCCAGTGAGAACGACAGGCAACATGGCTGATCACAGCCAGAGGCTCTGGAGACAAACAGTCTCAGCTCCATCACTCACCAGTTGTGGGGATTGTCAGCCCACTTTGTTTTCTCATCAACTAAATGGGAATTAAAAATTGTGCTTAACCTATATGGCTGATGTGGGGATAGCAGGAAAGAATCCCATGGTATGGACCTTGGGGGCAGAGTTCAGTGGTATAGAGCTTGCCTAGTGTGCCCCAGGCCCTTGGATAATTGAGGCACGTGTTGGGATTAGAAATACACTACTTAGCTGGGTAGTGATAGCACATGCCTTTAATCTCACCACCCAGGAGGCAGAGGCAGGTCGATCTCTGTGAGTACAAGGCTAGCCTGGTCTACAGAGTGAGTTCCAGGACAGCCAGGGCAACACAGAGAAACCCTGTCTCAGAAAAACAAAAACAAACAAGTATAAACAACAACAACAAAACCAAAACAATGAACAACAGCCCCCCCACCCCCACCCCAGACCAAAAACAGTACTAGATAAATGCAGCTCTTATTATTTTCTATTGTGGTGCCTTGGTTTAGGACTTTTAGGTAGTGGCATTGAATCTCTTTGCAAGTTCTCCTAATGAAATGTGTCTCTGGTGCTGATGAACCTTGATTCTGAGTCTGTTACAAGGCAAGTGACCCAAGCCTGCCTCTGAGGGAACTTGCTATTTTATACCTGGTACGAACTGAAGTTACCCAGGCAATCCCAGGCCACTGTTTAATCTGTTTTTCAGAAAATACTGATACTGTGTGGCCCCGGGAGCCAGGGACAGAGTGCAGGAGGGGATTTAGGATGACAGGGACTGTGGCAGGCTTGGGGGGTTCTTGAGAAAGCTGTTTGGAGAGGAGCCCGAGTTACCTCTTGCTTTCAGGTAGAGGTAAGCGTTTGGTGGGGTTTCTGCTTGGCAGGCATAGTAGTCACTGTCCTGGACTTCCGAAAAGTCCTCCAGCACCAGACGCTTATTATTCTCATTAGGTAATTTTTGATCATTTTTAGTCCAAGAAATGTCTTCATTCTCTAGGGGGCATGTCAGTTCTATCCTGGTTCCTGAGATGGAGACTTTATAATCTGTGGAAAAGGGGAAAAGGGAAGGAGGTTGGAAGGGAAATACAAGATAATTTCACAAATGGCAAGTTGGTACTGTAAGAGGCAGCCAGGTACAGGAGATTTTTATCATTGGGGTTGAGGTTTGCTTGGCAGAGGGAGGTATCCTGACTAGATAAATTGGGAGAGGGTGTGTGTGTGTGTGTGTGTGTGTGTGTGTGTGTGTGTGTGTATAGATGGAGGGGCAGAGAACCTTCTGGAAGGTGGCTTCAGAGTGGAGGCAGTCACATAGGGAGCTGGAACGGGAAAGTCAGAAGTAAAGAAAAGCCCACAAAAGTCCTCATTTGATATCTTTCTAAAACAGACACTGGGAACATAATAGGAGGCTCTCAGTTCTTGGTGCTGTTCTCTCTCAATCTGTCTCCTGCCCTCCACCCACTGCCTGTGTCTTCTGACGGGGCATAAATAAAGCACTGTAGACTCACATTTTTGTGCCTCATTATCTGCAAAGAAAAAAAAAGGAAAGAATAGTAAGAAAATAATCCTGGTTTACACTTCCATTTAAGATAAAAATATTCTAGCAGTTGTAAGTACCAACACCCCAAGACCTGTAAAACCTAGAGGTGAGGTCTGGATTAAGCCCCCAAAATATGCTTGTGCATAATCCAGATACTTCAAATTCAAAATACGGGCACATGTGCTCCCAAGCCAGAACTCTAGACACTGGAGTGTTAGTCAAAGGACAGAAAACTCTTGGGCTGTTCTCCTCATTCAGCCAGAATCATCTTACGGCTAGCTGTCACAGGGTCCTAGTGATAAAGACCTCCACGCATTTGAATGACTGACTCTTGGCCTATATATTTCCCATGATTTTTCTCTTTTTGTTTTGAGACAAGTCTTGTGCAGTTAAGGCTGGCCACATAATTTGTTATGAAGTTGAGGGTGATCTTCAACTTCTGATCCTCCTGCCTCTAACTCCTGAGCTCTGGGATTCTAGGTACACACCGCCATGGACTGTTAATGTGGTGCTGGGGATTGAATCCAGGGCTTCGTGCATGCCAGGCAGGCACTCTGCCAACTAAGCCAGATCCTCAGCCTCTGATGTTCTCCCTTAAAGCTAGTGGAGCTGCTTGTAATCAAGATCAAATGTCCTACTCAACACACTTTCCTCCGTATCGCCTCTGAGTGACCCAAGACTCTCTGCACACATTAAGAGGATGCTGGCTCTTTCTGTAAGGAGTGACTTGGCTTTAGATTATCTCTGAGTATAAGGAACTCTCTGTTGTTTGGTTGGAGGGCTGGATGTCCATGTTTAGAGACAGATGTGTTCACAAAGAGTTTGTACACATCCATTCTTACACATATCCGTGGCATTTCACAATGGTTAAGAAATTGAGTTTCCTATAAATTGTTTATCCCTCATTGATTAGACTATTTGTTTCTAAGCCTTTCTCCCCCGATTCAGGGCAACAGCTAGAACATACATGCTGTGGGCAGAAATCCGCTCATAAAACCCACACTCCCTATAACAGACATCGTTGCCCTAAGAGGTGGGCTGGTGGCCCCTCTTGAAAACTCGTGGCTGTATCCTGGATGCTACTGGGATATGCCAGAGCCCTGACATGACAGAATCTGAGCTGGAAGAGAGAAAATGGTGGTGGCTAGTGCTGAGACACAGGTGTTCCTGGGGAAAGACATGGATGACCAGGCTGTATGAGCAGGAACAAGTCTTTAACTTCTCCGAGCCCCAGTGTTCCTCTTTCTTAAAAGTCTTTATTATTTAAGACAAAGTCTTGCTAGGTCACCTGGTCTGGCCTCACATTTCCAACCTCAGTCTCTTGACTGCTGGGATTACAGGCATGCCCCAGGGCTCCCAGACTCAAGCCTCTTCATCAGGGAAATGGAGATAAAATGGCCTCTTCAGAGGGTATTTGAAAGAGTCAAAAGGATCCTGAAGGTGAACGTGGATGCACATAGCAGATGCTTGTGAAAGATGCTGCCTTCTTCCCGCCCTTTCTTCCTGAGATCCTGCTACCATAGAAAACCGCTGAGCTCTGACCCAGCTGCTCACCAGACATCTGGCTGGGACTTCACGTGACCTGCTCCCCAGGCAGCAGCCGGGAGCTGGGTATAATCGTAACAGAGGGCTGCTTTGACTTAATAATTTTTTACCGTTGATGTCTCCTAGAAAGTTTATGTGAATCAGAAATCATAAATAAGATAAACTAAAAGTAAACAGACATTATACTGTGTTTAGGAGGTTTGTCTGAAAACATGTAAAAAATTGCTTACAACATTATTGGTCTAAATTCAACATCAGAATGTTGATTTACAGGGGCTGGATGTCCATGTTTAGAGACAGATGTGTTCATGAAGAGTTTGTACACATCCATTCTTACACATATCCATGGCATTTCACAATGGTTAAGAAATTGAGTTTCCTATAAATTGTTTATCCCTCATTGATTAGACTATTTGTTTCTAAGCCTTTCTCCCCCAATTCAGGGCAACAGCTATGCTCAAAAAACTTTAACATTTATTCTTCTATTCAAGTACTAGCCAGGTCTGTCTGTGTCTACTTTCCAAGATATATATCTCCCCAACCTCTCTCTCCCTGAGGCAGGGTCTCACTCTATATGTAGCCTTGGCTGACCTGAAACTTGCTATGTAGACCAGGCTGGCTTCCAATTCACAGAGCTCCATCTGCCTCTGCCTCCAGAGTGCTGGGATTAAAGGTGCATGCCACCACACTCATTTAATCCCTTTTAAAAAGATTTAAAAGAAACTCTATGTGTATGTTTGCTTGTTAGTATGCACATATACGTGTGGGTGCTCACAGAGGCCAGAAGAGAAGGCTAGATGCCCTGGAACTGGGTGCTGGGAACTGAACTTTGGTCCTCTTAAAGAGTAGCAAGTGGTCTTAACTGCCGAGACATGGCTCTACCTCCACCCCAAACCTTCCACGTTTACTCTCTAAAAACAATGAGTTTCTATGGAACAGCTAAATGCCACCTGCTGGCTTCTGACCGGCGGGTACTGTTGTGAGCATCTTAAACGAATCAATCATGAAGTCTACACATCAACGCTACAGGTTGTTTCCATTTTACACACACTGATCACATAGCAGAGGTATTAAGAAGTTATCCATTAACACCCAAGTAGGGAACTGAATCAGGATTTAAACAAGTCTCAGGATTAGATTTTGTCTCCTCTGCCTCAAGCATCCTCTGTGCTAAAGTACAAGTGAAACCCTTTGAAAACTCAGCTCAGGAACCAGCCCCCCAGCCTTCCTCAGCTGTTCTTTGCGGAGTTTGCCATTCTTTTCATACTTCATGTTTTCTTTGCACACACCCATCGCATGCAGCACACTGTAGCATCAGCTATTTGAGTCTCTTAAAGACAACTGGCTTCTTGAGGACAAAGAACTAGCAAAATATTAACATTCTGTTCATCTATTCACTCAAACACACTTCATTGAGCACCCACTATGGGCCAGGCACCGAGGACAGGTAAATGAAATTCAGCCTCGGCCTTCAAGGAACTACGGCTCACACAAAAACCAATGGAGGGTCCCACAACCACCTGTGCGCCTTTCCCGAGCCCAGGGAAGCATCCCTGCATAGCTCTAAGCAGACATGGAAGCTAGTAGCCAAGCCAGACACATCTCAGACAGATGACCCCAGTCTCCCTGTACTAGCTCTGGTTCCCATTGTTACTACGACTCCCATGGCGTCATCTGATCAGTTTGTTCAACCTCTGAGAAGAGGCACTGTAGAGTGAATCCTCTTACCAGAGTTCTCGGGATCTGAAAAGGAAGCAATAAGAGCTGTTAGTTATATTCTTAGCGACTAAGATCCAGCCTGCTCCCGTGGGTGAGGACCCTCCCCTCAGTCTTAAGAGCACAACCGGACTTGAAGTTTCTTTGGCTGTGTATGACAAGCTGTTTGGAGTCTTACATTCTGCATTCTGTATCTGTTGGCTATGCACGAAATGGCTGCCATGGACACTGGCTATACACTGAAGGGTATGGAGCCTGGCACAGTTGTTGCTTTTGAATACAAAGTTGCTTCTCTCAGTTTGGAGGCACTGACTAAACAGGATTGGGACAGTCTTGACTCAACTGCTCTGAGAAAGTAAAGTTCCCGCTAGTGCACACATAGACACCCCCATTCAGACTATCCAAGCCCATGATTAGGAATGTGCACCCAAATGCCACTCCAAAACTTAACCAGGGTCACCCTATACATGCATTCTGGCCAACCTCTCCCAACCCCATATCAAATAGGAAAAGCAGAAAAATGAAAACCATTGGTACCTTTAACTTTTTGTGTATGTGTGTATGTTAGTGTTCCTGTGTGTGTGTGTGTGTGTGTGTGTGTGTGTGTGTGTGTGTGTGTGTGTGTGTAGAGGCAGACATTGGGTGCCTTCTGCCATAGCTCTCCATCTCATTGCTTTTGAGACAAGGTGTCTCACTGAACTTAGCTTTTTGTTTGTTTGTTTGTTTTTCGAGACAAGGTTTCTCTGTGTAGTTTTGGTGCCTGTCCTGGATCTCGCTCTGTACACCAGGCTGGCCTCTGCCTCCCGAGTGCTGGGATTAAAGGCGTGCGCCGCCACCACTGCCCAGCGTGCTTGGCTTTTTTATGTGTGTTTTGGGACTCAAACTCAGGTCCTCATTCTTGTCAGGCAAACATTTTACCAACTGAGTCACCTTCCCAGCTCTACTGTAAACTGTTCAACTGTTTTAAGTTGTTCATCATTTTCTGCAGTCTTTGTTCCCTAAACTGGGGTACATCTATGAGGCAAGGGAGGAGAAAAATCTCTTTCGCTGTTGCCCGCGGTTTGTCTATGGGAAGGAAGCCTTGAGAAAATTGCACTCTAAACACAGCTAATTCTGAGAAATGCATTCCTAAGTGACTTGGTCACTGAATGAATGTCATAGCACACATGTACACAAAGCAGGACAGCAGAGCCCACTCCTCAACGAGGCTATAGTGTAGCATGTTGTGATCATTGTTCACCTAGACGATATACTGTAGAGTGTTGTGATCACTGTTCACCTAGACTATATACTGTAGAGTGTTGTGATCATTGTTCACCTAGACGATATACTGTAGAGTGTTGTGATCACTGTTCACCTAGACTATATACTGTAGAGTGTTGTGCCCACTGTTCAGCTAGACTATATACTGTAGATTGTTGTGCCCACTGTTCAGTTAGACGATATACTGTAGAGTGTTGTGATCATTGTTCACCTAGACTATATACTGTAGAGTGTTGTGTCCACTGTTCAGCTAGACTATATACTGTAGATTGTTGTGCCCACTGTTCAGTTAGACTATATACTGTAGAGTGTTGTGATCATTGTTCACCTAGACTATATACTGTAGAGTGTTGTGATCACTGTTCAGCTAGACTATATACTGTAGAGTGTTGTGATCATTGTTCACCTAGACGATATACTGTAGGGTGTTGTGATCACTGTTCAGCTAGACTATATACTGTAGGGTGTTGTGATCACTGTTCACCTAGACTATATACTGTAGAGTGTTGTGCCCACTGTTCAGCTAGACTATATACTGTAGATTGTTGTGCCCACTGTTCAGTTAGACTATATACTGTAGAGTGTTGTGATCATTGTTCACCTAGACTATATACTGTAGAGTGTTGTGATCACTGTTCAGCTAGACTATATACTGTAGAGTGTTGTGATCATTGTTCACCTAGACGATATACTGTAGGGTGTTGTGATCACTGTTCAGCTAGACTATATACTGTAGGGTGTTGTGATCACTGTTCACCTAGACGATATACTGTAGAGTGTTGTGATCATTGTTCACCTAGACGATATACTGTAGGGTGTTGTGATCACTGTTCAGCTAGACTATATACTGTAGAGTGTTGTGATCATTGTTCACCTAGACGATATACTGTAGAGTGTTGTGATCATTGTTCAGCTAGACTATATACTGTAGAGTGTTGTGCCTAGCCTACAAACCTCTGCAGCATGTAAACACACTGAACAGGCAATCACAACACAATGGTACATATCTGTGTATGTACACACAGAAAGGATACAGTAACCCAGTCCCATTATAATCACATGGGTCTACTGTTGTATACATCGCCCATCAGTTATAGACTGGAACATTGTTATTTAGCGTGACAGCTGAACCAAGAATACTGGCATGATTTCATAGCAAAGAAAGGAATCATATCTTACCGTCCTGCCGAGTGCCAACTAGAAAACAAACAATAAAAAAAAAATGAGTTAGTAAGGGCTGTGAATGCCTGAAATGCTAAACAAAAAAGTTGTGTTCCTGTCTTCCTGTCACTGGCACCTAAAGTCCTTTCCACCCCACCTCAGATCAGCCGTTTCTGTACACCAGTAAAGGATGTTTATTGCAGGGTATTGGGCAGGGGTTCCCAGTCAATTCGGGAGGACGCTGAACAGGGAGACAACCAGCATGAGACACAGGTGCGCGGCCCTGACAAGCAGAAGTCGAGCACGCTGAGGCTCCTTTCTGGGTTGCCCAGGAGACAACAAATGAGTGTGGCAGCAGACTCTCCACTGTGAAAACTGTTCTCCGACTTCAGAAGAAAAACAAGCCCTTGGCGGCCTCAGGTGTTGGGACTCGTTCTGCCTCTGGCTCCTGAGAGCCGGACAGCTCACATTTTCCATTTGTTTTCTGCTTGAGACAAGGGTGGCAATATTTTAAACCCGACTACTCCTCAGCTAGAGCCTGTACATCCAGGCTCTCCTGGGTCCCCTCGCTCAACACTGACTTGGGTCTGTTACGGTGACCAGTTTCCCCTGCACTGCCTGAGCGTTTTGTTTATGAACAGCCTCTGTGTAGGGTGAGGTGTTCTCCCATCCCCAGAGCAGACAAGGCGCGTTACTAGGGTGCTTAAGTCTTTAGTAGTCTCCTTACATCCCCCTTTCTCTTTATTCTTCTTTTTATTATATTTGTTTACATTTACTTATTTTGTGTGTAGGTATGTGAGCATATGCATGTTACGGCACATGTGTGGAGGTCAGAGGACAGCATATAAGAATTAGTTTTTGCCTTTCACATGTGGGACCTAGGGATGAAACCCAGGTTGTCAGCCTTGGTGGGAGACACCTTCACCCACTGAACCTTCTCAGAGGCTTTCCTCTTTTCTTTTTTAATTTATGTGTTTTTATCTTTTTATCTATCTATCTATCTATCTATAGCTATCATCTTTTTAATTTAACAGAGAGTACAATAATTTATACCATAGACCTCTAAGAAAAGGCCTGGCTGTTCCATGCAAGAGTCATATTCTGCCCCTTGAGACTTAAAGTGTGTTCACTGAACCAGTCACAGATTAATACACATAAAAGCTTTTTAGAAACATGGAATGTTGAGGGAGATGATGACGCAAGCTTGTAATCCCAGAACTCGAGAGGCTAAGGCAGAAGGATGTTGAGTTTAAGAAGAGCCAACCTAGGCTGCATCATGAGCCTCTGTGTTAGCAGCAGCCAGCCACCTCACCCAGCACCCCCAGTGAAGATGCGTGTGTACTCATGCTTGAGAAACCCAAGGTGAAGCAGGAAATGGAGGCACAGTGGCTGTGGCTGAGAGAGGAGCCCAGCTCTGGCAACACAGTATTTTCTAGGTCTTTGGCATAAAACTCTCATGAGCCATTTTGGCTCACAAAGTGCAACCCTTCCGAGCACAGGCCTCTTAGACAGACATCCCTGGTTTCCCAGATCAGCTGCTGGGTTTACTGACTATTTATCATTGAATAACTTATTCAATCCTGCAGTGACAACTTCATCTCTAAGTCAGGGGCTGGACCACCTTTCTTCCAAGGAAGAAGTAAGAATCAAATGGGTTAACCCGCGTGAGGTCTTCTTCACGCAGTGCACACACGCTTCGCAAACGGCTTTTCTGCCCGCGCTCCCACTATATATCTCTCACACGAGAGCGCTCAGCTGTTTATCCACTTATATCCCACCTTGCTTCCGAAAAAGGACTACACTAATTGGAATCTCACGGTCACTTTCAAAAGACCAGAAATCACAAAGGGTTTGCCTCAAAGACACTAAGCAGGGCAGAGCCCGGGTCTACCTCCCACCTCTCCCCCAAACCAAGCGGGGCTACCCCTGCTCCTTCCCTTAAGCACTGCTGAGTTTACAGACAGATGGGTTCATTCTCATGACAGACAGACCCCTTCCCTCAGTAGATATGATCAACCCAACTGGTTTCCTTTGCCTGTCTTCTGAACCATCTCCAGGGCACCTGGGCCACATTTTTTTTTCCCCTCCAGCCCTTGTCCCCCCTCCCTAATGGCAATCACCAACAGTTCCTTGAACCTTTTAGTCTGCGCGAAGCACCAGCCGCCCCAGGCAAGGCTGTGAGCCTTGCAATGGCCGGGAAAAAGCACCACCCTTCTTCATTCCTGCCTACTCACCTAGGAGGAGGCCGAGGAGCAGTATTCTGCAGAAAGCGTTCCACTGCATCCTTCTCAGAACGCACACTCTACCAAGATGGCGGAGACAGCCTGCTCATTACTTCTGAAAAGGAAGCCAGAGGAAGTTCTCAGCGTGCTGGCTGCCTGTAAAGACGCCGGGTCACTGCTTGCAATCACAGGATGGAAAGCAGGGCGCTTTACCAGGAGAGACTTACCATTTCTGAAGAAGCACCAGAAGCAGGCAGGGGAGGCAGGTGTCTGGGACCCCACACAGGAAGTGTAGAGGGGCCGCGGGGCCCGCCTGCTGCTCCACGTCACTTGGCAATGTTCGAAATGTTCCAGGTAGAAGGCCCGATCCGCCTCGGCTGTCTGAGGAAATCTGGGCCTCGCAGCCTCCCCACGAGGATGAGCGAGGGGACTCGGGCGCGTCCTCTGGGTTCTGTGAAAAATGCCTATGTGTGTGCCCTGTGCAAAGAGGCTTCACACTGAGGGCGCCTTCCTTACGCATAACCCCACCAGCTGAGGCAGGAAGACGTGGAAACGCTCAGACTCCGTCTTCTTTTATGGTGCCCTTGGCTCTGAGCAGCAGGATGGAGCCATCTTAGTAACAAGACCTGTGAGGGCCTTAGTTTTTCTTTCTTTCTTCGAGACAGGATTTTGCCATACAGCTCTTCCTGGCCCTTCATGGCGCATGCTGAGCCGGTACTGAACATGAGTACTGCACAGCTTCCTCTCTGTGCCCTGACATCATGTTAAGGGCTTTGCTCATACACCCACTAAGGTAGCTGCTATTATTATTATTATTATTATTTAAAATCTAGCAAAGGCGCTTTCTGAGTTATAAACAATGATCTCTTTCTTTGAAAACAAGCTTTTATTGAGCCTGCTCTTTGATAGTTTCATACATGGACAACATGCCTTCTGATTATTGATTTCCCTTTCTCAATAAGGCTTCCTAAATTCATGTTCTTTATTAATTTTTTACATTATTTATTTACTTATTTATCTGTTGTATGTGTATGTGGGTGGCCATATGCATGCCACATGTGTGTGGAAGTCAGAGGACAACTTGAGGGACTCAGTCCTCTCTTTCCACCATGTGAGTCCCAGGTTTCAATTCAGGTCTTTAGGTTTTTAACCACAAAAAAGTTTATCTGTTGAGGTATCTCTCTGGCTTTTTTTTTTTTTTTAATGCTATCTGCTGAGTTTAACCAGGATTATCACGGTGTGACAGTAGGTTTGGAGCAGTCCACCGGCGCCTGATGAGCTCCTCAGTTGGTACAGGACTAAGGAAAACGATGGCCCCTCTTCCAGAATCCACCAGCAGCCCACTGTTCAGCGGGAAGGCTGAGGGCCCCATAAGTTACCTCCCCAGTCCATGGTTGTTGATAGGCCCGGTCACATGTAGATCAAGTGCTGGCAGCCACAGCTACTGCAATATAAGGTCATGACTGCGTGGGCTGTGCCAGGGCCAGAGGACAGCATTTCACAGCCCTCCTCCCTGTTTTCCTACCCTTACGTTATTTTTGTCCACCGCCTGCCCCACATAAGTAATAGTATCAGTTTCTTTAAAAATTCTTTTCGTGTGTGTGTGTGTGTGTGTGTGTGTGTGTGTGTATGAGTCTGAGTGTGGGGACATGTGTGGAGGTGCTTGTGGAGGCCAGAGGTTGATGCTGAGTTTTCTTTCTCAGTCAGGATCTCCCCCACCCCCTTACCACCTTGCTGTCTCACTCTCTGGCTCTTGCTCCTTTTCCCAAAAAGATGACCTTTTATTCATTCTTTGACCATTTCATACATGTATACAATCAATCTGTCTTGATCATGTCCACCTCGATTTCCCCCTTCTGCCCCCTTCAGACACCTCCAATTCACCTCTCCCCGCTTTGTCGGCCCCTGTAACTCACTGAGTCTGATTAACGCTGCCTGTTGGGATGCTATCTGTGCTTGCTGGCTTTGCCTTGTGCAGGTAACCAGAGCTGCAGTGAGTTCATGAGTGCAGTGGCTGTGCGGAGCCCAGGACCCAGCATCTCACAGCATACCTCCCTATCTGTGGCTCCTACATTCTTTCTGACCGCTCTTCCTCGACGTTCCCTGGGTCCTGGGGGAGTTGAATTTACGTTGTGAGGCTTGGTGGCAGGTTCCTTTTTTCTACTGAGCCATCTCCCCAACCCAAGTCTTTAAGATTTTTATATGAAAAGGTTTAATTACGGAAGTAATACACGTGCATATTAAAAACAATGAGGAGCACAGGAGGGCTATAAAACAAGAGCACCATCCCCCCCCAACCCCTCTGCCTTTCCCCGAGGGGTGGGGCCATGATAACGGACCCCTTCCCTCTGGGCTTATCTTCATATCTCTAAATGTGCACTGCCATCCTTTGAGTTCCCTGGGAAACAAGCCTTGAGGTGGAGATCTGTGCACAGGTGGCTCATGGGAATGCAGGACACCTGCGAGGCAGGGAGGGAAGCCGCATGAAGGAGAGAGAAGGTCGACTTCAGAGAGGCAGCCTCAGTCAACTCCCCGGTGTTCTCTCCATAGGAGCCCAGTGTCGTCTTGAATAAGGCCAAGGGCACATCACCCAGTGTGAACATAAGCTGTTCCTAGGAGGGGTGTGGACTTGGGTGAGGCAGCGGGTTCTCCTAGGGCTGGGCTGCCGTGCCTCTCAGGGGCCATTAATCCTGTCAGCTGGGGGTGAGAGCGGTCCTGAAGGGGGTTCCAGGATGGTGTCACCCGGGTCCACACAGCTCACTGCTGCACTGCTCCATGTTTCTGCTTTGCCGCACCCTCAAGCAGCCTTTTCAGGGCCCTGGTTGATCTCTTTCTTTTGAAAAAAGATTTATTTTATATTCGTGAATGTTTTGCTAGCATGCATGCCAGTGCATGTGTGTGCCGTACCCAAGGAAGCCAGAACAGGGCATCAGATCCTTGAAACTGGAGTTCCAGACTGTTGTGAGCTGCCATGTGGGTGCTGGGAACTGAACTCCGGTCCTCCACGTGAGCATCAAGTGCTCTTAACCTCTGAGCCATCTCTCCAACAAGATGTTTTGTCTCAGTTAGGGTTTCTATTGCTGTGAAGAGACACCATGACCATGGCAACTCTTATAAAGAAGACAGGAAACCATTTAATTGGGGTGGCTCACTTACAGTTTCAGAGGCTCAGTCCATTATAGCAGGGAGCATGGCTGCATGCAGGCAGACGTGGTGATGGTTACATCTTGACCAGAAGGCAACAGGAAATGGACTGTGACCCTGGGCGATATCTTGAGCATAGGAGACCTCAAAGCCCACCCCCACAGTGCCACACTTCCTCCACTGAGGTCACATCTACTTCAACAGGGCCACTCCTAACACTGCCACTCCCTATGAGATTGTGGAGGCCAATTACATTCAAATTACCACACATCTCTCCAACAAGATGTTTTCTTTTAAAAAAAAATATTTTCTCTTTGAAAATTTCAAACACGTATTCAACGTGTTTTTATTTTATCTACTCCTACTGCCTCCCCAAGCTCCTGGGGTCCACTAACCTGCTCAGGACTTCATGTCGTTGTTGTTGTTGTTGTTATTATTATTATTATTATTATTGGTCCTCTGAGCCCAATAAGTCCTAATCATGTGTGAGCAAGTGTATGAGTGAGTATAAGGCCACCCACTGGGGCAAGGCCAACCTCCCGGCAGGCACACCCCAAAGAAAAGTGAGTCTTCCTCTCTCAGCAGCCACTAACTGTCAATAGCTCCTTAACTAGGAGAGGGGTCTCTGGAATCCCACCCCTCCACGTTGGGATTTTGACTGGCCTGATCTTATGCAGCTCTCACGCAGGTAACCACAGCTGCTTTGAGCTGACGTGCACATCAGTAATGCCATTCCAGAAGACAGCAGTTCACAGCTCTCCTCCCACCCTCCAGCTCTTACGTTCTTCCTGCCCATTCTTCTGCAACGTTCCCTGAGCCTTGGATAGGGGTTTGGAGGTAAGGAGCAGAGGATGCTTGCTTGATCCATCAGGCTGGCAGCTTTAGAGTGATATGGCATGTGATAGGACCAGTGGGACCCATGTTCATCTGTGTAGGGTAAAGGGGCCAGCCAACGAAACACACCCTGACCCTGAAACCAGGGCCAGTGAAGGAAACACTTTGGCCCTGAAGCCAAAGAACCACACTCTGCTCCTGACCAACTCAATAGAAAAAAAACAACCAATCCCTGAGCACAAAACCAACCAATTCCTGAGCACAAAATCCAGCTAATGTCTCAGTTTGTCGAAACTCAGGGATTGAAATCTGACCAACTCCCACCCTGAAAATCTTCACCCTGGAAAAAACTCCTAAGAAGCCCTATATAAGCCCTGTGCCCATTCAATTTGCTGTTGCCTTTTTCCATCACGGCAGAGGCCGCCACCTTCCTGGATTCTTCCCTCCTAATAAATCTCTTGAACCAGGTTTGGGTGAGACCTTCTTTCACCAGAAGGGAGGTGGAGCAGAGAACTAACAACTTTTCACCAGAACATGAGCAGCTCAGAGCTGAGCAGAACTGTAACACGTTGGCTGGGGAAACCCTCCCCTGGGGAAACCTTCCCCTGGCCGAGCAGAGTTGTTGCACTGGGGAGACCTTTCCGGGGAGCAGACAGTTAAGCTGCTGTGCTCACAGTGACTTTGTGATATTTCTTGGCTCCCGACTTGACTTGCAGGATACTTTTCCATCAGAGCTGCGATGTTTACAGTTGTGATGCTGTGTAAGGTACAATGGCGATGGATCAGATAATACAGGAATGCTTAGATGGCAGGTCTAGCTGAGGTACTGCATGCCAGAAAGTCAAACCCTGAACCAGGGTGTGGTGGCTGACGGCTACAGTTTCAGCACTTGTGAGACTGAGGCAGGAGGAGCGCCACAAGTCTGAAGTGAGTCTGAGTTTTATTCTGGGGTACAGAGTGAGATCCCGTCTCAAACCAATGGCTGCAACAACAAGGACAACATCAATGACAAGTCTTTTCCAGCCTTGGCCTGGAAAGATGCTCCATGTGCTAAGGACAGACGGGTTCGTTTGCTCCAGGGTGACACCAACTCAGGGCTCGGCACGGGGACTCTCACTGATGGCAGGGGCTATGGTGGAGTTGATGAGTAAGAGACCACACTGCTGTGCCCAGGTACAGCTCCACCACTGTCGACACGGTTCCTTCATAGCCTCAGTGTTCCAGTATTGAGACGGCCCCAAGCAGAGCCAGCTGACATTAACTGGCCAAGTCATTTTTTCCTGCTTTGTGGTGTGTGCTTTGCCATACACACACCCCTCCCCCAGACTTCTCTGTCCCCAGTCTTCTGTTGTCACTTGTTCTAGGCCCTTGGCCAATACATCAAGTCATTTACGACTGCCCACGAACCTCTGCCTGGTCTGACCTTAGGCCGCTTCTCTTTCCATATAAAGTGAATGATCATGTTTACTGCCAGCTTCCCTCAATGGTGTCTTCAAGGCTGCCCATGCGTGGGGTTGCACAGTCGTAGCTCTTCATTTTTGACTTTCACTTACATGCTCAGATGACATTTGACAACAAAGCTCAGGCTTCATTCTCCTCTGTCAGCCATTGCTCAAGGAGTAGCCCGTCATGTAGCCAGCCACGGGCTGAGCAGAGGGTGAAGAAGTGAGAGATGCCTTGGGAGTCTGGGCTAGGAACTCTGGTAGCTGAGGCTTGCATCCTTGCGTTCATTCATACCCCATCTAGATTTCATTCATTCTGTCTCACAATGGATTATTGCTGCACCCCTCAACCTTGTGACTCGGAGCGTCTGATGGTTGTTTATATCAAGTGACAGCCTGTAGTAAGACACTCAGCCTCTACCAGTGTGTTTACTGTGAGGTCTCGGCGTGGAAGGACTGTGGGAGTTACTACTGTATTTTATACATAGGCCATATTGTTGTGATGACCTTTTGTATAGACATCTGATCTTTCAGCTAACAAGGTTTGGCTCAGTCAGTTCTGGAAGCTCAGCAGGGAACTATGACTTTCCACTGGGAAACTCACTCAGCCATCTTCTCATTTAGTCTTGGCTCTCCTTTCTTATAATTTATTTTTATTTGTGTGTGTGTGTGTGTGTGTGTGTGTGTGTGTGTGTGTGTGTGTGCCTGTGCACGAGTGTGCATAAATGCAAGTGTCCCCAGAGACCAGAAGAAAGTGTCAGACTCCCCAGAGATGAAGTTACAGGTGGTGTGAACTGCCCAATATGGGTGTTTGCAGTTGAACTTTGGTCCTCTGGAAGAGCAGCCAGTACTCTTAATTTCTGAGTCATCTCTCCAGCCCATAATCTTGGTTCTGTTTTGGAGCAACACAAACACACATTGCCAGATATATACAGGACACACTTATACAAAAAATTTATTTGTTGCTCATTTGAAATTAAACTTTAACCAGGCAACATCTTTCTGTCCTTTTCAATTCTAGAGACTGAACAGAGAGTCTTGCTCATGTAAGGCATCCACTATGCCTTATCCCAGTCCAGACTATATCTGTGTCTAAAGCATTTTTATTTTTATTTTATGTCTGTGAGTGGTTTGCCTGCCCCCCCCCCCGCCGCGCGTGCGCACGGGGGCATGTGTGTGTGTGTGTGTGTGTGTGTATGTGTGTGTTGTGGAATATTAGTTTAAGATGTGTTACATTTGTTTATGCTGCGGAACATTTGTTTAATGATGCAAAGATGTGTTGCATTATTTTATGTTGCATTTATTTAACTGTGAAGCTGTGCTACTTTGCCTGTCTAAACACGGACTGATCTAATAAAGAGCTGAACGGTCAATAGCGAGGCAGGAGAGAGGGGTAGACAGGGCTGCCAGACAGAGAAAATAAATCCCTCAGGAGGAGAAATCTAGGCTTGAGAGAAGAGAAGAGAAGAGAAGAGAAGAGAAGAGAAGAGAAGAGAAAAGAGGAGAGGAGAGGAGAGAAAAGAAAAGAAGAGGGAGGAGTGAGAAAAGGAGGAGAGGAGGACTCCAGGGGCTAGCCACCCAGCCACCCAGCCACACAGCCAAACAGTAAGAAGGAAAGAAAGGTATATGGAATAGAGAAAGGTAAAAGCCCAGATAGAATAATTTGAGTTAAGGAAAGCTGGCTAGAAATAAGCCAAGTTAAATCCAGGCATTCATAAGTAAGAATAAGTCTCCATGTATTTATTTGGTAGCTGGGTGGTGGCCCCCAAAAAGTTAAACAAAACAAAACAAAACAAAAAACCCAACTACATGTGTACATTCTGCAGAGGATAGAAGGTGAGGCCGGATTCCCTGAAAGTGGAGGTGAGGATGGTTGTAAGCCACCATGTGAGTCTGAGAACTGAATCTAAGCTCTCTGCAATAGCAACAAGCACCCTAACCACTGAGCCACCTCCCCACACCGCACCCCCTCCCCCGGTCCCCACCTATATTTTTATTTGGTAAATCTAGCAGACTGATCTTGGTTATCTAGTAAATTGTTATGGTTTGAAACTGCAATGGCTCCAGCAGCCTCATGCTTTGAAAGTCCAGTCCCCAGTGTTAGTGATACTGCTTTGGAGGGGTGTGGCCAAGCTGGCAGAAGGAGGTCACCATGGCAAGGTTTTGAACTTCCTACATGGTGCCTGGCTACTGTGATGCTATCTTTGCTTTTTGGTTTACCACGATAGGAGTAGCCATCACCACACACTCCCACCATGGTGTCTGCTGTGGAATGTTCTGTATGGCAAGTGTGTTTTTCTGAGTGGTCAATGAATAAAACACTGATTGGCCAGTGGCTAGGCAGGAAGTATAGGCGGGACTAACAGAGAGGAGAATTGGAACAGGAAGGCAGAAGGAGTCACTGCCAGCCGCCGCCAGGACAAGCAGCATGTGAAGACGCCGGTAAGCCTCGAGCCACGTGGCAAGGTATAGATTTATGGAAATGGATTAATTTAGGCTATAAGAACAGTTAGCAAGAAGCCTGCCATGACCATACAGTTTGTAAGCAATATAAGTCTCTGTGTTTACTTGGTTGGGTCTGAGCAGCTGTGGGACTGGCGGGTGAGAGAGATTTGTCCTGACTGTGGGCAAGGCAGGAAAACTCTAGCTACACGTGTCTAAGCTGCTGTCCACCATACTGGGCTGAAACCATGAGTCCAGGTACCTCTTCCTGAAAGTTGTTTCTGTCAGGTATTGTGGTCATAGCTGTAGCAGGCTTTCTTGAATTGCCAGCCCCCAAGTCACGACACAGAGATTTCTTATTAGTTATGAATGCTCAGCCTTAGCTTATGCTTGTTCCACAATCTCTTATAACTTAAATTAATCTGTTCCTCTTCATCTACGTTTTGCCTTGGGGCTTTTTTTATGTTTCTTTCATTCTGTATGTCCTACTCTGTGTCTCGCTGGCTGGCAGCTGCCTGGCTGCCTGGCCCCAGGCGTTGCCCTATTTTTCTCCCTCATTCTCTCTTCTCCCTTTTCTTCCAGATTTCTCCTCCTACTTATTTTCTCTGCTCACCAACTCTGCCTATCCCTCTACTGCCTAGCTATTGGACATTCAGCTTTTTATTAGACCAATCAGGTGCCTTAGGCAGGCAAGGTGAAACAGCAATACATCTTTACACAATTAAACAAATGCAGCATAAACAAGTGTAACACATCTTTACATAGTTAAAGTGATATTTCACAACACATAGCTACATGAAGGCTGATAATCTCCTACTAATGGACTTTGGCTTGTGGCTTTTCTAGTATGATATGTCAGATTCATTCTAGAATGTTCATTTTCTGAGCTTCTTCAGCTCTTTGTCTATCACCTGCCACAGCAATGCTTGGTGTTTTCTTCCACATAGACTACTTTTATCATTCCTTCCTTGAGACAAAGTCTCATTATGTAGCCTTGACTGGCCTGGAACTCATTATGTAGTCCAGGTTGGCACTGGACATAAGGCAATCCTCCTGCCTCCGGCTTCAGGATGCTGATATTACAGGCATGTGCTACCATGCCTAGCGGCTAGACCACTGCTATTACCAAACTTTCAAGAACCTTTCTAGCAACTATTATATAAATGTCTTTGGGCCTATGCCAAGTGTTAAATCCTGGGTCATGAGACAATGGCCTCAAAGTGACCAAGTTTCCTCTACCTGGCCTTGCCTTCCACCCCACTGGATCCATGAGCCACTTACCGGCATGCTCACCTATAGGCATGTTCACCTACAGGCATGTTCACCTACAGGCATGCTCACTTACAGGCATGCTCACCTACAGGCATGCTCACCTACAGGCATGCTCACCTACAGGCATGCTCACCTACAGGCATGCTCACCTACAGGCATGCTCACCTACAGGCATGCTCACCTATAGGCATGCTCACCTGCAGGCATGCTCACCTACAGGCATGCTCACCTACAGGCATGCTCACCTACAGGCATGCTCACCTAGCTCCAGCCGGTACTTGGCACATTAACCTCTCTCTTCTCCTAACAGCCTCAACATTTCCCTGTAGTGGGTACCTGTTCCACCTATGGCCTTGAGGTGCTCTTTGTTACTGAGCCTTCTCTCCAGCCCCCACTGCTCCATTACAGTATCGCTGTTTTGAACCCCCCACTCCCAGACCTCATGGGATTTCAAGAGGATCATAGAAAGAAACAGCCTAAGAGGGTGATCTTGTCCACTATGCTTTGGGGAGAAGGGTCACCTTACCCCCTGCCATCCACCTCATGCATATTTATTAAAATTTCCTAACCCACAGCACAGAACTTCCACACCCCCTTGGATGAGCGTGCTCTGTCACTCTCTGGAGTTTTCTGCTCCCTGGCTTTGTTTCGTTGTGCTCAAGTCACTCCCGCTTCGACTGCTGGCGACTCTTTCCTCCGGGCAGAGAATCACCACAAAGAACTGCTCTGGTACCAAGAGCCATTCATATTTAGCGGAAACCACACTTTAGTTCTCAGTTTTGATCCTTTCCTGAGCCAGGAGTAGGCAGTGCCAGCCCCAGGATAAGGAAGTCAAGAACTGATAGTCTACGGTGGATGGGACTGTCAGTGTTTTTGGGAGACTGGTTTGTTTTCACATCCCATCATGCACCCAAGATGCCCATCTGTGCATGCATACAAGATGTCCAACACACCATTTTAGCAGAGGTTTCGTGTTAAATGATTACGGCCAACTGTAGGCAGGTGAACGTAAGTGCTCTGAACACGTTCAAGGTCAGCGAGGGCAAGCCAGCACATTCGGTGGCTCAGATGTTTTCAAACGTGTGTTTAACGAATAGTATTTTAAATTAGAGTGAGCTTTATGGGAACATGAGTTGAGAGGCATCTGTATGTGCATTTGCACTGATAAATACATACTCCTTTGGCTGCATTCCATGCATTTTAACCTGCCATATTTTACCTATTCAGTTACCATATATTGTCGTTTCTGCTGATTTGTCTTTGACCTATGGGATATTTTGAAATGTATTGCTGGAGTTAGTATGAGAAAAGATGTTTAATTCAGTAGAACAGAATGCAGGGTTCAGAAATACACCCCAACACAGGGTCAGCTGATTTTTGGTGAAGGGGTCAGGACAATACAGAAGAAGAAGAGTCATCCTAACAAATGGCCCCAGAGACACTAAACAGAAGCTGGGCACAGTGGTGCACCCCTTTAATCCCAGCACTTGCCTCTTGCAGAGGACCCAGGTTCAGTTCCCAGCACCTACATGGCAGTTCACAACTCTCTTAACTTCAGTTCCAAGAGATCCACGCCATCTTCTGGCCTCTGCAGGCTCCTGATAGCAAGTGATGCACAGATATACATGTAGGGAAAACACTCATAGACATAAAACAAAAATAAATAAATCTTTTAAAAAATACTAAATATATCTCTCAAACCTTATGTAAAAATTTGCTTGAGATGAGTCAAACATAAATGTGGAAGCTAAAGTTATGAAGCTTTCAGAACAAAACGTAAGATAACATCTCTGTAACATTGGTGTAGGCAAAGTTATCTCAGGAGATAAAAATAGTAACGTGAAAGCAAAGAATAAGTTAGACTTGATCAGAATTATAGCATTTTTGGAAGACTATGAAAATAAAAAGGTAAGTCACAGAATGGGAGAAAGGATCTATAACACACAAAAAAACGACCAAGGACTTATATCCTAAATATAGAACTATTAAAACTTAATAAAAAGGGCTGGTGTGGTGACTTAAATAGGTATGGCCCCCATCGACTCAAGTATGTGCATGTTTGGCCCATAGGAAATGGCACTATTAGGAAGTGTGACCTTGTTGGAGGAAGTGTGTCACTGTGGAGGCTGGCTTTGAGTTCTCATATATGCTCAAGCCATGCCCAGTGTGACAGTCACTTGTGGTGATATATTGTGTATTCTAATAAAGTTGCCTGAAGATCAGAGAACAGAACAAGCCACTAGATTAAACAGAGAAGCCAGGCAGTGGTGGCACACACCTTTAATCCCAATACCTGGGAGTCACACGCCTTTAATCCTAGCATTAGGAAAGTTGAGACAGGAAATGATATGGGTGGGCAGAGAAAGGTATATAAGGCGTGAGGAGATAGGAACTAAAGTCTTTCGGCTGAGGAAAGCTTTCTCAGGCTGAAGAGTCTTAGAGGTAAAAGATGGCTTGTTCCTTTGTCTCTATGATTTTTCAGCATTCACCCCAATATCAGGCTCCAGGTTTTTTATAAAAAGACCATTTAGCAATTCGCGTTACAGTCTCTCCCTGGTGCTTGTGGATCAAGATGTAGAACTATCACCTCTTTCTCCAGCACATGTCTGCCTGCATGCCACCTGTCATGAAGATAATAGACTAAAACTCTGACTGTAAGCCAGCCCCAATGAAAGGTTTTCCTTTATAAAACTTGCCATGGTCATGGTGTCTCTTCACAGCAACAGAAACCCTATGACAGCTGGGAAGTTGGCTCAGCACTTATCATTATTTCCTAAACCTGAAAAAAACCCAACTGTCCAGCAATAGACTAAGGAATAAATAAATTATAGCACACTCACATAGAAATACCACAAAGCAATAAAATGCAAGGAACTATGGATGCATGCAACAAGAATCAATCTCAAAGACTGTTTTAGGCAGAAAGAAGCCAGACGCAAGAGTATATGCTCTGTGATTCTTTGTAGGTGGAATTCTGCAACATTTAGAGTGCAGGCAGGAGATTACTAGTCACTTGGGGCTGGAGCAAGGTGGAAGGCTGGTCACAAAGAGTCTTGCGGGAACTTTAAGGATAATGGGAATGTCTAACATCTTAACTGTGGTAGTGTACACATTTGCCAAAATTCCAGAAACAATATAGTTGAAATGGGTGCATTTTTTCTATGTAAGATATACTTCATGAAAGAAATGTACAAGCATAGACAAATATATATAAAGGAAGACGACTGTAAAACTATCCAACAATAGTGAAGTAAAAGAGTGAACGAAAAGGGCAGGCTTTTCATTTGTTTTGTGTTTTTCATGCTCAGCTTTCATCAGTTGGTTTTTAAAAGCTGCCCTCGGGCTGGAGACATGGCTCAGCAGTTAAGAGCACTTACTACTCCTAAGGAAGACCTGGATTCAGTTCCCAGCACCTATATCAGACAGTTTTCTCTCTCTGTATATGTTTATTTATTTACTGGAGAAAGACTTCCATTTTCAAAGAATCTGTAACACACACACACACACACACACACACACACACACACACACACACACACGTACAATGAGGTTTTGGGACTGGAAGGAAGAGCACTTAAAGGCACTTGCTGCTTTTGCAGAGGACCTGGGTTTGGTTCCCAGCTCCCCAAACAGTCGTTAACTGCTGTATGTAACTCCGGTTTCAGGGGATCTAACATCTTCTGGTCTCTGTGGGTTTTGCTTGCATGTGGCTTACACACATATATGTAGGCAAATATTCACATACATAAAATAAAAATAAATAAATCTAAAGAGAGCGTTGTCTGTCTGTTTCTTTACTAAAGACTACAAGCATAACAAAAGGGTGAGAGGTAAGAGTGAGGAGGCAAGCCACTCCTCTGACAAGTCTTGGCAGAAAGGAGAGCAGAGGTTAGCTCTGGAAGGGACGAGACATCATAGGAATTCTTTTTAAAATGATAAACACATAAAACCAGGCATGAGTTTATTGTGTTTATCCTTTTATATCATTACGAAACCAAAGGGAATTTACAAGTTAAATCTAAACAAATGCCCAAACCAGTTCAATCTGACAAAGAAAGAGAGAGCTTGATGACTACCAGGGAGTACCAACTGGTATTCACTTTTCAGAACCTAGATGCTGGATTTTATTTTTTAAAGATTATATATGTTTTTAAGGGCTGATTCTTTGAAAATATAATCCTGCAAAAAATATTACCTAGAGGAAATTAAGACATGGACATGACTCATAAGTTAAAAAAATAAACATTCAAAGGATGAATTTCACAGTATAATCTTTACCACGTGAAATATGAATGCATATTTAGGAAAATGATTGGAGGAAAACCAGCATAATGCCTACAAAGATGGTCCCTGGGTATAAATAGAGCAATCTGAATTTTCATCCTATATTTTTCTACATGTTCAAAAATTTCCACGATGAATATGTATTACTTATATAAATAAGGACAAGTATTTTAAAGGAAAAGGAAAACCAGTGCTAATTTCCCAGTAAGTATGAACCGAATTCGCACCTATTTTAGCATGTACATGTAGACACACTACTCTTGCTTTTTCTGTCTTTCAAATTTCTATTCCCAGGCCTTTCGTCAGTTTGAATCCTTGTCCTTCCAGAACCAAAATGTCCCAGCCAATGGATGACACAGCCTAGAATAGTAACCAGACACACTGTGTATATAATAAATACATGTCTATGTTGCCTCCATGCAGCTCAGGGACCAGTGCAGAAAGGGGGAGGGGGCACAGAAAGATTGTTAGGAGTCAGAGGTCAGGGAGGACCAGAGCAAAACAATGTCTGTTCTATCTCTGCATATGTTCATAATTTTCCATAGTAAAAAGCTAAAAATGAGCTGTCTCTCACTTTGTGGGGCCTGTGTGAATTCGTGCGGATAGCTTTGGATTTAGAAGTGGGATCAGGGGGTTGGGCAGGAATGAGCGGGGTAGCTGGGTAAACTGCTGTCTCTACCACCCTTGTTTCCCCTCTGCAAGGACTAAAAGACACCATGTATTCGGATTCTCTGCAGTTAGAAGGTTCTGACACTCAGACTTGAGTTCCTTAAAATCAAATTTGGTATTTTAAAAAAAGTTGGTATAGGCCAGGCAGTGGTGGCGCATGCCTTTAATCCCAGCACTCAGGAGGCAGAGCCAGGCGGATCTCTGTGAGTTTGAGACCAGCCTGGTCTACAGAGCGAGATCCATGACAGGTTCCAAAACTACACAGAGAAACCCTGTCTCAAAAAACCACACACACACACACACACACACACACACACACACACACACACACACACAAAGTTGGTATAGCATTGAACATGTAACGAGTATTCTTTAAGTGTTTAGACACAGTTTTCTTATCTAATTAAAACAGTATTTATTACATAGATGAATGGGCATGTCCCAAATTTGAGGCTTGTTGATTATTCATTCAATAATTAAAATTTTAACGAATGAATGAAAGTAAGAAATATCTAATTAATAATTATTATATTATAGATATCTAATTAATAATAATTATTAATTAGCTATCTAATTCTTATTAGCTATCTAACAGTTATTTAATTAATAATACATGCTATATTATTAGCATTTTAATTAGTTAACATGTTCAGAAATGATTTATTATATATATATATATATAATTTATAGATTCTACTTAGTCCTTACTTTAGTGGTTGCTCCTAGGCAGAAAACAGAGGAACATGGGGCACTCTTGTCCAATGTGGATATCCCAGCCTTTGAGACAAGGCCAGTGAGTATCAGGCGCTGAGGTCTTCACCATGTAGTTCTTCTAAGTTCCACCAGAGGGAGCTCTACACCGTGGGCGTTTGGTGGGGAACAGCCGGGATTCAGAGCCTACACACCTTTCACTGCGCAAATACCTACTCCGTGGCTGACAATTTTTGGTGCTGGAGGTACAGAAACGGATGAGACACGGTCTCTGTCCTTAAGGAACCCAGCCTATCATGCAGGCCGACATATAAACAATAATGACGATGTAGTGTCAGCAAGGGCTGTAATAAAGTGTCACAGGGTGCTAAGGGACTATTAACTCTGGCTCCAGGGGTCAGGGAAGACTCCAGTGAATGTGAACTTCATTGTGAAAGAGAATAAAGGTTTATCAGACAGAACACTAAGTGCAGACAAGTGGAGGGAAGCACAAGAAAGTAGTCTGACTTTGTGAAAAGAAGCCGTAAGGAGCCCATGGAGAAGCTGGGAGAGGCTGGAGCCACAGCATGAAAGGCTTAGTCTTGAAAATAAAAAGAGCTGGTGAGTCCAACTTACTACAGTGAGAGGTCTTCAAGTCACTCAAGTCACTCTGGGGTGGAGGGTGCCTTTACAGTTGCCCACCTAGTCAGGTGTGTGTGTGTGTGTGTGTGTGTGTGTGTGTATGTGTGTGTGTGTGTGTGTGTGTGTGTGTGTGTGTGTGTGTGTTTCCCTTTTGAAACAGGCTCTCAAGATATAGCTCAAGCTGTCTTTAAACTCATGGCAATCCTTCAGGCTCAGAATTTCAGGTGCTGGGCTTATTGGTATGTGTTCTTGTGTCTGGCAAAGCTTTGAGGGACTTTATCTTTCACAGGGTCTCCTGGGGACCTTCAAAGTCTTCTTCGTCCTGATTCTGTAGTCGGTGCCTGGTTCCAGCACTCATTTTCTGTCTCTTTTGGATTTGATCCGTGTAACTTTAAATGCCCACAAATCAAGCTCCCCCCACACAGACACAAGCATTTGCTGTTGTGAAAGATTAAAAAGAAAGAAAAAAGTGATTCAAGCTTCTAAGTCAATTCCAACAGAGTCACTTTAGAAATGTTTGAAATAATGTCAGCATTGTTAGAATGAAAGCATGGAGCCGGGCGGTGGTGGCGCACGCCTTTAATCCCAGCACTCAGAGGCAGAGGCAGATGGAGCTCTGTGAGTTCGAGGCCAGTCTGGTCTATAGGGCTATTTCCAGGACAGCCGGAACTTCACAGAGAAACCCTGTCTCTGAAAAACCAAACAAAACCAAAACAAAAAGAATGGAAGTATAGACCCAAGATGGCCACTTTAAATAACACATTTTAGCCCTGACACTTTACAAAATGTTTACAAATTCATTTGTATTTAGTGTGTGTGTGTGTGTGTGTGTGTGTCCACATGAGTGTGGAGATCAGAAGACAACTCTAGAGAGTTGGGTTTTGCCTTCCCTAGGAGGGTCCTGGGCATCAAACTCAGGTCCTTAGGCTTGGTAGTAGATGTCTTTACTTGACTCTGAGCCCCTTGGTTACCATTGGCATAGCTCAGCACACATCTAGTCTCTAGGGGCATATGTCACCATCACCGAATCGATGGGAAGGAAGGAGTAACACTCCTGAGATGACCCGAACCTCTGGGTGGTTCCCGACTGATCTGGCAGGAGGGCTTTCACTCTTTGCCCTGATTCACCGTGAAGACTCATCCCTTCTGCTTGGACAAACATCTGGCTCCCTTTCCACACAGAAGCACTTCTGAGCTGACCAATCCAACCTGCTTGCTCCCAGGCCTCCAAGGGAAGTGGAGGAGAGCCTGCCAGGCCAAAATGCAAGGCTGAGGTAGCACGGGTACTTCCTGCTGCCTTCAGCAGATCCACCTCGAAGCAGTGCAGAGCTCATCAAATAAGACCGGCTTTTAAGGGTAGTGTGTGTGTGTGTGTGTGGGGGGGGGCAGGCGAGGTGGCTCAGAGGGTAAGTGCCTGTTGCTGAATCAAAGACCTGTGTTCAACCTCTGGGATCCACATGATGGAAGTAGAGAACCAACCCTCACAAGTGGTCCTCTGACCTCCACATGTGTGCAGTGTCGTGTGGGCACACACACACACAATACATAAATACACAATAAATATAAATAAATAAACCAATACTGAAAATCATTTTCAAAAGGATGATAGGTAATTTAAGGGTTCCCAGTCTATGACACACTTTTAATCAGAACAATGGACTCTTAGAAAATAAGGGACCCACAGGCTCTTAGAAGTCCCTGGGTTCAATCCCATTATGTCACAAAAATGGAAACAAGGACTAAGAGTTTACATGAGGTTAATTTGCACCCCAGTGTGCCTGAGACAGCCCTGGTCACATTTATTTTTCCGGTATAAACACCAGAAATGCTACTTGACTTTTCAAAGTGTCCTGGGCTGGACAGTAGCCTATATGATCACTCGTACCATATCTTAAGGAAAAGAAGGAGTAAAAAGAGTGGATCTGTGAGAAGTGGGGAGTGGAGGAACCAGAGAAAAGATGAAAAAACGATGAACACCAGGACGGATCTCGCACACCAGACTGCTTTTTTGATGATTCTGTTTCTAGGTTCCATTTTTTGCTTCACAGGTTTTTGCTATAGAAAGCAATACATTTTAAAGTCTTGGTTGATTAAAACAAAATTTTTTCCCATTAATTTGTGGTGCTATGCTTAAATTCTGTCTGGCTGTTCTGAACAGATGGTCGCAGATCACTTATGTGGAAATGCTGAGGAGGCACAGCCAGGAAGAACAAAATGGCAGCGGGTTTTCAGTGAAGCCATTGACTTTGTGAAGGGATTTTTAGCCCGAGTACGTGCTCACACTGCGATCCTAAAAGTTGTCACTTTTGCTGGCTGGGATTCAATTTCCTCCCGCATGGACACTCACTGGACACTAACCACTGTCAGGTATGGTGTTCAGTCCATAGGAAGAGGGTGTCTTATTGGTTTAAATATTAAGGCAACTCCACATAGTAAAAAGGGAGGTTTATTTTGTGGGGTAACTTATAAGTGAAGGGATAGGTTACAGGGTCTGGGACAGGTGTAACGCAGTCTGGCGGTGTTCTCTGGAGAACTCTGCTCGATCTACTTCCAGCGTCCAGGATCCAGAAACCAAGAAAGCTCCCTTATCCGGATCTCGGGTCTTCAGGGGTCCTCTCTTGGCCCCACCTTATAGGCGTGACAGTTACCGAAGCCTCAAAGAGGGTGGTATTTCCAGGTCAAAGCTGGAACAGCTACCCACTACATCGTCTCACCAACTGGTTCCGTGAATGATTTCAGATATTTTATAATAAAGTCACATCCTGGGGTTGGAGAGATGGCTCAGAGAGTAAGAGCTCTGGCGGCCCCTGCTCTTCCTTAGCACCCAGGTTTGAGTCCCAGCAGCTAACTGGTGGCCCACAGGTCACAAGCGTCTGTCACTCCAGTCCTAGGGGGTCTGATGCCTTCTTCTGACCTCTGTGGGCACCAAGCATGTACGCGGTGCACAGGCATGCATGCAAACAAAACACCCATACACATAAAATACATACTGCTCTGCTGAGGACCTGAGTTTGGCTCCCAACACCCATATCAGAAGCTCATAACCACCTATAACTCCTGCTTCAGGGAAATCTGATGCCTCTGTCCTCCTAAGACACCTGCACTCATGTGCACATATCCCTCCCCCTGACACACAAACATATATAATTTAAAATAATAAAAATAGCTGGGCAGTGGTGGTGCACACCTTTAAACCCAACACTAGGGTGTTGTGAGATATTTATACACTGTATGAAGATATATTGTTGTGATTGGTGTAATAAAAAGCTGACCATCCAAAAGCTAGGCAGGAGGTATAGGTGGGATTTCTGTTGAGAGAAAGGAAGAGGAGGAGGAATCGAGGCGTTGGAGAGATGTCAGGGAACACAGAGAGGAAACAGGAGGTGCAAGATGGAAGAGAGGTAATGCACGTGATAGAATGTAGGCTAATATAAATGGGTTAATTTAAGTTATTTAAGTTATAAGAGCTAGTTAGGAACAAACCTAAACTATAGGCCGAGCTTTCATAAATAATGTCTCCCTGTTACGTGTGAGCTGGTGGCCCAAAGAAAAAATCCAACTGCATATGGCATCCAATGTGGAGGTTTGACTATCCAAACATAGGGCCCGAGAAAGCTAAGAAAAGCTCTGGACAATGAGCCAGATGTGCCTTCCTAGTCCTGCAGTCTCTCAGGCAAGCTGGTGCTTGGTGAACAGAGCTGTGGCTACCCACCCCCCACCCTCACCCCCACCCCCACCTCTATCCTCAGAACCCACATGGTGGGAAAGAACCAGCTTCTGAAAGTTGTGCTCTGGCCTCCGTGTGTGTCCCACGGCGCGCCCCACCCTCCACCTCCAAATAAACAAATAATGAATGTAATAAAGAATTTTCAACCGTGTGAATTCATTGCCAATGTTTGTAGTGGAGGCTATTTCACATAAAAATCCAGCTTTTAAGGGCCGAAGACATGGTTAAGAGCACTGGTTGCTCTTCCAGAGGATCCGGTTTCAATTCCCAGCATCCCATATGATGGCTCTTCTGGCCCCTGTGGGTACATGGGACGTGTACTGTAGCATGCCTGTAGCACATAGACTTACATGAAGGCAAAACACTCATTAAAAATGAAATAAAATCAAAACCTAGATACAACAACAACAACTGGGGGTGTGTAAAGCACTTGCTTTTACACACGGCACAAGTACGAAGCCCCGAGTTCAACTCCCTGGATGTGGCTGCTGTGTGCGCTTGCCTGTATTCCCAGTGCTTAGGAGGGGGAGACCCGGGATCCTCTGAGCCTTCCCCCAGCTCCTTGGTTTGCTTGTTTGTTTTGTTTTTCGAGCCGGGGTTTCTCTGTTCCCCTGGCTGTTCTGTAGACCAGGCTGGCCCCAAACTCAGAGATCCACCTGCCTCTGCCTCTTCCGGGACTAAAGTGTGCACCACCACTGCCTGACTGACCCAGTGTTTTCTTGGCTCCCGTCTCTCCTGTAAATTGGACTGACAAGTAGTCAGCAATATGTGCAGTCTCTTTCCTGGGGATGAGTTCCCACTTTGGCTGGCACCAGACTTCAGTCTTCTCCCCGCTGGAGATTCCTGGGGGAATTCTAGTTCTTGGAGACCATTGTTGGACTAGTCAGACAGCTGGGTAGCCCGAGGGAGGGACACAAGTGTCTCTTCAGAATGCCTTCATTCCTGCCAGGCCGGTTACAGCAAGGTGTTAAGAAACTGGTTCCTGGTAGCACAGTGAAGGTGCTAAGGTTTTCTTCCCTGTAATCTCTACTCATGCCTCAGAGTGCAGAGTAGGTCTCCTAGGGTTCCTGCAATTTGTAGGCATGACCCCTGACTGTGCCCTGGGAAGAGGCCTCTTCCTATCATTTGAGATACAGAAACCTACTTCTCCCACCCATGATCCACTTGCTGGTGACACTTGTGACCCAGTGTGTCTGCATCCCCTCCTCTCCAGGAATGATTACATGGAAGAAATACACACACACACACACACACACACACACACACACACACTACCATCATCATCATCCTGCATATTAGGGACCTGGGCGGAGAGCTGCTGAGGCTGAGGCTGGGGTGGGGAGGATGATGCAGACCTTGACATCAGCTTGCTGATGAGATGGGCAAGACCCGACTTGCCGTGAGCTTCTCCGGCTCGCTTTGCGCTGTGATTTGTGATTCTGTGAGCTCTCTAATTGCAAGTCCAGCTTTCTTCCAAAAGCTGATGTCTGTTCTCAAAGGTAAATGCTGTGCCGTCTCGGCGGTGTTTATGGAGCGAGAGACTGGAAGGCACATCTTTTCTTCCACTTTGCCTAGCCGGGTGAGGCGCTTAAGGAGAGTCCAACTTGACATCCACCAACACATCCTCCTCCACCTCACCTACTGTCTGGGTTCAGTGAATGCTCCATGGAGTTGCGCTGCTTGGCTCTGCTTGAATCCTTCTCTGTGTACAAAGCACCATGGTCCATTACCTCTCTGATAAGTCACTCTCACCTAAAATGCCCATTGCTTGGTAGACTGTCCCCGACACGACTAGAATTTGACTTTGCTTTGAACGCAGTGGGGCCAGAGACTCCTTCCATGTGCCTCTCGTATCTTACATTTGTCGGGCTTGGTTTTATTTGTGTGTTTGCAGTGCCGGGGTTTGAACCCAGGGCTTTGCGCTCCACCACTGAGCTGTGTCTTTAACCTTTGAGCTCCATCTGTAGAGGAAAGATCTTGGAACCCAGAAGGAGGAGACTGATAAAGTGCTTTCGAAGGTTGTGAGATGGGAAGACAGTGAAGGGGAATTTATGTAACGTGGGTAGTTATAACTATTCTCAGGACCTGCTACAGGGATCGCTCACTGGGCCTGGCTGCCTTCACCTAATCCCGGGCCTTGGCCCATGGGTCCTTATTTCCCAGGATTCCGGGGTCTCTAGCCTTTTCAGAGAGTCTCTCAAAGTTCTTGCGCTGTCACCTGCCTGTGCACTGTCTGCACCTGGAAAGGTGGCTTCTCAGGGTTTTTTGGCTTGAGAACTCCTTGGGGGCTAAGATCTTATCATTTTCCTGCTTGAATTCCTAGGAGAGTTCAGGACACCTGGCGGGCGGCTGCTCCGGAGCTGTTTGTTGTTGTTGCTTGTTTTTTTTGTAACAGGAAGAGGAATGAACAAAAGTTTTCCAAGAGTTTTCTTAAAGCCTTTTTTTTCTTTTGGGAGAGGTGTTAAGAAGGGGGAGCCTGATGTTATTTCACTTAGCTCTGTATCAAGAGTCCCCCAGAGAGCAGAGGAGGTGGGGGGCGGGGTGAGGGGAATTCCATGGCACCCAGGACTCTAAGGAGAAGGGAGATTGGTGTGGCAGACGGCAGCGAAGTTGGCTCAGGAGCTGACTTGCCAGTCAGGCAGACCTGGTTTTGAATCTGACTGGGTCATTAGTTATGTTACCATGGTTACACTACTTGATCTCCAGGTTTTCTACTTTGGCCAGCTTCTGCTCACCTTCCGAACTGTGTTAGACTCTCTGTCCTGAAGAGGCTTGTCTCTGTCCCAGTCTCCTTCCCTCACTGGAGAACAGTGACCTTTCTTCCCTGTGATACAAATAGGACAAATAGAATAGAAATCATTAAATGAGAGCTTCTTTTTTTTTTGTTTTTTTGTTTTTTTGTTTTTTGTTTTTTCAAGACAGGGTTTCTCTGGGTAGTTTTGGTGCCTGTCCTGGATCTCATTCTGTAGACCAGGCTGGCCTCGAACTCACAGAGATCCGCCTGCCTCTGCCTCCCTGGGATTAAAGGTGTGCGCCACCACTGCCCGGTCCAAATGAGAACTTCTTAAATTAGGAGGATGCATCCTCTCCACCAAACACAGGAGCACATGTACTTTTTCCCCCCAGTCTTCTTGCTATCTTTTTTCTTCTCTCTCTCTCTCTCTCTCTCTCTCTCTCTCTCTCTCTCTCTCTCTCTCTCTCTCCTTCTTTTTCCCCTCTATTACACAGGGTTTCTCTGTGTAACAGTCCTGGCCATCCAGGAACTCACTTTGTAGACCAGACTGGCCTCGAACTTACAGAGATTTACCTGCCTCTGCCTCCCCAGTGCTGGCATTAAAGGCGTGAGCTACCACTGCTTTCTAAGTTATCCATATTCACAGCCATCCTGGGGTTTTCTGTCATCTACAATGACCATCTGAATTGTGTTCTGCTCTGTGACAGAGGTTCCTGTCAGTCATCACAGTGGGATCATAGGTCAGGGACAGCCTAAGCAACCAGAACAGTCTTTACTGCTTTCAATGAAAGGGTTACATTTTCTCCTGCTGCTGGATTCTCCTGGTGAACATTTGAGCAAGCTAAATCCCTGTCTTTCCTTTCCTCCTCTCCTCCCCTCCCCTCCTCTCTCCTCTCCGTTCCTTTCTCTCTCCTCTCGACTCCTCCCCACTTTCTTTCTGTCTATCCTCAGTCATCCTCCCATTCTCCAGTTTCCTGGAGAATAAGCCCCAAACTAGAGGCTTTTCTAGTTCAAGTCCCCTTCCATCTACCTCCCTCTCTGGGCTGCTCTGGGGGACCGGTCCTTTTCCAGTCTGCCTGCAGATGGCCTGGACAGCCTTAAAGATCTACTGGACACCTTCTGTACCCCATCTCTCGTAATCACTAGTCTACAATGTGGAGGTCGACTTTTGGAGGCTTTCACACATGAAAGAGAAAAGGGGGCTTTATAGCAGAAAGTGGCGGAAGGAACTAGAAATAGGAAAGGAAAGCCAGACTATCCAACTCAGAGGTACTTTCCTTGTAGGGCAGGGATGAAGGGGATGTCCTGGTGCCTCTGACTCAGGTTGGTTGCATTTCTTTCAAATTGGTTCTGATGACTCTTGGCTGTTGCAATGGTTTAAATTGGCCCATTGCAGACCTGAGGTTGGATAAATGCTGCTTGCGGTGGCTGCTCCATTCTGGCCTGGTCTAGTCTACTGGTCTACCAGGCCTGGCTGCTGCATTCTGGCCTGGTCTAGTCTACTGGTCTACCAGGCCTGGCTGCTGCATTCTAGCCTGGTCTAGTCTACTGGTCTACCAGGCCTGGCTGTTCCATTCTTGTCTGGTCTAGTCTACTGGCCTACCAGGCCTGGCTGCTGCATTCTGGTCTGGTCTAGTCTACTGGTCTACCAGGTTGGCTGCTGCATTCTGGTCTGGTCTAGTCTACTGGTCTACCAGGCCTGGTGGAGGAGACTAGTCCAAAGCAATGGCCTCCTGTAAGCTTTGTTCGAGCATCTCTGTCTGTCTGTCCCTTGGGAACATCAAATGCAGCTGCCCTTCAGAGTCTTTATTTCAGCAGGCAGTTACCCTTGGCCTATGCTGTGAACTGGGGGATCAGCCTCTGCCTATGCTGGAAACCCGGGGATTCGCCTCCATCACTTGCTTTCCCGTATGCTCTTCTGTAATTGAGTACCAATCCCTTCCACCCTTGCTCCCTCGTATCTTGCAATTTCTTAGCTTCCCTGGTACAGGTGGGATCATCCCCCGCCTGCTGGAAGCAGCCTCTTGCCTTCCCTTCCCTTTTTCCGATGCCTTTCTCCAACCACAGCTGAGTGATCTTTTTAATGCATGAATCTGAACCCTTAAACATTTTCGGTGCATCCCAAGTTCCTGGACTTTATCAGAGGCCTTTAGAGTCAACTCGCGATTTGATTTCCATCCACTCCCTTTATCTCCTTTCCTCCACCCACATCCAACCCTTTCAGCTGCTGCTGGTCTTCCCTGGGCTCGGGAACTATTCTGTTCCCGACCTGGGACCCCTTCTCACACACCCACCTGCACTGCTTCCCTTGTGCAGGTCTTCAGAACTGGACCCCGTGACAGCTGCACTGATTTCTGGTTCTACGTGTCGAGTGACTGAATGATGGATCTCCTTTGGCGTCCTTACTCCATAGGAAGCCTTCATTACTCTAACTAATACTTGAAAAGACACAGAGGCCCACCGAGCAGTCACAGCCATTGTTTTACACATGAGTTGGGGTGATTTTACCTGGTCTGCTTTTTTCCTTCCTTCCTTCCTTCCTTCCTTCCTTCTTCTTTCTTTCTTTTTTAAAGAGGAGGTGAAAAAAAAATCCATAGCATGGCTCAGCAGGTAAAAGAGCTTGATGACCTGGGACTCACGAGTTAGGCCAGGAGAACTGACTTCTGCAAGCTGTCCTCTGACCTCCACGTGGGCACCATGGCATGTGTATGCCCTCACCCTCACGGCCCCCAAATAAGTAAATAAACGTAAACAACAACCATCACCATCACATAACATGGAGTTTAAATGGCAGTAAACATAACTACATTGGCAACGGTCACTGTCTAGACTCTGACCTTTTCTGGGCTGTTTCACATTCCTAAATGGAAGCTCTGTAAGCATTAAACACGTACCGTGCGCCTTCCTCCCACCACAGCTCCTGGTGGCCTCAGTCTATCTACTCAGTGAATTCGATTATTCTTGGTGTGCCTCCCTGGCAAGTGGGATCAAACACAGAGTCTGTTCTTTTGAGACGGTCAGGTCGTGTGTGTGTGTGTGTGTGTGTGTGTGTGTGTGTGTGTGTGTGTGTGTGTAAGCCAGGGGTCAACACTGGGTGTTTCCCTCAGGCACACTCCACCTTTGTTTTTTTTAGATAGGGACTCTGGCTAAGTGTGGGGCTCACAACTGAGTTAGGAGCTGGTCAGGAACTCCAGGGGTCTGACTGTTTCTGCCCAGAGTACAAGCGCAGGCAAACACCATAGGACCTCGTTTTCCTTCCTTCCTTCCTTCCTTCCTTCCTTCCTTCCTTCCTTCCTTCCTTCCTTCCTTCCTTCCTTCCTTCCTCCCTCCCTCCTCCCTCCCTCCCTCCCTCCCTCCCTCCCTCCCTCCCTTCCTTCCTTCTGGAGCTGAGGACCGAACCCAGGACCTTGCACTTGCTAGGCAAGCGCTCTACCACTGAACTAAATCCCCAACCCCAGGACCTCATTTTGTATAGAGGTACTGAGAATTGAAGCTCAGGTCTTCATGTTGACATGACAGGCTCTTACCAACGGAACCTCCAGACCTCTGTGTACCTTGTTGTTGTTTTGAGGAACTGCCAAACTGCTTTCCACAGTGACAGAAGTGATTTTACATTTTCATCAGATATGGACAAGGATTCCAATTTCTCCACCTTTTTGTTAATAGCAGCTTTTTGTTTTAAAAATAACAGCCTTGTAAATGGGTGTGGTCTTTAATTGAGGCCTTGGTTTTTATTTCTCTGATGATCTCCTATGCTTGTTAGCTGTTTTATATTTGATTTGGAGAAATGTCTATTCCAGTCCTCTGACCATTTTAAAGTCACTTTTGTTGCAAATGATAGGAGTTTTTTTTTTTTTTTTTTGGTGTGTGTGTGTGTGTGTGTGTGTATTTTGGATAAAATTTCTTTGTGGTTTGTAATTTATTTAATGTAGCTTGTACATATTTCTCATGGCCTTTAAATGGCCACCTAAGATAAAGGCAGTCTTTTTTCTTTCTCTCTCTCTCTCTCTTTTTTTTTTTGTTGGACATGGTTTCTCTGTGTAGCTTTGGCACCTTTCGTGAACTCTCTCTGTAAGACCATGCTGGCCTCGAACTCACAGAGATCTGCCTGCCTCTGCCTCCCAAGTGCTAGGATTAAGGGTGTGCGCCACCACTGCCCGGCCGCCTCTCCAGTTTCTGCTGCTGTATAGCATACTCCAGACTACCTGTGAGCTTCTGACCATGTCTTTGCCTTCAATGTCACTGCAGATTTTCTGGGATTACAGATTTGTACTACTGCATCCTGCTTCTTATGTGGGTTCTGGGGCTCGAACTTAGGTCATCAGGCTGTGTGGCAAGTGCTTTTGCTGGATGAGCCATCTTCCTGGCTCTCCTCAGATGTTCGCTAAAAGTGATAAAAAGTGGCCAGTATAGTAACTCAAATGCTTATCAAAATATAGAAGATTAATATTACTCTAGAAAGTTCTTATGCCTTTCCTGCCTCTCTGATCAATCCTTACCTCCTATTCCTCCAAGAACAAACATTTGACATACAATTTTCCCCACCAAAAACATTTTTTTTTCTTTTTCTTCTTCTATGTATCTGGTCTAGCCTTAAACTTGCTATGTACCCAGGTTGGCTTTGAATGCTCTATAGTCCAAGCAGGCCTCTAACTTGTTACCTTCCTGCTTCTGTTTTCCATGTGCTGGAGTTACAAACCTCTTATCATCAACTCTGACTTTCACCAAAGATTCTAGAACTATTCTATAATCTCATATAAATGGAATCAAAGAGTTACACACTGCTGTGTATCTTGCTAATTTTGCTCAGCATATTTTTGAGATTCATCCAAATGGTTGTAGTATCATCAGTCTGTCCATTTTTATTGCTGAATAGTATTTATTGTAGGAATATTTGATAACATACTTAGCTATCTTGTGTTGATGGTTCCCTGGGGTGTTTCTGGCTTGGGATATTAATGAACAAAGCTGCCATGAATATTCTCCTGGGAGATCTCCTTCTGGTATAAGATTCCATTTCTCTTGGGTAAATACCTTGGGATAGAATTGCTAGGGTAGTTGCAGATCTATAAAAGACATAGTTAGGCGTTTCCCCCAAAGAGGCCATGTGAAATAGTTTTTCAGCATCTTACCTAAGTAAAACCACAAATGGCTAAAATTTTCTGAATATTTTCTGTGTGCACTGAGCATAGAACTTATCAGTTTATTCTTAGATCTGCCTATGTGGGCACATATTGTTTTTTTTTTCTCCCCATTGTCTACCTGAGATAAATGAGGAACAGAGAATGAAATGACTGCTTGAAGTCACACAGTGAATAAATCACTGAGCTTCCATTTGACCCCAGCTTTGATGATCATGCCTCCCATAATTCAGAAGGGGGGAAAGTAGTTGAATGAATGGGTTTCCTAAGAATGAAAGCTGATCACAGTAACCAATTGTAATACAGTAACTAACAGAGAGAATAGTGAAGCTGTAATATGACAGTAAACTGTTCTCCATCGTTTCAATGTTGTATGGATGGCTGTCAGTATGTGGACAAGTGCTCGGAGAGCCTCTTCCAAGTCTCTTCAAAGATGTCCTTTCTCTCCATCCTGTGCATCCATCTGGCTTCCCTCAGGAGTAAGTGAAAGGTTAAACTTCCAAGTCTCTTCCTTGGGCTGATAATGAGGGAATGTTGTCTCTCCTCTAAAATTAAAAGAGGAACCCAAGGCTTTACGGAGAGGATAAACTATGTGCAGCAAGGATACAGGATAGAGTTCTCATCCTCTGGTTTCCATGGACACAGAGAGCCCATCCTCAGCCCCAGACTCTATTTGGATTATGCCTAGGACATCCAAGGCAAGGTAGAGGACGAAAGGGAACACACTCTTCTTTGGGACACAGAGGCCACCTCTCAGTTGGTAGGTCGCCATCTTTCGCTCTCTTTCTTACCTTGAACATGCTCTCTAAAGCCGAGGAATGTTAAAAGGATGCTGCAGCTGGTAGTTATTGGGAAGGCTGGGAATCTTCGAGTCTTCTAAAAATAGATACTTTCATCCTGGCTTCTAGGCCAGAATCCATGAGAAAGCCAGGAGACTAAGTGTTGGCTGGTATTTCAGTTTCCTTCTTCCTTGCCCTCCTCAGCCCATTCTTCTTCCTTTTTCACTGCAAGCTGAGGTTGGAACCCAAGATGTCAAGCATGTGAGGCATGCGCTTTACCACTGAGCTACAGCCTAAGCCTGGTTTTTATTATTTTTTTTTAAAGATTTTTAATTTTTCTTTTAAAATTATGTTATACCTGTCTACATATGTCTGTGTGTGGTTTTGTGCACATGAGTGCAGTGCCTGCAGAAGCCAGAAGATGATGATGTTGGACCCCTGCAGAAGCAGTTGGTTGTGAGCTACTTGATGGGGCTGCTAGGAACAGAATTCCAGTCCTCTAGATGAGCAGCAAGCACTCCTAACTACAGAGCCATCTCTCCAGCCCCAAATATTTTTATTTTTAATGGGTCTGAGAAATAGCAATGTAATTCCACCCTAGAGAGACTCTTCTTAACACACACACACACACACACACACACACACACACCCTACTGCTTTAGTGTGAAGGATGCTACAAAGGATGTAATGAAGAGATGCATATGGCAAGATGGATGGGAGGGCCTGGGGATCCCCCATGTTCTCTTGGGCTGTGCTATTAAGTTACAGGTTAGCCTTCAGCTGGGACCAAGCCCATACTCCTTGGATGACCAGTGAGGATGCTGCCCAAGGAGGTCTAAGCTTCTCGCCTGGTCTACTGCTCCTCCCAGCAGTCAAGGATTGAGAGGTGGTGGCCACTGATCTCTGTAGCTGCCACATCCTATCCATCTGTCCCAACAGGAAAACCCTGTTTCTTCCCAGAATTCTTACCTTTTTTTTTTTTTAAATAATTGATTTATTTTTATTTTATGTGCATTGGTGTTTTGCCTGTGTGTATGTCTGTGTGAGGGTCCAGTGGAACTGGAGTTACAGACAGTTATGAGCTGCCATGTGGGTGCTAGGAATTGAACCCGGGGCCTCTGGAAGAACAGTCAGTGCTCTTCACTGCTAAGCCCTCTCTCCAGCCCGGAATTCCTACCTAATTTTTTAAGGATCAAATTCAAATGTGATTGACTATCCAGATGCCCCTCTGAATACTCTTCAGATGGTGCCAGATCCAAATGTTTTATTCTACTTTGCATGTCTAGATCAGCATATGAGAAGCATTTTAACATGCCCTCTTCCCTTTACCCTCTCCCTTTGCCCTCCCTCTCTATGTATGGACAGGCTCTCACACAGTCTAGGTTCTCTTCAAATGCTTAGCCTCAAATACAAAGCTGAGGCTGACTTTGACCTGCTTTTCTGGCCCTCACCTCCTGAAAGCTGGGATTACAGGTGTGTCTTACCATGCCCAGCTTTCCACAGTGCTGAGGATGGAGCCTAGGGCCATCCTGCATGCTAGGCGAGTGCATTCCTGAGCTACATTCCTAGTCCACAGAAAGCATCTAATACATTTTTCCCCCTTAGGAGGACCCTGGCAGAAACTTTTGAGTAAACAAAAGCTTTGTTTGAACAACCCTAAAAGCTAAATTATATGTTTTTCCTTGCTGCACAGAATGCTGACTTCTAATGTTGGAAATAGCAGGTGTTTTTGTTTGTGGGTTTTTTTTTTCCCTAGGATGCTGGGAAATACAAGTTTTACAAATAATTGGTGCAAGCAGTGTCTTTAGGTCTTCTGAGCCTCTGGTGAGTTTCCTGCCTGCGGAGGTCTAATATCCTCCAGCTACCTGTGTAGACAGTTGGGACAGATGGTACCCTGAGGTTATGGTACACATTTTAACGACAATCAAGACTTCTCTGGAAAAGTTTAAGGGGAAAAGCAGGGTCTTTGACTATTTCCTTGTAATCTTCAGAATTTCTTTCTTTCATTTGTTGTTTCATTTGCCAAGACGCAAACTATTCCTCAGCTGTTCTCAGGTGCCTCTAGTTTGGATTGAAGCCCTGCACGCCGGTATCTCTGGAATACTGAGGGGCCATGGTCTTTTTACTTGTAGTTTTCTCATAACAGATTCAGCTCTTGGCCGCCTTCCTCACCCAGGGGTGGGGAACGGTGAGTGACTTGAAGCCTCTCCTGTTGACTGGAAGGAACTGGGTGTTGCCAAGCACACCGCCAAGAACTTGACCTGAACTGAGGAATGGGATCCGGGCAGCTGTGCCCCTCAGAGCGGGGGGCTGGCTGCCAGCTCTCAGGGCATCTGGCGGCTGGGGAGATTCCTCTGCTCCGACAACAGGCTTTCCATTCTGTTCAGTGGCCCTGCCCTGATTCCTCACCTGCTGTGCTTCTGTGTCCTCCAGCTAACTCCACCTCCCACTGAATTTTGCAATTTGCTGTCAACTTAACCTCTGCCTGCTCCTCTCTCTCCTTCTGGAACTGCGTTTCTCTGCAAAGCTTAACGTCGGTCGACCAAGATGAAGTTTCCTTTAACTTTTTTTCTCCAGCACATTCTGAGAGCTGACTTCTTCTGACCTACAAACAGGAAAGACTGCATTTTAGCACCATGTAAAGGCCACTCACTCAGCATCCCGGGAGTTTTCGGTTTGGGCTGCTCAGAAAGACCTAGAGGCTGGTGAAGGAGCCAGGTTCTCTTCCAGAAACACTCATTACAGTAACACATCGGCGCTAGCATGCAACTGACCTCCCTCTGGGGCGGCCCTTGGGCCCCTCAAGTTAATGAGTAGGTTTGAGTGTCTGGCTACTCATTTTGTTCCACCTCTCTCCCCTGCTTTCCTTTTTTCCTCGTATGTACGTTCGTTTGGGTGGAATTTCGTCATTTTTATTTTATCGCCCACTTGACAGGTCTTGTGCACAAGCTCTGTCCTCGAACTGTGTGTACCCCTAGCCTGATAGTTCTTTATTTTTCTACTCAGCCTGGCCCTTGTTTCCCTTCCTAGTACCCTTTGTTCCAGGACTCAGCTAGAAGACCATGAGTCACTAAAAAGTTTCTAGATAGCTAATCCAAGGATAAGGGCAACCCGATTGTGTTCAGGGCACCATCCCCCGTCTGGCCTACTTTTTAAAAAAAATGTTAATTACATTTTAACTTGTGTGTGTGTGTGTGTGTGTGTGTGTGTGTGTGTGTGTGTGTGTGTGTGCATGTGCGCCTGCATACCGTAGCATCCATGTGGAGGTCGGAGGACAGCTTTCAGGTATTGATTCTCTCCTTCCACCGTGTGGGTTCCAGAGAGAGCTCAGGTGGCCAGTTTGTTGGCTTGGTGGCGCCAATACTCACAGAGCTGCCTCCGCCCACTTTTTAACTGCATGCTGTCTTTGGTCTTCTGTTTTGGTCAGCCTGCTGCTGTGTCCTGAATCTGGGACTCTTAGAGGAGGAAGCCCTTTATCTCAGTGTCTTAGACCCTCTCACATAGGTGGCTGTCCTAAAAGTGGGCACAGGAAAGGTTTTCCTTCTGAATGACTAATTGCTTGAGAGTTCACTGTCTGATCACCCGTGTCAGACTTTGTTTTGTGGGCAGGGAGCACATGCCCGTAGAAAGAGTCCCATAGGGCTGTGGGTGTACCTCACTCAGTGCCAGAGCACTAGCCTAGTAAGCGCAAGGTCATGGGTTTAATCCCTGAGTATTGATTGCCAAAGCTGGGTAATGGCATGACAAGTTCAGGGCCCAGCCTGGGCTACATCATGAGACTGTCTCAAACTGTAAAATAAAACTCAAAAAGACTCCAGGCAATTGCTTACCTCCTGGGCTGTTACTCTCTTCCCAGAGGGCTGTGGAGATGAAAGGACAGCCAGGGAAGTACTTTGCAAACTGTGCTGAGGTGGACAAGCTGTGCTGATCAGGGAAAGGATCCCGCCTTGAGATCTTAGGAAAGACTGCCGGCGTCATGGGTGGGACTGGGTTCCCAGAGGGGCCGAAGGAACTCCCATTCTTTCTGGGAGTTGCGCTGAGCCAGGCCCTAGGTTATGTAGCCCCGAGGGCGAGAATCACAGCAAGCTATTTTCTATGCTCACTTCCTAGGCAAGACTATAGCTTATTTTAAAAGGGTGTGTGTGGCCAAGCCCAGAGCAGCTTGGGACATTTCAAATTGGCACCACCTCCTCTGGCTGCTTCTGAAGCCATCCGGAGGCCAGGCCTCGGTCAGATGAACGGAAAAGTAAAGAGAGGACCGGGGAGTCTGAGACCTTTGCGCAGAGGGCTGGAGTGTGGAGGAGGGCGGGAAGGGAGAACCGGGAGGAGGGAGCTGGGTGCGGAGGCCCCACCTTTCATTCCAGCGCTGCACCGGCCGGGGCGGGATGAGTCACGGCTGGCTGGCTGTGCTGTGCACCTTCCCGTAGGTGAGGGACTCGGACCTCTCTGGGAGAAAAACTGCGGTGCCCGCTCGTCCTGGCTTTGGCCTTGGCAGGGTGCTGGAGCCCTGGGTCTGCCGGGTCTGGCCTCCGGGGCCACGGCTGGCTTTCCCTGATGTATGGAAAGAGCCCTGCGCGAGTGCTTCCACTTCTCCTGGGCTTACAGCTCACAGGTAAGAACTGGCGGGCTTCTAGTTTTTTCCTCCACCGCCCACTCTGTGTAAAGATAGCGCTCATGGCTTGAAGAAGTCTCAAACGCGCTGTGGGGAGCCCCAGACCCGGCTGCAGTTCGTTCTAGTCCAGACTGCCCCGAAACTTCAGTTCGGTGGGTTGCTTTGGGGCAGTGCTTTGGGCAAACAGGTTTAGGTGTGTTTGGCCGCTCGTGATTCAGGCACAGACAGGGCTTTCTGATCTCAGGTTACACACCATCTTTGTGTGGCGGCTCTCAGCCTCGGTCTGCTGGCTAGATTTGCCCCTTGGATTTCTGTGGGAGGATTTTGTCTGCCGCACCACCGAGCAAACCTAGATAGATTATCAGAGCGAGAGCCCCGCTGTGGTTTTGAAGCGGCCCCAATGCACACACCGAACTTGTAAATTCTCCACGTGGTGTAAGTGTTCCAGGGGTGCAGGCAAGCGCAGCTGCTGGGGTGGATTAACCTGCAGGCTAGTAGCATAGCAGTCCCAAGTCTGCAGGCTGGGAAACGTACCTGCCTGGAGACATTTTTTTTTTTTGAAAAAAAAAAAAAAAAACATATGCTTTATTGCTTGATCTTAATACTCCATGTCTGACCAACGTTTGGATTTTTTTGTTTCTGCTTTCCGTCTTATTGGCTGATCTTTGTAGTTTGTGGTTATAGTTCTGAAGTTGGTACCGTGAGGCTTTGAAGAAAGTGAGCGCACCAGGTAGTTTGCTGGGCAGAACTTTTAATTGGCCCTCGGGATGGGAGGGTCAAGGTTGTGTGTAGGTAGGAGTGTATGCAGACCTCAGGTGAAGTGAGTTTGGAGGCTGGCTTATTTGGAAGGTGTCAGCGGGGTTGTTTTTTTTTTTTTTTTTTTTTTTTTTTTCTCTTCAACGCTACACCGCTGTTAACCTTTTCCTTCCTTCCTTGCAGCCCTTCGCCCTACAGCAGCTGTGGAGATTTACACGTCCGGGGCCCTGGAGGCAGTCAACGGGACAGACGTGCGGTTAAAATGCACTTTCTCCAGCTTTGCCCCTGTGGGCGATGCCCTAACAGTGACATGGAATTTCCGCCCTCGAGATGGGGGCCGTGAGCAGTTTGTAAGTACATTCTTGTCACCTTCCAGCAGACCCTTGACTAGGAATGTAGTCAGGCTGCGACTCTCAACCTCGAGATCGTAGGACTCTTTCACAGGGGTCGCCTAAGACCATCGGAGGAAAACATGGATATTTACACTACGATTCATAACAGGACCAAAATTACACTTCTGAAGTAGCTTGGCTGGGGGGCGCCACAACATGAGGAACTGTATTAAAGGGTCTCAGCATTAGGAAGGTTGAGAACCACTGTATTAACGCAATCCTTTTTTTTTTCCCCCTTGCCTTTACTGTGTGGGCCACATGCCTGGGGTTAAGTTGGGAACCAGTTCTTGGGACAGAGAGTGATAGATCCGAGAAAGGAGAAGCCAGAGAGTGTTCCGGGACTTGCTGAGGCTTCTCTTCCACCCCCCCCCATCTCAGCCTCCCGCCCCGTACAGAGTGGGAGAGATCATCCTTTCTTCTCTGTAGGTGTTCTACTATCATATGGATCCCTTCAGACCCATGAGCGGACGGTTCAAGGACCGGGTGGTCTGGGATGGGAACCCTGAGCGGTATGATGTCTCCATCATCCTCTGGAAGCTGCAGTTCGATGACAATGGGACATATACCTGCCAGGTGAAGAACCCACCTGACGTCGATGGTCTGGTAGGGTCCATCCGGCTCAGCGTGGTGCACACCGGTAGGTTTTAGGAAGTGAGGGCTGACAAAAAAAAAAGTAAATTAAAAAAAAAAAAGTGCCGTCTTTTGTGATGTTGAAAGGGAGAGAGGGCCCAGGGCTTCAGGGCTGGGAACTTCAGAGACTGAGAGATCCTGGGGTGAAAAAATACAGGCTTTGTTTGGTCGTGGAAACAAAGTAAAGAGATCTGAGGAATCTGTGACAAGAATGGCCTTGGGATCCTGAAAGGGACAGGAAGGAACTCTGATAAAAAAGACTCACAATAGGTCAGTTCATTCTCTCATTTATTCCAGATGCATATTGAGTACCTGTGTGCCAGGCACAAGCCAAAGTGCTTGGCACACATTATCTCATTTAATCCTGACACACTACCAATAATGGTTACCAGTGTTCACTCTGTGCTCCTGGCTGTCAGGAGCTTTACATGATGCATTTTATTTATTCTTTTAACAACAATTTTAAAATTATTATTTTATGTGCATGGATGGTTTGCTTGCATGTATGTCTGTGCACCATTTAAGTGCCTGGTGCCCATGGAGGCCAGAAGAGGGTGTCAGATCCCCTGGAATTGGAGTTACAGTTGTGAGCTGCCATGTGGGTGCTGGGAATCGAACCCAGGTCCTTTGAAAAAGCAACCAGTGCTCTTAACTGCTGAGTCATCTCTCCAGACTCATTTATTATGGGCAGGCACAATTTATAGAAATTGGTTCCTCCCTCCAAACCCCCCTCCCCCCGACAGGATTTCTCTGTATAGCTTTGGAGCTGGTCCTGGAACTCACTCTGTAGCCCAGGCTGGCCTTGAACTCACCCAGATCTACCTGTCTCTGCCTCCTGAGTGCTGGGATTAAAGGCATGCGCCACCACTGCCTGGCTAATTTTTTATATAAGCATCCAAGAAATGGATATTGTTATGTCTTAACATGGGAGGAAACTGAGATTCAATAAAAATAAATAATAAATAACCCAGGTCACACAGTTAATAAGATAGAGCTAGCTCTCATGCACATGTGTGTGTTTGAGAAAAGCTCTCTCTATGTAGCCTAGCCTGGCCTCAAACTTGAGATCCTCCTAACTCAGCTTCTTAAGAGCTGAGGAGGCGTGTGTTCTTAACTAACACACAGCATTGTTTAAAACATCTTTGTGTGTCAAGGTTGTTTCCTGTCACCATTACCCAGATCACCCTCAAGCCGTCTTTCCAGGCTCTACCAAGAGACAGCTGTGTGGTCTACATGAATCATCTGAGCACAATGCAATATCTTCAGACCTCAGTTGTTTTTGCTTTTTTCTGATAGGTTAGGCAAAAAAACCCAAACTACAAACAAAAACAACAGAAAGCAAACAACAATAACAACAAAACCAACACACAAAAAGCAGTGGTTTAACAAGTCAGAATCGATATTTTTTTGAGAGCCTACAGAAAGCCATGGCCCTGTTTCCCTACTTTAAGAAATGGATGGGGGTTGGGGATTTAGCTCAGTGGTAGAGCGCTTGCCTAGCAAATGCAAGGCCCTGGAGTTCAGGCCTCAGCTCCGGAAAAGGAAAAACAAACAAACAAACAAACAAACAAAAAACAAGACATGGATGTACGCTTGCAGAGACTCCATTTGTCTATTATATGTGTGTTGGTGCATGTATATCTGTGCACTGCTTGTGTGCCTGGTGCCCACAGAGGCCAGAAGAAGGCACTGGATCCCCTGGAACTTTTTTTAGCCTTCCTGATGGATTCTAGGCTGGAAACTCCTGGCATAGACATTCTCTTGATGTCCTTTCTGGCTCTTAGGGTTATTGTTTTACTTGTCTGTCTTCTGGGGGATGGAAAACACACACACACACACACACACACACACACACACACACACACATACACACACACCCCCTGCACAGTGCCGTGGGTATAATGCTTGTGACCTTTCATTTCTATCATAGTGACAGGAACACAGTAGGTGCTTTAAAGCCTGACTGAATGAAGGGGTGAGTAGAGTTATGCAGGACTGAGTTGGACATAGTTCTGACTAGGTTAGCAGTAACTTGAATTACCGGGCAGTTTAACTGACTCAGTGGTTCTCAGTGCTTGGGTGTCGTCACCGGCACCTGGAGGACATGTCCGAACGCAGGTGGCTGGATTTACCCCAGTGCTTCTAGTCCAGCGTGTTTGGGGTGGGGCCTGAGAATTTCCCTTCAAAGCTCTCCAGTGGTGAGGTCACTGCTTCTAGAATCACACTAGAGAAGCCCTGATGTAGTCTGAGCAGGTTTCCCCTGCTGCCAAAGGCTACAACATGATGTGCTATTTTATTCTCCAAAGTAGGAGAAAGGGAGAGTCTGGTTGATGATGAGCTGCACTGTTACTGTCTTTAGATTTCACCTCACTGCTCTGTCTTGTCTTTTTCTCCCCACAGTGCCCTTCTCTGAGATCTTCTTCCTGGCTGTGGCCATTGGCTCTGCGTGCGCAGTGATGATCATAATAGTAATCGCCGTGGTCCTCTTCCAGCACTTCCGGAAAAGGCGATGGGCGAAAAGGGCTGAGAAAGATGAGGGGATAAAATCGTAAGGCTGAGAGAGCCCTGGTGGGAGTGCCTGCTCGTACTCTTGGGGTGGCTCTTGGGATTTTTTTCAACGGGGCCAAACAGCTGTTGAACAGTCGCTTTTGCTTTTGACCAAATGTGTGAGAAGTTCCACTTCACAGGACAGATAAATTAGGACATGGGTAGTAACTTTACAAAGTGCTTCTTAATGGGGCTTGAGAGATGGCTCAGTGGTTAAGAGCATAGAGTGCGCTTGCAGAGGACCTATGTTCGGTTTCCAGCACCCACATGGCAGCTCACAGCAGCCTTTGACACAGGCTCCAGGATGCAGCACCTCTGGCCTCTGTGATCACCTGCACTGATGTGCACAAACCTGCATCCAGATAGACACATACACATAACTTAAAAACAAAATAAATCTTTAAACAGCAACAATAACAAAATCCGAAAGGGTTCTTAATTTTACAAAAGACCTCACCAAAGAAATTCATTCATTATGTGGGATTTTTGGTGGCATAAAAAAGCGAACATGTGCAGCTTTAAAAGACTCCTCTGTGAAGGGAACTGGGCTTGTAAGAGCCGCAGGGCAAGACACTCAGCAGCCACTGAATTGGTGGCTGGGCAAGTTTGCTGTGCTGACTGTAAGTGTTCATTGCACATTTTAAAATGAGATAAAGTTTAGAAGCTATAACATGCACTCATCTGGGAAGAAGAGACGGCGTAACGGTTAAGAACACTGCCTGCTCTTGCAGAGGACCTGGGTTTGGTTCCCAGCTTCCATTCGGTGGCTCAAAACTGCCTGTGACTCCAGATCCAGGGGATCTGATGCTCTCTTTTGGTTTCTGTGGGTTCTGCACTTACATATTCACAGGCGAAACACTCAAATAAAATAAAAATAAACCTTAGAAAGAAAATGCACCCTTTTAAATATACACAAAGTTGTGCAATAATCACCAATTCTAGAACCTTTTAAGCATTTGCCCCTAGAGAAACCCCTATCTTCTAGTCCTCGCTCCTCCCACCGGCTCGACAGCTACTCACCTGCTCTCTGTCTGTGGGGCTGTGTCTATCCTGAGCATTTAACGTAAGTAGAACCTTGAAATATGCGACCTTTTGTATCTAGCTTCTTTCATTCAGTATGTTCTCAAAAGTTGTCAATGTTGTAAAATAGTCACTACTTCATAGTTTTTGTGTGTGCTAAGTGCATGTGTGTGCCCATGTGGAGGTCAGAGGTACACATTGGGTGTCTTCCTCGATTGCTCTCTATGTTCTTTGAGACATGATCTCTCACTGAGCTTGGGGCTCACTGATTGGATAGACTGGCTGTCTAGCAAGCCTCTGGGATCCTTCTGTCTCCACCTAAGACTAAAGGGGTTCACTGCCACACCTGAGGCTTTTTACATGGCACCAGGAGATCTGAACTTAGATCCTTGAACAGCAAGCAGTTTACACACTCAACTGTCTCCCCATCTTACTTCATTCTTTTTTATGGCTGTATGATGTTCCACTATAGTGGGCACATCACATCATTTTTCTCTTCAGGTGATGGACATATAGTTTTTTTTTTTTTCTTCTTCTTCTTGGCTCTTAAAACTAATATCAATCACAATGAACATACTCTACACCAATTTTTGTGTACAAATACTTTCAGTTCTCCCAATAATGAAGGGACATTGCCAAGTCACTGGTAACTATTGAATTTTTGGAGGAATTGACTAACCATTTTCCCGTAACAGTCAATACATTCCTATCAGCAATGTATGGACATTAGAATTTCTCTACATTCTCACCAGCATTCACTTTTGACTATTGCCCTCTAGTGGATGTGAGGTGTTGTCTCAGTGAGATTTTGATTTGCATCTTAGTGATGACTAATGGCCCGCCTCCTCCTCCCATGTGTTTAGTGGCTGTTTATAGAATGTCTCTGGAAATGTGTCTGTTCAGATAGTCTGCCCAACCTCAAACTAAGATGGATGTCTTCTTATTGTTGAGCTATAAGGGTGCCTGTCCCCTTTCAGTTACAATTTCAGTTACCTGAAATTGCTCCCATTCTGTGCTCTCTGCTCCTTCTTGAATATTATCCATTAAGACACAAAAGTTGTCCGTTTTGATGAAGTCCATCTCTTCTAAGAATTTTATATTTTCAGTCACATTCTTACATATATCTTTGGTGTATTTTGAGTTAAGTTTTGGATATAATTTTAGAGTCTCCATTCTTTTGCATATGGATTTATAATTACCTCAGAATCACTTATTTATTTTTAATTAGTAAATATTTACTGAAATACATGTAATTCTTTGGGAAGCATCTAAGGAACCCATTGATGGCAGTCTGGTTTGAAGAGAATATAATCAATAAAGAGGAGTTCTAAGCCAACCCCCCCCCCCCCAAAAAAAAAAAAAACCCACCAAGTTCCCCTTTTTGCAGAGGAGCGTAGACATTAGAAGTAAGACACAATGGTGAAGTACAGGTGTGCACATTAAACTTCCGCTGTACTATGTTAGATCTCAGGGGACTTCTCTCACATTCTGAAGTGTCTGCGTTCAGACTCATAGGACACGTGGGGGCATCAGTATTATTCCTTACACAGCACTGGCGGTTCAGCTCTCTGTAGCTTGAACGGACTCCAGGCGTATGTACTTCTTCCTAAAGCACGGGGCCTGGGGCCGGGCACCTTACCTGGTGCTGCTCTGAGACCTGCCACCTTTGCTTCCTGTCTTGCTCACCTGACGTTTGGCTCCTATTCCTTTGTTTCAGCAAAGAAGAGGAAAAACTCCAACAAGAGAACAAGGTCTCTGTATATTTGGAAGACTAGCACTGTGAGGTAAGGGTCACACGTGGGTGACTTCTGTCTTCAGCTTGCCCAGCTGTTTAGCCCATCACCCCCATGGATGGATCTCTCTGGTCACTGTACATGGCCGATGACATTCCTGTTTAGAAGGCAGATTGGTCTCCTATTAGCTTCGTAGATGACTTCGCCTTTCAGGGTGCTTGTGCATATGAGAGAACTCTACATTTTGAGGTTTGGGGGTTATATTAACCACCACCAATGATGAACTTCCAACAGGTGAATAAATCAGTGTGTGTGTGTGTGTGTGTGTGTGTGTGTGTGTGTGCGCGCGCGCGCGCGCGCGCGCGCGCGCATGTGCATAAGCATGTGGAGATCAGATGACAATTGGTGCCATCTCCCTTGGGTTGTTGTTGTTGTTGATGATGGTTTCTTGTGTGTGTGTCTGTGTGGCAATCTCTCGACAGCCTGGCACTTGCTGTTTGAGCTAGGCTATGTGGCCACCAAAGCCTCTCTCTGCTCCACCTGTGCTTGGGTTCTCAGCATGTGCCACCATGCCCGGTTGTTTACATGGGTTCTGGTGACAGAACTTGTCCTTATTCCTGTATGGCAAGCACTTTGCCAACAGAACTATCTCTCCAGCCCAATAAATCATTTTTAATGAAAAGATTTATATCTGATGGTTTGGTTTTTATTATAAGTCATTTATGGCATGGTGGTAAGTGACCTAAGGATCAGAGAGATGGCTCAGTGGGTAAGAACACTTCCTGCTCTTGCAGAGGTCCTGAGTTCAGTTCTTAGCACCCACATGGTGGCTCACAACCATCCATAACCAGGTCCAGGGGATCCAACATCCTCTTCTGAACTCTTTGGGCACAGCAAACATGTGGTGCACATACAAAAATGCAGGCAAAACACTCATTAAGTAAAATAAATAAATCTGAATAAAGTTTAAAGGAAATTTAACAAACTAACATCATCAAGTGTAGCCTGTGGTTTCTGATAGAAGATACAAATCTAAACAAATTATAAAAAGTTAGGAGGTTGGGCTTGGCAGGGTGGTATAGTACTTGATTTTAATTCCAGCACTCAAGAGGAAGAGACAGGTGGACTTCTGAGTTCAAGGCCAGCCTGGGCTACATAGTGAGTTCCAGGGCAGCCAGGGCTACGTAGTGAGACCTTGTTTGAAAAAAAATAATGGAGGCTGTAATTAAGATTTTGAATATGAACATGAGTGTGGATATTAGGGAGTTATTAGGTCTTAGTAAGTATATAATGGTATTATGGTTACAAAGGAAAACAAGTTTTAAAAATGTATGTTATAATATGTAGAGGTAAGTCTATAATTTAAAAAAAAACTTGTCATAAAACAAAATAATAAACAATGCCAAAAAGAAAGGAAAAATTTTCAAGGTAAGCAGTGCATGAATTCTACACATTGACTAATCTATTTTCCTTTATGTTGATTTAATCAATGGGGGAAGAAGGCATGGGATGTAAGCATGTGAATGACCTGTAGTTACCCATGTGTCCACGAAAGGCTCTTAGAAAAGACACTGCTAGCGTGGTGACACATGCTTATAATCCCAACACTTGGGAGGCTGAGGCAGGAGGACTATTGTGAGTTCTAGGCCAGTCCTAGCTACACCCGTGAGTGCCGGGCTAGCCAGGGCTACATAGTAAGATCCTATCTCAAGAAAACAAAACACAGCACAAAAAAGACACGGGATCTGAGAACCATGTAACACAGAGCAGGAAGTAAGTCCTTTGAAATTAAAAATCGAATTAGTGGGAGAGTAAGCTTAAGAATATTTTCCATGAGGAGCAGGTTATGGATGTTGTGGGTGTGTGATGGGCACTGCCAGGTATTCCTCTTACACTCTTCTCATGGACATTATCCTTTTAAACTTTTGTATTCCAGGAAGCTGAGGATTTTCAAGGACATTAGTTCCTCTTGAAGTCAATGGAAACTTTTCTAGTGATGACCTGCCATCCTGCAAGTTCTGCAGCACAAACCTGCCCAGATGAGCAACGCCCCTGCCGAGCAGCTTAGGACTCTTCCTGAGCAGATGCTGCTAGACTCTTGTGTACCTTCATTACTAGGGTTTTACCTAATCCCAGAGTGCGGGTGTGTATTAGCTTTTGTAAACTGGGAAGTTACAGTTTTGTCCTTCCATATGCCTGTGGGGTGTGACTCCTGTACTCCCGTGTGTATTGGCATCAAGGGGCAGAAAAGCCAGCTAGCCTGCCTGCCAGGTGATATTTCTTCTCACATTTGAGTTTCTTTAGAACAGCACAGAAGTGTGCTAAGGGGTCTGGAGAGGTGGCTCAACCTTTAGGAGCACTGGTTGCTCTTATGGAAGACCCCAGTTCAGCACCCACATGTTGACTCACAACCATCAATAACTCCGGTTCTAGGGCATGTGACACCCTCTTCTAGTGTCTGGGGGCACTGCATACATCTAGTACATGTACATCCATGCAGGCAAAACCCCCATACGTAAAATGAAAATAAATCATAAAAAAGGTGAGCTAAACCTCCTCCTCCCAGCCATTTTTGATGAATAGCAAACCCCAAATTCACACTGGAAGTCTGATTTTCATGGTTGTCCTTAAGAAGTAGCCACATCTTGTTTGACTGAATTTGTTCAGTATCCTAGATTTTTTGACAGTTAATCCAAGGCTTGTAGGTAACAGTACAAGTCTAACCACAGTAACTACAGAAGGTCACGAGAACACCAGTACACCAGCAGATGCTACCAGAAGAATAGCTCATGGCCGTTTTTATATTTATTTATTTTTAGACAAGTTCTCACTATGTATCACTGGCTGGTCTAGAACTAGCTATGCGGAGCAGGCCTTAAAGTTCAGCTCTCAAGTGCTGGGGTTGAAGGTGCACCACCACATCCAGCTCACTGCAGCTTTGTACTGAGTACAGCTTGCTTACTGTGCTCTGTCTCCCTCAGCAGAGCTCAGCTCATTTGCTGACTTTGTGATATCATTGTATTACAACTTAAAATTAATTTGGACGTGTGAAAAAGGCCAACCCAAGCAAATGACCATTTTGCACAGTCTTATGTAAGTGTGAGAACTGAAAGAAATTCTTTAAAGTTCTTTTGGTTTTAATTCACCTTGTTTTAAGGAGAATTTGGCAGGGACCAAAGAAATACCAAAACTACTTAAAGGTAATGAATCAATTTTATTTTTGCCTTAATTTGAGTATAAAGCAAGTTTTTCAAGTGGGCTATGGGAAGAAGAGGGATGGATTTCTCCTTTGCATCTGGTTCCTTGGTGTGTGCACACAAGTCACAACAGCATTGTTGGGAGAACAGAGAACATCTAAAAGTGAATCTTTACAATGTGATGTTTTAATCCTCATTAGACTGCTGCACAGATTACTTCTTCTAACAAACTGGAATTTCCAATAGATTGTATTTCTAGACACAGGACCTTGACATTTTACCCAGTCTTTAAAACAAGTTGACATCATTTCCATGTGAACCTTGGTCTTGAAATTCATTCCATACATCTCATTTTGCTTTTCATACTGCCTTTAAAATGTTCTCTTTTGTTGTTGTTTCTCTCTCTCTCTCTCTCTCTCTCTCTCTCTCTCTCTCTCTCTCTCTCTCTCTGTTAATTAAGACAGGATCTGTTTGTTGCCTTGGCTACTCTGGACCTCTCTGTAGACCAGGCTGGCCTTGCCTTGAAGTCATAGAAAGCCCCACTGCCTCTGCCTCCCTAGTGCTGGGATTGAAGGCGTGAGCCACCATATCCTGGCCTAAAAATGTTTTGATACCTAGTTTTGAAGCTACAAGTTAGATCTGTGTTTTCTCCTGTTCTTCATAATTCACCATTGTGAATACAACAACTGGATATTTCTTTAAACAATGACCCATGTATGTTCCATAGGTGTACTGAAGTAGTTAAAAACTCTCCAGTGAACTTGCAACTTGTGTCTTGTCTGAATACTCATGGGCTATCACAGCCTTGTTCAGTGTCTCCTTCCTACGAGCACTTTTGTACTGTAACTTATTTTTTATTATGTCTAAAGCATTGTGTAAATAAACCCTTAGTAATAAAGAGTTATGGATTTTATTATTTGCTTACGTACAAATCTGCCAAATTCACATAGCAGTTAATAGCAAACAAAGGGATGTGTTTTATCTTTGCTGCAGTTTTCTTAGTAGAGACAGTAGAATCAATAATGGATGGAATTAATTTCTAGTAGATATATATGATTTCTATAGGTTTCTCATGTTGCTTTGGAGAGCTGGAAATGGGCAAAATGATCCCACAGATTTGGAAGACTCATTTCTTGAGTCTAATCCTAAACCTTACCAGGGTCTTACTATGAAGCGCACGTTGATCTTGGTCCTCCTGCCTCAGTGTTGCAAATCCTGGGCCTACAGACTTGCCACCCTGCCTGGCTTAGTTTGGGGGACTTCAGGGGCACTGGTACTAGTTTTTCTATGCTTACTCTCTTCATAGAGAAAACCACCAACTTTCAAGTCTAGTAAAGTGTACCAGTTGAGAATGTCACAGCTAGGAAATATTTCCAAAAGCTGAGGCTTTTGCTTCCCTTCCACTTTCATTGACCATAGCAGTTCCAGGAGAATTGGGTGACTACATCAGTCAAGCAGGGTCCTGGACCGTTTATTTTCAGAGGATGTCGGACCATCTCATTTCCTTACTTTTGGAACGATTGATACACATACCCTAGTTCCCCTTCACCTCGAATACACGCTGTAGTGATTTCATCATCACTGTCACTGCAGTCATTTAATAAGCATCCAATTCTGGATGATGTCATGGCTACATTAAAAGGAACAGGAACGATGAGGCTTGCGTGTATTTACCGCAGAGCCCAATAAAGATTTATTTATTTGACCCTGTACACTCGCCTATGCCTCCCTGAACTTCATATGAGAATCTATTGTGAAGGTTCAATTTAGACCCTCTATGGAGACAGAACTTCTGGATTACAGTCAGAGGATCAAGCCTGGTCATGCAGAATTCCAGGAAAATGAAATTGTTTCCCCAAAGTCCGTAGCCAATTTGAAGCAGAAGAGAGCAATAAGATCCTTCTTGAGAGTCCTTCTTGAGAATTGCTGATCAGGGAAACCAGGTAAGATTCTGGTAACAAGCCGTGCCCCTGAGGTAAATCCGGATGGCCATTTCAAAGGTGTCTCCCGCGATGACGTCACTTCCGGCACCACCTGCGTGGTCCCCGGGAGCTGTACACAAGGTGTGCAAGTGTCGGAGGAGCTGTCGGGATGCAGCAGCCAAGAGGAGCAGCAGGAGGCCGTGGCTGCGCTCTCTTTCCACTCCTGAGCATTCTGTTTGTCCAAGGTGAGTCCGCCAGCTGGCTGGGCTCCACTTCCGGCCTGGGGGGGGGTCAGGAAAGATGGTCGCTCTTCCGGTTCCGGGTTGAGGGGTCTCAGAAACCCCCCGCTCGGTTGCTGGGAGGGAGGGGACGTGGGAGGATGGTTTTCCCCGGCTGGTGCCACCCACTGCGGAGAGTTGGTCCCGGGTCCGTCCGGAGCTCTCCGAGCCTGACCTGTGGGACTTGGCTCTCCCTGGGTGATGCCACGACCGGATGAAACCGGAGCGAGCTCAGGCTTTGCGGACGCTCGCTGTTCGTGTCCGAGATCGTCAGTGATTGTCTGCCGGGACTCTGTACTGCTGTGGCACCCTGGCCAGAGATGGGCGATTCTGTTTGTCCCAGTTATTTTGAGAGACACAGTCATGATTAGAGGCTGGGGAAAAAAGAAGAGAGAAAGAAAGGGGCGGGGGGAGGGGAGAAGGGAGAAGAAAATCGTGCTTTGGTAATTTTATTTCAGGGGCTCTGAAATAAAACATTCTCGAGAAGCGTTATAGTGTGATTTTTCTTAGAGCAGGCATATTGTTGAAGAAAAGGCAGCTACCTTAGCACTTCATGAACATTCTAAAGTATAAAAGACACGGGAGTTCTTTTGAAAGTCTAGTTTTTGACTGTTGTCAGCAGTACAGTGTTGACATAATGACAATATTGTGAAGTTTGGATAATTTTGCTTTCGTGCTATTCCAAATTTCTAAAATTGAATCCAAACTAATTAACTTCACTTTGAGGTGCAAATAGTTCCTGATTATTTTTTCTGTGTCTGTTTGTGTCTTCCTAAGAAATAAAGTGCTAGGATAGGTAGCATTAGAATGAGTTGTTGTAACATGTCCCTGAAATGTGGTCATTTCTGAAGGGGATCTTCAGTAGTTGTATAAATATGAACACATTTAGGTGGCGGAGTCTCATCAGGCAAGGTGAGGAGGTTTTTTACTTATCTGGTGACTAATCTGCACACTGCCAGCACACTCCCTGCTCCCTCCCAGCTACCTGTGTCATCATAAGTGTCCAGATTTTCATCTGAGTTCTTTTTGCAATAGAGTCTTACTGTCACTTCCCATAAACTCCTCTCTCTCTCTCTCTCTCTCTCTCTCTCTCTCTTGTTTTCACACAACATGGGTGTTGGGGAGAAATGTTCAAATATTGTCCCATTAAGAAAAAAAAAATTCTAGCCAGGCGGTGGTGGCGCACGCCTTTAATCCCAGCACTCGGGAGGTAGAGCCAGGCCGATCTCTGTGAGTTCGAGGCCAGCCTGGGCTACCAAGTGAGTTCCAGGAAAGGCGCAAAGCTATACAGAGAAGAAACCCTATCTCGAAACCCCCCCCCAAAAAAAAAAATAAATAAATAAAAAGAAAAAAATTCTAGAAATGGTGGTCTTTCTGTAAACCTCGAAGAGCCGATGTCACATCTAGCTGAACAAACAGTTCAACGTAAGTTAATTTGTGGGGGGTGCTGGTGAGATGAACTGGTGGGTTAAGGTGCTCGCCACGTAATCCTGAGGACCTGGTTCCATCTCCAGAACCTACATACAGGTAGAAGGAGAGATCCAGCTCAACAGAATTGCATCTAACCTCCACATGTGTGCACACACTCTAATAATAGTTTTTAAGTTATTGATCCCTGGTTACTTCTTGAATAGATTTGTGTTCCTCAGCCACTCCTCCAAGTCTTCTTGAATAGATTTATATTTTGCCTTAAAAACCAGTCAGCCAACCAACCATCCAACCGAGGGGGCTGGGGAGATGGTTCAGAAGTTAAGGCCACTTGTTGCTCTTCCACAGACTGGTTTGATTACCAATATCCAGATGGTGGCTCACAGTGCTTTATAACTCCAATCCCAGGAAATCAGATGCCCTCTCTGGCCTCCAAGGATGCCAGACATGCAAGTTCTGCACAGACATACATGCAGGCAAAACACTCAAACACATAAAATAAAAATAAAGGTTTAAAAAAAAAGCACAAATTTGTTGGTATGTAGCTCACTCACATGCTTATTCATTCATTAAATATACAGTTTAATAATTTTTAGTATGCACTAAATTATGCAATCATTACAACCAATTTTAGAATATTTTCATTACCCTAAAGAGAAATCCCACACCCATTCCTACCTTCCCACAGGCTCTGGAAACCACCAATTTACTGTCTTTACTTATGCCTCTGTCTGTCCTGGGCATTTCATACACTGTAAACCAGGTGTGCCCCTTTGCGACTAGCTGTTTTCACTTAGCATGCTTTCAGTGTGTCATCTGTTTTTTGTTTGTTTGTTTTTGTTTTCTGTGTCTCTTTTGAATCTTAGGTGATAGAATTTGCTTCCCCACAAGTGTTTATTTGCTATCCCTCTTCAAAGATAGAACCCCTTAAATTGTTATCTTGTTTGAATTGGCCTGAAGTTGTAAGTCTAATCCTGCTTATTTTAGTTGGCTAAGTATATAGTAATGATAGACTGGGGGCTTGGGGATGTAGCTCAGTTGGTAGAGTGTTTGCCTAGCTTGGATGAAATCTTGGATTCAATCCCTAGTATTGCAAAAACAGGGTATGGTGGCACATGTCTAATCCTAGCACTAGGAATGTGAAGGAAGGAAGATAAGAAGTTCAGAGTCATCCTCAGCTATGTAGTGAATGTGAATCTAACCTGAGAAACATGAGATCCTGTCTGAAAAAAAAAAAAAACAAGAGAAGAAGGAGCGGGAGGATGAGGAAGCAATAATGATAGAGAACCAGCCCAGTATTATACTTTTCTCTTTTTCATGTAAGTGCAAGTACTATGTAAATTCAAGATGGAGAGATTTAAATTTTGGAAAATGGGATGTATAAAATTAGGGGCTATGTTTTGTCATGTTTAATTTCTACCAGCTGTAAAATTATTTGTGTTAGAATGTGATTTTCTTTTCTCACCTCCATTAATTGGTTTTTAAATTTTTTTTATGGTTTTTATTTGGCCAAAATAAATATCAAATCAGAGCATGGTGATCCCATCACTTGAGATGCTGAGGCAGGAGGATCAGGTGTTAGAGACCAGTCTAGCTTTGGCTACATAGCATGTTCTCAAGAAAAAAACCAAATAAAACAAAAATTAAATCTGAAAGGATATTATGCTAAAATGGGGAGATTTGAATGTATATAACATAGGATTAGGAAGATTTTAAAGAGGGGAGTTGATAGAAATATGGAGAGGGAAGAAGACTGAAGGGAAGAGTTGGAGAAAGGGAGGGAGGGAGAGGGAAGGAAGAGATGGAGAGAGTGGGGAGGAAGAGAGGAAGAGAGACTAGGACTCTGGAGAGCTGGCTGGAGGAAGCATGGAGGTTCTGATTTCTAACTCTAACCAGACCTTGTCTTTGCTCTAAAGTAGGTGTTAGTAACCATTCCCAATAATGGAATGAGAGTGAACATTTCAGACTGTGCACGCACCTGCTCTCTCCTGCATCTCCTGCAGGAGATGCCAAGTGTGCAAAAGCAGCCACAAACTAATGTGGTTGTATTTTAATAAAACTCCGTTTACGTGAAGATGTTGAAATGTTTTAGCTGTTTGCTGGAAGACCACTGGAGATGGATTGGTTTGGACAATCTGGGTTACCTGCAGAGCTGAGAACAGGGTCACTGCTAATTATTAGGAGTTTGCTCCCTTCTCACAAGAGCCATTTGCTCCCACTTGAGTCATGGGTCGTAGATTGCTGACCCCTGACGTATGATTCTTTTTAGACATTATCCCTTAGGTATCAAAGACATCTGAACTTCCCCAGAATCAGATTCAAACTCCCCCCCCCCCCCCCCCCCCCCGCCCAAGCCTACTTTCCCTCTTTGAGTGAGTGGCTTTTCTAAGTAGAAACTGAGAGTCATTCTTGACCCCTTCCTTCCTTCTCATGCTAATTTCTTATGGGAACTGTCTATACATTCGGGTGATACTTTTTTCCTCCTTTAGTACACCAGCCCAATCTAGAAGTGATTAGCAAGAACTGATCTTTTCCTGAATGGATACAGTCAGACGCATCGACAGAGGTGTTGAGAATTCCATAAGGAAGGTGATAGGGAGAGAGTGAGTGAGCAGTGAACACATGTTCTAACACTAGTAATCATGGTGATCTCCCAGTTTCTCCCTGTCTGCCTTCTTCCCTCAGAATCTTTGCCCTGATGGTGCTTGTATTTTGTGGAGGAAAGGACTTTTATAAATCAGGTGTGGTCATGGCATATGTGCTTGGGTAGTATTGTATTATGGGAACTTCAGAGGAAGAGCAAAGAACTTCAGGGAATTTGGGTATCAGAAAGTGGGCTGGTATTCGAGGTGATGGTGAAGGTGTGGGCTGGTATTTGAGCTGGTGGTGGAGGTATGGGCTGGTATTCGAGGTGGTGGAGAAGGTGTGGGCTGGTATTTGAGCTGGTGGTGGAGGTATGGGCTGGTATTTGAGTGGTGGTGAAGGTTTGTGAATGTTGGGGTGTGGTGGGGAGCAACTCTGGCAGGATGGTGGGAATGGGGAGATCCTTCCAGACAAAGATATATTTAAAGAAAAGCATAGAGACATGAAAAGACGTAATATCTTTGGAAAATGACTGGTCAGTCCAGACATAGTGAATGGGTTAGGATGGGTAGTTGGCAGGTGTCTGAGACAGACTATTCCTGTTTAGATTTTAATTCACAGCCCAGAATTTTTAGTATGTGTGGTGTCCACTTTAATAATAATAGTTGATATTTGTTAAATGTTTTTATCTTGAGGACTCTACGAAACATCCTATGTGTATTTATGTATTTGTTTGCTTGCTTATTTATTGTGGTCCTAGGGAGAGAACACAGGCTCACCCACTCCACCACGGAGCTGTACCCAGGCCTGTATGTGTTTAAAGTGTATTGGATGTTCACAGTGATCCTAGGAGGTTATTCTTTCCATTCACCAATGGAACAGTTGAAGCCTGCGCAGGTTAGGAAACTTTGACCTAGGCCTCACAGCCCGAAGGCAGGTGGGCTAGAGCTTGATGCATTTCTGGTTAACTCTAAATTACCCCTTCGAGCTCTATATTGTACTTAGGTTTTAGGCAAAAAACATAGGATGAGGAACCTGTGTAATTTGTGGGTTCATTCTACCTTTCAGGTTTTAGACCTGACTCTCCGGTGCTGAATAGGATTTTTCTTCAAGTTCATGGGTCAGGAGTGAGTGAGGGCTTGAGAATGAAGGCTTTTTCTGGCAGAGGAATGAGCATTTACAAAGGCATGCAAGAAATGGCAAGTTTAGTGTGGCAATCAGAAAGGATGCTGTTCAGGGAACCAGATGGCCATCATCTTTGAGATGGGCCGGATTCTTACTAAAGGCCTTACTAGCAAGCTCTGTCTTGGTCTCCTCCTTTCAGGAGGAATGTGACCAGACGAGATTGTTCAGAGAGGTGTGAGAGAATGATTCAAAGCCGGCAGAGGTAAAGGTACTGGGACAGTGACTCAGATACACCAGCAGTAGGAAAGGTCGAGAGTCTGTGGGAGAAAGAGGAGGCGATATCAGCAGGCGTGGGGCGTTTGCTCGAGGTAGGTTGGCCTTCTGGGTGGTGTACGTGTTTTAACCCATGTAGTCCTCACAGGGACCTAGAGGGAAGCCCCATTTCTGCCAGGATGAGCAAACTGAAGGAGTAAGGTAACTTGCTGAGCTGCTCAGAGCCAGCGTTAGGGCTGGGGTTTGAACTCAGATCTTCTGGCTTAGGCATCTTTGTGTTCAATCATTACACCATCCTGCCTTGCCAGATAGATTAGATTTTGAGGCAGGGTGTGGATTTACTCTTTTCTGAAATCTTGCTATGCTCTATGCCCTTGGCTACCAGAAGAACCTTGGATTAGTGATGTAGAGAAGGAAGCAGGAAAACCAGAGGATAGTGTTTTAACTTCCTAAAACAGTGCTCTCCAGTGGGAGACAGATTTTTTTTTTTTTTTTTTTTTTTTTTTTTTTTTTGGTTTTTCGAGACAGGGTTTCTCTGTGTAGCTTTGCGCCTCTCCTGGAACTCGCTTTGGAGACCAGGCTGGCCTCGAACTCACAGAGATCCACCTGGCTCTGCCTCCCGAGTGCTGGGACTAAAGGCGTGCGCCACCACCGCCCGGCGGGAGACAGATTTTTATTCACTGCTTTCCCAACAGCACATGGTTGGAAGAAAGTGCCCGGTTTTTGGTTTTTGTCTTCCTTTCTTCCTTTTTTCCTTCCTTCCTTCTTTCCTTCCTTCCTTCCTTCCTTCCTTTCTTTTGGAGAGATGGAGTGTCAAAGTTGGAATGAATGGTTTTAGAAAGACCACACTCTGCAGGCTTTAAAAATGATATCTTACTTTTACATTGTAGAACACATTCAATTATATTTTTCCTCTCCATAATTTACATCCTTTTTCTTTTTTCTTTTCTTTTTTCTTTTTTTTTTTTTTTTTTTTTTTTTTTTTTTTTTGGATGCTAAGTATAGAACCTGGGGCCTTCCAAGTTAAGGCAGGTGCTCTGCCCTTGAACTACACCTCCAGCCAGCCCTCCGTAATTTACTTTTAATAGGTGTGTGATTCACTACCCAGCTTTGAGAGCAAGCACAGCTGGGTGTGGTGGTACAGGCCTGTAATCCTAGGTCTCAGAAGACTTAGTCAGGAGGAGGGTGAATTTAGGCCAGACTTGGCAACAAAGCAAAGCCCTGTCTCAAGAAAAAGGAGGAGGAGAGGAAGGAGAGGGAAAAGAGGAGGAGCAAGAGGTGTTAGAGAGAAGGATCAGCAGTTTAGAGCACTTACTATTCTTCCAGAAGACCAGAGTTCAGTTCCTCATACCCACATCACACGGCTCGCAAAACTCCATCTCTAGGGGATAAGGCCTCTTGTCTCCATTGGCACTGACACTTGTGTGGATGAACACACACACACACACACACACACACAATTAAAAAGAATAAAAATAATTTTTAAAAAAGAGGAGGGGGAGGAGGAGAAGACTAGATATAACCCTTTAAGATAGTTTAAAACATAAATTTCCTATTTGTATTTTCTATCCTCGTTTTGATACTGGTTGAAGCACTAGTAGCTTCATCGTGCTGTGATCATATTGTGTTTGGTTGAGTCTCTCTCTCTCTCTTTTGTTTTGTTTTTCTTTTTTCGAGACAGAATTTCTCTGTATAGCCTTAGCTGTTCTTAGCTGTCCTGGAACTCCCTCTGTAGACCAGGCTGGCTTTGAACTCACAGAGATCTGATTGCCTCTGCCTCTGCCTACAGAGTGCTGGGATTAAAGACATGTGTCACCACTGCTTGAGTCTCTTAGACCTCATAAAAGCTGCTGTATTCCTGGAGCATGTGTGTGTGAGGGGGTGTTGGGGGAGGGCACAGAATGAGAAGGAGTGGGTAGTGTTGCCTTTTAGTTATTATGGGCAACCTTCCTTGTTTGTATTTAATTTAACCACAAGCCTGTGTTTGGAAAAAATGCTAGTGTGATTAGGTTTTTAATTTTTACTCAACTATTTACTGTGATTTGAGACTATAAAATGATAAAATGTTATTAAAGATTAATGGGACTTAGCTCCTTGTTCCTCATGGATTTGTCTGAAAATACATTGAGGACCCTGGCTTTTGGAGAGATCCCTGAAAGTGATACAAAGCATCTATAGTGCTCACTCACATTTGCATAATCCAACAAAACGACTGAGACTGCATTGTAAGTGTTTGGGCTTGCCTCCGTTAGGTGCGCGTACCGTCCTTTCTTTGGAGATCAGTGCCGATGCCCACGTCCGAGGATATGTTGGAGAAAATATCAAGTTGAAATGCACCTTCAAGTCATCTTCCGATGTCACTGACAAACTGACCATAGACTGGACGTACCGCCCCCCCAGCAGCAGTCGCACAGAATCCGTAAGTGTAGACTTTCTAGAAAGGTTCTTTGAGTGCCTGGCATGGTGGCACACACCTGTCATTTCAGCGATGGTGAGGATGGAAGATCAGGAATTCAAGGCCGTCCTCAGCAGCACAGCAGGCTCAAAGCCAGCTTGATCTACCCTTAAGAAAAGAAAGCAAGCCCGTGCCCTCGTTCAGGGAACACAGAGGCTCCTGTTCTGCAAGCCTGATGACCTGAGTTCGATTCCTGAAACCCATGGGGGAAGGAGAGAGTCAACTCTCTAAAGTTGTCTTCTGATATCTACGTGTGAACCATAGCACTAAAATTCCTACACGGACATCCCACACACCCCTACACACACACACACACACACACACACACACACACTCAGAGTTAAATTTAGAAAAAGCAATAAAAATAAATAGGTCTTTGGAGTGAGTCAGTCTTCTGCCCCGTATGATATCTGTTTAATCACACAGAACCTTTTGCTCTGCCATGTAAGACTCTTGCACATTATCTCAAGGAAAAAAATGATCAGAAACCAAGAGGAAATGTGGTTTAACTTGGTTGCCTTGTTGTTTCCTTCGGTGTGGCGTTACAGCTTCGTTTTAGATCTGATGTACTAAAAAGGGCATCTCCAGGACGTGGGCTAGAGGAATTCCCCACTCACGTCACTGCATCCTTTCTCTGAAAGCTGCTCCAATCCTGCTGTTTCAGTGGGTGTGCCTGTCTGAGAACCCCACAGTCTGTAGATTTATCTTGGCTGCTCCTCTGGTCATGTAAATATCTGCAGTGATTTATGTAGCTGCCTTTGAAGGAAACGGTGGCACCTTGTCTTGGTGACAGATGTCATCGGTGACAGATGGTCATGCAATATTAGAAGCAATATACTTTAGTCACACATATAAAACACATTTATGGTTCAAGTCCCATTATGGATGTTTAATTAGAGATTACAATGCTGTAAAAACCCTTTCTCTTTATAGTTCCATCCGTGGCCTTAGTTCAGGATGGGTGCTATTTAAGAATATATTTGAATGTTGGGACTGAAGAGATGGCTCAGCGGTTAAGAGCATTGAGTGCTCTTCCAGAGGACCTGGGTTCAATTCCCAGCACCCACATGCTGGCTTACAACTTCCTGTAACTCCAGTTCCAAGGGGAATCAGAAACCCTGTTATGACCTCCCTGGGTACCAGGCATGCACGAATGCACAGACATACATACATACAGGAAAAACACCCATACATATAAATTAGTCTTTAAAAAATCTTTAAAAATGTGAATGTCACAGCCATCTGTAAATCGGATTTGTTTTCTTTACATTTTATTTATTTATTTATTTTTGTGGGCGTGCTACTGTGGGTGTGTGAAGGACAGAGGACAAGTTGCAGAATCTAGTTCTCTCCTCCCACCCCTTGGATTCTGGGGGTGAGCTCAGGCCTTCAGGCTGCGTGGCAAGGCGCCTTTACACACTGAGCCGTCTCGCTGTCCCCAGACTGGATTTTAGAGAGTGTTCTTTTCTCCCTTCTCCTCCACTGGAAGGAAAACTGCCTTTCATCTTAGTGACTCCGCTTTGCCTGGTTCATCAGGAGCTGTTCCTGGGTGCCGTGGTGTGGAGTGGGTCGGGTAACTGGCCAAGGAGACAAGGCTGGAGTCGAGCTTCCTGTCGCTTTAGGTTTAAAATAGTTCACTTTATTCTGACTTGTCAGGAGGCCGTGGCTGACCTTATTCGGCTCTGCTTCCTTGTCCGAAAGTAGGACAGAGTGAGCAGTAGGGAGCTTCTTAGGTCAGAAACCCTATATGCAGACGGTGCTTCTCTTGGAGCACTGTTCTGTGAACCCAGTCAGAAAGCAGCGAGCTCATCTGAGTTGGAATCCGTGGCATTTAAGACTCTTGTAGCTCAAGGTTGTGTGTGGAGAAGTGCTTAGTTTGTCAGGCTTACCAAGGAGCGAGGATTGGGGAGGTCACTAATTTAACGTGTAATTCATGAATTAGATTAATCTGGAAGGTACACAGCAGGCCTTGTTTTGTCAATGAGGAATTTATTTTATTTTTATTTTTTATTTTTTTTCTTTTTGGTTTTTTTGAGACAGGGTTTCTCTATGTAGTTTTGGTGCCTATCCTGGATCTCGCTCTGTAGACCAGGCTGACCTCGAACTCACAGAGATACGCCTGGCTCTGCCTCCCGAGTGCTGGGACTAAAGGCGTGCACCACCACTGCCCGGCTCAACGAGGAATTTTTAAGGCTTTTATCCTGCTGATTGATGGGAGGCCTGTTTTTTGGAGACAGGCTTTTGCTCTGCTCTTGAAGTTAGTATATCAGCCAGCATATACTATACAGTTAGTATATTCACAGCATCCCTCCTGCCTCTGCCTCCTGAGTATGGGAGTACAGGCCCACGCCATCATGTTGGCTTGGTAGGCCTCTTCTGTCCCCCCCTCTGGAACACTCGTCACATATACATTAGTTCTTACTGTCTATATTTACCAACATGTAAGCTCCATGAGAACAGAGGCCATGCCTGTGTGGCGCTCACTGTATCCTGTTCCTTCGCACGCCTGGAACATGGGAGGTGTGCTAAGTGTCTGTGAAGGGAATTCTTGATGAAATTAACCAGTGAGTGACGCAGCATCTTCTTGGAGGAATTTCTTCTTCACAATTAGGCAATTCGGTGGTTGGAAACGCCTGCCGTCCTAAATGGGAAGGTAGCAAGTAAACAGAGGAAGAGGGAAGCCTTCTGTCTTGCATAAGAGTCATGTTGACTGTCCTACCTGCTTGCCACACCTTCAGGCATAAATATGTGCTTTTGGTGACCAAGTGTCTGGTCACCAAGTCCAAAGCAGTGTCGCCTTAATACAGCAGATACTCACTGTGCACGTCTCAGGCATTTGATGTGAGCTTGTATTAACTGCCACAGGAGACAACCCGAGAGAGACTGGATTGTCTTACACCTGCCCAGAGATTTGGAAAATGAAAATCTCCCTCTTGTCCCTTGCTAACTGTGTGCCTTTGAGTACCTTGCTTCATATTTTGATTTGGGTCTCATTTCTCTTCCTGTAAGTTCAGAATAGTTACACCTGCCTCACATGCTTTGGTGATGTTATAAGGGCCAAGTGAGTAAACAGTGAAAGTCATTTGCAAACCATGAAAAACAAACATTGGGTGTCACTTTAGAGTACGGTTTCTCTACTTCGGCACTGTTGACATTTAAGCCTACGGGGATGTCTGATGCATCGTGGGAAGTTGAGCAGGGCCCTTGACGTCCACCCACTGGGTGCCTGAAGTCACATCCCTAGTTGCCACAACCAAAGTACACCAAGGGAACAAATAACCCGATTAAGCTTAGGCAGAAGACCTGAGCAGACATTTCTCAAAGGAAGCAATATCAGTGGTCAGATATATGAAAAAATCTCAGTGCCTCTAATTATAAAGGAAGTAAAAATAAAACTGAAATGAGATGGGGCTGGAGAGATGGCTCAGAGGTTAAGCGTGTACACTGCTTTTGCTGAGGACCTGAGTGTGGTTCCCAGTACCATATTGGGTGGCTCACAGGGGCCTGTAACTCCAGCTCCAGGGGATTTGATGCCATCTCTGGCCTCTGTGAGTACCTACACTCATGTGCATGCACACACATGCAAGCACACACAGATACACACGTAATGAAAAAGTAATAAAAATAAATCTTAAAAAGACAAATGATGATAAGGATTGCTCCAGGTTGAAGAAAATGGAAATTTACTGATGTAAATAATACAGCTAATTTAGAAAATGGCATGGCAGTTCCTCAAAAACAAAAATAGTTGGGAGATGTAGCTTGGTGGTAGAGCTTAACAGGCACAAGGCCAAGAGTGCAAGTCTCAGCACCACACGAAAAGTCACATTGTGCTCCATAAATGTTATGCACAATTATTATTTGTCAATTAGAAATAAAGAAATACAGTTTAAAACTTGGTGGGAAAAAGAATCTGTCCGCATTGTCAAATGTTTTGTGGAGAGTTGAAGGTGCCCCTGCTTGAGAGTCATTACCTGGGGGCTTTAGGGAGAATTTGGAAGAAAGTTCTTGTTTAGATCTCTCTCTCTCTTTGTGTGTGTATGTTTGTGTGTGTGTGTTTACATGTGTATGGGTGTGTGTGTGTTTATGTGTATATGTACGGATGTGTGTGTACATATGTGTATGGGTGTGTATGTGTGTTTGTGTGTGTACATATGTTTATGGGTGTGTGTGTATATGTGTGTGTGTGTGTGTGTGTGTGTGTGTGTGTGTGTGTTGTAACATGCGAAGGTGCCCTCAGAGGCCAGAAGTGTGGGATCCCCTGGAGCTGAAGTTACAGGTGATTGTGAGCAGCCTGATGTGGGTGCTGGGAACTGACTGCAGGTCCTCTGGAAGGACAGTGCTCTGAGCCGCTGAGCCATCTCTTCAGCCATAGGAAAGATTTAAAGGTTGAGATACCAGGACTCTCTTCGGTCTTTTTCAGATCAGTTTTATTAAGAGAGAGGCGAGAAAAGCATTAAAAACAAAACAAAAAACAACGCCGACCGGGGAAAAGAAAACCCTGATTAACAATTCTTTTTAACTTTGGATCTGCCCAGCTTTTCCTTTCATTGCGTTTTCCAAGTTAACCTTTTCTCTCGTGGCATTGCTTCCTTAGATCTTCCACTATCAGTCTTTCCAGTACCCAACTACAGCGGGCACATTCCGAGACCGGATTTCCTGGGTTGGAAATGTGTACAAAGGGGATGCATCCATCAGCATCAGCAAACCCACTCTGAAGGACAATGGGACATTCAGCTGTGCTGTGAAGAACCCTCCAGACGTGTACCACAATATCCCCCTGACAGAGCTCACGGTCACAGAAAGGGGTAAGCTGCTCCCTGCCAGGCTCCTGCCCTGCTGTGACTCCTCTGGGACTTACCAGTTGGCTTAGAGGATCTGGATCACTGTGTCAAAGTTGTTGTCTTCGTATGCCTGTTAAGATTAAATTTTAAACCATTGATTTATTTTGTATGTGTGTTGGTGTGTAGGCATGCATGTTACAGTGTGTGTCTGGAAGTCAGAAGACAACTTGTAGGTGGGAAGAGCCTTTACCGTAGGCTGAGCTCTCTCAGTTTTGATTTTGAAAACGGAATACTCTCTTCCAACGTTGTCAAAGTTTCTGCATTGTCTCTTTCATGTTGTCTTCAGGTGGCCGAATGTGTTGTGGAATGTTGAGAATCCCCCAGGTTCATGAAGGGCGATTGGGAGTGATGAGGAGTCATTCCAGCTGTCCGGTCAGGTTCAGGCTTCGGTTAGGAGACTGTTCGTGGAAAGGCGCTCGCTCTGAGAGTGGGCAGCATTACATTTCTTTTAGGCTACGAAGAGCAGCAGTTTCCTTCCCCTATGGAGATGAGGTTGTGAATGCCCTTTTTCAAAATGTCCCTCTGGCGAACTAATACATGCTCATTTGCACTTGAAACTGAATTTGAACCAAAGACACAGAGACACGTTCTGAGTCATTATAACTGCCTTATCGTTTCTTGGGGCTTCCCTTCCTCCTCTATCTCCTCTTGCCTGCCTGCCCTGATTTTCTCCCCTCTTCCCCTCCCCTCCCCCACCTTTTTCTTTGTCATAATCATTATCTGGTTTGGCAATAACTCACTCCACATTTACATAATCATACCCCTGGCAGGAGTAGAGTTCATTTTTCTAGAAGGCAGTTTAGTAGTAGAAGTCATATTTCCTAAAATTATATTCTCTTAAAAATATAGTCCCTACAATTCTACTTTAAAATTTCATCTTAAGAGACAGAGCTAGCCAGGCAGTGGTGGCGCACGCCTTTAATCCCAGCACTCAGGAGGCAGAGCCAGGTTGGATCTCTGTGAGTTCGAGGCCAGCCTGGGCTTCCAGGAAAGGTGCAAAGCTACACAGAGAAACCCTGTCTTGAAAAACCAAAGAGAGAGAGAGAGAGAGAGAGAGAGAGAGAGAGAGAGAGAGAGAGAGAGAGAGAGAGAGAGCTAAACACCAGGATTTAGGAGTGGTCATTTTAATATGATTTGTGGAGTCAAAGAATTTGAAATAACTTGAATGTTCAAAGTTAGAGGATTGATTTGCTAATTGATTCAGTATGGTAGAATACTATGTATTGTATTTTTGTTTGTTTGTTTGTTTGGACAGAGTCTCACTATGTAGCTCTGGCTTTTCTAGAACTTACTTTGTAAACTATGAGGCTGGCCTTGAACTCATGGAGATCGCTTGCCTTTGCCTTCTGGCTGAAAAGACCTTTATAATCAGGACCTTTATCATCACATCAAAATATGTATATATTTATATCATGTGTTAAGCCAAAATAGTGTGAAAAATAGGACTTCTGCTCTTAGAAATATGCATCCTGCCCCATATGTGTTTTTAGACTCCTGGAAAGAAGAACTCCTAGGCGATGGAGTTATGTGTATGTGTTTATGCTTCTTGCATTTCTTTATGTTTTCTGTGATGAATTTATTCCTTTTGTGATTAGAAGCATGAGCGAAGGCATGGAGCTGAAGAAGCCTGGGCCTGATCTGAAGTAAGACTGCATGAGCACAGCCTCTCTCTGTGTTTCCTACAGGTTTTGGCACCATGCTATCCTCTGTGGCCCTTCTCTCCATCCTCGTCTTCATCCCCTCAGCAGTGGTGGTCATCCTGCTGCTGGTGAGGATGGGGAGGAAAGCAGCGGGGGTGAAGAAGAGGAGCAGGTCTGGCTATAAGAAGTCTTCCATTGAAGTCTCCGACGAGTAAGTCCCACCGTGGGCCTACTTCCTTCTCACGGCTCTGAGCTGGGGCAGATTTTTCTTTTCTCCTTTTTTTTTTTTTTTGGCTCTGAGCTAATGTCTCCTGACAGAATATGCATGAACAATGAAGGAGGCTTTGAGAACAGTCCTGAGAACAGGGCAAAGGAAATTTAAATAAGATGTCCTGTGCATGGTCAGCAGATGCTCTGACAGGGCCAAATGGGTGTAGTTACTGCCTTGGTCACTGTTCTGGTGCCGTGACGAGACACCGTGACCAAGGCAACTCTAGTAACAGAAATCATGTCACTGGGGGCTGGTTTACAGGTTCAGAGGCTTGGTCCTTTGTTATCATGGTAGGAACATGGCAGTAAGCACGGTGCTGGAGAAAGATCTGAGAGCTACATCCTGATCTGGAGAGAGAGACAGAGACACTGGCCCTAGCATGGGCTTTGGAAACCTTAAATCCCATCCCAGTGACATACTTCAGCCAATAAGGCCACACCTCCTAATCCTTCTAATCCTATCAAAGAGTTCCACTTTCTGGTGACTAAGCATTCAAATATATGAGCCTTATTCATATATTCATTCTTATTCAAACCACCACAGTTATCAAAAGCATTTATTAATCACCATTCTGACAGTGGACAAGCACCATCCAGTAGTTTCCCAGGAACAGATTTACTTTTTAAAAGGAACTAAAATGTACATTAAAGCTCTGTAGCCAGCATGAGGTGCACACCTTTGATCCCAGCACTCAGGAGGCAGAAGCAGGCAGGTTTCTGTGAGTTCAAGTCCAGCCTGATTTACATAATGAGTTCTAGGCCAGCCAAGGATACATAGTGAGACCCTGTCTCAACAAAACAAACCTATGGATTAGGGAGTTTTACCTTGGGAAGTTCTAAAGTTTTCTCTCTGTCTGTGTGTTTATTTATTTACTGGAGAAAGACTTCCATTTTCAAGGAATCTGTAACTAACACACACACACACATTCACACACACACACACACACACACACACACACACACACACACACACACACACGGAAAGAATTATTGGCAAAAATACCAGTGTCTGTTTCTAAGCACGGTATATAAAACCCTTTGTGGTCTGTTCCTAGGTCACATTGTTTCTATCATTTGCTCTCACTCACTCTATAGTCCAGCTATAGTCAGCTTGTGTTTTTTTTTCTCCTAGATATACTATAGTAAGTTGTGTATATGTACATGTCTGTCTGTCTCTACCTGTCTAATTGGAACTATAAGGGTTCAACCCCTTGATAGTCCCCTCCCAGAGTCTGGGAAGAATCTACAACCAGCTGATAATTAATATTTGATGATAGGAAATGAATCTACGTACACGGAACGCCTTAATCCATACACTTTATTCTTCTGAGTCAGTTCTCTCTATATAAGCTTCTATTCCACTCTCATGCCTAGCTCCTTTCTTGCCTTAGTTCTCTCTACATTTATCTGCTGTCCTCTCTAAGTTCTATCTTAATTCTCTCATTTTAGTTCTGCCCCATCTAGGGTCTCATCCATCTAGTTCCTTCCCATCTTAGCTCCTCTCCCATCTCCTTTCTCATCTTGTTTTTCCTAATCTTGTTCCTCCCCATCTTGCTCTTCCTCACCTTTCATCTTGTTCCTCTAGTACTCTCTTCTAGTCCTTCAATCTAGTTCTTCCCATGTAGTTCATTCCTCTCCAGTTCTTACCCATCTAGTTCTTCCATTCTCTTTTCTCTTCTCCGTCTCGTCCTCAAGTTTTCCTCCAAATCCTCCTCTAAGTTTCCTTATCCCTCTCCACTCCCTCATCTCTCTGTCATTCAGTTATAAAACCAAGCAATAGCAATCCTCTGGCCAAGCAAGGTCACCAGGATTGAATTCTTACAGGGCCATAAAGGCAGATAAGAGTTTTCCTTAGGGAAATAAATCAGGCTTTCTTTTACAACCCAAAAAGGGAGTAGTAAAGGAGGAGGTCAACTGTGAGCTAACGATCGGTTAGTATATCAAGAAGAGGGGATTTATGTGCTCAGTCTACATCCCTAGAAGTGGTCAAGTAAGACGTTAGGAGTCCATAATGTTAGTAAGGCTGTATAAGAAAGGAGGGTCTCAGCTTAAATTGCACAAGAAATAAAGCTATCCTCCTGACCTAGGAGACAGGCGTTGTTTCCATAAGGGTGTTACCTTAGTTCAGGAGATCATTTGGCCTTGGATGCTTGATAGGTATTTTAGATAAATACACTGTTAGGAGTTCTTGGAAGCACACATAGCATATAAGAAAATCATGTAGGAACCAGCTAATATATATACAAAAGCTAAAAATATCACCAAGACTTCTTCAGCCATGGCTTGACCTTCGGAAAAGTCTTTGACCTTTCCAAGCAGTAGCTTTTGCCATAGTAGCTGGATTCCATGACGTTTTCCTGTGGCCTGCCACACTTGTCCGTCCATCTATTCATCCATCCATTTTTTTTCCTCCTGACCCCAACATTCCTGGAATCACCCCTTCCCTCTCTCATTTGTCTGGAAGCTTTCTTACACTCCTCCTGAACAGACAGCTGGTCCCTCCCTGCCCGGTGCTGCGTAGCAGTTCCACCCTGTTAGAACATTATGGTATTGTATTACAGTACACATTGGTTCTCACAGTTCTCGCTGGCATGGCATTGGGAGCTCATCAACAGACCAGGTCCTCTTTACCTCTGTTTGTGCTCCAGCCATGGCTGGTGTTTGGCACTTTTCTGAGTGAATGATGGTGACTAGCTGCTATTTCTCTAGCACTTGCTGGGTGTTCTGATACACGTCTAACGCACATTTATTTCTTACTTATTCCTAAGGACTCTGTTTCAGGGTTGGCTATAAAACCAATCATGTGATTTCAGTACCTGAGCTTGGAATTGTCTCCTGCTAAGAACAGTGACAGCTGAGTTTTGCTTTGTGTTCATTCCACAGCACTGACCAGGAGGACAACAATGACTGCATGACAAGGCTTTGTGTCCGCTGTGCCGAGTGTCTGGTAGGTGCCCTGTTTCTTTTGTTTGGTGTTTGCTCCTCTTCCTGCCTATTTGAACGATCCTTTGCTCTCAAGACAAACAGACACATGCCAGCCAGCACAGGAAAGTATGAACCAGGGTCTCTGGGAACCTCTGCCAATTCTCAACTTGATTTTTTTTGAAAAATAAAATTTAGATTTTTTTTTTAAGTATAAGAGTGTTATGCATGCATGTATGTCTGTGTACCACCAATATGCCTGATGTCTGCAGAGGTCAGAAGAGGGTGTTTGACTGCCTGCAGCTAGACTTACAGATGGTTGCGACCTACCATATGGGAGCTTGGAACAAAACCCAGGTCCTCTGTAAGAGTAACAAGTGCTCTTAACAGCTCAGCCATCTCTCCAGCCCTCATTTTAAAAATTACATTTGTTTATTTATGCTACAGTGCGTGCATGGAGGTCAAAGGACAACTTATGGGAGTTGATTTTCTCCTTTTACCATGTGGGTCCCAGGGATCCAACTCACGTCATCAGGCTTGACAGCAAGCTCCTGTACCCGCTGAGCCATCTCATCGCTCCGTGATTTTATTCTCTGTTTCATGGGTGTAGAAAAGGGGGCGGTGTAAGCTACTGACTGATAAACAAACAAACAAAAAATCCAAAAGCCCTATTGATTTTTTATAAGGGGATTTCGAGTTTCTCGACTCAGAACCCTGAACTGAACTTCTCTGATGAACCCTAGTATTTTACGGGAAATCAGGATGTACAGCCTTTAGGTGATTTGATTGACGTCTTTTATCACCAAGAAACACTGTATTGGCAGGTCCTCATCTTGGTTTAAATCTCTAAAGACCAAGTCCCTCTCTGAGCACACACAATGACTCAGGCTTCTCTGTGGCTGTCCTGGGATCTAAGGAGCGGGGAAGACTCTGATGTGGTGCAGCTGGAGACGCCTCCAAATCAGCTTGTGATTGGGTGTGAAGTGCACCCGTCCCTGAGTCCTCTCTGTCCTCACTGCCACCCAGTACTTCACCAGATGAGTGCAGTCCCATCGCTCACTGGGCCTCTCATTACTGTGACTTCTGTGAGCTTGAGGCTCTTATGAGAGATGAGAAAAAGTTGTTAGTTTATGAAGAAGGACCTCGTCTCGACTCTCCAGGGTTTGAATACTTTGATAACACAAAGGAAGAGAGTTATTATCCACATTTCTTGCATTAATTTGTTTAATGATTATTTATTGGCATCTGCTGTGTGCCATGTGTACCATTCTAGGTACTTAGAAAATAGAGGTGAAAAGATAAACATCCCTGCTCTTCAAGGAGAATGTTCTCTCCCTGAAAAACTCACTCACATTCTCTAACATGCAGCTTAAATAGCATCTTGTCTTAAATTGGGGCATAAACATTGACAATTTTTTGAAAATGAGTAAACTATTTAGTATATCGGGCAATATTTAATTCCAGCAAATATTGCAGAAACAAAGCAGAGAAAGGACAGATGGCCAAAGGATTGTGGTGTTCGATAGGATGCTTACGAGCAGCCTCAGAAGGGTGGCATTGAGAGCGCTCCTAAGAGAAGTCAACCGCTAGCCACACAGCTTTCTCGGGGGGGGGTGGGCTTCTGGAAGAGATTGTGGGTGCAAAGGCTCAGAGGAGAGAGCACGACCTGCCTGTCTAGGAGCAGCAAGGGGGGAGTGTGGAAGGCAAGAGAGGAGGGCAAGAACGGAGGCTGTTGGAGTCAAAGGGTTAATGCAGCATCTAGATCTTGTAGAGGGTTTGGTCACCCTGGACTCTAAATGAAGTGGAGTGCTTTAGAGGGGACTCGAAGAGAAGCACTGTGGACTGATGCGTGTTTTCAGAGCGTCAGTCTAGTTTGTGTGTTGAGAATGGTGGTCAGGGACCACAGCAGGATCAGGGAGCCTAGTCAGTCGGCATCAGCCAGAATCCGAGTGAGAGAAGTCCGTGGTAGAGATGGTGAGAAGTGGTTGTATTCTCTATTCTGGCTTGAAAGTAAAGTCAGAAGAATTTACTGGCATTTGTTTAAAAAAAAAAATGAGAAGAAGCAAGGATCATTCCAGAGGTCTTGGGCAACTAGTAGAATAGAATTCACATTTTCTAGAGCAAGATTGAAAATGTTTTAATTAAACCTTAAGATTTTTGTTTTAGACGTGTGAGTGTCTGCCTGCATGTGTGTCTGTGGACCCTGCCCGTGCAGTGCTCATAGAGGCCAGAAGAGGACGTAAGATACCCTGAAAATTGAGTTACAGATGGTTGTGAGCCACCCTGGGAGTGCTGGGAATCAAACCCAGGTCTTCTGGAAGGGCAGAGGATGCTCTTAACAACTGAGTCATCTCTCCAGCCCCGGAGCAAGATTTAAGAGTAAAATCAGGAGTTGAGTTTGAACATATTAAGTTTGAGATGTGCAGTGGACAGTTATGTTTTCAGAACAGAGGCCTAGTCTGGAGATATGACCTAGAAGCTATTAGGAGATAGAGACTGATGAAGATATACCCATCAAGAAAATAGATTTATGTATGCAGGAGAGATCAAAGGACTGAGCCTGGAGTTCTCCAAGGCTTCTAGATTAGAAAGGCAAAGAGGAATTAGCAAGAGAGGACGAAAAGGGATGACCTTTGAAGTTGGAAGACCACCAAGAGAGTTTGGTATCTTGGGAGATGGGGAAGAATTTTTCAAGGAACTGGGAGTTCACTGTTGATGTTTTGGTGATGTGGAGGTTACTGGTGATCTCGGCAAAAGTAGCTCCACTGGGATAGTGAGGGTGAAAGGCACTGTGGAAGGGGCAAGAATCATCACAAAGTTACATTGGAGGAAGTGAGTGCAGACAGCTTTTCTAAGGCAGGATGCAGAGAAATAGGGCAGTGGGTAGAGGATGCTGTGTGCTGAGTTGCTTTCTATGCTGGGCAAAACAGAGCACATTTCTATGCTGTTGTGGGTGATCCAGAGGAGAAGGAAAATTGATGCTGCAAGAGAGAGAGAGAGGGGAGAATTGCTGAGTTTATCTAGGAGGGGTCACAGGAGGACATAGCTGTAGACGAAGGCGTACGGGCAGTAGAGGAAGCTGGGTGTGGTGGCGCACACCTTTAATTCCAGTACTTGGGAGGCAGAGGCAGGTGGATCTCTCTAAGTTGGAGGCCAGCCTGGTCTACACAGTGAGTTCCAGGACAGCCAAGGCTATACAGAGAAACCCTGTCTCGAAAAACCAAGAAAACAAAAACAAAAAAGGAGAAGAAGAAGTAGAGCCGCACTCAAAAGTATGTTCCGGAGTGCTGGTCAAGAGTGTTGAGAAACTGTTGTCTCATGCAGTTCTGGGAGGTATGTTTTTATTATCCCCATTTCAGAGATGCTGAAGCTGTCACAGAGAAATGAAATAACTGTGCAGGTCTCAGTGTGCTTTAGCGAGAAAGGTTGGAAGGAGGTAAACGAGCTCCTAACCTCAGCCCTGCATGTTCTGCAGTAGGCAAGCATCTTTTCTGGTGTGTTTAGGTTCTAAAGTACAGTCATAAAGGAAAAGAGAACCATCAGGGCTTCAAAGCAGTAATCAATCCACTAGACACATTGTATGGAGGTCCTGTGATGCTCCATGGAACTTAGGTGTGCTGTCAGGGATATCCCACCATTGTTACCCCAAGCTAGGTAGGTTCATTTGGAGACCCCAGACACATGGTCTTTGCCTACATCTGACTGTGGCATTGTAGTGCACAAACATCTGCTATTCTTGCCCCTTTAGGATTCGGACTATGAAGACACGTACTGATGAAGTGTGTGTGTGATGGAAGAAGTGTTACCTAACCACAGGAAATACCCCATTCCTCTGGCCAGGAGTGCCACTGGCGGGGAAGCAGTGACAGAAGATCCCCAAGGTCATCGGTGAAGACTTTAAGGACCATTTATTTATTGAAGAAGTGTTTGCTTTGTATTTATAAACTGTTTAGAAACTTCCAGAAGGGACTCATGCCTTCCCTTCTTAACACACTCTGATTGAACAAAGAAGTTCTCATCTTGAACAGAAACACACCCCTTGGTTTCCCTTCGCTCTTGAATGTAGCTCGTGTTTTCTTCCAGTTGCCTGAAGGGGAACACTAAATGCCTGTCTCTCTGCTGATGCCAAAATTGTACTTTTTTTTTTTTTTTTTTTTGGTTTTTCGAGACAGGGTTTCTCTGTGTAGCTTTGCGCCTTTCCTGGAGCTCACTTGGTAGCCCAGGCTGGCCTCGAACTCACAGAGATCCGCCTGGCTCTGCCTCCCGAGTGCTGGGATTAAAGGCGTGCGCCACCAACGCCCGGCTGCCAAAATTGTACTTTTAATGATGTGGAGCTTGTAGCTTCCTGATGATGTGCCAATGAACAACACACCTGTTTGGGATGGGTAACCGTTGCTTCTTCACACATGTTTTCTGTTGGGAGAACTCAGTGTGCCCTACGTGGTTTAATGGTCGTCGTCGTCGTCGTCAGTTGTGTTTGGGTGACTTGGAGTATTTGGCCCCAATTTCTTTAGACTCAGTAGGCTCACAAGTTGTAGGCTTGCTTTGACGGGGTCTTTTAAGTATTAAAGTGTTACTGTCCATTCACAGTTAAGGAAACAAGTTTTGAGGTAGAAGAGTCTTCCTCATTTTTCTTGCTAGGTACACTTTGGGCCCAAGAGTCTGCTCTTTTGCGTTCCTACAGCTGACTAATTTGTGGTTTCCTCCTTGGTTTTTCAAGTCAGAGGCCAGAAATGCCTCTTACGAAGAAGGTTTCTAGGGGCGACTTCTGAAAGACGTTTTGTCGTCCTTTGCTGTAAGTCTTGTCACTTTTCTTGTGTTGTTGTTCAGAACCTTTGCTAGTTCTAAGCTGCACCAGTGGTGGGCATGCAGTTCTGTCTGCAAGCTGCTTTTCTCAGCCCCGGAGATGAGGAAGTGAGGTTGCACAGGACATCTCCCTTCTCTTGCAACCCACACCTCTACTCTCCTGGAGCAGCTTATGTAAAATTTTAATTTATAATAGGTTTTTTATAAACCATTAAGACGTACCTGACGTGTCAGGAAGGACTGACTGAGAGCGTGTGTGCAAACAGCCCTCTCTATAGAGTTATAGGGCCCACTTCGATTGTGAGAGTCGCAAATGACCCCTCCCCCAGCCCTGGTTGTTTCAACACGGTGATCTTCTTCATGGTTCTTCCTAAAGTGGCTTGGGAGGGCTCCATATTAGTGTTATAGGTTATGTATCTTATAAAAGCCATTCTACTTACCACCAAGATCTTGTTTTTGAGACTGGGATCATTAACTCTGCTTTAAAGATTTGTTAATCTAGCCTGCTGATTCATGAATCTGATGAGCTGATAAGCACTGTGATTTAGCTCTGCTCATGGAAGCCCGTGGAAGAGGAAGAACTGGCCTTTTACATCTCTGGTGGCTAGACCCCATGGTTCTTTGGGGTCTGCCTGTGGCCACTCCAGTGAGACCCTTTCTGACAGATCAACAGAGCAGAAAGCATTCCGGTACCAGGCACAAATAACTGGGCTCTTGCAGATCTGAAGAGAGCGATCCAGTTATGAGGGGGCATGCTGTGGGCCTCTGACAGAGGGGTTACAAGAACCCATTTAAACCATCACCCCGTGAAAACGAGGGACCAGTTTTGGTGTCTTAGGATTTTCTTGCAAGTGTATTGTGAGGCGTTGTCTAGCTCAGACATTGATGAGTTAGGTGACTGATGCCTGATGAACACACACACACACACACACACACACACACACACACACACACTGTTGTGTACCCTGTTTTGAAGTGGTCCTTTCTCTTTTAAAGGACAGACCATGGATGTCCTTCATTGTAAGGGAGTGAGGCAGTGATTTTATTTGCTCTGTGGGTTGGTGGTCGCATCCCAGGCTCAGGCTGCCCTCTTAGTCCCTCTTCACCCTTTTGCCGAGGTTTGCGCTGCTAACTTTTGATAGCTTTTTGATCCTAGGGACGATAAGGCAGTCTGCCGAACCCTGCCTTCTTTAAGAATGAATGCAAGATAAAGGCGTTTGTTTGTTTGACTTCCTGTTTTAATATCATCTAAGGTGCCATTCTCATACTTCTTTTCTCCCCTTTTGCCGCTCTGTGGCCTCAAACCACATGGCATTATAGCATTGTCTGGAAAGAGATGTAAGTCTTTCATTGTGGTTCTGTCACCTGAGTTTTATGCATTGGGCTCTTAAAACTGTTACAAAATGTGAATTTATAAAGTGCTTTATTTTTCCTCTGTGACCTGTCACTTCAGGCTACTTGGGGACATCTTAACTGTCTGCAGCTCCTGAGTCAGGCAATGGTGCTTGGGAATGGAAAGTTGCACCCCCCATGTGTATGTGTTTGTGTTGTGGGGGTGGGGGTGGGGGTGGGATGGGGTGGGGGTGAAACCTGGAGGCCAAATCCTGAGCCAGAATGTTCTATTGTATCACGGAGTTCCCATTCTGAAGAGAGACTCTAAGAAGATCCATAGAGTGGACCAAGACTCTTGTGTAATTGCACAGTTCAAAACTTTCCTGCCAGAAGAGTCCACTCCGGTGTTGAACTCTTCCCTGCTGTATCTCATCGACTTTTAAACTTTAACTTTTTGTTCGTCGGAGGGTATGAGCTGTAAGTATGTATGTATGCTACGTGCACATAGACATCGTGACTCGTGGACTCCTTACTCCACTGTAGTTAATAAACTTCTTTGCACCTGTGGCTACCCTTCTCATGTTTGTCTGCATTAAAATGAGAAGTGTTGTGGGGAAGAGGGGCTTGTGGTTTTCAGCATTGAGAAAGCTGTCTGAGCTGTATGCCGGTAAGACTGACTAGATCCAGTGGCCCGATGGAACCAGCTCACGCAGCAGGAGCTGAGGGTTGCATTTCTAGAAATTTTGTGAGCCAAGTGGCAAACTGTTGGCATGAAATAGACTGTAGTGGAAATATTTACATGCAGCCTGTGCAGCATGGTCCTTGAGGTGAGAAAACAGTCAATAGTTTTCAGGACAGGACAAATTCCAAAAGATGAGCATACCCAGGCTTGGGTCAATTCAGTAGAGCTAAGGGTGAATGTGTGTGCGTGAGAACACTAACTTTGAAGTGGTGACTTAAAATGGAAAGGTACCTTGCAGTCAGGAAACCCCAAGTTGTTCCCCAGGATGCCAAAGCTGCTCTAAGTGTTTGCTAGGAGAATAACTTGCTCCCTGTGTGCTGGCAACCCTCACAGTCAGAGGAAACCTACACAGCAACATGGTGGGCTGGAGCACCCAGCAGGTGAATCTTTGGGAGCAGCTAAAGGATGATTGGTTAGCCGGGCTATATCTCTGTGATAAGAGAAGAAGAAGAGGAAGAGGAAGGAGGAGGAGGAGGAGAAGAGGAAGAGAAAGAAGGAGGAGAAGGAGAAGAAGGAGAAGGAGAAGGAGGAGGAGGAGGAGGAGGAGGGAGGAGGAGGAGGAGGAGAAGGAGAAGGAGAAGGAGAAGGAGAAGGAGAAGGAGAAGGAGAAGGAAGAAGAAGGAGAAGGAAGAAGAAGAAGAAGAAGAAGAAGAAGAAGAAGAAGAAGAAGAAGAAGAAGAAGAAGAAGAAGAAGAAAAGCCGCTGTATCTGAAACACAGCCAAATGTTTTTTACTCATCTTAAATTAATTGTGCTTTGTTTACATAAAGCTGATTACTCAGCAAATGCCTCATACTTTTCAAGATTTTTGTTGTTGTTTTGCTTCATTTTGACAGGGGCTCACTGTCCATCCCAGGCTGTCCTCTCCTGCCTGAGCCTTCCGGGTGCTGAGATTTCAGACATACACCTCTCCACCTGGCCCATTTGAGATCTTGCTTGCAGAGTCTGTAATCCAGAAGGGGAAGTAAAACCTGCAGGGACCCAGGGTATGAGGCTCAACTTATTAAACTGCATACAGTCCTTCATTTTAGAATAAAAATACAAATGCCCCTAAAGGGACATGTGTACCACCTCCTCTAAGGCTCAGGGGACATCACAGAAGAGGAGGCAGAAAAAGATATAAAAGCCAGAAGATAATGGAGTACTATGCTTCTGGATATGACATGGCCATTGTAATCATGTGCACACGAAAGCTGTGGCTACCTGCATAAGACCTGTATGCATGCACACACACACTCGCATGTACATGCAGACACACACACACACACACACACACACACACACACACACACACACACACACACACAAGAATAGGACTAGTTGGGAAGAGAAGGGGGATCGGCAGGGATAAGATGGGGAATAAGAGAAGATAATGGGGTGAATATGGCCATCCCAATACATTGGCTAGCATTCGTGAAATTGACCAAAATTAATTAAAAAATAATGAAAACGTAAATGCAGATTGGGTAGTGAGACCGGTGACTGAAAGGAGAAGCTTGATCTGGAGGTTCCTGTTTGTGTTTCTGTAGCCACCTCAGAAGGCACGCAGACATCTGATTGCTTTGAGCTCGCCTTACTCGGCTGGCAGACGTCTCTCAGTTGGTGTGGGGGATGCTGTGGCGCGAGATCGTGAAGCGTTGCTTTTTCCTGGGCGCTGTCATCTTGGGTAAGCAGTGACTTGGAGTGCTGTGAGCCATTGAACTGTTCTGAGAAGGTGGCTAGTTTTCATTCAAAGGAAAGCTGGTCCAGCTGCTGTAGACTGAGGAGGCCATGCACAGAGCCCCCGCTCTCCACAGCGGGGGCTGCCATGAGGTAGACAAGTAGGTGCAACTTTAGTTTTAGTAGTGTACTTTACGTCAAGGTTCTCAGAGAAAAGAGAAGTCAGCTTTGCCGTAATAAGCGTGAGCGAGGTCATCCATGGGCTTCCACTCTCCTGCTGCCTATGGCTTTAGACAGAGTTACGACTGGCCGTCCTGGAGCTCATGGCAGCCCTCCTCCCTCCGTTTGTCTTCTCTCTGTTCTGGATAAATCAACATGTCACCGAGGTAACAAGTCCAAGTCTCCCAAGAGAGCTGGACTACCCTGGCTTAGCCCAGACCTCCAGAAAGACAGACGTAAGCTGAATTAGAACTAGCTACCTGCTAGTCTGGAGGGAGCAGGAGATGGTTCCCAAGGTCCCATCTAAGTAGCATGTAATCTGGGTTGTGCTTCAGAAGCACAATCCCCTGCCCCCATTTGTATTTCATGGTCTCAGAAGGAAAAGCAAGGGCATATTTTAAGAGGTTGGTGTCGCCGAGTGGTCATGAGGACTTGGATGTGTACACATTTCTGAGAGTCCAAAGGTGTACAGCAGCAGACAGGGGAGTTGAAGGAACTTAGCCTCACAGTGGAGTGAGGCAGAGCGGGAAGGCTGTCCAGCTGTCTGTGTTTCTGCGGTCTTTGTTATTACCGGGGGCGAACTGGCCAGGAGACAGCAAGACCCTGTTCTTCCACTGCCTTGCACTATTGTAATAATATGTGAATAAATATTGTAACCCTGGTGGTCACACACACCCTAGGACTCACAGGAGATATTTGCCAGGAGTTATCGTGAGAAAGCCATGAGTGCGGGTCAGAAAGCTTGGCCAGCACATGAAATAACTGGCTGTGTGGTATTAACCGGCAACCTACAGCTGAGCTATGCCAGTGTGTGGAAGGGAACAGGGTAGAGAGGAGAGTTTAAAAACAAGACCCATTGGCAAGGTGCTTCTGAATGTGCCAGCTGGCTGGGATTTTAAAAATCAAGATCTGTGTGTTTAGAATTCAGAATTGGGGTTATTGTATATGTTTCAAAATGTATGTGTATGTATAGATAAGTATGTGTCATGTACTAAATAACATTTTAGTTGATAATGCATAGACAGTGGTCTTATAAGATCATACAGCCTAGAGGCATTATAGCCATCTCAGTTTGTGTAAGTGCACTCTGGGATGCTCAGACAATGGAATTTCCTGATGATAATTCCCCCTCACTAAGTGATGTGTGGTGGTGGTGGTGGTGATGATGATGATGATGATGTGTGTATAAAAAAGAATTTCTGAATGTTTGCCACCTACTCAGGAAATTGAAACTTAACTAGAGGATTTTTGGTAAGTTCCCAAGGTGTCATGAGCTTGTTTGAGAAGCTGTAAACTGAGGATTGCCTGCCCCCTACACCATGCTGGCGCTGGAGTTGTAGAGAGATTCCTAGGTGCCCTCTCAGCCTCTTGGAGCTGAGAGTCTTGGGGAGTGAGACCAGGAACAAGGATTTACAGATGAGCACCGTAGCAGATAGATGATGACCGCTTGTGACAAATGCCCTGAAAGAAAGATACAGAGCACCATGAAGGGGCAGCTGGGTGGTCTGGCCTAGGATGGGTGGTTGAGGAGCGGTTTCCCTGAGGAAATGACATTTAACTTGCCATCTGAAGAATGGATCAACAGGAGTGAAGGGCATGTGCCATGTATGCGAAAGTATGTGCAATGAAGTTCGGAAGAACAACCAGTGTGTGTGTGTGTGTGTGTGTGTGTGTGTGTGTGTGTGTGTGTGTAGGGGGATTAATATTGTTTCTTCAAATAAAACTCAGGGAGTAAACACACTAAAACATCAGCTGCTTTGACAGATGTGGAGAAACACCTCAACGTGACGATACAGGCTGGGGCTGAAAGATCCAGAATGCCTGTCTGACTGTGCCAATCTGCTATGTGTTCTTGGGCAAAACATACCACTGGCCTGTGCCTCAGTTTCCCCATCTGCAAAGAGTCTCATGGCTGTGGTGAAGATTGAGTGAGTTAGAATGTAAATGGCCCAGATAATCCCTGGCATTAAAGCTTTCTCTGTTTATTGCATATCAATTCTTAATTTTTAGTGTAGTTGCCTATCAACTAGAAAAAAGAAAAAAAAAAGTCTGAGGCTATAGTGTTAAAGCTGAGTTCCAGACGTTGAGCCTGGAAAATAACTTAAAAAAAAAAATTCAATGCTCTTTCTGCTAAAAATATTGTTTTTTTTTCTCTCCAATTCACACAGAACTCCATCAGTGTATTTGAGTATTTAAGACTGAAAGTGGGTATTTTTTTATCCATCACAGTATACATTTCCTAGAATTGGTTTGAAGGAGGCTGGGTGTGGCTCTGTGCGAGTCAGTCAGTCCTTTTCAAGTTGCTCGTTTCCTCACAGAATAGTGTCAAGGGGTTGCAGGAAGCCTCGAAGCTGATTTCAAGGTAATGGTCACATTGTTGGTGACAAGCATTTAGCTGGCACGCTCCCAGCAATCTATAGATCCTGTAGAACAAGGATTGGTGGAGCACAAATACAAGCAAGACGTACGTGGTCTTGTCCTTGGGACTGCACAGACTTCAATAGGCATTGGCGACAGACATGCAAATTAGCCATCACTCCTCTGTCTGCTCTTCTCTCTTGGGGAATCCTGTGAGAGCTGAGAACTCTTCGCTGAGCAGAGAAACGAACTCAGTAGCTCCTTGAGAAGGTGACATGGATCTTGGATGTCTGAATGTGATGAGCTAAAGTCATGCTATAAGAGAAGCCTGTTATGGCCACCAACTGTGTTTGTGTTGGGGGAGGTGGTCGGCATAGAGCAGATCTGTATTTTCTATTCGACTCCTGATACAGATGGAACAGTGTAATTATTGTCTACATAGTAACAGTGGTAGTCAAAGCTTCTAGTTCATTTTGATTGATAGCTTACTGTTCCTATAAAGGCAGAAACTCAGAGCCTGACGTCTCTAAAGTCACAGGTTGCTCTCTGTCTGGCTCTTAGGTTCTAGAAAATGGGATCCTGTCTAGCAATGTTTCCTCTTTTTGAAAACACTGTTATCTATATGATCATATCTGATTCTTGCTTTGTCATCCTGTGTTGTAGGCATAGCTAAGGTGTAGTGAGTCGAGGAAGACCCAGGGAAGGAACCTCCTTGAGTAGTTTCCATTTTCCAAGTGGATTTTGTTGACTGGAATACAGGTAAGGCATCTTTTTGGGCAGCCACCTAAAAATATGTATTTCTAATTTTATGTTTAGAATTCTGTGTATGTGTGTATGTTTGTGGGTGGGTATATGCACATGAGTGCAGGTACTCTTGGAGGTCAAAGGCACCAGATGTCCCTGGAGCTAGAGTTATAGGCAGCCGTGAGCTACTAGAAGTGGGATTGAGAAGCAAACTCATCCTCTGCAAGAACAGTACATGCTCCTCAGCTGCTGCGCCATATCTCCAGTTCCAGGCAACTGCATTTTAGAAAGGAAATGACCAGTGCCAGATATCCCAGCAGAGCTAGCCTGAGCCCTTGCTATTAATGCAATAAGGGGCATTTCTTAGCACTTCTGAGGTAGAATGGTTCTAGTTGCTGAGCCATTAGGTGTTGGGGGTCACAGCTGAGATCGTTATAGTAATGGGAGATGGTGTGCTCCCCAAGATGGACTGAGTTGTAAGTTCTTAGTGTTAGGGTTCTTCACTTTGGCTAAGAATATTTGGGGGGGATTTGGTATAGAATAGTGAGTCATTTTCCAAGAGCTGGAGGGTGTCGTGAAATTAATAGCACAGACATTGAACAAAGACACTAGAAATGGTTTTACATGTTCAGCTCAGTTCTTAATTCTAACCACACTGTCCTGCCTTTAAAGGTTGAAAAAAAAAAAAGTATTTCCTGTGGTATCTTTGTATGTTAAATTTGATAACTAATACCTTTAGTATTAACATTTATTATGTTAACCTTTATTATGTTAAATGTTAACCTTTAGGCTTAACATTTCCCCTTTGTGAACTGAGGCTGTGACTCTGTTAGCGGAGCGATTGCTGGGCATGTGTAATGTCCAAATGCAAATCACTGATCAATCAGTTTCTGTTCTTTGTATAGTTCTTCTCCCACATGGACTGAACGTCCTTTGCCTTCATCAAGGCAGCCATTCCCATTGAGCTGGAGGGACAGGTAAAAAGTTGAGGCTGCGGATCCCTGTAGTGTTTGGTTTATGTGAAGCGTCCAGGCTGTAGAATATCTAGGGTAGTTGTCTCAAGGGCTCCGCAAGGACTCATTGGCCCTTTTTGTTTGGAAAAGTGACTTTCATCTGACCTTCCCTTCTGGCCGGCATGAAGCAGACCCCAAGGGTCTCTCCAAACATCACTTGGTTTTGTTTTGCCTTATCCCCCCTCAGCATCCTGATGCTGTCTTGTTCATACAAACTCCTGTGCTTCCTTTCTCCCCGCTATTCCTCATATGTCAAGTGTGGCTGCGCCAGAGCTCTGCCTCCCATGTTCAGTGCTGTGCCGGTGCCTCAGACAGAACATGGCCCACAGTGGCGCTGGTCCACACGGGCGCTGGCCCACACTGGGGCTCACTGTTGGTTTGTTCCGCTAACAATGTTCTCTGTTCATAATTTTCTGGTTTTCCTTTTATCTTAAGATCGAAAACTTGAAAGCAGTATGCTTTGCCTCCTGAAACTGATTGTGATTCCAGTGATTCTGGGTAAGTGGAAACGAGAGACTGAGGCCGGTATCTGAAGGCTTGTACCCACAATTATTTGGACATTATTTATTTTGTGTTGTGGGGGAAGGGCATGGGTATGTCAGAGACAAATTGCAGAAGCTGGCCCGTTCTTTCCTCCATGTGGTTTCCTAGACTTGAACTCAGGTCTTCGGCCTTGGTGGCAAGTGCCTTTACCCACTGAGCCATTGTGCTAGCCCTGGTCTTGTGTGTTTTTAAAAGTCAATTTTTATGTATGTTTCATTCCCTTTGGTTTGTGAGATATGGAAATGCTGGGCTGGAACTTCTCGGTTCTGGTTGTTTCAGGAGCAGGTAGTTGGTTCTTCTTGCCGCCTTCTGTTTCTACTGGGCACAGAATGTCTTTGGGTCCATCTTGGGTGTTCTAGAACATAATTGTGTGAAGGGAAGTTTCTCTTGGCATCCCTACGCTTGACACTGGGGTCGGTCAATTACAGCTAGTCTCAGATAGGAAGGGAAATGGAGGAACCTTTTATGCCTCAGTCAGGCAGATACTTTTGTGGTTTCTAAACACAGGGAACTCTTTCCTAATTGAAGTTTTTTCTCTGCCTGGAACTCTGGGTTCCTCCCATTTTTACCCCTCCCCCCGGCACTTCACCCCAAAAAGCTTGCTCACGCCTTCTGGATTCCACAAGCTTCCCCCGGGTTTTACTTCCTTCTGGGAAGCCTGCTTTGGCCTCAGTAGACTGGGTGGGAATCTCCTGTTCAGACCTTGCCTGGGTGTCCAGGGCAGCTTCCTGCTGCTCCTCTCCACTTCCTTCCTTTCTCTTTCTCTTCTCTGCCTCTATCCTGTTCCTTATTCCGTGGAAACAGACCTGTGGAAAGAAGAAATTAATTTAATGCTTTGCTCTCTTATTTACTAATTTAATTTGTAGTCAGGGTCTTTCTATGTGAATGAAAATGGGGCTATGACTGCTCCTAGGTCTGGTCGAAGAGAAGTTTTTATTGTAGATACGAGGGAGAGTGCAGCCGGAGGCGTCTGGAAGAGTCCAGACTGAATGTGGCTGGCAGGGGAGACCAGGCCATGAGGGGAGAGAGAGTGAGAGAGGAAGAGAAGAGAGAGAGAGAGAGGCAAGAGAGGGGGCCAGGAGCCAAGAGCAGAGGATCAAGAGAGGAACCAAGAGCGAGATGAATCGAGAGGACAAGGGGACAAAGAGGACAAAGACCGCATGTGGCCAAAAATGCCTGGGTTCTGTAGCGTGTGGCCAAAATGCCTGGGTTCTAAAGCGTGTGCCCAAAATGCCCAGGTTCTAGCATGTGGCCAAAATGCCAGGGTTCTATAGGAATCAGAAGCTGAGGGAAGGGAGCTCAGGGCCTGGAGAGGTTTAGGGCGGTGAGGGGTGTGTGTGTGAGAAGTGCTGAGAGGAGCCGGACTCTGTAACAGGTACTTGCAATGCTGAGAGGACCTGGCGGTCAGAGTGTGCTTTGCTATGTTAAATAGGCACCACAGCTGGCCATTCGTCCAGAGTTTCTCTGGGACTTGACACTATGTAGCCCACGGTGGCCTTGAACACTGTATCTCCTTTTTCTCTGCCTCCTGGGTGTTAGGATCACAGACATGCATTATCACGCCCACCTCTTTATTATTATTCATTAGTGTACTTTTCAAGTGGGGTACGAGTATGGAGGTCAGAGAACAACTTGTAGGAATTGGTTCTTGCACCATGTGGTCTGGGGATTGAACTGAGGTCATCAGGCTTGGTGGCATCTCACTGGCTCTCTTTATTTATTTATTTTTTTTTGAGCTGAGGACAGTGAACCATTACTCAACAAAATAAACAAAAGTGCTGCCTTTGCTCAATTCTAGGTGACATAGAATACACACGCACGCACGCACGCACGCACGCACGCGCGCGCGCGCACACACGTACACACGCATATGTATACTCAATTCTTTCTCACAGGAAAATTCCAGTAGTCACTGGAGCTAGTATGGTTTCTTTCAAAATACCTCTGTCCAAAGGGTTGAGAGTTCCTGTGTTCTTTTCCATGCTCCCTACTGTGTGAGCCTGCTGTTGGGCAGGAAGTTCTCTCTTCTCTCAGGAGACAGCTTGGATGAAAAGGCTGGCACCTTTCCTGCTCACTCCCATATGTGTTCACTTGGCTCTTCTTCGATATGAACTGGGCAGCATCTAAATTTGTCTCTTGATTTTGCTGTCTTTGTGCCAGAGGATATCTTGTGGAAACAGAAATGTCCTTGCCATAGTTTTCTCTTTTAGTGAAATCCTGTGAGTGACAGGCCGATGAGGGAGTGAGGGGAATCTATGCCTGCAGAGGCCTCCTAAAAGCCAGAGTTGATGGGGACTCGGGAGGCGTGAGGCTGGGAGAGGGCAGACACAAAGGGAATTGAAAGAGAAAGCTGTGCTCCACTCTGGCCTACTTAACTGTAGAGACTCAGCCAGCAAATGCAGCGATAAACTTTTCGTGAGGGATTAAATAAAGGGAAAAGAGGAAGAAAGCAACTGATCATTCAGATCATTCAGACAGGGAACCCGCGAGCTCACGAGCAGCGAGAATGAGCCCACTTCCTGTTTAGTTCACCGTTAAGAACGCTGTACGCAGAGCTAGGAGAAGTGAGTGAGTGGATGTGGATTTCAGGATTTCCTTTCATTAGAAAGGTAAGGCAGAGGAATTCTAGAAAAGAGGAAGGGACCAGCGAGGCCAAGGGAACCAGCTAGCTAACTCTTCTTGCGGTTTGAAGGTTGCAGAATCCTTCAGACTTGAATCATGTAGATAAGCAGAGGATTGCTCTCCTTTGCCATGCTGGTTTGAGTGAGGGGCCTCTAAGTGCTGGATCATGGATGGAGGGGAAATGCATGGTCTCTAGAGATTGATGCTGAGTTTTCTTGTTGAAGTTACTTGTCTAAGTAACGTCTTCTATCCTTCAACCCCTGTAGGTGATCCTTGGGGCCTGGCTGACATGACTGTCTCCCCTGAGCTGACCGTGCATGTGGGTGATTCAGCTTTCATGGGATGTGTTGTCCAGAGCACAGAAGAGAAACATGTGGTCAAAGTAGACTGGATACTCTCAAACGGGAAATATGCTGAGGTAAGGAGGTGGCCTGACTGTGTAGTCAAGCCTCTGGCTAATGGTGTCAGGACAGCCTGGGTGTGGAAGAATCAGTCATTGAGTTCTCAAGGTAGTATTGCAAGAGCTTCAGAAGGAGTCATCACTGGGTCTTCTCTTAGCTTAGCTATTTGGCTGTGTGTCATCAGCAGGGCAGATTATCCAACCTTGCTTCATTGTGGAGAGGAAACACGACCGTAATGATACCAGTGCTTAACTGGCTGAGGGCTGATGGGCGACATGGAGTTCTCTCAGTTAGCTTCTACTGTCTTCTGCCCTACAGGGTAGTAAAGATGGACGTGAGAGGCATTTCCTGTAGTCTAGACAGATGAGCTAGGCAAAAGAATGATGGTACAGGTGTCTTTCTGTGTTGGGACAATTCTTTAAGCATTCTACTCTGGGGGACCATACGCTGCTTCTTTGCATTTGCTTGAAGTGTCGGGATTAGCAGCCAGGCAGGGGGCTTGCTCTCCTGAGCTCTGACTGGGAAACTGTCTTCAGCTTCTATCACAAAGTCCACGGAGATGTGTGGGTGTCTGGATCATCTGTGAAACATGGCCCAAGTAGTTTGCTGCTAGCAAAGAAATGCTTATGTTTGCAGATCAATGGCTGCTTTTGTAGCTCAGAGCGCATTCTCTGCTATCCCCGCAGTGCTATACTTTCACTCAAAATTGCACTTCTATTTGCTATTCTAAAAGCAGCAGCGCTGTGGTGGAAGTGGAGTTGAGAATTCCCCAGGGCTCCCCTTCCCAGCCTGCCACCATTCCTGCTGAGGACTCCTTATGATACTGCTGGCTGGAGGAGGGCGGAGTTGAGAGGAGCGGCAGCCTGCCTGCCCTGCTGGGAACACCAGCCCACAATACCAAGGGATTAGGTCATACATTTGAATGGCATCTCGCCGACCCTGTCATAAGACAGGAAGTGGTTTTTAAAAAGTTATGAGTTCTAATCCCCCAGGGTGATTATGGGAGGTGTTGTATTTTTCCTTATGTTGTAAGAAATGAAAATATGGATACTATGTTTCATTTGTCTGTATAGGAAGTTGGTCATGGAGTCTTGTACAAGCTAGGCAGTTGCTTGGTACATTATCATTATTAATATTATTAGCCGAGTACTTTTTGGTCATCATTATGATGATAACTTCACTGTTTCCACGTAATGGTCTTTTCAATCCAGACTCTCAGGCCTGGCTCCTCTCTTGATTTTCTCCAACGTTTATTATTCTCAGAATGAATACGTGCTATACTATTACTCCAACCTTAGCGTGCCTACGGGACGCTTCCAGAACCGTTCCCATTTGGTGGGGGACATCTTACGAAATGACGGTTCTCTCCTGCTCCAAAATGTGCAAGAGGCCGACCAGGGGACCTACACTTGTGAAATCCGCCGCAAAAGTGAGAGCATGGTGTTTAAAAAGTTTGTGGAACTGCGCGTGCTGCCAGAGGAGCCTAAAGGTAAGGGGTCACTTACTCAAAGAGGGGTGAGAAGCCAACCGATTGCTGGTGGAAGAGGGAGGGGAACCGATCACTGCCAGCCTTTAGGCTAAGTGCTTCCCTTCAATAAGCAGTAACTATTAGTCTGAGCACACTCCCTCTTCACAGAACCCCTGGGAAGCTTGTATTGTCCTTTCCATCTTGGAGGAGGTTACCGAGACTTGATGAGGCTGAGCCACGGGTCTAAGGACACCTGTTGATAAACCACAGAACTGACACTTGAGCTCTGGAATCTTTCCTTTTCTGTGTTCTCTTTGCTGTGTCTGATTATTTCCTAGCAGTTAGGCACATGGATGTCTCACCTTGTCTGTGTTTTGTAAGCATCCATGTCAGGAGTTCTGGGGCTGGTGGAGGTGAGCAGCTTTCTCTTACTTCTTTGCATCTCACTTTCCTGTCTGTAAATGCAGGGAGTGACATCAGTAGGTTGGTAGCTTTAGTTTTACAGTACTGTGGATTGAACCTCGGGGTCTCAGTCATGTGAGATAAACACATTCTCACTGAGCCGTAGCCCCAGCCCTGCTGAGTGGTTTTAAGATTGTCCTTTTGTGGAAACACGAACTTCCAGGAATCTCAGGCAGAATGTGAGGACAGGGCAGGGGCTGGCCGAAGACCACCCTCACAGAGGGACAACCCCCCCCACCTCCCACCCCCCCACTTTCTACCAACAAAGTCATCTTCCTTGCTGCTGATCTGTTCATCATAATGTCAGGCCAGGCTTTGTTTACAGCAGGGTTCTGCCGCTTTCAAACAGTTTGCAAGCGACAGTTTGAACCGAGGTACCTGGAGTTGTGGCAGGCCAGACATTAGAAAGTTCTTTCTTCTCTCTGACCAAGCTGAAAGGCTAGCAGCCAAGACTGTAACCCAAAGAGGCGTTACACTCCAGAGAACTCTCCAGAACAAGTCTCACATGCAGCGGTGGTGGGTGTTGGATTGGTCTCGAAGGCAAAGGATTGGAGGGTCAGGCAGCTGCTGGAAAGAAAGTCCCCTGGAGATGGAGGGCACCAAAGGAATTGTAAATGGCAAAGACCATTCTTTACTTAGAGACGGTGACATTCATAGACTGCAGTTAGACTGAACTAAAAATGGCGGCACAGGAAGCTGCCCGCTCCAAGGACGCTCTGAAATCTTTTGTTGTGTGAACAATTTCCACATCTCTCTTTTCTAATAAATTAATGATATCCAAACTAATCACATCCAGAGCATCTAAAATTTGCTCACCATATCCATATAAACATTCCCAAACAAAATGTTAAATGAAAACGATTAGAAAACCACAAAACTATCTCATGCCTAGCCATGTGTGGTGGCACATGCCTGTAATCCCAGCACTTGAAAGGCTGAAGTTCATTCTCAGCTTCACAGAAAGTCTGAGACTAGCCTGCCTCAAAAAACAAGAAGAAAACAGTATACAGGCATTCTTTAAGAGTGTGGGATGATGGGAATTAACACAAAGAGCCACAGATGCACCATGTCCAGAGAGTGGGAGACTTTGGAGCACTCGGTCTTAAATGGGATGTCATCTTCTAAGCCCTCTTCTCAAGGCTCAGGGAACCCTGTGGAAGAGGAGGCAGAAAGAGTCTAAGAGCCAGAAGGGATGCTAACACCAAGGGAACAGCATCTTCCAGACACAACAGGACTGATGCCCATCTGAACTCACAGAGACTGTGGAAGCACACAAGGCCGGCACAAGCTCAAGCCAGTCAGGGTCCCAGAGCTCAGAGGGGAAGGTGGACATGGGCTCTCACCCCTAGCCAAGAAGATTTCCCAGTTATTACCAAGGAAAGATTAGTTTTATCCAATGGAGTCTTACTGGGTATATCCAGCCACACCTCAGGGCAGGCCACATGCCCTACTTGATCAACAGAAAGCAAATCCAGTGGTATTTTTTGAAAACTTTTTGTCTCATTTTTCTTTGTTTGAGCATTTTTTTGTCTTATCAATCTTCTGCTTGTTTGTTTTGATTTTCATTTTTGTGGTTTTGTGGGGTTTGTTTGTGTGTGTGTGTGTGGTGTTTATTATTTTTATTGTTGACTGTTTTTTGTTGGTTTATTGGTTTTGTTTTAAGAGAGGGAGAGAGAAAAAAGAACATAAAGTCGGGTGTGTAGAGAGGTGGGGAAGATCTGAGAGAAATTGGGGGTGAGGGAAAACATGATCAAAATGTGTTGCATGAAAAAAACTTTTTCAATGAAAAAACAAGAGTGTGGGATAGGGGCGGAGAGATGGTTCAGTGGTTGAGAGCACATACTGTTCTTTCAGAAGACTGGGGTTTGGTTCCTAGCTTATAATGGCCTGTAACCCTAGCTCCAGGGAGATCCAACTCCTCTGGCTTCTTTGGGCACCTGCACTCACTTGCACATGCCACCCTCACTATACATACTCATCATGAAAAAATAATGAAAATGAATCCTTAGTGAGCATGGCATGAAGGGGTAGTAGATGGCCTCAGGTCTGCTGGCCTGCCAGTGGAGGGCCGTCATCTAGGGCCTCTACTCTCCCCTGCTAGCTTTCATCCTTAGCTACTGAGCAAACTCCCCCAGCACCTGGCCTTTCTCTCTCATGATGCTAGTCATACCCACGTACTGTGTCTTCCCTGCTTGTCTGGGTTTCGGCCCTTTGCCTCTGACAAGCCTTTGGCATAGATCTTGGTAGAGTGTAGGCAATCAATACACATTAGTGTAATGGATGAAATTCTCGAACTAGTGTCCCTTGTGAATTCAGTTTGTGAGTATGGAGTAATAAGGAGTGGCCTCTGGCACCTCTCCTCGTTTTCCCTGTATCTTTTTTCCTTAATTCCAAAGCTGTGGCCCTCCAGGAAAAGGGAGGAAGTCTGATGTTTGCTTCCCCCCAAAGATTCTCCTTGTGAGTCCCCTTTCTACCCCCAGTCTCTGCTGGGCGTACCTAAACCCTCCTCAAAGTGCAGCCCACAAGATGGTTGCTCCTTCCCATCTTGTGGATACAAAGAAGGAGCCAATGTCAAGGGCTGAAGAGGCCAGGGAAATGGGCTAGAATCACATTCGGGGTGGTCAGAGGCAACTCATATTCACTTCCCTGTCCAGCCAAAGCAGGAACAGGTCTAAGCCCCCACAGTTTGCCTCCTTGCTGAGTGGACTGTGGTCCACTTGTTTATAGAGGTTGTCTCTGTTCATGTGGAAACTCCATGTTGATAACCATCTGTGACTTTTCGTTGCAAGGTATACCCTCCAGTTTATAATCCTCCTACAACTCCACCGCGTCAATGCCCTTTTCCATAGTTCTTAAATATTTTAGGTGAAAATAACACGTTTCTCATCCTTTTGCTCTGGAACCAGGCCTCTTTCTTCTCACGTGACGTGATAGGGTACAGTACACCAGAAAGCTCGGGGTTTGTTTTCCCTTGGACTTGGCTGTGAATTCTGATTTTTCTCTTAATTAGCACCTGTGTGCTTCGAGTGCCTTTCTCTATTCTTCCATATGAAATGGAGAGCAATATAATAAGAACCTAGAAACATTATAATGACTTCAGCTAGGAATATAGTTCTATGGTCGAGTGTGTCCTTAACATATATGAGGCAGTGGATGGACTCAGATTTAGGGACTGAACATGCATGTTATAATGACTAATTGCTAGGCTGCCTATAAGGTGACTGGCACATGCTCAGTGCATTAAAAGGACTCAGACTGTTCAGTTGTTATTGACTTAAAAGCTAGTGTTCCGTTCTTAACGGGCTGATGTAATTGAGAGGGAGTTTCCTTCCCTACTGATGCCCTTTGGAGCTGGTTTTCACTGCCTGCAGAAGAATTCTCTCCCCTGAGTTTAAGTTCATAATATTTTCTTTTGCTTTCTTCCTACTGTGTAGCTAGCTCTCTTACTGGGCAGGAAGTTCAAGTTCTCCCAGGGAGGCAACTTGGATGAAAGGTCTGCTTATGCACTGCATTTGTTCATTTGGGACCTTTGCTTGACATTCTTTTGAAAGACCTCTGTCTACTCAAGACTTAGGCTCGGGCTCCCTGTGCCCCATGCCGCCTTTGCTTTCTTAATGGACTTCGTGGATGCTTTGTGGAGGGCAGAGTGGAAAAATTAGCAATGTTATTCCACTTGCTTTCTTTTCAGGGATCTCTTAGAATGACTTATTCAGAGGGAATATGGCGGGGTCGGCTGCTTGCACAGGCCAGTGGGAGGAAGCTCCTACCCTACCAGGTGGAAGGCCCGGAGAGCTGGCAGGGGGGTGGTGTGTCAGCTGGGGAGGTAGGGTTCTGGAGAGGCCAGGATTGAAACAGAGAGGGGGAACAGTCCAAGGGAAAGCTGCTTCCTTGGCCGAGTTTGCAAGGAGTCCCATGACCTGTGTGGAAGCCAGAACTATGTCCCAAGCAAATCCCAAAATAACTTGTAAAACGAGTAAAAGAATTTGAAGAAAGTTATCCACAGTTCGTCTTTTCCCCTCAGTTAGAAGAACCAGCAAGTTAAATATGAGAACGAGTTTTCTGACTGTCCGCTGCCTGTGCTGTGTTGATGAGGGTCTCTGTATCCAGGAACAGGAAGCGAGGGCTTTAGGACTCTCAGTCCTTCATCTGGACTTCAAATATGAGAGAATTTCTGGAAAGGGGGAAAGATAGAGGAGTTAAAGGCAAGCAGAAAGTGGTTACTCAGTGTAGAAACAACAGGAACCCCAGACTTGGCGTCTGTGGAGAGTGAGTGTGTTCTCTTAGGCTAGGATGCCCTGTTGCTTTCAGAGACAGGGCTCTTGAATATTTTGTCCACATGTTTGGTTGTGACAGTGACCTTTTACTGTGGAGGATCTTTAGCCAGACCTTCCTTCCTTCCTTCCTTCCTTCCTTCCTTCCTTCCTTCCTTCCTTCCTTCCTTTCTTTCCTTCTTTCTCTCTCTCTCTTTCTCTCCCTCCATCTCTCTCTCTCTCTCTCTCTCTCTCTCTCTCTTTCTTTCTTTCTTTTTTTTTTCTGTGCTCTTCATATACTCAAGGGTGCAGTTATATTTACCCTCCTCCACCTTTCTCTACTGTTTTGTCTTGAGACAGGGTCTCTCACTAAACCAGAAACTCCACCATTTTGGCTCGGGTGACTGGCCAGAGAGCTCTCAGGTCCACCTGTCTCTGGTCCCGAATGTTGGGGTTCCAAAGCGATGTGCCTGGCTTTTAATGTGGGTGCTAGGGATTTGAACTCAGGTTCTTTGGCTTGCAGAATAAGCATTCTTACCCACTGAGTCATCTCCCCAGCCCCCAGACTTTATTGTCTAGAAACTCTATTTGATTATATTAAGTCTGACTCAATTTATCATTTTATCCCCAGAGCTCACAGTCCATGTAGGCGATTCAGTTCCGATGGGATGTTTTTTCCAGAGCACAAAAGAGAAACATGTTACCAAGGTGGACTGGATGTTTTCTTCTGGGAAGCATAACAAGGTAAGGGGGAAGAGCCCTCACTGTAGAGACCCCTGGCTGGAGGCAGAGAAGGACAGGGAGAGGTGAATCAGGTATCAGGTACCATGTGGTGGGCATGTGGTGGGTGACACTGGAAAAGCCCAGGCCTGGGAGTCTGTCAGACCTGGGCTCCTGCTTTAGCCCCTTGTCTGGACAACTTTGGCTTTTTGGTGGGAAATATGATTCTACTGAAGAGAAGGGGAAGGAGTGAGGGAGGAGAAGATGGAAGAGAGGGGAGGGGGAGGAGAAAGAGGAGGAGGGTGAAGAGAGGAGGAGGAGAAAAAGAGGAGGAGGAGGAAGTGTGGGAGGGAAAGGGGAAGGAGGAGGGGGAAGAAGAGCTGATTGCCTAAATGTTAAGGTTTCTAAGACCCTGATGTGCAATGGGACACGGGAAGCACTTTGTACATGATGTGGCCACTGCGTTTGAGACTCCCTTTACCTCCTCTCCATTGTACAATCCTTGTCAGAGCAAGGCAGGGTGGTTTTTGTGGCCTAACCAGGAAAGCAGTGGGCCAGGCCTAAGAACACAATTACATTCTTGTCCTAATGTGTGCTATTTCTGTGAGCTTTGCCTGGTACTCGGTGACTCACTTTGTGTGATGAGATTTGTTTTTTTGTTTTTTGTTTGTTTACATCTTCATAGACTTTCCAGGGCTTGGGATTGGTAGACCCTTGGGAGCCAGAGTGAAGGATAATTCATAGGAACTGTAACCTGTAAAGCAGCAGGTAGCAAGCTAGTTCACTGGACTAACAGATCTCAACGATGACATGGTATTTAGGGGTCAAAATGTGTACTGAGGGCTAGTGAGATGGCCCTTCCTCGCTACCAAGCTTGATGAGCTGAGTTCAGCCCCTGGGTCCCATATGATAGCAGGGGAGAACAGAGTTCTACAGGCTGTCCTCTGACTTTTTACATTCACACCATGCAGCTGCCCCTCCATAAAGAAATGTAATAAAAACTGTGTTGTGAGCGACATCTTAGTTGACTTACTGATAGAAGTTAAAGTGAGAAGTTTTATAGATGATTTCAGTTTTATAAATTAAAATGTGTTCCAGGCCATCTCACTAACAAAGTCACTCACACTTACCTGGTTCTCGGATGCTATCTGAGGGCATCAGAAGGGGTGGCATCATGGTAGAGGGTGGGGGATGGTACGTAGCCCCAAGCTTGCTCCTAAGAGCTCGTCATGCATTTAGGTTTTTGTTTATCGATTGGTTCTTTGTTTTCCGTGTGTGAGTGTTTTACTTTCACATGTGCCTATGCGCCACATACACGCCTGATGTCCATGGAGTGGGGAGAGGGTATCTAATTCCCTGGAACTGGAGTCACAGATGGTTGTGAGCCATTGTGTGGGTGCTGGGAACTGAACCTGGGCCCTCTGAAAGAACAAGTCCTTCTCACTACTGAGCTGACTGGACCAGTGGATAGTTCTTTATTGGCAGGCTCCTAAGCGGGAGGTGGCCTTCAGATGAAGGTAAAGAAAAGGCTAGGAAGTCTGGCATTTGGATGTCTTGCACACGCTCATGGCTCACACAAGCAGGTTTGTTAAGAAGTACAGCACATTATACAGCATTTCTAGGGGAGAGATGGGACAGTCCTCAGAAACTATCATGGGATGGGGCAAAGTGGGCAGGAAGCTGATCAGGCAGTGTTGCACTAGGGGACACAGGGTGTCTCAGGGACATTATAGACTGAGTACCATCAGCCCTGGGGTTGGTAACTATAGCCCCTTAGAGTGGGAGGAGTTGAGTTCTCAGGATCTGAAGCCACAGCTCACCCAAGGCCCTGGCCCCTGGCCATTGCAGGCTCTGCCAGGCAAGCTCCTAGTTTTAGAGGAGCTGTGTGCCTCCCCCACACATCAGGGCTTCAGGGAAAGCCTGGGACCAGTCCAGCCCTCAACACTGGTTCCGTCTCTCCAGTCCCCATTGTCATGCATTTGTATGTCATGCATCAAATGATTCACGGCAGAAAGAGGAGCTGGGGTCAAGTCTCTACATTTGTGTTTCTGCCTATAACTCATTTCCTTTGCTCAAAGGCTTTCCTTTCTTTCTTTCTTTCTTTCTTTCTTTCTTTCTTTCTTTCTTTCTTTCTTTCTTTCTTTCTTTCTTTCTTTCTTTTTTTTTTGAGACAGGGTTTCTCTGTGTAGTTTTGGTGCCTGTCCTGGATCTCACTCTGTAGACCAGACTGGCCTCAAACTCACAGAGATCTGCCTGGCTCTGCCCAGTGGCTTTTTTCTTTTTTGAAAAAAAAAATATATATATGGCTAGAGATGTAGCTCATTAGTAGAAAGAACCCTTGCCTTGTATGCATAAGGCCATGGTTTCAGTCCTTTCCACTACCTCTACCATGACCACCATCACCAAATAACCACATACCTTTGTAAAACATTTCAATATCCATTCATTTAAAGACTTTGTCCTGGCCTGGCTGTGGTGGCTCACGCCTTTAATCCCAGCACTCGGGAGGCAGAGGCAGGCGGATCTCTGTGAGTTTGAGGCCAGCCTGGTCTACAGAGTGAGATCCAGGATGGCTAGGGCTTCACAGGGAAACCTTGTCTCAAAAACAACCAAAACAAAGCCCCTGTCTTGATGGAGCAGTAGCAGTAAAGGTGGAGGAGGGAGTCACAGCGAGACAACGACAAGATGGCTATCTAAAACAACAAGAAGTAAAGAGCCAGGCAGAACCATGAAGCCGAGCTCTGTGGTTGTCGTTCTGTGTAGATAGTCGGGAAAGCCTCATCAAGGCGGTGTTTAGGGATTGGTGTGAAGACAGTGAGCGGAGAGAACCAGAGGGTTCCAGTCACGGGAGTAGCAAGAACAGTAGCCCTGAGACCAGCCTTCAGGCTGGGTGTCTGTGTAACTACAGCTAGTGAAGGAACTGAAAATGGGTGTGAGAGAGGGAAGGGACCGGGCAGATCGTAAAGGCCTGCAGGAGACATGAGGGGCCGGGGGAGGTTGGAGCGGAGGATGACATGCTGGATCTTGGGTTTCTCAATCCGCTCATCCGCTGAGGGTAGACTGTGGGGAAGGGCAGGCAGGGAGATGGGTGAGAAGGCCCCTGCAGGAGAGATGCCCCTGGTAGAGATGAGCCATGGCTTGGGTCTGGCCTGGCAGCAGAAGGGTGGCTGAGAGGGCACAGATTTTCTGGAGAGTTCGATACAAGTGGCTTAAGAAAGAGGGATTAGGAGGGAGGGCAAACTGGTCGGTATGTAAAATAAGTGAAAAGATGTTAATTAAATAAAATAAATTTTTTAAAAAAAGAAAGAGGAATTAAAGATGACTCTAAGATCTTTAGCTTGAACATCTGGAAGAAGACATTGCCGGTTACTGAAGTGGGATGGACCGGAAGGAACTGGTTTAGGGGGCAACAGTCAGTTTTAGACAAGCTGTATCTGCCTGTTGGAAATCCAACTGGAAGTTCAGGGACACTAAAGTGTGCTTTTGTCTTCCCCTCCCTATGTTCCTTCCTCCCTCCTTTCCTCCCTCCCTTCGCCCTCCCTCCTTCCCTTCCCCCCTCCTTCCCTCCCTCCCTCCTTCCTTTCCTTTCCTTTTCTGGAAAAGAATGAACTACTTTTACTTTATATTCTCTGTCTCTGTCTCTGTCTCTCTCTTGTCTTTAGCTCCGGTGCTGGGCATTGAACTCAGGATTTCATGTGTACTAGGCAAGCATTCTGCTGCAGAATTATAACTTTTCTGTCTTGTTACTCCTTATTCAGAGACAGAGTCTGGCTAAATAACTCCCTTGAACTTGCTATCCTCTGGCCTCAGCCTCTGAGTAGCTAGGATTACAGGCCAGAGCCACCCCCCACCCCCCCTTAAACCCACTTCTTCCGACAGAACGGCTGTTTGTGGTCTGGTATCTTCCTCACCAGTACACACGTGTTGTTTGTTCACGTGCATGCGAGCAAGACTTTGTGTTATCTAACACTCTCCCTGCCCTCACATGGCAGGGCCCTGTCAGCTCTGAGGTTTCCTCCAGTACACACCCTGCAGTCCTCCAAACCTCATGCTTTTGACCTTTCCCCTTAGGAGGAGGTTGTCTGGCGCTATGACTTCGACAGCTATGACTTCAAGGAGCGTAGTGGGTTCTTCCAGAACCAGGGCCGCTTCCGAAACCGGGTAAACCTGATGGGCGACATCTCCCGAAACGACGGCTCTATCATGCTTCAGACAGTGAAGGAGTCTGACCAGGGAGTCTACACCTGTCGCATCTACCTGGGCAACCTGGAGTCCAGGAAAACCATTGAGCTGCGTGTGGTCCAGGAGAGATCTCAAAGTAACCAATATTTGGGTGAAGAGGGTGGAGGGGCCGTGCACAATTTCTGGAGTGAGTCAGGGAGGCTCCAGGCATGCCCAGGGGGAGGAGGCAGGGCTCCCAGGGGCTGGTCTTGGACTTGCACTACCCTGAGAGTGATGATGCCGCCATCCACCTGGCTCACCAGATGCCTGGGCTCGCCCTGCCCTAGTTCTGCTTGGTGGTAGGCATGGAAAAGGGTGCCCACAGGGCGAACGCCGAGTCTCCACCAAACCCCACTCATGGCCGCTGTGGTCCACTGCTGCAAAGGCATGGGAGCTCAGAGGTGGAGTGGGGTGGAGTGGAGGTCCCGTGTCACGCCTGATTGACTTTGAGGGAGTCGCACATCCTTGTGGAGGGAAACTAATCCTAAGCCGTGAGAGAGAGCAAGCAACAGAGAGAAAAAAGGAGGGTTCCAGAATGAGAAGCAGAGGGGTCTCCGTGCAAACAGTGTGCACCGAGGAGAAGAAAGTGTTAATTGTGTTGTCTGAGGCAGGCAGTGTGAGGTGAGGGTTAAATCATAACTCAGTGAGCACTCAGGATGTGGCCTGTGGACTTCGCCTCTCACTGGGGCCTGAAGGAGCTGGCTGTGGTTGGCGAAGGGTGGTGGTGGGGGATGACTGGAAAGGGAAGTACCTCAGTGTCTCAGGCCAGAGACACCTTCTTGTCAGTGCTAATGGTCCCAGCTGAAGAGGGAAGCATGAGAGGTGGATTTCTTCAAGAAGTTTCTTCATCCCTGTGTGCGCTCCCTTCTCACAAGCCTTCTTTCCACTCCACAGAAAACACACACACACACACACACACACACACACACACACACACCAAAGTGGGGAGCAGGGGCTCACCTCCTTCTGAGGCCACCCTACCCACAGACATGTCTACACCCACCCCATTCTTATCTCCGCATGCCATCTTGAGGCAGCTGAACGCCTTCCTGCGCTGGCTGCATCTGTACCTGTGCTCTGGCATCCCCCCAGCTCCCGTCCCATGGTTCTGTTGTAATTCAGGCTCGTGCTGCCAGGTCTACTCTAGCTTATGTCCCCGGTGGCATGCGAGTCGCCCACCCCCAGCCTTCTTCAGCACAGTGATCTCAGACGCTGTGTTTAACCTACATTCTGTATTGGTCACAATTAGGTTGGCACAAATGTTTATAAACAGCCATATGTGTCCCCTGATATCTGAGGAAATTTGGTTGGCTCCAGGACTTATTCCTCCATTGAAAACATCAAAATCTGTGGGTGTGTAAGCTCCTTCTATAAAAATGCTATATTAAAAAGAGGTATTTATTTATTACAGACACATAGCCTCTTTTACACTCAAAATCACCTCTACATTACTGATAATACCTAATATAAGTAATTGTTGCCTCACATTGCTTAGGGAATGGCAAGAAAAAAAGGTCTTCATATATTCAACACAGATAACAATTCTGCAGTTGGCTGGATCTAAGCATGAGAACACATGGAGATGAGGGCTGGTTTTGTGTGTGTGTGTGTGTGTGTGTGTGTGTGTGTGTGTGTAGCGGGGTTATTATACGCATGCATATATTTCAACTTCCCACCAAATTTCTACAGATCCTTCAAATATGCATGGCTCTTCCTCATCCCATCTTCCCAACATTGGGGAATGCCACCACCATGGATACGGTTAGGTAACTGGAGGCCAGGGAGTGAGTGGCCCTTGAGTCTTCTCTTTCCTAACAAGTCGTGTCATTTCTTTGGCTGATTTTGAGGCCACCGTCCTTCCAGGCCTTCACCAGGCTTACTTCTGGCCATTTTCTCTTCTGTTTTAGACTTTGGCCTCTATCCAGCCTCTGCTCTCATTCTTAGCCAAGGCCTTCGTTCTAAATCACAAGTTAGAGCACTCCACCTCACATTGACTTCTCCGGGACTTGTACCAAAAAAAAAAAAAAAAAGGCCAACCGCTTTGCCGAGGCGATGACGCGCCTTCCTGACTTGGACCCCATTATTTCTCCAGCCTAAGTTCCTTCCGCATCCTCAGCTTCAACCTTTGACCTGCACCTGTGGAGCTGGTTCCACTTCCTCAAAACACCCCGTCAGGCCACCAGACCCTGGGCGTGACATCCTCTTGGCCTTTCTCCAAACTATCAAACGGAATGCTTCTTTAAAAACTCACATTAAAATTTAGCACCTGCTAGCAGAAGTTCCTTCCCATGCTCTTCACAGAATTGCGCACCCCATTCTCTGTGCCATTCTGTTCCCCCTACAGACTGACGTCTATGTTGTCATGTTTGTCTCCCTCTTCGGAGGCAAGAAGTGGCCATCAGTTGTCTTTGTAGGCATCCTCTGTGTCTAGAGATCTCTGGTGCCAAAGAAATGCTGATATATGTCTTTAGAGTGAATAGATGAGCTGAGGGACGGGTATTATACCAGTGGAAATATCCCGGAGGCCCTAGTTAGCATTGTGACTGTGCATCTGGGTCTTGTAGCATATACCCTTTCTGAGACAATCATTGCCCATAAAAATGTCAGTGGCCTTGAAAATGCCTGTTATATCTAGTCATTCGGTAAAGCAAGTTTTAACATAGAATTATTGATGTAAAAGGGTGATCTCGAATAGGTGAAGGCAGTCGCTTCTGCCAAGTTTAACCCACACTTTAGGGCTAAGCAAGGCGGTTGGCCTGGCTCTTAATCTAAAGGGAATGGTGTCCCTGTGTCCTGATATGGGATGCAGCCTGGCCTTCTCTCCCTGCTTCCTGACCTGGCTGCTGCTGTTTAGCATGGGGTTATGGGGGCTCCCCACTCTTCTAGAATACTGAGATCCTCAATGCTTTCTTCATTCCCAAGTGTCAATTTCAACAACTCCTCGACCCAAGACTGATCAGCTGACGATCCTGGATGGGAATCAGCTGGTGATAATTGTGGGGATTCTCTGTGCCACCTTCTTGCTGCTCCCTGTTTTGATACTGATTGTGAAGAAAACCCAGTGCAATAAGAGGTATGTGACCATCCCCACCTGTGGTGGTATTGTGTTCCCCAAAATATTGTGTACTCTAATAAATTTATCTGGGGTCAGAGAACAGACAGCCACTAAATACAAAGGCTAGAAAATGGTGGCACTCACACCTTTAATCCTAGCATTCCAGAGATAGAAATCCCTCTGGATCTCTGTGAGTTCAAGGCCACATTGGAAATAGCCAAGCATGGTGACACGCCTTTAATCCCAGAAAGCCAGCCTTTAATAACAGGGAGTAGTGGTAGAAAGCAGAAAGATATATAAGGCGTGAGGACCAGAAACTAGAAGCATTTTGGCTGGTTAAGCATTTGGCCTGGTTAAGCTTCAGGCTTTGGAGCACTAATTCAGCAGAGAGCCATTCAGATATGAGGACACAGAAACATCCTGTCTGAGGAAACAAGATCAGCTGAGAAGTTGGCCAGGTTAGGTTAGCTGTGGCTTGTTGGGTCTCTCTGACCTTCCAGCATTTCACCCCAATAATTGGCCCCGGATTTGATTTTATTAATAAGAACTTTTAAGATTCCTGCTATATCTGGCCCCCAACATTCGTGTTACGAATTCATGAAAAAGCTGTTTGCCTGTGGCCTTGTGAGCCCCAGCTCAGGCCCAAGCTACACTCAGGCGGTTGTGGTGGCACACGCCGGTAGGATTTGCTGAAGGAGACAGAGGCAGTAGGATCCCGAGTTTGAGGTGGCCTAGGAGGCTTGGGAGAAGCTTTGGCCTGGACTGAGCCACAAACAGTGTTGGGACCATGGAAGCAGTGGCTACTGCTCCACGTTGCCAGCTCCTTCTCATCATGTTGGTGACTGCAGTGATGCTGCTACCTGGGACGAAGGGTTTACTGCTGCTGGTTCAGAGAAGAATTGCCAGGGCCATCGTGTTACAAGAAAGCATCGGCACCCACCCTTTCAGTTGGGAGGCCAAGTGTGTAGTCTGTTTCTAAATGAAAGTGGAAGAGTAGCCATACCACCCTAAGGTGAGCCTGACCTCATCTAATCCAAAGAGGGAGAGAGTGCCAGTGCCCTGTGATGGTGCATTGATTGTTATATTTGATGTCATTATAGGTGGCTCTGCCCCCCTTGCTCACCACACTTCAGAAAGGCTTGGACATTGCTGTACCATGCTCATTCTCCTTGCTGTTATACAAAGATTATCAGCTCCCTCACAAATGGGGGTTTACGTGGAACACAATTCAGATATAGACCTCATGTAAAGGCTGTGATAGTACCCATGGACTGCTTAAAAAAAGTTATGAACTGGGGAGGAGACTGAGACAGAAGTCCCTATGTACCCAGGCAGGCTTTGAACTCATGGTCCCCCTGTCTCAATCTCTCGTTTGCTGGCATTACAGGTGTGTACCACTGTGCCTGGCTTGAAATGTGTTAAAGGGTTGGATTTCATCAGGAGCTCTCCCAGACTCTTAGAAATGCCCAAATGCCAGGATACAGATGCTAGTATTTCACTATCAGCAGCTCTGAGCGTCTCTGTTTACAGAATATTAGTGAAACATGTTGACAGTTTAAGCTAATACCTCAGTTGAAATCACAGCAGTGGGAAAGACCCATAAAGACCAAAGAGTATTGGCTTTTTTCTCTTTTACTGTGTTGGGGATTGGACCCCGGATCTTGCACATTCTAGACAAGCTTTCTATCACTAAGTCACACCACCTCTAGCCTCACAACACTGATGTCTGAGTGACTTTTCCCAGGGGATATGTAGATTCTAAAGAAAGCATTTGTGCCTGCTCAGGTACACCACTACTCCCAGAGCTGTGTGACTCGGCATTGAACTTCCTTGGCACCTCTAAGGGTCATTGCTCCAGGCATGCATTTGAACGTAAGACTAAGAGCCAGACAGTGTGACTTCCGCTCCCAATTTATGTCCATACTCTGGGCCTCCGTGTCATGGAAAGTCATTCTAAAGAAATATTACTATTCTGAGATTCCCACATAAATACAGTCACTGCCACTTTGCTGCTAATAAAAATCTGGAGTCATCGTGAGTACAGCATCTCTCAGGAAGGCAATGACTGGATGAATGGACATTCTATTGAATTACCATTACATACGAGCCAGCATGTGAGGGCATGGGATGGTAGCCAAGAAGGCTGTGAGGGAAAATACGCAGTATGATCTCGATTTTATAGAAAAGAAGCACTACAGTGTTCGTGGCAGGCGCCTGTACACTGGATATGTTTTGTCTGGGAGTTGACTTAGCAGTCATTGACAGGGGTCCTGAAGGATAGTTCTGAGGCATTATCAGACATTGAAGATAATGATCCTGTTGCCTAAGGGGACTACTCAACTTCCAACTGTCTAATTCTGTAGTGTTTGATTCATTTAACAGTGAGAATATACAACTTTACAATCATATGATAAAAACATTTCCATTTGAGACAAACATGGTTTATTTTTATGCCCATACCTTTTTTAAAAAAGATCTGCCTTAGATCAAAACAGGAAAAAAAAAAAAAGTTACATTTACTGACAAATGCATGAGGCAACTGGCCGAGAGAGCAAAGTGGAAGGGCCTGTCAGGGAAGGGTCAGAGCGCACAGCCTGGGGGGTGTTGGGGCGTTTGGCTCAGGTGTCACTGGGGAGGTCACTGGGGAGGTCACAGACCCGGGAAATGTGGTCTTGCTGGATGTGCGCGGCTCATTGACGGTTCCAGTTCTCAGTACTGAGAACAAGATGGTGAGGTCAAATGCCGTGGGCTCTCTCTGTTCAGTCATTTAAAATTATATTACCTCCTCTGTTCACATCGCCTCCCCTCCCCTCCCTCCCCTCCCCTCCCTCCCTCCCCTCCCCTCCCCTCTTCTCCCCTCTTCTCGTTAAAATGAGGTCTCTTGGGCCAGTGAGATGCCTTGAGGTCAGTTCCCAGAACCCGTATGAAAAGTCAGATACCATAGCTTGCATTTGTAACCCCAGCTCTCCTATGGTGGGATGAGATATGAAGACAGGAGAACTACCTGGAAGCCAGCTGGTCAGCTAGCCTGGCACATGCAGAGCGGGCAGCAAGAGAGACTCTGTCTCAACGAGGTGGAAAGAGAGAACAGATTATGAAAAGTTGTCCTCTGACCTCTCCATACATGTTGTAACTTGAGCACGCTCACATTCACACACACACACACACACACACACACACACACACACACGATGATGATGATGATGATGATGATGATAGTATATTTAAAATGTGATCTCTACATGTTGCCAAGGCTGGTCTTGAAGTCCTGGCTTCATGCTTCAGGATTAGCTGGGACTTCAAGATGCCACTCTGCCCCGCTATACTCTGCCTCCCACTGTGGGACAGAGGTTGTTAGAGGAAAACAGAGAAGGCGAAGTCATGTTTCAGCCTAAACTCAGAGCACCTTCCCATTTCCTACCAGAGGAGCTGTTCTGTGTGTATTTAGTTCCCCCCGAGGGTCTCTCCATAAAGTAATGCAAGGGTCCTATGTGATGTGGGTGTACCACTGGATGCAAAAGACCCATCTAGTGTAGGGTCCTTTCTAGGTATACGTGAATCCGTGTACCTTGTGAGGTTCTGAGTGTTAATTTCATGTACTTTTCATGCCTTACAGTTCAGTGAATTCTACCCCTTCCTTGAAGAGCCTGGAGAGCAAAGAGAAAGCTAATCCAGAGGTGAGAGGACAGCCTGCCAGCTGGGGGGAACAGGAGTGGCCGCACACTCCAGCAGGAAGTACCGGGAGGTGGAGGGTGGGGGCCATCACTTCGGAACAGTATCTTACTCATTAGTTTCAGCTCAGCCCACAGGCCAGGGCTCTGTGCAAAGCAGTAACTCAGAAAGCCTTTATCACTGTGGCAGAGGAATGGGCTGGGGCAGGGTAGCCTGGGTCGGATCAGGCCTGGGCAGCAGATCTTGGGGGTAGGTACAGGAAAGAGCCCTGGACCTGGAATCGGAGAACTCTGTTACCTTCATGAGCTAAGGAGTTAATGATTAAGAGTAGGTGTATTCAGGAACCTTTAGAGGGGACCAAGGACTTCCCCCTTCATAGTGCTTTGAAGTGGAGTTATAAACAGGAGCTGAGAGGTGAATTTCCCCGAGCTCCTGTATTCTTACCCTTCCTTCCCCCTCCTTCTCTTCTTCTCCCTTTCCCCTTTTAACTTTTACACACTTCTCTTTGATCGGCTTCCTGAGTTTTGGGTTGCTTTTGTCCCAAGAGGAGAATTTTCGTTCAACCTGGTTCAATCCTCAGAAGCCGAGAATGTGTCATTTTCCTAAGAGTGACGTGATGGGGAATCACAGTCCCCAGACCTCAGAGCTGTGAGGTTCAGGGAAGGCTGTCCTTGCCATATCAACCCTCTGCTAGATGATAACAGCTGATAATTAGTGCCAGCCTACAAGTTATTCTGCAGGATGAGGGTCCCCTACTGCCAAGTCAGTGCTTAGAGATGCAATGATGTTTGGTCTTGAAGCAGACAGGTTGGTTCTTGAGGCTGGTACCCTTTCCCGTGAGTTAACTCAGGAAGACTGAAGTCGGAATTATCATCATTGATGACAATTCTCTAGCTCTCCATAACCCCCGAACTTGATGGCTTTGGTCGCTGATTTCCTGTGAACAGTCTCTTTCCTGGATGACCCTTAAGAATCTTGTATTCTCCCCAACCCCCCAGAAACATGTCTACTCCTCAATAACTACATGGGAGGCGATGGATGAAGGACCAAGTGGACAATCAGAGGCCACCTACATGACCATGGTGAGGACTATTCTGGGCCCCTAGCTGGGCCAGGTTTCTGGAGAGGGAGCATATGTTGAGGAGGATAGCCCAGGCTCTGGGAGGCAGGTGTGACGAGGCCACCTGAAGACGTTGTTTGCAGAGGACAAATTTGCCCCCCCCCCCCAAGCAGTAGGAAGCAGGGAGAATAAACTGTTTAGGATTAAAATCACTGATAGCGAGTACTAGCAGAGAAAGTAGTCAGCGGAGGGGGGGGGTGCTTTTCTCATTAGCCCAGCTCTGGTTAAATAGATGTAATAAAGCATCTTAGATCATCAGATGAGGCTTGCAGGAGAGTAAAAGGTGAAGGTAGAGGAGTAGGAATACAGTTCAGTTTGGAGAGTAATGTCTTCCCTGCCTGAAGCCTTGGGCTTGAGTCCCAGCACCATGTAAATTGGTTGTGGTAATACATGCCTGTAATCCCAGCACTAAAGAGGTGGAGGCAGGGGCCTCCCGGGTCGCTGGGCGGTGGTGGCGCACGCCTTTAATCCCAGAACTCGGGAGGCAGAGGCAGGCAGATCTCTGTGAGTTCGAGGCCAGCCTGGTCTACAGAGTGAGTTCCAGGACAGCCAAGGCTACACAGAGAAACCCTGTCTCGAAAAACAAAAACAAACAAACACCAAACAACAACAACAACAACAACAACAACAATTCAGGGTCATTCTCAGCTGCATAGCCAGTTTAAGGCCAACCTGACTGACGTGAGACCCTGTCTCCAAACAAGGTGTGGGGCTAGGGAAATGGCTTGGCAAAGTGCTCGATGCACAAGCGTGTGGACTGAGTGTGAATCTCCAGCTGTCAGCGTGACCCTCTGTAATCCCAGTTCAGACGGCAAGATGAGAGGTGGAAACAGAGCCCGGTGTAGGCGACAGCAAACAAGAAAGAAATCCTGTCTCAAAGGAGGTGGAAGTCTTCTGACCTCCAGATGCACAGCACTGTATGCATGTACCTGCACACCTGCACACAAATGCACATGCATACACACGTGCATGCCCACACATCATAAACACACAGAATCTTTGAAAAGGTAAAAGCAGGATCCCCTTTGGCCATTGGCTTTGGTTATTCTGAACTTTGTTATTACCTTCTCACAATCTAACTGACGTGCAGGCTACAGGCTGCATTTCACAAGGCAGGATGGAGTCTGCGCCCTACCAAGGCAACTCATGGAAGAAGGGCACCCAGAAAGGGCTCCTTGCTGTGCACCGAGTAGGGGTGGGAACGAAGGAATTGGCTGACAGTGGCACTGTGTTATTTTATAGACTAATTAATGGCCCTCACCCCATGATGGAGCTGTATTCTGTTGAATTCAGCAAGGCAGGCCTCCAGAGCATGTGGAATGTTGGGGTGTTTGTCCCTGTCCTACTGTACAGAAGACACATGACTCCCAGCTGATGGCCGTGGAGAAAGGTCTGCCTAGGCAGTGTGAGATCAGAGATCTGGCCCCGTTCCATCAAGTAAAACATTAGCCCTTCTGAAGTTGTGGATGAATAGAGTCATTTTCTTCTACATCCGGTTTTCCGTTATTGCCATGTGATACTCCAGCAACGGACCAGGCCTCACCTCGGCTTTTAGAGACCTGCCGACATGACTACTGGTGGGAGTGTCCCCTGCAAGCACTGTAGGAAGTCTTGCAGTGGAGATCTGTTGGAGCCACAGTGCTCTTCACAGCTACCCACATGCTGTGCAAGGAAAACAGTGCCTCTGTCCCCTTGATGCCTCAGGTCTGCTGAAGTGTGGGTGAGGTAAGGCCCAGGCTATAAACACAGAGGTCTTCGGGGCTGGCCAGGTTACTTAGAAACACTACGTGCTGGGCTGGAGAAACCGCTCAGCAGTTAAGAGTGCATACTGTTCTTGCAGAGGACCCGAGTTTGGATCTCAACGGTCATGTTAAGCAACTCCTAAGTGTCTGTAACTCCAGTTCCAGGGGGACCTGATGCCTCTGGCCTCTGTGGGAACCTATACTCATATGCACACCTCCCCCATATTTACATAGTTTTTTTTTTTAAAAGCAAATCTCTTAAAAAAAAGAAAGATGTGCCAGGCGTGGTGGTGCATGCCTTTAATCCCAGTACTTGGGAGGCAGAGGCAGGTGGATCTCTGAGTTTAAGGCCAGCCTGGGCTACAGAGTGAGTTCCAGGACAGCCAGGACTTCATAGAGAAACCCTGCCTCAAAATAGATAAATGATAGATAGATAGATAGATAGATAGATAGATAGATAGATAAAAGAAACGCTGTGTGCCAAAATGAATGAACCTGTGGGAGGCTGGGAGGTGGCTAAGTAGCTGGGAGTGTTTGCTCTGCAGTCCTGAGGACCAGAGTTCAGATCCTAGTGTGATGTAACAGGTGGGAGTCCTGCACACACTTGTATCCAGCTCCAAGGGCTAAGCCAATATCTTTTTCTGATCCCTATGTGTATAGGCATGTACACACACACACACACACACACACCTTTGTGGCCAAACTCCAGGTTCCAGGCTCTTGTTGGAAACCTTAACAGCAGAGGTATGCTTTGATAGAAATGTCAATAAGGAGCCTGTCATTTTATTGCTGTTGACTTGATTGGGTTGCTTTAACGTAGTCTGTAACTTTGCATCCAGAATCCATGGGTTCAGCCAACCACACATGGAAAATATTTGTCAAATGTCTACAATGAACGTGTGCAGGCATTTTCTTGTTATTCCTTAGGTATTACATCAGAACACCTAGTTACATGGCATTCGCATTCTACCAAAGGAAACAGGGAGATGATTTTAAGTACAGACAAGCATGTGTGTAGGTTATATACAAATGTCCAGCCACTTCCAGGGCCTTGAACATCCATGGATTTTGATATCTGCAGGATTCCTAGACCCAATCTCCCACCGACAACACTTTTCTCAGGTTCTTCGGATGGTGGTTCAGATCTCAGACTTGGGCGTTAGATAGCTGGACCCATTTCCTGCCTCCCTAACTTAGTGGATGATACTTAGAAGTAGATAACAGCCTCTATGAGCTTGTTTTCTTATCTTAGGGTTGGAGGCCATTCTCTGTTATATAATAAGTTTGAGGCCAGCATGGGTTACTCGAGATCCTGTTTCAAAAAAGGGGAAAAGTAATATTTGCCTCACTGGGGGTGAGGACAAATGAGGCAATTCATATAGAGTTCAGTGTTGTGCCAAGCATACGAGGACCGTTTCAGTGAGTGGCTGCTACTATTCTTTTTAGATAGACTTTATTTTTTCAGTGATGGGGATTGAACCTGGGACTTTCCACATGCTAGTCAAACACTTCACTGCTGAGCTCAACCCCAAGCCCCTGACTCCTTACAGATGTGTTTGTTTTTTCTGTTCTTCCTCACAGCACCCAGTTTGGCCTTCTCCCTCCAAAGCACCCAGTTTGGTCCTCTCTCCAGTCAGATCCAAATAATCCAGTTGGAAAAAAAAAAAGTCAGCTTCGGGAATTCCCCAAAACAGCAAGCTCTCTGAGAAGAGAAGAGAGGTACCTCGTCTCGGCAGCGGCACAGACTGTATTTTTGGTGGCCCCTGAGCCACTGGGTCGCCTATTTTAGACTTCTGCTTTCTCGCTGGTCTCGACCTCCATCAGAGGCCTGAAGATGGAGGGTTTGGAATCTGGCAGGAAGACTGGACTGCTCCAGATAAACAGGCACTGATGAGGGGAACGAGACCGTAGGCTTCTCCCAGAAGTGGTGTGCTGGCTGGTGGGGCTGGGAAGCCGGCTGGTCTACCCATGGTCTCAAGCCGTCCCTTGGACTGGATCTTTAATGTGAACAGTGTTTTTTGTGAATGAGCTACGAAGAGGCTCACAGAGATACCAACCAAAAAAAACAATTCTTTTGATGAATTATCCCCAAATAAATTTGGTTTGTGGGAACCATCCTTTTTTTTATGTCCTGGATGAAGGGTGAGAGGTGGAGTTTGAAGTGTGGAACTCCTGAGAGATGTCCCTAGAGAAGAGCTACAAAGGACTCAGCACATGGGGACTGGATTGGTTCTGGGGAAGGTTAGGAGGTGATGTGTTGGAAGTGGGGGATTTAACTTAGTGGTTTTCCTCATGCTGGGGATCTGCATTGGTGGCTGCTAGCTAGGCCTATGGAATTTGGGCATGTCTTTTTCAAAAGTGTTGAACAGGCTTGCCAAAGCAACAGCTGATGACTGAACTCTTGGTCTGAAATGTGTGGTTCCTAGACTTTGGGTTGTAATCATGAGATTTAAAAGGGTTGATCTTATTTAAAATTGGTGGTGGTGGTGGTGGTGGCGGCAGTGGCGGCGGCAGCGTTGGTGAAATGGCCATGAAATGGCTCAGCAGTTAAGAGAACTGACTGCTCTTGCAAAGGACCCGGGTTTTATTCCCAGCACCCACATGACAGCTCGTAACTGTAACTCCAGACCCAGAGGATCTGAAACCTTCTCCTGGCCTCTGTAGTCAGTACGTGCACATGGTGTGTGGACATACATACAGGCAAAACACCCATACACATAAGATAAAAATAAATGTCAAAAAATAAAAACTAGATAGAAAGGTTGATCTTTAAAATCCTTTGTTTTTCTCAAACTTGATACATGGCTCCTTGGGGTCAGTTGGGGGCTCCAATTCTGGCTACCTTTCCTTGACTATCACAGGCCTTTCCTCATTCTTTGCATCTTCCTCCTCACTCAGCCAATCAGGGGCAGGGTAAGTCTTCTCTAAGACAGTCCTCTTCCCCTTTCCCCCTTCCCCCTTCCCTCTCTTTGAAGTACTGAGGATTGGAGTCTTGTTCATACCAGGCAAATGCTCTATTATTGAGCCACATCTGGCTTAGCCCCTGGGTCACTGATTTCTTGGCTTGAGACAGGGTGTTGCCCATAACTCGATGGTAAGACTTATGGCTGAAGACACCACACACTTTGGTAAACATGGGGAAATCAATCTGGGACTGACTGGAAATCTTCCTCCTTGTTAGCTAGCTTTCATAGTGCCAGAAGGTGCTGTGTAGACCGTGGAGGGAGGAGACACCAATGATCTCGCAGTGCTGGACCGTGCACTGAGGCACATCGAACCCTCTGGTAGAGTAGTTATGTGACTGTTATGGGGGTAACTAACCACTTTCTGATTGGATTGCAGGTCTGCTCCACAGGAGGGGATTCATGCCTGATATTGTAAACCTGGCCAGAAGTCTGTAGCTGGGGTTGGGGGGCGGTGGTAGGTTCTAGGGGGAAACCTACTACTATTGTTCTGGTAGATGTTTGTGTTGTGAAACCGCCTTCTGTGTATTTGTGTTTTTACTGATAGGTGAGTGCTGCTGTTGGTCAACAGTTAATGCAGAGATCCATAAATGGTCAAAGTGCTGCAAATAAGTGGTTACTGAGTGCTGAGCGCTGCATGGGACCGACTTCTGTAGCAAGGCCCCCAAGGCTCAGGGAACATTGCCAAAAGGAGCAGAAAGAAAGTGAGAGCCGGAGGATGGAAAAGCTGCTGTAAAATGTCTTCTGGACTTGAAAACAGCTGTGGGTCCCTACAGGAGGTCTAGCCAATCAACATCCCAGCACCATTGGGAGGAAAGTTCATAAAGTCCCGCCCCTATCTGAGGAGCTATTGATGACTGTTGGGAGAGTCAATTTTCTTCAGAGTGTGGCCATTAATGGGTCATCCATGTCTCCACTAGATGACTGCACACCTACATTGTATATGTGTACATGAACAGCATTAGTTGTTCAGGCTGGAGAGAGAGTCCAATGGTTAAGAGCATTTGCGGCTCTTCCAGAAGACCCGGGTTCAATTCCTAGCACCCACATGATGGCTCACAACCATCTGTAACTCCAGTTCTAAGGGCTCCTTCTGGCCTCCACGAGCATAGGCATGCACATGACGCACAGATATACATGGAAACAAAGAACTCATACACATAAAATAAAAAGTTTTAAACAATAAAAAAAATAAAATTAAAAAGAGGACATGAAGGGTATTGCTCTGTAGCCCAGGGTAACCTGGAACTCATGGGTAGTCCTTTTGCCTAGGCCCTTGAGTGCTGGATTAAATCCACTCTACGAGCTTGAATCTCTGATTTCTGATTCATTCTTGTAGGGCTACATTTGTAAATGATTCCCCAAACTCTCCAAAACGACATGCTTGCTCTAAGTTTATTCCGTTCTACCATCTACTCTGGTTAACCATGGAGAAGAGTCGCCAATTGCTTCTCTTTGTTCTTAGGGGCCACAGAAAGCATCTGTTTAGGACACAAGGATTGTGTCAGCATATGTTGAAGGCAGCGTCCTATCTGGGACATAGCAGAGTTGGGGACTTCCCATAGCTGAAGTATTCATAGAGGAAGGGGCTCCATTCACGGCCTATTAGCTTAAATTCTCCCTTGGGCTGAGGTGTGCATTTCTACTTCCTTAAACAGTGTGTGCATTGGGGAATGGCCTTCAGGACACAGAATCAGATGGATGGATGGTGACTTTACATCTATTGTTCTGGGCCTGAGACTGATTGGGGAAGAAGCTTGAGATTGGGTGGTATTCTTAATCCTCAGAGAGCACTCTGCAGAAGCATAGAACTCGATCCATTCCATTTGGCTTCCATTCTGGGCTCAGTAGCGAGAACTGAAGAGGAAGAGCAAGCCCTCGTCTCTCTCCCAGCCCCAGCTCCCCACAAACCTTCGTTATATACAGGCACAGAGTTTCAAAGTTGAGGTAGATCCACAGTTATCAAACACTAATGTTGTCAAAAACCAAAACAGGACTTCAGGAGATCACAGGGAAGCCTGCTTGTTTGCAGTCCCAGAGCCACCTTCTACAGAGGGTTGACTATTAGTCCAGCAAAATGCAGCAGGTACACAGTGGAGGGAGAAGGCTTTGAAGTTAAGTGACTGTGTTCAAGCTTTGACCCTGCCTCTTCCCTTTTCACACCAAAAAGTTTATGTGGATGCTTTGGGACAATTTTCCCACACAAATACTCTTAGCTTAGAAAGGGTTGTAGTCATCACGAAGTAAAAAAATCCAGATTTCAAAATTCATCGAACACAGCTAACCTGTACAACATTCCAACTTACCAACACCACACTATACAGGTTTGGGTGTTCCCTAGCTGATGTGATCATGTGGCTGCCTGGGAGTGGTGACATGCCATTGCTCAGCACTGAGAGAGAGGATATTATCACCTGCCACTAGCCTGAGATGAAATCAAATTTCAGAACTCACAGTATAGCTTCTAGCGAGTGCATATGGCTTTCACATTAGCACCAAATAGGAAAACAAAATCAAATGGCAAGCCATGCTAAATTGAAGCTTTCTTATATAAAAGTGGAGATTTATGGGGTTTAATTTTTTAAAATTGATGTTGTGTGTCTGTAGGGTCAGAGGACAATTTGTAGCTGTTGGTTTTCTCCTACTGTGCAGGTCCTCGCGTGTTCCAGTTCGCTTTCTGTTGCTGTGGTAAACACCATGACCAAAAGAAACTTGCGGAAGGAACGGGTTTACTTGATTTACATTTCTACTTCACAGTCCGTCATCCAGGGAAACCAAGGCAGGAACTTGGAAGCAGGAACTGAAACAGAGCCCACAGAGGAGTGCTGCTTACTGGCTTGCTCTGTGTGCCTTTGTGTACAAAGGGACCACCTGTCCTGGGGTAGCACTGCCCACAGTGGGCTAGGTCTCCCATATCAATCATTAATCAAGAAAATGCCCTGCAGACATGCCCACAGGCCAGTCTGATGGAAGTACTCCCTCAACTGAGGTTTCCTCTTCCCAGGTGATGTCAGTGGGTCCCGTTGGTAAAAATTTAACCAGGAGACTCAGGTTATCAGGCAGAGTAACAAGTGCTTTTGCCCAGTGCATTATCTCTCCAGCCCAGGATTTTTCACCACTGACTAAATGAACAGCTTAGGCAATTGTGCCTGGGTTGAGGTTTCTAACCTTGTCAAGTTTTGTTTGTCCAATTTAATTCTCTCTCCTCCAGCAACTGACTCTTTTGTTTTTTTATGCGATGCTAGCCATTCAATCATTTTTTAAAAATAAATATCCCTTTCTTTTAAAAAAATATTGTTTATTTTGTATGTTTATGTGTGTAGATGTTTTGCCTATGTACCACATATGTGTAGTACCCATGGAGGCCAGAAGAGGGCATTGGATCCTGGGGGATCTGGAGTTACAGACAGTTGTGAGCGGCCATGTGGGTGCTGGGAATTGAACCCAGGTCCTTTGTAAGAGCAGCCAGTGCTCTTAGCTTTTGAACCATCTCTCCAGGCCCCTAACATTCAGTCTGAATAGAAAAACGGAATGGAATAGATGGCAGTGTCTTCTGGTCCCAATCTCTTGTTAATTTTTATTTCTGTGAGCACAAAGCCGTTTAACCAGACACCTTAATTCCTCTTCCTATCCAAAGAAAGAGAATGTAAGGGCACCAAGAGCAGGCAAGGGCTTTGGGGAGCTGAGAGGAGATGATCCTGGAGGGCACGAGGCTACTGGAGACCAAGTGAGCTGGGTCTCCTCATCCTTCAACAACCAGGTTTTCTGTTTGACTTTTCAGTAGTTTTGGCCCTTAGAACACTAGATGCTACCATGTTTGAAGGCTTCCAGAAACATCCAGGCCCTTGCCGAGAGAGTAGTCCCAAGGTTTGAGGGGGTGGGGCTGCCCGTGAATGAATAATGGAGACAATAGTGAGTCTAGAAGCTACTCTTGAAATCGGAGGCAATTCCTGGACCTCCTTTAAAGGCTCCAGCTCTAGCCAGGCAGTAGTGGCATATGACTTTAATCCCAGCACTTGGGAGGCAGAGGCAGGTGGATCTCTGAATTTGAGGTCAGCCTGGTCTATAGAGTGAGTTTCAGGATAGCCAAGGCTATGCAGAGAAACACTGTCTTGAAAATCACCAAAAAGAAAAAAGAAAAATAAAGTCTTCAACACTCCGTTCTCTGTTCTTCTTTGGTTACCCTGACCTTGTGTAGGCTAGTATGATCATGCATCTATATGAGCAGTTATCTTTCCCAAAATGCTAGGTGTGTGTGTGTGGTGTGTGCGTGTGGTGTGTGTGTGTGTGGTGTGTGTGTGGTGTGTGTGAGTGTGTGAGTGTGTGTGTGTGTGTGTGGTGTGTGTGTAGTGTGTGTGGTGTGTGTGTGTGGTGTGTGTGTGTGATGTGTGTGGTGTGTGTGGGGTGTGTGTGTGTGGTGTGTGTGTGTGGTGTGTGTGTGTGGTGTGTGTGGTGTGTGTGTGTGTGGTGTGTGTGTGTGGTGTGTGTGTGTGGGATGTGTGGTGTGTGTGTGTGTGGGGTGTGTGTGTGTGGTGTGTGTGTGTGTGGTGTGTGTGTGTGTGTGTGGTGTGTGTGTGTGTGGTGTGTGTGTGTGTGTGGTGTGTGTGTGTGTGTGTGTGTGTGTGGTGTGTGTGTGTGTGTGTGTGTGTGTGTGGTGTGTGTGTGTGGTGTGTGTGTGTGTGATGTGTGTGGTGTGTGTGGGGTGTGTGTGTGTGTGTGTGGTGTGTGGTGTGTGTGGTGTGTGTGTGTGATGTGTGTGGTGTGTGTGGTGTATGTGTGTGGTGTGTGTGTGTGGTGTGTGTGTGGTGTGTGTGTGTGGTGTGTGTGTGGTGTGTGTGTGTGTGTGTGTGTGTGTGTGTGTGTGATGTGTGTGGTGTGTGTGGGGTGTGTGTGTGTGTGTGTGTGGTGTGTGTGTGTGTGTGTGTGTGTGTGTGTGGTGTGTGTGTGTGTGTGTGTGGTATGTGTGTGTGTGTGGTGTGTGTGTGTGGTGTGTGTGTGTGATGTGTGTGGTGTGTGATGTGTGTGATGTGTGTGGTGTGTGTGTGGTGTGTGTGTGTGTGTGTGTGTGTGTGTGTGTGTGGTGTGTGTGTGTGTGTGTGGTGTGTGTGTGTGTGTGTGTGTGTGTGTGTGTGGTGTGTGTGTGTGTGTGTGTGTGTGTGTGTGTGTGTGGTGTGTGGTGTGTGTGTGTGTGGTGTGTGTGTGTGTGTGTGTGTGTGTGTGTGATGTGTGTGGTGTGTGTGGGGTGTGTGTGTGTGTGTGTGTGTGGTGTGTGTGTGTGTGTGTGTGTGTGTGGTGTGTGTGTGTGTGTGTGTGGTATGTGTGTGTGTGTGGTGTGTGTGTGTGGTGTGTGTGTGTGATGTGTGTGGTGTGTGATGTGTGTGATGTGTGTGGTGTGTGTGTGGTGTGTGTGTGTGTGTGTGTGTGTGTGTGTGTGGTGTGTGTGTGTGTGTGTGAGTGTGTGTGTGTGTGTGTGTGTGGTGTGTGTGTGTGTGATGTGTGTGGTGTGTGTGGGGTGTGTGTGTGTGTGTTTGGGGTGATATGCTAACACTGACACCCCAGTTTCTTAGAGCCAAAGAGCCTTAGATTTTAAGCATGCTGTATTCTAACCCAACCTGGTAGTCTCCTTCCTGAGCGTGGCAGACAGTTCTCAGGGCTGCTGACTTGGCCAGCTAGTTTGCAGATGTGGTCAGAATTTCTTCAAGGGAGGTCAGGCCATCTGTGACCACTTCTGTAAAATCAGAGTCACAGAAACTTTCTTCTTTGAGAAAAAAACATATATATTAAGGGAACTTAGTGTTTTCCCACAAAGCCAGCATGTCATAATGTCAAGAATAGTGGTGATGTACCTGTTCCAGAATAGGAGCAGAAGGTTCTGGGACTTTGAAAGGCCCCTGTCTGAACTCCACACTGCTTGTTTGTGGCTTCTGGGTTCTGCCTGTCTTTTCTTCTCATGGATGCTGTACCACAGTGCCGCTCTCTTTAAAAACCAAACAAGCAGCCATGCACCCGCTGCGTTCATCCGCTGCAGCTCCTGAGCCCGCTCCTTTGGCGGTCTTGCCTGGGACACTCCCTCCTGCCCAATCCACATTCCCTCCAAGCTCTGCTTGAGTCTCCCCTGGGCAGTCTAGTTCTCCAATCTTCCAAGATGTCTTTAGACTTGGTCAGATCCTTTTCTTGTCCTCTCTTTCATGGGAGGCTTTATCTTCTCCCAGAGCTCTGATGCTCTTAGGCAACCTGCTTTAGGCCTTTTCCTGGGACCCTTGCACCTCAACTCCTGTGGGTCAAGTCTTTGCTGACGAGAATGCCAAGGAAATGGAGGAATCTGCACGGGGAACCTGGCTGGATAGTCAGGCTGGTGGAATTTCCACCCTTTCCACAAATATACCCATAGATATCCACTACTTCTCATCTGCTCAGGGATCAGCAGAGGCCCGTGGTGTACTCAGAGAAACAGCACACACTTAAAAGTGCTACGGTCTACCTGGGAGGTCAGTGTGGATACTTCCTGGCCATGTTCCTGTTAGCCCAGAGATGGAAAAAAATTAGGGGTGCTTTTGCTCCTGTGCCCCCAAGCAGACGGGACTTCACTCCTCATGTTCAACTGTGGCTTTGCACCTTTGTCTCCCTGTCTAGAACGGGTGCTCTCAAAGGCATGTGCATCTCCTTTATTTCTGGGGCTCCAGTTTCACACCCACTGACTAGCACATAGGGCCGTTAAGTAAAGGCAGCAGCTGTCTCACGGCACCATGCTTTGTTTCCTGTGGTTTCAGGTCATCTGGGGTCTGAAGCTATGAATTGTTCGCTTCTGGAACTTTCCATTTAAGAAATTTTAAGCCGAGTTGCAGGATGACATCTTGCACTTTCCTGCTTCTTCCCAGGCTGGGCATGTACCATTTTCCTTTGTCCAGTGTATCCATCTTATTATGCAAGTCATCCCCTCATTACTCACTCGCTAGCTCTGTTAGATTCTCTGTATGGGTACCAAAGTGGTTTGGTTCTGGAGGAGTGGGAGTGGGGGTCTTATCTTCTGTGGTGTTGAATTAGTGAATGTGTCCAGAGTCATCAGAGCACAGAATGAAGAGGTCATTAGAAGATCAGGAGTAGATGGCTTTGGAACAGGTGTGTGTGTGTGTGTGTGTGTGTGTGTGTGTGTGTAGATGAATGTGTACATGCACTGTGGATTGAACTCAGAGAATGGAGCATGTAAGCATCTGCTCTGCCACTCAGCTGCAGCTCCAGCTTTGGAGCCAACTTTTGAGTCAATGGATTTGCTGAGTATTTGGGAGAGCAAGGGCTATCCTAAGACACTACCAAGGCAGAGATGTAAGTGATGTGCAGGGTTAAAACAACAACAACAAACAAAACAAAACAAAACAAAACAAAACCACCACCACAACAACAACAAAAACAACAAAACAAACCCAAACAAAAAACCTCCCCTGATGTGGACTGTGGTGAGAAGGGATAGGGCAAAGGAGAGATTCAGAAAACGAATCCCTACCTTGTACTTCACAAGCTGCCATGTGTCCTGCAGATCGACTGATGTAGGCATTGATTCGAAACTTCTTCCAAATCTGGCTTCCCATTGCTGCTTGCAAACCCGTCAAGTTGAAAACTTTAATACACTTAAGAATCTCCTAGAAGGATCTTGTGAAACATGCAGATCCTGACTTCTTGAGATAGCATGAGGGCTAGGACTCTAGTCTCCTAACTAGTTCCCAAGTGGCACCAAAGAGGCCAGGAGAGGACCCTACCTGGGGAAATGAGCCTCTCAGGTAAGAGCCTGTAGCCTGGACTACGCATTTTAAAGGAAAAAGGAAATTGCCTTCGTTTGGAGTATTTCTAACCTGACTTCTCCCAGCAGGGTAGGTAATTGAATGCTGTCCAATGAAATCTTCAGTGATAAATGGCACCTGGCAGAAATGCCAAAACCACAGGGCTTTACATCCAAAAAAGCCCGTCTTGATTGCTAGTGTCATCTGTCTGCAGAACACCTCTGAGTTTCTGCTTCCTGGCCTCCCGTGGCTCCGAGGGGAGGCTCGTCCCCTTGCAGCAGATGATTACTGGGGCCCCAGTGGGCTATGGGAGGCTCTGACATAGCCCCTATCTCCTGGTCCTTGATTCTGGAGGTCTGAGCCGGACCAAAACTCTTTAAAGTCTGAGTACTTAGTGACCCTTAGCCAAATTCAATTCTAGGGAGAAGCAGAATTTAGGATTATTTCTTGCCTCAGCTGACTATTAAATAGAAGCTTCCAGACTTAGCATGGGGTCAAGTGAAACAGCAAAGCACTTGCCTTCCGTTTCTGGGCCTCACAAGGCACCCTACGGTGCATTAAGAAAAAAGGAGGAGGCCGGCTACGTCAAACTAAAAATTTCTGGCAAGCCGGTCTAGGCTGAAAAGTGTCTGCGGCAGCCTGGTTGGTGTTGCAGACCAGGACTTGGCTGGATGGGCCTGAGCAGAGCAGGTGGCCTGAGTGGTGCCAGTCTAGCCCTCTGGGTGCACACCTGTGATCTGTGCACCATGGAAGGGGGCTCAGGGCCTTAGGGTGACGGGGGTGGGCACTGGAGGAGACGCCCCTGAAATTCCTACTCCCGCACTGTGGCTCTGTGCTGGGGCTGTGTTGGTGTGACAGGGGCACTGGGGACAGGGTCTGTGCACCAACTGGACGTCACTCCTCTGCCTTCTCACAGCCCTGCCTTGAAGCTCCGTTTGCCTTTGGGTCTTGTGCCCCTAGGAAAGATTCAGAGACCTGGCTGGACTTCCCTCTCCCCTCCCACGTTCCCCCTGCCCCCCCCCCCACTGGTTCCTCTCTAAATACATTCATTCCTCCAGTCCCACCCCCGAATGGTCAGTCACCTCTGGGTTAGTGAATATCAAGTTTCAGCCAGGCACTATGCAGAATGCTCAGCTTGCTCCTTCATAGCTTTCTTCTTGACTGCATCAACTTCAGCGGGCTCTGTGCCTCCTTAACCAGTGTTAAATCACGTGGAATACTGGTGTGTGTGTGTGTGGGGGGGGGGGGGTCGGTGTCTTACAAAGAGCTGGGTTTGAATCCTGGCCCTGAACTATCACATAGAAATCGGGCAATCAGATTGTGATCCCTGACTGTGCATAGATAAGGCACGCGATTGCTGTGTAAGAACCTGCGATCGCTTGCCTGCGATCACTTGACTCTGCCCAATTCTCGCTTAGGCCCGCCTCTACCCCAAGCTCTTGTACTTGTGAAAAGCCTCTCTGTTTTCCCTCCTTTGAAATAACAAGTTTCAAACATATACCAAAGCCAAAAGAATGTACCTCAGACATCACCAAACATCTAGGACCATCAGTGACGTTGCCCGCTCTGGTGACGCCCAGAACTTTTTTTTCCTCTGTGTTTTTATGGACTATTTAAGAGTCTATTCCAGCACTATTTCATTTCACCTGTAGCTGCATCTCTAACAGGTCAGGCTGTTAAAACAAAACCACGATGTTTGTTGTTGTTGTTGTTTTGGGTGCAGGGGTTCAAGACAGGATTTCTCTGTTGTAGCCTTGACTGTCCTGGAACTCACTCTGTAGATCAGGCTGGCCTCGAACTCAGAGATCCACCTGCTTCGGCCTCCCGAGTGCTGGGATTATAGGAGTGTACCACCACAGCCATGCAAAATCATGATTTTTATGGCAGCTGACAACATCAGAATTATCTGTTGATATAATCAATGCACAGTTTATATTTACTCTCCTCTTGTTGTCTCAAAAAAGGTCCCTTTCCATTGATTTGTTGGAGTCAGGGTCCCTCAAAGTCATGTTCTATTCCCTTGTAAAAAAACAAAACCAAACAACCAACCAAACCTCTCAGGTGTTTGTGTGTCAGCCTGCTGTGGCATGGTCTGCTTTCTGCTGAAATGCTGGAGTGACGAGGAAGTCATACTTCTCAGAGCCTCCTGCCCACTTCCTTGAACCCTGCTCAAATAATACAAAGCAACTCTTGGTGTGTGTGTGTGTGTCTGTTTGTCTGTCTATCTATCTATCTATCTATCTATCTATCTATCTATCTATGTGTATGCATCTATCTATCTATCTATCTATCTATCTGTCTGTCTGTCTGTCCGTCCGTCCGTCCGTCCATCCATCCATCCATTCAACCAACCATCCAGAGAGAGAGAGAGAGAGACAGAGAGAGCTAGAGACAGAGAGACAGAGACAGAGAGACAGAGAGACAGAGACAGAGACAGAGAGACAGAGACAGAGACAGAGAGAGAGACAGAGACAGAGAGCCAGAGAGAGCCAGAGCCAGAGAGCGTCTGAGTGCACAGGTGCCTGGCACGTGTGTTCAGGTCAGAGGACGACCTGCAGCTCTCTCCTTCCCCAGGCGCATTCCGGGGACCACACTGGGGTCATCATGTTCGGCCGTGCTGCGCGCCTTCACCCCCGAATCATCTCACTGGCCTCGTGGTGGTTTTAAATGGTAAGAAGGACTTCCTTACAGGCCTTTGGAATAAATAGACGGCTCCAACAGTCTCTTCCTTTCTTTTTACCCTCTTCCCTTCTCCTTTCTCTCCGAAGGGTGTTGCTTTGAAGCCTCTGCTAGTTTCAAACTCAGGGCAATCCCGCCTCTACTTCCCTACCCCTAGGATTACAGGCATGTGCCTCCTCACCTACATTTCTCTAAGAAATTTCAAAATCTAAAAATTATTTCAAGTGCAGTCGAAAGGCAAGATTTGATTTAGTTCTGAGTTTAGAGGGTAAAAAATTCCGGCAACTTAATTTCTTCCAGAAATACCTTTTTTGTGCCCTCCCACCTGCTTTTTGAAATCCACCAACCACAATATTTACTCCATTCCCCATTTTTCTCCCTTTCCCTTACACACCACCCCCCTCTCTTTTTAGCAGCCACATACAAGTCGGCCATATTAGAGAGATGGAAATAAAGCTTCCTTAATGTTGTACATGTCTTTGAAGTACATCCGTGCATTTTCCTTTTTAGCATCCAACCATTCCTCCCTTCTGGTCCTTGGTCCCTCAATCACCCTCTCCCATAGCCCACCCGCCTAACATCACAGTCTCTGAAAATGCACAGGGATGCCTGGCTACCTCGCCCTGCCTTCAGTCTCACGGGGCTCAGTCTGTTTTTCACTTTGGGTAAGTTAGAACCACATCTGCATGCTCCTAAGGGTCAGAAGCACAGCTGCAGCCGAAGGAGGAGGGGCAGGGGGAGGGGAGAGTGGGAGCGTCCCTCTGTGTCCTTGGGAAGGGTGGGAAGGGGCGCGCTGGGGATCTGGGGCTTGGCTGGGATGCAGGATGCTGGGTGACTTGGTCACGGAGATGTTGACTAGGGATGAGTGTTGCCTGGGGATGGGAATGATCAAAATAATCAAGAGGTGGTTTTTTTTTCCCCCTTTGGATTTCCCTGAAGTGGACCTATGTGGGGGGTGGGGCAGAGCTAGGCTGCTCTTCAGTCTCTTCAGGGGTTTTTCTTTTTCCTATTATTATTATTATTATTATTATTATTATTTTATTAGTATAGTTTTCATTTTTAGCTGCTTCTGACGAGAGCTCCTAGGAGCTGCTGGTTTATCTAAAGTCTCCTGTGAGCCCTGTTCCCTGGAATCCGGTGGATCTAAAGGGTTAGGAGAGAGAGTGTTCTGGAGAGTTGAGGGGGGTGGGGGAGCAGAAAGTTGAGCCTGTCCCACCAGTTTGTTGGGAGGTATGTGGGAGGAATTGGGATGAGGCTTGAGGATGGGTTCTGGGTTGGCGGAGGGAGAAACACCGGAGAAGCTGCTGCTGGAACAGGGCACCCCTGGTGTGGACAGGATGGAGAGGTCAGGTGTCCAGGATCCAGGGAAAAGGAGAAAAATATAAATGGCACCTATGGATGAACAAGGTGTGGTCCTTTAAAACCCGACTCAGAACAGTCCGTCCTAGCCTTTCAGACCACCCTGTCCTATGGTCCTAAAGTCAACTTCACATTTGAACACTCAGAGACTTCATGCCAGGCAGGCAGGTGGGCTAGGTTGTTTATAAGCCTGCTTCCCTCTACACCCATCCCCCATCCCTCCAGGAGATAAGGTCTCACTGTGTAGCGCTGACAGGCCTCGAACTTTCGGTGATTCTCCTGCCTCTGTCTCCTCCTGGGTGCTGGGAGTCTAGACAAGTGCCACCATGCTGGGCTCTAAACCTGCTTTCTGGACAGTTTTATTCTTGATCTTAAAACTCCCTCAGCAGTGCCTGAGGGTCAAGTCCAAGGATTGTAGATGGGGATATTCTCCACTACAAATCTCTCTCTCTCTCTCTCCCTCTCTCTCTCTCTCTCTCTCTCTCTCTCTCTCTCTCTCTCTCTCTCGTAGCCTGCAAGATTAGGATCTAACTTCTTCCTTCTTGTGAAACTGGACCTAAGTTTAAAGCTATCTTTGTTCTTTACTTCATAACCATGGGCAAGAGGCTCCCCACCCTGAGCATCACCTCTATGGGTGACTGGAGACGTCTCTTGCTTGGTGAACTTGTGACTTGACAGAGAGCAGGGGGTCAACAGTGGCAAATCTTTCTGAGTTCTTCCTCAAGCCTGGGCATGGCCCACCTTGTTTAGCCCTCACAGCAGTTATCAGAGGTAAACACTATGATTCTGTTCGTGCTCCAGGGCGGAACCAGAAGCATGGAGAAGTTAAGTAACTCATCCAGTCAGGTCATGTGACAGGCATAAGGGAGCTGAGATTTGAACTCCCACATGACTGACTTAGCACATTCTCTTTAACATGGAGTTCTGCCACCCCCAAAGTTCAGGAAACGGTACTGCTCTGTTAGCATTAATTGTAAGACTCTCGAGTGCAGGTTACAAAGAGATGGTTGAGAGGTTTGCACACTTGTGTGACACACACACACACACACACACACACACACACACACACACACACACCAGAGCTGGAGGCCAGAGTCTCCTCTCAGAAGTTAGCCACAGCCTCATGCCAGATGGCTGCCTACACCAGCCACATCTAAGTGAACAAGTCCAGGGGCCCTGGCAACAGGACCAGCCAACCTGGGCTTAGGAGAGATGGTACCATGGATGAAGAGCTCTGTGTGCCAGGGCTGTAAGAGGCAGTGGGAAGAAGTGGCTATTTCAACAGGCCTGTGAGAGTGAGACCATGATCTTGAAGCTGTGAGGAGGCATGCCTCTGCCATGGAACTTGGGTGGCTGGGCTGGCATGAATCACTGGGATGGAGGGATGTCACAGATATTAGGAGGGGCATGTGGGGATGGCTATAAAGGTGGCAAACAGCTATTCCCATGACAGAAATTCCAGTGTTTCTCAAGACCATCAGTTCTTTAGCGGCTACCCTGGTCATCAAAGTCTGGATTATATTGGAGCATAGAGAGTGGAGTATGGTCCTCTATCGGTCTGACCACACGTATTTGTAGCTAAAGGTGGGACCTAGATGTGGAGGAGAATGCCTCTTCCCACCCCCAACCCCCGGCAACAAAATTTAATTGAGCACTTACTAGGTGCTACATGGCTTTCTGGATGCAGGGATACCAACATGAATAAGGAGTTTCCAGGGCCTCTTGAGAGACAAAGGTACATGAACCACAGCAACTAAGCATTGTATGTACTGTAAGAATGTTAGGTATAGGGATAGTGCTAGAAGTCATCTTTTTTGTTGTTGTTTTGTTTTTTGTTTTGGTGCCTGTCCTGGAGCTTGCTCTGTAGACCAGGCTGGCCTCGAACTCACAGAGATCCACCTGGCTCTGCCTCCCGAGTGCTGGGGTTAAAGGCGCGAGCCACCACCGCCCGGCTAGAATTCATCTTTCGCTAGTAGCTGTGTGCTGGACAGACACTGTGCTGAGCTTTGTACACATCACATGCCATTTAATTGTCACCATAGCCTCAGCAGCATTAGTGTCCTTCGAATTACAGGCGAGGCCATTGCAGCATTGGAGGGTTCATGACCTTGCCTCAGATCATATCAAGATCTCTCGAGTCCCAAGATCTCTTGACCACTGGGCCCCCAAGTCACTGGAAGAAATAGGAACCTGGTTGGGGAAGAACCAGACACTGGGTAGATGTCAACCGAGCTGTGCCTTATGAATGGGGTCTGAGGTTTCTGTGGAAGAACTCCAGGGAGGGGGATGAGCAAACTTCCCAACCTAAAGCACAAGTGTGAACAAGGGCCCTGTGCAGGGGAAGGAAGAGGAACGTCAGTGTTGGGAGTCCCCGGAGTCACGTGGAGGGATGGAGCCGGCAGGAAATGCGGCTGTGGTGTGCAGCTGGGTCATCTGGGAGCTGCACCTGGGTGCCAGAACTTGGCCCTAAAAACAGCAGGGAGCCACTGGAGTCTTGGAGGTAGGAACATGAGTGCAGCTGGGTGCTTGGGGAGGAGACCTGGGCAGGAGGATCTGAGTGTAAAGGCAGGGGAGGAGGTAGGGTGAGATGCCTCATTTGCCTGGGAGGCGGGGGCTGCCCCAGAGGATGATTCCTCCTCCTCTTCCTCCTTCCCATCCTCCCTCCTCCCCTCTGTTTCTTTCTTTTTTTCCTCAAGAATAAAACAAACTTATAGACTGCTTTAGGGCTAGAAGGAGGAGTAAAGGGAATTTACTTCCAGTCTTTAGGAGAGACAGTGTTTGGCAGATAAATAGCCCAGGTTTAGTGTCTCTGCAGGATGGGCCAGGGCTTGAAGAACCCAACTGGGTCAGGTCCTGGGTTGTCACATCCTTACACCCCCCTTTCCCATCACCTCCTCCTTTCAGTGAGTTGGAAATCACAAGACCTAGACCTCAGACCTGGTCCCAAAGAGGACATTAGGAAATCCATGGATTCCCACTGTGGAGTTTCTTAACAGAACACTGTCTGCTGGGGGCCTGCCTGGAGCTGGGGACTGGAGCTGCTGTGTACTCATTAGGACACCTCGGAATGATAATGACATCCCCACACAGCTTGAATCCTCACCTCAGCCCTGCCTGGAATCAGGCTCTAGTTTCGATTCCTGGCAGTGAACTTGGGCTAGCCACTTAGTTTCTTTGTGCTTCATTTCTTCATCTGAAAGCGACCGGCGGTAGATCATTCTTGCCGGGTGTGTGTGCTCAGTTGAGGAAGCGGAGATGGCCTCACCACTGCCGGGCCGTTATGATGGAAGGCCTGTTGGTGGGCCTGGATCCATCCTTTCCAGAAGCACTGGGATCAACAGTCAGTTCTGACCTTGGCCAACGCTTTCCTGAATTTAGTGAGGGACTAAACTGACTGAGAGATTGAGGCCTCAGCCTGGAACCACTGAGATTCTCATGAGGTCTCGGGCTGAATCTCAGACTAGCAGGGGAGAGCCATGTTCCTGGCCTCAGCTTGTCCCTGTTCTCGGAGCATCTCCTAGTCCTCCTTCTCACAATAAAAGGATGGCAGTCGATCTACAACCTGAGAGGCTTGTAGATCCCTAGCTCTGGCTTCCTTTAGTTTGCCCCCCCCCCCCTTCTTCTTTGCTGATGGGACTTGACAGTTGGCCTCTACGGCCACTAGAGGGCCCACGAATCCCATCCGGTGCCTCTTGCAGGGCGCATGCAGGGGAAACCGCATTGCACCTTTCCCTGTCTGCTGGCACCAGCCTGAAAACACCTCTGATTCTGCCGCTCGACCGGATCTTTCTAGATGAGATGTCAATCAGACATTCAAATTCAACTGCTGGGGTGGGACAGGTTGGAGAGGGCGGTCTTTACAGAGCCAGTTAGTTTCAGAGCATTTGGGGGACAGGGGTGGGACTTGGAAGGTGGGAGCCCTTTCAAGGGAGGGGCTGGAGAGGTTGGGATGACCAGCATAGGAGGTAAACTCAGGACAAACCTCCATCAGTTCTTTCCCTCAGATTTCTCAGTCTCTACAGCATGGGGGTGGTGTTAATATTTTCTGCACACCTCCTCCTTGCCTGGCACTGGTCCAGGTACTTTTAGACTCGATATGAAAGTGCAAGAGCCGGGAGCTGGGTGCTGTTCCTCTTGGGAGGGGCCCCATCAGCTCCCCCAGCTGATGGTCCCCTTGTGAGCATTTCAATGCTCATCTAGTGTCATTGGCCCTGCAGTTGAGGTCCATACGTCTGCCCCCATCCAGGCTTTGGAGGGACCTTCCCGGTCAGCAGTCCATAGAACCTCCTGTCCTTAAGTTCTGAGCTTTGTGGGGCCTTTGCAGGGATGTACTGAGCAGAAGGATGCTCTGGGTAGGCTTAGCTTCGTGGCTTGCAGGCTGCCTTACTTCTGTTTCTGGGGGTGGGGCCAGCAGATTTGTGGGACCGAACAGTTGGAGAACCAGGATCCTTGCAGCCTGGCTCCTTAGCTACATTTGGGGGAAGTCCAAGGGTGTCAGTCTCCAAGGTACCCTCAGGTCTAGAGATCCCCCACCTCTGCTCTTAAGCCCTTTCTGTCCCCACAGCGGAACTTAAGGAGAATGAGGTTAATAACAGCTGCCATTTGCTGAACGCCTAGTACTTATTTTAGTCATGGTAACCACCCAGTGACGGTGCCGTGAACTAGGTTTTCTGGAGGAGGAGGTTGAAGTATGGGGAGGTGAGGGAGTCTGCCTACGGTTCTTACAGTTGACTGAGGCTAGAACTGGGGTGGAATCCAAGTGGAATCAAGGTGTATGGGGGGGGCATGTATCTGCCCACATCTATAGCTCTAATTTTCACTCAGCTGGCATCTCAGCTGACCACATCCCACCCTTAAACTCCATGGAATCATCCCAACTTTTATGTTCTGGTCCCTTGGCCTGGTCCTTGCCCAACTCTGACCTCAGGTCTTATCATACCCTGTGTTGTTTTTTTTCTCAGATGTGTGAAGGTCCATCCCAGCCATGAGAATGTGGCCCTTGATATTCCTAAATGGCTCATTCCTTCTCTTGAGTTAGATGCTTCCTGAATGCCATTCTCTCAGAGCCCTGTTCCCTGACCACCCTGAATAAAACAACTCCCCTCAGCCATACTTCAGTCCTTACAGTCCACGTCACACAGTGCTCCAGACAACCACAGTCTTATTTTTGTTGGTGTTGATATTTGCCGCCTCACCAGAATACAAGCCCCAAGTTCAGTGACTCTGCCTCAGACCAACAACTCCCAGGACCTAAGACTAAGCATCGGGCACACAGTAGACAATTTACATGTATTTAGTAGCTGAGTGAATGAGGGCTGAGGATGTGGTTCAGTTGGTAAAGGCCTGCCTACTAGGCATAACGTTTTGTATTTGATCTCCAGCAGTAAATAAACTGGGTGGGGTGGTGCGCCCAAGTGAAGGTGTGTAATCCAAGCACTTGGAAGATGGAGGTAGGTGAGTCAGAAGTTCAAGGTCATCCTTAGCTACATAGCTAGTTCCAGGACAGCCTGGGCTATGAGAAGAGGCCTGCCTGCCAGCCACACACACTACCAAACCTTGCAAAAAACAAAACAACACAACAACAACATCAAACCCAGAACAAACAAACAAAACAAAAATCACAAAATAAAAAATGAAAATGAATGTGACTGATGGTGAGTGTCACTGCTGGGTTTTTGATCTGAGCAATCACTCTACCTCTGAGTTATGGCCCCTGCTCTGTTAATGCTAAATTAATTTTTTAGAATGCAGTTCTAACAGTCTTAGCAGAGGATCTTGGAATTAAGGTCAGGGAGAATCTGAGGCAGCCTGAGTCCATCTGAGAAGGTACTTTTTTTCATACCTTGAAGGTGCGTGTCTCTGTAACTGCTGGACCCTGGGCAGCTTGCCTGTCTTCCTTAAACTCTGTTCTGCCTAGGGTCCCCTAGAGGCACTTTCCTGGATTGCAGCACCCAGGCCCTGCCCTGAGTCTGGTGCCTCATGCAGGACTTCAAAGACATTTCTGTGTCCACACTACCACCTGGCAACTTGAAGCAGCTTCTTGCCATGGTGTTTCCAGGCCGACATTTCCCAAAGGGGAGGTCTCCCCCTAGGCCAGTCGACACTACCTTAGAATGACACCTCTTCCCCTGGGATGCCTCTTCCCTCATGTCTGCCCTCTATCTTGTCTGTGAGAGCCTGGGGATGGTCAGAGGCCTGTGCTGGGCTAGGCAAGAGGGAGGTTTCCCAGACCCCACCATGCTTTAGCTGCCTGCCCCATGGGAACAAGGATGCTTCCCCTGGCAGGGCTTTGGCGCAGCAAAGATGATCAGAAGTATCTGGAGAGCAAGGGGAAACTGAGGCAAGCCCAGTGGAGCCTCTTGCTTGGCAGGGAAATGGTATTAGCATAGGTGGAGGCAAGTAGAGGGTCTGCCCACAATGGCCTTAGAAAAGGTTGAGGCCATGTGGCTGTCCGTGGCCTGGTAGACCATCGGATGGCTCTCTTCCGTGCCCGTTCTGCCCCCTCTTCTCCTGAGGACCACATCTGGTGTCCCTTATGTGCTTTGCCCTCCTAACAGCAGCTGTCAGCCTTCCTGCCTGCTGCCCCCTAACTCCGCTCTGCCTCCCTCCATCTACTCCCTGCTGGTTATAGAAGGGTTGCAACCCTGCACCCCCCCACACACCCCCTGTCACTCAGCATCCTCATCAGCGTGTGGTTTTGTCTGCAGTACCCCCAGGGCGGAGCATGGAAGTCACAGTCCCCACCACTCTCAGTGTCCTCAACGGGTCTGACACCCGCCTGCCCTGTACCTTCAACTCCTGCTACACCGTGAACCACAAGCAGTTCTCTCTCAACTGGACTTACCAGGAATGTAGCAATTGCTCGGAGGAGATGGTAAGTCCCAGTGGAGGAGGAGGTGGAGGGAAGCAGGAGCCCCGAAGTATGAAGCCCACCATTCCCGTCCCAACATCTGCACTGGACCAGGACCCCACCCCCCCCACCCCCGAGGATTCTGGGTGGGTTGCCTGACGCAGAGGGCATGATGTCACCACAACTGGATGGCCCTTTCGAGGCTAAACCCCTTCTTCCCACGTAAAAAAAAAAAAAAAAGATGAATGAGAAGTGATGATGGGGATGGATGTGGGGGTCTGCACACAATGTCCCCATGATCCTCACAGCCCCTTGCTCACCCAGCTGCCCACGCTATCCTCCCAACCCAGTTCCTCCAGTTCCGAATGAAGATCATTAACCTGAAGCTGGAGCGGTTTGGAGACCGTGTGGAGTTCTCGGGGAACCCAAGTAAGTATGATGTGTCAGTGACGCTAAAAAATGTGCAGCTGGAAGATGAAGGTATCTACAACTGCTACATCACCAACCCACCAGACCGCCACCGTGGCCACGGCAAGATCTACCTGCAGGTCCTTCTGGAAGGTAAGGATGACTGGGCTGCTGAAAGACGACACAGGCCCTTTTGTTCAGCTTAGCTCAAGGCCCTTCAGGAGGCTGGGACCCCATCTCATCTTCAATGCTTGTGCTGGTGGAAGGCATCCATGCCTTCCCTCTGGTCCTTGAGGGAACAAGTCAATCATGCTCATAATCTTCAGTAATAACAGCAGCTTTCAGAGGCTTTATCTCATTTCATCCACAGAACCCACTGAAAGAGGAGCTGTTATGCCCATTGTATGGATGAGGAAACTTGGGTTCAAGCATAAATTTCTTAAGATCATGCAATTCCTAACTCCCACAATCAAATTTGGGTCTGATCTCCAAGTCCATGGTCTTAAATACTCCATTCTGGGGGTGGAGGGGCTTAATGAGGAGGCTTGGGGGCAGGGACGCTCAGAGCTCAGTGGTCTAGGCTGCTCTGACTTTGGCTAATGCCCTGTCGGTGAAGATGAGTCAAGTCAGATCCCTTCATATTTTGGGGAGCAGGGGAGACAGGGGATTTCCTTCCCAGCTGCACGATTCTTTTTCCTTTTCCCCAGTGCCCCCAGAGCGGGACTCCACGGTGGCAGTCATCGTGGGTGCCTCGGTGGGGGGCTTCCTGGCTGTGGTCATCTTGGTGCTGATGGTGGTCAAGTGTGTGCGGAGGAAAAAAGAGCAGAAGCTGAACACGGATGACTTGAAGACGGAGGAGGAGGGCAAGACGGACGGCGAGGGCAATGTAGACGACAGCGCCAAGTAACCGGCAGCCCGCCCTGGAGCCCCTCCCCATGTCCTGTCTCTCTCACTCCCTTCCCTGTACAGTGTGACCCTGCCTGCTCTCTCTCTCTCTCGGTGTGCTTCTCTCTAATAGGACCCCAGGACTGACCTGGGGCCTCACTTCCCATCCCCTACCACCACCACCACCACCCCCCCATACCAAAGGTGACCTCCCTCCCTTCCGTCTGAAAACTGCCTTGGTGTCTGAGATATGCCAGCTCTGGGGAGAGCAGAGCAGGGCTCTAGCCTGTCAATCTTTGAGGAAGAAAGACCCTGTGTGTGGTCCCAAAGACGGGATGGGGGAGGGAGGGCAGTGGGAGAAGAGGTTGGCTGCCCATCTTGTCTAGGGCTTGGTCTGGTGGCGGTTTAAACTGTGGGGGTAGCAGTATGTGTATGTGTGTATGGGTGTGGGGGGTGCCCTGTGCTGACCAGAGGCACCATGGGAAGGACTCATGGTGGCTTTGCTATGTGCCTCTGGCTACTCCCAGCACAGAGCAGCCATCAGGCTGGGGATGAAGGTAGGGTCCTACCATTTGCGGGGACATTTTTTTTTTAAAGGAATGACTGTGCATGTTGAGAACACTCAAGGAAAGCTGGAGGGGGAGACATTCCTGGACACAAGCCTTGGCCCAGAGAACTCTGTTCTGGCCTCATTTCTATCACTGCTCCCAGGGAGGCTCTGGTTCGTCCTTGACTACTGCTCTCTTGGGGATGCTGGCAGGAGCAGGGCTGAAAAGCAGCATCAGGCAGGAACATGCCCCACCCTAGGAACCCCCCAGCAGAAGACCTGTGTCAGAGTCTGCTGGGGGACCGAGGGGTGCTGGCTTCACTGCAAACACGTTTAGCTGCCTTCTCCAAAAAGATGATCACCTTGGTCTCAGCAAGTAGCAGCCAAGGCTCAATTGTGTGTGTGTGTGTGTGTGTGTGTGTGTGTGTGTGTGTGTGTGTGTGTGTGTGTGACTGCAAACACGATTAGCTGCCTTCTCCAAAAAGATGATCACTTTGGTCTCAGCAAGTAGCAGCCAAGGCTCAGAATTCTCTCTCTCTCTCTCTCTCTGTGTGTGTGTGTGTGTGTGTGTGTGTGTGACTGCAAACACGATTAGCTGCCTTCTCCAAAAAGATGATCACTTTGGTCTCAGCAAGTAGCAGCCAAGGCTCAGAATTCTCTCTCTCTCTCTGTGTGTGTGTGTGTGTGTGTGTGTGTGTGTGTGTGTGTGTGGAGGGCAACTTCCTGCAGGGTTTCAGTTGGGGGTTTCGGGTTACCCTTGGCAGGGTTTCCTTCTGGCTGCTGGCATGAAGTAAGAGAAGGCTGGCGGGAAAATGAGAGGACGCGGGTAGAGTCTCTGAGTCCTGCCCCAGAACTCCCCCTGTAGGGGACAAAGTCGCGCTCTCTCGGGAAGCCAACTTTCACTGCCATTTTCCTATCATTCTAAGGAACTTGTTCAAGTCTAGAGCCGGGGAGAAAGGCGGGGTAGAAACTGCTCATCAGAGAGCATGGTGTTGGGAGATGCTCAGAGGAGAACCAGTCCAGAGCCCCCCTGCAGATGGGGAGACTGGAGTGACCCACAGGAGCTGAAGGTCTCGCCCAGTTCTGGTTCCTTGGTCCCCAGTTAGAATAAATGGAGCTTCCTGGTGGGAAGCCCTCAAGTCTAGAAGGTATTTGTGTGTGGTGGTGGTGGGGTTCATCTAGCCCTGCTCCCCTCCCAAGAACTCAGCCCCTATAAGCTCAGGGAGTTAGCTGTCCAGGGTAGGGGAAGAGGGTGGTGGAGACAGGACCATGACAGTCTCAGGGACCAATCCTTGCCTCTGCTTAACTAGAAGAGACAATAATGGCAGATGGGAGGTTCAGCTTAATTCACTTCAATTCAACAACCATTTACTGAGCGTCTGCTCTATGCCAGGCACTCTGCTGGGTGCCAGGGGCGCATCTAAAGCCATAACAGAGTCAGGGACCACCGGCCAGAGCTGCACTGTAGGACCAAGATTCATTTTTTGGTGCATCGACTTCCACCTCTGCAGCCGCTGCTTCCACAAGAGAGCCAGGGGAGAAGGAAGAGGCTCTTGAGTCTGGGGCTTGGGAGAGTGAGAGTGCAGGGGAAGAGGAAGGGACCACTGGGTGGGGTCAAGTAGGTTGAGCATGGAGTAGGGGATGATGGGTAGCCAGCCAGAGAACTCTCGGCAAGGTGAATCTAACCCTTCTGGAAGTTCTGAACTCTTTGGCTCAGTACCTAACTGCCAATCAACACACTGCCAATGGGAGTGGGCTAAGCCATCAGGATGCCTGGAGCAGGTGGACACTGCCTATCCTTCAAGCCAGTCTCCTAGGAGTGGAGGGATGAGGGGTGGGTGCCTCAAACCAGTGGAAACCAAAGGCGGCGATACATACTTCTGCGGCCTGGAGTAGTCAGTTCTCGGCACCTTGCACGCGCCCTCTTCTCTCAGGGTGCACGGACATGGGACTTGGCTCACACTAGGTCTCGTAGCATTTGGGTGGGCTGCACGTGAGATTCCCCAAGGGTTGTTCTAAGAAGGTCTGTCTCTTTAAGAAACTGGAGTCTCTTGGGGTCCTTTTCTTTTCTGCCCTGACAGAGTGGGGTGGGTCCAGGAAAGCAATGCCCGTCTCTGGACCCCACAGGCTGGGTCAGGGGCCATTTCTGCCCCAGGTGCTTGCCCTCATGCTCACTTTCTTTTGGAGCCACTTTGGACCCTCCTCCACGACCCCTGGGGCTGTGAGGTTGGGAACCAAACCAGGCTTCTGTGAGGTGAGGTGGGAAACTGTGAGATGTTTCTCCAGGAGCCATTGCTCAACCTTGCTTCCTAGCTTATGCCAGCCAACTGCTCTCTTGCTGCAGTGTGGGCTTCGGGCCCCACTTCTGGCTGCATGCTCCTCCCATCACTGTGCTCCCAACCACTCCTGCCCTCCCAGAAACCCCGCCGCCACCGCTGCCGCGCATCCCATCTGCCTCTTCCTCCTAATGAAGGGCCACTGCAAAGAAAGGTGGCCTGGCTAACCCATGAGATTCAGCTTATGAGAACAAAGCACAATTTTTCAGGACTGGAAATGCCTTGAGGTGCCTTGGAACTGGCTTTGGAAATAGCTCTCTGCCCTTCCAGCAACGAACTCGTCAGTTACTTCCAGTTTATAAAAACAGGAAAAGCTGATTGGGTCCATGTTTGCCTGGGAATCTCCTTGGGAAAGTTGGGCTACTAAATATTTACAGGATCAGGTTAAGGTGGCAGGCAGGTGGAACTACTGGCCAGGTCCAAAGAAGTTAGTCCCAGGTCATAGGAATGGCTTGGTGCAGTTAGAACGGGTTTCTTCCTTCATATGTCTTAAGGACAGACGGCCTTGCTGTGCCTCCTGCTAATGTCTTCCTCTACCGAAGCTTGCTGATGCGATTGTACATAGCCTTTCTATAGAGGTATAGATATATTATATATGCATATATAAAACATCTCACTATGCCCACCCTAAAAGTTACATTGTTGGGGGAGGATATAATCACGTCTCAGTGTTTCCGGGTAGATACACCAAAGGTTCACTACGGAACTTTCTTTATGCTTTTTTGGGAGAACCCAACTGCATACCAAGCATTTATGCATGTCTAGGTTCTCCCTGCTGTTTGGAGGTTGGAAGGAGTGGTTGGGAGGGGAGAGAAGCTTTACACAACGGTCTTCTGAGACCTGACTGCTGGGAGCAGGCTGAGTATCTTTAGCAGTTTGTCTGGTTGCTTGGATCTGTTGGCTGCAATAAACACACTGTCTCCCCTGAACATCTCTCTAGTGTGGCTGTTTTTTGTTTGTTTGTTTGTTTTCTTTTTCTGGGGTACAGACTGGGGTAGGGGAAGGCTTTGCTGGGAGCCTGATGGGAAGCCCTAGTGTTCCTTCACCAGGACACCATGCATCCTGCTGGATCTGAGGGCCTCAAAGTGCTCACCTTGGAAGGGAAAAATGAAGCCTGCCTGCCCCGCCCTAATTTTTCATCTGTTTGCCCTTCCGGACCCCAGAGGACTCTGTCCTCCACAGTAAGCACTCTGAGACAGGTGACTGAGCACCCAGTTCTGGGAAAGACTTTCAGTTACTTCTGGGGTGAGGACAATCCTTCAGCACCCAAGGCTGGCTGCTCTGGAGATACCACCTTTTCTTCCCATAGACAGATGGGCCATCCTTCCTGCTCCCGGCTTCTTAACAGCGTCTAACTGGGTAGACAGCGCTCTTGCCTGCTCTGGAATCCAGAAAGAGAGGAGGGCAGCTTGTCAGGGTACCCCAGGGCAGCTTCAGAGGGCAGGGTGGCTGCTGGTGAGTCAGGAAGCCTGTGTGTATGTTTGTATCACGGTATCCTATTTACATAGTGCTGCATCAGCCTTAAGACATCCAAGGACCAGAGAGATTGCTCAGGGGCTAAAGATGTTTGGCTGCAAAGCCTAACACCTGAATTCCATCCCTGGGACTCACATGATAGAAGGAGAGAACCAGCTCTTGCACACACACACACACACACACACACACACACACACACACACACACACTAAATGTGCAAACAAGGTTCAAGACAAAGGTCATCCTTCTGTCAAGGGGCTTAAACTTTCTGAATGTCAAGGAACATCTGTAAGTAACAGGTCATTTTTCTCTAACATTTCTGTCTATTCTCTGGCGATCCGGAGACCACCCTTGATGGTTAGTGGTCAGGAATGTTCTAGAAGGATCTCAGGACTAGTAACCCTAATGCTTGTGATGACCACAAATGTGACCCGAGTGAGACCCCAGGAAGGAGGCGGTGGTGTCAAGCGAAGATGGCTAGTGTGGCTGGCATTAGCAGAGCCAGAGGACCTTGGTTTAGGAGGGTGTCTATACCCTGGAGCCCCTGAGTCCTTCTGATGGGCGGATGTCAAAGAGGGTGTCTTTGTACTAAACAGAAAGAGAAACTGAGGCAAGAGACTGAGTATAAGAGGCACTAGGGAGTCTGTCTGGTTCCTTCAGGGTGGACATAGGTCCCTGATGCTCAGCCATGTCACCATCATACTCTCTCTCTCTCTCTCTCTCTCTCTCTCTCTCTCTCTCTCTCTCTCTCTCCTAATGACATTTGGAATGTTTGGACTGGGCTTGACTTCCAGGAGGTGGGGATTCAGGCATTTGTTTGATGTTTGATGTCTTTGACCTGCTTGAGCTTGGGTGGGATAGTTTTGATTGCAGCCCAAGTTGCCTTGGGGAAAAGACTTCCCATCATCCTACCTCCTACTCCGACTGGTCAGGTCACTGGTCTCCTGAGTTCCTCAGTCCTTCACTATCCTGACAGGAAGCCACTTGTGGGACAGGAATCTGGACCACAGGGGATGGAGCAAGCAAGTAGATATTCACAAACTCAGAGATGGGAAGCCCTGCAGAAGTCACAGCCAAGTCCCCTCAAGGTCCTAAATGGGAAACTGAGGATCAGAATTTGCTTAAGGCTTCATGTTGAACCAAGAACAGAGAGGGTCTTCATGGGTTCAAAAACTGCCATTTTCCCCTTCCTACCTCCCTACTCCAGTGCTGGGTCTAGCCCAGCTCAGCACAGCAGCCCATGACAGCCCACCTCCTGCCCTGTCCTTTTCTAGTGTCTTCTGTCCGTATAGAAGAGGTTCATGCTTCCTAAAGGCTCAATTTTCTTTTCTTTCTTTTTTTCTTCCCCGAGACAGGGTTTCTCCATGTAGTTTTGGTGCCTGTCTTGGATCTCGCTCTGTAGACCAGGCTGGCCTCGAACTCACAGAGATCCGCCTGGCTCTGCCTCCCGAGTGCTGGGATTAAAGGCGTGTGCGCCACCACCTCCCCAAAAGGCTCAACTTTCAAAGCTGAAGTTCAGAGAAGGGAAGTCACGGGGTTGGCTGGTAGCAGAGGCGGGAAGAGAGCCCGGGTCTTCCTTCCCCGAGCTGACCTGATATCCACGGACAAAACCACTTTTCTTTAGTTCGACTTCTGAGTCCCATTTGCATGCTCACTGCTAGCCTGGCTTGCCTACCACTGGTTTGTATGCCCGCTGTTTTTAGGTCACGGGTCTCCCACCCATCTTGCAGAGGAAGGGTAGCTTAGGTGAGAGGAGAGTAGGTCAGGGCTCGGTGGGGAGCACACTGGACACCTAGCTGTGTAAGAGCTGGACACCTTCACCATTGTCACCTCCGGGACTCAGGAGGTCCCTGCTGCCGGGACCTCCACAGGAACTCTTCCAGAGAGCCCTGGTGGTTTCCTTCCTTCCCGCAGAGCCTCATCCTCAATCACCCCAGGTTCCACTCATTTCTCATAGCCAAGGCGCCAGCTACTTCTCAAGAGAGGTTCCAGCCAGTGGGGGAGAGTTCCAGGGACCCAGGAGCAGGGTGTCCAGCTGGGACCCATAACTTGAATTCCAACACGGCATGCAGAGGAATCAGCCAAGGACCCCATTCTCCCACAGGACAGAAAAGACCCCAGACTAAGAGCCAAGGACCCCATTCTCCCACAGGACAGAAAAGACCCCAGACTAAGATGGGGAAGAAAGGCCGGGGGGCGGGGGGAGTAGATGAGGAAGAACAGAGGAGATGAGAGTAGATAAATAGGAAGCAGGGAGTAGGTGGACTGGTGGTGTAGATTTTCCTTTTCTCTGGCAATAATGACCTTGAAAGTCCAGGAGGTGCTGTGGGGGAGGGAACCGAACAGACCCTAGACACTAAGCTTGGCTACTTGAGATTCTATGAACAGGGACAAGGCCACCTTTATCCCAACCCCAACTGCCCCTGCCTCTTTAAGAGGATCTTTAAGCCATTTATCTCAACAGACTGAGCAGTTCCCCACCTCTACATGGGCACAAGGCCAGAGGCAGAGGGTACACTTAGCCAGGAAGGGAGGTGCACACCCCAGCTCTTGGCGAAATTGGTGGGGCAGGCTGTGGTCCCATGGATCGGATCGGACGGTTCTCATTCCACCCAAGATGAAACCCTAGGACTGGCTGGCAGAGGTGGCGGCTATTGATCCAGTGGAGGTCAGCCGCGCAGGCGATGAGTTTCCTGAGGTAATGAGATCTCCGTTCCGGAAGGTATTCAAGCAGAGCTTGGAGGTGTTGTCAAGAAGGTCCAAGTATCGGATCACACCTTTAGATTATACCTTTAGATTATACCTTTAGATTATACCTTTCGTCTTAAAGGCTCCTGACAACGGCCCTCATTCTAGGACTCACACGATGGAAGCAGGATTAGCCCTGGAGATTGCTTGCCTGGAGATAAATAAGACTAATATCCATCCCTTCATTGCTCTGTTTAGCTGTGGTCTTCCCTGGGCCTTCTTTACACCTCACTTTTCACATTTACTTGTTCATTGTGCCTTTGCACGTGGAAGTGAGAGGACAATTTCCTTCCACCCCATTGTGCTGGGGTTTGAACTCAGATCGTCAGGCTTAGCCACAGGCACCCACAGAGCCATCTCACCAGCCCTACTTATACCTCCTTTCTGGCATCTGCTTTACATGATTTAGAGGTGGTGGGGGTGGGAGGGTTGGCAAACCCCCAGACAGATGGAGAAAATAGCCTGGAAGACGGTGAGAAATGTGAAGCCAGGTGCCCTGTGGAATGTCTTTCCAAAGATCGAGCCAAGTCTAACTTGCTTTCTTTGGCCTGCCTGCCAGGGCTCTGGATTCCCCTGTCTTTACAGATAAGACCATACATTAAAGATGAAAATCCCCATACATTAAAGATGAAAGTCCTCGCCCCTCCCCTGGGGGGGGGGGTGCTTTCCCTCCTTCTTACCACTCCAGCTCTGCCAGTCTGCCTCATCCCTGCTGCTGACACTCTCCACTGCCGCTGGCCCTGTCGGCAGGTCAAGGCTTAGCTTTCATGTCCTATCAGAACGGGCTTGAACGGCCCTGGGCTAGACCTATAGGAATGGCCACTCTTTATTAAGGAGCTGCTGTGTCTGGCGATGAGCGAGGCGCTCTGTGTTAGTCTAGCTAAGCATAAAGACCCTCCCCAAATGCTCATTCCTTTCTTGGGTCTGTAGACGAGGGGACAAAGTTCTGCTGTAGTAGGCACATGTACGAACAAGGCGATGTGGCTGGGAAAGTGCAGAGCTGATTTAAAGGCCAGGGCCGGGCGAAGGCAAACGCTCCACTTTCTATCATAGTAACACTGGAGTGACTCTCCACAGTCCAGACACGTAGGGGCAGGTGGAGGGAGGGTGAGCTGAGCCAACTCCAAAATGATCATGGGTGACGTAGGGGTCAAATGGAGCCCAGGCAAAGCTTTCCCAGAGGCCTCTGATGTCTCACTGGGATCTGGTGCTCTGACTCCCCGGCTCTGTGTGAACAGTGGCGGCCTCTGCTGGCCACCTTTTCACCTCTAGGACTACCGCCAGCCTGTGAGCCTCCTCACCCTCCTGGCCTGAGCTCTCTCAGTCCCTTACGGCTTCTCCTCAGCCTGTCTCACTCTAACTTCCCGAAGGTGCCCGTGAACAGCTTCTCCTGAGCCTCCTTACCCTCCTGACTGGAGCTCTCCTAGTCCCTACCCCTTCTCTCTACCTTCCTGAAGCTACCTTCCACCTAGGAAAGATGTCCCCCACTCCCACATTTCCTTTCCCCGTCCCTTCCCCCCTTTCCCTGCTCTCTGCCTGTCCCCTCTCCTCTCCCCCGGCATACCAACTCTTCTAGCTGCACCCCTCCCCCATTAAATGTTTGTGGAGAGAACAGGATTAGGATCTTTAGGGAGTCCTGCCCGGCACTCTACAGTTTTGTACTTTTGTATCTGGTGCCCATTTGAGGGGCAGGACAGGGTCCTGGTTTCAGGGGTACATGTGGCCACTTAGCTAATATGACAGCCACCAATGGACAGCAGCTGCAATGTATAACAAACCTTCCCCAAACCTCCAGATCACACACCTCTTGAGCCCCCATTGGCCACTGATGAGAGGGCAGGGTACTTGGTGACCCAGGAAACAGAGTTAAACATAGCTCTGGGGTGTTGGCTAGGGTGACTAAGATTCCGCCCAGGGGCTTCAGTTCCCACCCCAGTGTGGTTCCCAAGAAAGAGATGCCCAGGACTCACCCATTTCTGAGCTGCTTCTAGAAGTGGGCACACACCCCTCTCCAGCTTGGGACTGTCCGGCCAGCAGAGACATGCCCGGGATGGTTCGTTCCCTCCTCCCTCTGCCCTCCTCCTTCCAATGAGCTCATCTGTCTGGGGCTTCCCATCCCCCTTTGCCTGAAAGGATGTTTGGACAGAACCTGGCAGAAAGCAAGGAAAGAAGAGATGGATGGAGTGACTGCTTACCTGCCTATGCCCTGAGCCCCTAGGAAGTGGAGGCGGGTGAGAAGAGAGGGAGAACTCTCCTCAAGAGGGGAACTTGGAGAGAGTTTAGCTTTCTACCAACTCACTGATGCCCCGGGAGCCCTGAACTGAGGTGGCCATGCGGCATCCTTTGCTGGACCGCTCAGCCACGTGCCTGCAGGCTGGTTTGGTGCATGCTGTCTTGTTAACTCTCTCAGCACCTGCCAAACTTCCGTGGATGCTGAGAGAGTGGCTGATGAGGCAGCCACTCTGAGCCAAGGGAGGGGTGAGTGGGGAGGGGCTGAGAGTAGGCTCAGATACTCTAGAAAGGGGCTCCAGAGCATCAGCCCAAGCCCCCACCCAAGGGGCAGAAGAACTTGTGGGCTTTTAACTTTAATGCAGAACCTGATGCTTGTAGTTGCACTGAGACAGGGGTCCTGTTTGCAAAGTGGAGGGGAGCCCAGGGTAGGCAAGATGCAGAGGCAGCTCTTGGTCGGGATCCAAGGCCTGAAGGGAGCCATAAGGTGAGGGTGCAGGGCCAGCTCCCTGCAGAATCCACAGTCAGTGGGGCTGTGCTTGAGTGCCTGCAGTTACCTGCAGTGTCCTGAGAAGAGTGTGCAAAGGCTTCTGGGGGAGCAGGCAGGAGACAAGGGCAACAGGGGAGCCCAAGGGGGAGGAGATGCCCTGCCAGGCTGCTGCAGTTTAGGAAGAATACCTCTGGAGGGCTCTGGAGTCCTCTCGCACAGGGTCCTGGCCCACTTGCTGGGAACTGACAGGGAGGGGGGGGTCACCTGTAGAAGATGATGCTGTTGAACAAGTGAGCATCTTCGGTGTCAGGACCACTCGGAGGCCTCCTTTACTGTGTGTGATCCTGCCTCCCTCTTTCAGTGGCTCCTCTAGATGCCCAACTGTTCCAGAAACAGGGCCCCCTCTTCTCCCTAACTCTACCCTAGCACCCCAGGAGGCTTAGGGAAGTGGGCTTTTCCGCTGAGTCAGTTGTCTGGTCTGATAGGATTTGGGGGGCTAGCCTGCCTGAATTCCCAAGAAAGCATCTCCTTCCACTTAAGCCCAGGCTGTCTCTGCCAGCTTGAGAAATGGATGATTTTCTGACAGCTGTTGGGCTCTGGCCCAACCCATCTCAATGTCCCTGCGAACTTCAAGGGATTTCTGAGCCAAGTCACCCAGACCTGTGTGTGTCACCCGCCCCCAGGAATCAGGATGGTCAGGGGCACTGGGGCTGGGACTCCAGGTACCCACCTTCCTGAAAGGAGCTGTACATTTTGTTCGCTCTCCTATGACTAGGGCTTCTGACAGGAAAGAGGGGATCCGGTGGGCCTCCCTAAGAGTTTTCCAAGGGTGGGGAGAAGGAACGGAGCCTTCCACACCCTGCCCCTTGACCTCCTCAGGAGGGACCTCTTAGCTCTAATACTGCACAGGCCTTCTGAGGTTTCTGTGAGGGAGGTGCTCTACAAATGTGAAACCCTCCCCACTCCCTACAGCTTAGTGTTTCCCCGGCCCTTGTTCTGCCCAGCTGGGGGCCCTGCTAGTGTTCAGAGAACAGGCAGGTGTGTGAAGTGTAGAGAGCAAATAGCAGGGAGGCACCGATCCTGGGTTAACCTGTGCTTTTGTAGGTGACCTTGGCCCATACATACTCCTCTGTCTCACATCTTCCTCTGTGGTGGGTGAGGGCCCTCCCAGCTAAGGAATCCAGGGAACAGCAAGGGATCAGAGGATGCGGGGAAGGGCACTCAGGGGAGCTAGTCACCTTCCTCTGCCACCAGGGTCTAAAGATATCTCTGGAGTCCTGTCCCCCTCCTTCCCTGTTTTCCGGGGAGGGGTCACTTTCTTCCCCTTTGGTTCACCTCCTCTCACCTCAGCCTACTGCTCAGGGAAACATGACCCTGTTGTAAAAATAACATGGGCAGCGAGGACGCCTGGCCTTGTCTATACAGCGGAAGGACCTCCTGGGGTAAGCAAAGGTCAAGCCTGTCCAGGACACGGCTTTGCCGCTGGGGCCCCAGGCTTCTGCATCACGTGTTCACCCTGTGTGCCTAGATCTCTGCTAAGCATGTTAACATGTGTTTTATCTCTCTGGGTCTTCACATCCGGCTCCACTTCTAATGTTGGCAAGGCCTATGGCAAGATACAAGTGCAAAAGGTGCAGGAGTCCAAATGTAGGTTATAAATCAGGATAATCAGCCAGGCGTGGTGGCGCACGCCTTTAATCCCAGCACTCAAGAGGCAGAGGCAGGCGGATCTCTGAATTTGGAGGCCAGCCTGGCCTACACTGTTGGTCTACAGGGCTACATAGAGAAATCCTATCTCAAAACAAACAAACAAATAAACAAACAACAAACAAAATCAAAACAGCAAGAAACAAAAGTCACAACAACAACGAATCAGTTCAGTAAGTTTATCTCTTGTCCTCTGCCTTTGGCTGCTTTTCCTTGGTGATCTAGAAGATCGTGTCCAAAATGGGATTCTTCAGACTATTCCCTGGTCCTCTTGCTTCTGTGGCTGGTCCTGGGGCCCCAGGGGCTCTTGTACATACACAGGAACCACCCACCTGCTCATCAAGCCTATCCACACAGCGACCAGTAGGCCACTTCTTGGGTCAGTGGACACACTCCTCACTTCAGAGGACAGACTAGGGAAGAACCCAACTCAGACCCCCTGAAGAGGCAATTCCAGACCCCTGGGCCCCCGGAACCGTTTAGAACTGAGAGGGGGTACATTCCCTATTGTGATCCCCTGGACTCAGAGGCCAGCATGAGGAGGTCCTCTAAAACTAGGAGCCTAGGGCTGTTCTCCCTGTTGCCTAGGGTTGAGGATGATGCTGTTATTCATGATCTCAGGAGGTAGGTACCATAGGTTCACCATCGGCAGACAAACAGAGACTTCTCCAGAAAGTTGTGTGCCTTGTTTGGAGTTCTCCAGGAGCAAATGCAGGCGTCGGGGTTGTTCAGCTACCTTGACAACAGCAGAAGGAAACAGCAGGGTTCTCCCCGCAGACATTTAACCTTCTGCATACAACCTCAAGGGTCTCATGGCGCTCAAGCCTACTAGGGACTCCAGTTTTGAAGATGGGCGGCGGGTGTGCCTGCAGCAGGGAAGGAGGATGTGTTCCTAAGGTTTAACTGGTCTCCAGATAGCGAAGATCTGTCCTGGAGGTTTGGGTAGTTGACTAGGGGCCTTGAGGAGGGCATCCCGGGTGTTTTGATTACCGACCCCACCCCCACCCCGCCCAACTTTGGGGGAAAAAGCACTCTGTCTCCAAATGTCTGTCACTAGCCCTCTAACAGGCATAGAGTCTGCAGAAATGGGTTGGTGGGCGGAGTGCAGGGGCAATTTGCAGGTGAAACTTGGTTTTCCCACGGCCTCAAAGCCACCCGCAGAGCGAATAAGCGGCGTGGCGGGAGGCGAACGCGTGCGGGTCCAGGTCTGCACCGGGTTGTCCGCAGCAGGCAAGCCGGCACACGCCCACCAGCTGCGGCAGCGCCCGCTGCGGACGTCCTCCCCGCGGTCCCGGGAGAGGCAGCCGCTGCCCTTACTCGTGTGTTCTCCGAGCGGAACAAAACAGCCTTCCAACAAACCTAAAAGCTCCACCTCTACTCCCCCGTGAACTCTTCTCCTAATTGGCAGCTCGGCGCATGGGATGATGCGGGCGGCTGCGGGCCGGCCCTGCAGTGCCAAGCCGCAACATCCCCGTCCGGTTGGAGAGGCAGAGGGCTGCTCAGGCTGCACCCCACGATCCTGATCCGCGGCGCTCCGGTCACCGTGAGAAACCGGCGGGGACGCCGCCCCTCCTGCGGCTGGAGCGCTTCCAGAGCAGAGGCGCATCGCAGTGCCGCTCGCCCCGGCGTCCTCCCTCCAGCTCCGGCTCCTCCTCCTCCCCCCAAGCCCCGGCGCCCGCAGCGGGCTCCAAGAGGCGAGCGGGCGCGCCTCCCCCTCTTCGTCCTCCCCCTCGTCTCGCTCTCTCGCGGCTAACTTTCCTGAGCCCCGACCCGCGGCGCGGAGCTCCCCCCGGCAGCTGCGGGGGCCCAGAGCCGACCTCGGGCGGAGAGCGTGGGGGTGCCCACTATCTCATCCCAAGCCCTCGGAGTGCTCCGGAGAGAACAGGACCATGTCCCGGGCTGGGGACCGAGGCAAAACCCTGGCGAGATGGCTGGGCACTGGGCTATTGGGTAAGGCAGCCCCAGCTTTGTCTTTTCTCTCGCCTCTTGCTTACCCCCACTCCACCCTGAAGGAGGGGACACTGGAGAAGAGGGGTGCCTTAGACAAGGTGGCACCCAATGAGTGGATGACCGTCTTCCTGCTGGACGCTTAGCTTTGAGGCTATGCTCCCTGGGAACCCTGTGCAGCCCCCCCTCCCCCACAGCCACCTTGGCAGAGTTTCTTGCTGCCTCTGGTGCCATTTGGAGCTAGGTCTTGGGGCTGCAGCAGGGGAATCCTTCTAAGTCCCAGAGTTCAGGCATGCTGGTGGAGGGGTCTACTGCCTTGAGTGTGGGGGGTCCCAGGGGGGTTGCAGGTGTAGTGGTGTCCGTCACCCAGCAGGGATGCACCCGTGGGGCACAAGGGTCTCCCCACCACCCTTTGCTAGGTTCTTCTGTCTTCTGTCTTCCCTGGTGTCACTGCAACTCTGTGCCAGATGCTGGAAGGGCTCGGATGGACCTAGAGGATCGTTCAAAAGCCACCTTTTAAGGAGGGTCTTGTCCCTCTTCCTGTAAAGGGGTTCTCTGAGGAAGACCTGTTTGGCCTGCTCCCAGCTCTTTGTTTTGGGGAAGACTGTGAAGAGAGAGGAGTCAGGTCCAGAGGACGCAGAGGGTAGAGAATATTGTGGCTATCTATTAATATTCACATGATGGTTTTGAGTGTCAAACTCCAAGAGATTAGGCAATGGTATTTATTAGTCCAGAATGTAAATCACAGCCTGGCTTCCAATGTGAGCCGGCTTCATCTCTGGCCCCTGCCCCTCTTCCTGGTTATTATGTCAGATTTGGGTTTTGACAGATACCCCCCCCCCCCGCCCCCAATTGGGTCAGGCACATGGTAGAGGTATTTGTGCTGGAAGCAGGGGACAGAGGCCTCTGAGAGAAGCCACTATGCACCTGTAAATCATGTACAGATCTGTCCTATGGATACATGTCAGGTGGTGGTGTGGTGGTGGTGGTGGTGGAGGGCAGCGTTCTTTTTTACTGAGCTCTGGTTTCCTCACCTCCGAGGCCAGATATAAGACATTGGTGCTTTGCCCCGTACCATTGGCACAGATGTTATATGAGTTTCATGGTGACTCTCCAAAACTCAAGGCTCCTCTTTGTGGGATGGGTATAGTGTGATTCCGTTGGAGTTCCTCCTTGGATCATCCCAGGACTCCCCTGTGGCCATGGCGGGCGTGAGGGGTCTCTGAGGCGGCAGAACTCCACTTACTAAACCAGACCCTGGATGTTATGGATGTCCTTACCCTATGTTTGGTTGGTCAAGGGAGTATCAGGCCTTGTACTAATAGAATAGTCATAGAATCTGGCCTCTGTAGACAGTAAGAGGGCTCTAGGAACTGGGGGTGGGGTGGGGTGGGGGGGGGTGGGGTGAGTGGAGAGCAGGGCAGAGCTTTGGTATGAGTGGGCAAGGACTTTGAAAACCATAGCTTTCCAAAAAGTGAGGAAGGTGTGGTCTGGAGGGGGGTGGCAACCTGCCTAAGGGTACATGGCCAATTGACGGTCAAGTGGGACAGAACCCAGGCCATGTGGTGACAGGGAAGGTCAGTGGGCCTGTGTTTAGAGCCTGAGGGTGAGTGAAGCCCTGGGTCATGGCATGGAAGCCACGGGCTTGAGTCTCGGTCAGATCTTCGTTTTCACAGGTGGGGAGACTTTCAGGAGGTCCCCCTCCTCCCAGATCAATTCAGTTTCTCGGACTGAGACCCCAGTGGATTTTGATAACACAAACAAGACAGCCTTTTCTGAACCCCAGAAGGGGCTCACGAGACCATATCACTGCAGCTGAGGTTTATATGGGTTCCAGGCCTTTCCTAAGTATGTAACTGGGAGTGTGTAGTTCTGCCCACCCCTTGCTTGCTCCCTGATTTGCTTAATTGCCATGATCTGTGTTTAATTATCACTTGTGAGGGTGCTGTGTCGCACAACCCTCTCTCCCCTGGTATGTATTTATTAAGGGCTTGTTTAATGAGAGCACAATTAAAGAGAGGGTGTTGAGTCCCCTTCAGAGGAAGAAACCAACAAGGCTCAACTGGGAGAGCCTGGAGAAGAGGGGGAGAGGGCCAGGGGCAGTCTGCATCTGGAAAAGATGATTTAGAACCCTCGGAATCTGCAGAAGGCAGGCTTTGGGGAACAGACAACCCTCTGACTGGCTTCTTCCTGGAGGAGTCACCTTGCCCTGTGGCTGCTTCTTGAGGGGATGTAGGTACATCCCCATAAGCCATGGATGAGGTGGACCAACATCAGTGCCCAGTGGCCTCTAAGAAAAAGAACAGATCCACTGTTTGGACTTGTTTATAAAGCTGGTTTCCCCGATCCAGTTCTGTCCCAGGGGCATACTTCTATCCCCGCAAAGCTCCTGGGGGTGGGCAGGAAGCAGGCAGGCAGGTTGCCTAGGGTGAGGGAGCAGAAATCTTTCCTTTGCTATGGGGCCCAGGAGCCTTGCCTGGCCCAGCCCTGCTTCCCCAGCCCCTGAGGCCTCTCTCCCAGGAGGGGTCCTTGTCTCACTGCCCTTAGCCGGCCCACTTTCTGCCTTTAAGCTCTAACTCTGAGCTGTTCTTCCTCCCTGGGGCCAGGGAGTCTCAGCTGAGCCTCTGCTTGCCCTGGCCCGCAAGTCCTTGGAGCTAAACTTAGAGCAGGCACCATCCTGCCCTCCTCCTGCCCCCTACCCTGCCTGGGTGTGACTGGTCTCAGGATATGGGAAAAGATGATGGCGTGTTGCCAGCCTGGCATCCCCCTTACAATGGGTGCTAATAGCCATCAGAGTCCTGCTGGTGTGACTGTTTAATAGTATTCCATGTGCAGAATACTTTTTTATTGGTGCACGTGAACCTGTGTGTGCAGGTATGTGTGTGGAGGCCAGGAGTTAACACCGGTTGTCACTCCTTAGGTGAGACAGGGTCTGTCATTTGACCTGGAGCTTCTGGATGAGGAGCAAGGCTGGCTGGCCAGTGGGCCTAAGACCGGCACCTGTCTCTACCTTCTCAGTTCTGGAATTACAAACCCATGCCACCATACCCACTTTTTTTTTAAACAAGGTTTTAGGGAATTGAACTCATACCTGCTAGTAAGTACTTTCCTTTTTTTTCTTTTTATAATAATAATAATAATAATAATAATAATAATTATTATTATTATTATTATTTTATTTATGTGCATTGGTGTTTTGTCTGCATGAGGATGTTGGGTGCCCTGGAACTGGAGTTACAAACAGCTGTGAGCTGCCATGTGGGTGCTGGGAACTGAACCCGGGTCCTCCTGAAGAGCAGCAGCCAGTGCTCTTAACTGCTGAGCCATCTCTCCAGCCCCGTCCCTTCCTTATTGAGTCATGGCCACAGCCCTAAATACTTTTCAAAAACTTTGGTCCAACTTGTGAATTCTGAGTCTGTCTTTCTCCCTGGACGAAGTCCCAGCAGGGTGACGGGAGCTAGGGCCTTCTGAACATGGCTGCAGAGAATGGCTAAGTGACTTAGGGAAGGCCAGGCTGTGAGATGGGGGTGGGGATCCACAGGACTCTGACAGAGGAGACTTCATTGATCCCACACTGCCAGAAAGAGGCCCAACTGGCAGACATATCCACCCCCCCCCAATGCTGGCATTCTCAAGAGGTAACTTTTGGGCAAAGCAAGAAAGTCCTTTACTTAGGGAAATAGCCACATGGAAATTATCCAAGATGTGGTAGAGGGTGAAGAAATAAATCAATGTGTGAGTAGCCTGGAGACAATCTTGGCTGACGACAGTGGTCTTTAGGAGAAACTAATGGCGCCCTGGTTATATCCAGTGCTGGTTGGGGACAGCCGCGTCCCCCCTCAGCCCTTTTTAAACAACAGCCTGTCCCCTAGATGCTCCCTCTTTGAAGTCCTTCTTGTGTTTTACAGCCTCATGTTTTGGCTTCCCACCAAGCTTGGGAGGTAGGCAGGTTTATAGCTCTCCCTGCACTGCTCTGGGGATGCGCATGCAGGATGCAGGACATGCAGGATGTGTGGCACCCTCTGACTTTGTCAAGGTCAGCAGGCAGACTGGGGCCTGCCCCTGGGGCCTGCTGCCCAGTCCGTTCCAGCTTTGGCCAACCTGCTTAAGTAGCCCTCCAGGGGCCTGTTAGTGGATCCTGACCCACGCTCCTCCCCAAGCTTAGGCTCACAGGAGCTTGTGCACCAACCTCCTAGACGCAGCCGGCAGGACTTCCTGATGCCTGGCTGGGTGGGCTGGGTGTTGCAGAAGCAGCCAGGTTTGCCTACTATCGCCCGGGCAAGGATGCCTCTGTGGAGACCATCTCTACCGGTTTCTTTTGTCCCCTCCAGGCTATCGAGGACACGGCAATGCTTCACTCAGAGTCCTGAAGGTATTAGATAGAGTTAAGTCATCCGCATCAGGCAGAAATGCGTACTGTGCGGTGAGCCAGAACTTAAAGAAATAGTGTTCTTCTTTCTGAACTTTTCGTTTGCTCTTTTCTGCTTCTATCTATTTAAAGTATCTTCTCAAACCAGGCACAGGGGCATCTGCTTGTAATCCCAGCACCTCAGGAGGTGGAGGTAGATGAGAAGTCCAAGGTCATCCTTCGTTGCGGAGCAAGTTCTAGTCTGTCGTGTGTGTGAGGCTCTATCTTAAAAACAAACACATGATCATGCTCCTTCACTGTGCTTCTGTGCTCTGCAATTGTTCATTTGAGCTGGAGTTGGAGGGAGGAATTTGGTCCATGAGATGAGTCCCCTGTCTTCATCAGGACTCTGATTCCCAGGTCCAGGTGTTAAGCTGGGAGCCAGAGTCCAGGAATTACCAGGAAGCTCCTTCCTTCCTCCCTCTTACCTTCCCTCCCTCCCTCCCTCCCTCCCTCCTTTTTCACAATTTCTTCCCTCCTCCCCTTCCTTTTATTTTTTGAGACAGAGTCTTACGCAGCAGCAGAAGCTGGTCTCAAAACCGCAACAGCCCTCCTGCCTCTGCTGAGTGCTGGGGATCCAGGTGTGAGCCAGCACATCTGGTTTAGGACGCTTCTTTTTTTCTTTATAACTGTAAGGGTGTGTTTATATTTTCATGTGGGAATGTGGGCATGCAAGCAGTGTGTACACGGAGGTTAGAGGACACCCTTGGTCCTTGCCTTCCACCTCATTTGAGACAGGATCTGTTGTTTTCTGGCTGCATATGCCAGGCTAGTGGGCTCACAACCTTCCAGAAATCCTCTGTCTCCATCACCCATCTCCCTGTGCCAGCCCTGGGATGACTGATGCTTTATGGCACACACCAGCTTTTACATGGGTTCTGGGGATTTGAACTCAGATCCTCATGTTTACATGGCAATCACTGTTACGGAGCCGTCTCCCCAGCCCAGAAGCTGCCTTTGCTCAGGGCTTCCCTGTCTTCTGCTCTGCATCCTAGTTCCGTTTAGGGGGTTATGGGAGGCATGGAACAGAGAGCTTCAGGCTCCCATCTTCCAGTGCTGTTTCTAGGCGGACACCTGTGACTGCTCCTGTTCCTAGACCTTGGGGGAGAGCTGGGGTAGAGGGCAGCAGAGATAAAACAAGAACCAAGAACTCCAAGGAGCACTGACCCCCATCAGATGGGGGAAAGCAGATCAGTTTCTGAGTGCTGCCTACTTGCTTCCTGGGTATGTGGCCTTTCATATGTTTATTCCCTGGAGGCATTTATTGGGAATAAAAGGAATAACAGCTTCATAGGGTAAGGATGAAATGTGCATAATTTATGAAATATACCCATCCTATATCACACAGTAAGTACTAAGCTCCAAAGAGGTTATTCACTGTGTGGCTGCTGGGAAAATCACTTTACCTCTCTGAACCTCAATTTTGTCGTCTGTAAGATGAGAAAAAGTGTACCTGCCATTTAGTATCCTATTAGAAGTGGGGGTGACTGTGTGGGAGCCCTCTAGCATAGTCATTTTCAAATTGTGGTCTGCACCCACACTGTTCCCTGGGAGCTACAGAGAGAGGCCAGCTCTGAAGTCTCATGTAGTCAGTAGCTCCAGGGGCCGACCCACACCTGCCTATGCCTGTCCCCAGTTAATTCTAATGTCTCTCAGCATGGAAAGCCATTGCAACAGTCTTGATGCATTGTACATACACACACACACACACACACACACACACACACACACACACACACACACGAGTTCCTGATTGAAGTCATCTAGCAAGAGCTGGAGCTGCAGTGGGCAAATGCACCTATTTTAGGATGTGTGGAGGGTTTTCCTGGCTTTGGGAGCGTGAGATGCTGGAACCATTTTCCTCCTTGACCTTAATGGAATGGGGCGACTTCTCTAGGCGTAGCTTCCTCTCCAGGGTGATCTATAGTCCTAGACATGATGGGGTAGCAGAAGGCGGAAAGGTGTCAGGCACACGGGAGTGTCTGCTCTGCTGTCATCGCTGACCATGGCAGGAGGCAGGATTGGGTTACTGGGCCATAGGGTGCAATTTCTGACTTGGTGTGTGTGTGTGTGTGTGTGTGTGTGTGTGTGTGTGTGTGTGTGTGTGGCGGCAGGGAGGAGCAGTCAGACGCAAAGGGGATGCAGGGAGGTGAAGGGACCCTTGAGAGCAGGAACAGGTTCCCAGCACTCCTCCGAGCTCCTTCTCTGTCATTCAGTGGCATGGTGGGCCAAAGGAGGAAAAAGACTGACCACGCAGCATGCAGGACTTAAGTTAGAAAACAAAGTGCTTTCCTGAGAATTAACATGTGAGGGAATGCTCATTTCCCCTGCTTTCCCCGAAACGACCTTGAGGCCGTGGAGTTTCCAGGAGGAATGTGCAGGAAGGAGGAGGATTGGACTCGTTAAGAGCCCTTAGGAGTGGGCGAAGGGGAGGGCCACTTCTCCTGGGGCAGAGGGATGCCTTGCGGTGGGAGTGTGGGGGTGGAGGAATGTCCTGCGGTGGGGGTGTGGGGGTGGAGGGATGTCCTGTGGAGGGAGTGTGCGGAGGGGGGGTGAGGCCACGGGGGCGGGAAGGGGAGCGGAGCAGGCAGAGGGATATCCTATGGAAGGGGTGTGGAAGTTAGGGGGGTGTCCCGTGGAGGGGGGTTGGGAGGCCACGGGGATGTCACTGGGGTTCCTGGGGTGAGGGTGCGGAGAGTGACTGTGGGGTGATGGGCAGGAGCCGCGCTTCACGGGGGGGGGTTGGGGGGGCGGTGGTGGGAGGGGACTGGCCACGCAGAGTCCGGTACCCTGCAGCACGCCCCCAATTGGTTTGAATGGGCTAGTCGGAGAGTTGCACTCTGCCTGCTCCATCCTGTGTCCTCATTCTAGCAGTCTGTGTCCCCCGCGGCCACGGTTTCATCTTGGCAGGCCAGTCGTCGTCCTTCTCTCTTCAGGATCCCCTTGCGTGGTCAGAGGCACTGGATTCACTAGCCAGGCAAAATCCATCCCTAAAGTGTCTCTCTGTCCCTAGCCCCAGTGCGGGGACTGCGGTGGTCGCGCCTTTCCACCTGACCACATTCTGGCCCCCACCCGCAACTCCCAAAGTCACCAGGGGTGCGCTCCTATCTAGGGAAGGCTCCCCCCACCCCCTTGCAGGTGAAAGGGAGTTCCCTGTTAGTGCTTACTTGCTTTTCGACAGAGGTGAACGGATGGAATCTCAGATTCCAGGACAAGAGGCTGGGGGAATCCATCAGATCCTCCTTTCCTTGGGTTGGGGTGACCCCTCGTGGTCATTATGAGTACCACATGGGCCACTAAGAGGCTCAGAATTCAGTCCTATTCAGGCCAAGTGGATATTGAAAAGCGTGGCCCACGCTGTGTAGATATTGTATAGAGAACCACCTTCCCTCCTGAGGATGCCAAAGACCTCTTTGCCGGGCAGAGCCACTCTGCCCTGCCTGAGAGTGCCCTTAAAGAGCTTCCGGTGGGGTTGTATTAAGGGAGGCTGTGTTCCTTGTACAGGTCTCTTCTTGCTCCCTATGTCCCTGCCGTTGGAGGTGTCTGTGGGAAAGGCTACCACCATTTACGCTATCAACGGCTCAGCGATCCTGCTGCCCTGCACCTTCTCCAGCTGTTTTGGCTTCGAGAATCTCTACTTCAGATGGTCCTACAATAACACCGAGACGCACAGGATTGTGAGTGGGATGCTCATGTCCCCCTGCCCCCTTGTCTGTTTCTTACTGGTGGATGCCTTCAAGCCCTGGCTCTGGTCCCTTCTGAGATAAGCTCCACCATGAGGATCCCAAGAACCTACCCTTTGTTGCTCTTTCTGTTAGAGTCCAGGCAGGAAGATTGTTCCCATGGTGATGCCAGAATTTGGGGTCTGTTGGTAATTTTGGCTAGACTTGGTTGTCCTGTCCAGAGGAAAACTTGCGACTTGTATATTTGCAGAAGATTTAATAGTTTAGCAATCAGGAGGAAGAAACTGTTGGAACGAGCAATGGCCGAGGGCTGTGCTTGGAAGGGCAGAAGAGGGAGCCAGAAAGGGTGAGCCGATCGCAGATGTGGGTGGAGTTCTTTGCAGCCTGCAGGGGTTCTTCTCCCAGGGTAACTGGGGAAGTCCCAAAAGTGCAGCCTTAGAGGGTGCCCATGGAGAGAGCTGTGGCATTAATCCAGGTCCTGGCTGAAGGACAAAGGTTCAGTGGGGTAGAGGGTATAGTGTAAGTAAAGGCTGGGTGGGATATGCAGAGAGAAGTGTGTGTGTGTGTGTGTGTGTGTGTGTGTGTGTGTAAGGACACAGGTTTGAACGAGGCAGAATTCAGGTCAGGCAGAGCTATGGCCACTGGCAGAGAGAACGGAGGAAAATGAGGGGTCTTTCTGGGCACGGACAGGGTTGACGCTCAAGGGAGGGTGACATTTGACCACGCCGATCTTTTCCTGCCCCAGCTCATAGACGGCATTGTGAAGAATGAGAAGTCTGACCCAAAGGTGAAGGTGAAGAGTGATGACCGCATTACCCTGGAGGGCTCCACGAAGGAGAAGATGAACAACATCTCCATCCTGCTGAGTGACCTGGAGTTCAGTGATACGGGCAAATACACCTGCTTCGTGAGGAACCCCAAAGAGAAGGACCTCAACAGCTCTGCCACCATCTTCCTCCAAGTGGTTGATAAACGTATGGAGTGGGGCGGGGTGAGGGTGGTAGGGTAGGAAGGACGGGGGGTGCCCATCTCAGTGTGGCATCGAAATGGCAAAATGGGCCATGCTGGTGATTTCTGTCTCTTCACAATTGCAAGAGTTACGGGAGTTACATATGGAAGCCAGAACAAGTCAGCTATGGAGTGGCTTGGGAATGGCACTGACCGTCTTTGAGCCCTGATATCCTAGTCCATAAAATGGACATATGGCTGCCTTCTGCCAGGGTGGCTGTGAAGGCCAGAGGAGCTAGTTGGGAGTGGTCAGCAGCATTAGGCTCTCTCCATGTAGGTGATTTTTGCCTCTTTGTGGACTGTGTTAGCAAGTGTTGGGTGGCCGTCAGGTGTTGTAGTATAAAGGATGCTGTGACTAGTACACAGTATTCTTTTTTTTTTTTTTTGAGAAGTGTGTAGTTCAGACAAGCAGATGATAGCCCCAGATGGATAGCAGTGGTACAGATGCTTCCCAAAGAGATAGAATGAGGTGTGGTCCTTCCCCGGTGGAACTGGATACAGGCAGGTCAATTAAACAGTGAATGGACTGAAGATAAGCAGCCAGGTAGCACCCGCCTCTACTCCATGGAGGTGGTCAGAGAAGCAAAAGGGGATAAATAGGTGAGAAGCTAGATTGGGCACCTAGCAGCTGAGGGTCCTAGAAGATAATGCCTTCTGCATGCCCCTACCCCATGACCATATCAAGGAGCCCCTGGAGATGGGCGAGCAGGAGTTGAATTTGGGCTATTCCAAGGGCAGAGCCTGAGGTCATCCAGCCGGTCTTTCCTGAGTCTGGGGTGACATCTGCAAAGAAAGTCACCTCTTCTGTATGTTTAGATTCCTTCACTCTGCTCTGTGCTTGGCCTTGGCAGGAGGAGAAGGAAAGGGGACCAGCAGTGACGGAGTGTTTCTGGGTGCCAGGCTGTGAGTTAGGCGACTCGTTTTAGCTCAGTGGCCCCTCCCAGGTGGCACCTGTCTATGTATAGGGTTTTTCAGCCATCCTTTTACATGGTGGAGGTGATTCGGGGTGCTGAGGGTCCAGTGTGACCAGGATGGGAGCTTTGCCTGCCCACCTCCCCACACCCTGTCCCCAGCTGAGGGAGTGATGCCCTTAAATGAAGAGTGGTGCCGCGTAGATAAGAACAGGGGAAGCCAGGGGGCTTACGGGGTGCCTAGGGAGGCTTGGCTGGGAACCGTGACAGAGAGGGGAATGTCTGAAGGCAGTGGGGGAGAGAGCAGAGATAGCTGAGGAACAAGTTTGTGACTTAAAGCTGGGAGCTGTGGGTCGCATTCTGATTTATTCCCCAACTCGTGTGTGTGTGTGTGTGTGTGTGTGTGTGTGTGTGTGTGTGTGTGTGTGTGTGTGTGTGTGTAGAGGTGCTGGGAAGGGTGAAAGGAACAGGCCCCATGGTGTGCAGAGCCGGAAAGGCACCGTGTTCTGGCCTCTCCTGTCTTGGCTGACCTGAGAGGGTCGTGGCCTGGAGGTAGGGCTGCCAGCTTCGGACTGTGTGTGGCGGCTTTACAGCTTCTCCCCTGCCTGCTCTGCCCCTCCTCCAGTGGAAGAAGTGGACAACACGGTGACGCTCATCATCCTGGCCGTGGTGGGTGGGGTCATTGGACTTCTGGTCTGCATCCTGCTGCTGAAGAAGCTCATCACCTTCATCCTCAAGAAGACCCGAGAGAAGAAGTGAGTGGACTCTCCGTCACTCCCACGCTCCATCATCCTGGCGTCCTGTCCCTCCACCTACCCCTGCCCCCGCCCGCCTGCGGTGCCAACTCCGTCTCTTCCTTCTCCACCCGCTTCTGATGCCAGCGCTGTCGTCCTCTGCTATCCCGACAGCCCTTGCCCCAATCCGGCTCGCTCCTGACCTCTCCATCTGCTCCTCCCCACCCAGTCCTCTTTCCTCTCCCTGTCCCATCAGTCTCTCTTCCACCATGCGTGCACGCTGAAGCCTACCGTAGGATTTAGGAAGCCTGTTTATTTTCTGAGTTAGACTTCCCGCTCTAGCTTTCTTTTCTTTTATCACAGAAAACGTGAGTTCATGTGTAGAGACTCTAGAATGGAAAGACGCTTTGGGGGAGATGAAAAATTCTGAGAATTCAAACAGGAGAGGCAGAAGCAAGGCCTGACAGCCGAGCACGGTGTGGCTCATGCCTGCAATCCCGGTAGTTGAGAGTCAGGCTTAGAAGGATCTCCTTGAGTTCAAGGCCAGCCTAGTCTACACCGTGAGGCCTTGTTTCAAAAGCCAAAGCTTTAGCTAAACTACACTATAATCTGAAATGGGGACTTGGCCTCCCACGAGGTCCTAGGGTAAGTTCAGTTATCAAAATAGACATCCAGGGTCAGGGATGTAGCTAAGTGGTGTAGTGCTTGCCTAGCATGTGTGAGGTCTTGGGTGGAAGATCTCCGCTGGAAGGAGGAGAAAGATGGGCAGGTGTAGAGGGTATGAGTCCAGGCACAGAATTTTCTGGAACAGTGTCAGGCTAGCTTTAAAGCAGCAGGTGAGGGATCTTGCAAAGTCAGAGCAAGAAAAAGTCATTACAAGGGGAGAGGCATTAGAAAGCTCTGTTCTAGGGAAGACAGGCAATGAGGTGGGCTACCCTGGAACAGAACAAAAAAACAAAAGGCCAGGGAGGGGGCACAGGACTGGGTACAGGGAGCCACGCCCCCACCCCTCCATCTCTTGTGCCTCTCACCAGCTTCTCCCCCCCCCCCCCCCACTTTCCTCCTCTCCAGGAAGGAATGTCTAGTGAGTTCCTCCGGGAACGACAACACAGAGAATGGTCTACCCGGCTCCAAGGCAGAGGAGAAGCCACCCACAAAAGTGTGAGGTCCTGCGGGGCCAAGCAGCGCAGGGAGCCTCACTTCCTGACGGCGGCGACACTGATGCTGGGGTCCCGTGTGTGGAACCCACCAACCGAGACGAGACGAGTGTGCTGCTTGGCCCAAACTGTCTCTTTCTGAGCAGGAAGGACCTGATCCTGCCCCGCCCAGCCTATGCTACCTTTCCCTCCCCAGCCAGGGCTTCCCAGGGGCAAGGGCTGGCTGGGGAAGGAAGCCTGCAGAGGTTGAAGAATGGGAAAGGAAGGGCTGGAGCAGCGTGGGAGAGCTGGCCCCTGGCACCCGGGAAAATGGGGTCTCCTTTAGACTTCCCACCGCTGTGAACCCTCACGTTCCCCTCACATTTTCTCCTGATCCTTCACCAGGATATTGAGGTGATCAGAGGGCTGCTCCCAAAGCTGGGGTTCAGAGATGGGTGGAGGGTGGGCCCTTGAGATGTTGGGAATGTGCTAGAACTCTGGGGGTGGGGCCAGTTCTGAGATGCAAGCTGGGCTTTGAAGGATATCAGGCTTCTGGAAGTTCCTTCCCAGGGAACTTTCTCTTTCCCCCACCCTGGAATACCTGCCCGCACTGTCCCAGCTCCCTGTCCAGCTTCCTGCTCTCAATTTGTAGACTCCTCAGCTAGGACTGGATGCCCTGGCCTTCAAGTGTCCCAGTCTATCTAGCCTGTCTTTGCTCTCTGAGCTGCCGCTGCTGAGGAGGCTTGGCTGGCGGGGGGTGGGGGGTTGGGGGAGTTGGGGGTGGGGGCGGGGGGGGGGCGCCCTCCATCCTTCCTGGAACACTGGAGTGCTATAGGCATCTTTTCCGGCTTTGCTCTGTGAGTTCCAGGGGTGGGAGAATGGTGTCTCCAACCTCCCAGCCTTTGGAATGTCTATCCCGGCCCTCCGCGACTGACAGCCCTTGTCCTTGGCATGGCTGGACCATGCCACCCCGGCACTCCTGGAGCTCAGTTCTTCCCACTTCTCCCCTTCTCTTAAAATAGCTAGTGTTGCCACCTTACTTGAGGGATGGCTTCTTAGGACCTCCCATCCTGTACCTTTGCTCCCCCGATGTCCCTCCAGCATGCCTGACCTTTCCCTGCCCCTCGGTCCCTCCACCCCCAGCCCTGGGCCTGCCTTTGCCTCAGGGACCCTTGTTTCCAAATGAGAAGGCCCTTGGCTTCTCCAGTCACTTTCTGCCCAGCTGGGCCAGCTCCTCTGCCAGCCTGAGGTTGAGGAGGAGCAGGGAGAGGGCACTTTCGCCTCCTCTCCACTTCCTGCAGAGCCGGTTAGCACACCCCTCGCGTGTGGGGCTAGATTGTGCCTTAGCTCCGTGAGTCCTGGTTCTCACCCCATTTCCCTTTGGCTCACACTTCCTGACTTAATTGCACAGTCTGGTGTGACAGTGGTGGAGGTCCCCAGCGCCCCTCCCCGAGGTCATGGAGGAGGCCATGAAGCTGGGAGTTGTGTTAACAATGGCCCTATGGCTGAGGGCAGTCTTGGAGACACCTGTGGGGTATCTCATATCCTTGTCTTTGACATGGAGATGGGATGGTATCAGATGTGGGACCCTCAGATGGGCTTGATTTTGGGGGGCCCCTGTGATATATGAGATGTGATAACAGGAGGTACCCCAACTCCCTCTTCCTCATCAGGTTTCTGATACTCTTGGGTCCCCGGAAGATGAAGACCTCTTTCCAGGGAGTGTGAGGACTTCTACCCAGGAGTAGCTGAAGGCTTACCCCAAATTGGAAGTGGGAGTGTAAGGGACAATAGGGCCTGTAGGGCGCCTGTGGCTATGACTAGTGTCTCTTGCCCAAGCCAAGGAGCTCACAGGTCCTGGCCTCCTCTCCTCCTGTCCTCCTTTACCCAGGACTCATTGTGGCTGGGGTAAAAGTTGCCCTTCTCCTGCTTCTTATTCATTTATTTGAGACAGAGTCTCATGTAGCCCAGGCTGGCCTCCGACTTCCTACATAGCCAAGACTGGCCTTGAACTCCCGATCTTCTGCCTCCATCACCCAGTGCTGGGATGACAGGTGTGACCCCACACCCGGCTCAGAGTAACCAGGCTCTGAGATCAAACACGGCACCAGAGCCTCCGGCCGTTCAGGAAACTTCCGGCTGCCTTCATGTAAAACTGCTTTCTTCCCCGACACTGGAAGAGGCGAAGTGCTGTGGGCTCTTCTTGCTTTTTCCGTGAGAGGAAGCCAAGGCATAGGGAACGGGAGAGGAAGGGTGTCACCCTGCCCCTCTCCCTGTCACGGCGGGCTTACAGGCGGCCCTTGCAGCTTCTCCCATCTACCCAAAGGGTGAAATAATACCTACCTCACAGGACTGTGGTGAGGCTTGGCGAGGTTTTATTGTTTTGTTTTGTTTTCGCTTGGCTTGGAAAGGCATTGGGAAACAAGGTTTATAACTGGAGGCGGTCCCACGTCTGTCATGTCCTCATCCCTCTAACACGCACACACCTCACACTCTTCCTCTTCCCGTTGTTACCGTCGGAACCGTGGCTCCAACTGATGCTAAGCATCTTGTCCACGGCATTGGTTTTTGTTTTTTTTTTGATGGAGGTGATTGCGACTATGGAGGTAATTTTCTATGGTTGTTATCCCAATGCCTGCCATTCTACTGGCATTGAATGGATAGGGATTAAGAGCACAAAACTTGGTCCTCTTCACAAGGGATGTCCGGTCCTAGTGCTAGCTTCACGCCTGTGCAGACATTGCCACGGATTGCATTAGAAATGTACGCTCACAAAGCCATTTCCCCCAGCCAGCCCCTCATGCAGGCTTGCTTTCAGTAGTGATCTCAGGGTGGCTGAGGCTGTTCCCTGCACCACTGGGCTACAGAACCTCTTACGCAGTTGACTTTGGGAAACCCGGATCCACGCTGGCAACGACGTCAGTGAGACCAAAGATGAAGCACAAGTCCCCCCTCATCCTTGACCTCCAAATAGACATGTGCATTCGAGGGTCCAGATCCCTCTGTGTAGAAACTGAGCAGAAGGCGACTGGAACCAGCCTGCCGTGCTGGAGGGCCCGCGAGAGGGATGGACTGGGAGGGGGCCAGAATTTCACACACCTGGCTGACCAGCTTTTGTGGAGCCTGGGAGGCAAGAGCATCCTTCAGATGGTGGGATTCGAGGGTGCACTCGTACGGAGTGGTTGTGGCCTGCGGTGTGTGGCAAGGTGTGCCTGGTCCGGCTGCAGAGGTGTGACTGAGTGGGTGGGCTGTGCATGCAAGGGGTGATGTGAGATGGGGGGGAGAGGGGCACTCTGCACTTTCCACAGCCTGAGCTGGAGGCTGGGGAAGGGTAAGAGACAGAAATGAACAGCCGTGCTCCTGGGTTCCACTGGGTGACTCCATCTCAGGGTCACAGTCAACTGCCATTGGAGGGCTGGGCAGGGATGCCAAGAAGAAGGATTTGTGGGGAGGTCCTCTAGCTTGCTGCACTTTACTCTGTCCCAGATTGGAGTCCCTGTTCTCCCATCCCCCACTGGGTATGCAGTGCTTCTGACTATCATATGCATGGTTTGTTCCTCTGGCTTGGATGGCAGTACCCATAGTCAATTTTCCTATATAACTTCATAGATCAAACAATATAGTGATGGGCTGTGGGTGCCTCAGGTCCACGGTGTCTCTATGAGGCCCCGACGTGCACAAGCCCACCGCTGACTTGTGTTTAAGCACAGATTGAATTCGATTAGGTTGTCTTGCCTCTACAACACGTTTTTGCATTGTAGAATTGGATTTAGCTTCGCTTTGGATGAAATAAAAATTATTTTTTAATTAATTTGGGACTTGAGATTTTTATTTTGGGTTGCCTCGGAGTTGAGCTCCAGCTTCATTTCCCCCAGCTGACCAGTTTACCTTCTCTGGCCTTTAGTCTACTTGTGTTGAAAATGTTACTTGCTCGGGTCAGATGGTACGTGTCAAATGCCCCGGGATTTCTGACCTACCTGAGACATTTGTGTTGTTTTAATCCTGGTCCTTTGGAAAGGAGTCCCTTTAACACTGGGATTCATGCCAGACTCTGTGAGCCGATGGCCTTAGAAACAATTCTGGAGCCACAGGACAGCATCCATCTGAAGTAGATTTTTACCTGGCTATAAAAGCTAACTGGGGGTGGGTGGGTGTTGCTAACATGTTGGTCTTGCAAGCATAAGGACCCCACTTAGGGTCCCAGAACACTCATCAACAAAAAAGGCCAGGTGTGGTGGTGCATTCTCACAATCCCAGCACCCAGGGGTTAGAGACAAGTGGACCCCTGGGGCTCACTGGCCAGCAAGCTCTAGGCCAGCGAGAGACCCTGTCTAGAAAAAAAAAAAAGATGCATGGCACCAAGGAACAACAGGCATTTGCCTTCTAGCCTCCACATGTGTGCTTGCACCCCTCCACACGTGTGCATCTGCACACGTACATACACACATATACACATGCATATGTGCACACACACAGGATTAACCATCGTGAGAGTACCTGTCTGGTATGTGCAAGGCCCAGCTTCAATCCGCATCCCACCCAAAAGATTTAACTGCCACAGTCATCGTTATGGTTTAGATAGAAAATGTCACCATAAACATATATTGAGTGCAGCGTTCAGAGGAGGGACTTTGGGAAGGAACTGGATCATGAGGGCTCTGACCCCATCAGTGGATTAATCCCTTAATGGGTTCATGGCTTGATGGAATTATTGGGAGGGGGTGGAGACCAGGAGGTGGGGCCCAGAGGAAGCGGGACAGTGGGGTGTGTCCTGGAATGCCCTACCTCATCTTTGACTGTTCCTTCCCTTCCTGGCCACCGCCATAAGGTATGTGGCTTTCCTATCATGCCCTTCTACCTACCATGATGTTTCTACCTTGTCATGGGTGAAAAACTCCAACACCTGAGCCAAAGGAAATTCTTCTCCCCTTAAGTTGATTGGCTCAAGTATTTTTGTCACAGCAACAAAAACTGACCAATACAAGCAACCGCCAGTGCAGTGTCCTGAAGACGCCAGCTCAGCCCTCTGTGCCTCAGTTCCCTTGCTTGCCGAGAGGGAGGGATTATGTCTATTTGGTGAGGAGCCTGTGAGATTATGAATAAGGCCACATGTAAGAAGCACTTCAGAAATGACCAAGTGTTGGCTGTAAAAATATAAGGAATGTCGGAGCCAGGAGACAGCTCTGCAAAGCGTCCAGGAAGAGCCTGAAGCTAAGGTCCCACCGAGGCCAAGCCAGCCAGAAGGGAGGCGAGCAGAGAAGAGGCCGAACTTACACCTCTTGCTCCTGGTCGGCAGGGGCGGTCAACTGTGTGAGGCAGAACTCATGTTAGGAAGTGACATGGTGACTGGTGTGGTTATGACAACAGTCCAAAACCAAGCTCATGATATCACCTCATTCTGAGGTGTTCATCCCCACTGTTTCCCACTCACCCAGTCCTCTAGGACAAAATGTCCGACTCCACCATGACACCTATTTTTCTCTCATTAACTCCTTAACTGCCCCCCTCCCCCACCCCTTTTGCAGGAACCCTCAGCTCTATGCCAAAAACATATTATGGATTCAGCTTCCCTTGGCATTGCCAGTCTTACAGTCACAGCCCAGGTAACAGCTTTTCATGTTCTTCCTTGTCTCCTATGAATGCCCACATATTGCCATTCATTCTAGTTGTGAACAATGTGAACAATTTCTGGTCCCATGCCAGCTCTGGGGATTTTTTTCCTCTAATACCCTCTAATTTGAAGTTGTTTCATACATGTTGCCTCATATAACCGTCATGGGGCTCTCACGATGTAGACACAACTACCCCCACCTTGCTGGTGAGGGAGGTGAGGGAGCCGAGGCACAGAGGGCTGAGCTGGCTTCTCAGGTTGGTTTTCTCAGCTTCAGGCATCCTTTACAGGTAGCCAAGTACTTCAGCGATTCCTATGGAGCTCTCTTCCTGTGATACTCTCATCTCTGTCTCTCTGTCTGCTGAACTTCATCTGCTTTGGCTTTGCTGACCTCCAGCTCTATCTCTGTGGTGGTTTAAATGAGAATGGCCCCATAGGTTCATCTGTTTGAATACTTGGTCCCCAGTTGGTGGACCTATTAGGAAAGGGTTAGGAGGTGCCTTGTTGGAGGAAGTGTGTTCATGGGGATGGGCTTTGAAACTTCAAAGGCCCACACCAGGCCCAGTCAGCTCTTTCTAACTCTAACTTTTGGATCAAGATAAAAGCTCTCAGCTACTGCTCTGGTGCATGCCTGGCTGATGCCATGCTCCCCGCCATGATGGTCATGGACTCACCCTCTGAAACTACAAACCCTAATAAACGATTTCTTCTATAAGTTGCCTTGGTCTTGGTGCTTTGTCACAGCAATTGAAAAGTGACTAGGACAGAAGTTCTCCTTATTTCCTGGAGGTTGTGGGACTCGGCCACAGAACACCCCCTGCACATGGCGATGATAAAACTCCCTTCCTCTGTTCTCCTCTCTCAGGCCTCACTGACTTGGGTTGTTCCATCTGTGTGTTAAAGATGTTGAGGTATTTCCCTAGTGTTTCAGTTGCTTCAGGGAGGTGGGGAAGCAGATCCCTTCCTTTCCCATCGCTCTATTCTTGTTGGAAGAAACTCATGAAAATATACATTCTTATAAAAACTCATTCAGAGGTGTTTTTAGACATTTTATTTTGTTATCATCCAAAGCAAGAAATAACATAAATGTCTTTGGACTGGTAAGTATATGTAACATGTTGTCTTGTGTTCCTATAACAAAACACCAGATGCTGACTAATATATAAAGAAAAGTGTCTTATTTAGCTCACAGTTCTGGAGGTCAGAGAGTATGACACTGGGATGTGCTGGATTCTGGCCAGGGCTTTCTGGTAGATGGCATTACAATGGTCAAAATATGTGTTGAAGAGACAAGCAGTGTGTGAAGAGAGGTTCGGGGGAGAAGCTAGTCTGGTTTAGAACAACCCACTCTTGAGGCACTCCCAAGCAGTATTATTAATCCATTCCTGAGGATGGAGCCTCCATGGCCTAATTACCTCCCGTGAGGCCCAACTGAAGTTCTATCACACTCCAACACTCCAACACTAGGGACGAAGTTTCCAGAACATGGACCTCTGGGGGACAAGTCAGCACTGGGTAAGCGTACTGTCACAGATGCTCACAATGAACATCCCTCAGGGAGAAACAGTGCCAGGGGCTGGCAAGGGCTGATCTCAAACAACAGTAAGCTAAGAGAAGGAGTTTGGATTCCAAGAGGGTCTCTACTTCATCAGTTGTGACCACTGTCTCACTCGGGTGAGGGACGTGGCTATCTAAGGAGGCTGTGTGTGTATGGAGAGGGTATAGGGGAAATTATTTTACACTCTGCTCAGTTTTTCTGTAAATCTAAAACTTCTCTAAAAACTAAAGTCTTAAAAAAATGGTGCTGATGCCGGGCGTGGTGGCGCACGCCTTTAATCCCAGCACTCGGGAGGCAGAGCCAGGCGGATCTCTGTGAGTTCGAGGCCAGCCTGGGCTACCAAGTGAGCTCCAGGAAAGGCGCAAAGCTACACAGAGAAACGCTGTCTCGAAAAAACCAAAAAAAAAAAAAAATGGTGCTGTATCATTCACTTTCTCACTGGGACAGAATTACTGACAAAAAACATCTGAAGGAAGGAAGGAAGGAAGGAAGGAAGGAAGGAAGGAAGGAAGGAAGGAAGGAAGGAAGGAAAAAAGGAAAGGTAGCTTGGCTCACAGTTCTAAGGGATACAGTCCCCTGCGTCAGGGAAGGCAAGGAAGCAGGAGCAAGGGACAGCTGGTCACACTGCATCCGCAGTCAGAAAGCTGAGTGTGATGGATGTTTCCCTTCAGCCTGCTTTTTCCTTTCATTCAGTCCTAGACTTCCATGTCAGGGGATGATGCTGCCCACGTTCAGGGTGGCTCTTCCCTCCTCCAGGAACCTAATCTTGATAACCAGGCAGAGACATTCCCAAGACTTGTTTCCATGGTGATCCTAAATTCCATCAAGCTGACAATGAAGTTTAACCGTCACCTATTACACAGTTCCGTTTCTATAATGTTCTAGAAAAGCAAACTACAGAGCCAGATGGATAACAGAACAGTGAGTGCCATGGGCTACAGATAGGGAAGAACTGGCGTGGAGACTTTTCGGGGGGGGGGGGGGGGGGGGGGGGTGGAGCCACTGGTGGCTGCTTGCCCATACGTGTTTGTCAACACTGGCAGAAGTGTGCACCGAAATAGTGACTATCATTGTAAGTGGATTATTACTTTGGGAAAACTATGAGGAATCCAGTGACATCACCCTCCGGCTCAGAACTTTCCAGTCTAACTTACTAGCCTAGCTCTGGCCCCAGTGCCTCTGATATTTTCCTTTTCTGATGCTATCCTGATGACTCATTCTTTTTCAGCCTTCCCTGGATACCTATGTTCTTTCTCTACGAGAATGACCTTCTACAGAAGTGCAAACAGATGATGCCAGTTTGAGGTCTTTGGGTCATTACAGGGATGCCCTCAAATGGGATTAAGGTACCTCTGCACCCTCCTCTTCCTCTTCTGCTATGTGTTTCTGTGTGATATGCTGCCTTACCATAGGCCCAAAGCGAAAAAACGGATTATGGACTTCCAAAATTGTGGGCCAAAAACTTCTTTTCTCTTTATAAGTTAATTACCTCAGGTATTATAATATAGTGATAAAAAACTGACCAATACAGTTGGTGTATTCTACCCAGCTCATTTATTTTCTCCTTATTTTTTATTAAGAAATTAAAATTACATTTGTGTGTGTGTCCGTCCAACTGAACTTATGTGTGGAAGTCAGAGGACAATTTGTGAGAGTCAGTTCTCTTATCACACCATATGGGTCCTGTTTTGTGTTAAAATAGCAAAATACCCAAGGTTGGATATTTTATAAAATAAAGAGGTTCATTTCAGTCATTGGATATTTTATAAAATAAAGAGGTTCATTTTAGCCTGGACGGTTCAACATGATGCCAGTGCCTTATTCAGGGACCACTGGCTTCCTTACAACATAGCAAGAATTAGGAAGGGGGTCAGCTCTGCACAAAGGGAGAGGTCGAGTGGCAAGACAGGAAGCGATTCAGAGACTGAACTTATTCCTTTTATACAAACTCCTTGTGGGAACTATCTGAGATGCCTTGAGAACTCCACCCTCAAGGGTGAGGGTTCCATATGCCCTCCACGGACCTGCCCTCTGTGGTCTAATTTCCTTCTACTAGGCTCCACCTTCTAAAGGCCTCGTAACAGACCAGGACCAAGTCTGCGACGCAAGGACGTTCAAGATTAAATTTATAGCAACTTCCCTCAAGGTTGGTTATCCCATTATCAATGGGTGAGGTTAACATTTATTATGATTATTGGTAACTTTCCAACCACCATTCTCAGTAAACAATGAATCCATTCTCTCTGTCCTTAGTGTTCCTTCCTCCTCCTTATTTTGAGATTGCTTGATTTTTTTGTTTTTTTTTTTAAACTGTTTCTTCTTTTATTGTTTTGGAAGTAAAAGACTTTTTCCCATTCTTTTGATAGTTAACCTTTGGCCACTTAGAGTGCACACATTCTATGGACCATAACTTGAGTCAATATTTAATATTTGAATATTGACTATTTGAATAACTTAAGAATGATAGATTATTTTAACTCCAGCTATCCCTCTGACACACATACTATTGCTATTCTATAGTTCAGTGGGCTTTTGGAAATTGATCCATGACCTTGCCTCCATTCCCTGGGGATTCTGCCTCTTGGTGCAGACCCAGGATCCCCCTAGTTCTTTCCCACCATCCCTTACAACCTTTCCTTCTAGCCCATCTCCATTCCTTTGTGTCAATGATGACCCACAGAAACACTTTATACCACTGTGGCCTCAGTGGCCACACTAGGTTGGGGCTCATATCACTGTGGCCACAGTGGACTCAGATCAGTGCCTTGATCAAGCCTCATCATCAAATCTTCTTCCTGACGTAGATGGGAATTAACATGAGACCCATGTGTGAACAATGAGCAGAGAAAGAGAGACTTTACAGTGCTCAGTCCTAAATGGGATGCCCCAAAGCCCAGGGATCTATGTAGAAGAAGAGGCAGAAAGATTCTAAGAGTCGGAGACCATGGATGACTCCAAGGACAGTGTCCTCTACACACAACAGGACCGATGCTTATAGGCATTCACAGAGACCGTGGAAACACACACACGAGACCTGCATATGTTCAAGTCAGATGGGGTCCCAGCTTGGAAAAAAGGATGTACACATGAGGTCCCACCCCTAACCAAGAAACTATCTGCAATTGATATCCACTGGCAAAGGGGAAAATGGAGTGCCGCTGGGTATATAAAGCACAATTTAGGGCAGGCCCCAGGAATAGTTGGCCAATACAAAACAGACTCCATTTGTGTGTGTGTGTTTTATTTTGACATTTTTACTGTTTTTTTTGTTTGTTTGTTTTTTGCTTATTTTGATTTTTGTTTTTGTGGGAGAGAGAGAGACAGACAGAGAGAGAGAGAGAGAGAGAGCATAAAGTTGGGTGGGTAAAGAGGTGGGGAGGATTTGGGAGGAGTTTGGGGAAGGGAAAACATGATCAAATATATTCTATGAAAACCTTTTTGAATGAAAATGGCCCTCATAGGCTAATCGAGAGTGGCACTATTTGAAAGGATTAGGGTGTGTGACCTTGTTGGAGGGAATGTGTCACTGGGGTTGGGTTTTGAGGTTTCAGATGCTCAAGTCAGGCCCAGTGTCTCTCTCTTCCTACTGCTGCCTGTGGATCCAGATGTAGAACTCTCGGCTCCTTCTCCAGCATCATGTCTGCCTGTGCGCCACCATGCTTCCCAGCATGACGCCATGGACTAAACCTCTAAACCTGTAAGGCAGCTCTAATTAAATGTTTTCCTTTATTCGAGTTGCTGTGGCCACGGTATCTCTTCACAGCAATAGAAACCCTAAGACAATAATACTTAGAAAGTATACTTCTATGTGATAGACACTACTCTAAGTGTATTGATTCATTTAACACTCACACAACCCTACAAGACATCATTTACTTAGTATTCTTATCTTCATGTTGTGGATATAGAAAAGGAAAACATTAAGGCACTGTTGTAGAATATTATTTTAAGATGTGTTACATTTGTTTATGCTGTGGAACATTTGTTTAATCATGTAAAGATGTGTTGTATTCCTTTATGTTGCGTTTGTTTAACTCTGTGAAGCTGTGTTACTTTGCCTGTATAAAACACCTGATTGGTCTAATAAAAAGCTGAATGGCCAATAGTGAGGCAGGAGAAGGGATAGGCGGGGCTGGTAGGCAGAAAGAATAAATAGGAAGAGCAATCCAGGGAGAGGGAGAAGAAGGAATGAGAAAAGGAGGAGAGGAGGACTCCAGGGGCCAGCCACATGACCACACAGCCAGACATGAAATAAGAAGGAAAGTTGGGAGCTGGGTGGTGGGCCCCCAAAAGAGTAATGAGTAAAATAAACAACTACAAGGCACAATAAGTTAAGAGCCTTACCTGAGGTTAGACCGGTACACGAGCATTCTGACTACAGAGCTCATGCTATCAGCTACCACACTCTTGGGCTACCACCACAATCACTGAAGACTTTGCTAGTAGCAGGGATTGAACCTGGGGCTCATGCATGCTAGGCAAATGCTCCATCATGTAACTGTAACTCTAGCTCTCCTTTCTTCAACCTTTGCTTTCAGACAAGGTCTCTCTATGCGTCTCAGGATAGTCTCTCAGACAAGCTCACTCTGTAGCCCAAGCTAGCCCTGAACCTGTTGTCCTCTTGCCTCAGTGTCCTAAGTAATTAGGACTACAGGCTTGTGCCGTCAGGCCTGGCTTTTATAAAGTGTAAACTGCACACACCAAATGACTGTTGTAGCCATTTAAAAACATGCTATGCGGTGGTGTGCTGTCAGCATCCCCGCCAGTCACCCAGGGAACTGTTGATCTTGTGAAACTAAAACTCTGAGCCAGGTGTGGAGACTCACACCTTTAATCCCAGCACTCGGGAGGCAGAGGCAGGAGGATCTTTGTGAGTTGGAGGCCAGCCTGGGACAAGCCAGGGCTACACAGAGAAATCCTGTGCGCGCGCGCGCACACACACACACACACACACACACACACACACACACACAATCCACCACCACCAACAAACTAAAACTCTGTGCTCAGTAGATAACTCTTCACTGCTTCCCCCTTCCAAGCCCATTGTTTTGATCATGTATCGCATGTAAGTGGAATCAAACAAGATGCGTCTTATAGCAGGCTTATTTCACTTAGCACAATGTCCTTGGTTCAGCTGTGCGGTCTTCATCCCGTGGGTGACAGCAGGCAGAGAGGAAGGAAGGGAGGACAATGGGAGAAACATGTGTGGGAACCACACTTGACCCACTCTGGCTTCCCCACTCAGCAGCCAGCAGATCGGGTTTCCCTGTCTCTGTTTGCTTCTGCCCACACTGAGAAGTAATTGCCTTCTTAAGATCTACTCACCCCAAGGTATGGTGTAGCTATTTCCTTCAGATTGAAACATCCTCTTCTGGAGAGAGGATGGGGCTGAAAAGAACCCAGAAGCTGGAGAACTGTGTCACCCCCAGGAAGCTCACAGCACAGCTTAGGAAGTTGTGGGACTCCTGAGTCCCCTTGCTGTGGTTATACAGGGGGTGAGCAATTGGGGGGGGGGGTTCAGTGCAGCTGCCTGCAGCTGTACAGGGAATTTAGTGTTGCAGCTTTAGTCAGTGGCCACCCATGCTGCATGGATGTTTTGGTGGTCCACTGCCTTTAAGCCACCACGTGACCCTACCAAATTCTTAGAGTTTACCAAGCTAGACTTGGTGGAATCATTTCTTTGATCTATTTTTGGGGCCATATATCTTTCTATCTATCTATCTATCTATCTATCTATCTATCTATCTATCTATCATCTATCTATCTACCTACCTATATGTGTGTTATATGTATACATCATATATACAATATAAGATATTGTTTTATATATAAATTATATATAGTTATTGAAATGAATGATAAATGGCACTGGTTACCATATGGAAAAGTCATGGTCATGACAGAACCCAGCATTAGTTTTAGAGCTTTATTAGGAGGAAGAGGGGTGCGGGAGAAGAACCAGACCTGGGAAAGGAGCACTTGTGGAGGGCAGAGAGAAAGATGGTGGCGGGGGAGAGAGAGCAGAGCAGAGAGAGAGAGAGAGAGAGAGAGAGAGAGAGAGGGTGGGGTCTGTGTCCAGCTTTTTAAGGGTTCCCGGTGAATACGCACAGGTGGACTTACAGAGCTATACCACGAATGCACTGATTGCATGACCACGCCGCGCAGACGTAGTTGCCAGCGCACACTGATGACATAAGACACAAGACCCTTTGCTTAACCCCTGAACTGCGCATGTGCGGTCATGCAGCTGGAGTCAGGGCAGAATTCTAACAGTTATAAATTAATATAATTGTATACTATTATACAATATGTGATATATTATGAATAGATATTTGTTCACTTATCCCCTGAGAAATGTACCCAATGAAGAATAGACAGAACACAAATGGTTTGGGTAGGAGCAGTCGCATGGATTCTGTGATTTACAAGCCTTTCTGCCAAGACCGATGCACCTGAGGGTGGAGCATCTCAGGCTTCCTTTGCACGTGGTATGGGACGGCATGCCTTTTTGATGTAGTGGCAGTTGTGTGTCCCCTGCTGTGGGCAATAAGCTATCCTAAGGTGGGGCATCCTGGGGCTGGGATGGGGTGGTCCAGGATGGCCGTCTCCCTCTATGTAATGTAGGGTGGTATTCTAAGACGCTGTCCTCTGGGCATGGCATGACCATGGCTGTCTTGAAATGGAAAGAGCTGTGATGACTTCCTCATAGGCTTGGGCCCACTAATATTCCATCATAAAGAGGCGGTAGGGCATGAGTAGTTTGAGAGAGTACAGTAGATACACGAGGCCGAATCCCTCTCTAAGATGAACTGTTGCTGATAGTTGAAGGGGAGACGTTTTCTTTAGTGGTAGGCCTGCTCATAAGTTGCCCTTACTGCTATGGGTAAGCTCTTACCTGTGCTAGACTAGGGTGGAAACATTTCTTTTGTTTATTGTTGATGCCTTATCTGAGTTCAATAAATGACGGATACAGCAATCTCCTAGAGCAGTTGTTTTGACCTGGGATTCTGAATCCATTGTGGCAACAGTTGTGTGACTTTGCTGTGGGTCATCAGACATGCAGCTGAGGGTGGGCTGTCTGTTCAGGAGAATTTGCCTGAATGAGAAGAATTGAGAGCAAAAGAGGCGATGATGTTATTGTCTTCACTAGCCTCATATTTGACAGAATAAGTGGAGGGTGAGGTGGAGGCATCACCCTGCTGTTTCTTACAGCTGGTGGGGGGGCAAGGAAAAGGTAATCTAAATTAGATCTATGCTGTAGCTTTTCCTGGAATCCCCAAACTTGAAACTCATGAGAAGCATCAGACAGCCGGGGACAGGGAGTGGCAAGAGTGAGGTAGAAATGATAGAAGCTACCCTATAGGTCCAATCACTAGGACAGAGGAGGAGAAAGCTCACTTTTCAACGTGCAGATGGGGACCTTCATAATGGCCTAGTATGGGAAGCCACGATGATCAGAGAATGTGACGCATCTGAGTTGTTTGGATTGGGAAGGACTTGTAAACAGGAAATGAAAGCGCCTTCACAGCCGGCTGGCTCATGAGCCTGTGGGACATGAGCCTGGGGTGAATGAGATCAGTCTGAGTGTTGTGGAAGCAGAAACAGTAGCATAACTACCCATTGCCCTTTAGACAGAGGCTGAATGATCTGGAATTAGTCTCTGATGGACTGGTTCTTATGAGCCATTAGGGACACAGGGTTAATGCGAGCCGAGATCCCCACAAATATCAAGGTCTGGGAGACAGCAAAGGAAAGGTAGGCATTACTGAGGGGCCTTGGTATGGATGAGCCATACCAAGCTCTCACTGAGCCAGATAGAAGCGGCCAGACGAAGCTAAGCAGCAGGGGTCTTAGGACCGGCGTGGGGCCGGGTGGTCCTGCTGAACCCCGTGGTGGGTCTTTACAATGCAGGCGCTGACAGATCTGAACGATTTAGACCGGCGTGTAAGTTGGGTTGATAAGGTCGAGTCATCAGGAACGTACGAACAAATAAGGAAAGCAGACCGTGGGGCCTGCCTGGGTCACCTGAATGCAAACGTGACAGGATTTGTGTTGAGCCTGGGCTAGGGGGGTGGGGATGACAGGAAGCTAAACACTATCCAGGTGAGCCCCAGAAAGGGTTTTAAACCTTGAACAGTACTTCACTAAAGGTGTGTGTGTGGTGGGTAGTGAATGAGGGCTGGACAGATAGCTCAGCTGGGGAGCCAGCACTGGTGACAGAAAGAACATGGCTTGGACACCCTGGGCTGGCCAAGCAGTGTAAGTCAGCCTTGTGGAACTCATTGGATACAGATGGATGCATAACGGCCCCACAGCGGAGGGGGGTGTGTGTGTGTAGCGGACACGGCAACGGACCCAGGATAAGGAGATGAAATGACTCGTTGAAAATTATGGTGGATTATTGTGGTTTGAATAAGAATGCCCCCCCCTCCCACTCCACGCTCTTATATTTGAATGCTTAGTCATCAGGGAGTGGCATTAACTTGAGAAAGATTATGAGTTGTGGCCTTGTTGGAATGGTTGGAGGAAGTGTGTCACTGGGGTGGGCTTTGGGATTTCAAAAGCCCAAACCAGGCCTAGTCTTTCTCTTTCTCTTCCTGTTGCCTGCAGATCGGATGTAAAATTTTCAGCTGCTTCTCCAGCACCCTGTCTGCCTGCACACCACTGTACTCCCCGTCATGACGATAATGGACTAAACTTCTGAAACCGTAAGCCAGCCCCAGTTAAATGCTTTCTTTTGTAGGAGTTGCGGTGGTCACAGTGTCTCCTCATAGCAATAGAATGCCGACTAAGATGATCATGGAGAGCTGGAGGAGATAGTGTTCCTCCATCCATACTGCTGTACCCAACACGGCTCATTGACATGACAACAGATGTAAGTGGTGACATCTTTCATGTGGCCTTGGGGCTTGCTAACGTTTTATTTTAACTGTGCCCTTGGCTGCTGACTCTCAAGACCAATTGGCACTTGTTTGGAACAGATGGTAGTGGGCCTTCAGAGCGGCTGTCTATCTTCTATAAAAAGTTTCATTATATAATGTGAAACCTTGAATATCTTACAGATTTGGAAAGGCATCTGGAAGAACCATAAAAAAAAAAAGCAGCAATTAAGGAGCTTGAGTGAAGACACTGTGGGCGGAAGAGGCACACCCAAAAGCCGTAAGGTTACTGAAGACAGTCTTAGTGCAAGAGGTTGGTTACTGCCCTATAAGTCATTGGCTGGGGAAGCCTCTGAGGCCCCTTAAGTCGTAAATGGCATTGCCACTGTGGTTGGTTGCCTTCCAGAACTGGATGGCAAGTTCTTATTGTTGAAGACGCCAAACACTTTGGCTGAAGGACAGAGAGAAGTGAGGATGGGCCTGATCTGGAAACTCACTCCCTGACTGCCAGGGGGGGGATTGTCGACAGTCCTGCCATTATTGACCCTGCAGGCTACGCTACCAAGATGCCGGGTAAGACGGGGTGCGACAGTGATGCAGCCTTTATGGGTGTGGCTCACTGCTTGCACAGGAGAGCACTCACTTTTAGTACTTTGTAAGTCAGGACAAAAACTTGTGGCCAGAGAAGCTCCTGGCTCTAAGGTCTGGGGAAGCTATTGCTGCTGTTAAATGCGTATGATGCGCCTATCAAATTGCTTTCTAAACATTTATGCTTATATCCATAGATTACTGTTGCTGTCAGCCTTAGTTATGGAGGGGAATTTCTTTTTTGCTGTGGGCGGTGGTTATTATGGAAACGTAAAACTAGCTGTTAAGAATAAGTGACAGGCTGGGCGGTGGTGGCGGCGCATGTCTTTAATCCCAGCACTCAGGAGGCAGAGGCAGGTGAATCTCTGTGAGTTCAAGGCCAGCCTGGGCTACAGAGTGAGTTCCAGGATAGCCAGGGCTACACAGAGAAACCCTGTCTTGAAAAAAAGAGTAAGTGACAATTGCTGTGGTCCAGTGAGGTGGCATAAAATCATCACCTGTCCTGGTTAGATTTTGTCAGTTGGACACAAGCTAGAGTCAAGTGGGAAGGAACCTCAACTGAGAAAACACCTCTATCCATCAGTATTGCCCATATGCAAGACTGCAGGGCGCCGTCGTCTTAATTGCTAGTTGATCGGGAAAGACCCCGTCTACTGTGGGTGGTGCCGCTCCTGTTCTGAGCCGTGTAAGGGAGTGAGATAAATGATCTGTGAGGATCAATCCAGTAACCAGCATGCTTACTTCTGCTTCAGTTCCTGCCTCCGAGTCCCTGCCATGGCTTCCCTCAGGGGTGGACTGTGATCTGCGAGGTACAAGATGAAATAACCATTTCCTTCCCAATGCTTTCGGTCATGGTGTTATATCACAGCAATGGAATCCTTAACTAAGACACCACCCACCTAGATCAGCCCTTCTGAGGCTCTGGGGACATCGTTGAAGAGGAGGTTAAGACAGACAGACAAACAAAAGAGCAGGAGGAAGGGGCAGAGTGTTGTCTGTATTTCCTCTGAATTGAAATACTTGTTCCTGGAAAGAGGGGGCGGTGCGCTCATAAGATATAGAAAGCTAATGAAAGGTGTAGTTTATGAAGCCTACAAGGTACAAGAAGCTCAGAGAGTCATAACACCTATGAGGCCCTTTCCAAGTATATACAAGCAATCACCAATTGCCAGGAAAGGTGGATACACAGGACAGACAGAGCATCCGTGCATCTGTCTGAATGCTGTGCAGAGAACTTCATTGAAGCCTCATTCATGTATTACATCTATGCTGGGAATGGGCTTTTTTTTTTGGGATACAACTGCCTTCCAGTCACCCATGCATCTGCAAGCCACCCCAATAAACTCATTGGATCAGCAACCTAGACTCCTGTGGAATCATTTCTTTGGTTTGTCCTTGGTGCCCTATTTGTGTCAAAGGGACATTTGTTCACATTTTCCGGGGAACAGTCACACAACACTGGGCCAAAGACTAGAGGTGTGATGGTCTTAGTTGGATTCTTATCAAGCTGTCCAGGAAGTCTATGCCAAAGATTTCTCATGGCTGTTTAATGATGGCAACCACAGTGGTCAGAAGTAACAGTAACACAGCACCACAGTAACTTGGCCAATCCCTCTTACATTGTCAACCCATCTTATATCTGTACAGCTCACGTTAGAACTGACCGATTTCCTACCGCAGTGGTTTTAGGAATGGGCAAAGAAGACAAAGGCCTTTCATATCCCTTTCTTCTTGACTCAGCCCTTAGTGACCTGGACTCTCAGGAGAGAGCCGACTTCCACTCCTTGAGCAGAAGGGAGAGCCTCCTTGGCTGGATAATACATCTGAGAACTGATTCAATGGTCTGGCTTCCCTCAGTGGAATACATGTCTCCCTGGGGTTGTGGGAGAAACATGGGTGGCTGAGCTAGCGCACCCTACTTCCTTCTGGGCACTCTGCAATGTGTGTCTGGGTCCTTGGTCGCTGCAGGAAATAGCAGAGTCGTGGTCAAGGAGGCTCTTGCCCTTGTGTCTGACTTTGAGGGGTCAGGCAGTGGGCAGGTCTGAAGGCAAGGAGCTTTTAGATGTGGCGGACAGCAGTGTTACATCTCAGACTAGAATGAAAAAAAGACAACAGCAAAGAGAAAGTCAGATGACCCGAAAATGACAAGCAGTGACAAGGTCAACATTATCTTCCTTTCCTAAGATCATTTTGCTCTCCCGCTTTCCCCTCCAGGGGCCAGGAAATTTTAGAACCTGGTCCACACTCTTAGCATCTTCTCCGTGGAATGGGTCCAGCATTGCTCTAGTTGTAGAGAATGATAAAGCTCGGGGTTCTGCACCCTAAGGTACTTGTATTTCACAGATATTGTTAACCTAAGGAATCTCAGCTTTAATAGAGAGATTTCAGGCTGTCAGCTTGCTGGGAGGGAAATGTATTTGGGATGTAAAAGGTTGTCAGAGCTATTTAAATCAAATCTAAGGAGGATGCATGCCCTCGGGGTAGACGTATGGAGGGAAGATTAGAATCCCCATGGGGTTACAACACTCACCTTCCGCACATTGTAGACCCAATTGAGATAGGCATTGACCTTGGTGTATACTCCGGGGGTACTTGGGCTCCCACAGCCATGGCCCCAGCTCACGATGCCTACTACTTGCCACTGGTTAGAGTGGTACATCAAAGGCCCGCCACTGTCACCCTGTGAAAAGCCAGAACAGGAGCTTGGGAAGGACAGGCCAGGCTAAGGGTGGCCTTCTTCTTCTTCTTCCTCCTGTCCCTGAATTGGCCCATGCATTCCCCTGCATTCTCCATGGCTCTGTGCATGCTGACTTCTCTACCCTCCTTCTTGCTCATATTATTCAGCGGCCTTTACTCTTAGGGGGAAAAAATGGCCCATCTGTGGGCAACTAAGTTGAGGGCAAGCTGCCTGCCTTATGAGAGGGTCATAAGTCACACTAGCAAATAGAATTTTGTTTAGTCCGGCAGTTCCTACATCTATTGAACCACCAACGGAGTGCCTGGTTATGTTTGGGTCTGATCCGGATAACCGAGGTTCAATTAACTGGGAAGAAGATCCTCACCCCACAGGGAGTTTATGATCAAATAGGTTGGCAGAGCCAATAAATGAGCAGATGACAAAATGAAGTGGTGAAAAACACACTCACTGCCTCTCTCTGGGCTCAGTAACTCTGTAGCCTGATTGCCTGCTTGCATATTCTCTCTGTGGCCACCATGAGTTCCTGGAGGGCAGACACTGTCTCTGAATCTGCTGTTCACGGGCCCCCAAGAGATGGCTCAGAAACAGCTAGCTCTTGACTGAGTGTTTTAGCTTCTGGAGATGGGAGTAGATTGAGAGATTTGAATAACAATGGCTCCAAAGATTCTCCAGCGGTATGGGGTGGTAAGAAGGTATGCAGGAACTGCTTAGAAGTCCTGGTGGCCATGGAGACAGGAGAGGGGACATGTACCAAAGCTCACCTAGCACGAGATGGTTTTCCAGGTGTAGCAGTGTAGGGGTGGTCACAGAGGACATAGACCTGGTCATTGTCCTCAAAGGGATCACAGATGATGGGAAGGGAGGGCAGGTGGAGAAGGTCGTCTTACCGTCTTTATATGTGAGATATACATTCAGATTCTCCTGCTCACCCAGCTCCGTCTATCCATCTACCCACCCATCCATTCTTCTATCTTTATCAGACTGTGTCCCTGCCTTGCTTTACCACACACAGACCGCCACAATCTGCAAGGCTTCGTGTGGGCACGCAGTTGGTAGATTTTCACATCTCTCCGGGACCTCCACCCCGACTCAGAGAACTCCCCGCGGTCTCGGGAGGACCCACCTGGCAGGTGTCCACGCCACCTTGTGGGACACCTGCGCACAGCATCTCCTCGGTGACTTCCCCCTGGTAGGCATCCTCTGCGTTGCACCGTGTGCTGTCAATGACCTGGACTGACGCCTGCAGCAGTACGTCAGACATCTCCCCTGGGAGGTTGAAAACATTATTTCCTTGTTCTTGCCTTTACCCTCAGCCCAGACTAACTCTCGGGGCCACCAACATTCTTTGATGCCTGGAATTCTGATACATGGTCAGCCAGGGTGGTCTTCTCTAAAGGTCTTTCTTATGACTGATGGGAGGGGGTAATAAGATACCCTCAGGCACGGTCTCTGAGGTCCAGAGTCCAAGACTCACCTCCATTTTGCTCTGTAAAGCCCCAGCCAATGACCCAGAGTGGTGTGGCTGGGATGAGCTCTTCATCATAGAAGGGCAGGCAGATGGGCCTGACGGTGTCTGTCAGGAACAGAGAGGGAGAGGGAGACCCTATGTTAGGGTTGGTTTTTCATTTTCTATATTTTGTGCTTTTCCATTTTGGTGGTCTTGCTGGTCTATGTGAGACTAGATTAGCTAATTCTTAGAGAGAACGGACCACTTGTCAGTGAGGCCCTTAATATCTAAACTAGTTAATACAGAGCCCGCACTCTCGACCTCACTCACCATCGCCCCAACTCTCACAAGCCAAGCCAGTGTTTTTCTCTACCCTAAATCACCCCAGGTGTAGATCCTGAACCTCTAGAGACCAATCTCTGCAGTGTAGACAACTATCCTTGTTTTCCAGTTCCAAGCATGCTCAAACTTGCCTACCCAACCTCCCTCCTGCAGTCTGGAGCCGCAGACACCACTTGGGCTGTCTGTCCCCTGCCCCACCTCCGCCCTTTTGATCTTCTGATACACGCACATGCACACACACAAACGCACACAAAGAAAAACCCAGGAAATACTAAGTTCCTTGTTCCTGGAGGAGCAGAAGCAGACACACAGTGACCTTTGGCAGGGCCCTGAGCACTGATCGGGGTAAGACACGGACTAGGCAGTTCTTTTAAAAAGGCCCTAACAACTCCAAAATCAGAAGACCGGGATCTTCGAAATGGAGCGAACAGACTTGAAAGAATCTCTGCCAGGGAAAGGTGTGAACATTAGCTGACAGCCAAGACAGGTCCCAAGGCACCGGAGACGTCGAGAGGATACATTAGTTGGACACCCGCGGGCAAGCTGAGGTCTTGAGAAGGAACGTGATGTGTCCAAGGCTGCTTAGCAGAGTGGGAGTAAGGATAATCCGAGGGGTTCTGTTCCCAGGGACCACCTCTCACCTGAGAATGTGAGCGGCGACTGCAGCTTGACAAGGGCGATGTCCTTCTCTTTGGGGTGCAGGGCATTGTGCTCGGTGACGAAGATCTTGGCCACGGGCAAGGATGGGAAGTGGCTCAGTTTGTTTGAGCCGACCCTCACCTTCCAGTTGGACACATCAAGATACTTCCTAGGGATGGGGATGGCTAGATCAGGTGGGAGCCAATCACACTGAGGCTTTGCCTGGGGCTAGGTCTCCAAGTCTGTTGATGCTCTGGGAGATCATAGGATGGGCACAGAGGTAGTGGAGAAGGGCAGTCTAAGGAGCCATCTTCCTGAAGCCAGATTATAAAAGGAGATATGGTTCTTTTCTTCATTAAAAGGGCCCAAGGAAACTTCTCCCTGGAGGCCTTGGGAAGAGGCTGCCTCATTCCTGGGCCTTGGAGTCCTGCCAGTCTCCCCTCCACCCTTGGTCTTGTCTATGCTACTTGAATTGTGGTCCATTGAGCCATGGGCTAATGTTCATTCTTCTCCAGGCCAGGCCCTGTCTGTGCACAGGGAACTTTCCCCAGGAGTGGGCTTAGAGCTCCTGGCAGTCTCAAAAAGGTGAAAAACCCTTGGCTGGACCGAGGCACCTTGAAGGTGACAACAGGGTCTCTGTGATGCTCAGGATCTGAAGGGGGGTGGTTCTTGGTACTCACTGGATGCTGAATGAAATGGATGAATGAGAGTGAAGAGGGCCTGAGTGTCACCCTTCCCCAAGGCCTGGCCAGCTCCCTCTCTGCTGGACCAAATGATAATCTATACTTGGTTCAGTTTCTGGACCATAGGCAGTGACTCTCCACCCTGGGAGCCATTTTCTGGAAGAAGACTGGCAAGGCAGGGTCACGTTCTTGGGAGCACAGGTGTGTGGGGAGAACTTCTGTAGCAGGAGTAGAACGGGCTCACTGTGGGGCGAGGGCCCTGGGTACCTGAAGCTTTTCACCCAACAGAGTCCAACCTTGGAGATCAGCACTCTCGGTGCAGATCCCTAGCACCTAACAAGGACACCGTGGCCAGTGTCTCGTCTTATTGCTGCACCCCAGCAATGGTTTCCAGGGGAAACTGGAGGCCATGGTCAGGAAAGAAGCCAGGAGGCTGGCTCCCTCCACGTCCTCTATCCCTCCTGGCCTCCTCATAGCTAGGAGTCTTACCTGAAGCAATGAGCTGCTGTGAGGATCCAGCTGGGATCCAGGATGCTCCCACCACAGACATGCTGCCTGTCGTACTGGATGCTGACCTGCCATGGCCAGGAATCCACAGAGGCCTCCACCCCGCCCACCACGCGAGGAGTCTTCAGGCTCTTTCCACATTCTGGACCCGGGGGGAGAAAGGGGAGAAGGGGGAAGTCAGGTTTCTGGGGAGCCCCTCCCCACCAAAAGCCCTGAGCAGGGCCCCCAGGAATGGTGCTGGATGGGGAGCATCCACCCACGCCAGTTCTGAATCATTCACCGGGAGAAAACAAGCATGACGTCACAGGTTTCCCTGAAACCCCCCCCCCCTCCACCTTGCGTGTGTTTGGAAATTTAGATTTTTGAACATGGGTGTGTCCATTGTGTTTGCAGTTTATCATCTTCAAAACAAACAAGGGTGCAGAGTCATGAATTCCGAAAACCCTGACCAAACAGAACAGTCCCTAGATGCTTGCCACTGAGTAAACAAATAGTTACAAGTTACTTTGGTATCAGGAACTTAGATTAAAAGTTCTAGAAACTGGGTTTCTTCCCTTTGTTAAGGGAGGTTGTCTATTGGCCATCCTGTCTTCTTCTGACCTACCTTTCACATCTGACCTTTGAACTTGAGTTAAAATCTTCAATGTCAGGGCTGGAGAGATGGCTCAGTGGCTAAGGGTGCCTCCTTCTCTTCCGTAGGCCTGAGTTTGGCTCCCAGCACCCACAACAGGCAGCTCACAACTGCTTGTAACCCCAGCTCCAGGGGATCTGACGACCTCTACTGGTCTCCAAAGGTGTTGCATGCACATGCTCATACCCACCCCATAATTAAAAAAAAATCTAAAAACTTAAAAACAAAACAAATCTCCAGTGCCATCTCTTTACCCTGTTCCGTGCCTCTCTGGTCTTGCGGACACTCTATGCCATGGTGATCTTTCCAAGGGGAAGCCTCCCACTGCCTCTCTCTTACCTAGCCCTGTTCCTGCCAAATGCTATCTGGTCCAACCCTGCTTTCAACTTGCCCCCTTGCTCACTCACTCAGAGCTTCTTGGCTGGCAGGATGGGGGTCTAGATTATTCTGGACTGCTTCCCACAGTCTTTAGATAAAGCTCTGTCCAGCTAGTGCCCTGCTTGGAAGTCCCTGGAACACTTGGGCTATGGTTTGAGTTTGCCTCCCCAAAGGTGGCAGCTTAGCCCTGAAGTGGGGGTGATTAGGTGGTGGGTTCTTTAAGAGGCAGGGCCTAGTGGCCCTTAGGTTGTCAGAGTAACCGCCCTCTCACGGGGGTAAGCAGTTTTCTGGGCTCCTTGAGCTCCTGTGAGAACTTAGGACCAGACAGAATCCACCCTGAATTGCTGTCTGGTTCCTTCTTCCATCCACCTTCCATGAAGATCCACTAGCCAGCGTCAGGGCCCCACTTGAAGACAAACCAAGGTGGTTTTCTGGTCTTAGACCTAAAACTGTAAGCTAAGTAAAAATCTCCTTTACACTGTTATCCCACCTCCAATATTTCATTATGGTAATAAAAATCTAATATGCTCAAGTCATGGGCCATGAGCAGATGGTGGAAGGGAGTTCTTAGCATCAACTGCTTGAAGAAATGCTAAGCCCAAACAGTGGGGCTTAGAGACCAGGAGAGCCATGAAGACGAAGGCCTTTCCTCCTGCCCATAGCTGGCCTAGGCCCCACACCCTAGGAGATGGAGTGTACTCACCAAGGCAGCTCAGGGAAACCAGGGAAAGGCAGGGCCTGAAAGAGAGACACAGGTTGGAACTCAGCCCTTGCGACACTGCTGATTCAACCTGGTCCCCCAGTACTGGGGAACCCCAGAACCTTCATCATGGGCCTGTGGAGAACTGCATTAATACTCAGTAGGGTTCTATTTGATTCAACACCCCCATTGCTGTGCCTGCACCCATCATGTATGAAGCTGTGGCCAGTGCAAAGGCAGCCTGGGGCAGGAAGGGAGCAGTACTGGCTGTGGTGGAATACTTAACTTTGTGAAAGTGTGTTACATTTGCTTATGCTGCATTTGTTTGATTATGTCAGGCTGTGTTGCTGTTTCACCTTGCCTGCCTAAGGCACCTGACTGGTCTAATAAAAAGGTGAACGACCAATAGCTAATCAGGAGAGGGATAGGCGGGGCTGGTGGGCAGGGAGAATAAATAGGAGGAGAAGTATGTGTGTGTACAGATATGTGTATGTATGAGAGAGAGAGAGAGAGAGAGAGAGAGAGAGAGAGAGAGAGAGAGAGAGAGAGAACAGGAGAACAAAGGAGAAGGAAAGAGAGAGACACCTGGGGCCAGAAGCTAGGCAGCCACCAGCCAGAAGTGAGAATCAGTGGAAGTAAGATATACAGGAAGAAAGGAAGAGGAAGAGAGAGAGAGAGAGAGAGAGAGAGAGAGAGAGAGAGAGAGAGAGGAAGGAAGGATGGAAGGAAGGAAGGAAGGAAGGAAGAAGGAAAGAAAGGTAAAAAACCCTGAGACAAAACATAGATGAAGAGAAACAGGTTAAGTTATAAGAGCTAGTCGGACAAGCCTAAGCTAGGCTGAGCATCTGTAACTAATAGGAAGTCTGCGTGTCATGATTTGGGAGCGGGTGGGTGGCCTAAAAGAAAGAAGCCTGCTACAATCGGCCACACTGCAGCCCTTTCAAACAGAACAGGATTTTGGTGGAATCACAGATAGTCACTCTACCAAGATCTACTGTGACTGTGGCAAGCATCTGTCCTGTGTCCTGAATGCTAAGAAGACAGCTGCCCATGGAGCCTCTGCTGCCTCAGGGCAGGTTTTGTTTGGAATCAGCTGTGCTCCAACCAGGTGGTGAAGCAAGGCCTGGGAGCCTTCTTTGGAGCATCAGAAGGTGCTGCTCTGGCCTGAGGGTGTGGTGGAGAAGGACAAAGTGATGTTCAGGCTCTTGCCTACCAGGCAACTCATTAAGGAACAGTCTTGACTGTTCAGGCAGATAGAAGGTCATTGTTCATTCCTCTGCTTTTGAGGGGGACAACACACATTGTATCCAAACAACAACAACAACAACGAGTCAACAGAGAATACCCTCTTAATCCATGACCCTGGATGTTTAATGGGCTGCTTAGCTAGTTCTTCCTGTTGTCTGGCTCGCGTTCCTCTTGCTGCAGCCATGAGCGGCTTTCCGTGGTAGTTGGCTTCTGTAGGTCAGAAGGTGTCCGCTCACTTACCCACTGACGTTCTTCACCTGAAGCTCCTGGCTGTTTCCTGTGACTTGAGCTACAGTGAGATTCTGGTCTGGGCCAATCTCCACGGCTCTGAAAGTGGGTCGGCTGTGTAGGGAGAGCACTGTGAGTTGGGGCAGAGGCTGGAACCCCGTGGTAGGGAGAGCCCCCCCTCCCCCATTCCCCCGGAGAGAGGGAGGCGGGGCGACACAGGTGGGCTGGTTTAGTGGGCGGGGCTGGCTTTGCCGGGTCACAGGAACATTCCCAAGGCAAGGCAGAACTCAGCCCAAGACAGGCTGCTGTGGTTTTGCTTTCTGGGGCAGGGACTCCTGGTCCAGAACCCAGGGTGCTGTAGAAAGGCTAGAGGTCCGCTTTCCTCACACCCAGCTCTGTTCCTGTCTCAGATGCCCCATCTCTTTATGTTCACATCAGTGGGAGCAAAGAAGCAAAAGGACCCAGATGAACTCCGGTCTTAGCTCGGAGGGAACTGGAAGGTGGATGTCTGGTTTTCCAGACAAGGGGACCTGGTTTGTCTTCCATAGTGTTTTCAAGACAGGAGAAGCCTGGATCCATTTTCTCATAGGAGTCCGGGTGGAGCTTTCTGAAACTCGAACTGCCCGCTCCCTTCCCCTCTGCTAATCCATGTTTGCCTTCTTTTCTTTCAAACCCTGGATTTAAACCTTCCTCCTCCAGGAAGCCTTCCCTAACCGCTCTGCTCTCTGGCCCTTTCTTCACCAAACACACCCCTTCCAAATTGCTCCTCCCGGTACAAACTTTGCACAGAGATCTGGGGTCAATCCACATCCCAGGCTGGCTGGTCCACCCTCAGGTAGGAATTCAAGCACATTCTGGGATGACCAGAGCCTGCTATCCTCAAGACCTAAGTTCTCGTGTGCTGGCTCTGACACCAGTTTGGTGTACGACCTTGGGCAGGTCACTTTTGTTCTGTGGGTCTCTCTGAGTCCTGATTTTTCTCCTCTATAAAATGATGCATGCACCAGGGGTTCTTCCTACCCTGGACTACCTATGGGTTTGTGTTCCTAGGTAAGAAAGGCTCCTTTCCAATCCAGGCAAAGGAAAAATTGAGAGACTTGAGCCGAGAGCTTAGTCCAGGGAGAGAGGATGCTGGCGGTGAACATACCCAGGACAGCGATACAGCCTGATGAGTAATTTAATGAACTTTGATATCATATAGCCCCAGAGGCCTGGGAGCTCAGTGCCTCAGTGCTCTCCAGAAAGGCAGAAATTCCGGGAGGCTACCACCTTAAGAACCTCAGGAAACCCCCCAGGTTTCATAACGGCGACTCTGCAGTCTGCAGTGTGCAGTCCAGCTGATGCTGCAGTTGGCTGGACTGCAGTGGAGGAGGGGCTGGCTGTGGCACAGAGGGGCAGCAGGTGCCGGGCATGCCTCCTGCTGTCCTTCCAAAGGAAGGGGAGGGGTGTCCCTTTGGGGAGGGTGGTGTTGGGAGCTCCACCCAGAGAGCAGAAACTATAACCAGGAACCAGCGGGGACAGAGGCCTGATGAGTTCATTCTGGCTGCCCAAAGCATCTCTTGGACAAAACCTTGAGGCTGCCTTAGGGATCTCTGGAGAGAACTCTGTGATTAACTGGTAGTGTCTGTCTAGTCGTCATCGTTTCTGTCTTGTCTCTGGGCTCCGTCTCTGAGGAAGTTCAGCTTGCCAGGAAGAATGGAATCCCTCTTTGCAGAGGAACACCTGGCTCCTGGAGGGATCAATTCTCACTTCTTCCTTCACTGATGGAGCCTTTTGAGGAGAGAGAATTCCCGATCTACAAGCAGACACTAGAGAACTTGTGGTGTCCAGGATCAGGGATGTGGGCAGATTCTAGCTCTCTACCTCCCAGCTTCTGCCTAAGCAAGCTACTTACTCTTTCAGAACCTACTTGTAACACACATTTAATAATAACTGCGCTTTGAGCTTTCTGCCAAGATCAAATGAATATAAATATATGTAATGCTAATTACCCTGCATGTACCTCCACTCCAGATTTGGACCTGCTTCTGTGGTTCACTGAGAGAGCTGGGGCTGCTGCTGCCGGAGGAGCCCCAACAGAATCAGGCGAGTCCTTGCTATTTTTGTTTTCCAGTGCTGGGAATGGAACCCAGGGCTTGGCATGTGACAGGCAAGCTCTCTACCACGGAGCCACACCCCCACTCTTCCTTTCTGCTAAATTTTAACCAAGAGGACTTTGCATATGCAAATTAGTGTTATGGTCAGGGACTTTGTACAAAAGGACAAAGGAGCGAGCGAGAACTGGGGAGAAAAGAACTCCATCCTCCTCTAGTGAGATGGGCATTACTTCCTCTGGCTGAGGTCAGGAGAAGCTGAGGCCGGGGGATTAACCTTCGTGCAACTTGTAAGTGAAAGTGCTGGGACTCCAACACAGTTCTATAAGAATCCCATGCCTATAGTTTTAGGGAAGAGGGAGGAAGAGGGGAAGAGGAGAAAAGAGAAAGGAAGGGAGGGAGGGAGTGGGGGAGAGAAGGAGGAAGGAAGGAAGGAAGGAAGGGAGGAAGGAAGGAAGGAAGGAAGGAAGGAAAGACAGAAGGCAGGCAAAGGAGAGCAGAGGCTGCTGGGGTAAGGTGATAGCCTCCTACAGCCTTGGTTGGATACCTGTCATAGCCCATCTGTCTGCAGGCCGTCTCAGCCAGTGCTTCTGTGAAGGTGTCAAAACAGGCAGAGGCCCAGGTCCCTGTGGCCACATCCAGCACCTGCAGGGTTGATCGGTCCTTGGAGAGGCGGACTGGGAGGGAAGGAGCCTGGGTCAGCGGGTGGGTGGGGCCTCTCTAGACCAGCCCCCCCTCCATTGCTCCCAACCCAGAACTGATGACCCGGTCAACATCAAGTGAAGTTCTTCCAGTTGACCAGAGCCTGATTTGGATGGCAGCTAGGGGGAACCCTGACCAGCTGTCTAGAGACAAGGATTGACAGCCTCTCTTTTTGCTCGTAGAGGTATCAGTTTTGATAGGCAGTGACATCATGGCTCTGCCATGGCCCACACAGCTTGCCCAGTTTGGGGAAACATCTCAGCCAGGGACCTGGTAGCTTCTGCATGGAAGGTCAGAGAAGGTGTTAAGTGAGAACTTCCATCGGTGTTAGCGTGGCAGGAGCCCATGGGTATCTGACTAAGTAACAGTCAATACACAGGAAGTCACTCAGCCCCGGACCCAAAGGGTCTCATTACCTGTCTTCTGGGCGCTGTGTTAGTGGCTCAGTCCCAGCTAGCCAATCCCGATTTTCACACTTGAAACATTTGTTCCTCCAGGGGCCTCCCCTGCCCTGTTCCCTAGCATGTTTCAGTTAACACAATGAAGGGAAGGGTGACTAGCTGGTTAAGTGACATGGTGACCATGTTTGTAGTGTCACTGAGATATCAAAGAGGAACCCAGCAGGTACAGCCAGCACAGCATTGGCTATACTTTCCTGTCCCCTCAGGGCCATTGGTTAACCCTTTCTGAATGTGTGTCCTGTCCGGTGCTGGGACCTGAAGGTAGATGTGCCACGATCTTGCTCCTGGGGACCTTCTCCTGCAGGACTAGACACTGACGAAGAAGTGGGCAGAGGCCACCACCAAGCATCCTTCCCCCATCGCTCCTGCCCTTCAGTCCCTGGACTCACCGGCCACTCCAGGCTTCTCAGTGAAGTTCGTGACACAGTGTTCCTCATCCTCCCCCGAGGCACAGTCAAGGTGGCCATCACACACCTGCCCCCTCGGAATGAAGGTCAGGGGACTTCCACAGATGAAGTAGTGTTTATCCAGAGCCACCTTGACTGGAAGGCACACGAGGGAAGGGCAGAAGAGGGCTGGGGTCAAGCGGGCAGAGAGAGGCTGCTTTTTCTAAAAGTCACGTTGGCTGGAGACAGGCAGCCAGTTTTAAAAATAAATTATTTATTGTGTGTGGCTGTGTGGCTCTGACTGGAGGTCAGAGGGCAACCTTTGGGGGTTGTTTTCAAGTGTTCTGTTACAACAATAGAAAGCTGCCCAACACAATCACATCAGGTTGGGTCAGCCAACATCCAGAAGAAATGATTTGGGGTTTTATACATCTACAATCACCCCAGGCTCTCAAGGATCGAGGCAGTGCCTGAACTGTGGACACCCATTGTTACTACAATGAAGATGTGCTCAGCTGGAAAACTGGGGTCCTGTGCCAGCCTCTGCGGACTCTGAGCCTCAGTGTCCAAGTGTAGAATAAAGGGTTAAAGCAGAGACTCTCTGCGTGTCATCAATGGGTGGTATCTGCTGCTAGTATAAATGTCCTCCCAGCCCTAAGTATAGGCTCTCCAAAGACCAGCCGTGCCGGGGTCGTACAGGCACTACATACCTTGGGTCCCGGCTCTGCCTGCTACACGCTTTTGGTTTTCTTTTTTTTTTTTTTTTTTTTTTGGTTTTTCGAGACAGGGTTTCTCTGTGTAGCTTTGCGCCTTTTCCTGGAACTCACTTGGTAGCCCAGGCTGGCCTCGAACTCACAGAGATCCGCCTGCCTCTGCCTCCCAAGTGCTGGGATTAAAGGCGTGCGCCACCACCGCCCGGCTCGCTTTTGGTTTTCAAATCCAGGTTCTTCACATAAGGAAGCTCATTATTGCTCATGATGCTTAAAGACATTCCATAGTGTGTGGGGGTGTGTCAATGGCCTTCTTCATGGACACACGGGTTCAAATGATAGAGCCAAGATCCCATCCCTGCTTCCTAATCTTATCTCCTATTCCCTGCTGTGAAAGCTGTGGTCAGTCCCTGCTGTAACTGTGGGAATCACTGTCACAGAGTGGCCTGCCCCAGATCACATCAGGGCTAATGCCCTGGCTGAAATGAAGACTGAGCTGAGGTGAGCAGAGGGTTCCGTCTGCCTGGGCCTCTTCCCTGGTCTCTCTTGTCCCTCCTCTCTTTATAGGCAGACATGTTCTCTAACCTGCCAGACAGCAGGGTTGCACAGACACTCTGTTCAGCCCTCCCCACCCTGCCCCTCCACCAGCTGTCAGTTTGCAGAAGATGGGAAGGAGGCGGCTGGGGGTGGGCACCTCTGCAACTGCCTGTGTGGGCTGGGAATGGGTGCCACGTGTAGAGCAACCATCTGGAAGAGAAGCCATCTGGGAGAGCTGGGGGATGCGCTCACCTTCCCCTTTTGCTTAGAAGGCTCCCTTCAAGGCAGGGGTGGATACAGGAGGCATGAGGATTCATCCCCCCCCCCAAAGCTCTGTGCAGATCACTTGCCTATGACTGTGGGCGTGGGAGGATGGGTAAGGGCTGTGGCTTACTGAGGGGGTGAGGGAGGATACTGTCACATATCGGGGTGAGTGGGGTGAAAGTCGTGTGGGGGCTGTAACTTACTGAGGAAGGCTGCAATCACGATGGCCAACACGCTCAGCAGCACTGCGATGATGGGGATCCCCACCTTTTTGAAGGTCTCCAGGGGCCTGCGGGGCTTGCGAAAGGCAGTGATGTCTGCAGAGAGAAGGAGACAGACGGGAGGGGTGTGCAGTCAGCACTCGGAGCCCATCCCTGCCAAGGTCCCTAGTCTGCATCGGGATGGCCCGGGCATGGCTTTGGTTGGTGGGGATTGTCCCTGCAGGCAAGGCTGAGATTTAGGAACACGTACTCACCCACCTCCCCGCCCTTGCCCAGATTTACTTATCCTTCGTAAGCACTCCTCAGTTGAGCTGGCAGCCGGTGCCACCTCCCCTTGTCTTGCCCTTAGCCTGTACAAGAGGATGTCATTCTTGCCTTATCTGACCTGTCCCTGCCCTGGGAGGGGTCCAAGCTCATCAAGCATGTACTTGGGCACCTACCATGATATATATGATATATTATCATTTATCCTTCCCTGTTCTTGTATATATTTTTAATTGATACATAATTGTATTTATTGGGTATAGTATAACATTTTAACACATGTATGTAATACATAATGATAAAAAATCAGGGTAATTATTATGTTTATCATGTAAGACTTTTGTGTGTGTGTGTGTGTGTGTGTGTGTGTGTGTGTGTGTGTGTGTGCTGAGAACATCCAGAATTCTCCCACTGGCTCTTTTAGAACACCAAATGTCATCGACTTCATTTCCCCTCTCGCACCCCTGCACCCCATGCCCAGTGCTACAGAAGATTAGAATTTACTCCTCTTATCCATTTGCTTCACTGATAATTTTTTTTTTTTTAAAAAGCAGGAGATCAAGATCATGTAGCTCAGGCTAGCCTCATGCTCTAGATGTAGACCAGGATGACCTTGAACTTCTGATCCTGCTGGTGCTGGAATTAGAGGTACACACCACTACTGGTTTCTGCAGAGTGGGGGATGGAACCCAGGGCTCTATGCTAGGCAAGCGCTCTACTGACTGAGCCACACCCCCAGTCCTCTGCCTTAATTTTTTGCCTCTCCGCACAGTGAGCATGTAGCAGAGGCCTGATATTTACTTGTGAGTAGATGTATTGTGATGTTCCCATCTCCATGTTAGTCCAATACACAACGAGTCCCCAGCATGGTCCATGTCTTTAAGGAGATTAGAGTCTGGGGAAGAGGTAAACAGGACACAAATGCAGACCACCATGTGAAAGAAAGTATGTGCTGGATGAGAGACATCACCTGGGGATGCTGGGGAGGCTTCCTGAGCAATACAGGAAGAGACAGGGAACAGAGGCTCTGGGCTAGTTGAGACACAGGCATGGAGGGTATGTGTGTGCTGTGAGTGTCTAAGGTCCTGGAGAATGAGGTGGGTCAAAGCCTGTTGGGAGGCAGGACAACAAAGTCATTTTGTGGGACTTGAAAACCATGCTAAGGTTTGGCATTTGTCCTGAAAGCAGTGAGGCGCCATTGAAAGTTTTGAACAAGAGAGAGTACGTGCCTGGGCTGTTATCTAGTGAGAGCATTCACTCTTTATCTGGGAGAAGAGGGCTGGCGTGAGTTTGGGACCAGGGAGTTTACATGGGAGACTATCCTTGTCTAAAATTTGTAAAACAAACAAACAAACAATTACACATCCATTTCAGATGGTGTCATAGTTTGAATCTGAAACATCACAACAGACAGGGTCATAAGTTTGGATGTTAGGTCCCCAAATCGTGGTACTATTTTGGAAACTTCTAGAAACTTAGGGAGGTAAGTCTTAGCAGGAGGAAGTAGATCCCCAAGGCTGTATCTCTGGGAGTCTTTTTTTTTTTTTTTTGCCTACTTTTTATTTCCTTTAGGTAGCCCATTTTCTGTAACATCCTGTGAATTGCTCTGCCACACCCTTCCCCACCATGATGCGCCGAGAGATTCTGGAACTATTTCAAAAGGAACTCTGTCTCCATGCAGTTGTTTGTATCAGGTATATTGGTCACAGGGGCACAAAAGAACAAATACACATGGCTACCGAGGAGATGAAGTCCGACAAGGTTGTGAAAAGTCCTGTCGGCATCAGAGATAGGCTCTGGCTTTTCAGGTGCCTTTCAGGCAATGAACTTAGGAGGTGTTTTGGGGGGCCTTCATCCCCAGGGGAGCTGGGCATTAAACACAGCAGCTCCAGAAACCTAGAAAGCAGTAGGCGGGCTCTCTTGCCCTCACCCCCACATGGCTTATTCCCTCACCTCGTTCTCACCTCTTCCACATCTCCTTCGTGTGAGCCCGTTCTAGAACTTCCCACGTAGCCATCCCACGCTTCCCATCCCCCTTCCTCGCTTGGTTTTCCCTCAAAGCACTTACCTCTGACCTACTTTCCGACATCTTCTGTTTTCTCCCTCCTCCCACCCCTCCCCAAAGTGGAGAGGAAGCTGCCATGAAGACTATCTTTTGTGCTCTCCTGCGTCTCCAGTGCCCAGAGCAGAGCCTGTCCCACAGCAGATGCCCAATGAGTGTCCATGATGGGAAGCGATCAGTTCTTGGCTCTGTTCTCTTAAGTGCACCCTGTCGGTCCTACCCCCAGCTCTCACTTTATTCTGCCTCAAGCAATGCTAGGCATATGTCTTCTGCTCATTGGAAGCCGAGGCTGGTGTCTGTCAGAGGCCTGTGCCCCATAAACGACAGTATCAGTGACTGTCAATAAGAAAGCTCAAACTTTGTGCTTCCCTAATAGGGAGTTTTAACTGCACAGTGGCCCTGCAGTGGGGATGTGAATATGACGTGGTGTTGCCTGTACATTGTTAGGACCTGGCACAAAGCAGCTTATCAGTAATGCTAGGTAGTTCTGTTTTTAAAGTTCCCACACTAGCTCTTCAGAAATTGTTCTGTTCCTGTGGCCACCAACACATCAGTATTTTGTTCAATTATTCATGCCTGATTTGTTTCTTGGACACCTGCTTCTGGGAACATGAGGCTGATTTGTTTTCTTGGATAGCGAACAATCTCTTGGAAGGGGTCACTTGCCCCGTGTCCTGGCCCAAAGTGTGTCCTGGCTGTTCTCAGGGAAGACCTGCCTCCCTCTTTAGGAAGGGATGTGGTTTCACACTTAGCTCAAGTTCACAGACAGCCTCCCCCCTTATGATTGTTCCTTCTGTCTGTGTGTCCTGCCCACTGCTTCTAGACAAGCTTCCAGGAAGGTGGCTTTTACCCTGTCCCTTCCCTCTTAAGTGACAATTGGGGGCTCCTCTCACACTGGCTTTTGGACCTCACTTCACGACTCTCAACCTTCTAAGCAGTGTATTTAGCCTCGTTCTCTGAGCCAAATGGACTTCACTGCTAATTCTCAGCAGCCAGCCCCTGCCCCAGCCCCCAGTCACACGGGCAGGTTGACTTTCTGGTGTTGAATGACCTGGATGTTACTCATGACTTCTGACACTCAGGAGCTCAGATTCCTTCTCTCCTCCCTCCCTCCATCCCTCCTTCACCCCCGCTGTTGCTAGTTGACTTGCCTAGCTAGCCTAGTTGATACAGCCTGGTTGATACAGCCTGGTTGATACAGCCTGGTTGATACAGCCTGGTTTGTTTATACAGCCTGGTTGATACAGCCTGGTTGATACAGCCTGGTTGATACAGCCTGGTTGATACAGCCTGGTTGATACAGTCTGGTTGATACAGCCTGGTTGATACAGTCTGGTTGATACAGCCTGGTTTATACAGCCTGGTTTGTTTATACAGCCTGGTTGATATGGCCTGGTTTGTTTATACAGCCTGTTTGATACGGCCTGGTTGATACAGCACAGGTCTTTTCTTTCAGCTTCCTGTTTGGAGCTGATTCAGCTGCCTTCTGATTTGGCAGTTCTTAGATTTGTTCACTGGCTAAGGCACACACAGGAAGAGCCACGGGCAGCCTGGTACTCTTTGGGGACCTCATGGTCTACTGTTACATTAAACTCTAAAGTACAAAGGAGGTACAGTTTCCACTAGCTGAGTTATTGTTTCTGGTCATTATTAACTTGTGACTCAAATAAGATGTTCACCTGAGGGGGATTGGCCCATGGTCTTCCGGATTTGTTCCCATTAATTTGTTCCCTGTTCATTTATTTGTCTTGCTGATGTATAGGCTATCGGGAGTAGGCGTCAGTGATTTAAGAAAATATAATAGGAGGGGGTAAAACCCTTAAGATTGGGGATTTTCTGTTATTCACTCATTCGTCTCCTTTAATCAGGCATTCACAGCCGTTTCCTTTCCTACAGGGAAGCACCAGTGCCCCTCATTCTTGATAGCATGAACTCCGTGAGGCGGGAGACTTGTCTGTACCACTGCGGCAGCCCAGTTCTGTGCAGCTCAGGGCCTGGCGCGAAGAATAGACCGGGGGGTTGTCCCTGTTCCTGGCCTTTTGGGCCTGCTGGTCATATTTCCTCAGACCCAGGCTTTCTTTCTTTTTAAGAACAAATCCTGGAACTTAGGAGAACTTATGCTTTTTGTTGGACGATGGCTGGACAGTGGATTGACGTCGTGCATAGCATTTGGCACTACAGTGTCTGAGATTGAAAGGCCCGGGGACCTGAGCTTACCGTGGCTGTTCAGGGGTTGGTCACTGTTCGGATCCTGTAATTGAAGGAAAAATGGCGAGTTGAGTGAGGGGACCTCTGAGACCCAGACCAGCAGTGCCTGCTTCCCAACTGTAAGCATTCCTTGTGTGTGTGTGTGTGTGTGTGTGTGTGTGTGTGTGTGTGTGTGTGTGTGTGATTACATCCCACAGCAGATCTACTGAGCCATCAAGTCATGAATCAGCCTGTGTTTCGTATCCGTAGACATGGCCGAAGCGTGGCTAGTTTATACCCCACCAGCCAGTACTTCACGTAATGGATGGCTGAACTGGTTGAGGTATCTGCCGCAGGGCAGCATTATTGGGAAATGGTGAAAGTCAGGAAGTGGAGCCTCATTGGAGGACTTAGATCACGGAGGCAAGTCCCTAGAAAGGGCGTCTTGCCCTGAGCTTTCCCTGTGCTCTTTTCCTTGTCCAAGTATCCTAAGAGGTAAGCTGGTCTCCACTACCCACCCCCTCTTGCCTAAGCACGTGCGGCCAGCTAAGCTCTCTGAATCTGTGAGCCAAGTCACTCTTCCCTCCTTCAAGTTGCTCTGTCAGACACTTTCTCACAAGAGCATGATAGGAACCAATCCAAAGCTAGCGCTAAATGCGACGCCATGGATGAACTTCATGACATAATGAAGAAAGAAAGAACTAAACACGGGAAAGTGTGTATTGTTGAATGACATCATCACGGAATCAGGAGGTAAAGTTTAGGGGTGCTAGCAGTCAGAGCAGTGGTTACTACTGGGGAAGTGGGGTGGTTATAGGAAGAAGAACAATGGAATGTTCTGGAATATTGAGAAACTTCTAGAACTTGCTGTGGCTGTTGGCTACATGGTGTTCATGTGTGTTAGACACTCCCTGGGAGGTGTGTTCACGGAGTCGTTTGCTGCATGTGGATTACACCTAATAAAACAGGCAAGCTCAAACAGAAGTCTGCCAGGATACCAGGGCATTCCTGAGAGTGGGGTCGCGGTTCTGCTGTGACACATGTACACAAACATGTGCACAAACATGCGCACAGGCATTTCCTGCATTTGGCCACTCGCTTCCCATGTGCACTCAATGTACACACAGCTGTAGAGACTCAAACAATGGGAGTTGTCTATACAGAGGCTCCTACGCAAAGTATGTTTACTCCTTTTCCTACAGGCAAGGGTCAAAGGGAGGGTGATGCCCAGATTCCCGTTTGTAGGGTGCAAAGGGCCAAGGGAAAACACCCTGAACCTGACTTGACCCCAGGACCAGGGCTTGAAATCACACCAGTCCCTGAGCTTGCCACAGAGTCAGGCTGCAGAATCCCACCAATCCCTGAAGTCCCTGAGCTTGAAATGCCACCAGTCCCTGAGCACAGAATCTCACCAATCCCTGAGCACAAAATGCCACCAAGCCCTGAGCCTGCTCCAGAATCAGACCACCAAAACCCACCAATCCCAAGCTACTCTGGAAAGCTCCGCCCCTCAAGAAATCCTACATAAGAGCTGCACTCTGTTCAGTTTGCTGCTGTTTCTCATCCAAGGCAGCCACCCTCCTGGATCCTTCCTTCCTAACAAATCTCTTGAGTGAGGTTTGTTGTGCAGTGTGACATTTTCAGAGGAGTGAAGCCCAGCTGTAACTTTCTCTGGAGCCAGAGCAGAGACTGTAACCCTTTCGCTGGGGAAACCTTCCTCTAGCGGAGCAGGGTTGTTAACTCAGGGGGACCTGAGCAGAGCTGTAACAACTTTGCTGGGGAAACCACCCCGGCCTGGGCAGAGTTATTATTACATTGGGGAAACCTTTCCTTAGAGCAGAACTGGAAGCTCCCGTGCTTACAGTGACTTTGCAGTATTCCTTGGCTCCTGACTGCCAGGATACCTTTCCATCAGAGCGGTAATGCTTACACCATTCTCTGAACCCTTCTTATCTCTCGAGCATCTCAGAACCTTCTTGATCTTCTTGTCTTGAAGGTCTGGTAGAGGATGGGGAGTCCTTGAGCTCCGTCTGAGCTTTAAGCCTCTACCCAGGGTCTGACTTGCCAATACTGTATGGGTGTCGTGGATGCCCAGTGTCGATGGGAAGAAGCTGCAGGATCTTGTACATTTCTTACTGGGGATTTTTCTGGTCCCACTAGGGGGTGAAAAGGCTTCTTCTAAGCCTGGGTGGGAATCCTAGGCTGGTTACAGGGACATACCCGCTCTCATGTTAAACATGGGGGCCCCAGTGATGGGAGGGGAGCTCCTTCCTGCTTTCCCTCCTTCTACATTCTGCAATCTGCAGTCTGCAGTCTGCTGGAGGGCTTTTACCCTTTGATGTCTCTACGAATGGCTGGTGCAATAGTCCACAGGCTCTGATTCCTACTGATTTTGTGCCTTTGGGCAAGAAATAAAAGGAGCTTTCTGGTGCCTGGCTCACACATGGCCACCTTTTCCTACCTGCCCATCCCCATGCTTCTGTAGCCCTTCTCTGTTTGGACAGCCACATTTCTCTGACTCTGTCTCTTTCTGTTTTTTTTTTTTTTTTAAATTTTATTTAGAGACAAATAAAAATTGTGTTGGTCTCTTTTCTATGTTAAGTATCTGGCTTGTGCCTACAAATGACTGAACTGATTGATCTCTGGGCTCTGGTCGTTCCCAGTCTCTCCTTGGTCATCACCAGGCTGGTTGTTGGAGGGGACAATTTTCAGGATGAAGATGAGAACAGGCCAGGGTACCTGGCCCTGTGAATACTCAATCAGGAGATAACAACACCAACAGCAGTGTTCACACAAACTGGAGAAGTCTTTTCATTGAACTTAGGTCCAGATTAAAAAGTACTGAAACCAAGTGTGTGGTACCCAGGGTGTTAGCCTTAAATGTCTGCCGAAGTAGGTAGATGTATGGGAATGTCCACACTGTGCCAGGCCCAGATCCAAAAAGAAATTGGAGTTAAAGATCAAGAAGCATTCGTACCAGCAGACTGGGAGAGGCACCCAAACAAGTCAACTGAGTGCTACATCCCTTGAAGGGCCTGTGGGGGTGGTGGTGGACTACCCCAGGTAATAAGCCAGAAACCCCCCCCCCACAGGGTTAGGGGAAGCCTTCAGAGGATGGAGACAGAGTAAGGGTCAAGGGAAAAGGTCAGAACAGTTAGGGAGGCTTCTTTGGAGAGCTCACATCTGAACTGTGACTTGAATGATGGAAAGGGGCCAGCAGTCAGGAGCAAGTGTGAGCAAGTGATGGAGGAGCTACCTAGAAGCAGGCAAGTTTGGAGGGGAGGCAAGGGTATGAGGGAAAGAGAAGATTCTGTGTGTCTTTGAAAGATTGACACTGACTTTGCCTGTGGGCTGGGTGCCTTTGGGCTTTGGTTTAACAGGGTAGGGTGTCTGTTGGAATGTGGAAGGCTAGAGGAGGGAGCTGGATACAAAGAGCATCTATTCAGCGGGCCCTTCCCATCAGTTCATTCTTTTTCACGGACTCTACCTGTGTACACACGCCTGCATTAGTTAAGGTAGGTAGGACGAGTTTCTTTTGTTTTTTACTAATTCAGCAGGCATTGACTGTACCCATGATGGGCAAGGGATTATGCTGGAAGCCCAGACACAGAGTGAACAAAGGAAATGTGCAATCTACACCTCTCTGGCCTTTGGCTGCTCATCATGAGCTGAAGTGGCCTGATATCTCATGGTGGGCAATGCTTCCAAGTGCTGGCTACTTAGTGGATATACAAAACATTCAGTACTCATTTGTAACAAATCCAGGAACAAGCAAGTGAATTCAAAGCTGCAAGTTGTGGTTTTAAGGGACTAATACTGTCCTGTTGATCATTGTATCCAAACTCTCTCTGACAGTGCATGGGATAGGGTGAGTATTGAATAGTGTTGGATGAGTAAATTAATGATCCTATCTTAGCTTTAAGACTTGTCTTGGGTCAGCCTTTAAGAAATCAGCCCATAAATACAGTCACACAATAAAATATCATACTGAAGTCAAAATAAACGAACTACAAGTTATATCAAATAAAAGTGAAACATAAACAACTGAATAACAAGGATCAAGTCCCAACAGGTTCCATGCAGCTCAGAATCCTTTTCATGAAGAAGCAAAGGAATGATGGACACGGGACTCCCATGATGGACATGGGTGGGTGGTGCTCACCTCAGCAGAGTGCATTTAACATGGTTCCTTAGATACTAAATATATGCAGTGCAGCCAATTTGTGTTGAATTAACAAGCAAAGGAGACTTGCCCATCTACCTCAGCAGGGGCATGGGTGTGCATGTGAGGGACAAGGGAGGAATCTCATGATTCTATAGGTTACTGCTAAGCCCCAGTGTTTGTACAGATTTATGGAAGCTTACTGTATTCTTAAACCAAGTAACTAGCTAACCAGTTACTAATGTGGATCAGTACTGTGTGGATCAGTAGTGAAATGTTATCATGAATCAAAGGCATGGTCTAGCCAACGTTGTGCACCCAATGTTCTAAGAGAGACTAAAAGGCTGCCACCTGCCTGTGCTTTGAGGAGCTCGGCTCTTGTCCTCATGGCACCATGCTGTAGCCTCTACATCTCCCACTTCGTGGCTCATTCTCTGCCCTTTCCTGAAGGCTCTGGACAAGAATCTATGACAGAAAGAGGTTGGAAATGTAAGGCTGTCAAACTTCCAGCAAACAGAGATGTTGCAGTTCATGGGTATCAGGGCCAGTGGTCAATACATGTGTTTTAGGGCCCTGAGTGGTAACTGGGGACCATCAGTATTGGAGACATTCGGAGAAGAATGGAAAGGAGAACAGAAGGATGCTTCTATCCCCTCTCAGCTCAGGATAAGTCCTGAACTGGGGAAAGGATGGGCCTGAGACATTCGGGGACCACGTGGAACTCTAAGATCCCACCATATCCCACCACTGGCAGGTCCAGTAGTGTTCAAGGATGCAGAGCTGAAAGGGCCTCTAGAAACCGTTCTGGGCTACTGTCCCTGAAAGCAGACAGAGGAACAATGTTGCCCTAGAGTCATAGAAGAGGGAATGCTGAAAAGCAAACAAAGACCAGTCGTGGTTCCTTCTTCATTGCTAGAAATACCTTTGATTATGCTCAGCTTGAACTTAACCTCTTGAACTGGTGACCGTTACCTCAGCACAGTCCCCTATAGCCAGTCCTTCCCCTTTCTGTCAGAGCTGTTGGCTGGGCCAGGCCACCTGCCTTGTTGATCCAGACTGTACAGAGCTCTGGCTCGTGGGTCTGATTCAGCCCATGTCCGACTTAGGGCTCCTCTGGAACAAAGCTTTTGCTGGCTGGAGTACAATTGAAGTTTGAGAATGCTCAGACACTCGGTTCCCAGGATGGAGGTAGAATGGGTGGATGGTTGATGGTTGAAAAACACTTGCCATTACCTGGTTAGCTCAGAGCATCTTCCTGCTTTGTTTTTTAGTCGGTCACTAACAAGGGAACAGCCTTAATCCAGAACCCACCTGTGAAGGCTGAATCTTGTTTTATTGCTTGCAACATCTTCCTTTCAAAGGTGCTATTATATTTAATCTTTGGGAAACCCAGAGACATCCCCACTTTACAGAATTGAAAGCCAAAGTTCACATCCACAAAGTGGCTTCTGTGGTTTCTAAGCAAGTGAAGGGCAGACCCAGCTCTCCAGGCTGGGCTTCTAGACTCGGGGGACTACTCTGTTTTCATTTCCGGGCAGTTTCAAGGGCCTGTGTGGTTAAGTGTCTTTGGGAGTGGTGCACCCTATTGAGTCTCTCCCCTTCTGCAATGTGGTCTTGTTGCCTGTGCTTAGCCAACAGTCAACACGCAGAGATCACCCTCAGGAGCTCCACAGCCCTTCCGAGGTTGGGAGGCATAGGGACCTGGAATTGCTTCTTGACTTTGCCAAAGCATCTATGAGTGGTGATAGGAGCCGCCTCTCAGAAAGCAAGTAGACAGCAGGGCCCTGGTGCCCAGGAGGGCCTCTGCTAATGTTCCCATCAATTCTTCCATCTTCTACCACATTTGCCCGTTCTCAGCTGTGGTTCCTCCCTCCCTCCATGTTTTAAATCCTGGAGAAGTTCCTAGGCTTAGCTGAGCTCCAAAAGTCAAATGGTTCATTTTGCCTCTAGCCAGAGACAATGACCCCAGATATCAGGCAGCATTTTTATTTTATTTTTTTAAATTTTCGAGACACAGTTTCTCTATGTAGCCCTAGCTATCCTGGAACTTGCCTTGTAGACCAGGCTGGCCTCAAACTCACAGAGATCTGCCTGCCTCTGCCTCCTGAATTCTGGGATTAAAGGCATGTGCCACTACCACTCAGTTTTGTTTGTTGTTGTTTGTTGAGTTTTTGTTTTTAAATTCTACAGAGAAGCCACAAAGAGATAGCCAAGGGAGTGTGACTTCTGACTTGCTGTACATTTAGGATGCTCTGTCAGGCCACTGAGCACCGTGACGGTGAGGCACTTGATTATTTCACATTGGAAGGGCCAGTGTTCCACAACGAATAACAAAGAGGCCCAAGGAACAGAGCCGACCAGCTCTTTTGCCCTGCTAACCTCTCTGCCCCCCCCCCCCCAGACATTGCCTTGCTCTTGAGAAGAGGTTAGCAGAGCTGGAGATGAGGAAGACGAACCACAGAACCCAAAGGCTGTTTGTCTGGCTTTGCTCTTCTCTGTGGCGGCTTCGGGATCCCATGAGGCGGGCTCTGGCTTTCCTTGGTCTCAGAGGGAAACCTTGGAGCTAAAGATGCTGCTGTTGCCAGGTGATGGGTACACAGACCCTCTGAGGCTCTCAGCTTCTGTAGTTAGGATGCTGAGGCCAATGACAGGTTGACAGGGGCACCCCAGGGAAAGGGTGGGGACTGCTTTGTGAGTGAGCCAAGAGACCCGAGGCTGCTGGCAGTTAGCAAGAAGAGCGAGTCTTGGCCACAGCTAGCTCAGGTGTTCAGGGGGCTCTCTAGGTGGCCTTAAGCCACTTTGATCCCTGAATCTGCATCTAACCCTCTGTCCCACTGCGAACAGGCCTCTGTTTCCCAGCTGCTGCTGCTAGGCAGGCAGTTTGATGCCTTTATCAGGCTGGACACAAGACCCTGTCTCTTAGGTGCCTCCACAATGTCAGGTAAGGTGACAAGAAGGGGTTGTGGAGGGGCGCTTCATCATGGGGCCAGGGAGGGGTTTGCTGTGATGCAGCCGTTTAAGGTGCACACAGGGTTTCAGCGGCAGCAACCGTGCTGGCTTCTGAGAAGTCCCTGGCCTTGCGACCCTGTTTTCAGGATGTCCATCCAGCAAAACAGGCTAGGCACCAGCTTTCACGTATAGGAGCAGCAGTCTGTATCATGGGTGCCGGTGTAGGTGTCCTCACGGCCTGCCTTTAATCTAACCTCAGCCCTGCTGCTACATTAGAAACCACTGTGCCTTGTAATAAACCACATAGGTGTTGACCTGCTGGCAATTTGAGTCCGGAACCGCACCCCCCCATTCCAAGGTATAATAGCTACAGGGCAAGGCCTGGGGCGGGCGGGAGGTGTCAGGTGACCCAGCTTTATCCTGCTGCCAGCCCGCTGTACAGCTCTGTCATTTAAGAATCAACCTTTGTGTTACAGCAAGGCTCTTAACTGCAGGTAGGGCTGGGGTTGGGGGGAGGGTAAAGAGGCAAGGATCCCTATGTCGTGGATGAAGGCGTGGTGCAGGGCTTGCAAGCTCTCTGCCCTGAACGTTTGGGTCAGGACAGTAAGAAGGCCAGGAGTGAGGCACTAGTACAGGCCTCTTAGGTGGCGTTGACTGGGGACAGCCCGGCTTCCGGGGGAGGCGCTGTGCTCCAGGCGGCACACTACTGTGAGCTCTCTCTTGCATGTTTGGGGAAGACCCAGGGGAAGCAGTCTGTTCTCGCCGACATTTCTGAATTCTTGACTCTTCTATTTTGCCCAGGTCCACACAGAGTTCTTGTGCTCACTTTCTCCTTCTGGCAGGGTCAGATCATAAGGCGGCGGCTCAGGCGCTTGCCTGCTGGGGAGGACTGATGGATACTAGAGCTTACATGAGTTCTCCAAACACTGTATTTCCCAGAACCAGGTAGCTGCCACCTGCAATGCAGTCTGGTGGTTATAAAAGAATTCCACAGAGTTGATGCTGTCTCTAAAAACCATACTGCCTTGACTTGTCCTGGCTTGTCCCTTAAACACGAAAGGGTGGGAGATGGTGGTAAGGAGAAAGGGGATTTGCTATAGAAGGCCCGGCTCCTCTGCTGAGCCCCGAAGAGTCCTTGGACAATTCTCAGTGTCTCCTGGACCCAGCTTCCCCCTTTGCAATGTGGGTATAAATCTAACTTCCTGACTGTGAGGAAGACTCCGCAGAAACGCCCCACCTGCTGGGTGCTGGGTGCCTTCCCATACCCACGGGACTTCATCTGGTCCTCTCCTGATCCCATTGTTGTTTATGGTCCCCTTGGTTGATCTTTGTGGTCTGAAGGGTCTCAGAGGCTCTGGTGGGGGGGGGGGTGTCCTCGGTGACTATTCTTCCCAAGCAGATGTGCTGGTCTGGTTTCTTCTGTGCTATCACACGGTATTCGGGTTCAGCAAGGTTTCTCTCCAAGGGCAGAAGGGAGCAGTCTGCTTTGTTCTGGATGCCTCAGGGACAACCACCTCTGTATACAAGTTTAGCTGCTGCTGCTGCTGATCTGCCCGCAAAAGACTTGGTGACTCTTTGATGGCTTTCCTGGGAACTCTGAACTCAAGAGCCTATAAATAGCATTCTGGTGGTGCTTCCGGGACCTCTCTGCATTATTACTTCGATGTTGCATAACCTGGCATTCTTCTCTCATTCTCCTGCCCACTCACATAACTCTGCAAGGGCTTTGGAAGTTTCTCCTTGCTGTGATGCCACTGCGAGAAGAGGCATTTTGGCAGTGGACGGAGCACAGGCCGAGACATCCTGCCACCTGGGTCTGAAGCCCACCTCTGTACACAAGTTGTTTGACCACTGAGAGCCTCAACTGTGTGTGTGTGTGTGTGTGTGTGTGTGTGTAAGAGAGAGAGAGAGACAGACAGAGACAGAGACAGAGACAGACAGAGACTAGTTTTCAATAAGTATTCCTCTTAATGAGTCCCAAATATGCATGCTCATGGCTGGAGCAGAGTGCAGTAACTGTTAATTGCAACAATACTATTTTATTCAATCACAAAGTCACTGTTCAGGGGCTGGAGACCCAGCTATAGACAAGGGGCAGAGTTCTTATGCCCGTGAGCAGATAGCCTGTTTTTAATAATTGCTAACAATATTTGAATAGAATCTCGCAAGTACCTGGCATAGTAGATACTTGGAAATTATTCATTATTAACTGGTAAGAGCTTTGTAGAGCATCTGGCATGGATGTGACAGGACCCGACAGCTAATTTGATGGCTTCCTAGGCCTAGGAGTCTGACATGGGGACAGACTATGGCCCAAGGACATCTGCAGAGAGTAGCCAGGGCAGCTAGGGACCTGAGCTGAATGACATCAGTTGCTCTCTGAAGAGGAGGTAGCAGATGAAGGTCAGAGAAGCCAAGACAGACAGAAGGACAGAGCAAACACAGCCATTCAAACTGTCTTAAGGAAGAGGTCGAAGAGGACCCTGAGGACAAATGGGGATACTGCAGGAGCTGTCTTGGCAGAGGGGAGATTGTGACAGCTAGAAGCGCCTCCTAGAAATGGGGAGGGGGTGTCTGTGAGCAGGAGCTGGGCCATGCAGGAGTTTCTCAAGCAGACAGAGGTAGGCCTGGAAGTGGCGTCTACCGTCCTTGGTTACTAGGCAGAGCCCCGTCAGTGCTGGGGATGGGTAGATGGGACAGGAGTGGGTGAGGCCACAGTCCTTCCAAACGCTGCCACTCTGGTTTTTCTATTTTGCTTATGGGAATCTGCATTGGGTTTCAGTGGGGCTCTGAAAGCAGAACGCACCAGGCCTCATAAGCCCTTCCTCAGGAGTCTGTGATCTGGAACTGCTGGCTGCTGGCTGGCAGCTTCTATTGCCTGAGACTTGTCTGCGGCCTGATTCACTTCTTGAAACTTGCTAGGTAGCCTAGGCTGGTCTCAAATTCATGGCAATCCATCTGCCTCAGCTTCCAGAATGCTGGGATTACAGGTGTGCACCGCCATGTCAGGCTTGGCTTTAAATCACTTTTCTCTCCTTAATGGTCTCGCGGCAATATGGGTCATTTTTTTCCTGAGCAGACTGGCTGTGAAACTTTGTCCCAGCCTTCTCCAAGATTCGAGTTGATCATGCCCAGGGGCTTCCTTCTGTGTGTGTTGCTCCCCTGGGCCCCTACTGCTGTTATCTTTAGCGGGGGGGGGGGGGGGGGGGGGGAACGACACGACACAGGGGCGGGGCTGGAGTCTGCAGAACCCCACGCCCTTCCTCCGTCCTCTGGTGTTAGCGTCTCCACTTCATGCACACTTTGCTATAGAGCCCAGCAGCATGGAGGTAGGGAAATGGGAGGGCCCAGTCCCACAGTAGATCAGGGTACACCATGTGCTGGTCCTAGGGGTCGGCAGCCTGAGGCAGACTGGAGACCTCCAGGGTTTGAAGTCTTAGCTCTGCCTCTTAGAGGCTGAGTGACCCTTTTCAACTCACTTGGCTTCTCTGTGCCTTCTTCTCCTAATTTCCAAGTCTCCGAGAGCGGGTGTCATACTCAGAGGGAGACACCGCACGTCAGGTGACTCTTGACCGGCGGGGGCTGCGTGCACGTCTTAATCAGGTGGGAGATGGGAAGTCAGTTGCTGTGACTCTGTAGGACATCAGGGACTCCAGCTCCTCAGGATAGGCCAGTGGGGATGTCCCCGGTGTCAGCGTGGCAGTGGGACAAAGGGGCCCCAGTTGCTTCCTTGATGAAGGCGCTATGGTTGCTCCCTTCTTGTTGGCATCTGTGCGTGAAGGAGGGCCGCGTTCTGCCTGGGATGAGGGCAGCCGTTTAGCCTGTCCCTGCTCCTTCCATGCAGCCTTGCAACCCAGAGTCTAGATCTTGCGTCTTCTCCCAACCTTCCAGGGTCGTTTTAGAACCTAGTCTATGGTGGACACTTAGGTTCCCAGATAAGTAGTGGAGAAACCAGTGCAGGCAGGCTGGAGCGGGAGAAATTAAGGCCTCAGCCAGGGCACTAAGCATGGGCCATCTCTGCCCCACCAGCCGGGGGTGCAGCATACCCCCTGACCGAAGACCCCTCCGCACCCTGGAGAGGCCACTTCATTTTGTCACCCACTTCCTCCAGAAAGTGTTCTTTCACCTGCCACCTAAGAATTTCCATTTGCACGTGGCTTACACTAGAAGCTGGAAAGCATCCTGGGAGCCGGCAGGAGGAGAGGGTGTTGCAGTTTTGAAATCTGTTTACCGGTTTCTCTGCTGCAATCCTGATGTTTAATCAGAGTGGCAGGCTGGGCGGTGTAGCTAAATACATGCAGGGGGATTGCCACACTGTCTCTGTCGGACTCTCCCTTTTCCTGTTGCCGGGGTTTCCTAGCAGGCTCAGGCCTGTTCTCTCACCCTCAGCTCCTGTTCGCAGGGGCAGAAATGCTTTTATTTCTGGTAGGATTGGGCACTTTTAAAAGTTGGATTTGGTGAACTTTGCTTTCCGTCACCTAGATTAGAATCTGGTTACAAGGGATTCAGTTTTTGGATCATTTTTCTGTCATTCATTCACTTCTCACTCACTCATGCACTGACAGACTGACTGACTGACTGACAGACAGACTGACTGACTGACACTCACGCCTCAGGTACATTTACATAGGGCCTGTCCCATTCCAGGTGTGTGCTGTCTGAGGTTAAGAAGATGGAGACAGGCTGGAAGCTCATATTCTGGTGGCGGTCGGCTGAAGTCTATTCCAGGCACAGGGAGTTCACTGTCTTAGGAGTCGCTGGGAAGTTGCAGTGCCTTATTAAGGCTGATGTTTGCATCTGGGCAAGATGGAAGGCTGAACAGAATAAGTACTTGGGAATCTGAGGCTTATGAAGATTCTCAGGCCTGAGGATGAGGGCCTCCAGCAGTCCGTGGGCTTTGGGGAGCTGGTCTGGAGTTTCTGAGCCCCTCGTGGGGTCTGTTTTCTCATCTCTCCCATCATTTCCTCCTCAGTTCCAGTGGCTCCTCACCCTGCAGCTCTCATTCCTGTCCCGTCTTCTCTCACCCTATGAATCCTGGTTCTCTGGGCTCTCTATCCAGCCTCACAGCGGTGTCTCAGTGAATTATCTCCGGTGGTGTGACTGCCCGATGACCCGACATCTCTAGATGTATCTGCGCTCATCTCCCAGTGCATTTCTAGGGCCATCTGATACTGATGAGGCAGGCTCTGCTACTGTACAAGGAACAATACTGTGGACTTGTGGGGGGGGGCACGGTCCTTTGGAGGGAGACCACTCAGTTGATGACCACTGAGGCCTTTCTCTAGACTTGGCTTCTGAGCAATGGATCGGGGGAGACACTGAGGCTGAGTTCTCTGATAAAGGGATCAGACAGCATGTACCCTATAATCTTTCTGCTCCCTAAACATCGTGCTTCAGCCGTAGCATGCAGCCCCTTGTTCTTACCCATCTCATGCAATTCCCTCTATATAGACATCAATCCTGACTTCTCTGTCTGAAGAGAGCTGGCTCATCCTTCCAGAAGTCCAAAGCAAGCACTTTTTCTTCTGGGATAGCGTCCAGCCACCCTGGAGAGATCTGCCCTTTTGGCTCAGGAGTACCTTGTAATCTCTCTTTTGTGGGTGCCTCTGAGGCAGCTCCTAGACATTGTCTCAACACCCCCACCCCTTGCCAAACATCTGGCCAGTGGCCAGGGTGGATTATTTAAAAGTAGCTGGCTACCTGGAGCCACATTAATGTCAGGTTCTCTTCCCCCGGGTAGAGAGGGAGCTGCAGAAGCAGACACGGAGAGAGAGCTTTCTCGGTACTTCACCAGGCTCTGTCTACTGCTCAGTTCTCAGTTTGCCAGGAGGACATCACCAGAGTGGAGGGCTTCTGGATTCCGTGCCTCAGTCTGAGGGGGTCCCCCACATGCCACCAGGTCCCTGCTGCCAGCAGGCCGGCCTCTTCCTTTGCCACAGTCCTCCAGCCAAGCCCACCAGATATTTGGGGGCTGTACAGATTGGCAAGAAAAAGAGACAGTGGAGAGCACCTTGAGGGACTGAAACTGACCTTGGGCAGTATCACCTTGCCTTGCTTGGGTATAACACCCTCGTCTTTGGACCATGGTGTGCTTAGGACTTCCTGAGCAGTAATGAGTCCTGGCCAAGACAGCTATCCAGTGCTCCCAACGTCCCTTTTGGTTTCAGCTGCAGAGTACATATGGCACCTGTCCAGGTCAGGCACTCGGCTCTTACTCTGCCCGGGATTGGCGGCCTGCTCTAGCTCTCCCTCCACATTACCAGTTGAATAAACATCGCTTAGAGGCAGCTCCATGTGGGACTTTGACCAGCTCTGACAGGGAGAGGCAGGAGGACAGAGGGGAGGAACAGGGGGAGCTAAGTCTGGCTTTGGATTACCCCGTCCTCTCCTGTAGGCTGGGAGCTAGGCTCATCCTGCCTTCATCAATGGGAAAGAACAGATTGTCACACACACGGGTAGCTTAGTGGTTTTCTCGGGGCCTGAGTCTGGCAATTCTCTTCTGCAGACTAGCTGTCATGTTGCCTGCCTCTGCTTCGTGACCCTTGGCCTGACCCTGCACTCACGGTACCCACCTGCCTTCCCCCTTACCAGCAGCACGCAGCTTTGATTCCTTGCTGGCAATGGGCCAGCGTGAGATGTGGTCCTGTCTATCACTTCCTGGAGAGGGTTCATTGTTAGTGACAGTGCTTACTTTTGCTCAGGCTTCCTGGTGTACAGAGCCTATTCACCCGTGTTGGTTTGCTTATCCTCGCCGCTCACCCTATGTGCGTATCAAGGGTTTCATGGATCACACTGTTTTTTTCTTCTACAGGGATGGGGGATGAGTTGAGACTCAGTGAAATTAGTCTCAGGAGCTCATAGAGAGCTAGCCCCTTGGTCTTGGGTTGTACAACAGGTTTTGTTTCTGTTAGCTGCCTCAGAAATGGTACCCTTGTTAGCAGCTCCTCCAAGAGGCAGCCCAGAGCTCCTCAGTGCCACTCAGCAATGGCTCGCAGTCAGGAGGCTGACACTGTTCCTTTCCTCCCCAATAATCCCCCCTGGGGGCACACCTCTGCACAGGACTGCATCTGACCAGGCATCGGGTAGTCCCAGCTCCGGTCCAGTATAGCCAAGTGGTCCTGCCATTCTGACCTCAGCTGGACACTAGCGTTTTGCTAGACGTTTTACTAGAGGGCCACGGGAAGTACTTGGGGGTCGCATACCCCTTTCTTGGGCATCTACTTTCGCCAACCCTTTCGTTTTAGTGCTTGAGCAATTGCCAAGGATTGGAGAATCAATCCTGCTGGCTCCCACCTTAGGCGTAGCGATTATCTCTTCCCCGTTCTGGTCCTCAGTTGTCCCCCTCAAAAGGACAAGCCAGCAGCAGAAGATGCTGGGGATACTCAGTGGGGGACAGCACGAAGAGACAAAGCAGAAGCCCCCCCCCCCAAACATCCCTGACTGTTTCGGGGCAGCTCTACACTGTTTTCTTTAAAAAGTCCAGGAGTCATTTTTCTCAGGGAGTGTCTGAGGGTCACCATGGCACCAAAGCAGCCCTTGCTTTGAAGAAACCATGGCGAGCTCCAGCAAACATACCCCAGACAGTATGCAAAGAAACAAGCACGATTTAGAAGGACAAAGACAGCCCTGACTTCTGTGCCCATCTTTAAGGATGGCTAATGACGGAGGGAGAGGAGAGCTGATGGGCACAAAGGGCTGGAAGTGGAGGTAACTCAGTTGTGACCTCTTTTTTAACCTGGAAGATGTCACAGCATCCTCAGTGGATGACCCCACAGGCTACTAGAAGAGCCCTTTATGGACAGCTGCCCTCCCCAGCCCGAGGGCTTTAGACTCACCATGCTGCTTTGGTAATCCTCCTAATGTTCTTACAGCCTGGAGCTGAGAACTGCAACCCGAGGCAGCAGGAGGGGTCCTCAAATGAGCCAGTAGGTCAGAAAGCCCCGGTCAGCACTGGTCAGAGGCGGCCCAAGTGCAAGGCTGGCCTTGCTCCGTGGTGGCCAGCATTCTCTTCCTTCAGCAAGCAGCAACCTCCTGCCACTGTGTCTTGGAGTGACTTGGGGACTCTGGGGCTGGTCAGTTCCTACAACTCAACAGGTGAAGTTGCCAAACTGGAATGATTATGAGTCTTGTAACCCGACGACACTCAGTTTAAAGGGCCGGGACAACACCTGGAGTCATTCATAGGCCTTAGGACAGGTGACACACCTAAGGCGTTACCAAAGCCTGCCCACTTGAATGCCTTCCATCCAACCAGGAGGGCGGGAGGGCGGGAGGGAGGGCATTGGCTGGGGCTAGGTGATGGCAAGCAACTTTTTCTTTCTCTTTCCTCTCGTTGCGCGCCTTCTCACTGTGAGGGTGTCTGCTTTTGGGGTTGCAGGAAGTTGGGAGAGTAGATTGCTGGCTTGTGTCAAGCAATAGGATTGGGAAGTTCATGGAGGTCTCTTCCCTAAAGAGAATCTCTTTGGTGAGCTTGCCTATTTTCTGAAGTCTAATTCAAAAAACACTACTTTCGGTCACCCTGCAGCTCCCAACACTGTTTGCTTTGTTGTTGAGGATGTATTTAATTAGGAATAAGAACACCTGAGTAGAAAAGTCACTCTGTCTTTTACCATGAAGCATTATAAGACAAGCATTATAAGACAAGGTCTCTTCCCTAAAGAGACCTCCATGAACTCATTTCCTGGACCCAGAGTGATGCTGTGGGGCTAATGATCTTTCTGCCAGTACCCCTTTCGAATAGTCGACTGTTTGGACATCACCAGTGCGCCACAGCTAGTGTCAGCTCCTCTCCTTCACAGGCTCATTCCTGATTCTTGTCCTGCCACATGGGACGGTTGGAACCACATCCCGCCCCACTCTGGCCAGGGGCTGTACAAAGTGGAACCTTGGGATCAGACCATAAAGCTGGAAGGGAGCTGGTCACTTGAGGACTCTCTGAGGCAAAATCTACCATCACATACAAGTTAAAAATGTAGATTGTGTTCTGTTTCACATCTGATTCTCCCGGGAGAACAGTCAGCTGTGTGCCTTGGCTCTTCCATTTGGCAATGTGCTTCTGTGCGTCATCTCTTTCTCACAATAACCTCATGGAGAACATTTTGTTGTATTTGACCATTGTGGGTGATGAAGATGTTTCAGACAGAAGAAAAGTGGTGGCTGGAGCCTGGGTCCTCTCCTACTGCCAGTCAGGCAAATGGGCTGGTATTCTGACACTACAGAGCACCGGAACGCTCTGGGTGTATAGTTGGGGTTGGATGGCCCATGGCTATGGTCAGTGCTGAGTAGCCTTGGTTCCATCTGAGGCCAACCTATAAGGCTCTCACTCTTCCCCAACCCAGAGCAAAGACTTAGAGCAGGAAGTTTGGAGCAGGTTGAGGTCTTGGAAGGGATGACTTCAGTAGACAGGCCCCTCCTTTTCAAAGAATTTCAGCAGTCAGGCAGTGAGGGGCCAGGAGGCTACTTGCAGCTAGGTCTTCCTTGTTTGGTTCCTGTCTGTGCCAGGATAAACATCTGGCCTATGTTTCAGGCAGCTGCAGGACCGCTGCAGGGCAGGGCTGGTGGCAGGATGATTACTCAGCACTCGGCTCTGGCTTTGGCCCCAGCTCCTCGATGAGCCTGGGAACCAGTGCAGAGGCCTGGGAAGGAGGCTTGCAGGCAGGATTGGGGTGGCTGCTGTGATTCTCAAGGGTGGAAAATGCACAGCTTAGAGATGGAGGCACTGTGGGCTGCAGAAAACAGGCCTGCCTTTCCCAGGTGCCTCATGAAAACAGCTAAGTCATAACTCCATCTTCTGTGGGAGGCCTCAGCCTTTTCTGGGGGTTTGGGTGGGGAACAGGATTTCCTGGAACTCAGACTGGTCTCTAACTCACTGTTTTAGTTCAGGATGACATGAACTTCAGGTCTCCTTGCCTCTAGCTCCTGCATACTGAGAATAAGGTGTGCATCATAACTTTCGGTTTATGTGGTCCTGGAGATCAAACCCAGGGCTTTGCAAGTGTTAGGTAAGCCCTCTCTCTACCAAGAGAACTACGCCCCCCACCTCTCCCTTTAGATTTTTCTGCTTGCTTTTCTCATTTTCTCTCTTACCTTTGGCTCCTTATTTATCCTTCCCTCTCCCTTTCAACAGATTTTCCTCTTCCTTCTCCTTTTTCCTCTCTCCCAAGTATGTCAAGTTCGGAGGCAGAGTCACTGTGAAGCATGAGCTCTTGTGCCCCTCCCTTGTGTGACCCCTTCTAAGGCAGTTGTCCTAATTAGGGTTTCTATTGCTGTGAAGAGACCATGACCACGGCATCTCTTATAAAGAAAACATTTAATTGGGATGGCTCGCTTACAGTTTCAGAGGTTCAGTCCATTATGATCATGGTGGGAAGCATGGTGGCATGCAGGTACACATGGTGTTGGAGCTGAGAGTGCTACATCTTGCAGGCAACAGGAAGTTGACTGTCACACTGAGTGAAGCTTGAGAAAAAGACCTCAAAGCCCACCCCCACAGTGACACACTTCCTCCAACAAGACCACACCTACTCCAACAAGGCCACACCTCCTAATAGTGCCACTCCCTTTGGGGGCCATTTTCTTTCAAACCACCACAGCCATCTAGCGGGTTCCAGCAGTATATTTACGTTGTTATATATATTTTTTGTAGACACCCTCCCCCAAACACCTCTTCAAAGTATCTAAGCTTCAGTGAGTGAAGAGATGCCTTAGTTGAGTACACACCAGTTTTGCAGAGGACCTGAGTTTAGTTCCTAGCACCCATGTTGCGCAGCCCACAACCACCTGTGCTTCCGGCCCCCATGGGCTCCTGCATGTGTACCTTCAACTAGATATGGGTGAGGACTCACACCTTTAATCCCAGCACTTGGGAGGCAGAGGTAGGCAGATTTCCCTGACTTTGAGGGCAGCCTGGTCTATATAGCAAGTCCCAGGACAGCCTGAGCTACACAGTGAGAATCTATCTCAAGGAAACAAAAAATAGCAATAAAAGTAAACTTTTGTATGTGTGTGTGTGTGTGTGTGTGTGTGTGTGTGTGTGTGTGTGTGTGTATGTATCTATGCTTCAGGTTTCACATAACCTGCATCATCTTTGGCCAAGAGCATGGCCCTTGGTAGCCTGGAGTCCTTACCACCTAATCTCAATCACTTTTTGTGACTGTGGGCATTTTGTTTAATTCTGAGTTCTAGCCTCTTCATCTAGATCATCATGAAGGACTGGCCCCATAAGCTTGTTAATGAAGTTAATGAGACAATCCAGGTGATGTATCTGCTCCCTGAAAGAACTGGTGAGTGGAGCTGTTATCCCTGTTCCTGGGAATACAGCTCCTTCGCTAAGTGCAGGGCTGGAGGAGAGGCATCAGGCCCGAGCGCACCTGCCTTGGTCTGTTGCGGGAGATAGGACACACTCATAAATCATGCTAAGTTTAATTCCAGATGACCTGAGAAATCCGTGGGGACACAGAGACTCTTTCTCAGCTTCCACTATCCACTCCCTCTCTGCATTTCTTTCCATCCTTACCCTCTGCCTTCCTTCCCCACGCCTTTGTTCTGCCCCAGTTTATAAAACTACATCTTATTTGATAATTGTTTCCGTCTGCGCATTTGAGTCTTAATATCAGCCGTCACCTATCCATACTCAACTATCAGTCCATTTATACTCATCCACCCACCCACCCAGGAGATGTTTCCTAAGGTGTTATCAGTGTGGCTAGACATTGTGGTTGGGGAACATAGAAAGGATCTCTCTCAAAGAGCTTAGTCAGCCCTCATCCTGTGCTTCCCCTGTTAAAACAGGACCTTCAAACACCCTGTTAGAGCAAGGCTTCCAGGCTCTCTGCTCGAGGCATAACCAAGCAGAGCCCTTGAGAGTTTGGCGGAAACGTAGAATCTTGTACTCCGTCCCCCCACCTACTCACCCCCCACTTACTCACCCCCACCTACTCACCCTCCATCTACTCACCCCCCTACTCACCCCCCCTACTCACCCTCCATCTACTCACCCCCCTACTCACCCCCCATTTACTCACCCCCACCTACTCACCCTCCATCTACTCACCCCCCTACTCACCCCCCACTTACTCACCCCCACCTACTCACCCTCCATCTACTCACCCCCCTACTCACCCCCACTTACTCACCCCACCTACTCATCCCCCACTCACCCCCCTACTCACCCCTCACTTACTCACCCCACCTACTCACCCCCTACTCACCCCCCTACTCACGCCCCACTTACTCACCCCCACCTACTCACCCCCTACTCACCCTCCACCTACTCACCCCCCACACACATACTCACCCCCCCCCCACCTATCCACCTCCTGTAGATGGAAATTTCTCCGGTCCTGCCTTGCCCAGCAGTCCGGAAGAATCTCTCTCACCCACTGTCCCACAGCTGCTTATAAAATAATTACTCAGAGGCTTATATTAATTACAAACTGTATGGCCTATGGCTTCAGCTTCTTGCTAACTAGCTCTTTCATCTTAAATCAACCCATTCCTATTAATCTGTATGTTGCCACGTGGCTGAGGCATTACCAGTCTCCTCAAAGGGGGCTGGTGTCTCCTCCCCACCCTCCTTCCCTCTGTATCTCCACCTGGATTTCCCACCTGGCTGCAAGCTTTCTTGCCATAGGTCAAAACAGCTTTCTTTATTATCCAATGGGAACCACACATATTCACAGCATACAGAAAGACATCCCACAGCACCCCCCATCTACTCACCCCCCCACTCACCCCCACCTATTTACGCCCCATCTACCTCCCCCACATACTCACCCAAGTCCACCTTTCAAGCCCTCTGGGTGAGGAATTACCTGCCCCTGAGAGCTTGCTGCTGCTGGTCCATTTTCAGGCTCAGGGACAGAGCTGCGGTTGGTGGTGGAGTAAACTGAAATCGGAGTTAGAACTTGATCTGCCCTCTGACCCGAAGTCATTTGATATCAGTTCAGTGACAGATCTGTTTGTGTGACCTTATTCACGAAATCAGGTGGGCAAATGCAGTGGGTGGGCAGGAGCCAGCAGTTCCCATGGCACTCATACCCAGTGTGTGATGCCTGGAGCAGGGAGTAAGTGCACGTCCATCCTATGGGATAGCAAGACGAACCTACGCCATGGAACGGGGGGGGGGGGGGGAGTGCAAGTGAGGCTCTCCCTTGACTCCCTGACTTTCTAAGAAATTGTCACTCCAGAACTTGAGGTTCCAGAGACATGGAACCTCAGGCATCTGGCCCAAAGATTCTCTAGTCACCTCTGCTGGTGAGGAGCCGACCTTTCTCTAGTGGCCTCTGCTGATGGAGCAGCCACTCCTGTCCACACATGTCCAAGTTAAGGCTGTGGCCAGGAGTAGGGTGAAGACAAGGAGGGGCCGTCAGAATGACAGGAGGCACAGCTGCTTCAGCCGAGCTACGGAGAGTAAAATATGGTCAATGCATCGTACGTGTTCCTGCACGCCGTGTCCTTAGGCCTCCTCATGATGTCACATTGATTCACTCAATGACATGGATGGGACTGCTGTCTCCATCTTACAAAAGGGCAAGCCGAAGCTTAGAGTCCAGGTCAGTGTGACCTAGGAGGCCCAGGCTTTTCTACTCCACCATGCACGGTTCATGGAGAGGTCTACAGTGGCCTCTGCAGCCCCCTCAGGAACCTCTGAGAAGCCCCTCAGACCCCTGGAGCACCAGAACTCCATGTGAGCATCTCAGGGAAAATGTCCTGGCCAATCCCATGTAACTTGGTACCAGGCTTAGTGAGAGATCGTTCGTTCCCCTAGCCGGCCATCTTCCCCTAAACTAGGCAAAGAACAAATTTCAGATTGCTTCTGAATCCATTCCCTCTTTTCATCTGTCCTTTGAGAATACTTTCCGACTTAGGGTTTCTATTGCTGTGATGAAACACCACGACCAAAAAGCAAGTTGGGGAGGAAAGGGTTTATTTGGTTTACACTTCCACATCGCTGTTTATTATTGAAGGGAGTCAGGACAGGGACTCAAACAAGGCAGGAACTTGGAGGCAGGAGCTGATGTAGAGGCCATGGAGGGATGCTGCTTATGGGCTTTCTCAGTTTGCTTTTTTATAGCACCCAGGACCACCAGCCCAGGGATGGCATCACCCACCACAGGCTGGACCTTCTTCTATTAATCACCAATTAAGAAAATGTGCTACAGACTTGCCTACAGCCAGACCTTATGGAAGCATTTTTTTTTTTTTTTTTTTTTTTGGTTTTCCAAGATAGGATTTCTCTGTGTAACCCTGCCTGTCCTGGAACTTGCTCTGAGCACCAGGCTGGCCTCTAACTCACAGAGATCTTCCTGCTTCTGCCTCCTGAGTCCTGGGATTAAAGGTGTGTGCCACAACCACCTGTTCAGAGGATTCTTCTTCTTCTTCTTCTTCTTCTTCTTCTTCTTCTTCTTCTTCTTCTCCTCCTCCTCCTCCTCCTCCTCCTCCTCCTCCTCCTCCTCCTCCTTCTCCTCCTCCTTTTCCTCCTCCTCCTCCTCCTCCTCCTCCTCCTCCTCCTCCTCCTCTTTTGGTTTTTCAAGACAGGGTTTCTCTGTGTAGCTTTGTGCCTTTCCTGGAACTCGCTTTGGAGACCAGGCTGGCCTTAAACTCACAGAGATCCGCCTGCCTCTGCCTCCCGAGTGCTGGGATTAAAGACATGCGCTACCACCGCCCGGCCAGAGGAATCTTCTTAATGGAGGTCCCCTTCTCTCAGATGAATTTTTATGTCAAGTTGGCATAAAATTATCCAGGGTACTCTTTTTCTTTTCTTCTTTTCTTTCTTTCTTTCTTTCTTTCTTTCTCATTGAGACAGAGTCTTGCTATATACTTGAGAGTAGCTTCAAACTTACTATATAGCTGAAGCTGATCTTAAACTTGTAATCCTCCTGCCTCAGCCTTCAAAGTGCTGAAATTACAGGCATGTCCCACCATTCCTGGCTCGTGTTGTTCAATCTTATCTTGGGCAGCCCAGCACATATGAGACATGGTGGACCACCGGATTGGGAGATTTCACTTTCATGTGTGTTAGTATGCACGTGTGCAGATGTGAGTGCATATGTGTGTGCATGCCTGTGAAGGCCAGAGTGCAAAACTGAGTTCTCCCTTAACCATCTTCTCTCTTATTTTTTTGAAATAGGGTTTCTCACTGAACCTGGAGCTCAGTGATTCAGCTAGACTGGCCGGATAGAGAGCCCCTGGGCCCTCACTGTCTCTGCTGCTCCAGTCCTGGGATTAAAGGCGAGCACTGCCGGGCCTTGCTTTTATGTGGGTTTTGGGGACTGAACTCAGGTCTTCATGCTATTCGACTGAGCCATCTCCCCAGTCAGTTTCTACTTTTTGTTCCACCGTGTTGAGTATCTGAGACTGCAAACAGGAAGGACTTTGTGATTTTTTAAAAAAATATGGTTAGAAAGCAAATTATTTTGTTCGGCTTATTTCCTCATGACCCACACATGTACAGTACACACATGGAATAACCTTCATGCACAGCTTAAATCTGTGCCGTCACAGTCAGCTCCATTGTCTGCCAGCTACGGCACCTTGGGCAAGCTACTTCATCTCTCAGTACCCCTCTTTTTTCCTCTGTAATGTGGGGACAGGAGTAGGTCCTACCTACGGGACTGTTGTGATAAAATGCCTACAGAGATACCTAGAACATATTAAATACAGGCAGCGAGTTGAAAATGAGCATTAAATGGCTCTTTCCCATCAAAATGGACTTTTGATTTGACATGTCTTTGCAATCTGTTTCTTATGTACCTTTGATTCTTTGATTCTTCAATAGTCATGACTTTTACCCAAGTTCCAGCCCCTTGGCCAGTTGTGTGGGTCGGGACAGGGTATGTCTTTATTTTTATTTTTTTGGCTTCAGTTGCCTGGGTGGTTCAGTAGCTCCACAGCTCAACCTGCTGTGGGATTGTATGATGTGACATCCCCACAGGAAGGCAGACAGGAGGAGAGCGTGCCGCATGGGGCTCTGTCCACCGAGTAGAAGGATCTATCTGACTTCTTTCCTATTTGTGGCCGGGGAGAACTGAGAAGACCCTGGTGAGACTCACTGCCCTAGTCTCTGTGGAGCAGCTGCTTCCGCCTGCCGCTGTGGCCTCTCCACATAGTCAGCTCAGCATACGTGGTCCTGGGAGCTATGCCTTTAAACCTGTGTGAGCTCCGTTTGGCTCAGTTGTGTGCTCCTTTTATTCTGCAGAGAGGTCCCACCCTGGCATTTCCAGGCATTTTGCTTTTGCAGAAGGTGGGGATCAGATTTCTGTTCCAACTCTGCTGGAGGGAAGCTGGGGGCAAGCAGGGGCCTGAGCCCAGGGAGTGGATGGTCCAGGTGAGGAGGGACTAACAGGACAACTCGCTGGGTTCTCTCTAGCCCCGCCCCGTATGATGTCAGCAAATCCCGAGTCATAAAATGGACACACTCTGACCTTTTTCAGAGGGACTTTGGAAATGTGTTCTGAAGACATGTGCTCCCTATCTCTTCCAGGCAGCCAACATGCTGCTAGGGGACACAGCCTTGCAGAAACCATGGGGTTGGAAAGAGGCTAAGGGTATTGGTGTTTTATCTGCCATGTGGAGGGGAGAAATAGCCCACTGGTGAAGAAACACCTAGGTGCTTTACAGCCCCAAAGCACCTTCTCAACTTTGACTTTCTAAGCAACCCTAAATCATCAACGAGAGAATAAAGGCTCAGAGAAATTAAATCACTTGTCCAGGGTTCCACAGCTAGAACTGACCCTTTCACATGGCACTAACTCTATTTTCTATTGGCAGCTCAGGGCATCCTTCTCCAGGGTTGTAGATGCCTGGAGTGGATTGAGTAGTGTCCTGTAAAAATTCATGTCCACACAGCTCCTCAGAATGTGACCTTGTTTTGAAGCAGTCTGTGTGGACTTGGTGACTTGAGATGAGGTCAGGCTGAAGCAGGATGAACCTGCTGTCCAACATGTCTGGTTTCCTGTCCGAAAAGAAAGGACACAGACAGGCATGGGGGGAGGGTATATGAAGACACTCAGGAGCTGAAGAAGAGTTGACATCATAACAAACCCGGAGCATCTGTGGCTTCCAGAAGCTGGGAGAGTAAAGGGAAGATCCTCCTATGCTTTGAGGTACCCCCAGAGTTCATGTGTTAGAACAGTGTGGAGGTGGGTACCCCCAGAGTTCACGTGTTAGAACAGTGGTGGAGGTGGGTACCCCCAGAGTTCATGAGTTAGAACAGTGTGGAGATGAGTACCCCCAGAGTTCATGTGTTAGAACAGTGTGGAGGTGAGGTACCCCCAGAGTTCATGTGTTAGAACAGTGGTGGAGGTGGGTACCCCCAGAGTTCATGTGTTAGAACAGTGTGGAGGTGGGCCTTTAGGGGATGATCAGCCCAAGATAGCTTATGAATAAATTAACACTGGTAATGTGGGAATGAGTTGATGGGCTCCTGGCAAGGTAAGCTTGATTCTACCCTCTCTGTCTCTCCTGCATACTTACTTGCCCTTTGTCTTAGTTAGGGTTTCTGTTGCTTTGAAGAGACACCATGACTATGGCAACTCTTATAAAGGAAAACATATAATTGGGTGGCTTGCAGTTCAGAGGGTCAGTCCATTATCATCATGGTGGGGCATGGCGGTGTGCAGGTAGACATGGTGCTGGAGAAGTAGCTGAGAGTGGAGAAGAACTTACATCTTGATCCGCAGGGAGCAGGAAGTGAACTGAGACACTGGGCATGGCTTGAGCATGTATGAGACCTCAAGCCCGCCCCCACGGTGACACATTCTTCCAACAAGGCCATACCTACTCCAACAAAGCCACACCTCCTAATAGTGCCACTCCCTATGAGCTTGTGGAGCCCAATTACATTCAAACTACCACACTCTTCCACTGTGTTCGGATGCAGTTCTGGAGGCCCTTGCCAGATGCTGGCAACGTGCTCCAGGACTTCCTGACATCCAGAGCTGTGACACAGGTGTCTATAGAAGGACTACCCGGTGCTATCCCAGCCAGTGGCACTGTCAGGAGGAGGGAGGGCCTATAAAGAGGTGGGGCTCAGTTGGAAGTCTTCCTGTCCAAAGGGGAAAACTCTTGAAGGGGATATTAGGATCCTACTCCCTTCCCTTTTCCTCCTCCTTTACTTTCTGGACACCATGCAGAGACACTCACGTCATTATACTGCTTTGTCACAGGCTACAGGACCCACCCAGCACGCACAGAAGCTCCTGAGATCATGAACTGAAACAGGCCTTTCTATTTTGTAGTTTGGGCATGGCAGGTCTTTTGTTACAGTGATGGGAAGTAGACCGGCATGCCTGGTTTCAGCAGCGCAAAATGGATGGAGAGAGATTCTCCGCTAGACAGTGTGGAAAGTGCAGCCCTGGACACTGGATGCCACATTTCTGGCCTCCAGATTTGTGAGACAGCTCATTCCTGTCAGTTTAAGCCACTCAGCTGTGGTGCTATGAGCCTGTAGTTCTAGGAAGTGAAAGCAGAACCAATGTGTCTCCTTGTTTCCTTCAGGGTCACTATATTCTATTTCCGCCATGACTGTACATGCAGAGCATCTGAACCCTGGGCAGCCTGTGCTCCGTGCAGACCAGGGTTTCCATCTTTGCCCTGACTATATTTATCATAGCAAACTCACCTGTCTGATCCTGTTTAACTCTGGCTTTTATTCAGTGTAACTTCTACTACCTCAGATGCACCAAGAGAGTGCTTTGTTTGAGTGTGCACATGTGTGCAAGAGCAAACCTGGGCACAGGCTTTTGGCTTTCAGGCTCCTCAGAGAATCTCTCAAGTCTATCTGCAGGGGCTGGTGGTCTCTGGTGGGGGGTAAGGGGTTGTCCCAGGTCTCACTCTTGGCCTTCAATAGCAGGTTAGAACTTGAGCCCTGAAGTCACAGAGCTTTCATGGGGCAAAGGTGTTGGTTTTTCTGCTTTTGTGTGAGGACACCCTCTTGGATGAGGATCTTATCTTGCCCAGTCTGCCACCTATAGGAAAAAACAGAGCAAATAAGCAATGTGATATCCTTCTAGGTGCACGCTCTCTCATTACTGTAGTTTCATATATCGAGCATATTAGAAAAGGCTGAATCACCCAGCAACAGCTGTGTGCATGCTGGAGCACCCCAGAAGCCATGTTGCTCAGTCTAAGAAGCTGAAAGCTTCAGAAAGAGGACCCTGCTGAAACTCTGGAGAGCTTCTGGAGGCAGGCGTACATTAAAAGGCTGCAGAAGGCTGATGCACACCGATGAGGGCAGCTTCTGTAGACACGCGCGCTCAGGGAAAGCGAGGCTTGCATATGCTGGCTGGCTCCCTTCTCCATTCCCCACTTCTATCCAGGTTCCTGCCTACTGAGTAGTGTCAGCTGCCTTCGGAGACGGTCTTTCCCACCTCGGTTGCTGTGCCAGCTGCTTCTGCAGATCTCACAGACCCACCTGAAGTGGGCTTTACGAATAATCTAAGCATCTCTCAGTCCAGTCAAATTGGCAATCAAGACTGACCAGCACGCCAGTTTCTAGTTTGTGCCGTTGGGCCCAGTCTGCACCAGGCAGGGTTCCTTGTTGTTTGTCCATGCACCGAGAGTGGGTGGAGGTGTGCACAGTGCACGCGGCAGGTAAGAAGTGGGTGGAGCCCAAAGTGTGAGAGGGAGAACACATTCAGTTCGAGTGCCAGGCTAGCGGTTCTCTTTGCCCGTTGTGTGCTACTGCAACAGGGCACCCGAGGCTGGCTCATTTTAGAAAGAACAGAAAGTGATCGTCATCTGGAGGCTGAGAACTCCAGTCTCTAGGAGTTGGTCTTTTTGCTGTGTCATTCTGTGGTGGAAAGCGTGTGTACATTAGTTAGTTTTCTCAACACTGTGACCAAGACACCCAAGAGCACAATTTGAAGGAAGGAAGAATGTTTTTTTTTCTCATAATTCTAGGGAGTTTAGTCCATGGTAGCTTGGCCCTGTGTATCTGGGACCATGGTGGCCAGAGTCTTTGGAGGATGAGTCTGTTCATTTCACAGAGACAGAAGCAGAGAGTGAGGAAGGACCTGGGACCAGGTATAACCTTCAAAGGCATGTCCCCAGTGACACAATTTCTCCAGCAAGGCCACATCTCCTAAAGTCTCCACTACTTCCCCAAAGGGCACTCCAGCTGGGGGCCAGACATTCAACATGTGAGCTTATGGGGGCACATTTCTTATTCAAACTATAACAAAGTGGAAGATATGGGGAGGAGAGGGAAAAAGAGGGGGAGAAACTCCTTGTCTGAAAAGAATCTTGTTTAGGGAACCCATTTCCTCCACAAGAAATCCATTCCATTATCGTGACAATCTGTTTTCTCCACCATCACAGGCGAGTCATTTCTCATGAGGCCTTGCCTCCCGGTGCTGACGAAGGATTATAGTCCCAGGACATGCTGGGGGGGGGGGTGACACTTGGGAACCATAGCGGTGTGTGGCTAGAACTATCAAATAATTCCAGGGACCCTCTGCAGGCCTCCCCAGAAGAGACCAGTACCTGGCCCTGAACGGTGCTTCAGCAGTGACTATAAAAATTTAATTTTAAGTGTAGCTCCTGCCATAGAGAAACACAATTAGTCATACGAAGAACACAGTTGGCAATGAGACAGCGAGACCAGGTCCGAGGCATTCGCAGCAGTCCAGGTGAAAGATGATGGAAAAGGATGAAGATGAACGCAGAGCGATGCCCCTCAGCTTCCCTCTCTGCAGCCTGGTCCTGTTCTACGTGCTCAGTCCGCTTGGTTTCATCTCAAGGACCTTGCACATGAAGTCTGTAGGTCCCCTTTTTCTAGACATGGGGACCGAGGGATCTGTCCTAACACCACCAGCCTGTGCTTGGCAGGACAACCCACCACACTAGCTTGGGGCAGTACGCTAGACTGCCGGGCGGTTGAGATTTTGCAGACATCAGCCATGGGGATGACTCAGGCTTCCATCTGGGTGATGGAGTCTGGACCATTAACAGATGAGTTCAGTGGTTGACCCCGTTGGAGAGGAGAAGCTTTTAGACGGCCTGTGTCCAGGCCTTGGCACGTCCTGCAGATGATCATTTATTGATAATGCTGGTGCCTCTGGCTTGACTGAGTGCTTTTGGCCACATAGTGATGCTTGGGGTGGGAGGGTGGTGGCTGCTGGCTTCTGGATACCCCTTGGCCTCCACAGGGCTGCCAGAAGCACAGACACAGTGGTGCCAGGCAAAGGGGGACTCATTTCTCTGCCCTATGTCCTCTGAGTAGGCTTCATCTCCAGCCTGAAAGGCCGTCAGTGAACACCACTCTATGAGGTCGATAGGCAGAGCCATTCTGGGTACTTCTCACATCACCTCCCTTCCCCCACCTTTTCCTTCTGTCTTACCTAGCTGCCTGCAGAACAGTAGGCATGGGGCCAGAATGAAAGATCTTGAGCCTGACATCATCCAGATGTCCCTGGCCCTGCACACTGGCTCTGGGAGAGTTTTCCATTCAGCACAAGTGTGCTGAGTGCCCAGAGTGTGATGGCTGCTGAAGACTGAAGGCTGGGAAGGCACTTTCCCCACCTCTGAGGCTCTTCAACAGGGAGGAGAGGGACCTAACAGAGACGTCACAGGGTGATCCGCTGGTGAATGCTAGGCTGAGAACAAACAGAGGCAGACACCCAGGCAGCTGCCCCAGGAGGGAACATTTGAACTGAGCTTATCAGCATGAGTTGGACTTTGTCAGGTGGGAAACTGGACCTAGTGGAGAGAAACACCCTCAGCCCAGACAGAAGGCTATGCATGTTTGGAGAATTTATGATTAATTCCAAAAGTACCAATTGAGCAACCTCTCTGGGGCAGCTTGTGCTAAGATTAGATAAATAGGGCCGGGAAACCGCTCAGCTGTTAAGAGCACTGGCTGCTCTTTCTGAGGTCCTGGATTTGATCACCAGCACCCACATGGTAGCTCACAACCATCAGTAACTCCAGTTCCTGGGGGGATTTCGTCTACAGGGACCTGATCCCCTCTTTTGGCCTCCGAGGGCACCAGGCACACAGTTGTCAGGGTGTACTGTGAGCATGGGGTTGAAGAAGGAAGGCACTCCCAAGATGAAATTTTAAGGCCTCAGTGGCAGCAGGAAGGTCCAGCCTCTTCTGGTGGAATGAACCCTGAACAGCCGTACAAAGGTGTATTTATTGAAAGTTACACAAAGTATTTCCTCATACCAAGGTCCCTAATAACAATTTACTGTCTTACTGAAGGAGAGCATCACATGCCTCCATGACTCTAGTTCTTTATTTTGTATCGTGTGCAATACACAATAATACAAGAGCCTCAGGTGTGCCTGAGGCATCCTGTGACCAAAGTCATGGGATGGCTGCAAAGCCCCCTTCAGCAAAGCAATCATCATTTTCCACAAGGATTCTTCAAGGTCAAAGTATTTCTAAAAAAACAGCCGTTTTTTAAAATATCTACCTCACACAGTGATTCTGCTAAATTCTCACAGCATTTCCCCCTTTTGTTTAAGCTAATTTAACTATGTTGGAGATTCTGCAGGTGCACAGTGGAGACAGCCTCTTTCGTGCCCTTACATACTCTTATTACATAAGTCAGAATACATTTGAGAGCCAATAAAATTATTATAACAAAGACAAGTATACCAATTGCTAGAATAAGAAATTTATCAAAATGATTCATAGGATGAAATGAAGCTATGGTATCTGCAAGGCGTTCCATGACATCCGTTCCAGACACTCCAGGTGACTTCACTGAAAAGGTTTCCCAAATTTCTTGTTATAAATCATAAACCATTTGAGAAGCATTAGGGTGACTCAACAAATGCATTTTAACCATTTCCCAATCATACTTGCTTTCATTAAACTTTAAAGGTGTAATGCAATAAGCTGTAACATTCCGATCACATTTTAACTTAATTTGCTCCTTTAAGGTCTCTAACTGACCTCCCCAAAGCAACCCAGCTCATGTCAAGTCAGCTATTTCACTCACTGTCACCGTCCGTCTTATTCTGTGGAGCCCAAAGTCTGCAGAATGCTGCTGTCAGTCTAACAAATTCAGCAGTTTGAATTGCTTTATGAAGGGCCACTCTGGCTGTTGTAGCAGTAAGTAGCCGTCAATGCAATAATTCCCATAACTATAATCGGTCCCATCACCCGACATGTTCTTTTTAATATTCTCTCAGTGAGTTTCTGGACTAGAATCAGCACAGGTGAGTCTTGCCATGGCCTCGACAACTTCACTGGAACCCAGCTTGTTGACCTTGCTCTAAGAATACATAAATTTTCAGAATTGACATCCAATAGCATATCAGGCATTAATCCAGGTATGGAGAGTACAATGTTCACAAGTGATACTATAGTTATTAGGGTGCCATTGTATAGGCCCTTTCAACAATATGTAAGGTAATGGTACACATGCTACAAAGGTGTGACTTTGGTTTAATCTAAAGTACAAAGTATACTTACGATCACAAACATTTAACTTGCCTTTCCAAAGTTTAAGAGGACATAATGCACTTGTCAGTTTCCACAAATTAGTCTGAACTGAGTTGACAAATTGTAATGTAGAACCTGACATTCCAACTCCATGCCACTGGATAAACATAAAACACTATGCCGCTGCCATCTTAACTCTGAGTGAGAACATTTTCCTTGAGGGAAGCCTTAAGGGCTCCAATCAATGATGGCTCCATTGGCGATATTAACAAGCACTCAAGGTTTCTCACCTTTACATTGTTGCCAATGTACCCAGTCAGATTCCTTGTTGGCAACCTACATCTCACAAGATGGTAGATTTATGGAACTAGTAGAATTAATCTCATATCCTCTAAAACTAGATGCATGAAGCATATAAAATTCATTATGAAAATTCTGGGCAGTACTATGATTAAATAAAGATATTCAAAATTGAAAAGTTATCTTTAGATATTGAGTTCCATTACCTATTGTTGTTTGTTTTTGTTCTTTTGAGGGGCCCAATACCCAGCTCCCAAATAAATCACACATGGAGGCTTATTCTTAATTATTAATACCTGGCCTTAGCTTGGCTTGTTTCTTGCCAGCTTTTCTTAACTTTAAATTTACCTGTCTGCCCTTTGCCTCTGGGCTTTTACCTTTCTATTTTTGTACACCTTTCTTTCTTACTCCATTGCTGGTTGTGTAGCTGGGTGGCTGGTCCCTGATGTCCTCCTTCTTCTCTCAATCCTGGATCTCTCCTCTCCTGGATTTCTCCTTCTATTAATTCTTTCTGCCTGCCAGCCCTGCCTATCCTTTCTCCTACCTCAATACTGTCCATTCATATCTTTATTAAACCATCAGGTGTTTTAGACAGGCACCGTAACACAGCTTCACAGAGTTAAACAAATGCAACATAAACAAAAGTAACACACCTTAAAATCATATTCCCTAACAATTACCCATACAAATAGGAATTCCTTGCACTCCCACAGTGTAGTCTGTGATCTCCTTACCCTCTTCCTCAGGCTTAGCGGGTCCTCTGTGGTCATAAGGACCAGGTAGCCAAGAAGATTCATTGACCACAGCAGTAATATCCATATCTCCCCAACTTACTCCTTTGTTAATCGGAGGATTGGGAACATAAGCCCAGTAAATGTGATCAATCCCTGTTACCCATACAGTTACCACAGACAGCATGGCAAGGAACAGAGTTGTAGCATTCGAAGGTTTCTTGGCCAGCCCAACTATTGCTTCTCCTTCAGTCGATTTCTTAAGCCGTCCCCATGTAGGAGGATCAGCTGTCTGCTTCAAAGGCTTTCTGTATCTCTTTCTCCCCAGAGCTGTATTATCCATATCAGCAGCCAAGGCATCTTAGCTCATGTCTCTTGCTCATGTCTAAGTTTTATTAATTTTGATGGTATCCATAACTTCTTGTCTCCTGCAGAAACATAAGCATAACCTCATCGTACACCTTCCCCATTTTCCATACTGATGTCAAGGCATCCTTGTAGTACACAGGCTGATTGATTTAATTCAGCAGTTTTTCTTATGGTCCAATGTCTTTCAGCAGCTGTTGTCCTTGTTTTATTAGCATTGAAAAAATTTAAAGTTAGTAAAACGTTATGTAATCTATCTCTGGGAGTCCTCATATTCCCCTTCTTTTTAACAAGCATCTCCTTTAGAGTGAGATCAGCTCTTTTAGCAACTGTTTGTCCTGTAATGTGTTTTATGTTGTAACATGCAAAAATTGTTTTATTTTACTGGAAACACAAGCTGGGGCATTATCAGTTTTAATTTGTATCAGTATGTCCATTGCAGCCATTGTCTCTAATAAATATGCAATTACAGAATCAGCCTTTTAAGAACTTAAGGCAGATACCCATTGAAATCTAGACTATGTATCAATAGTATGATTAACATATTTTAATTTTCCAAATTCTGCTAAATGAAATACATCCATTTGCCAAATTTCATGTCTTTTAGTGCTCTTAGGATTACTTTCTGCAGGTAAAGGGATTTGATCATATAAAGAACAATTAGGACAATTTTTATAATCTCTTTAGCTTGTTGCCAGGCTATGGAAAATTTATTCTTCGAGCCTTTGCTACTAACATGATATTTTCAATGAAATTGTGAAGCCTCTAATACAGTTCCTATTAAGACTTGACCAATGTCTTCATTTCCTTTTGTTAATTGCCCAGGAAATCCAGTATGAGACTGAATATGGGTAATATAAAGCAGGTAATTCCTTTCTTGAATTGCTTGTTGTAGTTGTATAAATAATAAAGTTAATTATGAATTATCAGGAATAAGTTCAGCAGTTTCAATATGTAATACAACCCCTTCTGCATATTGAGAATCAGTAATTATATTAAGAGATTCATTAAAGTCTAATAAAACCATCAGAATGGCATACAACTCTGATTTTTGAACTGAAGCATATGGACTTTGAATTACATTACTTAGGTTTCCTGCTTTTTAACCAGCCTTTCCTAATTTATTTGTGTCAGTATAGAATGTAAGAGGCCCAGAAATAGGTGTTTTTTTCATTATACTGGGAAGAATCCATTCAGATTCTTTTTATGAACTGAAGTATTTTACTTTTGGGGTGTTTATTGTTGATTTCTCCTAGATAATTACTACAGGCTCTTTGCCAGCCATCATTAATTACCCATAATTGCATAATTTCAACATTAGTGTAAGAAACTACAATCTCAGCTGGATCTATTCTTGACGATTGATGAAGTCTTATTCTTCCTTTTATAATTAATTCAGAAATTTTTCTATATAGGTTTTTAACTTTTTACTCTGGTTATGTGCTAAAAATATCCATTTTAAAGTATTATCTTCCCTTTGTATAATAAGTCCAGTGGGGAATGGGTAGATGGTAAAATTACCCAAATACACTCAGTTGTGAGATCTAATCGATCTCTATAGGCATTTGGTCTTTTTGTTTTACTTGGGTCAGCTCTTTTTCAGCCCCAACTGTTAAATGTCTTGGACTGTTTATATCCGAGTCACTTGTAAATCTGAAACAAAGCACTTAATTCTTGAGTAGACAATCCAATGGTAGGCTGCAACTAATTAATATCTCCCAATAATTTTTGAAAATCATTAAGTGTGTGCAATTGATCTCTTCTTATCTGTACCTTTGTGGCTGAATTCTTTGCTTACTCAATTTAAACTCTAGATAACTAAGAGAATTCCCTTTTTGAAATTTTTAGAAACAATTTGCGATCCCCATTGAGGTCAGATCTGCTTCACCTCAGCAAACACTTTTTAAGGATGTCCATATTAAGCTATTAAGATATCATCCATATAATGACAAATAATAGACTGAGGAAATTGTTAATGTACCATTTCCAGTGGTTGATTTACAAAATATTGACATAGGGTTGGACTATTTAGCATTCCCTGAGGGAAGACATTTCAATGGTATCGTTTCACTGGCTGAGCATTATTATAAGTAGGAACTGTAAAAGCAATTTTTTTCTATCCTGTTCTTGTAAAGGAATAGTAAAGAAGCAATCTTTTAAATCAACAACTATTGTAGGCCATGCTTTAGGTAATAAAGAACAAAGGAACTCCAGGCTATAAAGAACCCATGGGTTTGATTACTGTGTTTACAGCTCTCAAATCAGTTAACATTTGCCATTTGCCATTTTTCAGTTTCTTTCTTTCTTTCTTTCTTTCTTTCCTTCCTTCCTTCCTTCCTTCCTTCCTTCCTTCCTTCCTTCCTTCCTTCCTTCCTTCCTTCCTTCTTTCTTTCTTTCTTTCTTTCCTTCCTTCCTTCTTTCTTTCTTTCTTTCTCTCTCTCTTTTTCTTTTTTCTTTTCTTTCTTTTCGTTTTTTTTTTCAAATATAGGAGAACTACAAGGACTTGTGGTTTCCTCAATGTGTTTAGCATCTAACTGTTCCTGTACCAGTTACTCAAGCACCTGCAATTTTTTTTTTTTTAAGTTAATGGCCACTGCTCTACCCATACAGGTTTACTAGTCAACCATTTTAAAGGCAGGGCTGTCAGGTTTCCTGCAGCGGCCCTTATTCTAAGTTTGGATAGCCAATTTCTGTCCTATCTTGCCTTTGTACAACCTGTATAGCCTGTGACTTTCCTTGTAATTCTTCCCGATGCCCCCTTTAGGAGTATATCTCATTTTAAACATCATTTGATGTGCTGTTTTTGAAATTGCAGGAATAATAATTTGAGCTCCCCATTGTTGAAGCAAATCTCTCCCCTATAAATTCATGGCTATATCTGCTACATAAGGCTTTAACATCCCTATCTGTCCTTTAGGTCCTATACGTTTAATGCATTCCACACTTTGTTTTATATTAGATAATGTTCCAATTCCTGAAAACTGAATAGAAACTTCCTGTAAAGGCCAGCTGGGATTCCATGATTTCAGAGAAATTATAGATATGTCAGCACCAGAATCCAATAATCCTTTAATCTCAATCCCATTTAGTTTTATTTTTAATTTAGGCCTTTCATCATTGATGACGGCTTTTCAGAATACCTTTTTTTTTTTAGTACGTTCACAATCTCCTGTCCTACTTATTGGCGCTGCTTTGTCTTTAAAATATAGGATTAATATCAACTGAGCAACTTGACCTCCAGCATTTATTTGCACAGTGCTTTTTACATAAGAAATCTATACAAGCATTAAAAAACAATCTCTGTAGGATTTTAAGGGGTAATTTTAGGCAATACTATGGAGTATTTTCATAAAATTGTAAAAAGAGGATCCTTTTAATAGATTCCCAAGTAACATGTTAATGCAGCTCGCCAATTATTAACAGTGTGGAACAAACAATTTACCTGCATTTTATTTAGTGGAAAAATAATTTTTGTAGGCTCTTTATCAGTAAGAGATCATTTTTTATCAACATTTACCTTAGTAAGCATATTATTTAATAAGCTAACAAGCCAGGCGGTGGTGGTGCACGCCTTTAATCCCAGCACTCGGGAGGCAGAGCCAGGAGGATTTCTGTGAGTTTGAGGCCAGCCTGGTCTACAGAACGAGATCCAGGACAGGCTCCAAAGCTGCACAGAGAAACCCTGTCTCAAAAGAAAAAAAAAAAGCTACAAACCCTTTCTATTTTAGGTACTACATTTTCATAGAATTTAACCAAAAATTTCCAAAAAACAACTTAAAGAGCTGAGCCAAATTCTCAGTAATAATAAACAGACAAGAGCATACCCAATAATATAGTTTAGAATCCCGAATTTTGTTTTTAGTTCATTTATTATTAAAAATTAAACATTTATTTAAACATTAATTAGACAATCAAGAGAAGTGAACATCCTCCATACAATTAATGACTAATACTTCTGGAAATTTAAACAGCATTGACTTAGTACTTTATGTCTTGGAATTGTGTTTTACTAGAAGTCGGGCTTGTTTTAACTTTTTCTTTCTTCCATGAAGGGACCATTAATAAGTTATTTCCATTATTAGGGAAAACCAAAAAACATTTCCCACAAAGGGGCCTTTAATATTGAGTTATTCCCACTCTGAGGGAAAAAAAAATTAACCAAAAGAAACTCTCAGCTCTCAGGGTGCGGCAGGCTGATCTCTGAAAGAGCTGACAGCCAGAGTGTGGCCAGAGAGCCGAGTTTCAGAAACCCTTAATTTCTTTTCTTTCTTTCTTTCTCTCTTTCTTTCTTTCTTTCTTTCTTTCTTTCTTTCTTTCTTTCTTTCTTTCTTTCTTTCTTTCTTTATCAGAAAGAGCCTTTTTTTTCTTTTTCTATTTCTACTGGAAAGAGGCTTTTTAAAATTTTTTTTCTTCGTAGAGCCTTTTTATTTCTAGGTCTCGATTCATCATTTTCTTTTTTTCTACTGTGAAAATTCTCTTTTCTTGATTAATCATTTCTCCTTTTTCCATTGAGATTTTTTTTTAATTTCTTTTCCTTCATCTTTCTCTACTGTGAAGACACCTTTTAAAACTTTCTTTCTTTTTCCTTTTTCTACTGGGCAGATTTCTTTTTTTCTTGATTTAGCCTCTATTCCAGGAACCATTTTACTTATTGCCACTCCTGAAATGGAGAATTTAAATTCTCCATGTTCCTGCCCCATCCTCCAGTCTTGCCTGCTTCTATGGGTGTATATTACCTCCAGGCTTGTGCTGTGAAATCCTTTTTTAACACTATAAATATGTATTACTCCCACTGGTTAATAAAAAGCTTATGGATCAGTAGCTGGGCAGGAAGTTAGGTGGGAAAGCCAAACAGAATTCTGGGAAGGAGGGCAGAGTCAGGAGAGGTGCCAGCGAGCCAACCAGGAAGCAAGATGTTCCTGAGCACCTGGAAAGCCACGAGCCACGTGGCAAAACATAGATTAATAAAAATGGGTTAATTTAAATGTAAGAGCTAGTTAGTAATAAGCCTGAGCTATTGACTGAGCATTTACAAATAATATTAAGTCTCTGTGCAGTGATTTGGAAGCAGCTACTGGGATGGAGAGAGGACAGTTGGGGACAGGAAACATCTGTCTACAGTCTTGGGGTATCTGGACCCTTCCTTCTTGCCCTACATTGGGCACCAAATGGCAGGGTGCACTGTGCAGCATGGGGTTGAAGAAGGAAGGCACTCCCAAGATGAAATTTTAAGGCCTAAGTGGCAGCAGGAAGGTCCAGCCTCTTCTGGTGGAATGAACCCTGAACAGCCGTACAAAGGTGTATTTATTGAAAGTTACACAAAGTATTTCCTCATACCAAGGTCCCTAATCTCAATTTACTGTCTTACTGAAGGAGAGCATCACATGCCTCCATGACCCTAGTCCTTTATTATGTATCGTGTGCAATACACAATAATACAAGAGCCTCAGGTGTGCCTGAGGTGTCTTGTGACCAAAGGCATAGGGTGGCTGCAAAGCCCCCTTCAGCAAAGCAATCATTGTTTTCCACGAGGATTCTTCAAGGTCAAAGTACCTCTACAAAACAGCTGTCCTTTCTCATATCTACCCTATACAGTGATTCTGCTAAGCCCAGACAGGGGGCTATGTATGTTTGGAGAATTTATGATTAATTCCAAAAGCACCAATTGAGCAACTTCTCTGGGGCAGCTTGTGCTAAGATTAGATAAATAGGGCTGGGAAACAGCCCAGCAGTTAAGAGCACTGGCTGCTGTTTCTGATGTCCTGGGTTTGACCACCAGCACCCACATGATAGCTCACAACCATCAGTAACTCCAGCTCCTGAAAGATCTGGCACCCTCTTTTGGCCTCTGAGGGCACCAGGCACATAAGTGGTGCGCAGGCAAATACACAGGCAAGAGAGCTGTGTTTCCCCCCCCCCCCAGCCCAGGACTAGATAAATAGTGCATGGTTCTGTGATGGGAAATGTAGAGAAAGCAGCTTCATTTACAGGCCTTGTGTCCAACTGCAGAACATGTACACAGACTTTATACGTGCCGGAAGTCTCTAGATTCGGGTTCTTGAACCTTGAGATCGTGCAAAACAATGCATTGGGGCAGAAGAAAAAACACTGACATGTTTATGTATATCTCTTCCCTTAAAAAACAGAATTTCTTATAAATTATTATTATTATTATTATTATTATTATTATTATTATTATTAGTGTGTGTGTATGTGTGATGTTTCCGTATGGGCACACATGCTACAGAGACAGGTTGAGATAAACAGACAACTTTGTAGTTAGTATTTCTTTACTGTCTTTACCTACTGAACCGTCTTGCCAGCCTCTACTTGTATGTAGTTATAAATTGAAACCACATAAAGCATTTAATGATTTTGAATATTTGCTATAGAGCTTGGCCTATGCCTGTCCTCTTGTCAGGGACTGGTTTCTTTGTCCCTTGTTCCATGTGTCCCAAGGAAGCAGAGCCTAGAAAGAGCTCTGCAGAGGTGCAGAGGGTTTCTTGTAACTTTGTTCACTTTCAGCGAATCATCCCATCTCTCTGTGCTCGGTGAAGTTGATTTTCTGTCGCCTCGTCTAGTTTTAGGTGACTTAATCCTCCCAGAGTGGACAAAATTTTTAGAGAAATTTCTGAAAAGATTCCGGGGTTGCAAGCAGAGCAGTGATATGGGTGTGAGCAGAGCACTCCACAGTAAGGGTGTACCCGTCCACTTTCAATTCCCTCTTCTTTGACGTCCCTGTGGAGTCCACACTTAGAATAATCTCATCATAACTGGTAGAAGCTAGCCCCCAGTACTCCAACAGATCCAACTCTCCTGATATTAGGTACACTCGTATAGAGCTTTATTATCCTTGGGTGTTGGCTAATGATGATGGTGGGTGTATACAAAACTTAGACATAATAAACATACGTATATTAGTGATGTATACTACACTGTGTGTGCGTGTGTGCGTGCATGCATGTGTGTCTGTGTGTGGTTGCAGAGATCAAAGGAGTTTGGAAACCGCAACTGTAGGTGATGAGCAGCTGGCAGGAACTGTGTCAGCAAAAGGGTGACGTGGTTGTTTTTGTTTTGTTTTGAAAGAGCACCTGACTCTGTGAGGAGTGACTGAGGTGGAGGGTGGTAGGGTCCAGGACAGAATCCCAGTGAGGCTCCCCAGCCCGGGCTGGCAGCTCTCCAACTCTGGAGAACCTGGGTAGCAGAGAGAAAGAAGGCTCAGTGGCAAAAGGTAGATGCCTCCAAGCCTGACTTGAGTTTAATCCCCGGAACCCAAATGGTGCAAGAGAACACTGACTTGCCTTGGTGACTAACTGGATTTGGAAAACAAGTGGGGTGGCAGGGCTCCAGGCTGCCAGGGGGAGGCTTCTATGCTACTGGGAAATTTGGGAAACCATTTTATTCCCCAAGATGGTAAACAGAGGCCAAGGGTGGGTTTGGGGAGGAAGATGAGCAGGTTGGGTCATGCTGAGAGAACCTTGGCTAAAGTCATTCATCCATCAGGCTTCTGGGTGTCCTGTAGTTGGCTCGGAGCAGGGCCCTGGCAAGTGGTGGTGACGGAAGCTCTTGAGGAATGACAGAAACTAGGGGACAAAGATGGTGTCTGTCTAGACCTCCAGACCCCAGCCAGAGCACTGGGATCAGTCCCTGGCCACTCCCCTTATTCCACCAAGTGTAGGTACCCCAGTCATTCTCTTCCTCCAAGTCATCAAGCCATTTTGGATATGATTCAAGCTGCTTATCTTTGGGGCTCCAAGTCAATGTCATTGGGAAATCCTAATTGGGCTGGGAGTGTCTGTGCTGTCATTGTCAAAACTCAGATAGGCAAAGCGAAAGGCAGAGGAGGGGATGGGTGGGGAAGGGTGCTGGTCTGTCCCACTTCCAGGCTGGGCAGGGGAAGGCATTTGACCAAGGAGAAACACTCCATCTGGTTTGGGAGCAAACATTTCAGTTCAGTTCTGGTGATTTCATTTTGGTTTTCTAAATGGGGCTCTCCGGAATGCAGTGTCCACTTGGGGCTTGGCCTAGAGAAGACCAACATTTAATATTGGTACTGAGGGACCAGTGAGATGGCTCAGTGGCAAAGGTCCATGCCTTCAAGCCTGATGATCTGAGTTCAGTCTCTGGAACTCACATGGTGCAAGGAGAAAAACCAGTGCCTGGAAGTTGACCTCTGACCTCTGTACACACACCATGACACACACTCACCATACACATGCAAAACAGGCAAATACAATAATAATATATTAAAAGAATATGTTAGTCATGACTTCAAGGGTGGTACCCAGAGACACCTACTTGAACCTCTGTCCAGATGTGTGTGGGGTGGAAGGTATGTGAAATCAATTGAAGGTTGGTGGTTATCTTGTTTTTCATTTAAAATTTTTTGTTGGGAAGGAAATGCAAAGTGATATTGATAGGCAAAAAGTTTCAAATTAAGAGAGTAAAGGTTTAGAAATAAAGATAGGTAAGTAGGAAGGGAAACAGTGGCTCACATCTTTAATCCCAGCACTAACTTTCTGGGAGTCCGAGGCCACTCTTGTCTACATAGCAAGTTCTAGGCAAACCAGGGCTATATAGTGAAGCCTGGCGTGGGGGGTGGGGGAAGAGAAACCAACTAAAATAAACATAAAGAAGAATGGAATGAAGGCAGACAGAATGTAAAAGACAGAAAAAACACAACAAAACAAACAAACAAACAGATCCAGACGCAATCAGTCTGGAACCACAAACTCAAGCCACTCGGAGAAAAGCTGAGGGATAGGAATTATGTGGAGGCAGGGAGAGAGAGAGAGAGAGAGAGAGAGAGAGAGAGAGAGAGAGAGAGAGAGAGAGAGAGAGAGAGAGAACTTGGATGGATGAAGCCCCTGTCCTTCCTTTGCCCATTAGCCTGGTTCCCAGGTGCAGATCAAAGGAGCTGTGGCTTGGGTGAACCGCCTGCTGTCATGGCTGGGACTGTGGGGGTTCCGGGTACCAGCAGTGAGATCTGGCTGCTTAGAGTGACAAGCGTCTCCGAGGGGCAGGCCTATGACCTAACTGTTGAAACATGGACTGAAGCCCAAGAGAACCAAGCAAACCCCAGCTCACGCCTTTCCAGGCCAACACATCCTGCTTGGCATTTTCATCAGAAAGTGGTTTTAATTAGCACCGGGCGTTGATTGCCAGACGGGGAGGTGAGAGAGGGTCTCCACGTGGAGGCAAGGCTGGGACTCTCAATGTGGAGAAAGGCCTCAGGTCCCTTCACCATTCCTGTTCACCATGGAAGTTGGTACACAGGGAGTTGTCTGGGTTCCTACCAGTACCCCGCGTTCCATGGGCACCTGGGACTCAGGGAACCCAGTCTGGCTTCTCTAGGTGGAAATAGCAAAGTAGTAGAGATGGAGCCACACTGGAAGTCTTACTAAGACAGAAGGATCCCGGAAGGCCACCACACTGGGAGACCACATTCTGTGGCTTGTGTTTTTAACAGAAGATGGTGGTCCAATAGCTGTGTAGCATGTTGCTCTGGAGACATCATTTCATGTAGTTTCTTACCGGGGGAGAGTCTCATTCTCTCTACCCTGGTCCTGTTGTCTTTCCCATCCTGTTTGTGACTTGCCTTTCTTGCCCCCTTGTGGTCCTCACCCCTGCTTCCTTCCTAAGTGCTCTGTGTGGACGTTGGTCTCCCCTTCTACTTTGTTAGTTTCGGGGATCAAACGCAGGTCCCCGGGCTTGGTGGCAAGCACACTTACATGCGGAACCCTCCCCCAGTTTCTTCCTGGTCCCTATAGGCTACCCTGACTGCAGGACACACTTAGTGCTCCAGTCCTGGAGTTACAGGTGGGCCCAGGTACCCTGCCAAGCACGTGGGCACTTGCCTCATCCACTCGGTCCTTACTCTAGGAGAAAAAGATGCTGATGCCCCATGCTTCCTCATACTCGGAGTTCTCAGATGTTCATAAAGTGCGTTTCTGACCAGGTAGACTGTATAAGCCCAGCCCTTGGCACAGGCCTCTACCCTAGCTGGGCCCCTCCTATCTGGAATTCCAGCATTTCTCCATGTGTCCACGCTGTGGCTATCTGACGGTCCAGATCTGCATACTCCCACTCCACCCAGCGCCCATCCCAACACAGGACTCTCCCATACACCTGGCCCTGGGTGAATACCAAGCCTGATATTGCTATAGAGAAACCCCAGTGCAAGGTGGGGCAGACCTGGCACAAGGGAGCACAAGACAGCAGATCACCGGGGGGGGGGGGGGGGGGGCTACAGGAAGTGCCCAGAACTGAGTAGCAGCCAAAACTGTGCCAAGGAAGATGACTCCCCGCTTCAGTAAAATAGGCCCATGACAGAGTAACTGCTGCCATGTGCTTGAGATTACTTATTTACTTATTTACTGTTCTGGGTATTGAACCCGAGGCCTCTTCGGTAGTCTTCTTACCACGGAGCTACAGACAAACTCAACCCATATGTTTTCTAGACAGGGTCTTATTAAGATGCCCAAGGCGGCCCCTGCACTTGTAATTCTCCTGCCTCAGCTTTCCAAGTAGCTTGGATTACAGGCCTAGAAGTTCTTTTTTAATGATTGTAACCATGTTCTGCTTAGGTAGAACAGCTAATTAGCTGTCCTAAGTAGTTGGCCTTCTGCCAGCCAGTCACAGGGTCAACAGAGTTTGGCGTCATACCTGTGGTCAGCCTGATTCCAGAGCCAGCTATTCAATTAGACATGCAGCTGAACTGAGGGTGAGCGGAATTAGTTACTTTTATGATGTTTGTGTTTAATTTCACAGAATGGCCCTATGGCCTCACAAAACTCAGTGCTCAGTGGTCCACTGTCCAGTTCTACTTTTTTGGACTCTCCTTTGTTACAATCATTTTTCCTCCTCTGAAGGAATTGAGTGTCCTGACTTTTCGGGTCTCTTTAACTCCAGCCCCTCCCTGGTTTTGCTTTCAGCCCCCTGGAGAAACCCCATCATTTCCCTGCAAAGTATCTGTCACAGCTGAGCCACAGAACTCCGACCTGGAGCAGCCACAGCAGCCCCTGCATCTGGATGCCAAACTGTCACCCAGTTTCGTAGATGTGCCGTAGCAATAACGTTATCTCTGTCCCCAGGGAGCCCTTTTGGTGGTACCCCAAAATCTGGGTTCCTTGCAGGGTTCTCAGAACCTCTCCCCCCAACTTATGCCTTGTAGCATCATGTCACACTTCTCTGGAAAGGACCCTCCCTTTATTTGTCCCCTCCACCCGAGACCTGTCTGTAGTGACTCTTGGATCTACCCTCATTCTCTAGTGTGGCAAAACAACAGTGTGTAGCAATTGAATAACTACATAACCAAGGAAGACTTACCGGAAGAGGCAACTATAGAGGTGGTTCGTACACAATTTAGGCTCCCAAGTAAGAGCCCTTCCCTTCTTGGGGAAGGAACCAATTCTGTCACTAGGGGATGCGCTGATCACGGGAATGTTTTCTCAGATGTGAAATGCAGCGGAAGGATGTGCACAGCTTATTTACAGTGAGGGTCTGACTCAGGTTCCTTCAAGAGCTGGGGGGGAGGTGCAAAGGGAAATGACTGGGTGTGTGTTATGGGGGGGCGGCGGCACAGGAGGAACCCTTAGAAGGTTAGGCCTGCAAAAAAAATCACCTTCAAGTAGGAATGTGGAATTGTCCAGATCAAATTATGCACAATGTCTTATTCCAACCAGAGACAGCATGGCTGGAATGGTCGTAGTGTATGACAGAGTGAGGCTGCTGGTGTAGTTTCCTTGGTAACCCAGGATCAGGAAACAACTAGCACCCAGGGAACCAGCTGTGGTGATCCCCTGCAGAACTGGATCTACAAGCGCATCCTAGCCCTAGCACATGTCCAGGGGCTTAAAGGCACTGGGACCAAAGGCTGCCACACTGGCCTTGGAAGCCACAGGCAGGAATGTCAAACCCAGGAATCATGGACGGCTTTCCCTTTTCTTCTCTGAGAGCCCATAGGCAGGTGCGGAGACCACTCCCTTTGTCTGGGGAACAAGACCCAGGACAGGGGTCTCAGGGGCCCCGGATAAGATAGATTTTCATCATTCCATCCAGGCCATGGACTCTTAGAAGCTGTACAACCCAGGTTTCTGAGCATGTAAGACGTTCTGTTTTCCTCATTTCTGTTGCTGTAATAAAACACTCTGATCAAGAGCGTCTTAGGAGCAGGAATGGTTTATTTTATCTTACATGTCACAGTCCATCACTGAGAAGTCAGGGCAGGAATTCAAGCAGCAGGAACTTGGAGCAGAAACCACAGGAGACTGTTGCTTGCTGGTTCACTCACTGACTAATGCTTGGTTATTTATATAGCCTAGGCCCACCTGCCCAGGGAATGGCGCTGCTCACGGTGGTCTAGGCTCTCCTACCTCTTTCAGCCATCAAGACAATGCCCTACAGAGATGCCCAAAGGCCGATATGATGTGGACAATCATTCAGTAGAGACTCTTTTCTCAGGTAACTCTAGACTGCCAAGCTGAGAATTAACACTAACTAGGACTAAACCCCAAAGAAGGGGCTTTGCATGTGGCCTCTATTTCTTGGAGGCAGGAATCATTTCAGCCTCTAGGGGGCGCACAGATCACAGGAATGGTTTCTCTGGGCTCCGTTGGAGCTTGCGGATTTTTTTTTTTTTTAAATTGTATTTATTTTTTTTTACAATACTATTCAGTTCTACATAATAGCCACAGATTCCCTTGTTCTCTCCCTTCCTGCCCCCTCCCCTTCCCCCCAGCCCACCCCCCATTCCCACCTCCTCCAGATCCCGAGGACTGGGATCGACCTAATAGACTCAGTCCAGGCAGGTCCAGTCCCCTCCTCCCAGATTGAGCCAAGCGTCCCTGCATAAGTCCCAGGTTTCAAACAGCTAACTCATGCAATGAGCCCAGGACCTGGTACCACTGCCTAGATGCCTCCCAAACAGATCAAGCCAATCGACTGTCTCACCTATTCAGAGGGCCTGATCCAGATGGGGGCCCCTCAGCCTTTGGTTCATATTTCATGTGTTTCCATTCATTTGGTTATTTGTCCCTGTGCTTTATCCAACCTTGGTTTCAACAATTCTCGCTCGTATAGACCCTCCTCTTTCTCACTAATTAGACTCCCAGCGCTCCACCCGGGGCCTAGCCGTGGATGTCTGCATCCAGATTCCTCAGTCCTTGGATGGGTTTATGGCACAACTATTAGGGTGTTTGGCCATCCTATCACCAGAGTAGGTCAGTCCCGGCTGTCTCTCGACCATTGCCAGCAGTCTTTTGTGGGGTATCTTTGTGGATTTCTGTGGGCCTCTTTAGCTCTTTGTTTCTTCCTTTTCTCATGTGGTCTTCATTTACCATGGTCTCCTATTCCTTGTTCTCCCTCTCTTTTCTTGATCCAGCTAGGATCTCCTGTTCTCTTTCCCTCGACCCTCGCCCTTCATTGCTCCCACTCATGTCCAGGCTGTTCATGTAGATCTCATCCATTTCTCCGTGTCTTTCTTGGGGTCCCGTTTTCCAGGTAGCCTCACTCGTGATGTGAGTAGCAGTCCAGTCATCCTTGTTCCACATCTAGCATCCTCCTATGAGTGAGTACATACCATATTTGTCTTTCTGAGTCTGGGTTACCTCACTCAGGATGATTTTTTTCTAGATCCATCCATTTGCCTGCAAACCTCATGATGTCATTGTTTTTCTCTGCTGAGTAGTATTCCATTGTGTATATGTGCCACAATTTATTTATCCATTCTTCAGTTGAAGGGCATCTAGGTTGTTTCCAGGTTTTGGCTATTACAAACAATGCTGATATGAACATAGCTGAGCAAGTGCTCTTGTGGTATGATTGAGCATTTCTTGGGTATATGCCCAGGAGTGGTATAGCTGGATCTTGGGGGAGATTGATTCCCAATTTTCTAAGAAAGTGCCATATTGATTTCCAAGGTGGTTGTACAAGCTTGCATTCCCACCAGCAGTGGAGGAGAGTTCCCCTAGTTCCACATCCTCTCCAGCATAAAGTGTCTTTGGTGTTTTTGATCTTACCATTCTGACAGGCGTAAGGTGGTATCTCAGAGTTGTTTTGATTTGCATTTCCCTAATGATTAGGGATGTTGAGCAATTCCTTAAATGTCTTTCAGCCATTTGGGTTTCCTCTGTTGAGAATTCTCTGTTTAGTTCTAAAGCCCATTTCTCAATTGGACTGTTGGTCGTTTTGATGTCTAATTTCTTGAGTTCCTTATATATTCTGGATATCAGTCCTCTGTCACATGTGGGGTTGGTGAAGATCTTTTCCCATTCTGTAGGCTGTCGTTTTGCCTTGTTGACCATATCCTTTGCTCTACAAAAGCTTCGGTGGTGGTGGATGGTTTTGTAGGGAGCCTGGCCACAGTATGACAGCCACTCTGGTGTGATCCTAGGGCTGCACTCTGGCCTTTTCAGTTGTGGTCTCCAGAACTAGCCCTGTTCACGGACTTATGCATTCAAGAAACATTCACCCTTCTTCTGGGAGGGTACTTGAGCTGGGAATACAGATTCTGGGCACACAGACATGGGTAAATCCATCTGGACCCTGCAGCAACCAGAGAAGGCAGTGATGGAGGGACATCCTGAATGTGGCAGTGTCGACTCTTTCTGGGGCTTGAATGGTGGCTTCCTGCTGCAGGCTGTATGTGCTGTAGCCTTGAAAGGTGAGTCGGATTAAATGAAAGGCAGACAGGACAAGACCCTAAGCCAAGGCCTTGAAGCAGGAACTTATTGGGCCCATCCACTCTAGATCTGACAGGACCATGGCAGGCAGGAGTCATGGGATGAGGCTGCAAGGTGGAGGGTGCTGGTTAGGGGGTTAGGAGTACATTAGTTTTCTAGTTGTTGGGACAACTGACGCAAAAGCAGCTTAGGGAAGGAAGCCTTTGTTCCGGCTCATAGTCTGAGAATGTCGTCCATCGTAGTCACCATGGCAGGAGGATGAGGTGGCTGGTCCTGTTACATCTGCAGTCGAGAGACAGAGAGAGGTGAATGCTGGTGCTAAGCTTGTTTTCTCCGTAAAAAGCAAAACGTGTGTGTGTGTGTGTGTGTGTGTGTGTGTGTACCAGTACACACAGGGTAGTGCCAGAGGTCAGCATCTGGCATCTCCCTCTATTGTTCTCTTCCTTATTTTACTGGGGTGCTGGGAATCTGAACCCGTCCTCAGGTGCACAGCAAACATTTTACCCACTCAGCTGTCTCTTGGCCCTGTTTTCCTCTCTCTATTCAATCTAGGCTCCAAGCCCATGAGATGGTTGACCGCATTCGGGGTCTTCCTATATCAGTTAACCCAATGTACAGACACTTGTCTCGTTGGTAGTTCTAGATCATGTCAGATCGGCCATCAATATTAACCATTGCAGGGAGAGATGGTTTTCTTTCTCAGAGGAGAGGGGAGGCTACTTAGGAGTTGAGACAGACCCAGATTTTCTGAGGCGTGAGGTTTCTGTGATTTTGGAGGCCTTTTCGCTTTAAAAATTTTTAAGATTTGTTTATATCTTATGTATGTATTTGTGTTGCCGCCATGTTTGGGTACCACACATGTGTGGTACCCAAGGAGTCAAAAGAAAGCATCAGATCCCCTGGAACTAGAGTCGTGGGTGGTTGTAAAGCCACTATGTGGGTGCTGGGGTCTGAACCCAGGTTTTCTTCAAGAGCAACAAGTGCTCTCAACAGCTGAACTGTCTCTCCAGCCCCAGCCTTTGAATTTTCGAGCTAGAAATTTGTTCTGTAGTCCAGGCTGGCCTGGGAGCTCACTACAAGCCCGGGCTGGTCTCAAACTCAAGATCTTCCTGTTTTCTGCTCTGGAATGCCGAGATGATAGATGTTCATCATCATCATGTTTACCCAGTCATCTTTTAGAGGCTTTCTTAGAGCAAGAATAAATCTTTAATTAGATAGAGGAGCTTAAACGTTCACACAAGTGAGGGGCCTGCAGCCTAGCTGGGCTCACGGTGAGCATTGCTCTGTGTCGGAGCCACGACTTCCACACTCTCCCCAAGGGCTCTGGCCTGCCTTTAGCGTCTCCTCTGCTTGCCGCAAGCTTAACTCCATTGTGGCTCCCGTTTGCTTCCCTTCCTGAGTTTCCTGGAGCCTGGAGCAGCTGTAGAAGGCAAGTGTCATGAAGTTGGTGTCTGGGATTCTGTCCAGAAGAGGGACAGAGGGACAGTGGGAGGTGGGTGGGTGCCAATGACGTTTTACATGGAGTCCAGGCAGATAGTAACCTTCCATTGTTCAAGGGAGTCTGGATCTGACCAAGACTCCCTGCAAACATTTACACCAGCACACAGGTGATGAGAATATTCCTGTCTGCCAACCACTTTCACATTTCAGGGAGCAGCTACACTATATTGTTCTTTCCATAGGCTTAGAATTGGCTCTGGAATGAACACCTATCCGGTGCAGGGTAAGCGTGCGCTCTACCACTAAGTGACACCATAGCCTCCCCATACTTCCCAGGGCTGGGGATCGAATCCAGGCCTTACTTAGACAGGTGGGTGCTTTACCACCATACCATCTCCCCAGATACCCTGCTTTCTATTCACAGGCAGCTCAGATTGCCTGGCCTGGGCACCCACATAGGGAAATGTGTCACCTAGGGGTGAAACCACAGACAACCTGGTTTTGGTATTCTCGTAGTAAATGCGTGCACAGATAGGTCGAAACTGGCCCTTACGGTGCCATCTGTCTCTCATTTCACTTACCTCTTCCTGGGACCCGGGTGAACTTTCACTTGGTAAAAGCTACATTTCTAGTAGGCACTGTGGACTAGGTCTCTGAGGCTCAGCACTGGCTTTTAGGATCGTCTAGGTGTTCATATTGAGGGTGTCATCCAGGGGAGGGACAGGAGCAGGATGTCTGTTCGTCAAGTGGGGAGCACTGAGTATCCAGTGGTGTTAGACGCTGCTGAGTTAGATGTGGCTTGTCCTAAGGTCTTATTTCAGTATCCGGGAATGGCTCTGTGTGCCATGGACCAAACTGGGCTCTAGGAGACATGGAATGGAGTGAATGATCCATGTGCCCAAGCACAAGATGCCTCCAGTTCAGGAAGGCGTGTTCACTTTGAATCGTCGAGGAACAGTAAGAGGCACAACCTAGCCTCACAGAAGCAGCTGGGTCAGCTTCTCTGTAGCCTGTGCAGTGGCCGTAGTGGACAGATGCCTCTGACTCACACTGATTTTTTTTTTGGCCCTGGATTCAGGCAAAGACAAGCTTGTCTCACTCTCCTTCATCCTCACAAAACCCTGAGCAAACTTCTCTTGCTTTGCAGGGGCATGAGCTCTTTCGGCCCCTTTGGGGTTAACACACGAGTCAGGGTTCTCTGGCAGTACTTAAGAGGAAACAGATCAAGAGGGAAGAGCTGAAGGAGACCAGCTGGGAGCCTTGGCCTGGGGTTGTGTACGCATCAAAGAGACTGAGGTGACGGGACGTGTGAAGGCTAGGGTGTGTTTTAAGTATTCAAGTATTTCCAGATGTTTCAGGGTTAGATCCAGAAGTCCCAAGGCCTCTGACCCCGTGGCCAGGCAAGGCAACCTTGGCTTGTCCTATTTCCTGCATGGATCCAAGCCTGGGTCCAAGATGAGGAAGCAAGGGGTGGGAGTCAGCATTTGCCTGCCAGGTGGAGGATCTTGGGGTGCCACGAAGGGGTGCCTGTCTCTATGTGCATGTTATCTTCCCTGAGGTCTGGTGGGGACCCATAAGAAGAATCTAAGAGTGAAAGTGCCCTTTGAACTTTCCCAGCAGATGCCGGCATCTGAGGATGGTAGGAGTGACTGATGGCTGATGTGAGGGGCTGGGTGCCAGCATGGCGTGGAAACACATGAGGCAGATTGAATGAGGCCTGTTATTGTCTATGGCCGGAGCCAACATGAGATTTGCAGAGGTCAGCGGTCTCTGCCTTCTCCAGCACAGGGAGTAGAGTAGGTACCTTGGCCACTTTCATGTGTGTAACTTTTGGTCCACCTAAGTGGGAGCCTGGCTTGTGGGCAGGCCCCTCAGCATGGGGTTCAGCACACTATCAAGCCCTCCTCAGGCCTGGATGCTGATGCTTGTGGGCTTTCCTAACCCAGTTGCCTGCCTGTGAAAGAAGAGGCTTCACAATCCCTCAAAACCCATGTCTTCCTTTAGCTCACACAATCTTCGCCACAATGTCACGGGAGCATCTCCCTCATTTAGGGAAGATGAACTTGAAGTTCAGAGTTGCTCTCTCAAACTGGTGCAGCTGGTGCAAGATGCAGCTGGGACTCTAGAGAAAGGTCTTCTTAAGACTCCGTCCTGGGGCTGGAGAGATGGCTCAGCGGTTACGAGCACAGGCTGCTCTTACAGAGGACCCTGGTTCAATTCCCAGCACCCACATGGCGGCTCACACCTGTCTGTAACTCCAGTTCCTGGGGGATCCAACACCCTCACACAGACATACATGTGGGCAAAACACCTATGTACATAAAATACAAATAAATCTATTATAAAAAAATAAAAAAGATAAAAAAGATTCTGTCCTTACAAAGCCTCTCTGGATCTACTCCTAAGAAACCTGGGACTCCCAGAGGTCTCACCACAGCAGCCTGGGGTGGATTGAACTCAGTGGCAAGGGATCTCTAGTAGCTCCCAATACCCTCTCTCAGCATTCAGTGTGAGAGGCCTGGTAGACACAGGAAAGGGCTGACAGCCATCCAAGCAGGTGCAAGTAACAAGGACCACAGTGTTACCATCAGGCTTTTTGGATCATGTCTCCCACCAGTAAATAATGTTGAGTGTGTATTGTAATGTTTATGTATTTGTGAGTTACATTTGTACTTATACACTGATATTGGCAACCATTATAAAACACACATGCAAAATGTAAATTAAAACGGCAATGATCAGAGCTTCCCTTCATGTTACTGACTGGCAATGTACCAGGCTCATACTTCAGAGCAGCCCTCTGGGCCACCTTTGACTGGGGGTTTCTGTGACATTGCTTCAAGGTCTACCAGGCTAAGGATTGATCATCCTGCTAAGCCTCTCCCTGCCAACTGGGTAGGTGGCATCCAGAGGCTGCTGTTGGCATCTCCGATTGTTGCCAGATCTTGTGCTTATAGCTGCATGGGGCATTTACTGGGGCAGCATATTTAGCTTAAGAAAATGTTTAGTTGTCAAAGCACTTTGTGACTACTGACAAAATTATTTCATTTTTGTGTATGTATGTGCATATGTATTCATGTATATGTGCATACACATGTGTGTGTGTGTATGCTTGCACATGTGTCTGGAGGTGAGAGGTTAGTGTTGGATGCCTTCCTCAAGCACTTCCAGCCTTACTCTTTGCAACAGGATCTCTCATGGAACTTGGAGCTTGCTAATTTGTCTATCCAGGCTGGCCAGTCTCCTGTCTCTGCTGGGGATGTCTTTCTGTATGCTGTGAATGTGTTGCTCTGATTGATTGATAAATAAAATGCTGATTGGCCAGTAGCCAGGCAGTATAGTATGGGTGGCACAGGAGAGAGGAGAATTCTGGGAATGGAAGCTGAGTCAGGAGATGTTGCCAGCCTCCACCATGAGAAGCAAGATGTACAGATACTGGTAAGCCATGAGCCACGTGGCAAGGTATAGATTTATAGAGATGGGTTAATTTAAGATGTAAGATCTAGCTAGCAAGAAGCCTGCCACGGTCATACAGTTTATAAGTAATATAAGTCTCTGTGTTTTTACTTGGGTCTGAGCAGCTGCAGGAGCCAGGTGGACACAGGAAAACTCCAACTACATGTTTCCATTTCCCCAGAGCTGGGACTGCAGATACACAACTGTGGCACCCAGCTTTTATGTGGGTGCTGGGGATCTGAATTCTTGTCCTCATGTCTAGGCAACAAGAACTTTACAAACAGAGCTATCTCATCAGCCCCCTTCCCCCCCCCTCCCCCAGATCTCAGCCTCAGGTTGAGGTTGTTGGTGAAAAGGAATAATGAGAAGCTGGTCTCTCTCTCATCCTGACCCAGGATATGTGGTACTTCATTCATTACAAGAGTGTCTTTTCCACAGGCTGTCCATCTTTCCTGAGATGGGCTGGTGTTGGGTGTTCCTCGTGTGTTTAATCTAGAGCCCTGGCTCTCCATCTCTTTGTGACTTCTTGCCCCCAAATTACCTGTACCACTATTTATTTGACAGCTCTCTTCAGTAGGATGCTCTTTAAAACATACACCCTTGTCCTAATTGATAAACTCCACAACATTCAGATTTACTGTGCTGATGGCATTTCTCCTGAAGTTCGTTAAAACAGATGCACAAAGTTGTCAAACAAAAGAGAGACTCTTTGTTCATCTGCACTACTGCACTGATGTAGAGCGATGGCGTGAGCTTTTGGCCAGGCACCATCTGAGCCCAAAGACCATGTCCCAGAAGCTTTTAATAAGCCACTTAAAACATCTGAGTCTGAGCTAGACGTGGTGGCGCACGCCTTTAAACCCAGAACTCGGGAAACAGAGGCAGACAGATCTCTGTGAATTCAAGGCCAGCCTGGTCTACAGATGGAGTTCCAGGACAGGCTCCAAAGCTACACAGAGAAACCCTGTCTCAAAAAAAAAAAAAAAAAACAAAAACCCAAAACAGCAACAACAAAATCTGAATCTGCTTTCAGCATCCCACCCTCCCCAAGGCACAGACCGAGCTCAGCCCACTGTTGGCAGCAAACCTGGTGCCCTGGGTTGGAGGTGAAGGGTGACAGTAATTCCAGGGCATAGAAGTCCTTTGCTTGGTCTGATGTAAAGGGACCCTGGCTGTGACAACTCTTAGGTGAGAAATTGCAGCTTATAATTCAACCTGGGACCGGCCTCAGTTTAGTTTTGGTACCTGAAATACTTTACTTGCTGCTTCTACCTAAGGAGTCAGACCATGTCAGCAGACCTAATGCCTTCTCCGTGGTTTCCCAACCCTCGGTCTCTGGGTAGGCTAGCCTAAGGTCTAGGGTCCTCTGAGATAGCAGTGGCCAGAGGTATGTGGACGAACAACACATGTCTGCTCCTGGGTGACATTTTGGCTTCACGTGGATACCACCAAACATTATTCAGTACAAGGGTGAAAGCAGACCCTGGTGTAAGAACCAAGATGTGCAGAAACAGCCACTTGACCAACCATAGCTTCTCCACCACGACACACAACAAGGCAGTGTTGGGTCCTTTCCTTTTCAAGAATGCCATATTATCAGGAAGGGTTCAAAGGCTACAGCTCATTTATGAAAAACTTCTACTCTACGGTTACATTCTACTGTTGTAGAAAATTATAGTCTAAGTGAAAAAAATAGCATATTCCCCATCCTGCTGGATGGTGCCACCCACATTCAGGGGTTTACCCTCTTATCTGTACTCCAACATACCGATCATCTCAGGAAATACCCTTATGGAAAGAAGTGGGCTTTACTAATCCCCCAGGCATCACTGAATCCAATCAAGATGTCACCAATGCCCTAGAATACCAGTGCCAGCAGCCCTGGTGGGGGCCTGAGCTCAGCCTTTGAGAGGTCTCTCTGGCCCTGTTCTCATCCGCCTTCCAGTTATGTCCCCTGGATCACATTAGCAGTTAATGATGACACTCAATAACTTACTCATGAAGTTCACTTATTAGAAGGAATCCTCACTTTGAGTTGTCTTGTGGATTTTATCACACTCAAGAAGTAGTGAGCCAAGTATTCTTGGGAGGGCATCTACCAAAAAAATCCAAAATATTTATTTATCTTAAATCCTTTTACTCAGAACAATACTTCCCCAAACCTAAGCATCCTTTTGTCTGAGCTTAAGTACATTCACAATGACTCTCCCCTGTTTCCTCTTCAAGGTGATACTATCAGAGCAGTTTTCTTTGGGGGAATTCCCTACACTGACTCTCATCTAAGCAGAACTTGGTGAACCCATCCCTCTGTCCTTCACCCTTAGACCCCCAGGCTCTATGGGTCTAGCTGTAATTACCTGGGTGAGGGCTTTCTGAAAACTGCAGATTCCTGGATCACCTGTAAGGAGTCAGACTGGACAGCTTTGGAGATCCATGGAGAACTCTGAAGCTCATGGAAACATCTGCCTCTGACTTGCCTAGATTTTGGGGAAAAATTGGCTTAGACTTGGGGCCCTTGATACGTAGGGGTGAGGTGAAGCTCAGGGCTGAATGGCAGAGAAACAATTCATATTGAAATTATATTTCTAGTAGTCAGCCAGCAAGATTCATACTTTGTGTGTGTGTGTGTGTGTGTGTGTGTTCATACATATGCATGCCTGTTGTGTGGAGGCTAGAGGACAGCCTTGGGTATTGTTCTTTGTCCACTCCCTACCACACCCCTTTAGACAGGGTTTCTCACTGACCTGGACTCATCAAATGGCTTAGGCTGACTGGCCTAAGGAATTTGCACCCCAGGGAAATGCTTTATGCCTGTCTCTTCTTAGCAGTGGAATTATAAGCATGTGTCACCACACTCAGCTTGTTTATCTGTGGATTCTGGAGACTGAATTCAGGTCCTCACTCTTGCAAGGCAAGCGTTTACCAAGTGAGTTATCTCCCCACACGGAGGACTCACAGAGTCTTGAGGCTCCCTCCTCATCTTTCATAAACCCTATCATCAGCATAAAGGTTGATGTTAACCTCCCTGTTGCTTGGAAGGGAACCACACATCCTGCTCACTACCACTGGTATTGTAGACACCACTGTGACATTGCTATGGAGGAAGAGACCTGACACTGAGCCTCGTTCTGTGTCATGGCAAGTTATGATCAGTGAGGTGACTGTTTCCGTCCAAACTCATTCTTGCATTAGGGATCACAGGCAGACTTCTGAGCATCAGTGGGCGAAGATCTGCCCAGGCTCACATGCTTAGCCTGCTTTTCATGTGTTTGGTGTCTCTGAAAAGCTCCTGGGGCCTTTCTGTTGTCACCAGCACTGCCATTTGGGGGCCCACTTTGGACCTAACAAGCCTGCACTATTTAACTTCCTGCCTGAATTGGTTGGCTCTGGTCTCTTATTGCCTTAGTTATATGGTGTAGTAATGCTAAGAGAGGCCTAGAGGATCCCCGCACTTCCGGTGTGGAGTGGTAGTTCACCTCCACCCTCAGTCGTCTGGGTCGGCCATACCCTCCAGCTCTGTAACTCCTTTCTCAACCTGTTGAGTCGGAGGCCTGAAGAGCCTAAAGCATCTCCAGGGGCGGGACTGGTTACTTTCCAGTTCGGTGGAAGAGATACGCCTCTGCTTAGAAGCATGCCCTGGAGAGACAG